>NC_138346.1:155491219-156931844 GCF_046562875.1 Panthera onca
TTAGATGCATCTTTTAGTGACCTCTGTGGTTCAAGGCATTTTACAATTCTAACCTTTTCTTCATATTACATATTAATAAGCATTTCAGTGCCTGTAACATTTTGTTACTTTCTTTTGTATTATTCCAACCTTCTTGGAACAATAATAGCTAGAGTTTAAAAAAGAAAAAGTGGAGTTTTAAAACAATACTTAACATAAATAATACATTTGTAGTTTTCAATGCATTCTCATACGTGGAAGTTATATTCATACCTTCTCAGATAATCTCCTTGGGATTTGTACTAACAAAGTTTCATAAAAATTGAATAACTTTATAGAAATTAGAGATCCAAAAAGAATACTGGAAAAAATATCCCTTGGGTCTCTCAAGGCCAATTAGAAAACACTGGCCAAGGTGAAGCTCATCACTGGTATTTTGTTTTATAAATATAGCTTTACAGTGAGGGATGTTACATCATGATATAGTGAAAGTGAGTTGGTAAAGCAAGGTATATTAGAATTATTATTCACTTCACATTTGTATAGTCTTTTAATCTTTACAAAACCCTTTTAACACCTCAGTTAATCCTCACAAAAAGCTTTGGTAGTACAACAAAATGTAAATAGTAATAGCATTTAGTAAGAGATAATGTGTTACTAGATTTTCACTAAATCTATTAACTATAACCTTGACTTATTTATAAATCCCTATGGGGGTTCTGCTATTTATAACTTTTTCAAGTATACCAATTCCTTGAGAACTGGTTATACTAAAGCAAATTATGTACATTCTTATGTGGGCAACAGATAAAACCTTCTACAACAGATAAAAGCTTCTACTCACTTAAAAATCCTTAAACTTGGCCAAAAGTTCAGTACTTGTTCTGATCATTCTTGTACCTCTGATCTAACTCTGAGCATAATACAATGTCCTTGCTGACATTGTTGGTTGGTCTGCAACAAAAATGAGCCCTTCTTTCAATCAGTCTTTATTAGCATTTGCAGAAATCTTATTCCACACATGAGAAAATATTTAATCTTTCCTGTAAGTATTTATTATAACCCTCCATCTCCTTCAATATTCTCTGCAAAATACAAATGACTCATTCTGAGACCATGGACTATCTGTGTGGCTGTGTCTTGATTTCTGTTTCTCATATGTAAATGTCATATCTAGTTTCAGATTTTTCCAAGAAAGGAACATTTAAAATTCCTTCTGATGAAGAAAGCATGCCTCCCAATGACATCTGATCAAAAAGAGACCCCAAGTTGTTCACTATTAGGGTGCAGCCTTTAGTCATTAGAGCTTAATTCACACTTATTTGGGTAACAGACACCATTTTGTCTGTACTTTAAATAAGTGAGAACTAAGGTTTAGCAAGCTTAGGCAATTTACTCAGGATTACCCAGCTACTGAGTGGTAGAGACAAGCTCATGTTTTCCAGATTCATGTTCTGCACCTTTTCACTACCACATGTCCTTCCCTTCTGAAGGTGGCAGATTTTTGTTAGGTCCATGAAGATCTTGTTCTCTCTTCCAGATTCTGGCAAACTGTCTTAGGGTTGAGTTGTGAAAGATCTAGCAACTACAGAGTTTCAGAAAATCATTCACAAAATTTCAGTTCTTTATTTTGCTTGTGAAGGTGTCAAAATAAATTATTTTCCATATTATTGAAAATGAGGGAAATCTTGGCCCTTATAAATATCTCTTCCCTCATTTTGTTTTGCTTTATCTAAATCTTGCCAAGAATATCCAACAACTAACCAAAATACCCTACCTAAAATCCTGACTATATCAGACTACAGATCAGTATGTGGAATACAGATAGTATAGAGATTTACTGTTTCATTAATTCATATTCATCAATCAGTAATTTCCAATGCCCTGTTTGACATCTAATTGCTCAAATTACGGGGCGCCTGGGTGGCTCAGTCAGTTAAACGTCCGACTTCGCTCAGGTCGTGATCTCGCAGTCCGTGAGTTCAAGCCCCGCGTTGGGCTCTGTGCTGACAGCTCAGAGCCTGGAGCCTGCTTCAGATTCTGTGTCTCCCTCTCTCTCTGACCCTCCCCTATTCATGCTCTGTCTCTCTCTGTCTCAAAAATTAATAAACATTAAAACAAATTTAAAAAAAAATAATTGCTCAAATTCCTTTTTCCATTTTCTGTCATTGAGAAGAAGCTAAAAGGTGAGTTTAATGCTTCACCCATTTTTAATTGTCCTCAATTTCATATTTCTAGTTAGAAGATTTATTTTTTTTAGAAAAAAAGGCTTTGGGGTTCTTTGAAAAATTATTATGATTTTACTTAACTAATATTACTCTACCAATATAGGTAGTATTAAATCAAAATAAAAGTACAAGTAGTATGAAAAGAAAAAACCTGGGAAAAAATAGGTACAACACTTTGAATATTTCAGAATAGGTCAAAACTTTATCAAGTATTAAATCCCCAGGTGAGGTTGTGCTAGAAAAACTAAGGGGATGTAAATGGAGACAGTTGCTCTCAAAAAGTGCATCAGGTTGGGGTGCCTGGGAGGCTCAATCAGTTCAGCAGTTAGGCATCCAGCTTTGGCTCAGGTGGTGAACTCGTGGTTTGTGGGTCGAGCCCCATGTTGGGCTCTGTGCTGACAGCTCAGAGCCTGGAGCTTGCTTCAGATTCTGTGTCTCCCTCTCTCTCTTCCCCTCCCCTGCTCGCACTCTATCTCTCTCTCTCTCTCTCTCTCTCTCAAAAACAAATGAACATTAAAAATTTTTTTTAAATAAAAAAAGTGTATCAGGTTGACATGTATAAACAATTCTAAGACAACACACATTAGTGTACTTGAGGTAATATTTTGGAAAGGCAAAGCTGAACATCTTTCCACCCCTTGTTTACCTCTTTCTTGGCTTTATTGCTCTTGGAGTCAAATCTAAAATCTTTAACAAAGCCTACAGTAAGGTGACCATATTCACTTACTTATCACCAAAATCTGTACCTTTTTAGGTTCACTTTTAGTGAAAGTAGGTAATGAAAAATCATTCAGATTGGGTTCATTTTATTGATGGACCCTTAAAAGAGCTCCAATCAAAAATCTATTTTCAAAAGTAATTTTTTTGACACAACAACAGTGATTTTGAATAGAGCACCGTGTGACTGACAGTGATGGCCATTTTGAAACCTTCTTCCACTACTCCCTGATGACAAAGGAGAAAGCTGTCCCTAACCACTCATGCCTGAGCCTATTTGAGCAGAAGGGGCTGTTTATGCTATATCTGGACAGAGTCTGGAGAGGGAGGTGGGATATTACTGGTTATCTTCCATGTTTGAGCACATGTGACTCACACACAGTGCCCCAAGAGACATGACAGGGTAGAAGTGGAGATTACCAAACATACTGGGCTTATCTTAATAAGATGTAAACAAAAAAACTCGGACAAATGCTAATCTGAACAGAACACTGGGCAACAGGCGTTAAAAATACCGTGCCCAGCTAACAGGGATAAAGTGAACACTTTACTTTGGGGGCACTGCATGTTCTGGCCCCTGTCAGCCACATGACCCTCCCATGGGATTTTGTGTTTTAATCACACTTCCTGCTTTACATTTTCTGAGCAGGGCTTCATACCTTCCCATCTCAGCACCTCTGCAGTAAAATGGCTCCCTGTCACTTCCCTCCCGCCATCCCTTCATCTAGGTAATTCCTGTTTGTCTTTCAGATATCAACTCAAAAAACACTTTCTGAGGAAAGTCCTTCCTGACTCATTGATCCGTAGTGTACTTTTTTGTGTTATATGACTTCACAGAAACTCACTTTTTTAAAAATTGTTTTCCTTAATTTATAATTACCCATGTATTAGTGTGAATAACTGATTAGTAATTGATTCATATGTTTCCTCCAGGAGACCATAAACTCTTTGAGAGTAAAACAGCTTTATGGATTTTCTCTCACTGTATTATCCTTGAGGTTTACCAGGTAGTTATCACTCAGGCAATAATGCTGGGTAAATAAATAAATGATGCAGCAAGCACAGTATTTAGTCAAAAATGTTCATTCCTTTCCCCCAAAAGGAAATTTAAAGAAATCATCACCACCGCAGAAATGGGATTATTTTGAGAGGACTTCTCCAAAGAGATAATACCTGAAGCATTCCTTAGAGCACATCACTTTTCCTTCATTTCTTTTCTCCTTAGAAATGACTGTTATATGTATCTGTCTGCATTGATCTCTCTATTTAGGGTATGCTTTCACTCAGAATTCTAACATTGGCATTTTATGTTTAGCTGAATAAAGTGAGGTCCTGGCCAAATCATGTGACAGATTTCAGAAGCCAACTGGTAAAAAGTATACAACATGGGTTCTTTCTGTGCCCTGGATTTCTAACATTGACATGAAGATATTGATGCCAATTCTATATACAGAGTTACTATAAGAAAAGAAATGAAATTAAAGAATAAAAGCATCCTTCAAAAGTTAAAAAAGGAAAATTTTTAATAATTTAGGAGACATTCTTATGACTTTTCCATTTTTACCTTTAAAATTGGCAATAACATCAGATACATCTTTGAATTTAATTGGGTAAGATATTTTAAATATAAGTTACAGTCAAATGATCTATATATAAGCTTATGTGTGTGTGTGTGGTGTGTGTATATAAAGTGTGTGTGTGTGTGTGTGTATTGTGTGTGTATGTGTGTGTAAACACACACTTTTTTTTTTTTTTTTACTAACCTCTATCTTCTTTTTCCACAGTAAGTATACATAAGGAAATTATTTCCTTGCCTGTATCTTAACAAGGGAGATTTCATCACCAGCTTTTCATTGTCACATTAAATGGAACTGTTATAAATGTGCTTCACATATAGTTTTTCTCATTTGCTTTTGTTCCTTTTCTAATATCTTGCTACGGCTCATAACCATCTACAGTTGAAACCAGCTACAAAAATAAGCCCATGGAATTCACTTACACCCACGGAATCACTTTATTCTTCATGTTTATACATTTCTAGTTCTCTCCACCTTTTGATTCCATTTTGAAGACAGTAAATTACTCTTTCAAACACTGAAAACAAGTTCGGCTATTGAAATATTCCTAATAGAAACATGTTAAAAATACAGAGTGTGAATTTTTTAATGTCTAAGATGATTGTATATCAAGATGGGATTTTTAGGAGTGCCTTGGGTGGCTCAGTTGGTTAAGGGTCCAACTTCGGCTCAGGTCATGATCTTGTGGTTCGTGAGTTTGAGCCCCACGTCGGGCTCTGTGCTGTCAGCTTGGAGCATGGAGACTGCTTCAGATCTGTCTCTGATCCTCCCCCGATCATGCTTTCTCTATCAAAAATAAACACTAAAAAAAAAAAAAAAAGGATTTTTAGCCATAATAAAATGGAGCAATTATTCAGCAATTACTTGAGAGGATGTGGGAAGATATTTTCCGAATGAGGCCATATGCTTCCTACTTGTGATTAAGACTGTTGTTGTGACTTACGTGCCCAAGACTGTGAATAATGAATACACATCATAAAATCCAAGGGTCTGACCTTTCTGTTAGAGGCAAAATATTGCATATACTCCAAGGTATCCACACATAAAATAAAGGAGGTACAACTTCATCATTTCTCTATGCAAAATTATTCCTTGAGGGTCATTACATTTTAATAATGTATAATATATCCCTCAGTTTCTATTGCTATATCTATTTATGGATAATAGATTTCTAATAAGATATTGTTTTGTCAAAATCTGCATGATGTGAAACAAAACAAATTTTTTAAATGTTTAATCAAATTAATGGTTGAATGCTTCTTCACATGGATCATAAAGGATAACTGAGATTTAGGTATTCCATCCTTCATCCTTTTATTCATTCAGCAAATGTTTATTGAGCATCTTTTATGTACCAGACATAGTTCTAGGCCTAGGGAATATGTCAGTGAATAAAATAGAGAAAAGTCCTTACCCTTATGGATCCTGAATTCTAGACCAGGAGTCAGCAATGGCCACAGTCCACAGTCTGTTGTTATAAATTTATTTATTTATTTTATTTTATTTTTTACTGAAACACATTCACTTGTTTGTGTATTGTCTAAGTCTGCTTTAATGGCATGGCAAAGTTCAGTGTTTGTAAGAGAAACCATATGGTCCTCAAAACTTAAGCTATTTACAACCTGTCCCTTTGCAGAAAAAAAAATTCCTGACCTCTGTTCTACACTTGAGTGATTTAAGAAAAGATAGCTATCCTCTCCCATAAAATATCCCAGAATATAATATTGGGTTCCTGAAGAATATGTTTCTTATATTTAAGTTATCTGGTAATTTTAGCTATAGATTGCCTTTTGAATTACTCCTACCTTTTCTATAAACCTTTGAAGATACCCAGATTTTTGACCTGGAAACTTCAGTTCTACCCTAGAGGAGTTTCAACAAAAAATAAGAAATTGTTTATATGAACAATAAATGTTTGACTTATTGTTGAATTATACTACATATTGTTAAAGTATTTATTTTGCTAACATTGTTTTAGGGGAAAGTCCTGAAAGTGGAAAAAGATCATCTGTTTTCTATTGAGGTCATATTGCCCAAAATAAAGACTGAAAGGTATAAGTCTGATATAAGGTGCTTTTTATAGGTCCAGTGAGACTATATCACAAAACAATTCTTATCCAAGTGTGGAGTAAATATGTTATATTTATCATTGGGCACATCAAATGTTGAGATAATTTGGAAGAACACATTTCTATATAAACATAATTTCCATTAGTGATAATAATTGATGTTCCTTGAGAATTTATATATTGAGCACTATTCTAAGTACTTTATATTATTTAACTTACTATACATAACCCTTTATGATAAATAGTAATAGTATCCATATTTTACATAGGACAAAATGAAATACAAAAAGTTAAATAAATTGACCAGTAAATAAGTATCAGAACTAAAACTCAAACCCATGAAGTGTGGCTCTGAGTCCATTTATCCTATTTATTTTGAAGTTGCTTCTGTTACTTTTTTTAAGTGTTTATTTATTTATTTTGAGGCAGAGAGCATGCAAGTGAATGTGGGGCAGAGAGAGGGAAAGAGAGAATCCCAAGCAGGTTCAACACTGTCAGCACAGAGCCCAGTGTGGGGCTTGATCCCACAAACCTTGAGATCATGATGTGAGCTGAAATCAAGGGTCCAACGCTTAACCAATTGAACCACCCAGGTGCTCCACATCTGTTGTTCTTTTCATACTGTCAAATTATATGTAAGGTAATGATCTCCAAATTTTTCAACTCAAGAGCCCATCAGTAAAATATATGTACCTTAATAAATAGTTTACATCTTGAAAAATTGTATATAGGGGCGCCTGGGTGGCTCAGTCAGTTGAGTGTCCTACTTCAGCTCAGGTCACGATCTCGCGGTCCGTGAGTTCGAGCCCCGCGTCGGGCTCTGGGCTGACGGCTCAGAGCCTGGAGCCTGCTTCCGGTTCTGTGTCTCCCTCTCTCTCTGCTCCTCCCCCGTTCATGCTCTGTCTCTCTCTCTATCTCAAAAATAAATAAACGTTAAAAAAAAAAAAAAGAAAAATTGTATATACTTAGTAGTTGCCTAATATGATCTGTCACATTATATGATATATACAATATATATTATTACACATTCTGAAAATATAAATTCAAAATTTTGAAGATAACAATGCTTCAATTTAATAATTCTCACTAAAATATTATTATATTTTTAAATGGAATATTGATTACACTTTTAATACAGCAATCCAAAAGTGTAGATCTAAGTTCAGTTTAACACTTGGTTTTAATGGTTATCAGAACTGATACTTCACCAAGAGACATTAAATCTGTACTTTTGTGTGAATGTATAGCCAATAGATCACACTGAGTGCTCTGTTCTAACATTCATTTCTTCACATCTTCAGTAATGCTTTCTAATTGCACTTTGAAATAATATTACTAAAAGGAATGTGTATTTAAATGTATAAATGAATGCATTTAAGTTTGTGCCATATTATTTTCCAGATATTATTTCAATTAACGTACCTCATCATGGAGAGCAAAGCTGTTTTCCAATGGTGCATGACTTTTTAAAACTCGAAGTAGAAAACATTAAGAAACTGCTAAACATGTATTATTGACTTTAGAGAAATTATGTGTTGAATTGATTATTACTTTAAATATGATTGAAAATTGTGGATCTAAATGCATATTTCAAATAGCCCTCTTAATAATTTGAGTTTTTAAATGACATTTTATCAAATCTGAGTAGAACTTTATGTATTTTAATTTGGTTGACTTACATGGACTTAGAGCTTGGATAGCAACTTACCATATAAGTAGAAAAATAGTTCTGTCATTGTCCCATGTGTATATTTTTTAAAGATTTTTTTTTCTTTTTCTTCTTTTTTCCAACTTTTTTTTTTTTTTTTAATTTATTTATTTTTGGGACAGAGAGAGACAGAGCATGAACGGGGGAGGGGCAGAGAGAGAGGGAGACACAGAATCGGAAACAGGCTCCAGGCTCCGAGCCATCGGCCCAGAGCCCGACACCAGGCTCGAGCCCACGGACTGCGAGATCGTGACCTGGCTGAAGTCGGTCGCTTAACCGACTGCGCCACCCAGGCGCCCCATATCAGGATTAATTTTAACCTATAGTATACTTGGAGACACTTTAGGTCCTAATTTTTTACTTTGTTCGTGTTACTTTGTTAAAACTACATAACTACATAACAACAGGGGCAAACCTCTCTACCTTTAGGAACAAACACTCATCTTGCTGAATGGTTTGAGAGCATGAGTGTCATATATATTTTAAATAGTAAATCCTGGGGAGCCTAAGTGGCTCAGTCGGTTAAACGTCTGACTTCGGCTCAAGTCACGATCTCACGGTTCGTGGGGTAGGGCTCTGTGCTGACAGCTCAGAGCCTGGAGCCTGCTTCAGATTCCCTGTCTCTCTCTCTGCCCCTCCCCTACTC
This sequence comes from Panthera onca, assembly GCF_046562875.1. Lineage (NCBI taxonomy): Eukaryota > Metazoa > Chordata > Mammalia > Carnivora > Felidae > Panthera > Panthera onca. The sequence goes on from NC_138346.1 coordinate 155,500,144, forward strand.
TCTCTTTCAAAAATAATAAATAAACATTAAAAAATAATAATAATAAACCTTTATATTCCTTGGAAAAGTATCAACGGCAATTCTAATGTGTTTCTCCTATGTCCCAGTAGATTATTTTAAGGCATTCTACTTGACCACCAACATGGACCACATTTGAAGACTATCACATTCCTAGATTCTTTGATCACAGAGAACAGTGAAGACAGGCGTCTCCACTAGGGGATCACTGGCATAACGCACTAAATCCTACTCATGTTTACAAGACCTTCACCACTGATGTCTTGACTAAGTTCAATGAACACTAATGCCAGACAGCTGACCATGTCACTACTCATTACTGTTTCACTCTTCTACTTTTGACCATTTTTAAAATTAAGTAACTATTAGCAGTTAATATAATAAATGTTTAAACATTTAAGTTTGTGAAATTTTCAATGCCAATTTAATTTTTCTTTACTGGCCCTTCATCTGTGGTTTGGTAGTTTTGTAAAGAGCTTAAGGCCATTATCTTCCCTACCCTGTCTACTAGGTACGAATCTTTGCCCTGGTACTTCCTACTTGTGTCACCTTGGGCACATTATTTAACCTCTCTGTGCCTCTGTTGCCCTAATTGTGAAATAAATGTAATGATAGTGATAATATTAAGAATATTAAGAATTACCCCCATAAAAGTTGGAGTGAGGGTGAAATGAATTAAAAATAACACTAACAATAATGTCTAGCACACAGATATGCTCATAAATATTGTTTTTGTTATGGACCCAAGTTTCAATGTTACAGCAATTTATAACTACCTGCAAAATGCTTTTTATCCCAGAACAACTGTTCACCCAATTGTAAATCCCAGCAGCGCATGCTTGATGGGAGAGCATTGCTATCTTCTAAAGAATGAACCTCAGGGTATTTATACCATGAATACTGTTAATATCTCAGATGTTCTGTGAAGGATACTCTCCTCTTATAATACTTAGAACCTGTTTAAAAATATTTAGTATGTTTTCAGATTGCTTCAACTGTTTCAAATACTGTACCATCATAATTTCTGTGAGTTTTCACCAAATTTGAATTTTTTTAATGTTTATTTATTTTTGAGAGAGAGAGAGAGAGAGAGAGAGAGAACAAGCAGGGGAGGGGCAGAGGGAGAGAGAGGAAGACATAGAATCTGAAGCGGGATCCAGGCTCTGAGCTGTCAGCACAGAGCCTAACGCGGGGCTCAAACTCATGAACCGCAAGATCATGACCTAGGCCGAAGTCAGACGCATAACCGACTGAGCCACCCAGGCGCCCCAAGTTTTCACTAAATTTGTACTAATGCAATTTTACATCTAAGCTTTAGAAAATTTATTTCTAGCCATTATTTCCTTAACACAAGTTTGTTAACAGGTGCTGGCCTAATCCATCACTTCTCAGCATAACTGTCACCGTGCACATCAAGGGATTTCTAATGGGAAGTTCTGCCTGGCCAGGATGTGTTCTTTACTGGGCTCAAACCTTTTGTATGTGCTTTCGTCCACTGTATACTATATATTTTATCAGTCTCCGCACATACACACATGTTCTGGTTCCACAACAATTGCAGCATCTGAAAATTTACCCCCTCTTCCTTTGAGATCTCTTTTCAAGCTGTCATATGTGGAGAGGGTGATGTCCTTGGGGGTTTCTACTAAGAAGCTAGTGTCATCAGGTTACAAAAAAGATCAGATGTGAAAATAATTTTAAAGCTATGGAGTTGTGGTGGCCGTACAAAACACAGGGTGCCCAATTAATTGGAATTTCAGATGAACAACAAATTATTTTTTAAGCATGCCCCAAATATTGTATGGGAGATACTTATACTAAAAAAGTTCTTGTCATCTAACTGCAATTCAAATTTAACAGGCATCTTGTCCTTTTATTTACTAATGAGACAACCCTATGAGAAGGGCTTATCAAAGTGTGTGTTATACAGAAGAAAATGTGACAGGGGCTTGAAGGTATAAACTGTATTTCTGACTTACTGAAAAGGAAGTTGTGTACTAGTTATAATTTGTGTTGATCTTCTAAGAAACATAGAAACAGAATCCACAAATAGGTTTTTGTATAATTGATTATTCACCACATATCTAGAACATCAATAATAAATACGAGTTATTGATAAGTTCGTATTTTTTTAAACTGGATTTTAAATTTTTATTTAAAATATAGGAAACACAGTATTTCTAGGGTATTTCATATATATATATATATGTACTTTATATTTTATATTTACATGTCTTTTACCTTGCATAGATTTCTGTTGCTGTCAAAACAAATTACCACAAATTTGGTGGCAAAACAACAAATCTACTGTTTCACAGTTCTGGAGGTCAAAAGTCTGGGTACAGCATGGCTCAGCTGTTTCTTCTTCTGAGAGTCCCTCTCGGGCTAAAATTAAGGCCTCAGCCATTCTAGAGGCTCTGGGGGAAGAATTTGTTTCCACGCTTCTTCAGGTTGTTGGCCATTTTCAGTTTCATGCAATTGATTTCCTTGCTGGCTGTCGGACAGAGGTCAGTCTCAATTTGTAGGGGCCTCCCACATTTCCTGACTGACGACCTCCTTTGTCTTCAGTTCTCTCTGACCTCCACTTCTGCCTCCTCTCTCCCACCTCTCTTCCGTAGCACCTCGCTGCTAAATCCCTCCTGCCTTTCTCTTTCATTTCTAAGGACTCACGTGCTTACATTGGAACCAACAGGATAATTCAGGATAACTTAAAGCCCATAACTTTATTCTATCTGCACAATCCTTTCTGCTGTATTCACAGGTTCCGGACATTAGCTGTGCCAATTTTCTCAGAAGAGGGGTACATTTTTTGCTTACCACATATTCTAATTTTTTCTGATACTCTGTAATTAGCATAGTAAGTAAGTAAGGGGTGATTCCAATTAAGGAATAAAATCTGAATGAAGACAAAACTCTGACTACCTGATTCCAGTGTAGCTAGTAAATTTTTTTTTAGGTAAGAGATGATATCTTCTCATTTTAAAGCTTCAACTGCAAACTACTGAGCCATCTCAGCAGTGATCTAGGGACTGAAAATGAGTCATTGTTTTTTGTGAGTTTTGTTTTTGCTTTTAGTGCCCTCTCAGTAGGCTAGTAGAAACCCACCCTTTGTCCATGGCAGAAGCAGATTAACTAGGCCAGTTAATTTAAAGGTAATAAAACTATTTGAAAGGACATAGCAGTTGTAATCATGACACATTCTTAAATGAACCAGATTCCATTTGATGTATATGAAAAATTAAAGCATAGGTCTAAAAGTGCTGTAAGAGAAATTTTCTCATTCTTTTTGGTGAGATCTGACATCAGCATATAGATGGCTTCATCAATTATTGAGAAAAAGACTAAGAAAAGAAAAATGACTGATTGGGATGCTTCATTTTGATGTCTGAATTTGAAGCCCTTGGGTTGAATGTACCTGTAGGTTTAAATCTTTCAGAATTAGCTCATGCTCTCTCCCCAGCTTATCTATGTAAATTTTTTGTTTAAAAAAAAATAAGGTACTTAAACATTTTTAATGCACTCCATCAAACATCAGAGCGTGTGTGCCGGGCTTTGAAGCCACTGCGCGTATTAACAAAGGTAAGAAATAGACCTCCGTATAGATAAATATTCCTTAAGATGAAGCTAGGGGAATGACTTTAAATTTAAAATACTGCTTTCTCTCAAGGGTTAAGTTTTCATGATTTTGAGTGATTTTTTTTTCGCAGCTATTTTCATTCTCTCTATATTCTCAAGTGCGGCAATGAATTTCAGAGTTCTTGTTTGCCACCTAACGTGCTTGTCTTGCTTATTATTCCCAGAAAAGTATTAAGGACTCCTAATTGACAAGCTAAAACTGTTTTTTTTTTTTTAATTGAAACAAAAAGGATAATGAATGACTCTGTTCAATTGTAGGTCATTAATTAGCCCCTGTGCTTTCATGGAACTCATATTTAGTGATAAATAAAAAGGGAACCACAGCTGATAAAATCAGCACACATTGGTAAACATTAATGATCAAGAGTGTGAATCATTTGAAAGGCACCATTTTCTTAATTAAGGTTCATATTAATGATGTTCCTTGTATTTTAGAGAATCGCTCAAGTATTCAAGTCCGTTATCATGGAGCCAGAATTGCCCATAAACACAGTGCTAGTAGTACCTTTCCAATTATTTAACCTAAAATGCAGTTATTTATCTAGCCTCAAAGTCGTTACTTCTGGAATAATTGCAAACCATTCCTCATGATCAGAAATAACTTTTAATTCTATATAATCTTGGTTTTGGCTTTTGTTTTTATCTTCTCAGACTATTTGTACTTATTTCATAAAACATTCCCTCCTGAAAATATTTTTCCTTGCCATGTAGAATGCAGAATTTCAACTTAATTTCCACCTCTAAGTAAATAAAGTCATGTGCCTTTGGGTGACACTGATTCTTTAGTTATGGTTTTTTCACTCTATTTAAACATGGATCTAAAGTAGCTTATATATTTATGGATTAAGAGAGAATGCAGGCAGTGTAAAAGCAGCAAATGTAAGTTTTTCGTTACCCCAAATTTGCTGAATATTATAATATGATGGTGGATTTGTCTCTGAGTTTTGTTAAGGAAAAAAACTATTCTTATATTTGGTAAGGAAGACTTTTTCAGGACTACTGTGATAGGTGTCAAAACTATTGCAGTAGGGGAGAGAGAGTCAGCTCAATTCTGAATACAAGAAATATAGCTGGAGATTTATAGCCAAGGATCAGGTTGTGTGTTGGGGAAAGGAGATGCGTGGGAAATTACTAAGAGCAGATAGCAAGGGTAGGGAGAATTCTTGCTAAATTTACTTAACAGGACTCTTGCTAAAAGGCAGGCCAGTGTGATCAGATACCAAGGTTGGGGGTGGTGAGGAATTTAATTAGATATTGAGAGTGACCAGATATCAAGGGAGGTAGGATTCTCTCTAGGCTGATTTAGCAGGATTCTTGATAAAACTGAACTCTACAAAGATGGACACTGAAGCCAAATGCTGAGGCCTAGTTGAGAAGAGAGCTCAGAGGAGGCTCACTGAAGTTTGGTCAAGAATTTCGTCAGTGTTCTAATGACTAAGGCAAGGGAAGAACGTGTTTGCATACAGAATTTTCATTGTCCAGAACAGTAGAGAATACTGTCACGGTTTACACTGCCATCGAATTGAACTCAAGCCTGATTTTATCATTTGGGTTTCAGTTTTCAATAAACATACACTGGGAGGCAGTATGTAACAAGGTGGCATTTAAACAGGAGTGGTGAAGGAATTTGCCCTGGCAATTCCTGAAAGCCCGGCAAATACAACCACCCTAGGGCACGCTGGTGGGCTGGAGGAAGGACAGAGAATCCAATGTGAATGTAGTGACGAGATCAAAGGATAGAGATGTAGGACGTGAGAGAAGAAGTATAGTGAGACAAATCTAGAGGCCATTGTGAACTCCTTAGATCTAACTCTGAGTGAGATGAGAAGCCATCAGAAGGTTCTAAATAGAGACATGGTCTGACTTACATTTTAAAGGGATCAGTCTGACTGCTGTAATGTGAGAATAGAAGGCGAAGACAGAAGCTGGGAGACCAATCAGGGGGCTTTTGCAATAGTCCAGATGAGACACAGTGTGGCCTCTCCCAGGAGAGGCACTGCAAAGACAGTAAGTGGTAGTCATATTCTGAATATGCTGTAAAGGTAGAGGAGAAGGGTTTGCTCATGAAGAAGCCTGATCTTCTAGAAGGATGAGGTAACTTTTTTTTTTTTTTCTGAGGTGAGGAGATTGAAGCAAAACTAGGTTCTTTGGGGGAAGAAAGGCAGCTTGGTTTTTGACATGTTCAACTCCTGATGCCACTAGACCTACTGAAGCAGTTGGGTAGGATGTTAAGGATAATATTTTGAGGGGCACCTGGGTGGCTCAGTGAGTCAAGCATCCAACTCTTGATCTCGGCTCAGGTCATGATCTCACTAACCGTGAGACAGAGCCCCACGTCAGGCTCTGACAGCACAGAGCCTGCTTGGGATTCTCTCCCTCTCTCTCTCTCTCTGCCTCTTGCCCCACTCACACTCTGTCTCCTTCAAAATAAATAAACATTAACAAAAAAAGGATAATATTTTGAGCCATTGGGTCTGATAACCCAAGGAAATGAGTATGTATAGATAGATCTGATGACTGAGACACTGAGTAATCTCTTATTTTCTCTGCGTTGCCTCCTTTGGCTTCACTGGTCATTCAAGATTGGCTTAGAAATCGTATGTTAGTGTGCCATTACCTGTGTTCTTTTACACTACTATGCAAACAGTCACTGGGCACTTACTGAATAGTGTTGTACCTATCAATTGACTGGTCATCTCTTCCATTATACTGTAAGTTTCTTACGGAAAAGGCTTAAAAGTGTTCTTTTAAGGGAAGTGGAAGAATAAATTAAAATCCTTTGCATTTAACATAAAATCTAAGTAATATTCAGCCTTGTCTACTTCACTCACCTCTTTTCATACTACCCTTCCCTTTATTTACTACACCCCAGTCCCCTTTGCTAATTCCTTCAGCGTATACCATATCCTCAACTCTCTCAAGCCTCATGGGTTCTTTGATCTGCTAATGTATTATAACTTATTAAGTCTTGGTTTAAATACTAAATCCTAAGAGAAGTACTTTCTGAACCTTTATCTTAATCCACCCTCGTTTTGTCTCTCCTAATAACCCACATTTGTCACTTGATAGCATTTATCACAGTTTGTAGATTTATAAGTATTTATGTGATAATTTACTATAGAATTGTCTTAATACATTTATGAAAACAAAGGACAATGTCTGTTTTGTTCATTAATATACCCACCTCTCACCACTATCCCAGAGACTTGAGCCCTTTATAAAATGTTTAGAATACATGTAAAAAGCTTCATATATTTGAATTAGTACCAATGAATGTGGATAATATAATCAACATGTTTGTGATTTTATTCATTACGTAAAACTGTAACACCATTTGATAAATATATTTTAATCTGTGTTCTCTTATAATTGGGAAAGTATAAAATTATGGAATAGGAATTAGTCTCCTGCTTGTCCAGCAACACCTGGTTTTTATAAGTATGTAAACATTCTCCCTATTGGACACAAAAATGTACTTTCCAGAACTGGATCACCCATAGGGAATAAGTTTACATACTTATAAAATGATGTGGAACAACATTTCAAATATATACGTATTTCTGAGAAGACATAGCAGTATGAGCAACTATTTTTCAAGCCTGTTTTATTGAAAACAGTTTAAGAAACTTTAGTTAATATTATAAATTAGTCACATGGAAAATGTATGCAACTAGAAAACAATTTTTTTGTTAAAGCTATCTCACAACTCTTTGCTGAGATGACATATTCAATATAAATACTTCATAAAAATTCTTCGAAAATACTCAAACCAACAGTGGTTTGACATATACTATTTATACTAGCCAAATTATAATACTTTTTATTATTTAAAAACATATGCATATAATTATAGTATTAAATACAGTTGTTTCCAAATTTACTTAAAGAAGCTATAGCTATAAAACCCTAGAAAATATGATGCATCCCTCCTTCATAAGTATAGTCTCCTTACAAACTTAAATATTATTAAATTATCATTTCAGTTAGTTATTTGAGCTAAGATAGGGTGAAACTATCAATTCAATCAATTTTAATATGCTTTCTCTCCCCCTCTACAGTTGCTGAATTCTTTTCTTTCTATCAAAGAATTATTGTACTTGGAATTAATTAATCATATAATTAGAAGTAATAGACATTTGGAAGCAGAAAGAACAGAATAGACCCTCATCCCTCTAAGATTTTCTCTCAAGGACTTCTCCATGGAGAAGTGACTATATGAAATTATCTGACCCATTATTTCATACTGCTATTTATAATAGTAATTAGTAAATTTTGAGAAGTTATACAAAACTTCTTAGAATATAGGGGAAAAAAGCCAATTTTTTCCATAGCTATAAGCTCTTGAAATACTAGTATAAGAATTAGATTAAAATACTGCATTTTGCTATTTTTACAAAATGGCTTTTGAAAAAATGTTTGGATTAATAAAATATATTCAATAAATGATTAATCTACAAATTATTTTTATAATATTTAATATTTTTAATTGTTAGAATTCTCATATTAAAGTGGACATACACTAAAAAGTACCCTTAATTTAGTCTTCTGGGACCACAAATATGACCTAAAGGTTTCCAAAAATACGGGAAAGAGGAAACTTTTCATAAGCAGTCACTTTAAAAGGAGTAAAAATTGTGTGTATTCCTTGTAGCCCATAATAAGAAATATAAATAATAGAATGATAAATGTTTATTAATAAAATACATATGCCTTCAGAAACATTTCTTTCATTGATTGATATTTTGAAAGATTCTGAGGTTAAATCTAAGGGAAGGAAATTTCAGCATAAATATTAGGCGACATTGCTAGATGAACCATACAAAAGAAAGTACATTCAAACATTTTCTAGGTATTTGAAGGTGTTTTGTTGGGTTTTCTAATCCCTCTGATATCTTTTTCCAGTTTAAATTTTTAAAAGCTGACAGAATTATCACTAACACTTCTCATCGAAGAAACAGCACACAATTGAATGAAGAAAAATTTGATTTCTCAAATGTTCACAAAGTTTTTCAAACCAAAATTTTACTTAATGTGCATATTAATCTTATTATTGGCAGCAGCTGATAATCATCAATCTGTAGATGTGATCATACATCTGAAGAAGTTTCTTGAACATGTTGTTTTTAATACAGTCTGGCAAATTGTATTACCATTTGTACCAACAATTTTCAGTGATATTATAAAGATCAACCCCAGATCTGTTTCTACCAGAGGGTTTGTACTTTGTAATATACATAAAAGTTCTAAGATTTTCTAGTTTCCATCTTATTTGAAATCTTTACTATTTATTTATTCCTTTTATATGTATCTAATTTACTATGAAAATGGTCTTTTCTTTGAAATTCATTTATTTTCTCAGGTTAATCTCTTGGCTTTTGGATTTATCATATACAAAGTTTTTCGTCACACTGCAGGGTTGAAACCAGAAGTTAGTTGCTATGAGAACATAAGGTAAATGTCTCTTTCACTCTATTTCTTTAGTAGTTAAAAGATTGAGTACCTTAAGGCACAAATAACTCTTGGAAAGGCTATTTTTTAATTTTTTTTATAACTTTCTTCTGCCATATTAAAAAAACTTATTGTCAAATAGCATTTTAAATATGTTTAATAAGACTATAATCACCACAGATTAAATGGTAAGTAAAGCCATCTTTTCTAACATAATCCCCTTTGAAAGAAAAGATGATGGCTGTGTTTTAAGGCAAAAATTGGCCTTAGCGATTTTCTTTGGAAAACATTCCTCAGAGCTTAGTAACTGTGTTTCTTTCTTGTGACTCCTACTTTGCATGCTGCCATGATTTTTCCTTCAACCCTCTCTTTAAAACTGATTTATTGAGACCTCGAAAATGGTTTGTTCAGGAAAAACTGAAGTGTACTATAGGGAACATTAGAAACGACTAACGTTTGTGTTGCTTGGAAACACTCCTGTAGTTTCAATACCTTACACAAGATTTATAGTTAGGATTTAGCAAACGTTTGATCGATTACTTTCTTTTACTCCTCTCCATTCATAGCTTCATGTAGTGTGCTGGTTTTAATAAAGTTGAAAATGACTCATTTTCTGAGGTATACTGCTAAAACATCTTCTGCAGGAGAGAATGATTGGACAAAGAATGAATAAGAAAATAATCATTAGTTGCCTCATTTTCAAAGCAATGTCCTCAGTGAGCAGGATTGAATGTTGTTTTACCAGAAGTCATAGGCAGTAAGTTGAAAATATGTAAGAGTATGTGCATGTATTTTTTTTTAATTTTTAAGAAAGCGGTATTCTGACATGAATTTATTTTGAGAAAACTGTATTGTAACAGCAGAAAAAAGAATCTAGTTTTATATCTTATGCTTTCTTCTTTACTAAACCTGAAAGGAAAGCAGAACCTTCCTTTGATGTCATGCACATGTACTCACCCAAGTCCACCCGGTATACTTTGCAAGGTTTCTTAGGGAAAATGCTCCCTAACAGATAGATGTCTTACCTTCAGGAATTATTACAACATTTGATTTGAAATCAAAGCACATATGCTGCAGTATACTAGATAAAAATATTTTAAGATTAAGGGAGTTCCAGGACGCTTGGGTGGCTCTCTCGGTTAAGTGGCCAACTTCAGCTCAGGTCATGATCTCACAGTTCTTGAGTTCGAGCCCCGCCTCGGGCTCTGTGCTGACAGCTCAGAGCCTGGAGCCTGCTACACATTCTGTGTCTTTCTCTCTCTCTGCCCCTCCCCTTCTCTTTCTCTCTCTCTCTCTAAAGTAAGTAAACTTTAAAAAAAAAATTTTTTTAAAGATTAAGGAAATTCCTTGAAAAATACCATATTTTAATAGCGTTGCCTTCATTTTGGAAGTGCATCCCTGTCATGGTGCAGTAACATACCCTAAAGGCTGTCCCACGTAACCAGCATGATGTATCAGTTTCAAAATCCTTATTGGTCTTTGCAGAAGATTTCTTAATTGTACCGAAAAGCCATTTCCCACATAATTTGAGGAGTTTAGGGATGTGTTGAGTCTATGTCATTTTCTTAACCGAAACATTTCAAATGTGTTACAGGTCTTGTGCCAGAGGAGCCCTTGCTCTCCTGTTCCTTCTCGGCACCACCTGGATCTTCGGGGTTCTCCATGTCGTGCACGCATCAGTGGTAACAGCTTACCTCTTCACCGTCAGCAATGCTTTCCAGGGGATGTTCATCTTCTTATTCCTGTGTGTCTTATCTAGAAAAGTAAGCCATTTCTTTTATTATAATTGCGGTCAACCCTATAGCATATTCATGTAGCATCGGCTACCAAATTGATAAAAATTCTTATTCTCATGGATTTGTGCTGTCTTTATTGCCTAATGCAGTCCATTTTAGTATCAAAATAATTGGAACATCTATCTGTTCGTACGGAAATATGCTTTAAAAAAACTTGCTCTTAGGAATGTAAACATAGCTTATATTAATTTAAGCATATTCTGACAGATAATGAGAAAATCATACTTTAGAAAACGAAATATAACAATTTAATGTGATTTGAAAATAATTTGATGTGACCATTGCAATTATGTTTAACATTTCTTTTTTTTTCTTCTTTTTAGATCCAAGAAGAATATTATAGATTGTTCAAAAATGTCCCTTGTTGTTTTGGATGTTTAAGGTAAAAATAGAGAACTATGGATAATTTTTGCTCTACATAAGAAAACCAAGCTGTGGATGGCCAATGTATAAAAATGACTTGAATCAATGATCTAATTATTAATTACTAGATAAGTATTTTAAATCCATTTTTCTGTTTACAGTGTAGAAACTGTAGATAAGATACCATAATTATGTACCATATAGCTATAGTTTGCTTTCCCACATGACATAGTTAGTTATGTCAAAATAGTATTGCAAATATTTGAAAAGTAATTGGTTTCTCAGGAGTGATATCACTGCGCCCAAGGAAAGACTTTCTTTCTAACACAAGAAATATATGAATGTCCTGAAGGAAACCACTGGATTGATATTTTTGTGACTCATGTTGCCTTTGAAACTAGTCCCCTATCACCTTAGTAATGAGCTCTGTTACAGAAAGTGGAATATGAGAGAATGAAGGGGCAGAATGTAAAGCAGTAAAAGGGAAATGGCTATTATAACAATGAGATGTATTTTGAGTAAACTTGTTTTTTTGTAAACTAAATGAGAAATTATAGATGAAATAATTGAATAAACACTTCTTACCATTGCACGATTTTTTCTGAACTTAAATTTAGACTAAAACTACTTAGACCTTTTCTATATTTATTTTCTTTCCTAATATTCGAAAAAACCCCACAAAACTTTACAAATGAAAAGGCAGGCAATTATGTTCTGGTTTTTGGGTTAACATCATAAGGAGGTATGTGCTGTTTCCATACTAATTTCATAGATTATAACTTCAAATCTTTAATCAGAAATACATAAATGTGTCAAACTATAATATTTTTCATGGCTGTAAATGTAAAAATAGTGTATATAAAAATTGAAGTATTCTCTTCTATAACCTTTCAGTGTAGTGAATAATATTGGATCTCATTAGGCTAGTATATTTGAGTTCTTTATTTCTTTTAATTTTGGAAATATTATAGTTCACGTGACAATATTCCCTTTTAACTTACTATTTTTAAAAGGGCATTGTAAATATGAAAGTATTCAGAAAGTGAATTGCCATTTTTTTCTGTTCAGAAAAGTACACATTTAAAAATGTTATTTATAACAAAGGAATCACTGAGAACTGTAGAAATGTTCACAGTGGATATATTTTCTGACAGTTTTCTACTATCTATTAAAGCATATCTGCTTAAATGTATGGTTTCTATCTATCCTCAAATCTTCTCATTAAAATGTGGAAGCAGGGATTTTATTTCAAAAATATGTAATTGTCTGCACCTGCCTGTAGAAGTATGCCAACACACTAAATGTTGTGATTTTAATTTCTCCAGCTTTTAAAATGAAGTCTGTCAAAACTTGCTCTAACAAATAAAATGTTATCTAAATGAATACAGCTACTGTTTGCTGAGTCATTTTCTCAAGAAAGATGAGCTACCTGCCAATATGTCCCTACACATTTTTAGAGAATCCATGATAAATTTTCATTATATCTTCTGATCTCTTATATGCTAAGCCTGTGACCTATTATTACCATTGTCATTATAGAACAGGGTTATAAGCATGTGATATTGAAAAACTAATCTGTTCAATCGATACATACGAATGATGTATGGCAGGCAGAATAATAGCTCTCCCAATACTCTCACACCCTAATCTTCAGAATCTGTGGCCACTATGTTAGGTTACATGGAGAGAAGAATTAAGATCGCTAATCAGCTGACCTTGACATGGGGACATCATCCTGGATTATCTAGGTGGGCCCAATGTCACCACAAGCGTCCTTGTGAATGAGAAAGGGAGAAAGGAGAGCACGAGAGAGTGACACAGCCCGAGATGGTTTGACCAGCCGTTGCTGGCTTTGAAGACTTCTGAAGTCTACAAATGAAGGAAACTTCACACCGTCTAGAAGCTGAAAAAGACAAGGAAACAGATTCTTCCCTAGAGCCTCTAAAAGGAAGTAGATGTGCTGATACCTTTATTTTAGCCCAGGCTGACCTATTTTGGACTTCTAACCTCCAGAACTGTAAGATAATAAATGTATATTGTTTAAGCCACCAAGTTTGTTGAAAATTTGTCACAAGTTTATTGATAATTTTTGATAATTTTTTATAGCTACCATAGGGAATATTATGGAAATATGTATAACATCTTTAGAGATAATCAACTATTCATATCATTAGGACAAACCTTGACTCTAGTGTCTTGTTTTTATCAACCGTCCCTTAGATATTATTGGATAAAGCTTGTATTCTTTAGCATACTGTTCAAACCTCCTTAGGAGCCTCCTGGGTGGCTTCTGAAACAGCCCCCATATGTGGAGGACAGGGTGAGACCGAAGAAAGAGGCAGGCCACTCCAGATTGGTACAAGGCAGGTTCAATAAGCAAGAAAATTTGTCTTATGGGATTTGTCTTAGGTTGCCACAAATAAGTAGATCTTTACACCCACCCATCAAATCTTAAAAGTTTATATAGAGTGGCGCCTGGGTGGCTCAGTCGGTTAAGCGGCCGACTTCGGCTCAGGTCATGATCTCGCAGTCCGTGAGTTCGAGCCCCGCGTCGGGCTCTGTGCTGACAGCTCAGAGCCTGGAACCTGTTTCAGATTCTGTGTCTCCCTCTCTCTGACCCTCCCCTATTCATGCTCTGTCTCTCTCTGTCTCAAAAATAAACATTAAAAAAAAGTTAAAAAAAAAAGTTTATATAGAGACCGTCACATATACCATCCAGATGGTCTCAATGCCACATTCCAATCTCAAGACTGCATTGTTGGGGTATCTTCTTGGAGCACTGAAGACAAGCAGGATGTACATTCCAAGGACAGTGAAGGGGTGAGGAGCCTCCAAGTGCCCATGTCCAGCTTGCAGGTCAACCACATGTCAAGTCTTCTTGATGACCTCCTCCAATAATAAGATTTCAGACCTTTCAGTTTTTACTTTTTTCCCTCTGAAAATTTCTTTAGTCACACCAAACTGTTTCTTTTTCCCAAAACTTACCATGAGTTACCAAATTCCCAATTCCTAGAATTTCCTCCTTGTGAACATCATTACTCTGACAAACATTATTTATCCCTAATGTATCTTTACATGTATCTTGAACGTATCTTCTCTATGAAGCCTTCCTGGATTCATGCGAGGAATTAATCACTTCCACTTTTGTGTCAGCACTTTCTCTAGTACTTATCCTATTTTAATATTCATTACATTGTATTGCAATTGTTTAGGCCAAACTCAGGACATTCATTGTGCCTACTTTTGTTCTTCATTGAGGACAGGAACCTTTTCTCCTTTTTGCTTCATGAATCAGTGTTACTGCCCTCTGCTGCCTTGTGATCATATGACTGATATAAGAGAGTCTGGACCCTCTGAATAGTCTGGCCTTTTGCTTTAGGTATTCCACACTGGAAGCCCATTCAGTGAACTGGCTTTCTCAGGTAAAGCCCTCGATGCTTGTCTCTGTTAGAGTGTTCAGGGGAAGATATGGCCCAGCAATCTCAAATTGGTGAGGTACAGCAGGCAGAAGGATTAGGCTACCAGTGTAGACGTGAGCTCAGAATATGGCTTTACCTCAGTTTTTCCAGGAAAGATCTTCTTTGGGGATTTGTAAGGAGCTTGCCAAACTGCTAATAAAGTAGTGATTTATTTTCCATTTGGCCGTTATTCCTCATGTAACACTCACTTCCTTGTTTGATGGTGAGTGTGGTAAATATTAGGATTTTAGATTCAATTTCCTCAACCTCTAAAACGCATCACAAGTTTTGTCATATTAATTTACAAACTCTTCTTTACTTGATAAATATACGGGAATGAGACAAGGTTATAGGATTCAGTCAAAGAATTTGATACTTTAAGGTTGGCTTCAAACAATGAGAAGAATGGACACCAAAGAAGTATAAGATAAATTCCCCATGAAAATTTGCTACTAACTGGATATAATAATGTCCCAATTGTAAAAAAAAAAAAAAAAAGTTGCTTGACTGATTACACTGTATATAAATATATTTACACACAATAGAAATATATTTATATAAATGTATCTATACACAATATAACAATTAGGAAAAGTGTTTTAAAAAAATCTATCAGCAAGTACTCCACAATCTACACGCTAGACATAACCAACAAAGAGTACTTAATAATTTGATAACATCATCTCTTTAGTCCCTTTCAATTCAATGCCACTTCCCTAAAGTTAGACAATAACTCTGCATTACCAACATCATTCTCTAATTTCTCCAACATGAAATCTTTGAAGAAAACACAAATTATGGTTCCAGAAAGAGTACCCTTGTTCAGGTTTTTACTTTACCTGGAATGTCTACTCCCATGAGAATTCCACACGTCATTCAAAATCTCCCTCCACGAAGCCTCTCTGATCAATTTGGTCCTTGTCGATTTCCCCAATCTACTACAGCTATACCACATAGAGAGTGTACAAGATAACATAATACTTGATAGGAGTCATTGTGAAATTGTCACGCAGTGTTCAAACTTAAAACTTCTAGGTTTTAAAAGACAGCTAGGAGAGAAATCACTTAGAAAAGGCATTTAAAGGAGGAAAAAATTATTTCTCCCCAAAACTTGCTACAGTTTTCAATTATTGCATTGCATGATCTCATTTAATTTTCACAGTAACATATGCAATTCTATCTTCATTTTTCAATGTGAACAGTACTTGATATCACAGAGCTGGGAACTTGCAAAGTTCATGTTCAAACTGAAAGCCCAGCTTGTTCTGCTCCCTCGTGTGAACTCAGGAACTTGCTCATATTCTCGGATAGGAGGGTCCACCATTCCATGGCCACAAACTCATATAGTATGAGGACTGTATTCCTGTTTATAATTATGTTCTCTTGGGTGACGACATGCTTTTTTAACATGGCATTTTGATATGTCTTTTCTATATGCATGTGCAATTTGAAATGCACACAGCACACGTTTTAAGGTGAAATGTTTTTCTTCTTTTCTCTTTGCTTGATTGCCACTTCCTTGCACATTTATTTCTATCTCTCATCCCCACTCACACCCTCAGCTAGGCAATTCACTGTAATTACCTGTTACATATTCTTCCATATTGTTCTTCCTGTTTATATCATCATATTCAAATCATTAATATGAGATTACATTATAAAAACATCTCTTCTACCTGTTTTTCTCACTTGGGAAGCTAACAGGTATAGCTCACTCTTTTTGGGTGACTAAATAATATTCAGTATTGAGGATGGACCATAAATTGTACAGCTGATGTGCAATTTGGACTAATACAGTAATACATTAGAAGACTTCAGTATCTTTCAGAAGTAATGTTCTCTATGCCGTATGCCTTGGTTTTGTTGACGAAAATACCAAATGCCAACAGCCATCTTTTTTCCTCTGATAGATGTGGGCTTGTGTTGATAAGACAAAACACTGTAACCCTTTCTTTGATGTAGAGGTTCCTTGTTATTTCTTGTAAGTATTCAGTGAAACCGTACCATGGATTTGAGATCCACAAATCTCCTTGAGCATTATAAGCGAAAAGGATTTGAATCATTTACCCTAGACTGAAGGCTTGAGCAAGCGTTGAGTAGGCAATCTGAAAGTACGGGGCATTCTACTTGGTGTTTCATTCAGACGTGACGCACCACAGGTGCGTGTGGTGGTTGTGATTAATATAAAATGAGAGGGTTGGTTTGGCGGCAGTCGATCTGTTCCGGTACCAATGTGCCGTGATTCTGATTCCAACCCCCCATTTGGAAGCATCGTAAATACTAAAATCTATAATGTATATTACCATTTTACGCACTCAAACATAAGGGAAAAAAATCATAGGTTTCTTTCAAAATTGTCCTAAAGAAACGTGGTTTCGTTTCCTGTTGGGCTGCAATTTGCCATATATCAGAATCCAAGGGCCAGGCTGTTCAACCTGAAAATGATTATTTTCTTTCTTTTCGTTAATGTATCGGAAGTGGATCTAAAAGAACCTCCAGTATGCAGGGGGGCTAATTATCCTGGCAGTCAGTTAAGCTTTGGAAGTTTTAGGTGATAAGAACAGAGCCCTAAAAAGGACTCCCTGCCTGCTGCGAAGAAAGAAACCTGTGCTGCCATCCCTGAAAATATTGTTCAAATTACCCTAAAATTCTTCTGGTTTTCTGTGCATCCTGGCTCCTGGAGAGCGGCACTGTTCCAGCGAGGTCATTTACTCTGTCACTTCAGCCTGCTCGGCGATCATGACAACTACATCTTTCACTCAATCTTATGTAGGAGGCTTTTCTGCCAGACCTTATGCGACCTGAGTGGGGAAGGTAATTATACAAAGCAACACTGTTTCTTGTGCCACCCGTCTCCTCTGTAGAACCACCTCAGTGCTCCCCAATTTGATCTTCCCACTCAGATCAATTTCTCAGATTCCGCTAAAGGAATGCATAAGTAAACAGCCACCTTCACGTCCCAGGACTTAATGTGCAGAGAGGCACGGCAGTGTTGCCGATACTGGCACCAGACTCCACGGGCTGGTTGCCAGGACTAGAGTTCTATTTCTACCTCCGGTGACATAGGATCTTGGGCAAGTTACAGCCATGTGTTTTAGTTTTTCATCTCAGAAATGGAGATAAGGACAGTACCTGTCTTATAACGCCGTTGTGAGAATTGTATCGCTTAATATATGGAAGATAATGACTACAGTGTTTGGCATATAGCAAGTGACATTGAAGGATTAGCTATTAGTATTATAACCTGGGTGAACAGCTCTTGATTGTGCACCTACTAGGTGCCAGCAGCGGTTCTAGGTGTGTGGTAGAATTCACTGGTAAAACCCAACTAATAAAAAATAGACATAAATCTCTTGTTCAGCGTGCGGATTTCTACAGTACTGATTGATCAGCCAGTTGCATCTGAAACAGCAAGGAAACAGTAAAAATAAAAATCGGTAATGATAAAGTTACTGTCTCTAGTTTCTACCACCTCCTTATTTGCCTTCTCAACTCCCACCCTGCCCCATTGAAAACCTCCAACCTCGAATTTCACTGCCATGCTCTGTGAGGCTGGTAGGATGGCGGAGAGAATTTCTAAGGCTTAATGTTATTGACCCGTATCTTTGAAGTAGGGGTGCAGCCCAGGCCTCACACTGCTCTCTACATGTAAAATCTCTGCCCCTCTGGGGCTAATGTCCTACAGTTGGATTAAAATAGCTTTCCTGTGCAAAGGTACGTCAATATATTTTTACTTAAATATAAATAGTATTAGCATTTACGTGAACTTGAAAAGTATAATCTCTTTAAACAGTGCACATAAGCTGGGGCGCCTGGGTGGCTCAGTCGGTTAAGCGTCCGACTTCGGCTCAGGTCACGATCTCACTGTCCGTGAGTTCGAGCCCCGCGTCCGGCTCTGTGCCGACCGCTCAGAGCCTGGAGCCTGTTTCAGATTCTGTGTCTCCCTCTCTCTCTGACCCTCCCCTGTTCATGCTCTGTCTCTCTCTGTCTCAAAAATAAATAAACGTTAAAAAAACAAAACAAAAAAAAAAAAAAAACAGTGCACATAAGCAAAGATAATTTGGTATTCTCAGCTTTCCATATATCCCTTCAGATGAGAGAGAAAAAATTTTGGCATTATTTGGATACTTCGTGTTCTTTGTTCAGGACACTTTTGTAGTCGTTTGCTCTTGCTGAACGTAAAACCATAGAAACCATGTTCCTTAAAACACAGTCTTGATTTCTTTAGAGGCAAAAGCAAATGAGCTATTTTAATACTTGAGAAAAACAATAATACAGGAATTTTCAGTGGGAAAGGAGAAATGTTCTTTAATAAATGTCTGTTAGTCATAGGTAAGATGCATTTGTTTTTACATATTATTCATTATTGTTTCCTGAAAAAATAAGATGTATTTGTTTTTACATAAAGGTGATTTCTAGTTTCCATATTTAGGAAACCAGATTTTGAAAATTTTGAGATAAAGGAATTAAGAATTCTATTAGTAGATTTAGGGATTCAGACATTTTGTTTTATCTGTCTCCCTCATCTGCGTACCTCATCGTTCTGATAAACAGAGCCTCAGAGTTCAGAAACATAGTTTTTATTCTTCTATGTGCTAAAGCATAAGACATGTTTAGTATTGTGTGATTTTTTTTTTTACCAAGTAGATTTGCATGCAGAGCTTGAATAAGTGAAATACATAGCCAAACATATTTTCTACTTGTAGAGACGAGTTGAATACGAAGCTCTCTTTTGCTCACCAAATCTCAATTTCCTTGAGACTATGAGTACAGTGTTGTTTCTTAGCATGCTTCCATTTTCTTTATAAAATTCAAAAAGGTAAGTAGATTAATATATATAATTTTGACTTGGACATGATGTGAATTTTATACACGAAGAATTATGTCCATTGAAACCTCTTACAAAATGAATTTAAGGCACTTTACAAAGATGGATAAAATAGAAGCTAGATGGCATAAATGTGAAACACATACTAGAGTTGTGTCAAAGGAAAAACAAAGGTACAGTCATAAAATGGAGGTAAGAACTTTAAACATGAGTGCTTTATTCATTCAAGTTCTGTCCTATAATCCCTTGCCATATAACAACACCACTCTAAAACGTGCCTTAAAAAAAAGGATTTATTACTGTTTCTCACATTTCTGTTGGTTGATGGGGCTCAGTGAGACAGCTCCCACCCTGGATCTCATGAAGCTGCAGACTGATGCTCTCCAGGGCTGCAGCCGTCTTATACAACTGTCCACTACCATCTCCAAAGGGGCTGCCAGCCAAGCATCCATTAGTGGTCTCTGCACATCATTTGGGTTTCACACAACATGGGTTCTGGGGTCCTTGAGGAAGCATCCCAAAGCAAGCATTCCAAGAGACCCTGGTAGAGACTGAAAACCTTCTTATCACCTAACCTCTGAAGTCATACAGTTGACCTCTGCCAAAGCGGCCAGTTGCAAAGCCCACCCATATATAAGGGGTTGAAGAAAGAGATCCATGTTTTAATGGCGGAGTGGCAAGGTCACATTGCATAAGAGTATATGGAAATGGAAAATATTTATTGAGGTCATTTTAGGAAAATACAATCTGTCGTAAGTTTTATATTCTTGCTAATATCTATATATCATAATATTCTTACATTAGACCAAGCAATGAATTTCATAGGACTGTTTTCCTCAAGTGTCCTTGAGTGTAAGCCAATGAAATCACACTAAAGAACAATTCAGTAAAAGCAATAAAGCTATAAAAGTTCCAAGTAATATGACCCAGGTAACTATTGTTTGCTATCGTATCTTAATCCAAATGTAGATTCAAAAATCCAGGTCTATATCAGTATTTCCCATACTATAGCCTAGTATTCTGAACACCAGTATTCTGATTAATGGTAATAGGGCCTTATTTGAAAAAATAAGACAATAAAGGTATTCCACAAGTGAACATTTTTGAAAAACTCGTGCAGTTTGCCCAGACCATTATCCAATTCTGCCACTGACCCTGGGCATCAGTCTGTCAATTCTTTTAGTATAGAAAATTTTTTGAGAAGTACTGTTGTTTTTTAAACACACACACTCACACAAACCAAAATGTTGATGCTAGTCTAACATAGCTTTTCCATACCTTTTTAAACTCAGGATAACCAATTAAGATTTGGGAAACTGCACAGAACATGGACTAGAGGGTGCTGATATGATACAATACAGTTTTCATATCCTTCTACCGTCATTCATCCACAGTTATTGACTCTATCACATTCAGAAATACTGAGTAGTACTCTATTTGAGAGTAAACTCTAAGTACCTGTTATATATGAAATAATGTCTCTTTGCATTCAATCAATCCAAGAATATAGTCGGCATTCTTTGTAAAATTAACAACATAAGAGTACTCAGGAGTTTATAAAGAGGCAAACCATGGGCATAAACCAGAGAATATAACAAATGATTGGGTGATTGAAAGCCCAGAGTTGTACCATATATGTAGCACCCTGAGAATAGTTTAGTTAAAATCCTCACTGGTCAGTATACAGGCAAATATCAAGCAAGGTGAACTTTTATAAATAAAGTAATGCTAATACTAAATTCCGGGTTATAGTATAAAATCTGAAGTCGGGGCGCCCGGGTGGCTCAGTCGGTTGAGCGTCCGACTTCGGGTCAGGTCATGATCTCACAGTCTGTGGGTTCGAGCCCTGTGTCGGGCTCTGTGCTTACAGCTCAGAGCCTGGAGCCTGCTTTGGATTCTGTGTCTCCCTCTCTCTCTGCCCCTCCCCCACTCATCCTCTCTCTCCCCCTCTCTCTCTCTCTCTCTCTCTCTCTCTGTCAAAAGTAAACATTAAAAAATATTTTAAATCTGAAGTCAGTGTAAAAATCTATAAATGTCTTTCTGTCACTTGCTTGATACCTTTCAAAATAGTTTCAAGTTTAGAACATATTTGCAAAAAATTAGTTCTTAAAAAAACTACAATTCTAAAATTAAGATGAAAATATTTACTTTTTATAAAATGGCATATAAATTATCTTATGTTACCCATAATATATTATTTTAAATCAAACCGTTGTAAGATTAGTGACAAGGTAACATTTTCTAAATTAATGTGAATGACCTAATGTTAGTTAATTCAATGCTCTAGGCAGTAGACGCCATTTACAAAATAATATTTCTGACCAGAGATAAGGGAAGACAAATATTTAATACAAAAAAAATTAGAAAGAAACATTTATAAATATAAGAAATCTATTTCAAAAGTTTGATATATTTAGTAACCCCAAACTTCAACTATGTCATGTTTTCTTATTACATGACAACCTGAGTCAAAAGGTTAGGACCTAAAACAGATGGTCTGCTAACACTAGATTTCATCTAGCCTAGATCTGGTTGAGGAACTTTTTCAAGACAAAATGACTGATTCAAAAATGAAGTGTGTGCTGCCCGTGAAAATAAAGAACTTTCAGGTCCTTGCTTCACTCTGACAAGACACAAAAGGAAAAGGGAAATAATGAAGTTGTGTTTAATGGAAAATGAACTTATGAATTAGTGAGGAAATGAAAGAAGCTTTAAATGAAAGCAGTTTGCAGGGATGCCTCCCCTGAAGCGACACAAAATTGAAAAGGCATCTACCGAATCTTAAAACCGCATTCAGTGTTATCTTCTAGTCTGCCCTTTTAATGGATGATTTGTATGCAACACTTCCAAGTGAGATGAGAGTATTACAGACTACTGAATCAGACATAATCATCCTATAGACCCAGCAGGGGCAGCCTGAGATAATAGGGGGAGAGTGAAAAATCCTACATTCAGAAAGTGTTTTCCTCTGAAACCACCCAAGCAACACAGTCTCTGAACACCGCACACATCATCGTGTGGCCTTAACCATAGCTTATGCCTTTCATTGTTAAAGGGAAAATAGCCGCCACCAAAAGTTAGCCTGTCTTCCTTTAGCATTCTGTCTCTAATAAGCTGTATCCCCAAGTAGGTGGCCATTGCCTTTTGGTGGCACTACAGGCACAAAATATGCTTGAAATGAAGATAAAGCTACTTAGCTTTTAGTTAAATTTGTTTTCAAGAGGTGGCATTTTGAAAGTACTGTAAGCTAATGAAAACCAATGAAGAGAGCTTTATGTAATAACCCAATCACTGAAAAACCAAAACACACAAAAAATATCATTTTATAAGCAAGAAATGGTAAGCTAACTTTAAAGGATTATGACCCTTGGAAGAATACACCCATGAGGGAAAGACCACCTGCGGGGCTATTCTCTTTCATACAATGTTAGAGCTAAACAACAGCCTATAAAGACTGGCGCGTGATAATATAGAAAGACTTCAACAACTAAAATGTCCAAATATAAAAATTGACCATTTGAAGCACCTTTCTTATTAAAAAGTTTGTGTTACAAAATACTGAAACATATTATAACTTATAATCAACTTAAACAAAGAAAATTTGTAAGCTCTTTAAAAATCTCAGAGTGTGTATTCTTTCAGCACTGGTAAATACTGTCACTACCACGCATATATAAATTCTGTTTCATGATATCTAAAATCCTTATTTTTTCTTCTGTTACGTGATCTGTAATGAAGAATAAACTTTGCTCGAAGAGAGGTACGAGCTTTGCCTTCAATTTCTGGAAGGTTATCTCCAGATCTCTGAAATGTCCTGCCTGATAGGAGTGCCTTTGTTGGCTCAGAGACTTTGGCCACCAGACAGCCCAACAGTGTGATTTCTAACAGAAGCTTTGAGTCACACCATATTGGTTCTGAACCCCTGAGGAACTAGGGACTAATGGCATTAGCTCAATCTCTAGGAGGGGCTGGAGACCAAAGGTCAGCTGTACAGGAAGTATAAAGTCAGGCCCAGGTAAAGACTCTGTACACCCAAGGCTTTCGTAAGCTTCCCTTTCTGGCAATCCTCTGTATGCATTGTCTCACACTGTGGCCAAAAGAAGGTAAAGTCGCCTATGATTCCATGGGAGACGACAACCAGAAGTTCCACATTTGGACCCTTCCTGGACTCTGCCCCATGCATCTCTTCCTTTGGCTTATTTTAATTTGTATTTTTTCACTGTAATAAAAACTTGGATCCTAAGTATAGTGCGTTCCTGGATTAGTTGTTCTAGTGGCTTATCAAACGTGTGAGTGATCAAGGGGACCCCTTGAATTTGTAGTTGTATCATGTATAGTAGCTATATTACATACATAAACCTTGTTTCTCTTGGGAACCCTGACTAATCATTAAGAGAGGAAGAATTTTTTTATAAGAAATTGGCTTATGAAATTTCATAGTGGCTGGCAAGTCCAAAATTTGTAGGGCAGACTGGCAGTTTGGAAACTCACACAAGAGTTGATGTTGCAGTCTTGAGGCAGAATTCTCTTCCTGGGGAACCTCAGTGTTTACTCTTAAGGACTTCAACTGATTGGATTAGACTCATCTACATTATAGAGGGTAATTTCTTTTCCTTAAAGTAAATTGATTGCAGATGTCAACAATATCTACAAAATATTCTTACAGCAACATCCATACTAGCATTTGAATAAATATCTGGGCACTATAGCCTCGCTTAATTGACACATAAGACTAGTAATAACAGTGGCCAACTGGTCTCAAGTGAGGGTAATCCTAGGGAACCCCTGACCTTATGGCTGGTGTCCGAAATGAGAGTAGTCTTGTGGGGACTGTGTCTTCTGACTGTATATTTGGCTAATTTCCAAAAACAGGCTCATACAAATATAGTCAATTGATTTTTGACAAAGATACAAAGGTAATTCAATAGAGAAAGAATAGTATTTTCAATAAATGGTGCCAGAACAATTGGGTATCTGTATTAAAAGAAAAACAAAAACAAAACTAGAAACAGACTTTACATCTTACACAAAGAGATAACTGAGAGTGGATCATAGCCCCGAATATAAAATTTTAAACTATAACATTTTTGGAAGGAAACAGGGTGAGAGTGGGAATCTATGTAACCTTGAATTTGGTGATGATCTTTTAGATACAACAACAAAAACACAACCATGAAAGAAAAAAATGATAAATTGGACTTTAAAAAAAAAAAAACTAAACACTTTTGAACTGCAAAGAACTGTTAAGAAAATAAAAAGACAAGCTACGCACTGGGAGAAAATATTTGCAGATCACACATCTGATAAAGTATTTGTATCCAAAACATACAAAGAACTCTAAAACTCAACAATAAAAGCCGAACACAATTTAAAAATGGGCAAAAGACCTGGACACTTAACCAAAGAAGTTATACATATGGCAAATGGGCCTAGGAAAAGAAACTCAACATCGTTTGGCATTAAGTAAATGCAAATTAAAGCAACAATGAGATAGCATTACATGCTGATTCAAATGGCTAGCATCCAAAAAACTGACAATATCTGTCTCTGGCAAGAATGCAGAGCAATAGGAACTCTCATTCATTGCTGGTAGGAATGCTAGGCCACCACTCTAGGACACAGTTTGGCAGTTCTTATAAGCTAAACATAGTTTACCATATAATCCAGTAATTGTGTGCCTAGATATTCATCCAATTCATTTGAAAATTAATGTCAACATAAACCTGCCCATAAATATTATAGAAGATTTGTTGATTGTTACTAAAAACTGTAAACAACCAAGATGGTCTTCAAAAGGTGAACAGATAACAAACTGTGGGATATCCATACAATGGAATTCTATTTGAGATTAAAAGCAATGTGCTATGAAGCCATGAAAAGATATGGATGCACCTTGAATACATATTAATTACTAAGTAAAAGAATCCAGACTGAAAAGTCTACATATTGTATAATTCCACAGAAATGACATGGAAAGGTCAAAACTTTAAAGACAATAAACAGATCAGTAGTTGCCAGGGAGAAGTGGCAGGTGGGTCTATGGAGAGGGGAAAAATTGATTACTTTTCATGCAGTAAAATTGTTATGTATGATCCTATAAAGGTGGATACATGATATTATGCAGTTGTCCAAATCCATAGACATCTATAGCACAAAGAGTGAACATTAACACATGCATATTAAAAAAAATCATTTAGAAAGTTGAGGGATTCCGTGATGTAACGCAAAATGCCATGAAAGAATATAACTCTATTACAAATGTATAAAAGAAGGTGAAAGAAGATGAGGGCAAAGGGTGCCACGTAAAGGAATTTTGAAAGCGAGTAGAATCTGTAAAACTAAAGTGGAAAAAAAGAAATGTGTATAATATTGTATCCTATATATGTTGGTTTCTGTAGAGGTATGGGTTAATAATTCTGAAATCATTATATATGTTTACCAGAATTGAAAAATTAAGTAATAGTAAGATGGATGGTGGTAGCCAAGTTTCTCTTTGGAGTGAGAAGTCACAGTTAGGCAAGGGGAGAAGGCTAGAATGATATATGTGGTGCATTAGGGTTGGAGATATCATACACAGATACAGATAGTTTCATGTAAACTAAAACAACGATACCCAAGAACAATGAGCATATCTCATAGTCAGATCTTGGTTTCAAATACCACTCTACAATAAAAAGAAGCACAGTCTTGAATAAATAGCTGTTCTAGGAGTGGGGCAGGAAATATATAAAATGAGCCTGGAGTATCTTGTAATGCCAGAAGGTAAGGAAGTGCTCAAAAAAAAAAAAAAAAAAAAAATTGAAATGATGGCAATATGTCAAAGGGGGATACTTGGTCAATGGAAAGAGTTCCCATTGGTAAAAGCAAGAACACAACTGATCTTTGATGAATGAGTAAGGACAACACATTGGAGAAAGAGTCAGTCTTTTCAAAAATGGTTCTATAACAACTGCATGCCCATATGTAAATAAATAAATAAATAAATAAATAAATAAATAAATAAATCTAAGCACAGAGCTTACACTCTTCACAAAAATTATTCTAAAATGGAACAAAGACCTAAATGTGAGGTGCTCATCTATAAAACTCCTGGATGATAAAGTAGGAGAAAATCTAGGGGGCCCTGAGTGTGGCAATGACTTTTAAACTCAATATCAAAAGCATAATCTATGAAAGAAATAATTGATAAGTTGAACTTCATTAAAATTTTAAAATTTTAAAATCTTATTATGTGAAAGACACTATCAAAAGAATAAAAAGATAAGCCACAGAGTGGCAGAAATTATCTGCGAAAGGCGTATCTGATAGAGGACTGTTATCCAAAGTATTAAAAATACTCATACAACTCAACAATAAGGACCTGATATAAAACGACCTGATATAAAAATGGGCAAAAGGCCTAAACAGACACCTTACCAAAAGATTATACATATGGAAAATAAGCATATGGAAAAAGCTCAGCAGCATGTGTCATTAAGGAAATGCAAATTAAAACAAGATATCACTATTAGAATGGCCAAAATCCTGAACACTACAACACCAAATGCTTGCAAGGATGTGCAGCCACAGCAACTCTCATCCATTGCTGTGAGAATGCAAAATAGTAGAACCACTTCAAAAGACAGTTTGGCAGTTTCTTGCAAAACTAAACATGTGCCTACCAAATGATCCAGCAATCACACTTCTTGGCATTTGCTCAAAGGAGCTGAAAACTTCTATCCACAAAAAAGTTGCACACAGATGTTTATAGTAGCTATATTCATAATTGGCAAACAACCGAGACATCCTTCAGTAGGTGAATGGATAAATAAACTGTGGTGCCATACAAACAATGAAGTATTATTCAGCACTAAAGAGAAGTAAGCTGTCAATGTGTGAAAACACACAGAGAGAATTTAGACACACATTATTAAAGTGAAAAAAAAATCTGATGGGGTCTCATACTGTTTGATTCCAACTATATGACATTCTGGCAAAAGCAAAACTATGGAGGCAGTAAAAAGATCAGTGGTTGACAGGGATTAGCAGGAGGGAGGGATGAGTAGGTAGAGTGGAGAGAACTATTAGGTCAGTGAAGTAATTCTGTATGATATCATAATGGCGAGTACATGTTCTAATACAGTTGTCAAAACTCATAGCATGTACAACACCAGAAGTGAACATTAATGTAAAGTATGGACTTTTGGTGATAATCATGTCAATTTAGGTTCATTTATGGTAACACATATAACACGCTGGTGTGTGATATTGATGGGGGAGAGGCTGTGCATGTGTACGGGCAGAAGGTATATGGAAACTTTCTGCATCTTCCACTCAATTTTGTTTGGAACCTGAAACTTCTCTAAAATGAAATTTATTAAATAAAGTATTAAATTATAGCCCAAAGTGTAAAATAGATACCCATGAGTTCATACTGATATAAAAGAAGATTAAATAGAAGAGAGTAAACAAATCTTCCATCAATATAATTCAAAAAAATTCATATACATATGACCACTAAAGTAGTTGGAACTTAACTCCCCACATATTAATTGTGGAATGTGCATAGAAACTTCCTTCCAAAGATTACATTATGGAAAAAAGGAAAAAAGAAAAGTGGAGAAACCTGATAAACACTACCTCAGTCAGGTGATCTAGGTCAACATCTACAGTGATAAGTCATGTTGCTAGATTGTAATCTTGATACAGTAAGAATGGTAATTTATCTCTGTGATTGTCTTCTTCAAAGCCCATAATCCTAGTATCATAAAGAGAAAAACCTAAACACATTCCAGTTGAATGACATTCTACAAAAATCCTGACCAGTACTCTTCAAAACTATCAAAGGCATCCAAAACGTGGAAAATCTGAGAAATTATCACAAAGAGCCTAAAAAGACTAAGACTAAATGTAGCATGGTGTCCTCAGTGGAATTCTGAAACAGAAAAGGGAATTAGATGAAAACTCAAAAAACCTATTTAGGTTTTAGACTTCATATAATAATAATGTATCTGTACTTATTCATTGGGTGTGACAAATGTACTGGGTTTGGGGTTACGTAGGAACTCTGTACTATCTGCACAATTTTTATGTAAATATAGGATTTTTATTCTGAAATAGAAAAGACTTTTTTTAATTCAATGAATCTTTCCTTCAATTTTACCTTGAAATGTAATTGAAATCCTATGCCAGAAAGTGAAAAAATATTTGCAAGTGGAAAATATATGTCTTACATTTTTTATTTGTAAACTGTACCCACCGTCCAATCTCTGTTTATTTCAGATACACAGCATTACTTGGTAATGATAAAATTCTTCTCCATCACTCAAATAACATATGGAAACAGGAGATAACCTCAGCATTTGACCTGAAATATAACTGACCACATTAACGCCTACCTACCAGTATATGTAATTGCCATAGCTGACTAATCTCTTCAAGGTTTTGACCCTGACAACAGGAACCAAATTAAAATATTTGAGTGGAGCAAGGGTGGTCTGTGGCTGTGTGAGGCATGGAATCAAAAGACGATGGACATTCTCTAGGCTCAAAAGAAGGGTGAAGACCCAAGCTGGTAAAATGAATAATCCAAAGAAGACAGCAAGGTGGTAGAGTGACTTCTGAGGCAACAGGATTGTAAAAGGGATAAAGGAAACTATAGTAGCAGCTTTGGGATTCATGACACAAAGCAGAGACTTTATATATGGTGCCTATGGTATCCCCTGCCCTCATAATTGAAGTGTTCTGTCAGTGATGCTGAGCCTGAGCCAAATAGGACAAGAGCTTTTATATTCCTTACCTCTCAGAGTTTAAGCTCGAGACATGAACAGGAATTCTTTTACTCAAACTTTCAGGTACACCAGTTTTGATAACTGTTAAGAATGAAGAGGATACAGGTCATAACAAAGTATACACATATGAGAAAATCCCCATTAACCCCTTGGGGGAAAGCCCCACACCAAGAGGACCAATGAATAGAACAAACTGGTCATACCAGTGTCTCTGTCTCTCCTACTGATACCCAATGATATCTTTATGACGCCGTTCAGTCTATCTAAATCTGTTTCTCTGACTGACCTTATTTGATTCCTCATTTCTTACCTTTTGGTACCTATGCTTTGTTACTTCTGCACCCACTTCTGGCTCCTTGTCCCATAAAATGGGTCAAGTCTAATCCAACATCCAGTCGTGTTCCCCAACCTTCAGTCTGGGCTGATCCACCCTTCTTTTTTTTTTTAATGTTTAATTATTTACTTTGAGAGAGAAAGAGAGAGCATGAGCAGGGGAAGGGCAATGAGAGAGAGGGAGAGGGAGAGAGAAAGAAGCCCAAGTAACCTCCACGCTATCAGCATGAGCTGATGCAGGGCTCAATCTCACAAACCATGAGATCATGACCTGAGCCCAAACCAAGAGTAGGATGCTTAACCGACTGAGCCACCCAACCCACCCTTCTTGATAGCACCACATAGAATCCAGGACACCACCCTAGTTTGTATATCTCTCAGAGATTTTATCTCTATAATGTACTCTTTGATATAACTGAAATATTCTAATCTATTCTTGTGAGTCCTCCTAAAATAGGTTCATCTTCAGAATCCTAACTGTATACCACTTGTTAGTGTGCAAAAACATTTCACATCTATGTATTTATCTAATTCTCCCACAAAATCAATGAAGTAGTCAACTAGTAGTTTCCCAATGTTAAAACTAAGTTCTAAGAATGTTACTTGCTCTAGATCCCATAGCTAGTGGAGAGATTTCAAAATCCTAAACCAAAACTACAGTCTATCAAGTGCAACGTATTCTGTTAGTCTGGTTTGGGAACCACAATTGATAAGACTGGTGTGAAAAACCTAAGATCACAAATATGTCAAGTGGGAACATTTTTGTTTCCTCTGCTATTTTTGAAAACTACATCTCCATACTAACCACTTATGCTTAAAATTCCCTTAAAAGTAGCTTTTTTCCCCAGTTGCTCCCTACCACCAACTGTAGCCAGACTCTAGAATTATTGTGGAGATTAATTATCTATAGGAAGCAAGAATTTATGATTAACCTCCAATTACAATCAGCCACACAATAATCCTATTTTCCTTCCACCATTTCTACACGTATTCAATGCTAATATTTTTTGCAGACTCTTGTCACTCACTGCATGATGAAATTGTTACCTTTACTGCTTCTCTTACTCCTCACTCTATGTCATTTAAACATGGTTATAGCAATCTCTTTTACCATAGTTGGTATATAACTTTCAAATAGAATGCATTTTCACACTCTCCTATTAGTCTTTATCTAAATCTAAACTTCTTAGCAGAGCATTTAAGACCCCAATAAATTATCCTGTTTTGAAATTCATCTCTACTCCCATCCATACATTTCAATCAAGTCAGCATCTCATTGTTCTCCCAAGTACGTGCTGATCACTGATTGCCCTATCCTGGATTTTATTTTACATTTCTCTCCAATAATTAATATCCTTCACTGAATTATGATCACAAAATTCAGATCTCACCCTTTTAAAATAATATATCTGATTGTCTCTTCTACTATCTGTAAATTCCTCTCTGATAATGCTATTTCCAGAATATATGTTTCTCATCTGGAATAATTGTGTTTCAGATGTCCAGAGGGAAATACATTCTCTGTCCTCTGCCAAAACCCATGCTGGGCACTTAAAACATGAAATATGCTTTTCTTATCTGTTGCTTCAGAACAATCCAACCCAAACTTAATGGCATAAAACAACTGCTTTTTTATTAGGCTCACTAATTTGGAGGCTCACAAATTTACCGGGACACAATGGTGTCATTTACCTTCTCCAGACTCTTGTCTGGAGTCTCGGCTGAGAGGGACACAAATGACCAGCAGCGGAAAAGGCTGGCACTGATGCAGACACTTCCAAGACCGTTATTTCATTCACATGGGTGGTGTTTGGGCTGGAATCACTCAAAGGCTTGGCTTAGCTAGCTCTGTCGATCAGAACATGTACTTGTGGCCAAACCGTGTGACTTGGGCTTCTCACAGTGTGGATTCTGGGTTCCAGGAGGGAATGTTCCAAGCACAAGCTTTCCAAGAGATGATGGCAGAGGCTGCAAGCCTTCTAGCCTGGCTCCAGAAGCCTCTGCAGCACCAGTTCTGCCACATTCTATGGCTGACAGTCCAGACTTAGGTGGCAGCAGGAAGGAGTTAGACGACATTTCTTGATTAGGATGTGGTAAGATCACACTGAAGAAAATACATGAGATAGAAGATTTGTTGTAGCCATCTTTACACCATACCGTCTTACAAAGTACCATAAGGCAAAAATAAATTTTGTCGGGGTGCGTCCTGCTTCCCTCAGTGTTCCCAATACGGACAGCGTAATCTCCACTATCAGATCATAATTGTAGACATAGTTTGAATGGCCAACATAACTTTTTTTTTTTTTTTGGTCTAAGAATTCGTGTAATCGTACGGTGCTGTTACATGTGGGGCCCCGCATACCCTGGCTACTGGAAGTGAGAGGGGAGGGACACAGCCAACCTGACTAATCATAAAACCCAGTGCCTTTGTAATTAGTTCTTAGGAACTGAATGTCTTGCAGGACCAATCAGTCTTTTCTGAAGACAAAGGTTAGAGAGAGAATATCTATTTCCTCTAGTGTTGTTAAGCTAGAAACAGATAATTGTGCCCTCTGGTAGTCTCCTTAGCTAACCGCATGCGAAAAGCTCATCTGGTGTATAAAAAATTCAAACTGATACATAGTTAGAAGCAGAGTCGAGGGATGAAGAGAAAAGCTTGATAACATCATTAGAGTCCTAGATTCTAATGTCCATGAAACTAGATCTACCCTTGATTTCCAGTTTATACAACCCAATAAGTTCCCTTTTGTGCTCACAGTGATTTAAATTGAATTTCCAACACCTATGCTGAAAAGTCCTTCTGATCTGAGTAAAGTTTACCTAGTTCTGTCACCTATGATTAAGAATACTTGAAAGAAAATCTTTAACAAGAAATAACTTTCAATCAAAATGGTTTATATGAGAAGGAATATAGAAGGACAGAAATTCTCATACAGATATCCCAGGTACACATTAATAAAGCAACTTTGGATACTACAACATAAGTTATGATGTTAATTTGCTCACTTAAGAACTGGTAAGAAACCTTGGAAATGAAGACTAAAAGAAAATTTTTGAATTTTTGAATCAATTGAATCTGGGTTTCTCTTTACTTACTCATGTCACAGATCCACTGTAGCTTTTCTGTATGCCCAATAGTAACCTCACCCCTACAGCATCTGGCACTAGAATTAAATCCTCTACTCCATTCCGGGGACTTTCTTTCTAGTTTTTGTGCCTTTACAAATCAAGATTGACCTTTTTGAGGTGCATTGATGAAGGAGGGAAAAAAAATCCTCTTTCTTTAGTAAAAAGAATCATTCTCACTGATGGGGATTCATATTGAAAATAACTTTCCGGCTGACGAATTAACATGATACTTTCTGGATAGTATTGCTGATCATCACCCTTGTGGCAGTAATTTGGGTAATTTCCTGTTTACCAATTGCTTATACTGTTTCTCGCTGTCTATACAATGGTTACTTGAGTGCTACGTGTCTAGAACTGGACTGAGCACTATACCACACAAGCACAGTAATATATGGTCCAAATACCCACAAACCCCAGTGCAAGGCCAATACTGACCCACAGAAGCCAACTAGACAACAAAGTATTATGTAAAAAACACACCAAATAAAGATACCAAATAAAGAGAAGTCTGTTCTTTCATTGCAAGAATTGAAAAAAAAAAATAATAACCCTAAGTAGTACACTGGCATTATGAAAGTGATACATTAGGGCATATTTATTAGGCAGTACTGCTGAATCTTACAGCTAGGTAAAAGACAAGCAAAGGGAACCACAAGGAATATATTGAAGCAAGCTAGATTTGGGAACATAAGAGCCATAGACTACAATAATGGAAATGAATGTTGAAAAAAAGAGACACTTATTGTATGATCCTGAGAAACAAAGCTCGAGAGGTCTGGATTACTGAGTTGAACATCATCAGAACTGATTCCCTAATTGAACTCATAGATAACAAATAAATTCTTTGTAAGGACAATAAATAACACCTACATCCAAAATTTTAACAGAAGAGAGTTAAACAGAAAAAGAGAGTTTCTTTCTCCCTTCTTTCCTTCCTTCCTTCCTTCCTTCCTTCCTCTTCTTTCTTTCTTTCTTTCTTTCTTTCTTTCTTCTTTCTTCTTTCTTTCTTTCTTTCTTTCTTTCTTTCTTTCTTTCTTTCTTTCTATGTAAAGAACAGTTTGGTTGAACCACCAGGCCCCCAATCAGGCAATCAGGTTAACTTGGATAACTATGTCTATTTGACCCTGAGGAAAACTACAATTGGCTTATCAGTGGTCAAAGAATGACTTTCTCAAAAGCCTAGTGTTTTTAAAAATAATTAAGTCACAATGGACAATAAAAAAATAATGAAGCCTATCACCCACAGTAATATTTAGTTTCTAAATACAGGCAACCACAGCATTGGCTTACAAATCTGAAGCGTAGCTTGGGGGCCTGTGCTGTTCTATTTTCAGTTCTGAATTTTCAGATCTGTGCGCCTTGTGGCAGAATGACTACCATGCAAATTCCCCTGTGACTCTGTGAAGCTGTAAACCAGCTCGTTGCAGCTGGTTTTGTGCTCAGCACTGTTACCAGGCAGCATGGGAGGAAAGAAAGAATATATGGCAATCATTCCTAAATTTTAGTGTGGGTAAGAGTCATTAGGAGCCTTGTTATAAAAAACAGATTCCTAAGCTCTATCCCTAGAGATTCTGATTCTATCAGTCTGGGATGGGCCCAGAGATCTGCATTTTAATAAGGACTCCCCAGGTGATTCTGATGCAGGCAGCCCATGGAGGACACTTTGTGACACTCTGATCTGTGAAAATTATAAGGTAAGTGCTCCATCCAGCATGTCCTCATAGCAGGCAGTGCATTCTCCATTATGTCAGGGAGCACATCATATTAATGTGATTTGTTTACATTTTGTATCGCTAGACTGTGAGCTTCTTGAGGGCACATCTTGGTCAATTAATTTTATGTCCCCAGTGCCTGGAACAGTGGGTTTAATGAAAGATAATCTAAAGTTGATACCGCAAGTGCAAACAGAATGGTTCTAAATGACCAAAAGAGATAAAAGAACATTTCCATTTAATTAAAATTTACTGTTTGCCAGGTTATTCCCCAGCTAATATCTAGGATCCCACTCTGACTTTTTGGGGAACTTTCTTTTTCCTCCAATCTAAGTAAATGTCCTTAAACTGAATCACCACTTTCTCATATTAATTCACCTTTCTATCCAAAAAGTACTTTTGTTTTCATTTTTCTTTTCTGAGGAGTGGGCAACTGACCAAATGTGAGCTAACCTTGCTACTTCCGTTCCTAGTCATGGTCATGGAATTTATTCAGAAATAGACACAGGGTGGGGCGCCTGAGTGACTCAGTTGGCTAGGCATAGGACTCTTGATTTTAAGTCAGGTCATGATGTCACAGTTTGTAGGATCAAGCCCCGCATCAGGCTCTGTGTTGACAATGAGGAGCCTGCTTGGGATTCTCTCTCTCCAGCTCTCTTTGCCCCTCCCACACACGTGCATGCTCTCACTCTCTCTCTCAAAATAAATAAGTAAACATTAAAAAAAGAAAGAAAGAAATAGACCCAAGGCCAAAGCAGAGTGGCTCAGGTATTCCAAGGATTTTTTTTTAACACTTACTTATTTTTTGAAAGACAGAGAGAGAGAGAGAGAGGGCAAGTGGGGGAGGGACAGAGAGAGAGGGAGACACAGAATCCAAAGCAGGCTCCAGGCTCTGAGCTATCAGCACAGAGCCTGATGCAGGACTTGAACTCACCAACCATGAGATCATGACCTGAGCCAAAGTTGGTCGCTTAACTGAGCCACCCAGGCACCCCCAAGCATTTTTTTTTTTAAAGTAGAGCCAGCATGTTATAGTTTTTCCTTTTTTAAATAATCACTCATTTATTTATTCATTCAGCAAAACTGTATCATTTCTTTTCAAGTACTGACAGTCAGTCTCAAGTCTCTTGGTCAACTGGCCCCTTTCTTTCTCCCCTGCCTCTGATCTCCTTCACCTCAACTCCTCACTCTGATTTCTTCCTCACTCAATTTGGCCACATTATGGACAACTTTCAGTCAAACTCCAGCCTGAGGGCCTTTGCACTGGCTATATTCTCTGCCAGAAATGCTCTCCCGTATGGTTTACTCCGTTACCTTTAAACCTTTGTGTAGAATTAGCAACGGCCTTCCTCAGTACCATTCCCAATCTCCTGTTTCCCTGCTCTACTTGTTTCCCATTTCATAGACTCTGTCACCTTCAAACTACAAAAAAAAATGTACTTTTATAATTAATTTGTTTTCTCTCCCCCAAGTCCCCATCTAATATGAATTGCTCAAAAGTAAGGATTTTTGATGCATTCCAAATATCTAGAATAGTGTTTGGCATATAGTAAGCGCACAATAACTCATTCATTCAATTCATCCAACCAATATTTGAATGTTTCTATGTGTCAGGTGGCCAAGCAAACAGATCAAGACTTTCTTCTGGGTGAGGGGATGGATAAAATAGGTGACGGAGATTAAGAACTGCAATCGTCGTGATGGGTACCGGGTGATGTATAGAATTTTGAATCACTATATTGTACACCTGAAGTTAATATAACACTGTAGGTTAACTAGAAATCATTTAAAATGAAAAAAAATTAATTTAAAAAAACTGTTCTCATTGAACTTATGTGACTATGGAGCATACGGATAACAACCAACAAATATATAATATAATGCCCAAGTACTGCTAAAATGCTTAGAAGAAAATAAAGCATGGAAAAAAGAGAGTACCAAAAGCATTATTTTAGCTGATAGGATGGTCAGGTCTTTGAGGTGGTAGTATTTGA
This sequence comes from Panthera onca, assembly GCF_046562875.1. Taxonomy (NCBI): domain Eukaryota; kingdom Metazoa; phylum Chordata; class Mammalia; order Carnivora; family Felidae; genus Panthera; species Panthera onca. The sequence continues at coordinate 155,536,629 of NC_138346.1, forward strand.
ACTGCATCCTAAAGGAAGTAAAAATGAAAATGTAAACACACAGACTCGGAAGCCAAGTTGCCCGGGCTTGAATCTGACTGTGCTACTGACTGTGTGACATTGAGTAAAACACTTTTCAGTGAATTCGTTTCTTTCATCTGTATAATGGGGATAACATTGTATCTTTTTCAGAGGTTTGATGCGGAGTATTCAATGAATTACTCTCTACATAAAGTGCACAGCACCGTACCTGAACATAATAAATACTCTACAGTTGAGTGTTATCTATTGTTGTTGGGGTGGAGAATTCCAGGAGAGGACTTGCAATGGTAGCATGTCTGGCAGTTTCAAGGGACAAAAGGAAACTTAGTATCACTGGCTGGGGGAACCAGAAGAGTGGAAGGAAAGAAGATCTGAGAAATATCCATGGGCCAAATCTCGGGCCTGTGCTCTTGAAGGTGACAGGGAAGAGCCTGAGAAGTCCAAAATCTCATGTTCCTCACAGAATGGAGGAAAGCATTCTTCTGTAGGAGAGAGACAAATTGCCCACGCAGAGAGAGGTAAGGAGGAGACACAAGCAGGAAAAAAAGCTTTGATGTCATTTGAATTGCTGGGATCCACACAGAGAGTTTCGTTTCTCTCCTTTCTGAGAGTCCCTGATCCTCTTTCCATCTCAGAACCCCCTCAGAACACTTCCAATATGTCTACCTTTCCTATTCAATGGGAAGCGAGGGTGGTTTAAGCTTGCCCGAGCTGGGTTTCTACTATCTGCAACCAATTGGGTCTGGTATAGTGAACCTCCTAGCAGCCATATGAAATAGGTACTGCTATCATTGCACTTATTTTAAAAACAAGGGAAATAAAGTGCAAAACAATTAAAAATCTCCAAGGTTATATATCTACTAAATGGACTAACAGAATTGAACTTACAATGATTCTTATTCTTTGGGGGGTTTTTTCTGTATTTTTATTTAATTTTTTTTCTAATTTACATCCAAGTTAGCATATAGTGCAACAATGATTTCAGGAGTAGATACCTTAATGCCCCTTACCCATTTAGCCCACCCCCCCTCCCATAACCCCTCCAGTAGTAACCCTCTGTTTGTTCTCCATATTTAAGAGTCTCTTATGTTTTGTCCCCTTCCCTGTTTTTATATTATCTTTGCTTCCCTTCCCTTGTGTTCATCTGTTCTGTGTCTTAAAGTTCTCATATGAGTGAAGTCATATGATATTTGTCTTTCTCTGACTGACTAATTTCGCTTAGCGTAATACCCTCTGGTTGCATTCCTATACACAAATAATGAAGCAACAGAAAGAGAAATCAAAGAATCGATCCCCTTTACAATGGTCTTATTCTTTTCTATTTCTCTTAAATATTTATCACATTGGGGTTAGGAATATAGACTCTGTGGCAGACTGCCTGGATTCTTAGCTTTTCCACTTAAAATTCTGCTGTCACAAATCATTTCCTCACTTACAAAACTAAGCTAATAATAGTGCATGCCTTAGTGGGTTGTTGCAATGTTTAAAAATATTAACAAATGTAAACTCCTTGGAACAGTACCCAGTATATGGTAAACTATCAATAATAAAATATTGTTGTTGTATCATTACTGAACTGGCTGGGCCAAAGCTCCATATATGTATGCCCTATTTTTCTTAAGTTTCTATTGCTGTGATTGGCATATGAGTCAATTTCACCATTTCTTCCAGAGAGAGCAGCACCAAGCTCACAGCAGACCTGTAACCGTCCCACATCCCACTTCTAGTTCTTCTCCTGTAGAGCTGCCTATTTTCTATTTGTCATTGACTGTGTCCTCTTACCTTGAGTTCCTCCTGAGGACAACTTATAATTGTCCTGAGCTCAGTATCTGAGCCCTTCTCATTTCGCTTTACCTTCCCCTTCCGAACACCCTCACCAGTCCCCCAGCTATGAAGCTGCTTTAGATAAATCCCATGTACACCGTTACTGCTGTATCAGTTTCCTATCGCTGCTATAATAAGTTACCACAAAAGTAGTGACTTCAAGCAACAGAAATGTATTACCTTGCAGCTCTAGAGTCAGCAGTTTAAAATAGCTGGACAGGGCTGCATTCCTTCCGTATGGTCTGGGGGAGAATTGGTTTCCCTGCCTTTTCCAGCTAAGAGAGGCCACCTGCTTTCTTGGCTCACTACCCCTTCCTCTACCTTGGAAGCTGACAATCCAACATATTCCTGTCTTTCTCTGACTCTAAGATCTCTAAGACCTCACCTTCTTTCTTTTCCTTATAGAATCACTTGTGATTACCTTGAGCACATTCAGAAAATCCAGGATAATCTCCTATCTCAAGATTTTTATATTTTTGTAATGTTTATTTATTTTTGAGAGAAGACAGAGAGAAGGAGCGTGTGCACGAGTGGGGGAGGGGCAAAGAGAGAGGGAGACACAGAATCCGCAGCAGGGTCCAAACACCCAGCTGTCAGCACAGAGCCTGACACAGGCTCTCACAAACCACGAGATCATGACTTAAACTGAAGTCAGATGTTTAACCGACTGAGCCACCTGCAAAATCCTTTGATTATAAGATGGCATATTTGCTCATTCTGAGGATTATGACATGGACATCTTTGGAGAAGAGGGGCATTATTCTGCCTACCACACTAGCTTTGACATTTCTCACAAGTGTTACATGAAACTTCCCAATGTTTGCTTCTGAAAGTTCCAAGTCTTCCTAAAAATATTTTTAAAGATAATAATCTCTGAACATATATTCAAGGAACCGACTCCCTCTTCAACCAATATTGCAGAACCATTATGCCAGCTTTTCTGACCAGAAAACATGATGAAAGGGGTAACATGATGCATAAAAATGTTGTCACTAGGGGACAATTGCCTAGACTCATATCCTATCTTATTTACCTAAGAAATCATCAGCCAAGCTCTCTTACAAAATCGTAGCTCAGATCCTTACCAAGATATAGAGAGAATAATGGTATCTACGTAATAGATTCTTAGAACTAAATAAGAAACTTCATGAGTAGTAAATATCACATAGTACGTGCTCCCTAAATTCTCTTCCACTGTCATTCCTAGAGCTAGGCTTTAAATTACACTTTGCTTAGACTCTTGCCATCATCTTACGGTTTCATTATTTCCACTGCATTCTTTACACTGATGACATGGTTCCAATCACACCACTTCCTCCTCCAAAAGCTTTTGATAATAAAGCAGTTTAGTATAATGGTTAATAGCCTGGCTCTGGAGTCAGATAGATCTTGATTCAGACAGATATGCTATTAGCCACATATGTGACTTTGGGAATATTACTTCAACTCTCTAAGCCTCAGCTTGGTTTTGAGGATTAAGTAAGATAGTGTTTGTAAATTGCGTATTTACTCACTATAAAACGTGGTATTACCATAGCTCGATTGTAGTGCTCATCTTCTCCACTACCTAAAGAATAAAGCACAAAATTTCTAACATGATGTTCCAGCCTCTGTAACCTGAAATCCACCTAATTTCCAGTCTTGTTTCTCTGTTTCAGTTTCCCCCAAAAACGTCAGAGCGCAGCTCTTCTATTCTGCATTCCAAGGTCAGCATAAACTGTCTTCAGACTGACCCCATATCCACAAATGTACATTCTCTTCATCTTGTGCAAGTTTCCCCATCGTCCATAGCCCATCTCAAACACTAGACTGCTCCGTGAAGCCTTCGATGATAATCCAGCCAGAATGAATCCTTTTCTTCCCTCTTTATCTGTGCATGTACTGTATTGCTGACCTCTTGTTCCGTGGATTGCAGACCTGCCTTTATTTTTGCATCCCTACTAGATTCCAAGGCTCTAATTCATCACATAAGAACTGAGGTGCTACTATGTACCCAGAACTGGGCAAAGAACTACGGGAATATTAATTTAAAAAACAGATGTGGGCCCAGCCCGCTTGGGCTGTGGCTTTCCCACAGGGACATCTTGCACGTGAGTGTTTGCTGAACTGAATTATTTTCTTTACACAAGGCAACTTTCTTTACATGAGGAATTTTAACATCATTCCTGCTCTCTCCCCTGGATTCTCTCCAGGTTCCACATATCTATTTAAATTTCTTTGGTCAGTGCTAAACACGAGGCTCTTACCAAAGCTTTACAAACACTAAGAACTGTAAGGATTAACTCATGTCTTCTATAGTTACACTCGTGTTTATGTCCCAGAATCAAGCTTTGCTTCATGAACAGCAGGACTATATTGTGGCTGTGTTTTGCTATACATTAAAATATGTGTTGGGGAAGGACCAGATTCTCAGCCTGTACAACTATAAACATTTTCTCCAAATTGCCTACAATGTGATCCACCCCACAAAGAATATATACAAAAACAAAGCTTTAAAGCAAGGTAGTTTTCCAACTTCAAATGGAATAAAATATAAACTACCTAGCAACACTCCAACACTTCTTTTTAAATTAGCTAATGAAATGTGCCAAGAAAACGTAGTCCCCAGTCCCCAAAAATGCCTTCTCTGTGTACCTGTTTGCCTCAGTGTTCCTGGCAGAAAGTTTGACTTGACCGTTTCATTCCCAAGAGATGGAATAGCAACGTGTGCAGAGAGACCTGTCTCCAAAGCTTGACAATCCCGGGTTCGAGAGATGTCTTTGTCACTTAATGAGGTACATTTTAGCCATGTAACCTAATCCTTCTAAGCCCTCACTGCCTCATTGACACAATAGAGATAATAATTTACATTTCATGAGGTGGTTGTGAAGATTAGCAAGACGGTATATATTACGTGCTTAGCAGGTATGTGACATTTAGAATTACTAGCTTTATGGCGGTTATTCGGTGTTGTAGTTTCCTCACTATCAACCTCTGTTGCCGGACCATGGGTCCCTTGGGAACAGTGACAATTTTTGAAAATGGTGATTATTTCGGTCACTGCCCCCATTGCCTTGCACAGTGCTCAGATAATATTTGTTTAATAGATAATTTATAAGTTCTGGCTGTTTATGAGTCATGTGGGCTTTCTTTGACATCCGTTACCTACCTGCCACTAAGCCTTTCTGATTTCACTGCCTGTCACTTCTCTTTGAATAGTGACCTGAAGCTGGAAGCTAGCAAGTGGACTGTTATTTGAATTGGTGTTAGAGGATTAAAGATTTAAATATGGTAAATGAGATATGGATTGAGAATCCTGTGCTAAAGAAATATTGCCATATTCAACTTGGAGTAATGACTTCAAATCAAAAAATTTTAGCAATGACCTCAGAGCTCCCCTTAAACATTTATCTTTCCCTTTGAATTTTTCTCTGCATGAGACTGTATGTAAGTATTCCACAGCAACATACCTGCTAAAGAGTAGGATTTTTTTCCTGCGAATAAATATGTATACCCTTTTAGAGATCATGAATAGAATGATAGTAAAAGTAATTGTAATATCAGACTACATTCAAATTTAAAAGGTACAAGGTCTCCATCTTATAGTCCATAAAATTTAAAGGGACAAAACCCAGTTTGGGCACTTTTGTCTTATAATCAATAAAATGCCTCTTTCCCTTATTAGGCAGTGTCAGTTGCAGTCAGCCATTGTCAACAACCAATTTGCTCTATCAGTGAAGCAGATCATTACTAACCACATGGTGCTGGTGTCGCACTTCTCCAGTCTGTCTTGAGCATGAAATGGAAAAGAAATTTTTTTTTCTTTTGCTTTTGCTTTAGGAATTAAAATCCGACAAGATACAAAGGAGAGTGAATTTCCAGGCTAACATAAAAGACTCTTTTTCATCTTTTCCTCAAACCAGAGGGGGAATTCTCTATCTATCATATACACTGTCTCCAATCATGCATTTAAAAACCCGCTCATTAGATACAGGAGGTCAGATAAATACGTGACAGCGATCACCTTGGCAAATACAGCAAGCAGAGACAGAAATGGTAGACATAGCCAACCTAGAAGAAGGAAAGGAAAGAAAAGAAAAGGCAAGGCTATTTTACTTCAGAGCTGGTTCATCAGAATCAAGAGGGTTGAGAAAATTGAAAAAGAATGGGAATCTTTTCCCCTATTCCTCATATAATTGGCATAAAATAGTGCTGGCCACGTTGTTGATACTCAATAAATATTGGCTAATCAACTTATCCAGTGACAGAAAACTAAAGTCTCCGGCTACTGGAAATATATTTGCAAGAACAGGAGGGCTTTTAACTAGGGCCAGAAAGCCTTTGGGACCAGGGGAGGTGCAGAATGCAGCTGGATGGAGGCCACACAGACTCTTCAAGGTATCAGACTTAGTAGTCATCCAGGCAGGGTGAAGCTCAAAAAAGCAGAACTGGGAAAGACAGTCAGCTGAGAAGAAGACTGGCTGGCTCCTTGCATTCCCGCATGGAAGGGTTTCTTTCTTGGCACAAGAATCTTCTAGATCTGTAGGGCAGAAGATCTCCCAGCTGTCAAAACCTTCTCTTCACTTTCCTGGTTAAGCGCCAAACCAGAAGTGTCAATCATGAAGAGCTGGTTGCCATGGTGCAGCTGGCATTTACTCCTCATTGACTGGGCCCGAGGTATTCTGGAAAGAACCTACTTCTACAGGGTCACTGGGGAGCAGCTTCAAATTCAGGTGGTGTTCCAAAGATCCCAGGAACAACAGGTGCCCAGGAGACTGTGCAACCCTATTGGGGGAGGCGGAAATACTGCCGAGATAAAGGTTGGAAGGGAGAAGAAAGCTATGCTGTTTTTAATGTGCTTGAACTGGCATCAAAAGGAAGATATTTCTTCTTGGAAGCTAGACCCAGGAGCAACCTCTCTGCTACTATGGGAACAGCTGTGGTAGCTCTTTGGGGATGGCTACATTCCAGAACTCAGGGTTGGCAATCTGAGAAACCTCTCCAGTTTTTGGCTCTGAATTGATCATCACACTAAAACTGAATGTTTAACTGGAATAAATAACACTTCAAGGTCTGTTGTTTCAGGTGCAACTTCTCCCTACTAAGTTTAAAGATACAAGAACAACTACCGTACTTTTAGTTTCTTCATAAGCAAAAGCAATACAAATACGATTTTAAAATCCTTATGGAGATTTTCATCTCAGTGCACTGGGACTTAGGGATTTACACATATAATTCCCATTAACACTAATAGGCGTTAGAGTATGTGTACCAATTCCCTTGTGTCAAAATGGGAACATAACCATATGGATACTAATAAATACATTTTTAATTCTGATTTTATGCAGATTTAACATAATATTTTATACAACACTTAGCAAACTCTGTGGAGACAAAAATTGTCTCAATTCATTCTCCCCAACAGAGATAAACATATTCATATAAACTCCTACTATTTCTATAAACATATTGATTTCTTTTGTACGGAAGAGGTCTGACTAAACTATGGGTAGTAGTTTAGATGTACGCAGTGCTAAGATTTTTCAAGTGCAAAATGTTTATTGTTTGCAAACATACCTTCTGTACATGTAACAACCTCATGACCCATCAGATATTTTTTTCCAGGTGACTAAAATTTAGTTGTGACTCTATCTTTTTACAGTGTTTTAGTGCCACCTGCTGGAGAAATCTTTATTAAAAGCAAGAGATTCAGGAACTGAATGAACCTGCATTTTCCAACCCAAGAAGCAATTACCTGAAAAAATCCACTAATATTCACAAAGGGGGAGAAAAAGATTTTAAAAAATGAAGAACAACAGGAAAGAAAAGGAGACCGGATCAAAGAAAAAGGAAGATTTTAGTTTGTTTCTAAGTAAGGATAAAGAGAAAAAAAAAATGGAAGGGATCAACCATAGAAAGAATAAATAGAGCTGAGACTGAAGCAAATGTGTTTTTTTTTCTTTTTTGTTAGAATTTAGCTTATTTTTTGATAAGCACATTTTTTTAAGTAGGCTCTACACCCAATGTGGGGCTCAAACTGATGACCACGTGATCAAGAGTCGCATGCTGTATGTACTGAGTCAGGCACCCCACTGATGGACATGTTTTCTACAAAATCTTGAGATAATGAAAAAACACTTTCATTTATTGTGTATACATGGCAATATAATAAATACTCAGGATGAATTACCTCAAAAATCATGGAAATATAAATAAACAAAGTCATTCACTTAGAGTTTACTAAAAAGAGCTCAAATATAAGTAATGGGGAGTTGTAAAATTTAGAAAGACTTAAATAATGAAAGGATTGACTTTTTAAAAAATGAAATGCCCTCACAGAAACACAATCAAAACAGCACATATGGGGGCGCCTGGGTGGCTCAGTCGGTTAAGCGTCCGACTTCGGTTCAGGTCATGATCTCACGGTTTGTGAGTTCGAGCCCCGCATCAGGCTCTGTGCTGACAGCTCAGAGCCTGGAGCCTGCTTCGGATTCTGTGCGTCCCCCTCTCTCTGCCCCTCCCCTCTTCACATTCTGTGTCTCTCTGTCTCTCAATAATAAATAAACGTTAAAAAAATTTTTTTAAAAAAATGTAATGGAGGCCACGAAGCCTCATCACACTAAGCTTAGTGATAATTGTGGGAAGATAATTAGAATTTTTTAAATCTCCCCATTTTAATCAATCACAGTTTATTAGGAAGTTTTTTTTTAAAATAAATTATTTTTATCTTGTGAGAACCAGAAAGAGGAAATTTAAGAAGAAAGGCTTAAACATGTGTTATAGTTTTTTTAAGCCAACAACCTTGAAAAGATGGTCTCTTGGAGTAAATCGACACTTAGGAAAAAAAAAAAAACTCTTTATTTGAGTTTGATCATTGATTGCTTTACCTCCATCTCTTAATGTGCCATGGAATCATTTCATACCTATATGCACAAACATACGCATAAAGACTCACCAAAAGAATCTTTTAATTTGTTCTCAATTGAAAGCAAATTTTTAAGTAGTCCACCTTAGCCCTTTCAAATTCCAGCCAAATGGCTATTTGTACTTGAATGCTACACAGGACAACTGCAAGTACCGGGTTTATAGATTACATTGCATTGTATTGAGATCATTTATTTTTTCCACAGGAAAACTGTTGGAGAAGAATAAAGGTTGTTTCTATAAATACCACCAAAGAAGGCAGTTAAAGTGAATACATTTTTTTTCTTAAACCAGGATTTCAATCATTTTTATGTCTATTCCACAAGAAAACCCTAATATTATATAGCTCTTTCCAATTCTCAGGAACTATAATATTATCTTCTTGATGCACATGCCCAGCTTCTATTAAATACTAATGGTGGTTCCACACACACATCCTGAGGACATGGTAGCCCTGAGCAGCTTTTACTCCACACACAGGAATGTGGGGATGTGCTTTTCTTGATGTGCTTTAGCCGTGCATTAAAATGGATTATACTTCCATTAATGCACCTCGTGAAAACAGATTGGCCTGTCTTCAAATGATATGGATAAAGAACAAGGGGATGGGCTTCAAGCCATCACCAACTCAAACTGGTTTAAGAGAAGATAAGAACAGTTGGTTAACCCCCAAAAAGTGTGTCTACATCATACATCCCTATGCATCACACATCTCTGTTGTGGGTGAGAGAGTGCAGTTATGTGTTTTCGCCCAGCCTTATGATTCAATGGGTACAAGTGAAGGCATATTAATATACAGAGCCTAAATAATACTGTCTGAATTCCATCTCTGCATCCCTCCCATGTCTTCTAGCTATAGCATATCTCTCCAGCTCTCTCATAGTCATTTCTGGAAAGAATTGGAAATGTGAGGCTCCTACGTAGGTCCTCACATTTGTCTCCATATCGGCTTGTGAACAAAATCGCAATGGCATATTATTATATTGAGTTCAGTGAATGATTAGTTTCCACTCTATTTTGCTATATCCCAGGAGCATTCTATCCCTAGTATTGTCTTGACAGTTAAATTTTTTTTCTATAATATATTGGATTTCATTTATGTTTAAATAAGTCATGCTTAGCATTTTTTAATGTGCATGAAATACAATTAAATAAGAGGTTATTACGACTACAAAAAGACAGAAGTTTCATGAAGAAATAACCCACTGCTTTCAGGGCTCTAAACACAAGCTGTTGAAACAATTTTTTTTCTATGTACTCATCCAAAAGAAATACATATGTACTCATCCAAAAAAGACTTACAAGCTTTGAAAGTAAGTAGAGAAACATATTTTAGATATCATCTGTAATGCAAAATATTTATAGCTTTCTCTGTATATCGGCCTTAAAAAACTATCTTACCTCAAGAGCATTTTGTGCCTACAATGTCACAAATTGTTAAATATAGTCATATTGAAACTAACAGAATTTAAAATAGCCTTTCTTGTAACAGGAAAAAAAATGTCATTTTATGCAACTTTATAAAATAGTTATAAAAAATAAAAACCTTCCTTAAATTATCCTTTCCTATAATGGTATTTCTTAGTGATAACATATGAAATTTAACACTATAGAAGTCATACAAAAAGTCTATCTTCTAATTAACAAATCAAAATCTGGAAACAACCCCAGTGTTCTTCAACTGATGAATGGTACATCCATATAATAGAATACTGCACAACCATAAATATGAACTATTGTTACACATGATAATTCAGACAATTCTCAAAGACTCAGTGAGAGAAGTCAGACATTAACAGACAAAACTACAGTAATGGAGAACATATCAGTGGTTGCCAATGAAAAGGGATGAAGAGAGGGTGTGACTATAAAGCGATAGCATGATGGAGTTTTTTGAGATGACGCAAGTGTTCTGTATCCTGATAATGGTGGAAACCATACATGTCTTAAAATTCATATAACTGTAAGCCAAAATGAAAAGTCAATTTCCTTTATAAGTAAAAAAAAAAGATATTAGGGGCGACTGGGTGGCTCAGTTGGTTAAGCATCTAACTTCAGCTCAGGTCATGATCTCACGGTTGGTGGGTTCGAGTCCCACATCAGGCTCCATGCTGACAGCTCAGAGCCTGGAGCCTACCTCGGATTCTTCCTCTCACTCTCCCCCTCCCCCACTCACACTCTGTCTCTCTCTCAAAAATAGATAAACGTTAAAACATTTTTTTAAGATGCTATGTATTGCTATATAAGAAAACTGGAATTCAAAAATATGACTTAAGTTATTAATTAGAAACAACGGAACACATGTATATGATTTTTTTCATGACTTTCCTTTCACTTATTTTATCCACCTAATTCATTTCCTCAACAAATGTTTTCTGAGAGCCTACTATGTCTTATTATTGTGAACATTGGTGAACAAAGTCAGGTACATCTCCTTTTGTAGAAATTCATTACTTGTTGATTTCACTTCTTCATCTCTCACTTTTCTTGAAGCCATCTAGTCAAGATGCCACCATTCCTCCCGAGACTGCATTTCTGGAGATCACTAATTACCCACATATTGTAAAACCCAGTCTTCAACTTACTGGAATCAGGATCTCCTGGTACAGTTACCCACTCTCTCTTCACTTAGCTTCTGAGACACCACCACTTTTGTTTTTCTCCTACCTCACTGACCATTATTTCTTTTTCTCCTCTGCTAGGCCCTTCCCTTCATCCAGACTTCTGTTTCTCTGCTTGAGAGCTCAGTCTTTGAGCCTCTTCTCTATTTATATTCACTTCAGAGGTAATTTCATAAAATGACTCCACAATTAACATATCCAGTGCCATTTTTCTGTCTTAATTTCCCAAATCCTCTATCAAATTGCCAACTTAACATCTCCATTTTGATGTTTAATAGTTATTCCAAAAATAATAACTCTTGACTTTTCCACCACTACAAACAATAACAACAAAATTAATAATTATAGCCCCCACTTCTTGTACATTCTTCTCTCAGGAAATGTCAACACCATTCTAGAACTTTCTCAGGCCAAGTCTTTGAGTTAATCTGGACTACTCTCTCTTTGGGAAGACAGGTATACAATGAGGCTGAAAAGGAGATATCAGATAGACATACAATATAACTATAGGCCACTTAAAATATTTTTCATGAGAGTGAGACAAAGCCATTGTTTTAAACAGAGAGTTTATCTAATTGAGCTTATGTGGAAAATGTGTTGGCCGGGATGGTTGCAAGATAGAAAAGAGATGGTTGTGACATCAGAATAACATTCTTGGAAACAAATGATATTATTCTAGGTTGTGTGGAACATGAAACTGATAGGGCTTCCTTGTGCACAGGACTTGGAGGATTTCTTTTTTTTTTTTTTTTTTTATTTATATTTATTTATTTATTTATTTATTTATTTATTTAAGAGACAGACAGAGTGGGAAATAGAGAATCCGAAGCAGGCTCCAGGCTCTGAGCTGTCAGCACAGAGCCCAATGCAGGGTTTGAACCCACCAGCAGTGAGATCATGAGCTGAGCCCAAGTCGGACGCCCAACAGACTGAGCCCCTCAGGTGCCCCTTTTAAAAATTTTTTAAAATATTTATTTTTTTTTTAAGAGAAGACTTGGAGGAGTTCTAATTCGTACAAATGACAAATGGTGGTGTCACTGGAAAGAGAACCTGTGTTGTGCTTATTTTGTTTGTTTTCTAGGGGAGATGAGTAGACATCATTTGTTCTGTTTTAGACATATTTGGTTTGAGGTGCCTTTACCACGTCCAAGGAAGATATCAACTAGCAGTTGCAATCCTTGTCAGCAGCATTGACCCTTGGCAATGTCAATGTTTGTTGGGTGAGTAGAGAAGAATGAACCACCACACACACACAGAAAGAAGCAGAGAACAGAGGTCTGAGAAAAATGAAGTAAAAAGCATACTTTGACATGGAAACCAAGAGAAGAGAATTACTTTAAGATGGGCGAGTCAGAAACACAGTAGCCTGATGAAAGCTCAAATAAATACTAATGATTGCCTGAAGAATTAAGGAAGACAGAGATCATTTGTGGTTGTAACATGTATTATTTTGGTGAAAAGATGAGATCAGAATACTGACAGGACTAAATTATTGAATAAATTGGATGGAAGGAAATGAAAACATTTAAGGAACTATGTAGAGAATGTGGATAATAAACTTTGGGGAGGGGAAAAGGGAAAGGGCATAAACCTAGAAGCAGCTAATGGCTAATTAAGTGAAAACAGGAAAACACTGAACAGTTCTGAATGAAAGTGATAAAAAACAAAAAAAAGTATAAGATAATTGGCAAGAGTGCTGTTGAAGTGGTGAATCATGAAATTTAACCCGAATGATGAGGCATGAAAAGTAGCTGTTGACAAACAAAGGCATGAATGGCTAGGAATGGATACAGGATATAGATAGGACTGAACAGCTGAAAAAGCGGTAGTTGAATAAAAATAAGCTGAACATATAGGAGGACATGGTGAATTACTGATTTTAAGGGAAAAGAAATTGGAGGTGATGATATGATGTTAGGGATGCCCATTAGAGTAGACTGTTAAAGTAGAGAAAAAGAGAGTCATAGAGTTGAAGAGGTCAACACACTGAGAAGCAGGACACTGGAGGATTCACCCTGTGAGCGTTGAAGATATATATATGGGGTTATGGGGTGATGGGGTGATGACAGTAAAGGAGGCAATACAGTCCTCAACACGCTGGCTTGAGGAAAATAATTAGTGTTATTTATAGGACAGTGTAAGAGTAACGTGCTGGAGGTGATAAGGGAGATAAAGGGGGTCACCAAAGCCTAATTCCTGGCCATGAGTTATGTTGGGTAAGAGAAGTGGACTGGAGAAGGCAGAAGTGGTGTATGTGGAAGGAGGCAGTTATCAGTGAAGACCAGATGAAGGAGAAAACATGGAGATTTCCACTGAGGATACAGTGGAGTTTGCCAATTATGGAGGAGCAACTCCAGAGGATGTCGCGAATGGTGTAGTAGGTACAGGAAGGCAGCCCAAGGACAAAGTAGTGCAGCGTTGTAGAGAAAAAGGAACATCAGAGCACAGATGGGCCGGAGGAGCTGGCCATAGGATCTTTAACTGATTAAGACAGGGATCAGACATGTGTGAAGTTAGCTACAACAATCTCATTGAAGACAATGAGCATTTATTTCACCATTTGACCTGGTTGACAGGGATTCCCGATGTCCAAAACACTGCATACTGTGTGGCTCACCTGTTAGAAAACTCTGAGACTGTCAACTGTACGCAGGGCACGGGCTGGTCGGCAGCAGATCCACAAATGGTAGACTTACTTGCTTAGCCTTCGAAATGGTAGTTAATTCAAATATGTGACATGGTCACGTTTTAAAAAAAGAACAAAACAACTTCAAAGACTATTGACAGATGTGTAACCTGCCTTAACTTCTAGGTTAGAAAAGAAAAACGATAGGGACCTTTAAAAGAATGATAAAGTACTAAATCATGTTCCACCTTTAACATGATTTCTCAAATTAATTACGGAACGGAATTCCTTAGCATATGATCTTGGTCTTTAAGCTTGAAACTTTTGACTCATCCCTCAAACGGGGAAAAATGCTGTGTCCAGGTACACAACAATGCCTAGTTAAAAAGAAAAGGGGTATTTTTTATTCTGAGCCTCTTTTAGAGGGAAGAGCCTTTCCTAGGAGGCTCAGCAGACCTCAGCTCAGATCCCACTGAGCATGACTGAGTCACATGCTCTTGGTCTAACTGCAGAGACCCTTCAAAGCATGCTTCTGGGGACAATTCAGCCTCAGTAGTGAGAACTTGACTATGCTGGAAAAGAGGAAATGAGAGGGAAGAGAGGAAATGAGGGGCCACCAGCACCAGCCACTTCACAAAGGTTAGGTGTCTTCTTACTGAAATTTTAGTGTGTGTGTGTGCGCACACATGTGTGAATATATCTCTAAATACATTAAGGTCAGCATGTTTTTCCAGTTTGCAAATGTCTCTTAATTTTGTATACAGGACCTATTGTTTCCTACAGAAACTTTTAGTGTTTTTCTAGGCAATTCTGTCAACCACTTCCTTTATAGCTTCTGGCCTGATGTCCTGCACAGAAAAGTTGTCCTCTATCAAAGATTCTAAAATAGTCACTTCTATTTTCTTCCACTGTTGTCAAAATTCTACTTTTTAATATTACATGCATTGCTCTATCTGAAATTGATTTCAGTGAGGTATGGATTTTCATTACACTTTTCCCCCAAAGGCTAACTGGCTTTCTCAGCATCATTTGTTGAATAGCCAATCTGTTATCCATGAATTTGAAATACTACATTAACAAAATGCTAAAAATCCATATAAAACTGAGACGGGTCCCAAATTCTTATTTTTTTTCATTCACCTATTTAAGTAATGTTGTTTTCCTTCTGTATTTTTAAATGTAAATGGAAAGCAGAGAAAAGATAGACATAAACCTGCCTCGTTCAGTCGGAACTATACCTGGAGGATTACAGGCTTGTCCTCACCTTTTAAGATGAACCAAACAGCCTCATGCATAGACAGAAAACGTCATCGTAGAGGTGAAAAGACCTGAAAATGTCTGTGCCTGACTTTGTCAGCCCCATTCAGCTGCAGGCACTGAAGGTAGTTCACCTATAAACTCCAACCCCCTTGTGCTGAACGGCCAGAATATTTTTCATCCATAACAAATAGTTATTGATCTCCTACTGTATGCCATGCACTGTTCTAGAGACAGAAGAAAAATAATGGTTGGGACAAAAATCCATGCTTTCACTACACAAGTAAGCAAATAAACAAGATAATTTTCACAGTGATAAATACAGAGAAGACAAGAAAGCAAGGTGGTGAGATTGAAAGTGCTCAGGGTCAGCCCAGAACTTCTCAGTAGGTGCTCAGAGAATCCTGGCCTGAGTAAGCAGGAGCCAGCAGGGAAAGGCAATCTCAAGTTCAAAAGTCTGGGGCTAGAATGAGTTTAGAATGGGGAATATTTGAGGAAAAGAAAAGGCAGAGTTCAGAGGGGTGTTGGTGAGCCGAGTGGAAATGAGGCTGGAGACCTAAGCAAGCAAAGCCAGCAGATCAACTGAGACATTGTAAGACTGGATTTCAGACTCACTGGGTTGTAGGTTTTTAAAGGAGCCCGCTGCCCCCAAATCAGAATCTCCTATATTTAGACGATCCTTCATGAGCTTCTTGCTTTCACTTTCATTACTGCCACTACCACAGTCCTTACTCCGGCCTTTTCCTGCATATGGTCCCACTGGAGCCACTGGTAGTGATGATCAGTAGAGACAGGACTCTGTTATCAAAGCTTTTACAGAAAATGCAAATCTGACTTTGTCATTCTTTTGATACATCCTCTGTGAAATTTTTCCTGATACTATTTTTTTTTCTGGTGTTTTGTTGCCCTATTATATTAATAGTAGCATTTAAGTTTAATAGTTCTATTAAGGTCATTTATTGTGCCACAGGCAATGTTTCTGGGGTTTCACATGTATTAACTCATTGAATCTTCACAACAAACCTGTGAAGCTAGAACTGCTTATCATTCCCACTACATATGAAGAGCCTGAAGCATGGACTTTGCCCATTGTCACAGGGCTCCTAAGTGGAGGAGCTGGGATTTGAATGCAAGGAGTAGGTCTCCAGAGCCTGAATGCTGAGCCATTATGCTTTGCTGCATCCCCAAAGCCCTGTTAATGGTGCTCTGTATTTGACCAATGCTGAATTTCTAACAGAACCAGCAGAGGAGAATAATTTAAGAAATGTAACATCCTAATAACAGGAGCCCACAATATGCCTATTATTAGGCTTTATACATGTGTCTCTTTATTTAATACAACCACCCTGACCCGTGTGGTGCCATAGTCAGTTTCACATATCACTACACTGCTGCCTCTCAATGTCTAGCAATGCCCTAAGCACCCTCAGAGGAGAGCCTGGGAAACAACTCTTAGGATCACTCCTTAGGCTAGAGGACTGCCTGTTTTTGCCTTGGTAGAAAACATTCAGGCTGGCCATCCATCCAAGAAGATGTTCAATGGCAATTCTTCCCGATAATCGAGGGCAACAGATGGCAGTATCCCTCTCTGATTGGTTCACCTATTCCTGGAACTTACTGGTTTAGGGCTGCAGATAGGCAATCTTGTCTGACACACAGAAGGTATTCAATCAGTGTTACAGAGTCGATGGATGGTGTCCCTGAAATGCTAAAATACTCAGCGTCTCACCTTTTTTATTTTTTAAAAAACACATCTCTCCTTGTTCTCTTCCATTTCCTTGCTTGACTCTTATATAAACACATATATAGCATGCACTATGGGCCTGGCTTTGCTTTAAGTACTTGATAATCTAGGACCCTGAAACTCACAACAACTCAATGAAGTAGGCACTATTGTGCTCCCCCCTTTTCTTTAAAGGTTTATTTATTTTTGAGAGAGAGCTCGAGCAGAAGAGAGGCAGAGAGAAAGGGGGACAGAGGATCTGAAGCTGGCTCTGCTCTGTACTGACCAAAACAAGCCTGTTGGGCTCAAACCCTTGAACCTCGAGATCATGACTTGAGCCCAAGCCTGACGCTCAATTGACTGAGCCACCCAGGCACCCCCGTGCTCCCTTTTACAGATTAAAGGAACTGAGGTATAGAGAGATTAATCTACCTTCTAATTCACAAACTAGTAAATAATAGAGCCATACTTCCAACAAAAGAAGTTTATCTCCAACTTCTCAGCTACTGGACCCCTTGGACCTACCTTAATACGAGTTCTTTTGTCACTGAGAACCTCCTCATGCCTCACTAACCTTATGGCAAAAGTGAGAGGCCATTTATAGATATGCTTAGATTATATTATCTTGAATACTATAGCTTTACTTCTGGTCATTTTTATTTTTCCCAGAATTCACTCTCCACATAAATATTTACAAAAATCCCTAGAGTTTCTTATACTCTGTCCATAAATCAATCCTTGTCAGAGCTCCCCCTGTGCCAGTGGCATGAACTGCACAACGGATGGTCCCCACACTCCCCCAAGTGGTTCCAGTTGCCTCCAGCCTTAGAGTCTGCTACCCCCAGTGGGCTGTCATTGGTAACAGTGGAGCCAGATATTTAGAGTCCTTGATAACCATCTAAAACTGCCAGCAATACTCCGAGTAAAATACCTTGTCTCTGTAGATTCATAGGTCAGAGAAGGATGTGTTCTCCTCATTACATTTAATCAGAGGCTCACCACAACAAAGCTACCTGGGCCTGCAATTGTACCCTCTTTAGTGGCACAGAACTTTCACTTCACACCTTTTCATTTCTCAGAAAATACGCTGAATCTGAATGGACTCCTAAATCAACTATTCTCTGTGCCTCACACCAGCTCTGCCGGCCTCCCCAACAGGCCAGCAACTGCTGTTGCTGCTGTCCACTCTTTCTCTCTTCAGACTGGGTTCTGTTAGAGCCTTCTTTTATTCTTTCCAATATTTAGCATTGTCTACATTAACCTTAGTCAATGGGACTTTTTTTTTCTCTTTATGCTAAACTTCATTAGGGCCAAAGGGGTCAGGGTTATAATAATTTCTTATGCTCCATTCCAGAAGACTTCTTTGGCCTTTCATGTGAATCCCCAGGTCCATACAGTGGAAAGTGCTTCCCAGCTTTACTAGACAAGTTGTTCAAAGAAGGCTATTGCCTGACATCATCTATGAACATACCTAAGCCTTGGCCCTGCCCATTCACAACAACTCATTGCATTTGGCTGTGAGATTTTCTTGGTCTGCGACTATGACTTTTGTCCATCATCACCATATTCCAACATTCAAGATCTCAAACAACACAGGTATACTGAGGTATTATGTTCAAATCTGCAAGTCAATGTTCATAAAATTATAGACCTTCTCCATCAGCCTCTAACCTTCCTTTATTTTTTTCAAAATCTTTTTGAGTTCTTAATTTTTCCAAATTCACTTAACTATACTCTGGAAACTAACAAAATAAGTAAATGCTGTGCAACATTAGTGTTTTTCTTTTCTTAAGAAGACTACATACAAGATGATGATTTAGCACTTGTAACTGCAGAATAGTCATTTACATGTCACTCTGTTAAGTGTGGCTTTTCTTTAAATCACAAGTTTCTTGTAAATGTTTTACTTCTCTTGTGTACAAACGAAGAGAGAAATGATGGCTGCATAAGAATTTCACCAACAAGATTCCAGTTTCATATCTGTGCTATCTGATGCTTCAAAAAATGTTAACTCCACTAATGATTTGAATTGTTCATATAATTCAAGTGGTGAAAATAAAGCTATTCAAAGTTGATTATTTCAAGTTTTAAATAGCATGCTTGTAAAACCTTTTTCTTGTTGTTAATTCAGTTAGAAAGTTTAGCACTGCAGTGATGAAACAAATACAAATGTTAAAGAACAGCATTATTGTAACAATGTTCTTTCCAAGTTGAAAATATCTATTGAGAAATATTCTTAAATTGGGTATAGTGCACATACAATTTTTATTTACATTCAAACAAACAGCAACGTTCTGAAAATAAAAACAGGAGCTATAATTATCAAATATATAAACACATACATATATATATGCATATAGATTAACTTACCACAAAACTTTTATGATTAAGTTAATGTTAAATGCTATATATAAAAATATTGATAGATGTAGATATTTCTACATGACACTACGTAAGATTGTTTTGTTGCCCACATCAATAATATTTTGGAAATGTTTGACTCTTCAAACAACTGCTTCATCAATAAAACTGTGTCCTATAATAGTATTGAACATTTTTTAAAAAATTCTCCAGATGGAGTGCTTGGATGGCTCAATTGGTTAACCGTTCAACTCTGGCTCAAGTCATGATCTTGTAGTTCATGGGTTCGAGCCTCTCATCAGGCTCTGTGCTAACAGCTCAGAGCCTGGAGCCTGCTTTGGACTCTGTGTCTCCCTCTCTCTCTGTCCCTTTCCCTCTCGTTCGCTCTCTCTCTCAAAAATAAACATTAAAATAAAAAACTTTAAAAATTATTTTAAAAAGTCTTCCAGATGTTCATTTTCTTTTTCTTTTTTTCCAAAACAAGACATTAAAAATATTTGAAGTATCCAACAAATGGAGCCCCTTCCAAAATTTCAGGTCTAAAGATTTTGGCAGTTCGAAATTATTGACAGTTTGCAAACAAGAACACATTAAAAGTATCATCACATTCAAGTTAACTATATATGCACTTTCAAAGAATATTTGAAAAAATATTTTAAAAATAAAATAAAGCCATGGTAAATTTTTGTACTTAAAAATGCCAATGACATAGTATTAGAGATGGAAGTATGACATTGGGTCCCTCTGAAGTTTAATTCTGAGTTCTCATTAAAAGAAATTTGCTTAATCGAATTCAACAGCATATAAAAAGAATTATTCACCATGATCAAGTGGGATTCATTCCTGGGATGCAGAGCTGGTTCAACATTCGCAAATCGATCAACGTGATACATCACATTAACAAAAAAAAAGAGAAGAACCATATGATCCTGTCAATCGATGCAGAAAAGGCCTTTGACAAAATCCAGCACCCTTTCTTAATAAAAACCCTTGAGAAAGTCGGGATAGAAGGAACATACTTAAAGATCATAAAGGCCATTTATGAAAAGCCCACAGCTAACATCATCCTCAACGGGGAAAAACTGAGAGCTTTTTCCCTGAGATCAGGAACACGACAGGGATGCCCACTGTCACCGCTGCTGTTTAATATAGTGCTGGAAGTTCTAGCATCAGCAATCAGACAACAAAAGGAAATCAAAGGCATCCAAATTGGCAAAGATGAAGTCAAGCTTTCGCTTTTTGCAGATGACATGATATTATACATGGAAAATCCGATAGACTCCACCAAAAGTCTGCTAGAACTGATACATGAATTCAGCAAAGTTGCAGGATACAAAATCAACGTGCAGAAATCAGTTGCATTCTTATACACTAACAATGAAGCAACAGAAAGACAAATGAAGAAACTGATCCCATTCACAATTGCACCAAGAAGCATAAAATACCTAGGAATAAATCTAACCAAAGATGTAAAAGATCTGTATGCTGAAAACTATAGAAAGCTTATGCAGGTAATTGAAGAAGATATCAAGAAATGGAAAGACATTCCCTGCTCATGGATTGGAAGAATAAATATTGTCAAAATGTCAATACTACCCAAAGCTATCTACACATTCAATGCAATCCCAATCAAAATTGCACCAGCATTCTTCTCGAAACTAGAACAAGCAATCCTAAAATTCATATGGAACCACAAAAGGCCCCGAATAGCCAAAGTAATTTTGAAGAAGAAGACCAAAGCAGGAGGCATCACAATCCCAGACTTTAGCCTCTACTACAAAGCTGTCATCATCAAGACAGCATGGTATTGGCATAAAAACAGACACATAGACCAATGGAATAGAATAGAAACCCCAGAACTAGACCCACAAACGTATGGCCAACTCATCTTTGACAAAGCAGGAAAGAACATCCAATGGAAAAAAGACAGTCTCTTTAACAAATGGTGCTGGGAGAACTGGACAGCAACATGCAGAAGGTTGAAACTAGACCACTTTCTCACACCATTCACAAAAATAAACTCAAAATGGATAAAGGACCTGAATGTGAGACAGGAAACCATCAAAACCTTAGAGGAGAAAGCAGGAAAAGACCTCTCTGACCTCAGCCGTAGCAATCTCTTACTCGGCACATCCCCAAAGGCAAGGGAATTAAAAGCAAAAGTGAATTACTGGGACCTTATGAAGATAAAAAGCTTCTGCACAGCAAAGGAAACAACCAACAAAACTAAAAGGCAACCAACGGAATGGGAAAAGATATTTGCAAATGACACATCGGACAAAGGGCTAGTATCCAAAATCTATAAAGAGCTCATCAAACTCCACACCAGAAAAAACAAATAACCCAGTGAAGAAATGGGCAGAAAACATGAATAGACACTTCTCTAAAGAAGACATCCGGATGGCCAACAGGCACATGAAAAGATGTTCAACGTCGCTCCTTATCAGGGAAATACAAATCAAAACCACACTCAGATACCACCTCACGCCAGTCAGAGTGGCCAAAATGAAGAAATCAGGAGACTATAGATGCTGGAGAGGATGTGGAGAAACAGGAACCCTCTTGCACTGTTGGTGGGAATGCAAATTGGTGCAGCCGCTCTGGAAAGCAGTGTGGAGGTTCCTCAGAAAATTAAAAATAGACCTACCCTATGACCCAGCAATAGCACTGCTAGGAATTTATCCAAGGGATACAGGAGTACTGATGCATAGGGGCACCTGTACCCCAATGTTTATAGCGGCACTCTCAACAATAGCCAAATTATGGAAAGAGCCTAAATGTCCATCAACTGATGAATGGATAAAGAAATTGTGGTTTATATACACAATGGAATACTACGTGGCAATGAGAAAAAATGAAATATGGCCTTTTGTAGCAACATGGATGGAACTGGAGAGTGTGATGCTAAGTGAAATAAGCCATACAGAGAAAGACAGATACCATATGGTTTCACTCTTATGTGGATCCTGAGAAACATAACAGAAACCCATGGGGGAGGGGAAGGAAAAAAAAAAAAAAAAGAGGTTAGAGTGGGAGAGAGCCAAAGCATTAGAGACTGTTAAAAACTGAGAACAAACTGAGGGTTGATGGGGGGTGGGAGGGAGGGCAGGGTGGGTGATGGGTATTGAGGAGGGCACCTTTTGGGATGAGCACTGGGTGTTGTATGGAAACCAATTTGACAGTAAATTTCATATATTAAAAAATAAAAAAAAATTAAAAAAAAAATAAATAAATAAAAAAAAAAAGAAATTTGCTTTCATTGTTATATTTCTTAATTGTTATGCTTCAGAATCAATTTGTGTTTTATGCCCCCGCCCCCCGCCCCGGTATTGTAGAGCAAGTCTTGTGTTAAAAGCCCAGTGTAACAGTGTCATGATGTACGAGTGTCTTACTGGGTTTTTTTTAATAAATCCTTTTGTATATATAAAAAAAAAAGCCAAGCCATGACTAAAGTGTGTGAAAATGTACAAGAATAATTATTTGCATTATAACAATAAAGTAAGATATCATGTTTTTCGTTATTTTTTTGAGAGAGAGAGAGAGTAAGAGAGAGAACGAGTTGGGGAGAAGGGCAGAAGGAGAGGGAGAGAGATCATCTTAAGCAGGCTCCACACTCAGCAGAGAGCCTGACATGGGGGTTGATCCCACAACCCTGGGATCATGACCGGAGCTGAAATCAAGAGTCGGACACTCAACTGACTGAGCCACTGAGGCACCCCAATATTTTGTTTTTAAATGTTGCTTTAACAACCACTGATTAGGGAGAAAATTTTAGTTTTGAAAGTATTTCTTGAATATAATTATTTCATATCTACAAGTATAATTAATCTAATTTGTCCATTCATAAGAGCATATTTCAAAATCATATCACCTTAATCAGTTTTATTGTCCTTCACTCCTTAAAGTGTTCTGGTTCGGAGGATAAATGTATGCTCACCTTATAAGCCTTGAAAGACTTTGGCTTTTATAAGCATACCTTGATATTGCACATTTGGTTCCAAAACACCTAAATAAAGTGAATCACATTAATTTTTTGGTTTCCTAGTGCATATAAAAGTTATGTTTCCACTATACTATGGAAATGACATTATGTCTAAAATAACAATGTACATCCATCAGTTAGATAATTTTTTTTTTTGCTAAAATGTGCCAACCATCATCTGAGCTTTTTTTTTTTTTTTTTTTTTTTGCTGGAGGAGGGTCTTGCCTAGATGCCAACAGCTGCCGACTGGTCAGTGTGGGGTAGCAACGTCCAATTGAAGGCTGGCAATTTCTTAAAATAAGACAATAATGAAGTTTGCCACATTAATTGACTTTTCCTTTCGTAAATGATTTCTCCGTAGCATGCAATGCTGTTTAATAGCATTTTACCCACAGTAGAACTTCTTTCAGAATTGGAGTCAATATTCTCAGTCTGCCACTGCTCTATCAGCTAAGTTTATGTGATAGTCTAAATCCTCTGTTGTCATTTCAACAATCTTCACAGCATCTTCACCAGGAGTAGTTTCCATCTCAAGAAATCACTTTCTTTGCTCATCCATAAGAAACCACACTTCTCATCCGTTAAAGTCTATTAGGAGATTGCAGCCATTCAGTCACATCTTCAGGGTCCACTTCTAATTCTAGTTCTCTTGCTGTTTTCACTACCTCTGCTGTTACTTCCTCCACTAAAGCCTTCAACCCCTCAAAGTCATCCATGAGAGCTGGAATCAACTTCTTCCAAACTCCTGTTAATGTTGATATTTTGACCTCCCCCATGAATCATGAATGTTTTTAATGGCATCTAGAATGGTGACTCCTTTCGAAAAGATTTTCAACTCACTTTGTCAGATCCATCATAGGAATCACTATCTATGGTAACAATAGCTTTATGAAATGTATTTCTTAAGTAATAAGACTTGAAATTCAAGATTACTCCTTGATCCATAGGCTACAGAGTACATGCTGTGTTAGTAGGCATGAAAACAACATTAATCTTGTTTTACATCTCCAGCAGAGCTCTTGGGTGACCAGGTGCATTGTCAATGAGCAGTAATATTTTAAAAAGAAACTTTTCCCTGACCAGCAAGTCTCAAGAGTGGGCTTAAATTATTCAGTAAACCATATTGTAAACAGATGTGTTGTCAGCCAGGCTTTAGTGTTCCGCTTATAGGTCACAGGAAGAGTGGATTTATCCTAAGTCTTAATGACACTAGGATTTTTATAATGGTCATAAGCATTGGCTTCAGCTTAAACTCACCAGCAGTATTAGCTCCTAACAAGACAGCCTATCCTATACAGCTTTGAAGCCAGGCATTGACTTTTCTTCTCTAGCTATGAAAGCCCTAAATGGCATCTTCTTCCAGTTTAAGACTGTTTGATCTACCTTGAAAATATGTTGTTTAGCATAGCCACCTTCCTTAGTGATCCTAGCTAGATCTTCTGGACCACTTGCTGCAGCTTCTACCTCAGCCCTTGCTGCTTCACCTTGCACTCGTATGTATGGAAACGACTTCTTTCCTTAAAATTCATGAACCAACCTCTGCTAGCTTCAAACTTTTCTTCTGTGACTTCCTCACCTGTCACCAACAGGTTAGAGTTGGTCTTGGTATGCCAATACTAAGTATGTTCTGAAATAACCCAAAAACCTGGCCAAGGTCTGGGAACTATGGAAAGAGGCTAGTTTGCAAAATTCCTGAAGTTTTCTTGCGGAGACATTTGCTAAGACTTATATGGGTTCTTTTGGGATTTCTAGCCATATCTTCATAAAATTTAAGAGGGTTAAATCCTTTCTCCGGATTAAGCTTTGGCTTGAGGGTATGTTGCAGCTGGTTGGATCTCGTATCTAGATCACTAAACTTTTCTCCATATCAGCAATAAGACTGTTTCGCTTTCTTATCACTTATGTGTTCACTAAAGTAGCACTTACAACTTCCTTTAAGAACTTTTCTTTTGCATTTAAACTTAGCTAACTGGTGCAAGAGGACTAGATTTCAACCTGTCTCAACTTTTGACATGTTTCTTCATTAAGTTTAATCATTTCTAGCTTTTGATTTAAAATGAGAGACATGCAACTCTTCCTTTCACTTGAACAATTAGAGGCCCTCGTAGAGGTATTAATTGGCCTAACTTCATTCAATATTATCGTGTCTCAGTGAATAGAAAGGCCCAAGGAGAGGGAGATGGGGGAACAACTTATCAGTGGAACAGTCAGAATACACACAACATTATTAAATAAGTTTGCCATCTTATATGGGCCTAGTTTGCAGCTCCCCAAGACAATCACAATAGTCACATCAAAGATTAGTGATCACATATCACTACAACAAATATAATAACAATAAAAAATTTGAAATATTTCCAGAATTACCAAAATTTGACATAAAGCCATCAAGTGAGCAAATGTTGTTTGAAAACTGCACCTATAGGGACACCTCGGTGGCTCAGTCAGTTGAGTGTCTGACTCTTGATTTCAGCTCAGATCATGATCTTACGGTTTGTGGAATGGAACTTTGCATCACGCTTCACTCTGAACATAGAGCCTGTTTGAGATTCTCTCTCTCTGGGGCAATAGGGTGGCTCAGTCAGTTAAGGGTGGCTCTGCCTCTTGATTTTGGCTCAGTTCATGATCCCAGGGTCATGGGATCAAGCCCCACATTGGGGCTTAAAATTCTTAAGATTCTTTCCCTCTCTCCCTTTGCCCCTCTTCCCCACTTCTGTGCACTCTCTACATATAAAATTAATTAATTAATTAAATCCCAAGTCCTCCATTTATAAAGAGGCCAGAAAATGAACTGAAGAGGACTGTCCAGTGTAACAAGAAGAAAACCAGAGAAGCAGAATACACTGGAAGGCATGTGAAAAAAATGTTTAAACAAGACAAGTGATCAACTTTATAAAATGATAATAAGCCAAATATGAGGGGAACTGAGAATTGGCCATTGGACTTAGCAATATAAAGGTCATAGTTGACCTTGGCAATAGTCATTATGGTGAAATGACTAGAGAAGTACAATAATATGCTTTTATATACTTCAGCTAAAAAGAAAAGAAATAAGGGAGCATGTAGATAGTATGGCAAATAATTGTTAAATCTGGGTGATAGGTTATATAAGATTTCATTATCTTGTTTGTGTATGTTTGAATTTTTCTAAATAAAAACCTTAAAATGGGAGAATAAAAGCAGAGAATTGGAGAAGTAATTACACACAACTTTTCTTAGTAGCTTAGTTATATAACGGGGATGAGAAATGGCGTGCTGGGAGATGCTACTTAGAGAGGAAGTAGAGTCCAGAGAGATTTTGTTCTCAAGTATATGAAAAAGTATTTCTTATCTGTATGATGATAGTCAAGATCCAGTAAAGAGGTAAAACTGATGATGCACAAAAGAAAAATGAGATACATGCTGGAAAGATATTTGAGCATAAAAAAATGTGGGTGGGGGGATCCAATGAAGGTTTAACTTTAGATAAGAGCACAGTTTAGTTATAGGAATGACTTAGGGACTGTGGACACAGTTGAAGTTTCCTGGGTGTTGTGGTGGAGGACATATGAGGCATCTTTATTCCAATTGTTCCTCTTTCTTCAGTGAAATAAGCAAGGACATAAACTGAGAGTGAAGATGGCTAAGAGAGTTTTAAATTCTAGAAGAAATCAGGAAATAGTTACCTATGAGAGCAACAGAGTGACAGGATTGTGAGTTCCAGTGAGGCAGCCATCACGGCTGTGTGCTTTTTTTCCTCCACTATAGACAGGAGTCCCAGTGTAAATGTTGAGTACAAACAGCTGGATTCATTTATAGTACAGATTTTTCAACTTGCATGATAAAAAGCAAGACCATGAAGTCTATATGTAAGACAAAAATGAGGAGAGAGAGCAAAAAGATTATAGATCGAAGACTATAGGTCCCAATAGGTTACACAGAATCTAAGAGGGATGAGAATCTGGGTGATGACTTTATTTGTAAGTTGACTGAGATAAAATGTAAAATTATTTTCATTAAAACACATTACAGAAGTGGAAAAAGAGCCTGAAAATTGGAAAAAAAATTATTTTTTATATTCATGTATATTTATGTATAGTATACTATACAGATAACTATAACATATATTTTAACTCCCAAAAACCATAAAAAACAAGCATGCAAAGGCAATTCACAAGAGAGGCTAATAAACAGATGAAATGATGCTCTACTTTATTAGTAATTAAGAAAAAAATAGATTAGGGTCACCATGAAATACCATTTCATAATAATTGAGTTGGCAAAAATTTTAAGAGTTGCTTATTATCAAATGTTGGAGAAGTAGAGAAGTATCAGGAATATTTATACATTGCTGGTGGGATTGGGAATTGGTACAAGCACTTGGGAAAATGTATAAAATAACATTCATTATAAAAATAAAAGAAATAAAAACCATTTAAATGTTTATAGCAGGAGAATGAATAAATAAATGTTGGTATATTCATGTGATAGGTGAAAAGAATGAATATAAATAAACCTCACAAACCCTATGTTGGATGAAGAAAATGAAATTACACATCAAAACCAATTATATAAAGATTTAAATATTTAAGACAACATGATGTATGACTTAGGGATATATGCATATATAGAAAACTATAAAGAAATTCATGACAGTGCTAAATAAGAACATTAGGACCCTTCTAGAGGAGAGACTGGCTGTGCCCATGAAAGATTGGTAAAAGAGATTTAACTGTATCAAGCATTTTTCTTGAGCTAGTTGGTAAGTATGTGGGTACTCGATACAACATTGCTTATATTTTTATGGAGATCTTAAGTGTTAATAAACTTTAAACCTAAAAATCAGTAATATATGAACTAGCAACTTCAGGGCTACTATAATAATGTCTCCCATTTTTCTATCTCTTTTCATTTTTTTCTTATCCTCATACTCTTTCGTCTTTCTCTTCCTGCTCCCTCACTCCAACATATATTGACTCACTCCCCACTGGGTTCCAACATTGTACTTTAGAAATGAATACCTATGTTTCAAAGTGCAGTCTTTTACTAGTATTCTACCTTTTTTTAAGTACTACACTGAGAAACATGTGTATATGGATAGGCAATTTTCTTGATCCTGGCCATTAAAAAGGGTAAAAATATTAGAGCAATTATTCTTTTTTGAATTCATCTATTTCCACGAAATCTCATTAGTTAAAACCAATAGCTCTCTTTCTCCCTGAGGCAAGCAAAAACTTTTACCTAATTCATATTACGAAACTTGACAGACTAATTTTCCAAAAGTTTAAGGTGTTCCATTAAAGCTTCTATTCAGGGGTTTTTTGTTTGTTTGATTCTGACTGAGAAACTGTGCCACTCCAACTCACACACATTTGTTATATGGACCTTAAACTTTCCTTTTCTAATCTCATGTTACATCCTTCCAAATTATTAGCCAATACGTGGGAGCTCCTTCTGTCCCTTCTCTGGGAACCCAGTAGTTTTAGTAACTATAATAGACAGTAATACCTAGTTTCTATAAATTTGATTTTCTCTACTCTCCCTTTACTTAAATCATCTGCATGGATTTCTCTTCTCCTCAGATCAAGTTCATGAATGAATTTGCAGTTGTCATTTTGATTGGCACTAGAAACAGACCCAAAATAAAATAGAGCTCAGATTTGCAGAACTCAGTTTACTGCATCTCCGTGGAAATTTACATAGTACGTACAGCACATTTCTTTACTACTTCATATGCCTTTGTGGAAATTTAAAATGAAAAATAATCATATTTACCAACTAATAAGTATGCCTTTTTGGTCCATTTAACCAGCAAGATATCAATGTAGCATCTGTGTCACGGCTGCATATAAGTTTAAATGAGTCAGGAAGTGAACACTCAGTAAGAGAAAGTGTTGAAGTTAAAAGGGAATTTAATGTAAGCCGTGGAGATAAAAATGTTTATTGAAGAAGTACAAGCTTTTTTACAAAATAATAAAATTAGGGCATGACCTCTATGCATAGTATTCAGCTACAAAGCAATTTAAAATTTGATGCCATTGCGTTTCTGCACTGTCTATCCCCCAGGAGTATCTTTTGAGAATATGGTAGCAAATACTAATGACAAGGACATAAAGTTTCAAAATATTTTTAAATTTAAAACCCCCTTGCTATGAAGGAATGAGCAAAAGTCTAGCAGTCTGAGTTCTAATTTTGTATTTGTTTCTTTGTTTACTCACTTATTCATCAATTGTTAACTACACACCAATTACGTGCCAGGAACTTTCTAGGCACTGAGGTTATCAAGATAAGTAAAATATAGTTGTTGCCTAGAAATTGGTGACATTCAAGTCAAATAAATAAAGTTGTATGACATTGCCCAAACCAATCTTTCGATGTCTTCTTTTGCAAAATAAAGAAAATTCAGGTCCTAACTAATCTCATTGATATGAGGATCAAATGTGCATGTGAAACTTCTAGGAGAGGAGACTATGGTTTTTTGGATGCCTCCCATGTCCACAACTTCTTCTAAGCAAAACAGCCTTATATATGTGAAGGAAAACAAGTAATTTAATTCCAGAGAAGAATTATATGCTTTCCATGAGTGTCAAGTTCCTTTAATTAAACCCAGATCTAAGACAACCAAGACAGGACTTCCGGTTTCCAGTCTAGCGTATAAAAAGCTTGGAAGTTGCCACTCCATCCTAAAACATCTGATTAACTATAAAATCAACAATGCTTCTCAGATCTGTAAGAGAACTGAGAGCACAGGGCAAATTGCATCCTTAAAGTTGAGACATCAATAGGCAATACTGAAAAAACTTCTACAAAATGCCAAAGGATAAAACCTTGCCTACAGAGGTGCAAAGATCAGAATGACATCTTACTTCTCAGAAACCATGCAAGCAAGAAGACAGTGGAAATACTTGAAGTGTTAAGAGAAAAAAAAAACCACTAACCTGGAATTCTGTACACTATGAAATTAACTTTGAAAAGTGAAGGAGAAATAAAGTTGTTCTCAAACAAAAAATGGGGGAATTTGTAGTTAGTAGCTGTTGTAAGAAATTTAAAAGTTCTATAGAGAAAAGGAAAATTATATAGATCAAAAATTCAGATATGCATAAAGAAAAGGGCATAGAAGAAGGAATAAACGAAGATAAAATAAAAACTTTTATTTTCCTGAATCATAATTGATCTAACAGATAAGTTTATTCGAAATAGTAATAGTAACAATGTCTCTGATTACGTTTGTGTGTGCGTGCATGTGCACCCGTCTGTCTATGCATGCTTATGAATAAGCAAAGTGAAAGACAGCAAAGGGATAAAAGTAAAGCATTAGGATTATTTTCATTATAAAGTACTCACACTACCTGTGAAGCAATAGAGTGTTACTTGAAAATAGATGTGGATTAGTTGTAAATGTATATTGCAAATTCTAGGACAGCCACTAAAAGCATACATAAAAAGAAATATAATTTATATGCTAAGAAAGTAGAAAAAATGAAATCATATAAAATGACTACATAAAACAACAAAAATCAGGGAAAGGGTGAATCACAAAAATAGGAACAAGAAACAAGGACAACAAATAGAAAACTGGAACTAATACGGTAGACATTAATCTAACCATATCAATAATGTTCTACATGCACCAATTAAAAAACTGAAATTCAGAGTGCATCAAAAAACACTACCCAATCATATGTTGTCTATGAGAAACCCATGTTAAATATAGACACAGATAGTTTAAAAGAAAGTGGATGGGGAAAGATATACCGTGCTGACACTTAAAAACAACAGCACAAGAATGGCTATATTACTTTCAGACAAAGTAGACCTCAGAACAGAGAAAAGTTACCAGAGATAAAGAGGGCCATTACACAATGATAGAGGGGTCAATTCTCCAAGAAGATATAACAATCCTTATCATATACACACACACACACACACACACACACACACACACACACACACACACACAAAACAACAGAGCATCAAAATATGTGAGGCAAAATGAATAGAAACACAAAGAGAAATAGATTAATCCACTATTGTAGTTGCAGACTTCAGTATTCCTCTCCAAACTGAAATAGACAAATCCAGGGGACAGAAAATCCCCAAGGACATAGCTGAATTTAACAACACCATCAATTAGTTGGATAAAATGGACATCTATACGCTACTTCATCCAATGACAGCAGAATACACATTCTTCTTAAGCTCATATAGAACATTCACCAAGATAGAGCACAATCTGGGACATTAACCACACATTAAAAAATTTAAAAGAATATAAATCCTACAATATCAGCTCTCAGGACACAATGGGATTAAACTAGAAATCAAAAACAGAAAAATAGCTGAAAAATCCAAAAATATATGGAGATTATACAACACACTTCTAAATAACAGATGGGCTAAAAAAAAGAAATAGAGATTACAATAAAGAATATTTTGAAGTAATTAAAAATGAAAATACAACTTATCAAAATGTGTGAGATGCAGAGAAAAAATACAACTTGACAACAGGTGTAAGAAATGATGTTCATCATTACCAATCATCAGGAAAATGCAAATTAAAACCACAATGAGTATCTCTTCACATGTGGATGACTATTATCAGAAAAAGAAAAAGAAGTGTTGCCTAGGATATAGGGAAATTAGAACCCTTATATACTGTTGATGGGAAGGTAAAATGGTGCCTTTATTGAAAACACAAAGTCCCTCAAGGAATTAAAAATAGAACTGCCATGTGATCCAGCAATCCCACTTCTGGGTGTATATCCAAAAGAATTGAAATGAGATCTTGGAGAACTGCACTTCCGTGTTCAATGCAGCATTATTCACAATAGTTGAGATATGGAAATAATCTAATTTTCCAGTGACGGATAAATGGATAAAGAAAATGTGGTTGTACACAAAATGGAATATTATCTAGCCTTTAAGGGGCACCTGGGTGGCTCAGTCAGTTAAGCATCCAACTTCAGCTCAAGTCATGATCTCACAGTTCCTGGGTTCCAACCCCATGTGGGTCTCTGTGCTGCCAGCTCAGAGCCTGAAGCTTGCTTCAGATTCGGCGTCTCCCTCTGTCTCTGTGTCCCTTCCCCCACTCATGCTCACTCTTGCTCTCCCCCTCTTTCTCTCTCAAAAATAAACATTTAAAAAATTTAAAAAAAAAGAAAATACTGTCATCTGCAACCACATGGATGAACCTGGAGGATATTTTGCTAAGCAAAATACACCAGTCACAGAAGGACAAATACTGCATGATTCCACCTATATGAGGAGCCTAAAATAGTTAACCCTGGAAGCAGACAGTAGAATAGTGATTTCCAGGCACTGGGTTAAGGGGGAAATGGGGAGATGTTGTTCAGTAGGTATCAGGTTTCAGTTATGCAAGATGTATAAATTCTAGAGATGTACTGTATAACACAGTGCCTATAATTAGCAGTACTGTATTGTGCACCTAAAAATTAGTAAGGAGATAGATATGTTAAATGTTCTTCCCACAATTTAAAAAAAAATAGAAAAAAAACTTAAACGGAAAAAAATAAAGATATGCAAGTTACTACAATGGTGAAAAGATATCCAATATTGTTTTTCATAAGCAAAACAGATATCTATGATGATAGAAGTCAGAAGTCAGGATAGTGATTACACTTGGAGTGGACAGGAGTCCAAGTATAGTTAAGGGATTGAATGAGACTTCTGTGGTGTTTTTATATTCTTAACCTTATTTGGGCACTGGTCACTTCATGGTTTTTGTGAAATGTATCAAACTCTATACCTAAGATTTTTAACTTTTCTGAATGCATGTTACACGTTAAATAAAAATGTTTTTAAAAAGTTAATCTTATATAACCTGGTAACTACCACTGCACATACTAAAATATGCCAGAAGAAAGGCATTGATGTCTCAAATGCCCTTTCTAAGAGAACATGGATTTGTATATGTAATTCCCATACCCCCAGCCAAATATGATAAACATAGGGCCTTGGCTTCTTGATTGTTCACCCAACTGGCCCTAATTTGTTAGATTTTTTCATCATAAATGCACGTTGAATTTTGTTTTACGCTATACACAAGATCATAGGATTTTTATCTTGTAATCTTTTAATGAGAAAATTACACAGAATGCATAATATTAAATCAGACATGCTTTTTAGGTCATGATGTAATATATGTTTTATATACAGCTGCATTCTATTTGACTATTTTTTAATGATTTCACCTGTTTCATGAATACCATTGTCCTATTTCTTATTTTTGAATCAAGATTATAGCAGCTTCATAAATTAAGCTGGGGTGCATTCCTACTGTTTTTATTCTGTAAATAGTTTGTTCAAGATGAGACAGATTTCTTCCATATAAGTGATAGGATTTGCTTGTAAAACCATCTGTGAGTAACATTTAGTGGTATTATCTTTATGGAGATTGTTAATTGATTCAATGTATTTAATGCCTGTAGGATTATTCAGTGTTCCTATTTCTTTCTGAATTGGTTTGGTAAGTCACTTTCCTAGGAAGTTTTCCCATCCCATATGTTTCAGACATACTGGCATACATTTGTTTATAATATTCTATCTTTTCAATCTCTATGATATCCTGGCAGTTATGCTGCCATTTAAATTCTTGATGTTTTTGTATTTTCATTCTCTTTTTTTTTGTTGTTGTCACTCAACCCTGTAAAAGGGATGATGCTTTATAGGTATTTTAATAATCATTGTCTTAGCTTAGTTGTTTTTTTTTTATTTTGTATGTTAGTTTCATAGTCTATTAATTTCTACTCATGTATTTATTAGATTTGTCTTTCTAACACAGTTTTTCTAACTAAAGTTGGATGCTGAGCCCATTTATTTTCAGGCTTCTTTGTTTTCTAAGTATTAAAGGCTATACAATTGTATTTAATCAATTTGGTTGCAGCTACCCAGTGTTTAACATGCAATATTTTGCTACCATGCAGGAAACATAATTATTTATTTATTTATTTTTTATTTTATTTTTATTTTTTGAGACAGAGAGCATAGGAAAGGGGCAGAGAGAGAGGAAGAGAAAGAGAATCTCAAGCAGGCTCCATGCTCAGCACAGAGCCCAACATGGGGCTTGATCTCATGACCCTGGGATCATGACCTGAGCAGAAATCAAGTTGGATGCTCAATCAACTGAGCCACCCAGGCACCCCTATTTTTTATTTAATGTCCATTTTTACTTTTTTCATACAGTCAATTATTTAATTATGTTTTTTAATTTTCTAACATAGAAATATATTTTAGTCATTATCATTTTAAAACATTTCTAATTTGTTTTGGGAGGAGTTTTTTTTGCATTTTATTTTTTTCAA
Organism: Panthera onca; assembly: GCF_046562875.1. Taxonomy (NCBI): domain Eukaryota; kingdom Metazoa; phylum Chordata; class Mammalia; order Carnivora; family Felidae; genus Panthera; species Panthera onca. The sequence goes on from NC_138346.1 coordinate 155,571,247, forward strand.
CGTCTATTGATGTATAATTAGCAAATAACAAATTGTATATATTTAAGGCATACAACATGATGGTTTGATATATGTATATAATGTGAAATGATTACCACAATCAAATTAATTCTCACTTATTTCTAATGTTATATAATCATGGCCAGTTTATTATCTGTATGATATCAATTTATTAAAAATTGTTGAGATCTTTTAATGGTCTAGCATTCTTTAAGAGAAACAGTATACATATTTCATGAGTATTTGAGAAGGATTTGTATTCTTTGATTGTTGGCTTCAGGAAAAGATCTATTATGAAATAACATTGGTTAAGCATGTTCTTCAAATTCCACTTGGTTTAATAAACTTTTGCTTCATCTATTAGATAGATTAGCTTCTATCTACAAGTTAGAATTAGTACATCTTCCTGGTGAATTAAACCTGTGATCATTGTATGAAATTCCTTTGGTCTCAAATAACATTCTTATCTTAAAGTCTATTGTTTTCCTCTCTTCATAACATCTATGCTATTTCTAGTATCCATCTTATATAACTCCTTCCATCCTTTCATATTCAACACTTGGTGTCTTGTATTTTTGGTTTACTGCTTATAAAGAACCTATAGCTACAGCTGGGTTTTGAAAACTATACCTGACAATTTCTGTCTCATACAGAGAACATTCAGTCTGCATACATTTGATTACTGACATATTAGACTTTGTCTACATTATTTTATTTTAAACTATTATTCTGATTTTATATGTGTTATTTTTCTTTGTTGCCTTTTTTGGAGGAGTTTTTCAAGGATTTTCACTTGTTAATTTTTCTTTTTATTCTTTAAATCTACATGCTTGGGTGCTATTATATAATTTTTATTCTTTTATGAGTCAAACTTACAATTGTATCATGAGTACCTAACATAAAGAAACTCTAAATATAATCGGTATGTTAACTCTCCTTTCAAATACCAAGAACTCTGAATGGTTTTTATGCCCCAATTAATGTGGTATTTTGCTTTTATTTCCCCAAATTATACATATAATTATTTTATACAATTGGTATGTATGTATATTTACAAACATGTTTACCGGTTTATTTTCTAGCCATTTTTTCTTACATCTCAGACATTCTTCTAGAATCATTTTCTTTTTTCCTGAGATGCATACATAATTTGTGAGTTCTTTTAATAAACTCCATTTTGTTCTGTTGCAAATTTCTTTTTTTTTCCCTCACTCATAAAAAATAGTCTTTGCTGGGTATAGAAATTCTCTTCCCACTTTGAAGATACTATCCATTATTGTCTAGATTACAGTATTACTCTTGAAATATCAATTGTCAATACAACTCTGGCTCATAAAAATATAATTTGTGGCTTTTGGGGTGCCTGGGTGGCTCAGTCAGTTAAGCATCTGACTTCAGCTCAGGTCACGATCTCGCGGTCCGTGAGTTCGAGCCCCGCATCGGGCTCTGGGATGATGGCTCAGAGCCTGGAGCCTGCTTTCGATTCTGTGTCTCCCTCTCTCTCTGCCCCTCCCCTGTTCATGCTCTATCTCTCTCTGTCTCAAAAATAAAAAATAAACTTAAAAAAAATTTTTTAAATATAATTTGTGGCTTTTGAAAACTATTTGGTGTAGTTTTTTTTTTGTTTGTGTTTGAGCATGATATAGCTGTTTCACTACGAAGAATCAAGTATCAAAGTATTTCCCCTCTTTTCATGTATCCTATTAGTATTCATAATGACTTTTGTGTCATATAAAATCATGTAAATTTCTGAAAAATTACCAACAACGATCTCTTCTAACATTAATTCTTAGTCATTTTACTCTTTATTTCTAGAACTCTAATCATATCAATGTTGGACCATCTCCATCTATCCTACATATCTTTTACCTTTCATTCATATTACACGTCTTCTTTTCTCTCTGCTAGAGACTAAATAATTTCTTAATATCTCTTCTGGTTCATTAATATTCTCTACATATTTATTTAACCTGCTGCTTCATCTTCTATTCACTTTAAATTTATTATTTTTTTCATTTTCAATTCTCTTTCATTAAAATCAGATCTTTCTGGTACTTTATGGTAACTTCTTGTACATTGCTGTCTTTATGCCCTCTTTCTTAAAAAACGATTAGCATAGGGGCGCCTGAGTGGCTCAGTTGGTTAAGCGTCCAACTTTGACTCAGGTCATGATCTCTTGGTTCATGAGTTCGAGCCCTGCATCAGGCTCTGTGCTGACAGCTCAGAGCTTGGAGCCTGCTTCAGATTCTGTGTCCCTCTCCCTCTCTGACCCCCCCCCCCCACTCACACTCTTTCTGTCTCTCTCTCTTTCAAAAATAAACATTAAAAGATTAAAAAAAAATAGCACGTAATTATTTTACATTCTAAATCTGTTAATTCCAATATCTGAAGTTCTTGGATATCTTTATCTATTGTGTTATTTCTGCCGAATCTCAAACATAACGGCTTCTTTTCTGAAGTACTCAGTATTTTTTATTTTTTATTTATTTTTTGAGAGGAGCATGAGTTGGGGAGGGGCACAGAGAGAAGGAGAGCAAGAATTCCAAAGAGGCTTCACGCTGTCAGCACAGAGCCCTACACAGGGCTCAATCCCACAAACCATGAGTCCATGACCGGAGCCAAAATCAAGAGTCAGTCATTTAAGCATCCCTGAAGTATTCAGTGTTTTTTAATTTGAATTAACTTTTACAGAATTTAATCTGTTGGAATCCTGAAATTTTCCTGGATCTGTTTTCCTCCTGAGAGGACTTACAGGTCATTAGAAGAACTGCTCAGTTGGGACCAATTTAAGTTAATTTCTTGTCTTGACACGCATTTGACATGAGTTGTAAGAGTTTGAAATCCAGAGTTACCTAAGAGAAGCACAATGTTTGCAAATGATCAAATAAGACTATCATTTTGATGATTATCATTATTTTCATATCATAACTTTCACTTTTTTGAGATAGGATAGACCAGTGTTTTTATATGTTTCCTCAGCTGCTCAGAAAATTTTTGGTAACCTATCTTTTCACTAACGTGTAGCTCTTTTATATTACTCCAGATTAATTGTAGGAGTGTGCTATTCATTTGTTTCTAATTTGGTGGCCTAACAATAATGTCTAATTTCCTACATGCTATATCATTTACGTTTAAGATCTAACTAACAGATACATAACATTTGTTGTTAGGAACATCTCCTAGATTTTACATACTAAATGCTCACTTGTTTGGTTTCAGCAAACTATTCCTATTTGGAGATCCCTGGTAATATTTTTTACTTCTTTACAATTTCAATCACTCATGTAAATACAACCATGTTAATATTTACCCAGGATCAAGCTGTATTGGAGGAGGAAGGGGTGTTTATTTGTCTCTTCGTTTTTAGAATATCCAGTCAATCATAAAGCTGGAAGCTGAGGTTTCTAATATATAATGTGGTTCTTTCTCAGATTCCTTGATTTCAAATGATTTAAGAGGGGACAGTCTGAGTCCCAAAACCAAGATTAGAGATGATCAGGATGTGAAACAGTATTTTCCCAATATAACACTCTCTATAACATCAACATTTTTTATTCTACCTTTTTATCTCAAATCTTCATTTATAATTAAGAGGCATGTGATTTACTAAATTGCTATTCTAATATAATCTGATTTAAAAGGTCATTAGAATAAGTTAATTTTGGTTTTTCAAATGTATTTCTTCTGAGGCTTACTAATTAAATTGCTTCCAATCTTTAAATGATTAATAGTCATTGAAAATATGATTTAGTAATTTCTGAAAAACATTTAGACTTACCTTGAGATAAGCTCATTCAACTTAACCCATTGTAGTTAATATGTCAATGACTGACTGGAATGCTGTGTTAGGGGATTACATAGGTTTCTTTGCAGTTGATAATGTCCCTCTTCTAGGACTGTACGTAAGTGGATATAATCTGTCATAGACCCAGAGAGAGACTCTCTCCTGACCCTAATTCAATGTGTATAAAGGCAGAAGCAAATTGCTCTGCCATATAGACAGTTGAGGTCATTGAAATCATTGCTCCATTGAATGCTGCTTGAAGCAAAAATGTGAACCAAATTGAACAAAAATAACAAAACACACAAATTCAATGTCACATGAGCAAAAGAATACTTAACCAGTGATTGGCATTTTTATAATTATCAGATTACAGAATACTTTTACTTCTAAAGACATTTTACTTTGAGATGATTAAATGATTTTACATTTTTCAGAATAAAATCGAGCTCTCTATTTGAGTTGGCACAAAAAGGCTTGTTTTAGCACAAAGATTTCTTTGGGTATAAAACTGCTTACCTCTCTTCTGACCTAGTGTCATCTTGATTATGTGTCACAATGACCTGCAGATGACAAAAATAAGCATCATATTCTACACAATCAAGTCTAATAACATATGCAACTGCTGACTTATGTATTGTCTTTATTTCAAGATATTATTAAGTTTTACAAAATATTAATTCTAGATATAAAAATAAAACACACCATACAAAAAAGTAAATCTTTGTGACTTATCTAGTCCTTCAGAAAAAAACCCCATTATATATTTCTCATTAAAATATACTTCTACAAAAAAAGTAATGTTTTATTATTCTTTAACAAAAATATAACATACAGGGTAATTGTAGTTAAATTTTAAGAAAGTAGCTTTGCTTTCATTACATCAAGAAAATTTTTAAAAGCTTTCACTTTAAATTTGTTTTAATGTTTTTATTTATTTTTTGAGAGAGAGAGAGAGAGAGAGAGAGAAAGCATGAGTGGGGGAAGGGCAGACAGAGACAAAGACACAGAATCTGAAGCAGGCTCCAGGCTCTGAGCTGTCAGCACAGAGCCTGACGCAGGGTTAAAACCCGCAAGCCTTGAGAGCATGACCTGAGCCAAAGTCAGAAGCTTTACCAACTGAGCCACCCAGGCACCCCAAGATCTCACTTTAAAATCACTTGACAAGTAATAACAAATTTTGTGGTACAATTTTTTAAATTAATTGCCTACATAAGCAAGTTCCTTGTTACACAACTATAATATTTGAGAACTAAATAAATCTTATTGATGATCTTATCCAACTCCTTCACACTATAAATAGGAAAACTAAGGTCTGGAAGTATTAATATGATTTGGCCAAGGTAATAAACTTCAAAGTGCCAAAGTCAGAACTAACATCTCAATCTCCTGGCTTCCCACATCAAATTTTTAATCCAAAATTACTGTGAGAGAAATAAAAACTCACATATTCCCATACTTCCATAATAGTAAAAAATATTTTTTTTGGAAAGTATTATAATATTGCAAGAGAAAATTCTGTAGAATGTGAGTATGGTTCATTTGATTCGAGGCTATATTTTTGCCCTTTGACATTGAAACCTGACCTCAAGTTAAAATTATCTTTACCATGAAGTACAATTATTGAGCAGCGTCCTCTAAAAGAAGCAACTAAGAGAACAGCCTGAGTTGATGAACCTTACGGCAGATTGCAATCAGCAACATTCACTGTCGACAAGACATTTATGTTAAAATACAAACTCCAAGTCAGTGATTACTGTTACATTTTGGGTTCTGACATGATGATCAGCAATACGCTTTTCCTAAAAATATTTTTTCAAAAGTTAAATGGATAAAATACATGCATGGAATTAACACCACATTTTATACTGAGTTGAGCCGGGTTTCCTTGTATTTCCTTGAATTTCCTTGTATTAAATTCATGTAATTATTTTTTTACAATGTCAACTGTCACTTTTAGCTACAATTTCTATTACTGAGTGGTTTGGAACATTTGAAAAAAAAATATGGAATCCGAAGAGACTATGCAAAGTTAAGTATAACGATTAAAAATTTTATGTCACCTTTATCCTCATACAATGACAATTTAAATACTAGCCACTTCACGAATAAGTCTTTGAGTATGTGCCAATGTCATCAAATATCAAAATAGAAAATATCACAAGTATTGATTTTGTTTAAATTGCATATACTGACATAGAATATACTAATCTTAGGAAACATATCTCAGCAACAAAGGATACTAAAACAAAACATATATTTGGGGATATGATATACAGTCATTTCCATTCTAATAATGTGTTTGGAAGTTAAAGTAAATGCCAATGTCACCTACCATAGCTGCCTACTTGTTCTGGTGAAAATTTACTATGATGGCTGGGAGCAATTTTCCTAATCCCATTTTATCCCTCAACAACATATGAAAGCGGTATCACTAGACCATTATTCATTGTCATGAATACAGTAAGAGGAGTACCCAGGAATATCAGCTGAATTTCAACAGCCATTAACATAACTCTATTACCTAAAGAGAATATGTTTGCAACAAATAACACCAACGTGAACGCAGTATTTCTAAAGTGAGAATCAAAATGTACTTCTCGGGCATTTTGCAATTCAAAACATCTTACATTCATTCTTAGACACTTAGGCTCTGCCCACTCTTATTTTTACTGCTACCGATACTGCCAAGTACCAGACGCACATTAAAAGTATTAAAATGGGCAATTCGCAAATGTCAGCTTTCCTTACTACTATGGAGAAGAATCATATTTTTCCTCCCAAGTGTTAAAATACCATCTTCCTCTAAACATCTCCCCTCAAGATCTTTTGTCCTTCTATGGAACATTATTCTTGGGCTCCATACTGAGGAACAGTCTACTGGGGGGAGTGACTGATACCCATTTTTGTTTTTGTTTCTGGGTATCACATATTAAAAGTTTAGACAGTATTTACAAAGGACTGCTTACTTTCTCAGAGTTTCACAAAGATGAAAAGGGCAGCGTGTATAGTGTCAAAGATGAAAAAGCCACCTTTTTTGTGGTCTGGAGTTTTATGCTGACCCATATCAACAGGAGTCATGTGCTGGCTTTTCTAATACTAAAGCAAAATGTTAGACAAATAGGACCTTAATTAATCCTGAATCCACTTACATAATGTTGCACATACTATACCACTCACTCAAAGATGTCTCAAATCAGTTCCCTGTAATCACCTTTGAGCTTTTATAAGACTGAAGGAATTAACAAGTCATTGTTTTCCTGGAAATTTAGGAAAAGGGGAATAAAATGTAGCTCTGGTCTTGGAGTCTCCTATAGGCCATCAATACATGGTGAGTGTGGTATATGTTGCATACAAATCATGGATTGCTAGTATATTTTAAAAATATACACTCACCTTGTTAAGTCACAGAAATAAGGCAAGACTGAAGTATTCCAAATAAATCCAACATTGTTCTGCTTTTCTATTCAGCTTCATTTCTTGCTGCCATATTTTGTGCTTAGAGTTAGTAAGGACTAAATATTTTCAATGCCTAAAATTTAGCACATGTAACTAGCCTCAAAAAGAGAATATATTTAATTCTACTACAACTTATACTATGAGAGGGAGAGTGTTGGGTGTTGGGGTGCCTGGGTGGCTCAGTTGGTTGAGTGTCTGACTCTTGATTTTGGCTCAGGTCATGATCACAGGGTTGTGGGATCAAGCTCCATGTTGGGAGCCTGCTTAAGAATATCTCTCTCTCTCTCTCTCCCCTTCCCTTCTTCTGCCCCTCTTCCCTGCTCATGATTTCTTTCTTTAAAATTAAAAAAAAGGAGGGAGAGTGTCAAGATATGAGGGGCAGAGGTAGTCCAGGGGCAAATCATGGAAGTCATTGTAAGCCACAGTGCTCTGGACTGGATATGTCCCCCCAAAACTCCTATGTTGTGATCCTAATTTCCAGTATAATTATATTAGCAGGTAGGGCCTTTGGAAGGTGGTTAAGTTATGAGAGACATTAGTGCCCTTATAAATAAGACCATGGAGAGCTCTTTCACTTCTTCTGCCATTTGAGGACACAGCAAGAAGACTAAAAGTAGGAAGTGAGCTCTCACAAGGCGCCAATTCTGCTTATTCTTAATCTTGAACTTCCCAGCTTCCAAATCTGTAAAAAATCAATTTCTCTTGTTTATAAGCCACCTACTCTATGGTATTATGTCATAGCAGCCTGAACTGGCTAAAATACATGGTAAAATGTTTCACTCTATCTAGCAGTTAGAAGATTCTAAGTTGGAGAATAGTATTAGATTTGCATTTAGAAAAGCTACTCTAGTTTCAATGTAAGACAGAGATCTGCAGAAAGCAAGATTATTGGCAGGGAGATCAGTTAAGCAAATGTAATTATAGGTAAAAGAGATGGTGTTTGGGTAGAAGGTTAATGAATATTGTCAAGTGGTCAAGCAGTTCCTGAGTAGCAGCGTCATGGCAGCTACTAGCTTGGCTTGCCACATTTCTATAGATTCAGTCAGTAAAAGACAATGAATCTAAATGGATTTAGACAGCTTATTACTAACACAAAGAAAAGCAAAAGCAGTATCAGCATGGGTTCCGATGCCTGTGACCCTAAATTCACAGAATGACACAGGACTTAGGGGATCAAATGAAGGCACAATTAGTACATTGCTCTGATGTGGATGAGCCATCTCCTGACTGCAGTTAAGTCGTGATGTTACAGCTTATACCTGCATCCTAAGCAGAGGAGTTGGTGGGAAGTCTCATACCTCCCCGTAACCAAAGAGGTGAATGAGAGCTGCCTTCCAGGAGTCTCCCACTACACCTGGAGCCTCCCACAAAGTAGAGAGAGATGGATGAGAAACAGTCTTGTAATAGTTTCTCACAAGACTGCATATCTTGCTATATTACAGGGAGGATCACAATGCATACATTAAGACTCGCGTTGGACTAAAAACAAACAATCAAATTAGAAAATGTTCAAGGGTACCTGGGTGGTTCAGTGGGTTAAGTGTCCAGCTCTTGGTTTTGGCTCAGGTCATGATCTCACAGTTCATGAGTTCAAGCCCCCCATCGGGTAGGGTTCTGCACTGACAGTAAGGAGTCTGCTTGGGATCTTCTCTCTCTCTCCCTGTCTCTCTGCCCCTCTCACTCTCTCTATCTCTAAAAATAAGTAAATAAACTTAAAAAAAAAAGAAAATGTACAAAAGACATGACAGACATGTCATCAAAAAGTACATACAGATGACAGGGCACCTGGGTGGCTCAGTTGGTTAAACATCTGACTCTTGATTTTGGCTCAGGTCATGATCTTGGTCTGTGAGATCGAGTCCCAAGTCAGGCTTTGAGCTGACAATGCAGAGCTTGCTTGGGATTCTCTCTCCCTCTCTGCCTCTCTCTCTCCCTAAATAAATAAATAAACATTAAAAAATAAGAGGACATACAGATGGCAGAAAGACACATGAGAAGATGGTCAACATCATTAGTAATTAGAAAAATAGAAATTAAAGCCACAATATGATATGACTACACACCTATAAGAATTGTTAACAGCAAAAAAAATCAACTTATTATAAAGATATAGCAATTATAAATGTATATATACCTAAAAATGGATTTACAATAGATAAAACAGAATCTTATAGAACTGAAGAAGTGAAATAAAGTCATAATTATAGTTGAGAATTTTAACACCTCTGACTCAGTAATTGATAGAATAGAATAGATAGATAAATAGATAGATAGATGATAGATAGATACATAGATGTGTAGATAATAAAATATATGTAACATATATGTAAATCATACAGGAAGGGAATTTTGGGCAATGTTGTTGAGCTTAGTCAAGATGACACATTATAAAACCCACATTTACTGAGATGGCTGCTAAGGGCAGCAATGAATCAATCTTGGAGAACATTTTCCTGGAAGGCATATAAAGTTCCTACCAGATCAGAACATCTTTGGGGAGAAAGGAAGAAGAATTTATTCACTTATTCTCACCAAGTGTTGGTTGAATACTTGCCCCCCAGATAAACATGTAGCCTCCATTATAATTGGTTCCAAAATACATGATGGGAGCTCTAATTTTGTGAGAAAATGATGACCTTGATTCTTCCAGAGAGTGGTGATACAGATTTAATAAGTCATAGTTTCCTTTGAGGCAGAAGCCAGCCACAATCTTTGCAGAACCTTAAGGGCAGAGGTTTAGAGAAACATGCTACCAACCCCACTGTTACCACGGACCTTGAGACCTTGAGTCACCATCTCCCTCTCTACCTCCCACTCTTTCAGCCAAGCTAGTCTTGGATATCTGCCCAGTATGATGGTACAGACCTTTAGCTCAGGGGGAGAACTAAAGGACCCTTAGTTATATTGTCCTTGCTGGGCCATTGTTGCTGCAATTTGCCCATTTGCCACTATTATTGGGAACGGAAGCACCAAGAATCCTAAGGAAACTAGATACACTTACCCTACCCCCATTGTGTAACAACATCCCAACCTTCTTATGGTGATCAGTTGATTGCTTGCACTAATATTTATTTTTCTGTCCATATGACTACTGACATGAAAAACTCAAAGTGACCAGCCAGGGGTAGCTTCAGCTTCAAGTTAAGAATTCTCACTGTATCCCTGGAAGCCAAGATCTCTAATGTGGCGGAATTGTAAACACAAATCCTACAAATGGAACACTTCAAGTGACCCCAGTGGGAGCCTTGGAATGTAGCCCCTTCAATAAGGGGAGGGGAGGGGGGGAGGTGGGGGCTTGTAGTAAAAAATGAAGTTTCAGGCCTACAGAAATAGAAAATAAGGGCTTGATCAGAATAACTCTTATGATATATTCAGTGCAATTACATTTATTTTTCCATTTCTTCAACGCAAATAATTGGGAGTTGACCATGCACTGATCTGGAGTAGGTGTTGCAGCTCAGAGAGAAAGTATTTGTGGCAGCCTTATTCACATATCTCACTACCTGTATCAACACTAAAGCTGTTTAAGAATTGAGTCTTGTAGATAAGGTAAAATTAAATATTTTCTATTATATCCCATACTCTGCTCCTGCTAGCTGTATGATTTGGGGAAAGATAATAAACATTCCTGGCCTCATTACCTTCTGTAAGAGGAACCTAGAAAAGCATGTTTCACTTAGTCTTCTAATAAAGATTAAGGTTTAGCAGTCTGACTGGCACATATTGTTAGTATTTTCACTAAGTCAATAAGGCTGTTGATGCTACTGTCAGCCTTGCAAATAACACACTGTCTAGTTTACTGTCTTATGTTTGTATGGGAAGATCTTGGGGGTTCATCAATATCACTGGCTAAAGAGACAGACATTTCTAATTTCCTCTGTAATATGTATATTTTTATTATATTAAAACCTGTGCCTCATTTCTGTTAAATATTGCATTTTTAAATGCAAATTGGAAAAAGCTAAAGATATGTGAATCTAAAATAAAATACATATTTTAGCGGCACCTGGGTGGCTCAGTAGGTTAAGCATCTGACTTCAGCTCAGGTCATGATCTCATGGTTCGTGGATTCCAGCCCCGGGAGCCTGCATGGGATTCTCTCTCCCACTCTCTCTGCCCTTCTCTCTTTCTCTCTCTCTCAAAAAATAATAAATAAAAACATTTTTAAAAATAATAAAATAAAATGCATTTTTCATTTCTTTCTACTCAGGGTTCTCACATATATGCAACCCACAATACTGGGAAACTTAACGCCCCATGGAACAAACCTTTGACAAATATTTGTGCTTGAGTTAAGTAAAGAAAATAAATAGAACATACATGATCTAAGAATTTTTGGGGTGAGTTTAAGTTTAAAAATTCATTTGTCTTTCCTAAAAATGGAACAAAACAGCAGAATTTACATTGGTGTGAGAATTGAAATAACCGACACTTCTTAAGTTCTCGGCAATATTATATATTTTGAAACTATGTGATTTTTAAAAGTAAAAGTTGACATTTTTGATTTCAAGTTATTTAAACTCTGATTTTGTGGAATGCTTTATAGACTTCACAGAATAGTAGTTAGGATTTGGATTTGAGTTAGAAATAAAGCTGAGTTTCAAATATGTGTCTATAATTTATTGGATGTTTGTTAGTTTTTCAAATATGTGTTTACATTTCTTCATCCAAAATGAGCAGTAATTGTATCTTCTTCATAGATTTTCTGTGGCTGTTAAATGAGATAATATATGCAAAGCACTCAGAGGTATGTGTAGTCATTGGAGACACTCCATAAATTGTAGTTTTAATTTACTGGAGGATGCAAACTTTGATTTATAGCTACTCTAAATTTTCATGTGTACATATAGAGAATAAAGAAAAATAATATTACTTTAATTTATGTCAACATTAATTGCAATTTCCTGTGAAATGTCTAATTTATGAGAGTCAAAACATACATTTATTTTAAGACCAATATGGTGTAGTGCAATCGAAATTGTGTAAGATTTGGAGTTGGAAACCTCTATCCTTGTGTCTGAAGTGTGACCGATGTCTGCCACTGTGATCTGATGCCCTCTTGTTGAGAGCATTTGCCCAAATAATGCCTTCTGCAGGTCAGTTTCTTCATCTTTCAAGTGGAGACCGACATTGTGCCTTTCATTTTTATTGCTTTGCCATTTATTAACTTGTGTAAGCTTAATCAGATTTGTTAGCTTCCATGTGCCTCAGTCTCAACGTCTGTGCATTGGGTATAATATTCACTATGTTGTTGAAAGAATTAATGAGATAAAACAGGTGAAGTCTTGGCATAGAGCTTGGAAGAAAGCAAGTGTTGATATGTGCTACTGTGTTTATTACCTATTACACCCCCCAGGATTTCTGGGAGAATCACATTAGTCTGTAGGCTGGAAATCATCTAAACAAATTTTGTTGTCATTTCAATGATGCCTTCATCTTTTGCTAGATTATTAAACAATCTAAATTTACATAAAACCACTATTACAATAAAAGTATAATTGTCTTACTTTTTTAGTCTTTAAGATATACTAACAATTGCAATATCAGATTACTGTGACTGAAAATTTGTTTAAAACTACAAATATTATAGATATATTTAGTAGTCAGATAACAATGGAAATGATTTGGCTAAAGAAAAACAACATCTGATTTCCTTGCAATTGTAGATCTGTATTGACTCTAAAATTATTACAGTTAAGTTCCCAAAATGATTATTTGAGTATTTATTTTTAAAGTGAATTTACAGTAAAGTTCACTTTAAAATAAGGTAGTCTGTTTTATTTCTTTTTTTTTTCTTCTCTAGGGTCTGTAAATAAATTTTAATTTGTTATCATCAGTTTCCCGGGAAGTACATAATGGATAACACATTAGAGACAGACTATTGGTTTGGGGAACATTTATAAACACAAAAGCTTCAGAATCTTATATGAAAAACTAATAGATCTTTAAGAAATTCTTCATAGCATTAATAATCATCAAATAAGAAGGTATTTTGATTTGCTCCTTAAAATGGAGAATATCAATTAAAGGAAGACAGAATTGACAAAATAGATGTATTACAAAAAAACAAATGACATTGCAGTGTGGTGGAAAGTGATTCTTTTAAATCTTACCTCATTGCAATATTATCTACTTTTCAGGGGTGTTCATGGAACCAAAATTGCATTAGAGAAGGTACTATTTTACCTCAATTAATTATTAGATCTCATTATATTATTATATATGATAATAGTGTTTTCGTAATTGAATCTACAGTGTAGAGTATTTAGGCATTTTAATATAAGTATGGCTTTCACATTTGCATGTTCTTCAGGGAAACAAAAGCACATCCATTATTTAAACCTATTCCTCATATTTCATTAAATAGAATTGAACATGCTTGTAATTCTAGAGTGGTATTTTATTTATCAGAACTTAACCTCCAGAAAGAGACGATTTATAGTTCTAAATATGAAAGGATATTTCTAGTGGACTGCCACAAAAATGCTTGGAAATCCTAGGATGTAAATGATAAGTATAGTAGAAATCACCAGCCCAGATCCAAAATCCAGTCTCATTAGGTTAAGAAAATATATCCAATTTGAAAGCTGAAGTTAACTTCTTTCTATAACTTTTTCAAGCTTTGAAGAAATAATTAAATTTCATCATATATTTTGCCAACTCATGCAGAATGTAACTAAGACTGGTTTTTGTGAGGAGTTTCTTGTTTGTTTTGTTGTATGTAGTAGCCTAAATTCCATTGCGCACTTTTGCCAGATAATTCTCAGCTCAAGCCAACCCTGGACTTGAGGGGTCTCTTCTGCTTTGTGCTCAAGGAGATAGAGCATAATTTTGAATGCACAACAGTTCATTCCAATATCAATTCAATTGTACCAAAACCATATAACCTAGATTAGTTAATCAACTCCTATCATAGGCAGAAAACAAAGACAAAAGCAAACAGTCAGTGCTACTTGATATTTAACATATTTAATATCATTTCCTGGTTTTGTATTTCAAGGATGCATTCTACAAATATGTTCAACAAGGAGAATTATATTCTAATTGCACACCAATATTAATGTTTCCAATCTTACACGAGAATATATCATCACTATAAATTCTGTGGACAAGTGTATGAAAATAGCCCTCTCAATCTCTTTATCATAAAACCATTACTTGACTTCGGTACATATGGCAGATAGAAGATTCATAGTTCTTATGAAAAGAATATGTTTCATATCTCTCCCTATATCTCTGTACAGATACATATCTATAAGGATAAATCCTTCAATAAATCTTTGAAGGTAAGTGTCCAAAGTTTAAGGGTTCAATATTTCTGTATCAGCCTTAAGTCCTCCACATCAAATAGGTCAGACCAAGTTTGGGTCTTTGGAGATTACCTCTGAGAATAATATTCTCCTTCATTTGTATTGCTTTAACTTCTCTTACATCATGACTATAAAATGAACCGAAATTTTTCATTGAGTTCACAGTGAAACTAATCATAACCTCAAAGGCCACTTAAAATCCTCTTCCAATTTATCAGGGTCAAAAGGGTCTAGTTTCCCAACAGGTTAGTTGATATTCACCTAGAGTTCTCAACAAAAATTGTGTCAATACCATTGTACAACTGTGCAATCTCCGATTTTTTTTTACCATTTTCCAATGGTATTGTGTTTTTTCTGACAATACTCTATTTATAACTGGTAAATATCCTATTTCCTGGTAGCAGCACTAGGTCTGGTTGATGTCAGTGACAGATTGAGGTGAAGTATCAATGCTGAATCAATGGAATTTGCACTACTCTGAATGTGAACATCAGTTGTAGCCACGATAAGTGTTGTATATATTTAAGTTTTTCCTCAAAAATTAAATACAAATTAAATATTTTCCCACCAATATCTCTATTAAATTCCATCATCAGCAAAAAAAAAAAAAAAATTCCATCAGCTACTTAGAGTGTCCAGCAATTTCTTCACAAAGGCATGTTAATACGATTTCCTCACCTATTTATATTTCTATAAATTAGTCTAGAAATTTGTCACATTAAGCTTTTTTATTTAAATGTATTTTTTAATCTTTGTATGTGCCATTCCAAAACTCTCTCTACAACTATGTGAATTCACTAATCTCACTCACATAATTAGAATCTTAAAAATTAAGTCAATATAGAATACATTTTTCACTTATTATATTTGAGGACATCATTTGGGTTTATGGCTTTTAGGTATTAAAATATGCATACAGTTAGTAAATTTAAAATCCTTAAAAATGTCAAATTAAAAGTAAAAGACTTTTTACCCCTCTACCAATCCTAAATACTCTTTACAAAGGACAGTCACACAAGGATGCGGAGAAAGAGAATCTCTTTTGCACTGCTGGTGGGAATGCAAACTGGTGCAGACACTCTGGAAAACAGTATGGAGTTCCCCAAAAAATTAAAAATAGAACTACCCTATGACCCAGCAATTGCACTACTAATTATTTATCCAAGGGATACAGGTATGCTGCTTCAAAGGGGCACATGCACCCCAATGTTTATAGCAGCACTGTCAACGATAGCCAAAGTATGGAAAGATCCCAAATGGATGAATGGATAAAGAAAATGTGGTATATATATATATATATATATATATATATATATATATATGTGTGTGTGTGTGTGTGTGTGTGTGTGTGTGTGTACATACAATGGAGTATTACTTGGCAATCAAAAAGAATGAAATCTTGCCATTAGCAACTACGTGCATTGAACTAGAGGGTATTATGTTAAGCGAAATTAGTCAGTCAGGGAAAGACAAATATCATGTGACCAGAGGCTGTCAGAAACATAACCCTGTAACTCCTCTGCTAACAGTGGCTCAGTATTCACTAATTCGTATTCATAATAACTGTACAGGACATAATTACCCTGAATCATGAGAATCAACTGTAGTTACTGTTTATCAAGTACCTTTAAATCTGAGAATTTGGCAGTGAATAAATTAGACATAGTCCTTTATTCAAGATGCTTGAATTTCAGCGGGTGGGAGTAGGGGAGAGCCAAACCAAATACAACATGTTGGGAGGTAAAACTATTGCAAAAAAATCTAGGTAGGGCAATAGTGAGTATGGGTGTGTTGTATTTTTATAGAGGCTGCTCAGGGAAATTTTTTCTGCGGGAATGACCTTAAAGCAGGAAATGGAAGAGAAAAGAGTGCCCAACAGAGGAGGAAGCAAGGGGCTCCAAGTAGAAGTGTAGTTTTTAATGGGAAAAAGGAAGCAGGCCAGGGTTCACAAGGAAACAACTGTTAGGTAGAATTAGAAGAAAAATAGGTAGACAAGGGTAGGGCAACTCCAGGACAACTTCATTGGACTTTATAAATCGGATACCTTCTATTTGTCCCTTGGATTTATTCTTCATTCTCTACACCTTCATCTGTGCCCTTTTAAGGACTACATCAATGGGATGTCTTGCCCTTTGGCTTTTGGTTGGATTTGGCCAACAAAATGTATGAAGAAGAAATTAGAGGAGGAAGTGGAGTAAAGGTAAGGTACGCAATCTTTCAGCTCTCTGTGTTTAGTTGCCTCCGGTTGGCTTTGCCCCTAAGCTGATGCCACAGTTCCTGACAAGTGGTCCTCCATCACTGGGCTCCAGTAATCATTTTCTTCCATCAGCCCTTCAGACCCAGGGGTGGCAATGGCATCTGCTGTCGCTGATCCCATGGTCCCACACTATGCCCACTATACCTTGAAGTTCCTCTTTCATTTTGCCCATATCTTTGTAAACAGACACTTGATTATCTAGAAAATTGATGAACTTGAATATGCCATTTGTTTCCTGTCGTTTACAAGGGAAGGATTTGGTGTTTATATGGGTGCCCAAGGAGTCTCTGGAGATTTTGAGTATTTAAATACTTGTATCATTTTGGCAGTTGTGTGGAGAATAGATGACAGACAGACAAGGTTGGTAGCAGAGGAGACCATCTCAGAGGGTATTTTAACAATCCAGATAAGAGATAATGTTGGCTGGCATAAAGTGATAGAAGTAGATGTATCAAGAAGTGGTTGAATACCAGATACATTTTGAACAAAATTTTAGGGTACTTTAATGGATTGAGTTTAAGATATAAGAGAAAAAGAGAACCCCTCCCCTCTCCGGCAAAAAATAAACTACAACTTTTAGTCCAAGCAACCAGAAGATTGGAGATGCCTGTCACCAATATAAGGAGCTATAGAGGGGTGCCTGGGTGGCTCAGTTGGTTGAGCGTCTGACTTTGGCTCAGGCCATGATCTTGCACTCCATGAGTTCGAGCCCCGCGTCTGGCTCTGTGCTGACAGCTCAGAACCTAGAGCTTGCTTCAGATTGTGTGCTCCCTCTCTCTCTGCCCCTCCCCCACTCATGCTCTGTCTCTCTCTCTCTCTGTCAAAAAAAAATAAACATTAAAAAATTTTTAAATAAGGAGCTGTAGATTTTAGGAGGAAACTAAAAATGTATTTGGAAAAATTTAATTTAAAATGTCAGGGAGACAGGGCACCTGGGTGACTCAGTCATTAAACATCTGACTTCGGCTCAGGTCATGATCTCACAGTTCATGAGTTGGGTTCCACATTGGGTGAGCTCGAGCCCACCATCAGGTGAGCTTGAGCCCCACTTCGGGCGAGCTCATGCCCTACTTCAAGTAAAACATGAACCCTGTTTTGGGTGAGCCCACTTCTCAATCTCTCTCTCTCTCTCTCTCTCTCTCTCTCTTTCTCTCTGCCCCTCACTCATTTTCATCCTCTCTCTCTCAAAAAAAAAATTAATAAAATAAATAAAATAAAATAAAATACAATAAAGTAAAATATGCCGACTAGACAGAGAAATATAAATCTGGAATTCAAAGAAGTGAATGTAAGAATCATCAATACAGGGGCGCCTGGGTGGCTCAGTCGTTTGAGCGTCCGACTTCAACTCAGGTCATGATCTCGCCATCTGTGAGTTCAAGCCCCATGTCGGGCTCTGTGCTGACAGCTTGGAGCCTGGAGCCTGCTTCAGATTCTGTGTCTCCCTCTCTCTCTGACCCTCCCTTGCTCATGCTCTGTCTCTCTCTCTCTCTGTCAAAAATAAATAAACATTAAAAAAAAAAGAATCATCAATACAGGGATAGCATTTCCTGCTAGAGAGTGGAAAAGATCACTAACATTGTGTGTATATACAGGGGAGGAGAGAGAAATAAGTCTTGGGTCAATGATGTCTAGAAGATGGGAAGAAAAATAAATCCTGGGAAAGGACAAAGAAATTCAGAAGACAGTGAAGTAAGAGAATAATCAACAGATTTTGAGGCTTCAAGAGAGAGGAAATGACAATTTCATCAAGTGCTATTTAGAAGGCATGTTGGAATTGACCAACAAATTGGCTAACAAAGAAGTTATTACTGGCCTTGACAAGAATATTCTTATTAGAATACCTAGTTACAAAATGGAAGAGTAGAAACATATCGTAAATGTAGATAACTCTTTCAAATTCTCATCAAGTTCAACAAGATCAAAAGAGAACAGAAAACAGGGAAACTGGATAGTGGCTGAAGGAAGATAGATATTTGGTGTTGGAAGAATGTGACATTTCCCTGTGCATTTCTCTACTCTCTTTTTGAAATATAAAGGCAGGCTTTTGGCTGAGAGAAAAGAGGGGAAAAGAGGGTTAAAACTTTGTGGACAGAGGAGAATGTATGTAATAGCCATCTAAGACAGAGAGCATCAAACTTTTGTTGCAAAGAGGCAGATATTAAATATTGTAGATTTTGTAAATGATCTCCATCACAGCTACTCAATGTCTGTGTTGTAGTACAAATGCAGTCACAGACAATACATAACCAAATAAGTGTGGCTGTGTTTCAACCATGAAATAAATAAATAAAATGTTATTTTCTAAATCAGACAGAGCTGACTTGGCTCATAGGAAATAGTTTGCTGATCCCTGATCCAAGAAGATGTAAACCCCATTGAATTTACAGGAAGCTCTAAAGGCTGCCTTGAGGTAATAATCATAAACATAGAGTGGGACCAGTCAGGATGGAGTGGGTTTTCTCTAGCGATGTTCTAGCTGCTTGAGAGCAGATATTGTCATGTGCTAAAGAAGATGCCGAATAAGACACGAATCTTTTATCTCCAGTTTCTGCCAAGATGTGAGCTCCTCTAGGCATTTACCCTCCCCTCTCCTTTCATTCCTAAAATCTTGCACTTTCTTGTGCATCTTAGACATCATTCTCCCCTTAGCAGCCCGAGTGATTTTCTTAATTCCTCCATTAGACAGGTGTTTCCTGCTTTCCACCACTCAGAATCACTCACTGTAGTAGTGTGTCGGATTGGAGGTATGACCCCGTGGGCCTTGCAGGGTCTGGGTCCTCCCTCCTCTCCAGCATCACCTCACAGCTCTTGGCTCTCTTGTTATACTCCCCATGCAGGTTCTGTCTCTGTTTCCCAAATGAATCAAAGCTGGTTCTCTCCTTGGGCTTAAAATACTCCTTCTCTGAACCTTCCCTGAATCCCCACTCATTTTTCATGCTCTATTTTAAATGCCCCTTCCTCTTGGAGGCGTTCCTTCACCTTTGTGAATACTCCGTATCCCCCTCGTATGTCCCTTCCCACCCACACAGCAGCCCATTATTTATCTCCTAGGACTCTGCCCTTCTCCTTCACTGCATTCAACATAATCTATAATGATGAACTTATAGCTGATATCTGCTTTAAGGCCTATATGGCCCATCAGATTATACACCCCATGAGGGCAGGATATGTGTGTGATTTGTTCCACCAACACGCATCCTAGCCTAGCCCTTGGTACAGTAGATTCATAATCAGTATTGCTGATGAATGAATTGAGGAATTCTCATGTACTTCAGGGTTAAGAGGTAAGAAAGGACTACCTTTGCTGCTTTCCAACTATTACTCCTTGTGTTAGTTTGCTCAAGCTTCCGTAACAAAATATCACACACTGGGTGGCTTAAACAACAGCAATTCATTTTCTCACAGTTCTGGAAGGTGGAGGTCCACAATGAAGGTGCTAGCAGGGTTCGCTTCTAGTGAGGATTCTCCCCTCAGTGTGTAGATGGTATCTTCTTGCTGTGTCCTCTCCTTCTCTTTGCTCACAGAGAAAGTGAGCTCTGGTCTCTCTTCCTCTTCTTGTAAAAACACCAGTCTGTAGATTAGGGACCCAACCTTTGACCTTATTTGGTCTTACATCCTTAAAAGCTCTATCTCCAATTACAGTCATATTGGAGGTTAGGGCTTCAACATATGAATTTAGGGAGACACAATTCAGTCCAAACACTCTCCACTCCTAGACTGGGTCGGGTTCTGCCTCATTTGCTCCCATAGTGCCCTTCACTTCTATTGCACACTGCATATTAACTGTCTGATTCCATGTCTTTCTTTCCTACTAAACATTTAACTTTAGAAGAGCAGTAATTACATCTTTTTCATTCAACATTCTATCCCAGTTACACTGCACACGACCTGGCACATAGTAAGCACCCAAAAATACTTTTTGAATAAATGAATGAGTCTTATCTTACAGAAAAATACCTAAGATCTGTGTGTTCCAATTAATTACATACTTCTTATGGAAAAAAATAATCCTTAGAAGATATTTTAACTTACTTTCTACAGGAAGAGACAATTTGAAGATAGAAAAAAAAACATTTAACTTAATTTAAAAATTAAAATTAAAAGAAGGAGGGCTTATAGTTTATGAGGCTTATAAGATAGACACCAAATACAGTGTGTAAAACTTGTTTTGATATTGATTTGGCCAAAACACTAAAACAGACTATTGGGGGACAATATGAAAAATATAAACACAGGGGTGCCTGGATGGCTCAGTCAGTTAAGCATCTGACTCTGATTTTGGCTCAGGTCATGATCTCACCGTTCATGAGATCAAGCCCCAAGTAGGGCTCTGTGGTGACAGCACTGAGGCTGCTTGGGATTCTCTCTCTCTCTCTCTCTCTCTCTCTCTCTCTCTGCCCCTCTCCCACTCACTCACTCTATGTCTCTCTCTCTCTCTCTGAGAATATATTTAAAAATACATATAAACACATACTGGACATTAGAGGATGTAAATAGTTTTTAATTTTGTTAGTTCATGATAATGGCACTGATTGTTTTTTAAAGTCTTAGTTATTAGAGATAAATTACTGAAGTATTTATGGTTAAAATGATATGAGACATAATATCTAGGATTTGCTTAAAGTATCCCAGGAAGAAAAAAAGTAGAGGAGAGAAATAAAATGAGATAGTAAGATGATACTTGCTGACGCTTGACGATGGTACATGGGGATTCATTATACTATTCTTTCTATTTTTTATGTTCAAAATTTCCATAATAATTTTTTTTAAAGAACACAGATGAAATGGAAAGAAGTGCTATGTACAAAGTTATTGACTTCTAAAGCTTTTTCCATGCAAAATCAAAACTATGTCCCTTTTGGGGGATTAATTCAGTTATAATGATGGAGCATAATGGCAACTGGCCAAAAAATAACTTTGTTCTTTCATTTAAACTCACCAAGTCTCTGGCAACACAGCTTGTCATACCTGTCAATTTTCAGTATCCTGGGGGCCAAAATGGAAGAATTTACATCTCATATCAGAAATCAAATCGTGTTCTGAATATATAGGAAGGCAACTTGGAAATTTTTGAAAATACCATCAAGAGCAAATACGTACAGTTTGAAAAATTATAGTGCTTCATATTGATTGTTGAAATTGTATGAAAGGCAGTAAAATCACCCCATTCATTCTGGAAGAGCAATCTATCTGGAAATCTGTCCTAAAATAAAGGCCCTATGGAATTTACTGTGTTCAGTTTTTAAATGACTGAGGTAATTGCAGTAGTAATATTAAGATAGTAAGACATCCCCTCATGATATCATATTGAGCCATTTTATATTATCATTATTTACATCTTGTAGATATGATATAGAAATGTTCAGAAGTGCACTGCCCTTAGAGATCCCTTTCATTGCACTATAACTATTAAAACATAAACGAATAACCTAAAAGACGGAATAAAGGGAAAATAACCTTTTATGGAATACCCACTTTTTAGTATTAACTATGCAGGGTGATATTGATTCTGTGATTTAACCTACAAGTAACTTATTTACATTATAATCTACCAAGTAGAAATCATTCTACGGCTAAACTGAGAACCAGAGTGTTTCCAGCAGTTCTACAGGTTGCATGGTTAATAGAAGAAGAGCTCTGATTAAAGCCTAGATGTATGTGACTCCAAACCTGTTTGCTTAATCTCTAGTGTACATTGTGTCCCATTTATAAGACATCCGCTGAGCACAAGAGAAGCTATATATGTTCTTGGTGAAGGTTGCAGTTTGAGGTTTGAAAAATAGAAATTTGATCTAGACCTACTGGTTGTGCAGGCAGAAAGTCTTAGTTTGGGGGGACTGTTGTAACAAAAATGCCATGGACTGGTGGCATTAACAATAAACATTTATTGCTTCGAGATTCTAGAGGCCGGGAAGTCCAGGGTCAAAGCACCAGTACATTTGGTGTCTGGTGAGGATCTGTTTTCTGGTTTGCAGATGGCTACTTTCCTGCTGTGTTGTTACATACAAGACTGGGCAAGAGAGCTCTGAGGTCTCCTTATATAAGGGCACTAATCTCTTTCATAAGGGCTCCACACCAATGGCCTAATCACCTCCCAAAGGCCCCATTTCCTAACACCGTCACACTGGACATTAACATTTCAACACACACGGTGCAGGGAGTGGGGGACCAATATTCAGTCTATACCGGAGACTCAGATCCTATAATACTTCAGGGCTGGCCCTCCCTTGGAAAGTTCCTAAAACCATTTTTGTCAGGTCCACCCGAGTTAGACTTGAGGACCTCCTACATGATGACCACAGAGTCAGTATCAGTTGGTCCTAGATTAGGAACTAACAAAAAATTTTCTGACACACAATATTAGCCAATACCAGTTTACAAAGCTTTCCATAACATGAGCAGGGAACCAGAATACAAGCAAACAGCAGTTGCTTCAAGATGTCTCATCATATGTAAGACCCTGTTTCCAGACCCCCTCCCCATCACCACTGGGGCTAAGCTCCATTGCAAGCGATAAGGTCAAAGAAAGTGAGGACAACTTCAGTCTTCAGTATGGAAAAGATTCCTTCTCTGGTCCCTAAGTAGCATTTGTAGTGTGCTTGTCACAAGATCCCTTTAAGAGTCCATGGTACCCTTAATGAAAGAATATCTATTTAGAAAAAAAAGATATTGCCACAACCTCTGAATGACTTCCCAAGTTGTGTTTATACTGAACTTCATCTTTCCAGAGTGATCAAAACATTCCAGCCTTTGTTACAATTTTATAATAAAAGTGAATATTTATAATAAAAGTGAATATAATAAAAGTGAATAAAAATAAAAATTTCAAAACTTTGGGTATCACACGAACAAAGATACGTATGTATGAATGTACCTATGTTAAATATGTCTATTTAGGAAAATGTTTGCCCTGCTGTAATGCAAACTATGGACCTTGGCTGATAACGTGTCAATACAGGTTCTTCAACTGCAACAAAATGCACCATACAGTGCAGGATGTAAATAGTGCGAAAGGTTGTGGGTACGTGGAAACAGGAAGTATATGCAACTTTCTGTTCTCGCCACTCTATCTTGCTGTGAACCTAAAACTGCTCTAAAAAAGGAAAGAAAGTTTATTAATTTAAAAACTTCGTCAATAGATTTTTATCCCTGAAGTATAAATATTCAATTGCCTAATTAATTTAATTTGATTTGATTAACTATTGGTGTAAAGATAGGTTCAAAGCAACAAATTAAAATGGAGTTTAAGGCATTTTACAAAATATTCCTCATCTTTTGAAAAGTTAAAGTTAAAATTCATTTTGTTAAACCAAACTGACATATATGAAATTATACGTCTTTATAGTAATAAAATATTATTTCATAACCTTTTGTTGGTGGTTTTTTGTTTCAGAGATAAAAACAAATTTATCGTTCTTTCCAGCACAATGAAACCACTGAAGGAAATCTTCTCACGCTATTTTCGGCTTTCCTGATATATCCAGAGATTCTATCCATATGAGTCCGTGTAATTCAAAGCAAACCAATTATTTCAGTCTTTCCGTGTGCTTAGATTTTAGAATCAGATCAGTGAACTGAACTGGTTAATGGGTGAATTCAAAAAGAGATCAAAGTTTCTAATAGATTTTGCAATGAACAAAATTTCCAGCAGGGTAGAACAAAGGCTAGATTGAATGTAATTCTATAAAAAAAAATACAACTTCAGTGTATTTAAATAATAATGCATCTATTAAACTATAATGCGTTAGAATGTAGTTCCATTTCAAGCTCCTTGTGGATTACTTAGAGGAAATAAAATCTTATTTAAGCCATTTTGTGGTTTGTAGGAATATGAGCATTATTGAGACTTTTAAAACATGGAAATTTTAAGTGGGTAGACCGAATAGTAATCCCTCCCTATTTCCAAAATTTACTATTTTTGTAGCCATTAGTTCATATTTTTTGAACCAATGGCTTGAACGTCTCTTTGCCATAACCCCTCAGCCCCCAGTGGGAATTATTGACCTGATGGAACATGGGCAGAGGTCATGGCAGGGAAGGAAATACTTTTGAAGCAACATGCTTGATTAATTTCTTCTCAGACCATCCTTCCTTCTCATTTCCATGGTAGATGAAAACAAGAATTGTGACTTTGTGTCTAAGCAGAACTAAATTTCAAATAGGTCATATCTCTCCCGATTTTCAGAGCAGTATTGGAAACCACAAAGAATATGAGTGCCAAGATTCCTATCACTGTGCTCAAACTCCAAGACCTAAAAAAAAGGATCCTAGAAGATCTGATATAAATGATTTTTTAGTTACCGGTTGAATTTTAAAAACATATGTTTCATACCCTTATATTTCTTCTATGCCAAGTAACCACATGATTTCCAGAATCAGTGTTGTCTCTGAGATGAGCAATTTTTTAAATTCTCAATAAGTATTTAATTCCACAGGTGAAACATTTTACTTTTCTTATGTCTTTTAGGATATTTGTATATACATCAAATGATTGCATATTATGATTATTATTAACTATCCATTTAAGGTGCTGTTCTGGGGAATGAGCACAAGGACTTCCTAAATTATTTTCCTTATCGACACAGCTAGCCCCAACTTGTTCTCCAATATTACAGTCATTTAACAGTTGAGCTGGCAACAAGACATGGGCCAGAGCTACAATGAAAGTGAGACCCAAAGTCTTTTTAGTGAAAGCTAAAATGCTTTTTTTGTATCTCACAGTGGTTTTGCAGCTGCCATTCAATTAATCCCAGCAGGATGCCTGTGACCAATTCAGCAATTTTCTATTTTTATACACAATCTGAAATCCTTTAATAAACTAAGTGGGACTTTCTAATAAAGCACCAACAATTTAATTTTTCACTAATGGCTCACCCACCACCTATGTGTGTTAATCAGGACGAGGCAAATTTCTTCTGTAACTTAAATAATAATTATGGACTTAACAAGTGTAAAACAAGTATAGAGTAATCACGGAGGATGAAAACCAAACACAGATCTTAGGTTGCTGATTTACGCCTTTTCCCACATAAACAGTGTAATCTTGTTTAGTAGGTTTTCAAACTGATGTACACAACATTAAATCCACAAAACAGATACTTTTGAATCCTGGTATGTTGTTCATAACACATCGCTAAAGGAGATACTGAAAACAAAGCTGATCACAGGCATCTGACGTGGCCACCTCTTGGTACGTTAAGTTGCTTCCAAATAGAAAACTACTCAGAATCTCTTAAAACACAGTGATTTCAAATAAACAGTATGTAGAGCAATGCTGACTCCAGCAAAAAAGAATAAATATCCACCTGCAAGTGTATGCATTTATTCTGCCCCCAAATATTTTCAGTTAGTCATTAGGCATGTTCTCCCCTGTGTTTCAGTTATCAGATGACACAGGCCTTATAAAAAGGCTGTATCATTGGACTTCAGATGTTCCATTACTTATCTCTTGCTGCATAACCAATTACAGGTATCTCCCACTTTTCAAAAGTCCACATTATGCCACTTCGCTTCTTTGAAAGACTTACATTAGCACCTGATTTTGCTAACCGAAATAAGTCCAAAGGGGAGTTTTGCTTTTTATGGAGAAAAAAATATCAAAAATTGAAAGTAGCTTTCGGTGTTTGATTTGAAGCGGGCCATTCCACAGGCGATGTGCACGTGGAGTAGCGAGAGTGGCCCCGCTCAGCCCCTTCCCTGGGAACCACACTCAGCATCTCGGCATCAAGCCACCATAGCTTGGGACTGTGTCTGTGAGCACTTGTGCTTTATCTCCACTGATTTTGTGAATTCATTAGGAAGATATGTCCTAAGGTATATGAAAAACCTACTCGTGGGGCGCCTGGGTGGCGCAGTCGGTTAAGCGTCCGACTTCAGCCAGGTCACGATCTCGCGGTCCGTGAGTTCGAGCCCTGCGTCAGGCTCTGGGCTGATGGCTCGGAGCCTGGAGCCTGTTTCCGATTCTGTGTCTCCCTCTCTCTCTGCCCCTCCCCCGTTCATGCTCTGTCTCTCTCTGTCCCAAAAATAAATAAAAAACGTTGAAAAAAAAATTTAAAAAAAAGAAAAACCTACTCGCTAACGGTATCAGAGAAATTATTTTTTTTGGCTTGGAAATGCCCAAAAATGTTTCCGTATAAATGAATGGTAATTGTTTCTTCGCTATACATCATTTCAGTTTACCAAAGTTCTTGTGAAAATGCTCTCTTTTCAGATAGTGGGGAAACCTGGACCATAAAACCTAGGAACCTAAAACAGAAGACCTTTATAACCAATTCTCATTATTTGTAGTAGGTGTGTTCTACAAAGTCACTACAAAAATGGAATTATTGAATATGCAGCCATTACTCGTAGGGAGAAACACAGGCTTGGGCTCCTGCCAGCTTCTGATCACAACCTTTTCATCAACGAATCAACACCTAACTGTTTTATGCGTATTACTGCTTAAAACCACCTTACTTAATATATGTAGTTCATTCATTAACACTAAACTCCTGGCCGAAAGCCTGAACAAAGCTTATATAACACTTGTATTTTTTCCATAAGGCATAGCACAGCCTTCTTGTATTCAGAAACACTAGAAAGCATTTCAACATCATGCTTGGGGCCATTTTAAACAGTGAAATCACCACCAAAGAGCACAAAAGTGCAGAAGATAGGGCACCAAAAAGACCGTAAAAAGGATACTTGTTTACAATATGAGAGCTGATGCAGGATGGTGAGCTCAGCTGGGAACACGGACGTGGACATTGGGCCACTCAAGACTTTCACTGCTCTATATATATCTGTGAATGACTGTAAAAATGTCATGAGTATGGATTTGGGGGTTACAAATATATTTTAGTAGGTAAACAAATTTCCACATACAGAATCTGTGAATGATGGGTTATATTTTTGCAGTCTCTGAAAGACAGGAATGTGGAAGCAGCTTAGCTAACCCTTATTCATTCCTCAGAATTGAATTTATGATACCTCCTCTTAGAAGCCTTTCCTAATGAAGACTGAATTGAGTCACCTCTTCTTGTGTTCTTTTCGCCTGCTCTTATCACATCACTTATTAGAGTAAACCATAATGTCATTGCCCCTTTAGGGTAAGAACTATATCTTATTTATTATTATGTTTCCAGTAACTTGCACAAGAGTTGCTTTAAGGGGCAATAACTCTTGAATGGCTCAATAATTTAGTTAATCTAGGTTTACCTAATAGTGCAAGTAATGTCAATATGAACACACCAAAGTACCTCTCGATTGCCAAGAAATATTGTATATTTAAATTGTAGTCATTAATGAAATTAACACTCACTATGCTAAGTACTAGTCCTGAAGACTAATTTGCAACAAGGAATTTAAAAATAGTGTACAAGTATTAATGGATACTAGCTAAATTGCTAGAAAAGAGCTGGTAAAATAGAAAATGATCATTTGTAATTTAAAATTAGCCAAATTTGGGGCTGCTAAAAATCTACTCAAGTTACTGTCAAAGCTAACAAGTTAGCCTGTTGTATTTCATGGAAAGAGAACACAAATTAACATCTTTTAGCAGAAACTAAAAGGAGTAAATAATTAGAAATACTAAAATTATTAAAAGGATTATAAGAAAATATATTTAACAACTACATACCAATGAATTTGACAACTTAGATGAAATGGGGAATTTCGTCTTACACAAAAAGAAACAAAATGCAAAAAAGCCATAACTTTTAAGGATATTAATATCAAATTTTTCCCACAAAGAACTGTAGAATCAGCTTCACTATTGAATTCTACCAAGCATTTAGGAAAGAAATAATAATTATCATACATAAACTTACAGAAATTAGTAAAAGAGAGAGCATTTTTCAAAGCATTGTATAAAACCAGAATAAGCTTATGGTTAAAGTATTACAAGAAGAAAAAATACAGGCCATTATTTCTAATAAACACAGAGGACAAAATCCATGATAAAATATTAATGAATCCAACCCATCCATACATTAAAAGGATAATATGTCACAGCCAATATGTCCCTGAAATTTAGGTAGTGTGTCATTCAAAAATCAATGTAACTTAATCCACTAACAGAATAAAAGAGGAAGCCACATGACTTTCTCAGGAAAGCAAAAAACACCGGCAAAATTCAACACCAATTCACGATTTAAAAAAACAAACAAACAAAAAAACAATTCAGAATAAGAAAGGAAGAAAACTTCCTTAATCCAATAAGGGGCATAATGAAAAACCTAATGCCAACATCATATTTAATAGTGAAATATTAAAAACTTTTCCTCAAAGATAGGAAAAAAAGGCTGAGATATTCTGTCTCACCACTTCTATTCAGCATTGTATTGGATGTCCTAGACAGTGCAATAAAGTAAAAATGTTTACTTAAGCGTCCAACTTCAACTCAGGTCATGATCTCAAGGCTTGTGAGTTCAAGCCCTGTGTCAGGCTCTGTGTTGATAGCTTGGAGCCTGCATGGAGCCTGCTTTGGATTCTGTGTATTCCTCTCTCTCTCTGACCCTCCCCCACTCGCGCTCTCTCTCTCTCAAAAAAAAAATTTTTTTTTAAAGAAAATATCATGATTATGTATTATGAAACTCTATAGAATCTATAAAAAATGACTAGAACTAATAAAGGAATTGATCAAGTTCACAGCATTCAAAATATATAAATATATAAAAATTATCTGCATTCCTACCTACTATAATAAACAATACCATTAAAGTAACATAAACAGTATTACAACTAAACCAAAAGAAGAATATGCACAATCTGTATACTGATAAATAGAAAACATTACTTAAAGAAATTAATGAAGACCTAAAGGCATAGATTTGCCATTTTGTTAATTGGAAGATTCAATATTTTAGAGATGTCCATTCTTTCTAAATTGCCCTGTGGACTCAACCAAATCCCAAAAGGATTTCTAGTAGAGATTGGTAAGAAGATTCTAAAATTCATGTGGAAATACAAAGAATCTAGAAAATCATCTTTAAAAAAAAGAGTTGAAGGAATAATACAAATTGATTTCAAAACTTACAATAACTAAGACAGTGTGATATTGGTGAAAGATAGATGAAGAGATTCCTGAACAGAACAGAGTTCAAAAACAGACTCACATATCTAGCCAATTGCTAGATAAAGTGGGGAAAAAAGGGGGCTTTTGGAGGGGACAAATGTTGATTAAACAAATAAATACCTATATGAAATATGATTAAGTATGATCAGGGAAACACAAATTAAAATGAAAACCAATCACATCTACTAGAATGGGAAAATAAACAAACTATACTACAGACAGGACAGAATGTGGAACAGTTGGAATTTTCATACAGTGCTGTTGAGACTGTAAAATCGAGAACACTGGAGAATTGTTTGTCAGTTTCTTATTAAAAATTCAACATACATCTACTCTACAACCCAGCAATCCCATTCTTTGATAGTAACATAAAATAAAAACACATAGCTGTAAGAAGCTTTGTAGTAGAATATTCATAGCAGTTTTTACCCACAATAGACAAAACTAGGAAACAATCCAAAAGTCTGACAACAGGAAAATGGACAAATTGGGATAGTTTCATACGATGGAATACTACTCGGCAACGTAAAAGAATGAGCTGCCAAGACACACGACTTTCTCAAAAATATTTTGTTTAAATGAAAAGCCCAGACACAGAAGAATACATTCAGCATGATTCCATTTATACGTAGTGTGAAGATTCACAAAGCCCATCTATGATAATAGAAGTCATAAAATCATTGCCTAGAGGAGAGTTGAAATCAACTGGAAAGGTACATGAGGAAATTTTCTAAGCTAATGAAAATCTTCCAGATATTATTTTGTGCTGCTATTGCACCAGTCCAAAAAATAGCCAAAACACATCAAATTGTACCCTTAATATCTGTGTTTTATTGCACACCAATTATTAATCAATTTTTAAAACACTGAATTCACTTTATCCCTGACCCAACTTTACTCTAGTGTTTTCTTTCTTAATAAATGACAGTGCAAACAGCTGCTTCAGACAAAAACCTATGAGTTTTTTTTGAATCTACCCTCTACAACCTATTTCCTGTCATCAAATCTTCTTGAATCTATCTTATCAATACTTCACAAATCTATCTACAACTTTCCATCAGATTGCCAGCACCTTTTCCCAAATTATCATCACAGTGTATTTACACTAACTGGTCCCTAAGCCTCCACTTTTGCCTTGCAACATACTTGCTACTATTTACATAGGATAAAATTTCATAAATATAAATACAAGGAAACATTTAAGATTTTCACATTGATCTTATAAAAATAACAAATATTTCATACTGTAAATATTTTCTACAATCACACATAGCTAGAGACTAAATTTGTCTCTAATACTTCTATGAAAAACAAGCAATAACCTATCCTTACAGATATATAACAAAAAACAATACTAAGATTTTATTGACTCTCAGAATTTTGTCAGGAGCTATACTAAGTGGTTATATACATAATCTCTAATTTCATCAACCTCCAATGAAGAAACAGAAGTTTAGACAGGTTAGTAACTTCCAGAAGGTTAAGTTTATGTGTAGTGACGCTGGAATTTAAATTCAGGTTTGTCTGGCTCCAAAGTCTGTCTGCTGAATTTCAATGATATTACTGGGAATTGTGTTCGTGGATCTTTGGCTGCATATAGCTGTGATGTAAATGGCTGAGTATGATAATTACAGGAGCCATAATAGCTGGGTCAAGACCAACTATTTTTCTTATGATTCTTAGTGATCAGCTCCCAATAAATAACATTTGCATGAGAACTTCCCAATAACGGGGTCTACATGTGTATCAATTTATGTGTTCCCTTTTGTAAATCATAACAATGGAAGTAGTATGGGAAGGTTGCCAAAAGGCAGCAGAGTCCATAATTTATTACAAGACCACAAAGGAGTATTTTCTAAAGTCAAAGTGAATATGAAAATCATTCTGATGGTCAATTTCTGGAAAAACAATGGGAAGGGAAGTCCTTGAAATATTTTCAAAATCCTAAATGAGAATGTAGCATTTTGAGACCCTTGGAAGACATGTTTATGTGATTCTTCAATTCCGCATACTCTGCAGCAGCATTTAATCCCCACTTCGATAAAAAGAAATAGAAAACAGACCACAGAAACAATAGTAATGTATTATACCCTTACTAGGAACTTGAAAGGCATTTGGAAAGATATGCCTAAGGAAAGAATAATCACCACTGAACACTGAAAGTATAAAGAACATTTCTATTTTTTCTTAAGTTTTTAACCTTTAATTACAGTATAGTTAACATACAATGTTACATTAGTTTCAGGTGTACAATATAGTGATTCAACACTTCACACATTATTCAGTGTTCAGCTTCATAAATGTAATCCTAATTCCCTTCACCTCTTTTACCCATCCTTCCACCAACCTCCCCTCTGGTAATCATCAGTTTTTTTCTCTATAATTTAAAGTCTGTTTTTTGGTTTGTCTCTCTCTCTCTCTCTCTCTCTCTCTCTCTCTCTGTTCAATTGTTTTGTTTCTTAAATTCCACACAATAAGTGAAATCATATAGTATATGTCTTTCTCTAGCTGACATATTTCATTTAGCATTATACTCTCTAGCTCTATCCATGTTGTTGCAAATGGCAAGATTTCATTCTTTTTTATGGCTTTTATGGCTGAGTAATATTCCATTATATATATATGTATATATCACATGGATATATATAATGGATAATATATAATGGATAAGGAGATTTGAGATATATATATATACATATATGGAGATATATATGTATCTCCATATACATATATGGAGATATATAGGTATATATATACACGTATATATATTGTATACATTGTATATGTATACATATATATATTGTATACATTGTATATGTATATATATATATATATATATATATATATATATATCCATATCCATTTATCTATTGATGGACATTTGCACTGCTTCTGTAATTTGGCTATTGTAAATTATGCTCCAATAAGCATAGATGTGCACATATCCTTTCAAATCAGTAGTGCTATTACTGGATCATAGGGTAGTTCTATTTTTAATTTTCTGAGGAAACTCCATACTGTCTTCCACAGTGGCTACACAAATTTGCATTACCAAATTTGCATTGCAACAGTTCACGAGAGTTCCCTTTTCTCCACATCCTCACCAACACTTGTTTCTTGCGTTTTTGATTTCCTTAATTTCTTAAGTTTATTCCTTAGTATTTTATTATTTTTAGTACAATTGGAAATGGGATTGCTTTATTAATTTCTCTTTCTGTTTCTTCATTATTAGTGTATAGAAATGCAGTGGATTTCTGTATATTGATTTTGTCTCCTGTATCCTGTGAACTTACTGAATTCATTTATCAGTTCTAGTAGTTTCTTGGTGAAGTTTCTCAGGTTTTCTATGTATAGTATCATGTTATCTGCAAATAGGGAAAGTTTTACTTCTAAAGAACATTTCTAATTTTTTTTAGAGTACCAAAGGGAAGCAGTTTTATAGCAATAAACAAATACATCTCAGTTATTCAGGGTTAGGGGGCTTACTTCTTTTCTTATTTATGCTTTAATGTGAATCTTCTGCAAAATGACAGTGTAAGAAGGAAGAAGGTTTGTGCAACTTGGCTTAAGTTGATTAATTGCCTTTCATTTTGTAGCCAAGAGAAAATAATAAACCAGAAGACACTGGGGGGTATAAGATA
This sequence comes from Panthera onca, assembly GCF_046562875.1. NCBI lineage: Eukaryota > Metazoa > Chordata > Mammalia > Carnivora > Felidae > Panthera > Panthera onca. The sequence continues at coordinate 155,604,752 of NC_138346.1, forward strand.
CTTTTAGCAAAGTGATCTTTCAGTGGGTTCATGTGTAAACCTTGGAGAGACGTTTAAAATATGGTATATGTAAGAAGATATCAGTTGATACAATCTCACTTTGGCAAATATATAGGCTGTAATACAGCCTATAACAGCCATGAATTTCTACAGACACTGAAGAGTAGATATTTTGGAGGATACAGTCACAATGACTTGATGGATGTCAACTGGCACTTAGTTCCTAACTAACTTCTCACTTTTAAAATACAATAAGATGGGGTGCCTGAGTGGCTCAGTTGGTTAAGCGTCCAACTTTGGCTCAGGTCATGATCTCACAGTTTGTGAGTTTGAGCCCCACATGGGGCTCTGTGCTGACAGCTCAGAGCCTGGAGCCTGCTTCAGATTCTGTGTTTCCCTCTCTCTCTGCCCCTCTCCTGCTCACACTCTGTCTCTCTCTCAAAAATAAAAAAATAAATATTAAAGAAAATGTTAATACAATAAGCTATGTTATTAGAGGCTCATTTTAATTATCAGTAAAAGTATTCTTCAAATGATTTTATCACAGAAATGGAGAAATATAAACTTTTTTTTTCAGAAAAGCTGTAACATAAGTAAATATTATACTTTCGCTCCAATGTGAGCGCCTATTTCAAACTAAAGAAAGAATAGATCAGAATTCACCAATTGCACTGCACTATGGAAACATATTTCATTGATAGAATGTAAATGTCTTATATTTGCACTAAAGATGGTTTCATGAAGCTAGAGTCCGTTTCTCTGTAAGGTGTAAGTGTGCTAGTATCAGCAAATATTATTCAGATTGAATAATTCATTAACCAATTTGTAACAAAATGCTTATACGCAAAGTCAAAAGTTTTCATGACAGTTGAACTATATGGTCTGTTATGCACTGAATGTTTGTATCCCCCCAAAATTCATACGTTGAAGTCCTAACCACCAATGCAGCTGTATTTAGAGACAGGACTTCAAAGGAAATAATTTAGGTTAAAGGAGGACGTAAGGGTGAGTCCCTGATTCCATAGATTTGTGTCCTTAAAACAAGAGACACCAGAGCTCACTCACACTATCTCTTTCTGTCTTTCTGTATCTCCCCCTGCCTTCCTGGCACACCAAGAAAAGGCCATGTGAGAACATAGTGAGAAGGGAACCAGGTGTCCTGGCTTGTATACACCAGACACTGAATTTGCTGGTATCTTGATCTTGGACTTTCCAGCCTCCAGAATGGCAAGAAAATAAATTTCTGTTCTTTAAGCTGACAAGTGCGTGGCATTCTGTTATAGCAGGCCTAACTGACTAATACATGGTCTCTTCCATTTCAAGCTGCCATAGTATTACATATGCAAAAGAAATACACATATCTTTTCCCTAAGAAAACTCATAAGAAATTGTTCAGTGGTGTTGTCTTTGAAAAGTATTTGCTCATTGTCTACATTTAAAGTAATTGAGCACTTTCTTTACAAGAATTTCAAATAATTGCAATTGAACATGAAAACATCACCTCAAATTAGATGCTTACATAAGTAATCTTCCTAAATCTAATAGCTAGAATTTACCATTTCACTATATCAACATGTTTTCCATTGGTAAATATTTTCTATTCATTGTGCATAACATAATGAAGGCTAAGGGACTGGCATGGAAGTCTAAATATATCTATGTCTGAGTAAGACTATTGGCAAAAACCAATTTATTTTCTCAAAGAAGACACTGCCTTCTACCAATAACCAGAAGAAATTCTGATAATTGATTATTGCTTGTATACAAATCTGAGAAGTACCCTGCAACTATGAAATAGTTTTCCATAAAAACAACAGCGAACTACACAAAATATATTTAACTTGGATAACAAAAAATTTTTTTAATTAAAGCACCTCTAGGACACTTACAGTAGAGGTATGTTAACTTGAAATGAACTGAGTTGATTTGAATTAAATTGAATATCTTATTTATTCTGATAAAAATGTAAGATATAATGACAGCAAGTTATTTATCAAGTATGGTAATTATGTAGTGCTTTTCATCTAATAAATATCCCCCTATGAACCAAATATTTAGTTTTTATTCCCAAAAGTAAGGCATATTCATCTTAAGAAGTACAAGAGAGATTATAAAGACAGAGATCTATTACAAGTAATCTAATTTGCTATTATTTCCTTCAATTTCTACTTGCTTTTGTAATGTGACCCACCCAATATGAGACTGGTCTTTAAAACTCTGTAAATCAAAGAACTACAGATTTATGTGAAATAAGGGAATGTTGAAATAAATTTGCAAATGACTTAAAATTGGCTTTTTTCACAGGAGTATTTGAGGGGTAAGGAGTGAAGGAAATCAACTGAATCTCCACCTGACAAAATTTATTTGCGTGTATATTGACAGGAATTATTTCTCATTGCTAACAGTTATATACAACTTGCAGAGTTTTAAAATAGCTCGAAGGCAAAGAAAAGCTAGAATCAGTAACCCAGAAAGGTATAATAGTCTAAGCAATGCATAGTTTTCCATTGAAGACACCTGGTTATTTTTTGTTTTTGTTATTTATTCCAAATTTCTTAACATTGGTCTTTCTTTGCTATTTAGCTGCTAAAGTCATTCTGAAGATATCAGGTCCAGATTCCCCGTATGTGCCAGCAATTTCAGGACTGACTTAGGAGTTTTGCAGACTAGTCACCATTTGACCTATCAGGGTGGTAAATTCAACTCTAGAATTTTTCTTTGGAATTTCAGCTGAGGTCCAGTGTCCTTGTATTACCCAAACCATCAGAAACATTACTACAGTCCAGGAGGACAGATAATCAAGCTCATAATGTCTACACAATGTAGAGAAAGCTTTGTGCTTTAATGCAAAACTATACATTTTTTATAGCACATCCTCCTGGACTATCTGATTCCAATTCTATGGCAGCTATTGTATAAAATACTTCTTATCTATCAACATGTAAATAAATTCTATGAGAAGACAAACTTCCCCTGCTGTGGGAAAGCCAGTTTTGCCTCCATGTGTGTATTCACTTCAACACTCCATAATTCCATATAAATTTGTGCTGCTTTGACTTTTCTTTTGAATAAGTTGTAATATCTATTTTCCTCATTAACAAGTTATATAAAACCTTTAATATGTACTCATTTTTATATCTGTATAAATATGCAGATGTAGAGGCCTGGGGAGGGATCAGAGGCACTGATTGGAGCTAGGTCAAGAAGAGAGTCTCTGTCCACAAAGAGGCCTCCAAAACGCCTCTTTAAATGGGATTCAAGGAAATATAATTAGGCAAAGACAAAGGCATTTGTGAGGGTAGGGTTTTCACCAAATGGCACCCCTATATTCTTACTAAATGAATAAATTTCATATAAACGATTAATAGAGTTGACAGAGAGAAGAGGGGTCTAAATGCATACCAGATAGCCAATAAATTCTTCCCATGAAACTTCAGCAGAGGAGTCATTCACTCTAATATGTATAAGCCTGCACCTGCCACATAATCTCTCTAGAGAACAGTGTTTTAAGTTACAGAATATGATACTGGCAAATTCTACTTCTCCTGACAAACCTAATGGAACTAGCTACTAGTCTAATTCAAAGTGAAATGATAGCATGAAAAACCATATCTCATTCCCCAATTCTACCAGAGCAAAAAGGAATAAGTTGAAAGAAGAATGCCCAAACTTAGAACAAGCAAACGATTCTGAGGTTAGATGTGATTTTATTCCTCTCTCATTTTTAATGTCTTAGCAGGTATTACTGAATATATCAAACTACCTCATCATAATTTAGTCTCTGATAAAACACTTCACCATCTGGCCACCTTCTTTCCAATGCTTTCATCAGTTTTCCCAAACTGATAGCAAAAGAGAGTCATTTGTTTCATCTCTTGATCTCCTTTTTTACATCACATTGAGTGATTCCCATTTAATACATCTCATGAGCTGATACTACAGAATGTGAAGGAATGCAAATGATCTGTCTGGTACAATTGGAAAAAATATTATAATTGCCATGAAGTGAACAAGGGGCCTCTAATTATACACATTAATAGGACAAAGATGCACAGTGTTCTGCTTATGATGGTTTAATGACATCAGTTTTATGGTTGGGATTTCCGACACTTCTCACATTATGCTATGTCATATTAGACAATTAGAAAATTGGTTCAAACTGCAAAGGGTAGTTTTAAAATCTGACCCATACTTGTGCTGATAAGTATTTCCTTTTCTTTACATTCTCTCATGACAGGAAATGCCCTTGAACACTACTCCGTAAATAAGACGGGTATCACTTTTCCATCAGAACACTACTAATGTCTTCATATTGAAGTATTTCTCTTCAGATGGGCCTGGATTTAACACATGGATTAAATCTTTTTGGTGTCATCTATCCTTTAAAGTAACTAGAGATGCATATATAACAAAGTCTAGAAAAGCTTATGGAAATGCATCCCATCGGGTGTGACACTTATTGGCACATAAGGGTAATAATATCACAAAAACAGGAGGAGAAAAAAATAAAGCAGGAAAATTACCTTTCATACTGCAAGTGAGGGAGATGTTATTCCATTGCTATACTAAAAATCAATACCCACAATACGACTGAAAAGCAGCATCTACAAATAATTTCACAATTGTATATGCAAAGTTATTTGGACAAAAAATTTTCTTTAATGTATTTCATAAATATTTATCCCAAATGGAATAGAAAATTGAATAAAAATAGAGGGTTTTTCTCTCTCTTTTTTGGATACTTTGATTCATGGTATAAGTTCTCTTTATGATTTTTTTTCAAATAAAATTGTTTCATTTGCATAACCTAGCGATTTTATGACCCCTGGATGCATTTTCTCCAGGTGCAGTTTATAATATGATTTTAGCATTTCAGATTTTTCTTCTTTTATAATTTCAGGCATTTGGAGAACCAGAGGGAAATCTTGACAGTCAAGAAGGTCATTAGGAGTCGGCAGTACAATTTTATAGTTCAGTGATGTAAACCATTACTCTTTTCAAGCGTTCAAAAGATCATGCCAACATCCATCGGACTGCTATTGGAAAGGTTCTTCTGTCACATTTCTGTAAATTGGACACCAAGAACAGAGTTTACATGATTTTTATATTGTAAGTACAGAATTTAAAGCACTGAGTCATTGTAATTACTTTATCACAGTTGAAGCCAAGATTCCACCTTAGAAGATAGGGGGCTAAGTACTGTGATGGATACAATGAATAAGGAGCATACATTTAATTTGAAAGATTGCATAGGAAAAGATAACTAACAATGCAGTGTGGAGGGAAGAAAAAGACTTGAAATGGGTTGGTGCTCCGCCACTAACAATGTGCCATTGGCCAAACATTCAACACTGCTGAACCAGGGACAAAAACACAAAGCTATTGTGAAGATAAACTGGTACCATATAAAGTAGTGCACAATCTGGAGATACATCTGTGATTTTGTTTGTTTTTAATACTGACTTAAAAAAAATGGCGGATAGAGAGGAACTGGGGATTAGTCTCAGTCTAAGAGACTGAAGAAAAGAAAATGAAGCTAGAGGCAGACATAGACATGTTTGTAAGAGGATGGAGAGTTAGTAAAGAAAGGTCATGCTTAGTGGCTCATTCTGTTCTCTCTTTGAAATAGAAGGCAAGATTATCTCTAAGTTTGCAAGAAAACAGGTAAGGGGCATGAAGAACAAATGGAAAGATCAGGAGAGTTTCTTAAATCAATCAAAAACAGCTATGAAAGTGTGATTGCCTGTGATTTTTCAAAGCTAACAGGTGTAGGAAAGTAGAAGGCAATTTTTAACGTGTTTGATTGGCCAGGGAATTAGAAACGATGATGCAGAAAGTCAGGAAGGCAAAAGACTTGAGGCTGTTAGCTAAAGGACATCTGAAATGAATGAATGGAGTGGAATGAAGTGAAAATGAACAAATATCTAATATAAGTCCAGAACTAGAAGAAAAAGTTGGATGTCAAGAGACTGAAAGCGCCCAGCAAGATCAAAGAGGAAGACTGTGGGGCATGCTGGTAAGGTGTCTGAAAAGAAATGATGTAGTTGGAAAGAAAGACAATGGAGTTTAAACCTTCTAATCCTATTTGTGGAGGCTCCATTTCCAGTGAGGGCTGGACTATGGAGATAAGCCCCTGGAGAGAAATATAAGGAAAAGACATCGGCATAGAGGAAATAAGCCATGAGATTTGAGATATTTGGGGTGATTTATATGGTGAAATCACATATGATAATAGAAAGTGAAGGGATGGGTACGACTGTAATATACAAGTCATTGTCCTCGATCAATACCTGAAATGTGAATGAAAATTTGCATTTTTATATTTATGTAAATTTATGTAACTTTATATAAATGTAAATGAAAAGTAAATGATAGAAAGGATACAGACAGGGTAGCAAATGGTGCTACTTTCATGTTGAAAGTTTTTGTGTGGATTTTAAAGTCTTGGAGGGGTGCCCGAGTGGCTCAGTCAACTAAGCGACCAACTCATGGTTTTGGCTGAGGTCATGATCTCACGGTTCATAAGTTCGAGCCCCGTGTTGGGCTCTTGGCCGACAATGTGGAACCTGCTCAGAATTTTCTCTCTCAAAATAAATAAATAAACTAAACATTTTTTTTAAATAAAATCTTGAAGAATGACAATACTCCCAGTATTGAAAAAAGTGAGAAGTCCCAGGGAACGAGCTTTTCCACTGAACAGACCTACAAAGGAAATAATGTTCTCAGGGGATAACCAGATTTCTGATTATTCCTGGAAATTATCATCCTTCTATGATAAAACATAGACACTATAGATAAACTTCTATAATGCAATGTAACCAAATGTACTATTTATAATTCTGAAAATGTTGTTTCTAGACACAGACAATAAAAAATTAGAGACCCTGGTATACTACTTGTTAGCTTAGGGGTTCAAGTAAATATTGAATCATGTTGATCATACTAAACATTAATTACATCAAGTAATGCCTCTTTTTGTTCCCCCCTTTGTCTGATTGAGATATTTGTTATATGAATTAAATTAATTCTTGACATAATATGTTTCTTTGCATTATGGCCTTTGTCAAGCAGGTTTGCCTCTATTGTCCATCATGTTTTCACATCTGGATTTGAAATGTACATTAGCATGGTAAAATGGTTTCCCTTGTCATTTTCCCATGAGCTGCTTCTCGTTTAGTTAAATACCTCTTCAGGGGGCTGAGACTCCATTGATTTCAAAGTGAGATCAGCATGTTGATGAGATTTTTAGGCCATATTGAATAATGAAAAATTGGACTCTTCGTTGGTCTTCCCCAAGAGGGGAGAGCTGTATTCAGCAGAGCCAAGGAAAGAAAACACCAATGAAAAAATATGGAAACCAAGGGACAGCAGGTGGAAGAATTAGTCATGGTTGCTCTAGAATACAAAATTTTACCTCCAATATATTGCCAAAAATACTGAATGACTTAATACAGCATGCTATTCTAGCTTTCCTAAACAATTAGTTTCTGAGGTTTTCTTTCTTTCATACGCCTGTGTTTTCTTGACTTTTTTTTTTTTTTAACCTGGGTCCAGTTTCCTTAGATACTTGCTGGGGATAGCATTTTTCGAGCACTTTGCCAAGACTTACTCACATGAGTCCTATTGACCTTGATCAAGACCACAAGGCAAAATCTCCAGTCCTCACTTTGAAAATAAACTTGCTATTTCTAGTCACATTTTCATCTGGTTTTGTTATTCCACATATGAGAATTATTTCTCTGAGAGGTTTGATTTACTTCTATTAATTATTATTCAAACATATACCCTGTGAAACAATTGCAGCCAAATACCAAACGAATGAAAACAGATGGTGGTGTAATCTTGAGAAAGAATTTTGCACCCCCAGGGAGGGGCCTGGGAGGATATACTAGAGACAGAATTTTCTTAGATTGCCCTCAGAAAGCTAACATTAAAAGTGACTGAAATAAGGTTTCCTGGTATCTCTCTCAATCTTAAATGCGTTTATATCTCTAAAGTAAAGCATTTATAAAATAATCCAGGACTCAAACAGTCAAAATACATTACTTTGTTTTGTGGTCTCGCAATTACAACATTTGGGCCAGTGCCAGACCAAAGAAAAAAATGTGCTCCGTGAATTGAGAAAAAATGACGTCAGAATGAGAAGAGTGAGTTTAAGAATTGAACAAAATTTGAAGGGCTCATTAAACATTTCCCTCAGTCATTAGGACGTTTATGACTTTTGTTGTTGTCCTAGCTTTATCCTTGTAGACATCAACACAGTTGGTCGGTTTCATCAGCTCCTTTTAAATAATGCATCTAGGAAGTAAAAAGAGTCTAAATATCCAAAGACAATACCTTTCACCAGGCTAGGAGGGGGTCCTTCGGTCTCATTATCATCCACTAAAAAGGTGCTGAAGTGAGGGCCTACTCTAGAAAAGCAGGCCTCCAGGGCACAAGATGAAGATGTAAAGTCAGGTTCGCCAGATATTAATCAGTCCAAAGTAGCTCTGCCTGAAAAGCTTAGTCCAAGACCCCCATGAGGCAATGTACTTAACACCTCCCAAACTCCCTTTTCAGCACAGATTACCCACTACACTTATGGTGCCAGATGGAACCTTGAAAAAGTGTTGCAATGCAATCAGGCATCCGAGTTAAAATGAATTTTACAAACAGCATTAAGGCTAACTACATTTCCAAACCACTTTTGGCATATTTCTTGGGTCTCCTCCATTCATTTTGCCAGCAGTCGTTGATTTAAAAGGTTATGTGAACGTGTGTATTTTTTTCTAATGTAACATTTACAGAGAAAGCACTTATGTAAATAAACCTTTGGAAAACGAGGCTGTTATGATTAAAGCACAAATGTGGGCATATGCCATGGAAAGTACTGTTCTTTTTCTTTAATACTATGCTGAGGAAAAGTTATTTAAATACATTTCAAGTAAACATTTTATATATACAATCACTATTATAGCCACTCAATTTTCCACAATATTATATTAAAAAGAAGTATGAGCACTTTTTGACTGGAAACATCTATCACACTTTTCCTGGTACAAAGATCATAGGGAGCACACATGTTCTCATATCCTTATAATACTTTTTTTTTTATATTAAAACACCAGAGCCAGCTCTGGTTGCCCATTTTTATAATTCCACAGGTATTGACATATGTCACCCGTGATGCGGCCACATTTGGCCAACTCTCTGCACTCACCAGGGAAGAATCGATCTTCAGCTTTCATTAGATGGTAGAAATAGACCATTGGCATAAAAAATTATTTTTAAAAATGAATAAGAGAATTTTCTGCCTGGGGATGACACCACTACTGTTCTCCAGTGATTTGAATTATTGAATGTGCTAAATAAAAGCTGTTTCTATTCTCTTTTTGCCCAGACTAACCACCTGAAATTCAAGTTGACTTTTTAAAAATTCTTTTATCCCCTCAGCTTGGTAGGATTTATCCTTGAATGTTCTGTTCTGTGCACTCTGTGTGGAGTGCTGCCAAGTATTTATCTAGAAATCTCTAAAAAAATAGACAGCTTTAAAGAAAATAAAGACTACAAAGCCCATAATATTTGCCAAACTATTAACCATGATGGGCAATTGTGAGATTGCTCAGCAGAGAACTTCACAAAAAGCTGAAACTTTTCATTTCTGTAACGTCCTTTCTGATCAATGGCTTCAAAGTTGTTCTCACTGGGTGTGCATGGCAACAGAATGTATGACTGACAAAGAGAAAAATGAATGTACTGATTTTAATTTGATTACATTCTACCAATGTTTGTTAAGCACTTACTGTATGCAGGAACACAGTTTGATGGCCCCTTGGACTAGGACATCCGTTTCTTCACCAGTCACTTCCATGTTTCGGTACCAGTCATTTCAGCTTGGTATCAACAATCCAAAAAGTTTTTTTTGTCCCTCATCTCCCCAGTCACCAACGAGCTTCAGTTCAAACTTCTGGTTTTGCCACGCTTGCACTTTATTGTCACTGCACTGACCCAACTGTTCGTGTAATTACTTGTTGTAATTGCCTTCCACTCTAAAAGGCTATCCTTGAGGTTTAGAACTCTGTGTTACTCCATGTTCTGCAGAGACTGGAACAGTGACAGAGAGTTGCATGAATAAATGAATTCATTCATCCAGTTGAATGAATAAATGATTGAATGAAGATACAATCAAGAAGCTTATAATTGGGACACCTGGGTGACTCAGTCAGTTAAGCCTCTGACTCTTGGTTTCGGCTCATGTTGTGATCTCACAGTTCATGGGTTCGAGCCCCACATGGGGTTCTGCAGTGACAGCATGGAGCCTGCTTGTGATTCTCTCTCTCCCCCTTTCTTTCTATCCTTCCCCTATTCACTCTCTCTGTCTCCCTCTTACAAAATAAAGTGTAAAAAAAAGAAGCTTATAATCTCACAATGCAGATAAGTGCAAAGATTATAATAATATAGGGCAGAAATAAATAGCTGAAGAGAGTTAAATAAAGTTCTACAGAGTAGTTTAGAGTAATAGAAAAGGTACATTTCGTACGGTCCATAAGAAAAGGTGACGTTTGAGAACAACTTTAAAAGATGAGTAGGAATTCAATAAAAGGCAAAGGGTTTTTTTGTTTGGTTTTGTTTTTCTTATTTTTTTAAATGTTTATCTAGTTTTGAAGGAGAGAGAGAGAGACAGAGCATGAGTGGGGGAGGGGCAGAGAGAGAGGGAAACACAGAATCCAAAGCAGGCTCCAGGCTTTGAGCTGTCAGCACAGAGCCCGAAGCGGGGGCTTGAACCTATGAACCGCAAGATCATGACCCAAGCTGAAATTGGTTGCTTACCTGACTGAGCCACCCAGGTACCCCCCAAAAGACAAAGTTTTAATGGTAGAAAGAAGCATTGTAAGGAGGAACAACAAGACTAGAAGGTCAGAAGAGCAGGCAAGAAGGACACATAACAGAGTGATGATACCAACATGCTCTGGGACCGGCCAGCTGAGGTTCACCTGCTAACAGTGCCAACCTCTAATTCTATGACCTTGGGCAAGCTGTCTAAAGTCTTCATACCTTGCTTTTTCTTTTTTTTTTTTTCCTCTCTCTTATTCTTTTCTTCAGGTTATAAAATGAGGATAACAGTAGTAACTACCTTGTAGAATTGTTATGAGGATTGAATGAGTCCATACACCTAAAATGCTTGACACATGATGAGCATTCTAAAAATTGTCTACTATTAGTTTTAACTAATTACTAAGAGCCCCATCAAACTGTGGTGTATTGATATGAGGAAAACAATGGACCAAAAACTTCAAAAGAGGGTGTGGTCATACTATGGGGAGTATAAAATTCCAGATGAGGAATTTGCACTTAATTTGTAGCACAATAGGGATAGATGTGGCTGTGCCATGTCTCATTTTAACGCAGTTAAATAGACACCTGATTTTTTGGACACAAATCTTTGTCCTGTTTTTTAAATAAATATGAAGGCTCTGCAGACACAGACTATGCTTTGTACTACTCAGTATAGCACCTAGAATTTATTACATGTCAAATAAGTCCTTAGTAATCTATTCATGGACCAAAAGATATCTTTAGAGCTCCACTCTGGAGAGCTAAATAGCTAATGAAAAGTTTCCTTCCATCCTTTATTCAGAGATATTAACAAAAAATACACTTAGACCTTTGGACTAGTTTTGCACTGGGAATTGACCAGTTTGACTTCTGGAATCAAAATGTGGTTTCTGCTCAATATTCTTTACAGACAAGTTTATTCCCAAAGTGATACATATTCAAGAGGTAATAAGTTTCCTTATTAACATACAAGGAATATTATTCAACTACAAACTATTTTGCACAATCCATGATACTGATAAACCCCATCTTAATAGGTAATTTTCCCTAGAGCATTTTTGTATATCACATGTTAAACCATTGAGAGCAGAGAAAAATCATTACAAAATATGAAAAAAATATCAAAAAAATAATTAAATAAAAAATACATATTTGAAATAAGAAATGACAGATCCAATTCAAGTTAATTTTCAAAATACATGAGTGACTTTTGAAAGTGAAACATTTGCTGTTTATTGGCAAGAGTGTTCTATAGGTGGTATTAACATTAATACCAGAGGGCTTAAGAAAATTCTGCTACTTAAAATACTGAAGCTTCATGATCAGCTAACATGACTAATTATTGAAACTGGACTGATACTCAAATTCCTGAACAGTTTTCTATTTCTTTTTTTTTTTTAATTTTTTAAATGTTTTTTATTTATTTTTGAGACAGAGAGAGAGACAGAGCATGAACAGGGGAGGGGCGGAGAGAGAGGGAGACACAGAATCCGAAACAGGCTCCAGGTTCTGAGCTGTCAGCACAGAGCCCGGCGCGGGGCTCGAACCCACCAACCGTGAGATCATGACCTGAGCCGAAGTCGGACGCTTAACCGACTGAGCCACCCAGGCGCCCCCAGTTTTCTATTTCTAATTAAAGACACACTAGTAAGAGATAATATTAAAACAAATATTTTTACTTGTAAATAAATATTTGGCACATTGGCACTTTATCTTAAATATATTTTTTTTTTTTGCAATTTAACACAGGCATATGCTAAATTGGGAAATTTAATGCTGATGATTTTTGCATATTGTGTTTGTTTTACCCTTTGTTTTGCTTTGATTTTCATAGATGAGAGTTAAAATCAAGGTCGGAGTCATATTGGGTGGGAGGCAGATGGCTTTTGCCAAATCGTAGTAAAAAAATCTATTTATTCACTAAAACTTAGTAAGAGCTTCCTTCCTCTCTGCTCAGATTATAGTATTACTTAAAATAATTACATATATGAGATAATTTGCATACTCAGACCATAGCCATTCAAAAGCCATGAATGGCTTCAGTCATTATGTGACTTTTCTGTTTGGTTTAACACAAATTCCCAAAATGGCTTTAAAGTTATTTGGAATTTTTCTTCCCAACATAATTGCAAGTTTATTCATAGAAATGGGAATTATTCTCTTATTCTACTTGGAAAATAAACGTCTCAGAAACTGAAAATTTATCAATAGACGACGCATTTATCAGTACTTCCTCTTTGAAATATTCCAGGGTTTCTCATCACATCATAGAATGGACAATTAAGGGCATCAGGTCTTGACTGGCACCTATGGGGACTAGTTGAAAATACCAGTTATTTCGTCTACTTTCTAACCAAATCATTTTCTGGTCCTGGACCCCTGATTCAACTCTCCAAGTAATTATGTTTCAGAGTTCTGTCCTCTTCCTTCACTTATATCCATCTCTAAAAGATGTATGAGTGTCCAAGCATCTTGAGTTAATTGCTCAAAGTGAACTTAGACCCAGACTCATGAGAGAAGTCTTCACCCTTAGTCATCATCAGGAGAGGATCCAGCAACTCCTTTTTCTCTCACTTATTCTTATTGTACCCCACAGTTCTATTTCATACGTAAAAGATATACCACATACCAAGAACTGTATAAAATTCTATTTAAATGTATATAAAGGATGTACCCAAACTCCCCTAATTGATTTGTGTTGCCTTTATTTTTGAGTAGCTAGAACAGATGTTAACCACTTGAAGTGATTACATAGTAGGCTTAATGAGAGGAGCTGGGTGCTACTTTAAAATTACACACTGTGTTTATGAAAACTTGTTTTTGTTTTTAATTCCCCTAGGGAGAGGGTTCCCATATTTGGCAAGCAAAATTATAAGACACCCAGGTAAATTTGAATAAACTGAAAAATTGAAAAAATAAAATTGGAATAAACAGCAAATACTTGTTTGCATATGTCCCAAATATTACACATCTTGCATTTTTATCTCACAATCCTACACAGGGAGTTCATCAAGTTGTCAAATAAATATAACTTTGGAGTTTTCAAACCCAGTGCCATTGTATAAAGCAAATGTCTAACTCCATAATACCGTGAAGAAAAAAAAAATAATCCATTTAAACAACTTCTTGATATTACGAAGTTGTTTAAATTTTTTTCTAGGTTGTTGTTTTAACATATTCAGGTCTAATCATTCTATTTATTTAACAATTTCTATGGTCTGGTGAAATCTGGAAGTGATAACAACTTAAAGAGACTTACAGCTTGAAGAGATCTCCGACCTGAGGGTGAATTAGTCAAGTCACTGTAAGTAAGAGTTAACCTGAAAATGTTAGATGATCTAAAAGCAGGCAGACATGATAACAGGAGCCTAGATGGCTAGGGTAGAGATCTGGAAACTGGTACATGCATAAAACTTTTGTAAAAAAAAAAATATATATATATATATATGTGTGTGTGTGTGTGTGTGTATGTATAAATATACATACATATGTGTGTACACATATATATACACATATACATATATACACACATAAAAAAAAGTAGACACTTCACATAGAGATTCTGATTTAGCATTCATATGTTCAAAACATCACACTCTTGTAGGAATTGGTTTGCAACACCTCAGCCCCATAGAATAATCATTCTTTTGTTTTTTATCTATAAATATAAGTTAATCATTCTTTATGAATTACAAAAGCACAACAGACATAATATATATTGACTGAGTGTTTATTTCATTAGCTTAGGCAAATATCTGCTGCCTTAAAATATACACGAGTAGGGGGTACCTTGGTGTCTCAGTCTGTTAAGCATCCAGCTCTTGATTCGGCTCAGGTCAAGCATCTATCTGACTTTTGATTTTGGTTCAAGTCATGATCTCATGGATTCATAAGTTCAAGCTCTGCATTGGGCTTTGCATTGACAGTATGGAGACTGCTTGGGATTCGGCCCCTCCTCTGCTTGTTCTCTCTCTCTCTCAAAAATAAATAAAAACGTGTGTGTGTGTGTGTGTGTGTGTGTGTGTGTGTGTGTGTTAGGCTATGTATATATATACATATACACAAATCTTTGAATTGTGACAATATGTAGGAAATACACCCATTGTAAGTATTGGTAAGTAAGCTATTAAAGGTATGTAGTAATTAAGTAAAGGTCTTAGTAAGTATGGTATTAGTAAGGACTAAGGATTTTAATGTGTACAAATTCTGTACAGTGGATTTGAAATCTGACAAATAGAAATATTGGTATCATTTTTAAACTAGACAAGGACAGTTTTAGCAAGGAAAATCATAACTTCATCTCATTTATGAATATATATGCAAAATTTAAACAATACGTATACAACTGAATCCAGAATAGCATAAGAAATACACATGACCAAGTGTGACTTATTTTAGGAATACAAATGTACTGTAACATTGAAAATCAATTAAACTACATAAACATTTAAAAGGAAAAGCATAAGATCATCTAAGAGATATGGAAATTTTATAAAATTCAGCATCTAGAAAACTAAGACTAGAGGAGAGATTCTCAGCCTGGTAAAAGATATATATCAAAAAGCCTATCACAAATATCCTCTTAGTGGTAAAATATTAAATGCATTCTCCTCAAAATCCGGAATAAGCCAAGAATTCCCATATCACTAACTTTTATTCCAATTTTATTGAGGATCTTTTTCAGTACACTAAGAAAGGCAAAATAAATTAAAAGCATAAATATTTAAAAGATTACTTAAAGAAAGAAAACATCATTTATAGGTGATATTACTGACCACATAAAATACCTAGAATTATCTATAGAAAAATTGCTAGAATTAATAAGAATTTAACAGGGTTTTACCCATGTTGTAAAGAAAGACACGGTACAAAAAGAAATGGCATCTCACAGAAGTAACGAACTGAAACAATGTTTAAAGCACCAAAAGCAAGAGCAAGAAGAGGTGGGATAGGGACTCTTTACAATAAAACAGAAACAAAAGATGAGCAGATATGTGTGTAGAAAATTTGACATTATGGAGAGACATTATAAAAACCTACACAGAGAGATAGCCCATGTTCAATGACAAAATGATCCGATATTTTAGAAGTAGATACTCTCCTCAACTTTACCTCCATTTTTATCACCATAGTCCAATTCATCATCATCTTTCACATTTCTCTAAACTTCTCCTAACTGGTCTCCTTCTACCTCTTCTACCATGTTGCCTCACAACATGTAAATTCTGTGCTCACAATCCTTCAATAGAGTCACATTTCACCATATAAATGCTAAAAGCTTTAAAGTAGCCTATTAGACGCTAGATGGCCCGGCCCCATAATTACCTTTCAGTCTCATCCCATATTACTCTCTCTTCGCTCAATTTGCTCCTGATGTAATGTCCTTGTAACTGGTTTTCAAACATGTGAGGATCCCTTCTGCCCTGGTGGCTCCCTCTACATCATTAAGGCCTTGTTATTGCAAGTCCTTGCTCAAATTCTCTCTCACAAAAATTAACCTTTTTTAAGGTAAAAAAATTTAATGTTTATTTATTTTTGAGAGACACAGACAGAGCACGAGTGGGGCGGGGGGAGGAGAGAGAGAGAGAGAGAGAGAGAGAGAGGCACAGAATCTGAAGCAGACTCCAGGCTCTGAGCTGTCAGCACAGAGCCCGGTGCAGGGCTCAAACTCACAGACCGGGAGATCACGACCTGAGCCGAAGTCAGATGCTTAACCAACTGAGCCACCCAGGTGCCCCAAAAATCTACCATATTTAAAAATGCAACTGGCTCTCTATTTCCAGATTCTCCATGTCACTTTATTTTTCTCAGTGGTGCTTGTTATCTCCTTATATGCTACATAATTCACTTATTTATTATGTTAATTTTCAGTCTCTGCCCAGTTAGAACTTAATCTTCATGAGGGCAGGGCTTTTTTTTTTTTCTGTTTTGTTTATTGCTGGATTTACGGCACAGTCAACAGTACCTGGCACATAGTAGGCACTCAATAATTATGTGGTAAATGCTGCAATGAATGAAATGTAATTTAGACTACAGTGAGATAGGGATTATTACTTAGTTAATAAAATCATTTGTAATTACACATACCCACTAGAGTGCCAAAAAATTAAGAACTATGATATATGAGAGGATGAAAATCAGCAGGAACTGTTATACCCTGCTGGTGGGAATGTAAATTTGGACTTTTTATCAGAAACCCTGTTGATTGACATTATCTTGTAAGGTTAAACAAGCATTCTCATGTCCTGCAAACCAGTAGTTCTGCCCTTACATACAAATCTTAGCAAACTTCTTGTATATATGTACAAGAAGCATGCAAAAATATCGATAGCAGAGTATTAATAACAACAAAATGCTGGAAGCCATGCAAATGTCTTTTGACAAAGGAATAGACAAATTAACAATGTTGTATTTACGGAATCAAACGTTAAAAAGTAGTTAAGACACTACATGAAACAAACCATTGGCAAAAATATGGATGTGTCTTAAAATATGTTGACTATAAAGCCATTTTAATAATTCTGAAGATAAGAAAAGCTAGACCAGATACTGACTTTGCCTTAACTACATATGCCAAAATAACTATTTATAGCGTTAGTTTCCTATACTGGTACACAAATTGCTAGTATAAATCTAGTCTTCTCTACTGGAAAGTAGGATGAGATAGTGCATAGATAGACACAAGTCATGCTAACATTTTAGTTCTTAGGTTGGATAATGGGTTGTTTGCCAATGTTTATTATATTATTTTGCTAATATATGTATTTTTTCAAGTATGAAAAATTTAAATATTCTTAAACTTATGTAAGCAATATGCTTAAAGTATAAATTATGTTATTTATATAAATAATATAATTATTTAAATATTTAAAAAATTTTATATCTGAATATAGAACGTAAACAGAAAAGAAACCATAAAATTCCCACAGCACTCTTTTGCATGCTTTAAAAATAAATTTCACTGGGTGCCTGGGTGGCTCAGTCAGTTGAACATCTGACTTCGGTTCAGGTCACGATCTCCCAGCTCGTGAATTCGAGCCCCGAGTCCGGCTCTGTGCTGACAGCTCCGAGCCTGGAGCCTCTTCAGATTCTGTGTTCCTCTCTCTCTCTGCCCCTCCCCAATTCATGCTCTGTCTCACTATCTCTCTCTCTGAAGGGTAAATAAATAGTAAAAAAAAATTTTTTTAATGAACTTGGCTGTTAGTGATGTAAAACAACTGTATATTCAGCTTATGTTTCAAAATTCTCAGAGACCATTTGGCCCCCAATTTTATGGTCATTGATTAACCCCAAATTCTAGGGTATGGAATACACTCTCCTCAAAGTTTTGATCTTTCAAACTTCTGAAACAAATCCTCCCATTCATATTTGAGATCCAAATATTCCATGTCAGTGTTTCACAATGCTGTTGTTATTAGCTGAAATAAGCTTCCTGAATTATGGTGACACAGAGGAAAAGAGGAAAAGGAAAATGTAGCTCAAAACAGCTTTTTTTCTAACTAGCTCAGCCATACATTCTTACGGGTGATTCAGCTGTGTTTATTTTCAACCAAAACCCTTGTGTTATTCCAGAGATGAATAGGCTGTTCCTAAGTAGTATCATATTTTTTGGTCCATGCCAATTGCCTTGATGGAGTTAAGAATGTGACCACAGTGACAGTGGCCATGAAGGTTTTATGAGAGACATTCTCTTCTGCAGAGCAGACAAAATGCTTGCAGTGAAGGTTTAAGAAAAAAAAAAGGAAAAGAAAAACATTTCCATTGCATTATGTCTCTTGATGCACTCCTAATGTATTCCTTTTTAAAATATCCCTTTGCTGAAGTCGAGGAAAAGACAGAATGAGCAACAGTTGCTGTTCTATGTACAAGTAGCCATTTTTAAAACTTTTAAAAATGCAGCAGAACAATTCAAAAGAGCAAGTGGCATGGTTACTTTTTTAAAACATATGTATTCTCTATAGCTACATTTATCAGACTCAAAACATGCAAATCACAATGTATGAATTTGGATATGGCTAGTTTCTTTCAAGACTGGCTAATACAAAGATATTAAATCCAGCTAGTTAGGTATTAAATGCAGATTTCTTGATACAGAGCCAACATTTCTTTTAAAACCATTCAACACCACTGTGTTTAACATCAAGACATATTTAAGATGTTGAAAAGCTTCTATTCAACAATATTCCTTGAATCAACAATAGTTTATTAATTATTAATCAGACACATTTTTCTTCACTTTAAGTCCCCTCTTTGACTTTCTGTAAGTACCTTAGAAATTTCCAAGTAAGTGTGAATTTTCCTTGCCTATTGAAGTCAAGTTATTTTGTGTGTTTGAATTACAAGTTGAAGGAGGCCATGGTTTTGTTAACTCAATTTTTGTACTCAAATACAACATTATTGAAATTATTCTATGCTTGTGGTCTGTGATTGCTTCTTTTGAGTCCTACTCACCTCTTCCTTTGAAGACATTATTATCTTAAGATGAAAAAAATATGTGTGTCCTATTAGCCAAATCAATATTTCCATTCAGGTAAAAGGTCTAAAATTAAAAAAAAAAAATACCACATAAAAGTAAATCATCTCCAGCAATGTAGTTGCTAAAAGAGTTTGGCTTTTATACTTATGCAAGACTGACTTCTTGCTAAGCCTTCACTCCAAGGCATTTTATAATGGAGGTTGCCAGTGTTTGACCTTGTTAGTCTGTAGAATTAATTTGTTAATGTGCAGTCCCTAACTAAGCCCTAATATTTGTTCTTCAGACTTTTTTTAAATGGCTCTTCCATTCACTCTCAGGATATAACATTCATCATACATTCAATGACAGGGGAAATGTCTCTTTATGACCTTTTTAATGCTCTGAAAAATCATTTGTTAAAGGAGGGGTTTTGAAGGAAGTATTGTCCTTCTGGCTTAAAGTTATGGTTTTTCAACACCTGGCATAAAAGGAGTACCTTCACAACCAGGTTTTTTTAAGGTAAATAGACAAGTCTAAAAGCTCAAAAGGAAATGAATGCCATGTTCAGTCTGAAAGCTTAGAGGGAAGATAAGGGACAGCACGAAGACAAAAGCAAAACAGGAAAGCCAAAGCAGTGAGGAAAAAAAGAAGAAAAGAAAAGAAAACCTCAAAGATGAATACTAATAAAGGAAAGTTTATCATTACTCTCAGAATACATAAATATCTCCTTTTTTTTTTTTACCAAAATATTAGGTCCTTTGAAATGTTCCAAAAAGATTAGAATCTAAAATTGAGTCTCACTCTTGTATTCAAAGATTAGCATTTCATGAGCTTCTGCCCCCTCTTGGTGAATTTTTCCTTACTAACATTAGTTATCAAGACACTTGGCATTTTTTTCACAGCATGCATGAGTCACAACACAGACACCTCTATCCTCAAAATAAATGGATGTTGAACTTTGAATAAAACATGTCTCTTTCATCTCAGTCTCAAATTTGTGAGTGTGCACCTCTTCCCTCTTAGCCTGTTGTTTGATTGCCTTCAGATAACCATTCTTTCCTTTGTGCAATCCAGGTTGAAAAAATATATGCCAAGGATTTACCTTGGGAAGCATCTGTCCATGAGTATGAAAGCATTGGGGAAAAGATTATATGTGATGTACTTGAGATTTTTCCAAGGCCCCAAGTCACTGCCATTAGGCTATATTTCTAGGAGATTCTAGGTTCCAAGATTTCACAAAGCGTACTTGCCTGATGGTGATATAATTAAATTTTCTAAAATAAAGTGATTTTCATTTCCCTAAGACATGTGCCAATCAGAAAGCTTATTTCTAAAAGAGAATATGGAAATATCTTAGTCAAATAAGAATATATTCCATTTTGACTGTTTATCAGTTATTGGAACATTCACAAATCTTACATATCTGCTATTTTATTCCTACGCAAGGAGCTGTCTAGACTGTTAGGTGGGTAGATTGGTTATTTCTATCTCATTTTATAGATTAGGAAACTGAAATAGGGAGTCATAGGTTATGTCACACTGACAGTCATTAGGAGAATCATAGTAAGAGCTGGAGTCTACTGATTTTTCACCCAGGATTATTTTATTCATTCATTCAGTATTATTGATTGCATACCTGTTATGTGCCAGATACTACACTGGGGTCTAGGAATACCATTATGCTGCCTGCCATCCCCTTGTTAGCTACATATAAATATATCAATGTGTAATATAAAAATATTACTTGAAGTCAAAGTAACTTAAATGAGGGGGACCTGAGTGGCTCAATCAGTTGAGTGTCGTACTCTTGATTTCAGCTTGGGTGTGATCTCATGGTCATGAGATCAAGCCCCACGTTGAGCTCTGCACTGAGCGTGGAGCGTGCTTAAGATTCTCTCTCTCCCTTTCTCTCTGTCCTTCCCCTTTTGCTTATGCTCTCTCTCTCTGTCTCTCATTCTCTCTCAAAATAAATAATTTTTTTAAAAAATTTTAATATGAAATTTATTGTCAAATTGGTTTCCATACAACACCCAGTGCTCATCCCAACAGGTACCCTCCTCAATGCCCATCACCCACTTTCCCCTCCCTCCCACCCCGCAACAACCCTCAGTTTATTCTCAATTTTTAAGAGTCTCTTATGGTTTGGCTCCCTCCCTAACTTTTTTTTTATCCCTTCCCCTCCCCCATGGTCTTCTGGTAAGTTTTTCAGGATCCACATATGAGTGAAACCATATGGTACCTGTCTTTCTCTGTATGACTTATTTCACTTAGTATAACACTCTCCAGTTCCTAAAAAATATTTTTTAAATTAAACTGAAACTACCAATATCATCAACACATTTTCATTGTTAGTTATCATTATTATTGCCTAAATTTTCCAATAGAATTGATTCAACCTTAATTACACAGACTGTAAGCTGTCACTTGTTGCAAAATGTCTAGCAAACTAGTAGACACTTGGAAAAACATTTTTCAAGAGAATAGAGGTGTAGTTTTTCTTTATTCACTAATATTTGCTACCTGTACTCCACATCAGCACCCCCGCCAGGTCTGACACTCAGCACAATAAGAAAATAGATGCAAGTTGTGACTGGCATCATCCTTCCACCTCCCACATCTGACCTGGCCCCAGGTTCTCTCTTTCTCAGGCCTTCACCACGCCTACAAAAGCCTTCTCCCAGCTAAATCTTAAATGATACTAGTATTTACAGCACAGGAATGTTTCTATTGTACTTTATTGTGTGGCTTTTGCAAAGTTCCAAGATCAATGGAATAAATCCCTAAACCCAGCAGTTCAAAAAGAAGTTGAGAATAAATGTCAGAAACTAACACCTACCCCCATTTCAAATCACAGTTTACAAGACATCATCTCTTAATTAAACTGACTTCAGTCCTCTGCTGAATATTTGTACAAGTAAGTCATTTGGAAATCAGTGCTGCATTGACTCTAAAATTAAATACTCCCTCAAAAAAAAAAAAAAAAGAAGAAGAAGAAAAGGAAAGAATCCTTTAAAAAAGTGTCTTCAAATAATAGATACTCTACTGGAAATTCCCATCATATTGTTTCGTATTTAATAAAAAGCTTTTTAATAGTTTATTTATTTATTTGGAAGGGGGGCAGAGAGTGAATCCCAAGCAGGCTCCATGCTCAGCAGGGAGCCCAGTGTGGCGCTGGATCCCATGACCGTGAGATCATAACCTGAGCTGAAATCGAGTCAGACACTTAATCAGCTGAACCACTCAGGTTCTCCATATTTTTAAAAGTAAGGACCGAACAAGTTTGCTTTAAACAAAGAAGTATCACTTCAGCATATGTCAAGGATGTTTGCGACAGAGAAGTCTAAGGACAAAGATTTAGATTTCCCCTCCATTGTGTAGAGGTGTTACTGGAAAATGGCTACTAAATAATGGGCCACAGGTTTCATTCCCCTTTAGCATGTCCTTGGAGCCATGGAGCTGGTTGTTATTTATAGTGTCCACCAGACGTAATATGTAACACTTGCCAGCAAAATTGATGAAGAAGTGAGATAGTCACAAGATGGAAGGAGCTTCAGTCCCTAAATGTAGAAAGCTCCCTGCCCATCAAGAACATCTTATTTGGATTATATATGAGAAAGAAAATAAATTTCTATTTTATTAACCCATGGAGATTTCAAGCTAATCCACCACAGTAGATAGCATTATCTTAAGTGATGAAATGCCCCTGTGTCAAACAAAGTTGAGAAAGATATTTGTTTGTTAACTATGTATCTTAGTCTGTTTGGGCTACTATAATAGAATGTCACAGACTGGGACGCTTATAAACAGCAGAAATTCATTTCTCTCAGTTTTGGATGCTGGGAGAGGGCCCACTTCCTGGTTCACAGATGGCCATCTTAATGTTGTATCCTCACGTGACAGAAGAGGTAGGGGAACGGGACTCTCTGGGCTCTCTTTTTTAAGGGCACTAATCCCATTCATGAGGGCTCCACCCTTATAACATAAACAGCTACTGAACGCCACTCCTCCTAATGCCATCCTATTGGGATTAAGATTTCAACATGTGAATTTGGGGAAGACACAAACATTCAGCATATGATACATGGGAATCAAAGAGGATATAAGATAGGATCTGTGTATGAGATTTTTTTTTTTGTCTGTGTTGTCCTTTGTAACATCAGTAATGCTTAGTCTGTTTTTTGAACATTATATAACAGGAAATGTTACAGAGAAAATATACTCATGAATTTTCCTAGGAATCAAAGCTGTGTGCACCTGAAAAGTAGCTCCAGGATATCAAATCTAGCACCACAAGTTTTGAGGGGATGCACAGGTAGTTTGTATTCTCCTAGTTTCCATGGGCTCAATGGAATCAAATCCCAAGATAAATGGTGATTGCAGGGGATCCTGAGAAAGTTTCAAATACATCAGCCATCCTCAAGAATGAAGTGAAGCCACGATTCCATTGGACCTCTCCCTTTGCGCCTCCAACGACAACTATGCTTAACATCTATCATCTCTATGGAACATTACACACAGTAGTATTTGCTTTAGTTGCTAAGGATGTACTAGCCACAGATGCACAATTAAAACAAGACTAGTATGCACAATGTAGGCCAAAATATATTTGGACTTAAATTTTTTCAAACGAATTCAAGGTGAATAAAAGAAATTTATATTATTTTCTCATTCATTTAATTTTAGACACTGTTGAGGAAATAATTAAAATGGATTAACTTAATCTCTGAATGTGAATCTGTTTCTTAATTAATGGGAAAATCCTTTGCACCAAACAATGATGCCAATCTGTTGAGAAATACTATAATGCTATAAGCTATGATAACAAAACAATGTGTTTTTTTAATTTTATTTTTTATTTTTTAAAATTTATATCCAAATTAGTTAGCATAGTGAAACAATGATTTCAGGAGTAGATTCCTTAATGCCCCTTACCCATTTAGCCCATCCCCCCTCCCACAATCCCTCCCGTAACCCTCAGTTTGTTCTCCATATTTATGAGTCTCTTCTGTTTTGTCCCCCTCCCTGTTTTTACATTATTTTTGTTTCCCTTCCCTTATGTTCATCCATTTTGTCTCTCAAAGTCCTCATATGAGTGAAGTCATATGATTTTTGTCTTCCTCTGACTGACTAATTTCACTTAGCATAATACCCTCCAGTTCCACCCACATAGTTGCAAATGGCAAGATTTCATTCTTTTTGATTGCCGTATATATACCACATCTTCTTTTTCCATTCATCCATTGATGGACATTTGGGATCTTTCCATACTTTGGCTATTGTTGATAGTGCTGCTATAAACATGGGGAAGCATGTGTCCCTTCAAAACAGCACACCTGTATCCTGGGGATAAATGCCTAGTATTACAATTGCTGGGTTCTAGGGTAGTTCTATTTTTAGTTTTCTGAGGAACCTCCATACTGTTTTCCAGAGTGGCTGCACCAGCTTGCATTCCCAAACAATAGGTTTTTACCATTAACTCCCCATGCTATGTGCATTCTTATTTACACCAGTTCATAAACAAAGAATTAAAGAACAGAGAGATAGGTCAGTCTTCTTAGTCCTTGTAAACAACTCTTTGATAAATGAAAGGCAAATTCAGAGGTAAGAAAATAACTCTGTCTTATGTAACCAGAGGATTTCTTTTTCATTTTTTCAAATGCCCTTTTTTTCTGTTCTTAAAGCTACCTTACCAAAGGACCCTGAAAAAGGAGATGTCTCTTTAGACAATTTGCTTGGAGCATTTATAATGTTTAGGGTACCCACAAAAGAAAAAGCCCTGTTAAGACATTATCCTGAAAAAGGAGCAAGTTGACTGCTTTTTGCCTACTGTGAACACCAGAGATAGGATTTAGAGTTCAAACTATAACAATGGCTCAAAGGATTTTTTTTTTACTTTGGTACTAAAAAGACAACAAAAAGATTCATTAAGTATGACTGAATTCAAAGCAGGAATTAAAAAGTGTAGGGGCACAGGGGGGCTCAGTCGGTTAAACAACTGACTCTTATTTGGGCTCAGGTCATGATCTCACAATTGGTGAGATTGAGCCCCATGTCGAGCTCTGTACTGACAGCATGGAACCTGCTTGGGATTCCCAATCTCTCTCTCTCTCTCTCTGCCTCCCCCCTGCTCACACTTTCAATAAATAAATAAAGAAATACTTTTAAAAAGAGGATTAAAAAGTGTATATTGCTCTCTAAGATTTAACTTAAATATTTTTGTGTATTCAATAAGTATCAAATAATATTTTGGGGGAATTAATTTTCCATCATAGGATACGGTCTAAATCTTTAATTTTGGGGAGATGATGACTAAGGGTTGTTTTAATTATGCATTTGATCTTTGACATTCACCCTATCTAGTTTGGAAAGTTTTTCTTCTACAGTTGCTTTAATTAGAAGCTATAGAAAATAATTTTCCTCTGTCCATGATAGCTCAAGTTTAGAGTTTACATAAAACAGTTTTCTGATGCAGTCTGTGATCTGAATGTTCATCACTGTGATAAGACATGTTCATTAGTATGATCAATCCTAACAATGTGAAATCTCAATTGTTCCTTCCTTTCTTCTAGACCTCCAATTGTAGCATGCTTCAGACCTCTTCTCTTCATCTCCTCTCTCTTTATGATGATCACATCCTGTTTGCTTGGAGTTGCACACCATCAACAGGCAAATGACTCTTAAAACTTATGTCTCCAGCTCCACCCTTCCCCCCAGAACTCCAGACATAAATGGTCAATATTTGTTTGTGATCTCCATTTACATGTCGAAAAAGCTACTCAAATTTAGCATGTTTGAAAGAACACTTCATGTCTCTAGGAAGGGAAACAAAAGACTCACCCATTCTCTTTCTTATCTCAGTTAATGGAAAAACCATTTCTCTTTCTCTCTTCAAGCCTTATGAGACTTTCTGACTGCTTCAAAACAGTTCCTAAATCTCAACCATTTCTTACTGCATTCATGAATACCACCATAGTCCGAGCCACATATCTCCCAGGGTATTAAAAGATCCTCCTCACATTCTCCTTGCTATCACTCTGCCTCAGCACACTCCAGCCATGCTTACTCCTTTCTGCTGGTCCTCAAGAACACAAGCTAGCTCCTCCCCCACATCTCTACATTTCTGTGCTGTATGCCTGGAATACTCCTATCACAGATCTTTGCATGACTGTCCCCTTCATCTTACCCACAACTGCCCAAATGTCACCTCTTCAGAAGGATTGTCTTTGACCATGCCTCCAAACCAGTTGTCACCCCCTATATCCTTACTCTGCTTTACAGGTAGTATTTGTTTCTACCTGAAGTTATATTGTTTATTATTTTTGTCTCTCACTAGAATACAACTTATTTGTCTCTCATCACTCTATCCGCAGTATCAGAATAGTGTATACACATAGCAGACAATCAATGATATATGTTAACTGAATGAATGATAAACAGTCTTCTTTCCTAAGATTTTAGGGACCTCACATGGCTACAGCAGAAATTGGCCCTGACCTAACTGCTCTGGTGCTACCTGTTTGCTGATTTAGAAAATTTAGTGTGTGTGTGTGTGTGTGTGTGTGTGTGCGCGCGCGCACACGCGTGCGTGCACACTGAGATAGCCTTGTCTCTAAGGCATTCTAGCATCAGGAGTTCAGACCAAGAATTAGAAGATGTAACCATGATTGATTCTAATACCAGAGCAGAGATACTTCTCTCTGCTACAGCCTAAGTCTCCAGAACTATTGGATCGGCAGTGGTTGTTCAGGCTACTCTCCTGGGTATAGAAATTGGAATGTGCATCTAAATACAAGACCACCAGTGATGCTATGGACTTGGAAAGAGATTAGCATAGCAATTAAGTGATTAAACTTATCTTTTATATCAAATTTCATTTCACCCCCATGTTCTCAAGTCCTACATGAGCTTGCTATATTCAAGGAACTGTGTTGAACACCATGGGAGCAATCTTAAATTACTGCTTCCAGGTAGAACGAAAGCAAAATTTGAAGATAAAATTTAATAAGATTTCTTATAATTTTTGTTTATTTTAAATAAGAATGTTTCTTCTTCCCAGCCACAGCTTCAAGCCAAAAAAATTACATTTCAACTCAATGATATCAGCAGCTATTTTCTGCCCATGTGCTGGTATCATGGCAGTCACAGGCCGGGAGACTCTGCTTAGTCCAGTTCACATCTTCCTCACTTGGATAAAGAACTCAGTGCACTTGACTCAACTTCGTTCTATCTTTGAGAAGCTACATTGCTATTTGAAAGAAAATAAAGCTGTGTGTTTGCATATAACCAAAGATCTCAATTTTGTATAATTTACAGATATAATCCCATTTATCGTGCCTTTATAGGATTCGGGAGAAGAAAGTGGCCAACAGCCAGCACGCGCAGCCGTAATCACAGCAGCAGTATCAGCCACACTGACAGCAACATCAATAGTTAGGGTAACTTTTTTATACATGAGGTTATTACTTTTTTATTTTTTAATAACTTAATGAAACAGGACTGACCTTGAAGAAACGCATTTTCTGGAGTAAACAATGGAAAGGAGCTATTAACCTAACACAGCAGGAAATATATTGACCACAGTTAGAAATGTATTCTCTCAGAATGCAATACACAGAGTTTACTTACTGGTGCTAGTATCTGCTTGAAAAACTAAAGAGAGAAAAAGAAACAGAAAACAAGAAAGACATATTTTCATTGTTGATGTATAATCTGCAAAGCCAGCAATCTGAAAATACACAAAAGTATTTAACTGTGACTAGAGTATGTATTATTTTTCATAGTATGGCTCCTAAGTATCCTTGTCCTTTTTAGATGCTTCAGACTGTGTAAAGGGAGTAAAATATTCAATTACTTTTTAATGTCTCAAAATCACTCTCAGCAAAATGAAATCAATGCAATTGCCAAGAGCCCTCTTTATAGGATCAGCTGTATTAATTCAAGATATGTCTCCTTCCCTCAGGTAACTTTAGTTTGAACATTGTTTATACTAAGTTTAACCCTTGGTGGAGACTGAATCCCATGCTTTCAAGAATGAATAAAAAATAATTTTAACAAAGGCAGCAGAGATGTGTCACTTCTGCAAAAGATAGTGAACAGATTGCTACATAATAAATACAGCTTACTTAGTGATATCCACAATTTCAAATCTTCAAATGCTACCTTAATGCACAGGCAAGGGGTTATAGACCTATAGGAGGCCAATTATACTGGACATGTTCCAGGAGGTCTAAGACATCTACCTGGAAAGAGTAGAATAGAACAGAGCTGTGCTCAACTTTTCATAAAATTCACTGTGAACTAAGTTCACAACAGATAAATTATGACCAAAACAGTGTTCAAAGCCAGGCTTGACTCAAGCAGGCACTGGATGATTGGTCTGTAAAAAACTTGCACTCATAGCATTTTTCCAGAATTAACTAGTGACAGGAACTTTCTCACTTCCAGTTTCCATGGGCATTATCTCAATATTTTTTCAGAGGAACTCAGGCTCTGGTTCAGTAAGGGTTCTCAGTAGTTCTTAAGAATTGCATATGATTCACGGGGCACCTGGGTGGCTCAGTCAATTAAGGGGCTGACTTCAGCTCAGGTCATGATCTCACAGCTTGTGGGTTTGAGCCCCGCATCGGGCTCTGTGCTCATGGCTCAGAACCTGGAGCCTGCTTTGGATTCTGTGTCTCCCTCTCTCTCTGCCCCTCCCCCACTCATGCTCCATCTCTCTCTCTCTCCCTCTCTCTCTCTCTGTGTCTCGAAAATAAATAAGCATTAAACAAAGGAAAAAAAAAGAATTGCATATGATTCAGATTATCCCAACTACACTACCAGGTAGATCTGAATTAACTCTTGAACTACACACTCATTAACAAAATAAAGAAGTCATTTAGACGGCATGGTGTAAAGGCCGGTTTTGCTTCAGTTCTTCACTTTGTATGTTTAATATCACCTTGAGGAGAAATCTGCTGTTAGGACTTGGGAAGAAATTGAAATAAGCACATTCCCTATTTATCAATTGTACAGAAGACCTTTCCAGTGATGCTGGATTAGCAGTTGGTATGACCTTCATGTGATAAAGAGAACTCCTTTGTATGTATTTTTTAAGTGGGCTCTTTTGTAGAACCAACTTAATGCCAAATAAAGCATTTTCACCTAAAGGCAAACAATACAACATTCTGGTAATTACCTGATTTGTAAACTCACTTGATGAAAAAGAAAAAAAAATAATAATAGTCTTAACTGCTGTACAATACTAAGCCAAAAAGTTTCTGGCACTATTTGCAGATTTTGACTTAAAGGTTTAATTCAAGGTGAAAATTGCACTGGGACACATCCTGGGAGAAATAGTTATGGTTTTGTTCATTCTTTCCTCCTAAACAGGAAATTGCTTTTCCGAGTCTACACTATTTTAACAGCAGCATTAAATGCAGCTCACTGCTCTGAATTCAGATGTAATACCTTATAATGAAAATGGGGGTGGGCAAGGGAGGGAGAAAGCAGGTCAGATGCCAGATTGGGGTGAGTAAAATAGAATAACAATAACAATACCCAAATCCACCCCTGAGTAATTAGTTGCTATTTTTTTTTAATGTGGTTAAAAAATATTTGGATCTAGTGAGCAAACAAATGCTTTACTACATGCCCTTACGAGGGCATACTAATCATGTTAACACATTAGAGATAACTAGAAATGTTAGCTGTAAACAGGAAAACTGGAAAATTTTAAAGACTTCAAAGACATTCTATATAACATTTGTCAGAAGTAGATATTTGAAATATTGTCTACACTTTGCTGAATCTCAAAGGTGATAAAAATTACTATTGGATCTAGAGACTTTTTTATTATGATCACTTTGGCATGATTAACTTCTACCTCAAACTGTACATTTCTCATAGGGAGACCATTATTTATTTATTTACTTTTAGTTTATTTCTTTATTTTGAGAGAGATAGTATGCAGGGGGAGGGGTGGAGAGAGAGGGAGAGAGAGAGAATCTCAAGCAGGCTTTGTGCTATCAGGACAGAGCCCGACTCTGGGGCTCAATCCCATGAACCATGAGATCATGACCCGAGCCAAAATCAAGAGTTGGATATTTAACTGACTGAACCACCCAGGCACCAGGAAGACTATTTTTTAAAGTGAACTAATCTGAACCCAATAGAGGAATATAGGGAATGAATGATGTGCATCTTTTCTCCCAAAATAGAAAATTGATTGTCTATGTCATTATTGACTCGATAGCAGGTTTCCTCAAATTTTTGCCATGGTGAAGTTAAAAGACAATGATATTAGGGTCAGGCACACATAAGTTCAAATCTAGACTCTCTCATTTTTAGGCTGAATATTTTTGGATAATTTACTAAACTTCCTTGATTCTCACTTTCATCAACTATAAAATAGATATATTAATATATCTTTTTAAGGGGCATTGGGAGGATTTAGTGAGATGTGCATATGCAAGCAGGTGACTACTATACTTTGTGGCATATACTAGGTGCTCAGTAAATGCTAGTTCCCCTGTAAACACATACATAGGATCTATGGACTTAGTTTCATTTTACAACAAAAGAAACTGAGGCTGGTGAAATAAAATGACTAAGGCAAAATCAGTGAGTTTTTTTAGAGGCAAAGCTGATCCTGGAATCTGATCTCCTGAACTGTCACTTAACACATATAGTGGGTACCAGGAAGGCCGGATATCACAGTAATTAAAACTTTGGAGTCAGACCAAACCCTAACCCAACGCATGGATTCAGCAAGTCATTTAACTTTTCTGAGACTCAGTGTCATCATTTAGAAAAATGGAAAGAATAGCCACCTCACAGAGGTGCCATAAAAGCTGATTAGAATATGTGAATAACGTAGCAGTATCCTGCAGGTACTCGAAACTCAATCAATGGTAGTGATTATTATTAAATATTTATTAGGTGATGGGCATCATGGAAATTACTGTGAGATACCCCAAAATTCTTTGTCCTGGAAGAGCTTTGTGGGAAAATAACACAAAGAAAAATAATTATTGATGCTAAGCAGTATTTAAATGACAAGTGACAGATAAGCTAATGCATTAAATGATGGTGAAATAGATCATTTTATGTTGAGGTGGCCAGAAAAAGCCTCAGTGAGGAAGTAGGATTGAAGTCAAGCTCGAGAGAAGTAGATTCATTCATCTTAACAAAATATTAGTTACCTTTTTTCCTTTTTCTATAGGAAAGGTGACAAAGCATTTTTAATTTCAGAATTGTACACAGCTTCCTGAATGAAGCCTGATGGACAAATATTTCATCTTGAATACCAAAAAGGTAGCCACAAGCGTAAGTTTCGTGTGTGTGCGCGTGCGCGCCCGCGTGTGTACCTGTACACACGTGCTTAGTCACAAGTTTTTGTGAGATGGTTCACTCAAACTCCAAAAACATGCACTGTTTTCTAGGCCAATGGAATGTACATCTTAATAGTTCCCTTGTCTGAAGCACCGCGGAAAAAGTCTCATCGAGTTATTTCTCAACAACATCTCCACCACGGACAATTGATACACCCATTAAAAACACTGGCAGTGTGTCTGCTTTGGTTACCGTTTTGATGTGCTTTCTAATGGTGCTGCTTGCCTTTGGCAATAATTGTAATTCAATTTATGCAGCTACAAAATCATCCAATCTTACTGCCTATTCCATGTCACAAAATAACTTTTCTCTTTAGAGTTAATCAGCCTTACATTGTATATCTTCTATTCCTAGATTTCACCGCATCTCCCAATCCTTTTCAAGCTGAACAAGTTTGCATTCAAGAAAGAAAACACATTAGAAGTAAAGGGACCAACTTGGAATCGATGGCCAGAGAGGCCACTCATAAAAGTGGTGACTTGTCTCTATTACAAAAATTGGTGTGTGTGTGTGTGCATATATATGTGCGTGTGTGTGCGTGTGCATGCACACGTGTGTGTGCGCAAGTGTGTGCATTTGGGTGTGCGTGTGTGTGTGTGTCCACGTGAGTGTGGGGGGGGTTGGGGGTGCGTGTGTGTGCACGTTTGTGTGTGTGTATGTAGGTGTGTGTGTGTGTGTGTGTGTGTGTGTATTTTGCTCTGGATAAAGAGGATATTTTAAATCTTTAATTATATAGACACTGTTCTAAGGTAACATTTTAAAATAATTTTATGCATGATTTTATTTCATTTTTATACAAACTTTGAAATGCAGTTGAAAGTGTTCTCAAGGCAAGCGTTGTGTATACATAACCACTCTGTCAAGTCATCTTAATATTGAGAAGTATAAATATGAAAAAACTTTTTCTTCTAATCACAGCTTTCAGTGATGTTCTGTATAATTTGCCTGTACTTTGATGTTATCTTGGGCCAATTCTATCATTTTCAGCATTTAAAAGTTTAATCTCAGAGTCTATTAGGGTTTCTTCATGCACTGCCAGCTGTTTGCCAGAGTACAGTCTTGAGCTGGGACACTGACTTCTTCTTTGAGTGATCTCTTCTCAGTTCCTCCTTTAACACCAAGTCCTCCAGGGTTGGGTAGAGAAAAGGCAGAAGAAAGGAACAAATGTCTCTTTCTTACCTGGGCTGTCCTGACGCTTCTTCGTGGGTTTTGCTCCTTCAGTAAATCTAACTTACTGTTTATCGGTGTCCATTATGTGTCTGAGTCCAGAAGTTGATCCTCCTATGGCACAGAGCATTGCTACCCAAAATGTGGCCCACAGACTGGCAGCATTGCCATCATCTGATGAAACTGGTAGAGCCTTAGCTCCCACACCTGCCAAATCAAAATCTGAATGTTAACAAGATCCCTGGGTGATTTGTATGCACATTAAAGTTAAACTGTTGTGGTGAAAAGCAGCTCTTTTTTATTTCCCTTCTGTCACAGTCTGATATACTTTTAAAGTATAATAAAAATAAGTCTATAGAAAAATAATTGTTTTAAAAATGCATGCAAAGCGCAAGCCAAAGTTTTGTTATTTGATTCAACAGATAGACCACAATGCAGTAAAAAGTACCAGACCTGCCCTCCCACCAGAAACATACATGAAACAGTACTTTTTAAACATTAGACAAGAGGCAACACAGGACTTTAATCCCTAAGAGAAGGGAAACAGACAAGATGAGCCTTTTTAGCACCTTTGCCTAAAGCATGACACAGATAAGGGGGAGGGAACACAAGCAAGGACAGGCTCACAAAATTGAGGAGTCAAACCTAAGAGTTCACTCAAATTGGAATGGCTTGACTTTGTGGGGCAGAGTTGTTTTTTGTTGTTAGTGTTGTTGTTTTAATGTTTATTTTTGAGAGAGAGAGAGAGAAAACACAGGGGAGGGGCAGAGAAGGAGACAGGATCTGAAGCGAGCTCTGCGCTGATAGCAGAGAACCTGATTGGGGCTCGAACTCACAGGCTATGAGATCATGACCTGAGCTGAAGTCCAATGCTTAACCAGCTGAACCACCCAGACACCCCTGGGGCAGAGTTTTAGAAAGGAAATAGCTAGGAAGAATAAGAGCACAAGAAATCTCAAATTCGTGATTGAATTCTAAGCAAAGAGTAACGTTTTGCACTCAACTGGAACTTCATGCAACTGGGCAAAAACTCAGGGACCTGTAAAGGAGCAAATCCAAAGTTCACATGGGGTTAGGAGACATTTCAGTTTCAACCAGTTAAGGTGGAGAGATCTTTGATAGATTTTTCTCCTTCAAACTCAGACCTACAGTTTCCAGATTAACATAGTGGAAGTTAAGAAAAGAAACTTTAAGGGGCACCTGGGTGGCTCAGTCAGTTAAGCGTCCACTTTGGCTCGGGTCATGATCTCACAGGTTGTGGGTTCAAACCCCACATCGGGCTCTGTGCTGACAGCTCAGAGTCTGGAGCCTACTTCAGATGCTGTGTCTCCCTCTCTCTCTCTGTCCCTCCCCTGCTCACACTCTGTCTCTCTCTGTCTCTCAAAAATGAATAAACATTTTTTAAAAATTACAGAAAGAAAAAGAACTTTAAAAAATCCTGAAAGACAGGTTTCTCTCTTTCTGGACTAGGAGTAATTTCATGTTAACAAAATGAAACCTTAAGAAATTATTGCTCAAGTTTAGTTTGAACAATAGGAAAAAATAATGACCAATCAGAGACGATGTAATGGTCTTTGTGTTAGAGAAATTGGAAAGAGAAAGAAAATGAATGACTGTTGGTATACTCATATTGTTCTCTACTAACCACAATTTTTATCCAGACCTGGTAAAATCTTAGTCCTGGACATCGCAGTATGTGTGCCTCTTACTTCAAGTATAAGTGTCTCCTGGTACTGTTTGAAGTGATCTTTCCTTTCCTAGGTGGCAGTTTTTTTAACTGACCTAGGTGTGACTAGGGACCAGAAAAACCTAGTCGAAAGTAGTGTCTAGCCAGTAGGATGGTACAAAGGCTGGCAAAGACTCAATTATAGGTATGTCTGCTTTAAGCTCCTGAAAATGTACAGCAAGTTCAAACTTTAAATATCAGAAAATCGTTCAAGTAACAAAACGATGCTAGGAGTAAAGTGAATTCAGGTATAGATTTGGCAGAAATAAAACAAAACCTTTAAATATGAACCTAGAACATGTGGGTTTGAGTCGCAAACTTGTCTGTTAATAGGTCTTTGATCTAGGATAAGCAACAAGCTATATTTTTTACATTTCTATATTATAAAATACAGATTTAAATAATACAGCTAACATGAAAATGGTATGTAAAGTATAAAATGCTATGAGTATTTTGGTATGTATGCTTTTTTAAATAAACAAGCACTTATATACCACTCAGTATGCACTAAGCACTGGTCTGTACATTTTCTTCACAAATATTAACTCACCTAAGTGCCATTTTACAGGTGAGGGAACTTGAGTTACCGGGAGATGAAATAACTTGGACGAGATCACACAGAGTTAGTAAATGGTAGAGCTCGGATTGGAATCCAAAAATCCAATTCCAGAGTCCATGCTAACCCAAGTTTTATATGCTCTTTAAGAGCAGAAAAATCAGCTTTGCTGGCAAGTCTCTGGATCTTTCTGGCTTGCACTTAGAAAAGACTTTCTTGAGTCATTGTTTTCTTTGGTATAACCATACTTACCTAAGTAAGTATGCCTTCGGTGTAGTAGGGAGGGATCAAAGAGAAAGAAAAATACATAGAAACCAAACTTTTGAGTCAAATTATTTTTAACTCAGTTTGAAAAGGTACCATTTACAAAGACTGTTTGGAAGCCATGTTGGAAATGCACAATATACATAGTATGTCTTATGTAATATATATAAACTACTGTACATACTTAATATTCATGGGGACTAGCAGTTAATGCACGATATACATAGTATGTCTTATGTAATATTGGGGTGTATAGTACTACTTATGGGACATATGGGTTAATAATTGATAGGCTGATTTCACATTACATGTTTTGTGTCATGGTAATAGGGGATTTTCACTTGGTTTTTTTTGTGGAAAATGAAGACATACTGGGCAAGCACAGTATGGGTATATGCAATATATGAATCATGAAAGTTGTGGGGTTGGTTTCTGGTATTGGCAAGGAATAGTTTAAGAAAGAATTTCAGCTTTGGGTGCTGATAGTGGGGCTGTTGCTTCTTCCTTGAAGTCTTGGGGAGGGCATATGTTCTCCTTTTTTGGTTTACAAGACCAAGGTATTTTATATACTACAAAGACTCTTCATTTGAGGAGACGGTTTTCAATAATGCCTGAGATGGGTCATCAATTACAATAGGTTGGTAATTTTCAAACTTTATCCTGAGGTCCATTGTTGGACTATGATGTCTTCCTGCAGAGCCACGGACTGATCCAAGAATGCAAGTTCATAGTGAAAGATACAAAATTCCAAAGACTTTTCTTTTCCATAAGATTAAAGGAACTTATTAATAACTATTCAGTTTCTAAGTTTGGTATTTATAAACCAAGTGAAGCATATCATTAAAACTTACTGAACATTATTTTTCAGGATTTTAGTAAGAAATCTAAGTTCTTACTGTTCCTACACACATGCCCCTACTTAGAATCCCATGGGCCCCCAGGACAGGCAAGATATGCAAGCTGCAGAGTCTTTTACCTCATGTAAGCGCACCATGATTAAAAAAAATTTTAAACATTTTGAAACTGGAATATGTAAAAAATGTTCAAAGAATCATACACTTAGAAAAATATAAGGGAATGGCTTCTACATCTTTAATTTCTATATATAGTGCTCCTTCCCAGAACTGATCTTCCTAAAAGAATGCCTTTGGACCAACTTTTTCTTTTTTAACGTTTATTTATTTTTGAGACAGAGAGAGACAGAGCATGAATAGGGGAGGGGCAGAGAGAGAGGGAGACACAGAATCTGAAACGGGCTCCAGGCTCTGAGCTGTCAGCACAGAGCCCGACACGGGGCTCAAACTCACGGACCATGAGATCATGACCTGAGCCGAAGTCGGACGCTTAACCAACTGAGCCAACCAGGCGCCCCTGGACCAACTTTTTCTATCTTGCCTCCTCTTTCACAATTTTTCTTCTTTCAATTTAGAAAAGAACAGGATCTTCTTTCCTTATCTTACAATAATCCTGCTGAGATATATTTTACTTTTTATGCTTAACAATTAGCCACCAAAATTTGAACCTACATCGTATGTTTTTGATCCATTGTCCATTAATAATTATCATTGTATAAATTCAATTCAGTAGACATTTCAACATTTAAAGCTTATGGTCAAAGGAATTACAAAATAAAATTATTTGTATGTATGTTTTTGTTGTAGAAAAATATGTCTGAGTGGCCATTATAAAGTTTCAGGTA
Organism: Panthera onca; assembly: GCF_046562875.1. Taxonomy (NCBI): domain Eukaryota; kingdom Metazoa; phylum Chordata; class Mammalia; order Carnivora; family Felidae; genus Panthera; species Panthera onca. The sequence continues at coordinate 155,641,806 of NC_138346.1, forward strand.
AACATTTTGCATGAGGATTAAATCATGTGGGAAAAGTAGAATAGAATTAAAAGTTCAAGGATAAATGATGCAAAATTTATAACTGTCAAAAAGAACTTCTATTGTTTATGTATTTGGGTGATGATGTGTTTCATATTGTGTTGGTTAGATTCCAGGGAATACACATAAAAGGATAATTTGTAAGATATTTTTAAATGTCAGCATTCAGAGTGTACCATAAATTACGAACTTTGTAAAATTTTAAACTTATGATGGAAAATCCAAATTTAGCCTAAAGATGAGGAAGAGGGTAAAATTTTTTCCAAAGTCTTATAGGTTCAAAGACCACTAACCTAGGGACCATCCTTTGCTCATTCTGGGCCATAAGAAGGTTGTACACTCAGATCATGTTATTATGGCCTCTTAAAGAACTGCCTTCACTGAATTTCACTTTAGCATTGACTGAGCTTTTATAGAAAGTAATTACAGGAAACAGCCATATGGAATCCATTACTCCAGAGAAATACTATTAAAGGTAGTATTTACCACAGCACAAAATGCCCTCTGAACAAAGTCCCATATGAAAATTTTCTTTTGAAATTCAGTTCCAGGAACAGCTTTGCTTTCTTGAGTATTTGGTGTGTTTCTTCCTTTCTTATCATAAGACATAATAGTGGTCATATTTTCCTTTTCACTTTGTCCCACAGGGAGTTTGCAACTAAATCTTAGGTTAAATACAAATATCTATTTCGGTCCTAACAGTTGGCACAAATTTTGTTGCTGTCCCCTCAATCTATTCTTTCTTTTTAATTTTATTTATTTATTTTGAGAGAGAGAGGGAGAGAGAGCTTGAGCAGAGTAGGGGCAGAGAGAGACAGAGAGAGGAGAGAGAGAATCCCAAGCAGGCTTGGTGCTCTCAGCACAGAGCTCTGCTCGAGGCTTGATCCCATGAACCGTGAGATCATGACCTGAGCCAAAACCAAGAGTCAGACACTTGACTGAGCCACCCAGGCGCCCCACCTTTAATCTATTCTTACTTGTAACTTCTTCTAAATTTTTCTTTCTAACTCTGTTTACCATCATGTTTTGATGTATGTTTGTTAACCTGCCTCCAAGTCTTTTGTGGAGGCAGGGCATGAATCAATGGGAATTTAAACATGAGTTCTTTTCACGTAGGAATCACAGGCAAATCTCCACCTGTTCCTCAGCATATTCTTAGTGTGTGTTGGATACATAAAATTACTAAAGATGAGAACCATCAATGACAAGGAGAAGCCACCATCATTATTTCCAAGTAATGCCTTATTCTAACCAGTTTCTTACGCAAGCAGACCCTGTGCATCTATTTCCTATTGGCATGAGCATAGGCATGGCTCTAGCTCTTGACTTCCACATCCAGTTAACAAGATTTATGGTATCTATAAAATAAAATTTTCATCAGATTCAATAGTGTCAACAGTGTCTTTAAAAAAAATGAGTTTAATTTTGTAACAGTATGTCAGACTAAAGCTTCTTGACAAGAGATGAAAATATCCACCAACACTTCTTTTCTAAAACAGTACTTGTATTTTCTTTTAGCGAATCCTGATCTCATTTGATAATCCCTTTCCCTTGAAGCTTTGTCTTAAATGAATAATCCCTTCTAACCAATTTTTGTGGCAGGTATCATCTTAGCAGCATACTGATGGGTAAAGAAAAATTCCCCTTGCCAACACACAGCTGGCTCCTCCTCCACCCCCATTGGCTCCCCATCTCACCTCCACAGAAAGCACCTGTGACTTCACCTCTCCCCATCTCTCTTCCATTTCTGAGAGTCCGGCACTTTTAACCACGGGTCTTTCCCATCTCAACCATATTTTCCTCACTCCATAAAAAAATACTGAGTGGCCAATACATAGCAGACACCAAGTTGAGGTACAAGGAATACAGGAAGACCATCAGCAAACATGGGAGAGGTTTCCACTGGGAATTTAATTTGCCCCTCACTTCTCATTCTCCTGGGTTCTTCTCCAAGTCCTGTTTAACATTGTACCACATCACATCCCAGGCCTCACACTTTTATTTCCATTCTGTTATTTAAATAAGCTCTATTATCACACACACACAGACACACATGTATCATACACATGCAACATGGACTTTATGTAGAGGATTATACAGACTTCTTCTCTAAGGTGATATTCAACTTGATACATGTTTGCCACACAGAAATATCTGAATTAAACTGGCAACTTAATTAACTGGGTAGAGAAGTAAGTGCTCATAGTAATTTTGCTCACAGTAGTCGGTCCTAACTATGGGACCTTTTAGATCTATGTGAGTAACAGTGAGAAGAACACAAGTAGGTCTGTGAGATATATGCAATAAATAATAAGACAGACAAAATTTTATCCACCAAATTTTATTCAACATTGAATTTTTGAAATAAATGTACAAATATAACATTTTGGGCTGTGACTTCAAAGGAATTATCATGTACCAAAAAGTGGTAAACGGCCTCCTAGGAGTGTGGGTCCAGACAACTAACCAAACTGCATTTCATTGACTACTATGTAGAGGTTTGAGTAGCTAAATTCAATCTCAGGACCTGGATAAAGCTTAATTGCTGTATAATCTCCAAAGGAGAACAGTGAAATTAAAAGCAATGAAGCCAGAAGGCTGTGTGTGCAATCAGTAAGGGAAGGGGACTGTGGATACCCTCTTCCCCCATCCTTACCCCATCACTGTTCTCATTAGTTGACTTGGCAAAGCAAGGAGTCTGGAAAAAATGACTAAATATCATTTTATTTGTTGTGATAAACTTAATCCACCACCACTAACCCATCTCCCCGACAGAAGTCTGAGTTAATTCTCAGTATAAAATTAATGTTTTTGCATGAGTTGATTCTTTAAGAATATCCAGAAGGTGCCAACTACTACAACCATAATGACCACTTGCATGTGCACAGGAGCCAATGGACAGGAAGACAGCTGACTTCTAGTATAATGATGGGGTTCAGGATATGCTACCCAATATGGCACCTTGGCATATTAAATATTTTAAGCTGAAGGAGTTTGGGAAAATGGCAGAAGCAGGAACGTCATGCTCACCTCTCCACCTTGCCTTTCTTCCCTGAAACAGGTCATAAAACTTCCATGTAAAGGGAACCTTCCCTGTGCTTGGAGGAAGAAAGATATTATCATCACCAGAGTCAGGAAATTTAGGGCCAAGAAATCTATACAAACAAAACTTGTTTACCTTTTATTGTACTGGTTAGTTACTTCATCATTTCCTACCTTTAGCCCAGACCCCTCTGTCTTGTCAATTCTTCACAAATTTGTTGTTTCTTTGCCTAAAAGACATAAAAGCTTTCTGCTCTAGTCACTTCTTTGGGTCTTCTTTCTCTTGGGAAGGATCCCATTTAAATGTAAAAATTCAATAACATTTGTAGGCTTTTCTCCTACTAATCTTTGTTCTTTTAATTTTTAGACCCAGCCAGGGACACTAAAAGGCTAAGGCAAACTTTTTCTTCCCTTACAATACAGATGTCAAAACTCTCAGTTGAATTGGCACTCCACCTTCATTCTAGCCTCATTCTAAAAGAAATTGCCTTGATTTGACTGGAAATGCAGCAACTCAGTATGATAACCTTGTTATCTCATACTATTCAGATGGTTTGATCTGCAGGTGTCCATACACATGGGACTTGCTTGTACTGTGTCCCTTGCCACGAATGCCCTCTGTCCCTTGCTCAGATAGCCTTCTATATCCTGGCCCTGAACCATGCAAACTAGTGTCCATTTTCCCTCCTGATAAGTCTGATCAATATCAATGCATCCTACAGATCCCAGTTTAAATGTCATCTCCTTGTCAGATCTTCTTCATCTTTCCAAGGCAAAGTTGTCAAATATCACTGCCATTCTATTCTTTTGTAATTATTTTTCAAATTCTCTTATCAATCCACTAGCACTTTAGTTCCTTGAAGGACAAGTTCACAACTTACCCATATCTGTATCATTAGAACCCAACAATTTTAGAATATTATGCTTTGTTGAAAGACTAGAATATAAATAAAAGAAACAGTAGGTGAACACCAACTAGGTTTAAAACAGAAGGCTCAATGTACCTATTTATTGATTCATCATAAACATTAAACTAGTTTAATTATGGCTAAAAAGAAATACCTTTTCATGATCATAAATTTACCAGAGCTGCAAAATTCATAATATGAACACACGCATATATAATAGTAGAAACACAAATCAATCATATTGCATCAGTCAAAAGCTGGAGACTCAGTTTTTCACTGGTGAATGAAAACCCTTTATTCATTATTTTTTGGAGTTAATGATCGTAAGCATTAATTTCAGTTCTATACCATTTAAACTGGACCACTTTCTGATAATTATAGAATGCTTTCATCAAGAATATTGGTTTTAAGGGATACAGGAGTACTGATGCATAGGGGCACTTGTACCCCAATGTTTATAGCAGCACTCTCAACAATAGCCAAATTATGGAAAGAGCCTAAATGTCCATCAACTGATGAATGGATAAAGAAATTGTGGTTTATATACACAATGGAATACTACGTGGCAATGAGAAAAAATGAAATATGGCCTTTTGTAGCAACATGGATGGAACTGGAGAGTGTGATGCTAAGTGAAATAAGCCATACAGAGAAAGACAGATACCATATGGTTTCACTCTTATGTGGATCCTGAGAAACGTAACAGAAACCCATGGGGGAGGGGAAGGAAAAAAAAAAAAAAAAAAAGAGGTTAGAGTGGGAGAGAGCCAAAGCATAAGAGACTGTTAAAAACTGAGAACAAACTGAGGGTTGATGGGGGGTGGGAGGGAGGGCAGGGTGGGTGATGGGTATTGAGGAGGGCACCTTTTGGGATGAGCACTGGGTGTTGTATGGAAACCAATTTGACAGTAAATTTCATATATTAAAAAATTAAAAAAAATAAAAATAAAATAAAATAAAATAAACTAGGAAAAAAAAATATTGGTTTTATTCAGAATCCTGACTATAAAATTAAACCCCTTACCTCAGAGGCATGTATAAAATTTTTCTAGATGTTAAATGTGTAATTATAATTATTTAATTTGTTGGAAATAGTACTATGAACTAAAATTAGTACTTCATCTCATTCCAGAAAATAAAAATACATTTTTCACCTTTAAATCACTATTTAATTTTGAATATCATGCTGATATTGATAACTGATTCTGAATATGAGGGTTGATGTATTTTTATTATGCCTTCTACCGAACAGGAATTTGAAGCTAGTTAATTAAACCATACATTATTACAATTTGTAAGGTAGTGAGATTCTCTTAGAATGTTGGAAAGTTCTTTATTGACAAACAATTTTCTCTTGAAAATGAAAGTCCACTCTTAATATGTAATAGTTTATTTCCAAGTGTGTTTTCATATATTAACTCCATGGAATGCCATATTTAATGTTGTAAAACTCTGAGATTTTTGTTCCTTAGGACATATAAGCTCCGTATTAATATGCTAGAGTTAATGTGCAATAAAAGGACAATATTTGTCCCTATCAACATGAATTATAAGACCAGATAACATCCATTTAAAATTTTAATGCACCTCAAGCTTCTCAAATATATCTATTCTGACTGGTATTGTCCATCTGTGTTTGTTCATAAACATCAAAATAAAGGAAAACCTAACAATTTTTATTACATTGATTATTAACCATCTGCTAAATCTCAAAAAACAAGTAGAGATTAGCCATATGTATGAGGTGGAGAATGATAATGCAGCCCAGTGGTCTTTAACAAGGAAAGATCATGACTGATCTATGACCCTTTTACAAAATACAGAGTTCTGCATCAACCCTCTGAAATTCGGATACAGTTATTTGAGTGTAAACCCACAGTTTGAGTTGTGTTAGGCAAAGACAATGGCAAATGCTAACAGAAAGGTATGGAATAAATACATAAGAGAAGGAATATGAATATGCAACAGCAATCAAAAACTCTATATTTTACTTCTACAATATGAACTAAAGATCTAGAGTGATATCTTAATTTAAATTTTAATTCTTTCTGATTTTCAATATTATCCTTATGTATTCTTAATGTTTTTACAATGAATTTCATTATTAACTCTTTCACAAATATTACATGATCTCCTTTTGCATACCAACAACACAATAGGTGCTAGGGATGTAAAGCGAAATGAGATGAGGCTGCTCCTTCACAGGAGACATGATTTTTACTTGAAAAATATGAATAGTAATCATTTTTATTTTAAACTTCATACTTACATGATACATCTGACTTAATAATTTGTCCAAAGTCTGCAAAGTTTCGAAATTCGTATTATGAACAAAATTCAGACTCTAGTAACATCCATTTCAATGATCTAAACCTCCTAATCTCAGAATCACTCAATAGCTAATTGTTCATTCCAGTCTTGTCTTTGAACTTGGCATTTCAATTGTTTTCTCTTTTGTTATGATTCTGGCCGTAATGCCATGGTTATCTATTTTATCTCACCCAACATAATACCTTAGCTGGCAAAGAAACTAGCCTCTTCCTTATGGTGGTGATGTGATGGTATGTTATTATTCCTCCTTTTTAAAATTTTTTTAGTGTTTTGGTTTCTGGGAGTATAAAGTGTCAAAGACCTTAAGAGATGAGTCATCAAAGAAAACCTAAAGAAATGAAAAAACTAAGCTCTAAGAGATATTCCTGCTCATCAGTTCAGGATCTCAGTAAAACCGAGACCTGGAACAGGACAAAAGTGAAAGTCTCTGAGTAAATGAGATACCATGTGATTGCTCCAGCGTAGTGCCTAGGCAGGCTAATAAATATTCATTAAGGGAGTGTCCAACATTTATTTAAAAATGGGTTTCTAAATAGAAAGCTCTTAAAACACCACTTGGCACAAAGTAAGTGGCTCATAAATGTTAGCTGATATTGAAAAGGAAGGAAAGAAGGAAGGGAAGGCTGAACAGCATTGAAAGAAGTAGAGAATGAGATTCCCTTGGGACAAAGCCTCCCTTCTCTTCTCTTAAGTCCCCAAAATTGAATGCTTTAAACTTGTTAAAGTCTTCACTTAAAACCAAAGTCCTACCACCTTAGAAGACAATCTGTTTCCAGCTTTTGTTGAGTTTCATGCCCCCTCAAAGGGTCTTATCAAAATTCTATATTCCTGTCTTATGATTTCAATTTCTCCTTGAGAAATATTGGTAAATGCATTTCATTATATTTCACTAAGGTTCTAGCACGCTAGCCATGTTTGAGAGTCTCTTATGGATTAGAACCTGTGAGCTTTCTTCCTGGCCTACTCATGAACAATTCTTTCATTTCTTCATCCAGCCATTCATTCAGTTACTCAGCCTGAAAACCAAGTAATGAGGGTTTAAGTGATTTGCCTGCGCTGCAGAATTCATGGTTTGATAGAGACTTAAACCTAACTCTCTGCCATCATCAGAGGACTCTTGTCTTTTCATTATGATTTCTTACTTAAAATTCAAACTGAAGAACTTTTTATGCTCTGTATTTCAAATGTAGAAATTAAAAATCAATTTTAAAATATCTTCTGAAATTGTGAAAACTAACAAAAATAGATAAGCCTCCTTTAAAAATCCTTTTCTGAGTTTACTGTAGTCAGTGTCAGTAGAGTCTGTTATTATAAGCTAGTGCATTAATTTATGTGAGTAGCACACAAATTCAGTAAACATTTATTTATAATATGATATGACAGATGCTATTCTAGACTCTATAATCGTGGTGAAGGATCTTTTTTTTTCAAACCAGAGACACTATGAGCTGTGGAGCACAATATAATAATAATGCATACTATCACAGGGTTATGGCATTTTCAAGGATTGTGCTGGAATTTGGCCAATAATATAACAGAAAATGGTTCTGATGTTTGCCATCACATGTTCATGACCTTCAGACAATATTGTACTTCATGATTTTCAGATAATAAGAAAGTAAATTGTGAATGCTTTTATTCCATTTTCTCTAGTCTTCTAAAAATTGGAATTTACCAAAAAAAAATTAAAATTTCATGGTTAGTAGAATGTAAATAATCTCGCATATCCCTAAAAACATAAAATGAGAAATTCACATTGGCCAGAGTCCTAAGTGGTCTTGTAAAACTAATATTTTTATTCACTTAAGCTTTTATTGCTTTTTCATTTCTAGAAAATAAAGATTTGTGGGTTTCTGATTTAGAATTTTCCTATACTTTCCAAGTAAAATAATCACACAAGATTGAGAATTGTGACAGATAGTACTTTTCCAAAAATGGCTGCACCCATACATAGCTCATTCCACGTTCTTCTTACAATATGATGTCTATGTCCTTTCATCAAGAGGTGGGGTCTGTGTGCGTTCCCCTGTACTTTGGGAAGACCTTTGTAACTGCCTCCACCAATAGAGTACAAAGAAATGATGCTCTGTGACTTCTCAGACCAAGCTACAAAAGATAATTCAGCTTTTTTTTTTCCTTGAGACACATGGGTTTTTTAAAAATTTTTTAACGTTTATTTATTTTTAAGACAGAGAGAGACAGAGGATAAATAGGGGGAGGACCAGAAAGAGAAGGAGACACAGAAACAGAAGCAGGCTCTAGGCTCTGAGCTGTCAGTACAGAGCCCGACGCAGGGCTCCAACTCATGGAGTGCGAGATCATGACCTCAGCCGAAGTAGGACGCTCAACCGACTGAGCCATCCAGGCACCCCAAAACACATGTTTTTGAAGCTCCAAACCACTCTATAAGAGTCCAACTATAATGCAACTTTAGTTCAGCAGAAACTACATGGAGAAAAAGAGAAATGCCCAAGGATCCCAGCTGTTCTACTCCTCATCAATTTTAGTCTTTCCAGTCTGGCCTTCAGACATGTTGAGTCAGAAGACTTCAGATAATTCCAGCCCCCAACTATTGGACTACCTCAGCCATGATGAGTGGAAAGGAAGTGAGGTGTTCTCACCAAGCCCTGCCCAGACTGCCAATTCTTGGTATGTTAGCAAAATAAATGTTGCTTTAAATCACTAAGCTCTGAGTTTGTTACACAGTCTCAGTAACTGGAACAGAGATGTCCACTCCATGCAATGACTTGGAGTCAAGCAAATATGGCAAAGAATACCTATATCATTCATCCATTCCTATAAATATGTATTAAGTACCTAACATGTGCCCATCACTATGCCAGTCAGTGGCTGTAGAGCAGTAAGCAAAACAGGCAGTATTGGCCACCATGAAATTTAAACCATTGGAAATGTGCTGACAACAGGCAGGCCTATGAACAATCTGATGCCCTATCACAGTGGGCATTAGTAGCAGAATCTAGAAAAAGATGATTGTTATAGAAATGGTAATGGAAATAGCTGATATCTTTCCTTTCTCAGTGGTGATGTGTACTCCCCTGCCAATCAAATATCCCTCTGCACAGGAAAACATAATGCCAACCCTGGCCAAAATGTACATTAAAGAACAGTAGGAAAGAAGAAGAGATGGATGAGATAACTCAGAATCTTGCAGTCAGACATATGATGCTGAACATCTCTTTCTTTATATTAAATTGTGGATAACAGACACCATATTGGGATAACATGTATGACATTTCATGTGTTTGAAACATTTGAGTTGGAGTGATCAGAAAAGTATAATTCTAAGATGTTGCTTGATTTGGCAAACAGATGATGCTGAGAGTCCCAACTCAAATCTACAGTGTAATTTGGATTGTTTTAAATGGTTTTAAACTTTCTTCATATGCAATATTCTTCTCATAAATAGCAAAGCCAGGAAAAAATTAGGGAAGCTTTACACATTCTAGTTATTCAAACTTAATCCAAATGGAGGCTCTAATACTCATCTCTATACCATGATAAACCTCCAAACAGCTGAAAAATTTTTATTGGGAGGATGAATCATATTATTCCGTTTAGATTATTTCAGCATTAAAGGATATGGCTTATTCATGCTGCAGATGATAAAGCCCTGTGGTCAGGTTAATGCTAAAACTGACAAATGCTATGCCAGATTTGAGAATATATGGAAAATTTTAATTAGAAGTTTATAAAACTCTGAAAAATCTCCAAAGGTTTTATCCTTATGAATGAACTTAAGATATATTTAGAGCTAATATATTAGCTAATATATAGGCAGTGATTAAGGGAAAACAGGCAGCTGGAGCATAATTTCCACAATGGTCTCCTTTCTGAGGCTGGCCGTGCAAGCCAACCCCTGTTGCCTGCAGGAGGTGGTTCGTTCTCAAAGAGCAATCAGGAGGATGCTTCACTCTGTCAGAGGATATGACACACTCTCAAGCAGCATGCTACTTTTGTCGGACTGAGACGTTTGGCTCTACCTCTACAAACTATTTTTAGATCTGTTTATTTCTCCTATTAATTTATAATCACGCCACTTTTTTCACAGATTTGTCAGTAAACTTGACTGACTAGAAGATTCCAGAAAAAGAAGCATTGCTTAAGTAAAAGGGGAAATGGGGAGACGAGAGATGTTGATTATTGATTATGCATGCCTGAATGACCTTTTTTCCCTTGAGTAGCATCTTACAAGTTGCTCTAAAATGCTAAACCACTATTACCATGGAGTAACATCCTAGCTATAAAGGGGTTGTAATAGATGCAGTAAAACATTTTTTAAAATATGCTCTAAAAGAAAGATAAATCCAATGCAATTCACATAAAGCCTAATGCATTATGTACCGTCTGTGCTTAATAAATGCATTACTCATAAAATATACATTCACACGTCCTCCTTTCTTATCAATAAAGCAATCAAGCTGAGCATAAGATTATCCAGAAATTCTGCTCCCTCCTATACAAAAATATAATCACATTATCCCCTTTTTAAATCATGCTTAGATGAAAAGAAACAAGAAATTGTATAAAGTATTTCATATTTAGCCTACTAAAAATACTGCATGCAGAGTTTTTTGTTTGTTTGTTTGTCTTTCATGTTTCTGAGCACAGAAAAGAAAAAAATGGCACCTTTTTTACTCCTCACCCAGGAACTAATCTTAAAGTATAAAACAGATCTGTAATTGAGACTGGTTAGAGTTACCCTAAAGCATTTAGAGACTTTCTGTGCTACAAAGGCCATTTTTTGGTTATTAGTAAATGGACATAATGCTAGTTCCTGGTCTCTAAAGGAATTTGCCTCTGTGTTTGTTTCTTTTAATATTCTTCTCCATTTGTCAGATTGAACAACCCATATCCACTATATGAGATATTTGGCATCCAAATCACATTTCTCCAACAGAATTTGCCCAAAGCATTTCTTAAGCTAAGATCAAGACTCTGTCTTCAGAATGAGGATTAAATTGGGTGCTGGCTATGTAGTCCCCACTGATCTACTATTTTTCATCTGAACAAATGACCCCTTAATTGCTCGGTGTCTGATATCCCTGTATTTTTAAAGCCCCTTTCTATTGATAAACAATTAGTTATCAGGCTAAGTCAGCTGTGGTTCATTCTAAGATATAGTTAGGCAGATTCTACAGAATGCCTGAAATGTTGGCAGTATTCTTATAGTCAATGTAATGGTTCATCATTATGGGAACAAAGGAGTCTTTAGAAAGACAAAACAATGCACAAAATGTTTATTTCCTTCTACAGCCACTTCACTCCACCCCAAGTTCAGATTTCGTATGATTACTTGCTGCACACCAGCAGGCCCTAAGGCTTTCTCCAGTACCTGCTAAGACATCTTTGTATACTTTATTAGCAAACATGTCATTTGGAAAGGCAAATACCAATTTACATGAGGCAAGACTTTGTAGATCTCTCACATTCTTTTTCCTCTCTGACAGGCAAGACATCGTAGGTCTCATTTTCCAATCCTTATTAAAAAGTGTGATCCTGGTTGTTTGGAAAGCTCATTAGTGCCATTGCTCTGTGATGGACGGCACATCTTTAAAAGAAAGACAGACTGCATGGATGCATCAGCACACCAGCCATAATGAAACCCAAGTGCATCCCCACAAGCCTCAGGATTTAAATCTTCATTTGTTTTTGTGAAAAATGATAGCCATGACCATGGGCATTTGAAAATACAGCTACATCTTTGTCTTCCCAGTAATAGGAGTGCATCATTATTGCCTGTGACCTTCAAGGAAAGTAAAAGAAGAAGCAGTTAGCCATGTAAAGCTTTGCAACTAGGGCACCGAGACCAGGCAGGAAACATACTCAGCAGACAGGTATTAGTCATGAGTTAAGAATGTACACAGAAGTAAACTCAGAGACTTGCCATCTCATCAGTAGTGAAGCACTGGTCTCTTGGGTGATAGTGTCAAAGGCGTTTAATTTTTTCTGGTCTTTGACTTCCCATTCCAAAAAGACTAGTCATATGGTGTCTTTATCTTGGTCACAAACTGGCAAAAATTTACTTAAAAGAAAGATTGTTTTTTTCAAAATAAAGGAAATCATGGAAGTAATCTTACCAACAATAAAACAATTCTAGTAGTGAAATGAAACAAAATGAAGCAAAATGTTGCTATAGAGTGACTATTCCAGAGCTCCTTTTCACTTTTGTAAAATAAATGTCTTTCTCCACCTCCAATGAGCTGCATGTGTATGTTTGCCATTCCAAGAGCACTTCACAGAGGATGACTCCGTGAAGTGGGGAGCACAGTCTTACCACAGTCTGTCTCTGTCTCTCTCTCTCTCAAAAATTAAAAAAAAAACATTAAAGATTAAAAAAAAGAAGTTAAATTACGTTAAGAAGAAGTTAATTACGTTAACATTGATCTTATTTTGCCTCAGAGCCTACCACTTACTAGGTGACATGGATGAATCATTAAACCCTATTGAGGCACAGGACTTACCTGCCTCATGGAGTTGCTATTTCTAAAATATATCAAATATAAATAATGTATGTCTCAAAAAAGAAATTTAAAAATACCTTGTGACAAACAAAAATGGAAATGTAACATACCAAAATTTACGAGATGCAACAAAAGTAGTTCAAAGAGGAAAGTTCGTAGAGAGAAATGCCTACCTTAGAAACGAACAAACAAAAAAATTCTCAAATAAACAACCTAAATTTACACCTCAAGGAACTAATAAAAAAAGAACAAAGCCCAAAGTTAGAAGGAAGGAAATAACAAAAATTGGATCAGAAATTAATGAAATAGAGATGAAAGGGATAATAAATAAAATCAATGAAATTAAGAGCTGGTTCTTTGAAAAGATAAACAAAACTGACAAGGCCTTACCTAGACTCACTGTGAAAAAAGAGAAATGATTCAAATAAATAACATCAGAAATGAAAGAGATGTTACAACTGATACCTCAGAAATACAAAAGATTATAAGAGACTACTATAAATAATTATATGGTAACAATTTGGACAACCTAGAAGAAATGATAAATTCCTAGAAACATGAATACCAAAATGGAATCATAATGAAATAGAAAATCTGAACATATTACTAGAAAGGAGATTGAAGCAGTAATCAAAAATCTCCCAACAAAAACGTCCAGGACCAGACAGCTTTACTGGTTAATTCTGCCAAACATTTAATGAAGAGTCAATACCAGTCCTTCTCAAACTCTTCTAAAATAGAAGAGGGGAAAACTATTACAAACTAACTTTATGAGGCCAGCATTACTCAGATACCAAAATCAGACAAGGATGCCACAAAAAGGAAACTTACAGGCCAATATCTCTGATTAACATATGCATAATCTTCAATAAAATATTAGCAAATTAATTCAACACTGCATTAAAAGGACCATATACCATGATAAAGTGGGATTTATTTCATGGATGTAAGGATGGTTTAACATCCACAAATCAGTCAATGTGATATACCACATCAACAAAATGGGGGATAAAAATCATATGATCATCTGAATAGATGTAGAAAAAGCATTTGACAAAATTCAACTTCTGTTTATGATAATAAATTTCAACTAAGTGAGGAATGTGCCTACACATAATAAAGGCCATATATGACAAGTCCACAGCTAAGATTATATTCTATGGTGAAAAGCTGAAAGCTTTCCCTCTAAGATCAGGAATATGAAAATGTCCACTCTTGCCACTTTTATTCAACTTAGTATGGGAAGTCCTTCCTAGAGCAATTAGGCAAGAAAAGGATATAAAAGTCATCTAAATTGGAAAGAGAGAAGTAAAACTGTCAATATTTGCAGATGACACGATATTATACACATGCACCCTAAAGACCCCATCAAAAAACTATTAGAACCAATAAACACTATCAGTAAGTTTGCAGCAAACAAAATCTGTTGTGTTTCCTTACACTAACAACAAATTATGAGAAAGAAAAATTAACAAAATAATCCCACTCAGAATTGCATCAAATAGAATAAAATACCTAGCAATAAATTGAACCAAGGAAGTAAAAGACCTGTACACTAAAAACTGCAAGATATTAATACAAGAAATTGAAGAAGACACAAATAGATTTCTTATAGTTTTCTTACAGATTTTATATCCAAAATCTATAAAGAACTTATCAAACTCAACATCCAAAAAACAATCCAGTGAAGAAATGGGCAAACAACATGAACAGACAATTTTCCAAAGAAGACATCCAGATGGCTAACATACACATGAAAAGATGCTTAACATTACTCATCATCAGGTAAACACAAATCAAAACCACAATGATATACCACCTCACACCTGTCAGAATGGTTAAAATTAACAACTCAGGAAACAACAGATGTTGGTGAGGATGAGGATAAAGGGGAACACTTTTGCACTGTTGGTGGGAATGCAAACTGGTGCAGCCACTCTGGAAAACAGTGTGGAGTTTCCTCAAAAAAATTAAAATTAGAACTACTCTACAACCCAGCAATGGCACTACTAGGTATTTATCCAAAGGATACAAAAATGCTGATTCAAAGGGGCACATGCACCCCAATGTTTTTGGCAGCACTATCAACAATAGCCAAATTATGGAAAGAGCCAAAATGTCCATCAACAGATGAATGGATAAAGGAGATGTGGTATATATATATATATATATATATATATATATATATATATATAACAGATTATTACTCGACAATCAAAAATAATGAAATCTTGCCATTTGCAACAATGTGGATGGAACTAAGTGTGTTATGCTAAGCAAAACAAGTCAGCCAGAGAAAGATAAATATCATATGATTTCACTCATATGTGGAATCCAAGAAACAAAACAGATGAACATAGGCGAAGGCAAGGGAAAAAAAGATAAAAAGCGAGAGGGAGGCAAACCATAAGAGACTCTTAAATAAAGAAAACAAACTGAGGGTTGCTGGAGGGTATTGGGTGGGGAGGGATGGACCAAATGGGGATTGGGCATTAAGGAGGGCACTTGTTGGGATGAGCACTGGGGGTTATTTGTAAGCGATACATCAATAAATTCTACTCCTGAAATCATTATTACACTATATGTTAACTAACTTGCATTTAAATAAAATTTCAAAATTTTTTAAATAAAAAACGAAGAACACACAAATAAAAGGAAAAATATTCTGTGCTCATGGATTGGAAGAACTAATATTGTTAAAATGTCTACACTGCCCAAAGCAGTCTACAGATTCAATTCAATCCCTATCAAAATTCCAATGATATTTTTCACAGAAATAGAACACACAATCCTAAAGTGTATATGGAACCACAAAAGACCCCAAATAGCCAAAACAACCTTTAGAAAGAACAAAGCTGAAGACATCATGCTACCTGATTTCAAATTATATTACAAAGCTAAAGTAATCAAAACAGCATTGTACTGGCATAAAAACAGACACAAATATCAATGGAACAGAATAGAAATCCCAGGAATCAACCCATGCATATATGGTCAATTAATTTATGAGAGAGGAGCCAGGAACATACAATGTAGAAAGGACAGTTTTTTCAATGAATAGTGTTGGGGAAATGGGCAACAAACATACAAAGTAATGAAACTGGACCCCCAAAATTAATTTTTAATGGACTAAAGACTTGAATGTAAGACCTGAAACTATAAACTCCTGGAAGATAGGTGATAAGCTCCTTGACATAGGTCTTGGTGATAATGTTTTGAATCTGACACCAAGTTAAAAGGAAAAAAATCAAAAGTAGTCTAATGGAACTGCATCAAAACTAAAAAGCTTCTGCACAGAAAAGGAAACCATCAGCAAAATATAAAGGCAACATGCTGACTGGAAGAAAACATGTTGCAAATTAAATAACTGATAAGAGATTAATATCTATAATATATAAAGAACTCAAACAACTCAAAAGCAAAAAAAAAATCCAATTAAAAATGGGCAGAAGATGAGTAAATGTCTTTCCAAAAAAAACACACAAATGGCCAACAGGTACATGAAAAAATGCCCAACATCATTAATCATTAGAGAAATGCAAATCAAGCCCACAATGAGATATCACCTCATACCTGCTAGAATGGCTATTATCAAGAAGACAAGAAATAACTAGTGTTATCAAGGATGTGGACAGAAGAAAACCCATATGCACTGTTAGTGAGAATGTAAACTGGTACAACTACTATGAAGAACAGTATGGAGTTTTTTTTAATATTAAAAATAGAATTACCATATGATCCAGCAATTCCACTTCTGCATACTTATCTGAAGAAAACAAAAACATTAATTCAAAAAGATAAATGCACCCCCATGTCCATTGCAGCATTATTTACAATACCCGAGATATGGAAACAACCTAAGTATCCATCAAAGGATGAATGATGGATTCATCATTCACTGTGGTATACACACAACCACACACACACACACACACACACACACACACACACACACTGGAATATTATTCAGCCATAAAAAAGAATGAAATCTTGCCATTTGTGACAACATGGATGGGCTTCAAGAGTATTACGCTAAGTCAAATAAGTCAGACAAAGACAAATATCATATGATCTCTCTTATATATGGAATGAGAAAAAAAACAAATACAAACAAACAAAACCTAATCTCATAAATATAGAGAAAAGCTTGGTGGTTGCAAGGCCTATGGGTGGGGTGATGAAGAAATGGGTAATATTTTAAAATTTCAATAAATGACTAATTTTTTTAAGTTTAAAATATAAAATAAAAAATCATAAGTGAACTCAAACTTCTGTTTATCCCATTGTGTTCCAACTTCCTTATTTTTTTAAGGAATTTTTTTAAGCCATACATTGTGTAATAAACTAAAATGGAAACATCAAAAGCCTCAGGGGCTGGAGAAATATTACAAACATGACTGACATGCAACTCAAAAACAGAGCTTAAACCAGTGGTAACAGGACTATTACTTTTTTCTGAAACAAGTATTTCAAATCATTGCTAATTTCTTTTTTTTAATTTTTTTAAACATTTATTTATTTTTGAGACAGAGAGAGACAGAGCATGAATGGGGGAGGGGCAGAGAGAGAGGGAGACAAGGAATCCGAAGCAGGCTCCAGGCTCTGAGCTGTCAGCACAGAGCCCAACGCGGGGCTCAAACTCACGGACCATGAGATCGTGACCTGAGCTGAAGTCGGCTGCTTAACCGACTGAGCCACCCAGGTGTCCCGCTAATTTCTTTTTACGTTATCAACATCACCAGCTTCCTCCTATCCAGGTTTAGAATGTGATCTAAGTTATATGACCCCCCCCCTCCATTCCTTCTGTTTCTATTCTAATAGGATATATTCCTCTTCTAAAAAGTGGACAGTAAATGCCATTTTCTATGGAACTGTGGAATACACTATGGTCCTGTGCACTGGCTGAACAGGCTGTTTCTCTCACTCCGTAAGGATTTAATGAGCACTTTCCATGTGCATGGCACTGTCCTTGTACTTTGGAGGATAAGAGGATAACTCGGACATGAAACGTGTTCTCAAGGAGCTTACCATCTAATAGAAGAGGAGCCATGCCTTGCCGGACTAACCCAAATACAAGCAGGTGACCAAACAAATCAGCATGAATCTGCTGTCAAAGGAGGACAGTTGGTGTGTAGGGAGAAGAGCAAAGACTTCAGTGTCAGGCACTGTGAGAGACTAAACAAAGCATGCTTCCTTCCTGAAAGTGTGTTCTAGTCTAGACCAAGGAAAACACTTATAAAATAAAATTGGGGAGAATAGTTGTTCTGCTGCTACAAAAATACAAGATGTTTCAAAAGGAAACACTTACTTTGGCCTGGGATGATCCACTGAAAAAAACAGATGAACAAAGAAGAGAATGAACACTTGTTAGTAGTGCAACTTGCCATGCGCCAGCTGGACACGGCATGTGCTTCATGGAAGGGGCAGGTCAATGGAACCCTGAACCATGAGCGAGATGTCAGAACCTGTGATGGCAGACATGGGCACTCCAGAAGAAGGAAGTTGTGTGAACCAAATATGGAGGTGAGAAAATACAGAGGAAGTTGAAGAACGCTGAGAAATCTAAGAGGATTTAACTCCAGGAGCATATACTGGTGCAGTGGAAGATGAAGATTTTGGCCATGTGGTAAAGGGTTTGCCTGCCACTCTAACACAACTAGATACCATGTTCTGTGACAGAAAAACCATACAATATGTTCAGCACCAAGGGTAGTAAAATGGATATTCTTTCCTGTGGGTGAAATCTAACCACACACTATACATCAAACTAGTGTATTATAATATCATTAAATTTACTGCCTCTTCCATTTCACATACAGACCATAAAATATCCTGTTATGATAGCAAGCATAGCTGTTCACCTTTCTTGTCAGACATGGGACATGTTTTAGAAAAATATGCATGTTTAGACTAATCCCAGCCAGCCAGAATGAAACTAAAGTATAACTTTCATAACTGCACTCAGTCTCAAATACCAGACTCATTTGTAAAGCCACTTTCAAAAATAAATGGAAGGATTTATGCTCTTTATAAATGACAGATTCTAAAATGCTGCAGTACAGTTCTCCAAACCCAGAGGATCACTCTTGGAAACATCACCCCCTAAGGATAACATTATTCAATTTATATCTTTAAAACCAGCTGAAAACTCAAACAAAATATAAACAGAAATTTCCTGTAATAAACTCTGTGGAATAATGAATACCTGAAAAAACTACAGCAAACCCTCTCTACACCTGATAGGTCAGAGATCCATCTGGAAGATTTCTGTGAGACACACTTCCAAGTCAAGTGCAAATTTAAACAGGGTCTCAACTAAAACCTTCAACAAGTTCATCAGGCTTTTATGGAAGATGATGGATGGTGGACCAAAAGTGCTACTTTGTAAGCCCTAAGTGGTGCTTTCAAGGGACATGCCTAAAAACACAAGTATAACACTTATGGTTAAAGAAGAAAAAAATGGGGTAAACCGCAGAAGGAAGTTGAAATCTGGCTGGCCAAAGCCATGGTTTCTCAATGACACTCTTTGGTATTTATACTGTGACCATAAGATGATGCCCAGAGATACCTCTGAGGTTCTTGTGAAACTCTGAAGTCATCTGCACATGTTTTTTTTGTTTGTTTGTTTTTTGGGTTTTGTTTTTCTTTTTAGAGAGGAATCATTTCCAAACCACTCCTCCTCACTCTGTCCTGAGCAGAGTGCTCCTCTTAAAACTCAGAAGAGCAATCCTTAAATTACCTGTACCTATTGAAACTAGATAATCTAACCCACTGATATATGTAATGCTATATAGCTATCAAAGTGTGTTAACACCTAAAAAAAAAACCTTATTTTTTCCAACAGAACTTAAGAAAAATATTTGGCAGACTTCAGCCATTCATGATTTACTATGAAAATAAATATGAAATAACCAAAATATGGAAAATAAAACACAAAACATATACAAAATAAAACATAGGGGATTTCCAGATTAATTTCACCTTCAAAACCATCTAAACCAATCTCTTTATTTGTATATGATCAAATTTAAGCAACAAAATTCTACCAAGGTCATCCAGTATTTAAGTAACAAAAATTAAATGAAGGCCAAATTATGATCTAACAAGATAATTTGTATATTATTTGTATTATTCTTATAGCTATATAAATTAAAACTAAGTAGTATTTATCCCAACTGAACTAAAATCCAAACACTTAGATGGCTGTATATAATAAGTAGCATTTATAATGTATATCATATCTCTCCTGAAAGTTACCTTAAAAGATCTGGCTGATTAAACAATTATAGTTTCTGGCCATACTCTAATTTCTCCTGTAATCTTAGAAATACAAAGAGGATTGAGACATTAAACATATAGAATACAGTCATATTAGTGGAACTTAAGAATCAAAATTTTCCAATTTCTTGTGACTTTGTTGCCTAATTAATCAATATCAGTGTTTTATGAACAAATTGATGGTGTTCAGTTTTTTTTTTTGAAGATTGATATTTTATAAATATATTTTTTTCTTTTAAAAATAGAAATAACTGGAGTGTCTGGGTGGCTCAGTCAGTTGAGCATCCGACTCTTGATTTCAGCTCAGGTCATGATCCCAGGGTCATGGAATCAAGCCCCACAACAGGCTCAGTGCTGAGCATGGAGCCTGCTTGGGATTCTCTCTCTCCCTCTCTCTCCCACTCACACATTCACTGTCTCTAAAATAAAAAAAAATAAAAAATAAAAAAAAAAACAAATACAGATGACTAAATGCAATGCAGTATCTTGCATTGGATCCTGGCATGGAAAAATCATACTTAAGGAAAAACTGATGAACTCCAAATAGGGTCTTTAGTTAATTAATAATAATATACCAATGTTAATCTCTTAGTTTGGACAAAAGTGTCATGATCAGGTAAGACATTACCTTTAAGAAAAGGGATAATGGGTATATGGGAAATACGTTTTGCTATCTTGGCAATTTTTCTCTGAATCTAAAATTATTCCAAAATAAGTTTATTTTTAAAATACAGAAATAAAATCAAGAAATATCAGTAATATGTGGGTATCAGGGACACACTGGGCAAATCAAAACAGTCTTTTTTTTTTTTTTTTTTTTTTTTTTAATTTTTTTTTTCAATCTTTTTTATTTATTTTTGGGACAGAGAGAGACAGAGCATGAACGGGGGAGGGGCAGAGAGAGAGGGAGACACAGAATCGGAAACAGGCTCCAGGCTCCGAGCCATCAGCCCAGAGCCTGACGCGGGGCTCGAACTCACGGACCGCGAGATCGTGACCTGGCTGAAGTCGGACGCTTAACCGACTGCGCCACCCAGGCGCCCCCAAAACAGTCTTAATCAATCAGGAAAATGATGGAAGATGCTAGTTTCAAATTCAGGAAGGAACAGGGGAGAAGGAAGAAAAGAAGAAAGGAAAGAGGTGGGGAAGGTAGGAAGGAAGAAAGGAAAGACGAAATTGTTCTAAATCCTTTGTAAAGAGTTATACAATAGCAATACAGAGCCATATTTTCTTTAAACCCACAAATGGTTGAGATCCTGTATTTATTTGCTTAATCCGTACAAAGTAATGAAGTGGTTGCTCTTACTATTCCCATTTTAGAAATGAGTGAACTGAACCACAGGAAGTTTAGTTACTTGCCTAAGGTCACATTATTTAATACATCATGAGGACAAAACTTGAACTAGGCTCTATTAAACATTAGTCTTTGTAACAAGAGAATGACTTTGCTTCCCTTTCAATGAAATTCTGATGGGCTTATGCCCTAATAATGATTTAAGGTGCTAAGTGGAATTTTTCTTTCAGATACCATATGGTTTCACTCTTATGTGGATCTTTCAGTGTTTCTTTACAGGCTTTTTAGTCTCTATACGTAAGCAGGAGGCAGAGCCCATGGACTTCCATGAAAACTGTTAAGTAAAAGCTTAATAATTTGCTCACAATTATAGCTTTTGAGTATTGGCTAAGATGAAGTTAGGCTGCTAGAGGCAGGATGCACATTCTGCATGTTTTACCACCTGGGGCCTAAAGTAGAATCTAGAAGAGTCCCTACTATGAAAACTCCTTCAGTGTTTTCATTATGGTTCTCTTCCTCTAAGGCTCAGAACTAGTCAAAGGGGCAGAGGCAGGTAATAGACACACTACTTTATAATTCCTTTTTTTTTAAGCTTGTTTACTTATTTTGAGAGATAGAAAGAGAGAGAGAGAGAGAGAGAGAGAGAGAGAGAGAGAGAGAGAGCACAAGCGGGGGGAGGGCAGAGAGAGAGAGGAAGAGAGACAGAATCCCAAGCAGTGCAGAGCCTGATGTGGGGCTCAACCCTATGAACCATGAGATCATGATCTGGGCCAAAATCAAGGATCAGATGCTTTAACTGACTGAGCCACCCAGGCACTCCCATTCTTTTCCTCTCACTGCTTCATCCTATTCCATTTTCCTATCTCTCCTACTTCTACCCCTCAGTTTTTATGAAGTTTCTCGGAGGTTGCCTGCTGTACCCCATAGAAGCTGATGCAGAATGGAGCCAAGGATGCACGGCCAACCTAGTTTGAGGCTCAGTCAGAACGCTCTACTTTATGAGCCAATAGAGTAGGCAAGCTTAAAGTAGAAAAGACAGAATGGTATGCTTGTGAATTTAAATAGCTGTGCCTTTTATGTTGAATTCTTGAAGTTTTCTGAGAGGCTAAATCCCTATGAATAGAAGCATCTTTTAGCACATCTGGCAAAGCCTTAATAAGTATCCACTGCTCTTTAGCAATTTCAAATTTAAAAATTAAAAAAAAAAGAATTATGCTTGAAAAGATGGAGCATTTTCCCCAAGATGGCTCCAGCTGCATGGATACCTAGATTTCCTAACCCGGCTAAAGCAACAGTCCCAGGAGACAAAGCTCACTCAGTAAGTGATAAAGCATAGCCACACTTCCACAGCTGCAGATCAGCTCAACCCCAGAGAGTCACTGTGAGAATTAAATGAGATGATGTTGTGAAAATACTTGAAAACACTGAGGAGTCTAACCATGGCAGATCATTATCGTTGTTAAAGAATGATCTTCTCATTTCCTAAAACTGCAGACAGGGGATGATATAGCGAGATATTAACTGGCATGTTGCTCTGTTCCTTCTTCTTTGTTCCATCATCATCTTTCCTTAGGGCAGCTCATCACCTCCAGGGTGAATAATATTAGTGAATAAAAAGATGTCATGTTCTTGGTTTCAAAGGTCAAAAAGCCAGATCATTTGGTAAATTCATGGGTAAGAGTAGAAATATTTAAAATAATACGAGAAAACACTTTTCCCCCTGCATCTATGGCCCACTAAATAAAGATCATTCAAGCTTGGAAGAAAGGATAATTGGAGAATAAGGAGCCTTAGTTACTGGCCCACTGGCCCATACCCTGCCTATAGACTTAGAGTCCCTGGGGAGAAACAATCAAGGGCCAAGATAAATTGAGGGATCTATGGACAGGGAAAAATGTGACTCATTACCTTTCCGGAGTCATGGAGAATAGCATAGAAGAGAAGAGAGAGCATCTAAACAGAAATGCCCAAGAGAGAAACTCTAAGCATCCTCACAGAGCATCAGCCTGCCCCAACAGGAGGCTGAGAACTGCCAACCTTTTTTGTTTGCTTTTGCTTTTCATTTATCCTGTGTGGCATGAGTTTGCAGAAACAAAGTACACCAAACTCAGGATCCTCAGAATTGGGAAGGGAGAATTAATCTACAGACCAATATTATACACATGAGTTCCAAACTCAGATGCTATAAAGGGACAACACCATCAGATAGTTTGAATACCTCAAAGGACGCCAGTGGAAGGCAGGCCCCTCTGCCCACTGACACCACAGAAGTGCCTCATTGCCCCAGGGACTGAGAAGTATAATCAAAGAGAAGAAGGAAGCAGGAGAAAATCTTGATTTCCTTTTAGTTTAAATTTGAAATGACCACACACACACACACACACACATACACACACAATCCCTAAACTTGACTGAATTTACCTGCAAGTGTAAGGGAGAAAATAAACACCCTTCCTTCCTTTGGATGGGAACATGGCTTGAAACAGAAATTATGTTCAGTTAGAGGAAAAGGAAGTTATATTTTGCACAAATGATTATATATTCTGTGCAAATTAATATCTGCTGTGCTACTACTTCTAATAAGACACCATTACATAAAATGGGGTAGTAATATTTCAGTTAGAGATTCTACCTCAAATTTCTTCCCATGCATTTATCCTCTCTGGACCCCAACAACAGTGCTTCTCATGGTTTAGCCAGCCCCTAAATATTATCAAATCAATTGATGAATTTTTTTTTAAAAGACAGAAACAGGCGCCTGGGTGGCTCAGTCGGTTAAGCGTCCGACTTCAGCTCAGGTCACGATCTCGCGGTCTGTGAGTTTGAGCCCCGCGTCAGGCTCTGTGCTGACAGCTCAGAGCCTGGAGCCTGCTTCCAATTCTGTGTCTCCCTCTCTCTCTGCCCCTCCCCCGTTCATGCTCTGTCTCTCTCTGTCTCAAAAGTAAATAAAACGTTAAAAAAATTTTTTTTAAATAAAAAAAATAAAATAAATAAATAAATAAAAGACAGAAACAGTAAAATCAAAATAGGGAAGTTTTTATAGTGTTTACTTAATTGGTAACTTCAAAGCTTTATCTTATCCCCAGAATAATCCACCTCCACAATTTGAAAAAAAAATTCCCCCAAAATGCATTCTATCAAACTGTTCCTTTCTGGAAGTACCAACACATAAAATGGAAACATAAATATCTAGAAAAAAATAATTCTACTTATAATCATATTCTTCACAAATAGTTACTCTTCTGCCTTCCCCCACCTCAATGAGAGAAAGATAGTTCCCTCCAATACCATGACTTCAGAATAAGTCCCCAAACTTACTTTCACCAACAGGATATTAGCAGACATGACACAAAACGAGCCTTCGCAGTCCCTGGGAGATTGGTTTTACTCTCTTGTGCCTTTGATAACATTATAAGAAGAGCTTCCCCAGGTTAGTTACTGCCCAGTCAGTCTGGGCCCAGAATAAACAGGTGGAACATATCTGAGCTTGGCCGTCAAACCAACTTCAGCTGGATCCACAGTTTGAAGCAGAACCACCCAGATGTACACATCATAGGTTTGTTTACCCCCATGACCCATATGGGCACATAGGCAGGAATAAATTATTATTGGACATCTGAACTTTGGATTGGTTAAGAAGCAATAACTGATGATACAGAACCTAGTTTCATCTGATTCTTAACCTTCAGCTTGTAATAGTAACTTTGCCCAGAGTGGTTGGGTAACTTGTCCACATTCACTTTGTGAGATAGTGGCAGAGCTGAACTCCCTATGCACACACAGACTGAGGCATGCTCATGAATTTACCTTGAACTGCTGAGACATGCTTTGTTTTAGAAAATCATAAGCAAAGAAGAACCATGATTCATTCCCCCCACCCCCCACAACACTGTGCATGGGCCTGGAGTCAGCTCTACTCCTAAAAGTGGAATCCACAACCAGCCATAATCCCCAGGACCTTCTTACAGGATACTCAGTAAGCATTAAACAGGGGATGCTCCTTCCCACAATGAAAATTACTCCTGTTTTTGCTTTAACTAACAAGATGGGAGTGTCCAAACTTCTCTTTAGTGAACATCAAGTCCTCAGCAGGGGAAAAGAAGGGAAGGAAGGAAGGAAGGAAGGAAGGAAGGAAGGAAGGAGGAAGGAATAAGGAAGGAGGAAATAAAGGCAGAAGGAAGGAGGAATACTGATAAGAGATCTAACGAGTTGCCATTTTCCAGTTCTACTACTTTAGTTTTTTTTTTTTAATTTTTTTAACGTTTTTATTTATTTTTGAGACAGAGAGAGACAGAGCATGAATGGGGGAGGGGCAGAGAGAGAAGGAGACACAGAATCGGAAGCAGGCTCCAGGCTCTGAGCCATCAGCCCAGAGCCCGACACGGGGCTCGAACTCATGGACCGCGAGATCCGTGAGATCGTGACCTGAGCTGAAGTCGGAGGCTTAACCGACTGCGCCACCCAGGCGCCCCCAGTTCTACTACTTTAATGGCAAGTGAAATGCTGGCCTGACAATAGATGTGATTGTGCCCTGTAATAGAAGGCATGTAGGTGCAAAAGATTGTGTTCATAAGCAGAGAAGGAGGTGGAGAGTGTGAGAGGATGGCTGGCTGGAATGGTGAGTGGACATTTGGGAGCAGAGGGGAATTTGCCTCTTTAGCATGTCTCATATCCCATGCGAACATATCCCAGGAAGTTCACAGACTTCAGACACTATCAACACATGTACACACACAACCACACACACACACACACACAACAATAAAACCAGGTGAAACGTGGCATGAAGTATGAGAAAAGAGATTCTGTAGATTCTAAGATTATTCTCTTGAACTTCTATCAATCTTCAAACAGACCACTTGTGTTACAGTTCTCTTGAAAATATGATTCGGTACCGAATTTTTCCAAAAACAATAAACATTCTAAGCAGAACTGCAGTAGCTTTATATACACTTTTTGCAGAAAATAAGATATAAATAGGATGACCCAATCACACTGTAAAGGATTAAAGTTTTAATGTTTTAGAAACATTCAGGGGCGCCTGGGTGGCGCAGTCGGTTAAGCGTCCGACTTCAGCCAGGTCACGATCTCGCGGTCCGTGAGTTCGAGCCCCGCGTCGGGCTCTGGGCTGATGGCTCGGAGCCTGGAGCCTGTTTCCGATTCTGTGTCTCCCTCTCTCTCTGCCCCTCCCCCGTTCATGCTCTGTCTCTCTCTGTCCCAAAAATAAATTAAAAACGTTGAAAAAAAAAATTTAAAAAAAAAAAAAAGAAACATTCAAAGAAATAACAAAAGGCATCTTTTCCCTTTGCTGTATATAAGGAACTCCCACTGAAGTCCATGGGGTTTTACATAAAAATCAATGGCAAATTGTGGTACTTAATGAAAGAGGAAATTATAATTATAGCGCTGCTGGTAACATCACTACAGTTAAGGCTGAGCAGTCTTTTCCATTATCACTTATCAGGATTTAATAGCTCAGATGTTTTGAGTCCTACTTGGCTGAAATGTGATATAAAACTCATCAAGCTGAATGCAATTAGTTATTATTATTGTTATTGCATAAACAAATATTTTAATCAGTAGAGCATTTTTTAATTATGAAGCTTAAAGAGACTATTTTTTCTAGTGACAGGTGCAGGCGTGGGGAGATAGACAGAAAAAAAGGACACATCCTTAAAAGAAGGTAAATTGAATGTGGCAAGTCCCTCAATTAGAATAATGCACTTTCCTCTTCGATTGTGGGTACCAGGGTGACCTGCTATGAAACAAAATCTCCTGGGGGAGGCAGCAGTGTAGAAGACTGAGGGATGCTATTCACTGGCTCCTTCAACCCATTCTTCAAGTATAGACATAAGTGCATGTGCAATGCAATTAAATAGGAACAGACAACAGAGCTTCTAGAGCTCCTCAGCACACACTGGACAATGCCAACCTTGCTTTTCTGGGGAAAAGTGCATCAACTTTGGCTTATGAATGTTCTCTTCTCACTCAGTCCATAGGTATGTACACCTTAGGTGTAGATGAACCTCAGATCAGGACCATTTGACAGGTCCCAAGGAAAATGTTCAGGATATGCCACAAGTATCCTCTTGCTCTCCCATTTGGTAGCCCCCAGAAACCAAGATGGAGAGTTTTATGCTTATTGCATATCATGCACAGATGGGGAAATTAGAGCAGCAAAATCTTTTATTTTAGAAGATTTTGTACTCACAACATCAGAGTTCCTTGGCACTTGGAAAAGCCAGCTGTGACTCTACATATATTGGAGACCTTCATTTCCAGAAGAAGAAGGTGGATCAAATGAATAGAATGTGATAGGAAAAGACAAATGGTACTTGCAAAGTGTCTATTATATGCATTATGCACTTCCCTGAATTATTTCATTTAATCCTCATGGCTAACCTGTGTGTGCTGTTTTACACCCAATTTACAGAGAAACACAATGAGATTAAAATAAATTACATGATTTTCCCCAGATGGTTCAATTAGTAAGTGGAAGAGATCAACTTCAGTCTCGGGTCTTAAGAGGCAAGTTCAGTGCTCATGCTATTTTCCTTCTTAATCTCTAAATTCCTACCCTTACTCTCTTCTCAACACTGTCCATTAAGGTCTCTATCCCCTTCTGTTAGAGAAACTGCTCGTCTCAGGTCCACCAACAATCTCCATTGCCAAACCCAGTGGTCATTGCTCAGTGTTCATCCTTCACAACCCCTCAATCAGCATCCAAAACAACTGACTTCTTTGGCCTTCTTGAAATCCTCTCTGATCTTCATTTCTATAATAACTGTTAACCTGAGGTAAATGTCCTTCCTACCTTGCTAGAAGTTTCCTTCCTGGAAGTGCCCTTTGATGGCTCCTCCTCTGCTCGGCCACTAAATGCCCCAAACTTCAGCCCCGAGCCCCCTGTTTTCTCTGCCCTGCTCACTGCTGCCCCAGGGGCTTCCATTCATTTCCATGGCTCTTCTTCCATCTCTGTGCTGAAGACCACATCCAGCCCACATTCTCAACCGAGATGTGGATTTTGTACCTATAACTATCTACTCAGTAATTCCATTCATTTCTAATAGCATCCAATAAGCGACATTCCCAAAATAAACTCTTGCCTCCCTCTCCTTAGAGAAAGATTCTATTCGGGGCGCCTGGGTGGCTCAGTCAGTTGGGCAGCAGATTTTTGCTCAGGTCACGTTCTTACAGCTCGTGAGTTCGAGCCCTGCATCAGGCTCTGTGCTGACAGCTCAGAGCCTGGAGCCTGCTTCCAATTCTGTGTCTCCCTCTCTCTCTGTCCCTACTCTGCTCACACTCCATCTCTCTCTGTCTCTCAAAAATAAGTAAACATTAAAAAAAAGAAGAAAAACACTCTATTCTTTCCCTATTTTCCCCATCTTAGTGAATTGCACCATCCTTCTTATAGTTGTTGAAACCAAAACACGGTACATCATCCTGTCTTTCTCTTGCCTTCCATATGTAATCCATCAACAAATCCTGATGATTCCATGTCAAAATAATATCTGAAATCCACCCACTCTTTCCAGCAATCATGTTCCAGATTTACAATTGACTCCTAACTGGGTACCCAGCTTCTACTCCATTTAGTAGTCAAAGTGATTTGTTTTTTAAAAAAAAAAAAACAAAACATAAATCAGATCAAGTCACTTCCGGGCTTTAAGGCATCCAAAAGAAATACAAGGTTAAATACACAAAGTACACTCACACACTTAAAATCTTCCCATAACACTTTATGATAAAATCCAAATTTCTTTCCATCTTCTCACCATGACCCTCCTCATTCTCTTTCCTTTTCACATGATTCATACTTTCACACTTTAAACCAGACACACTGGGTCTATTGTTGTCCTGAGCACACCCTACCTCCCCCTCCCACCAGCTGGATGCAACCTCTACCACCTTGAGAACTTCACACCTACTGTTTGCTCTGCCAAGAACACCTTGAGTTTTGCATAATTGGATCCTGCTCATGATTGATTCCTTAGCCAACTGTCACCTTCTTAGAAAAGCATTCCAGAATAAGTTTTGTAATGCTGGTCCTGGCACATAAGCCTAAAATATTTATTATCTGGGCCTTTGCATTAGTCAGCTCAGGCTGCCGTAACAAAATGCCATAGAGGGGGTGGTTTAAACAATAGAAATTTATTTTCTCACTGTTCTGGAGACCCTGGTACCCTGGAAGGCTGAGCTCAGAGTGCCAGCAGGTAAGGTTCTGGTGAGAACCCGCTTCTGGCTTGCAGAAGGCTGCATTCCACTGCGTCCTCACATGGTTGAGAGACAGCTCTTGTGTCTCCCCCTCCTCCTATAAGAGCACAATTCTAGTGAATCAGAACTCTATTCTTATGACCTCATTGAGCTTTAATAACCTTCTTAAATACCCCATCTTTAATGTAGTCACATAGGGAGTTAGAACTTCAACACAAATCTTAAGGAGCCACAATTTATCCATAGCAGCCTTTATAGAAAAAGTTTGATACTCTTGGCCTATACCAAAAAAGTATAATCTTTCCAACCCACCATATTGCCCATCTATCTGGCATAAATATTTTACTGGTGTTTAATGTTGCAGAGTACATATGCATTTTCCATACAAAGTATTATGTATATAGAGAGGATTCAGATTAGAAATAGCCATGATGTTGGTTATAAAACATTAACTAGTTATTTTAATTTTATAATATTCTCACTGTTGCTCTCTCTTCAAATTACACTGTTAGAACAAGAAAAAATAAATTTAAGAATAGAATGAACATAAATATCTCATTGGTTTTCCTCCTTATGGTTAGTGAAAACATAAAAATTAGGAATAATAAGAATCAGAAAGTTCTTCTAGCACCCTTAAAGGAGCAGAACAGATCTGTAGTGGGCTCAGAATACTTTTCCAAAACACTCAGCTTGCTTTCTCAGTCTTATTCACTGTGTATCACATTTATAGGAGCCATTTAACAAAATGTAGCATTTCCCCAGTCTATGTGTGAAGTAGAGGAAAGAAAAAATAAAAGATAACTCCTAAATAATGGAGGCCTAGTTTTGTCCATCACTAAAGGAATAGCCCATTAAATTGTAGCAGGTGCACACCTAGCACAGAATAATACCAGATAGCAATTAGAAGTGACAGCAACTTGAATATGTCTCAGAAACCTAGTGTTCAGTGAAAACACTAAGAAGCAAAAAATCAACAACATAGGGCCATTTATGAAAATTAAAAATATAAACATGTATAACATATATGTCACCAATGTACATACACTTTCAAGAGTAAATATCAATTACATGCCCTTGAATGCCTATGGGGGAGACTTAAGTGGAAATCCTGGGAGAGAAGGGGAAATTTTTTAAATGAGAGTGTTTTACAACTAGTGATGATGGTGAGCAGAGTATAAGTGGCTCAGATATTTGCACCTGAGGCATCAAAGAAGGGGGGGAGGGAGGGAGGAAGAAGGAAGACAAGGGGTTAGAAAGGAAAATAATGATGGTAAACATAATCCTCTTTGGATCTCACCATTTCATTGAGTTTCTGGTCCTAAGTACCTCAGGCTGTGTTTGAGGGACCATTCTTGAATGTGAACTAAAGGTGCAACCACAGTTCAGAGAGCTAGGGTCAGAGAGGCGAATAGTACAAGCTCAGGCAGAAGTGTTAGACATAAAAGTAAGGAGCTGCCCGAACGAACGAACATCCTTTTCCTTTCCTTGAGCCTCTGAGTCTATCCTGACTTATTTATGCCATCTACTGGCCCTTTCCATTAATGGCCTTTGCAAAGCTCTCACTTACTTGCTGCTTGACTTGGACAATGTTACAGTGATTTGGGAGCCAGTACTGAGAGTCTTTTCGCTCAAATGCTCCATTTCTTGCCAAAGTACCCTCTCCGAAGCAACGTCATGCTCCTGTCCTGGTATGTCCACCTTAAGCTTTCCCTTTTGTAGCAAAACTCGGCAAAGTTTTTGCCTTCGTTCATCCCAAGTACTCTCTGGGGGCGGGGAGCAGGGGTGGGGGGAAAGGATGCAGTTTTTGATAGAGGCAAGAAAACCATTCCCAAATTTGTTATAAACATCAGCTTTGATTTCCTTTTCCATAACTGGAAACTTGCCTTGGAATGGGGTATCCTTATGTCCACCTAAAATTCATTTGTAAAACTTTCCCATTTGAATTTAAAAGATTTGCATAAACTTATTATAATCTTAGGGATAGATTTCTGGGTTGTTGTTTTTCACTTGAGTGTAAATTTCTGAACTATAACAATCTGACTCACAGTTGGATGTGTACTATCATATGCCCTTATTATCTTATTGCCATTTCCCATCTTTCTCTTTTAATTTTCTCATGTATCAGACTATTCCCTAGCTCGACTCATAAGGAAAAGATGATAGTATCTGAAAGCTGTTTCAGCCAGCCAGCCAGTCACTTGCCTCATTACTGATGGTTCCTCCGAACATGTGCAGGAATCTAGTCGTCTTTTTTTTTTAATGTTTATT
The DNA here is from genome assembly GCF_046562875.1 of Panthera onca. Lineage (NCBI taxonomy): Eukaryota > Metazoa > Chordata > Mammalia > Carnivora > Felidae > Panthera > Panthera onca. The sequence continues at coordinate 155,673,659 of NC_138346.1, forward strand.
TATTTTTGATTGGGGTGGGGGAGGGTGAGAGAGATTGGAAGACAAAGAAACTGAAGCAGGCTGACAGCACAGAGCCTGATACAGGGCTCAAACACACAAGCCAGAAGATCATGACCTGACCTGCAGCCACCCAGGTGCCCCAGGAACCTAGTCACCTTATACCTGTTCATAAATAGAAGCCATTCACTAACAAATGTAAAATTTCAACAACAAAAACAAAAATTATGTCTCATTCCACATTACCTTCTTGACAGTACAGTTCATCATATTAAATGATTCCTCACTCATGTTTAGAGCCTGTTACTCTGAAGGAGAAGAATCAAGCAAGTGATTTCTGGAGCAAACACGGAGAATAACCACAAAACTGACAAGCCATCTTCTCTTCCTTGATGATGTGGCTATTAAGCAGATGAAGTGAATTCTAGGAACAGTTGCCCTCAGAGTATTTCCCTCAAATTCCATATGACCATAATGCTGTCATTACAGAGAAAGAGGACAGAATCTCCGAAGGATCCTGAATATCAGGGAGGACTTGAGACACTAAGAGAGAGATTGGAAAGCTATAGCCATGGGTGCAGTGCACCCACCACCTGTTTTTGTACAGCCTGTGACTGAAGAATGGCTTTTTCAAATTTTTTTTTTATTTTTTTAAGTTTTTATTTAAATTCCAGTTAGTGAACATACAGTATAATATTAGTTTCAGGTGTACAACATAGTGATTCAACACTTCACCTGGTGCATCACCCAGTGCTCATCACAGCAAGTATACTCCTTTATCTCCATCACCTTTTTTTAAACTTTTAAAGCTATTTTGGGGGTGCCTGAGTGGCTCAGTCAGTTAAGCGTCCGACTTCGGCTCAGGTCACGATCTCGCGGTCCGTGAGTTCGAGCCCCGCGTCGGGCTTTGGGCTGATGGCTCAGAGCCTGGAGCCTGCTTCCAATTCTGTGTCTCCCTCTCTCTTTGTCCCTCCCCCGTTCATGCTCTGTCTCTCTCTGTCTCAAAAATAAATAAAATGTTAAAAAATATTTTTTAAATAAATAAATAAAATAAAAAATAAAGCTATTTTGTAATGTTTATTTATTTAGAGAGCAAGAGAGAGAGCAGGAGAGGGGCTCCTGCAAGAGAGCAAGAGAGCATTTATTTAGAGAGCAAGAGAGAAAGAGAGGGAGGGAGAATCCTCAGCAGGCTCGGTGCTGTCGGTGCAGAGACTGACATGGGACTTGATCCCATGACCATGAGATCATGACCTGAGCCAAAATCAAGAGTCAGACTCTCAACTGACCGAGCCACCTGGGTGCCCCTTTGTTTATATTTTAAATCGTGAAAAAAAGGATATCAAAAAAAAATAGTCATTCATAATGCATGAAAATTACACGAAATTCATTTAAATTTCAGTGTCCATAAATAACATTTTATTGGAACACAGCCTTTCTCATTATTGGCTTTTTGTCTCTGGCTGCTTACATGCTACTGTTATGCCCAGAATTCGTGATCCCCAAAGACCACTAGGGAGCCGAGTCCGATGCAAAAGCAAAGAGCCTTTATTCGAGCTAGCTCGAGCTCAATCCTCTACCTGCACCGACGCAGCGGTGAGATACCAGGGAAAGAGAGCGAGTTTCAAAAGGACAAAGGTTTTATTGGGGCCTAGGGGCAGTTGGTGAGGTAACGGCTATGGCCTCAGCCGATTGGCTGGGGAAGGGTCCTGGGGAAGGGTCCGAGTCCTGTTAGGCAGGTGAGGGGGGGGTTACTCAAGGGGAGGAGGTGTGGTCAAGGTGAAGGACACAGAACAAGATGGAGTCGGCCGGCGTAGGCCGGCCCTTTCACTACAACAGCAGAGTTGAGTAGTTGCGACAGAGATTACCTGGACGGAAAAGCTGAAAATACTTACTAACCAGCCTCTACAGAAAAAGTTTGTTGACTCCTGACCTAGTCAAGTTGGTAAAATATCCTTGGTGGTCTCTACAGCCTGAGATCAATGGGTTTCCAACAAAACAAAACAAAACAAAACAAAACAAAACAAAACAAAACAGGAGAACTAATGCAGCCAGCCCCTCACTTCTCAAAATTCATTCTTCTTTCATCCTCCTAATTTAAGCCTTTCTTCATCAGACACTGGTCTCAAGACTCTTGGGTTTCCTTTGTTGCTGTTTCCATGGTGTGTTAGTTCACCTTGAACTACACACACAAAAAAGGGAAGGACTTGTACTGGAAATTTCCCCTACAAATCTCAACTTGTAGTGGTCTTTGGAGGCTCATTCTGAACAAAGAGTTGGGAAGCTCCAGGTAGTTTCACAGAAAACAAGCTGAGGTTCTTCAGAGTACGATCCTTACTCATTTTATAATATTATATGAGGGCAAAAGCCACTTAGAAAGATGACTTCTTTTCTCCATGGTTCCCTTTTCTTCAGGACATTGCTGGTGAAGTCATGAGTTCCTTGGTATCTCTAAACTCCTATTTTATATCACTAGCCCAGAAAAATTACAGCAAGTTTTAAGCCTCTTTTATGTAGATTTTGACCTTCAAACCTGTTAATCAGCAAGTGCCTCAAGGGGTAAAAGTTGCATAGAAAGAGAAGCTCACCTCAAGGTTTATTTCTTTCTTATTTCTGGTTGCCTTGGTTCCTTCCAGTGCTTTTATTTTTTTCCAGGACTTTTAAATAGCTGTTTTTATTTATTGATTTCTTTTATTGTAGCCAGGTTTTATTGTTTGTTTCAAGACAGGAAGTTCGCAAGCTACTCCCTTAAAACCAGAAGTAGCACCATGTTTTAATCTCTTTTTAAAAGGAAATAATCGTCTCAAGTCTTTTTCTACTAGGATTGCCAAATGATAAATCTGTCTGCTCCATTCCAAGAAAAAGTGACCGTAGGCTGGAAATCCTGAGAGATGTCTTTATGATATAAAGTATATTATATTTTCACAGAGTGTCAAAGGGATTCACTTCGCTATAGTAGAGATAATACAATTATGTGACAAAAGAGTCCAAACTATGACCTACATGAGAACGGAATTTTGTCCCAAGGAGATCTTTGGAAGGTGAAATGCCATTGAGAGAGTATGAATCCGTAATGGCTACTCATGTCTGACTTGCCACTGGATACCCTCATTTGTCCCTTTTAATCACGTTTCTGTGTGAATACTGAGCTCCATGACGAAATAGTCGGAACCCAATTACCTCTATCTCTCTACACTTTTGCTTTCGTCTTCTAGGTGACCATACAATCCTTATTTTCCCAAATTATGGACGTAGTAAGCTTCAATGCAATGTTAATTTCCTGAAAGCACGCTTTGCTGTAAGAGAGTCATAGGCAGTGCTGTGTTTTCAATTGCATTTCCCCATGACTGCTGGTGTTGGTCACCCTTTGTGATGGATTATGATGTAACTGGCCACTTTTGCAAGGTATCTGTTCAAATCTTTTGTCTATTTAAAATTGTTTTATCTTTGAGTAAGAGTTCTTTGTATGCTCTGGATGGGTCTTTGCTTATTTTTCTGTCTATCAGCTCTTTGTTTACATAAGTATTTCAAAGAGAAAACATTTTTAATTTGATCTAGTCTATTTTTCAATTTCTATTTTGTATGGATTTTATGTCCTGATTGGGAAATATTTACCTAATCCAGGATCATAAAGATTTTCATTTAAACTTTCTTCTAGTAATGTCATAATTTCAGCTCTTTATTTAACTCTAGAACCCATTTGGGGTTAACTTTCATATGTAGGGTGAGGCAAGGGTTGGAGTTTCTTTCTTCCTCTGTATTTATTTATCTATTTGTTCCAGGACTGTTTTTGAAAAGGTTATCTTCTCCTGTTGAATGACTTTGGAACTTTGATTGAAAATCCACTGAACAGTTAAGCGTCAGTGCCCTTTCTGATGCTTTTTTACAGCTCCAGGTAGGAAGCACCACATTAGAACAGCAAATCACCCATGGAAGCCTAGGTAGAGCCCCCCTCTTAATGGGTCATTTTTAGGAAGCACTCTTAGCAATGTAGGCAGTTTTCACTGGTGACTTATAGAGCCAAGATTCTACTTGATTCTCCACCTGTTTGCATATCCACATACTTTTTGCCAGGCACCTGGGAAGAATGAAGTAAACAACCTATTTCTTTAGATATTTTAAGCTTAGTTCCACTGTCCTTATCTTTGATTTCGGTGAAGGGATTTGATCACCCTGAAGTGTCATATAAATTAATAAATGATGATTTAAAAGAGTGCACGGGTTACAATTAGCCCTTGTGAGTCTTTGTCTTATAATCCTGTATATTATTCTAAATTTTTGCAATGTATTTATAATAACTGGCATTAAGGGAAAACAACAATAATAAACGCAGTGCAGAGAAAAATAACAGCTAATGTGTTTTTACGACTGATACTGGCTGTTAATGCAACCGATTCATTTTGTGACTAACAGCAAAAAAGAGAAAACATGAAATTAGCAGCTGAACAGAGCCACCTAGCCATCATTCTGATCAACAATCACTGTGGAAGCTTTAGGGCTTGCCTTCACGTGATTCTTCCTCAGGTCACGAGTGTTCCCAGTCTCTCTGGTCCTGGCTACCACTGATCTTCCTGTTCCTTCCTATCTGCCCGGTCTATTATTCCCATACCCTCCCCACTACCCAGGTCTCACTGAAGATTATGAGCTTGTCTCTTCTTGGCCAGACTTCACCTGCCTGAAGTAACGAAATGATATTCTCACTCCTCTGGACACACCGTCTTGTCATTTCAGCCCACAAATGGCTAACTGGGACCAATTATAGATACTTGGCACATCATTTGTAATTTTAAATGATCTACGAAACAGGAAAAACATGGATTGATTTTTGTATCCTACTTTGATTCTGCTCAACTGCAAATTGTGGTAAAACTTGTTTTGAATAAAAAACTAGGGAAAAGTAAGATGAAAGTCACAGAAGGATGGTCTGTAACCTACAGGCTGCCAATGTCTTTATGTGTTTCTTCTACCACTTGCTCATCAAAGATACTTTCAAAATCAAGTTATGTCACTTAGAACCTCATGTGTCAGAAGTGTGCACTTTGTAGAGTGTTAAGTATCTGCCCCATATATGCAAATATTTAAATCATAGTATCATAGAATTTCAGAGCTGGAAAAGAGCTTGGAATTAATCTTGTGAAGTCCAAGCTCCTAATTTTACAAAAAAAAAAAAAAACGTAAATCTTACAGAAGTAAAGAAATTAACCTCAAATCACAGAGCTACTTAACAGTAAAGCAAAATGTTGAATCCCTGCATCCAAAGTCCCATTTTAATCCTACATCCTCAGACTCTAGAATCTGGAACAATACTCTGCACCACAGAGAATCTCATGAATCTTAATCTTGAACCATGGAAGAAATCAATATTCTTGAATACAAATAAGAGTCCATTCTTATAACTTACAATTTACATGATTTTCAGAATAAGCATTTTTTCCATGCATAGAAATATGGAATGCATAGAAAATGTAGCCCAGATGAGTGCTAAATATTTTTAAAACAAAATATGCCTGGAAAGAAGCAAAATTAGAACAGTACAGGAGGGAGTCTCAAAAGTCCATTGTCTGAGACTTTGAAGTATAGTATCTCAAATTTGCGGAAATTACAAAATAGTTGCAAGTTTCTAGATATTGAGATCTTGGAATGACTAACTAAGGCCTATATGTTGAAATGCATGTCCTTGGCATTGCTGTGATTCAGTTAGATGGTATCTTTTTAATCTAAACTGGACCCTTGATAGCCCCAGTCCACATTCCTGAAAATAATCCCAGGGATCATTATAACCAAACTCTGTGCAGAACTAACCCTCCTGAAACGTTTGCACAGTCCGTGGCACATGGATGCTTAATAGAGAATGTTGTTTCACAGGTGAATTACCTCTTCTCATAATACTGGGAAATTTATAAGATGAAACATTGGGAAATATATAGTTTGAAGTACATCTGTAGATAATAACCAACTCTAATATTGGTGTTAATAAATCAAGCTCCATACCACTTGTAAAGGAAAAACATACTGGCCATAACTTTCCTACTCTCTATAGCCTTATCTTGAAAAAGAGATAGAAATCTTCTCTGTCTTTGGAGGGAAAAAAAAATCTTAAAAAAAATTCCATGTACTTATTCTTCTAACTAAATTGGGTTTATTCCAGCAATGGACTATCCAAAGACAGTGAGGGCAAAATCTTGACATCCATTGTAGTTTTCATCGGCCCATATCTCAGGATGAAAGTTCTTTTCCTATTGTCTCTGAACTAATGGATATCACCATAAGCAGGTGAAGGCAGACCACCTCAGGTAATGCCCTATGGACACAATTCACAGTCCACACATTTGGCACTAAAAAAAAGTGTTGAATGAGGGGGCATATTTAGTCAAGCATTAGCCAAAACTGTTTTTAATATTAGGAGAGAAGGACATATACATAAATCACTATACTGTAAAGCAAAAATTATTGCTACAAAAGAAATATAATCAAAGTACTATAAAGTACCAATGGGGTACTTTATGTAACTGATGGCATGAGAAAAGCTATATAATGCAGTCAAATTGCGCTTTGAACATTTATTAAGTTCCGGTAGGAAGAAACACAGAGATTGCATTCTATGCTGCAAGAGTAGTAAAGGCGTGAACATTTATCCTGTGTTTAGGAATGGAGAGAAGACCAGAGGTTGGATTGAAAGTTGGAGGGAAGAAAAGGGGTTTTAAGTGGTCACTGCATCTTTGCCTCCAGATCTGTGCCTCAGGTAGGTGCCCAATTCTACTCAATATTACAGAAAAGCCCACTTCTGCAAGCTGCTTTCTCAGACTCCCACCTCAGCTGGTTTATGTCTGGGTTTGGCCAATAGGAGGTACCCACTAGAGATGGGAGGGCAGATGTGCGAGATCTTGGGGTATATCTGCTCCTGTCTTACTCTTGGGTATTACCTCTAGCAGCAAAAGTGTCTTCTTCATGACTCTAGCTATCATGGGACAACCCCACCCTGAGCAATTTCACTTGTTACTAGGAAGCCCCCACTTAGATTAGCTTCCTCCATAGAGCTTTGGCCAATTAGTTCTGGGAACTTTTTCTTGTCATGCTGTTTTCTTCTGCCTTAAGGGTGGTAGCAGCTTCCTGTTTTAGTTGAAGGAAATTAGAATACATCACCCCAAAATATGCTTCTTGACATAAAAATTATTTTGAGCTAAAGGCAATTAAGAAGCAGGAGGAGCGCCTGGGTGGCTCAGTTGGTTGAGCGTCTGACTCTTGATTTCCGCTCAGGTCATCCCAAGGTCATGGGATCCATCCCTCAGTCAGGTTCTGTGCTGAGCGTGGAGGCTGCTTGAGATTCTTACTGCCCCCTCTCTCTCTGCCCCTCCCCTCTTTCTCCTCCCCTTCTCTCTCCCTCTGCCCTTCTCAAGCTCGCTAGCTCTCTCTCTCTCTCTCTCTAAAAAAAAAAAAAATGAAGCAAGAAAAGCTCTCCCCTTCCCTTTTCTGCCTAAAGGTAGGATATAAATGCTACCTAAGCTGGTGTTGTAACTTCTTTTTTTGTAGGTGGCATGTAAAGTTACATAAATTTTAAGTGTACAACATAGGGACTCAGTGATTCTGTACCTTACACAACGCCCACCACAAGTGTAGTCACCATGCATCACCACACAATGTTATTACAGTATTATTGACTATATTCCCTAGGCTGTACTTTTCATTCCTGTGATCTATTTACCTTATAACTTCAAGTTCGTACCTCTTAATCCCCTTCACCTATTTGCCCATCCCCCACCCCATCCCCTCTGACCACCAGTTTGTTCTCCGTATTAGAGTCTGTTTCTGGTTTTTTTTGTTTGTTTGCCTGGTCATTTGTTTTGTCTTTAGATTCCACGTATAAGTGAAATCATATGGTACAGTATTTGTCTTTCTCTCTCTGACTTATTTCACTTAGCATTGTACTGTCTAGGTCCAACCATGCTGTCACAAATAGCAAGATTCTGTTCTTTTTTTTTTTTTTTTTTTGGCTGAGTAATATTCTGTCACATGTATATTTTCTCCATTTACCCATTGATGGGCACTTACGTTGCTGCCATATCTTGGCTACTGTAAATAATTCTGCAGTGAATTTAGGGATGCATAGATCTTTTTCTAAGCCACAGCTTGGAGTTACTGAAGTTTGTCCCACATGATGGGCACTGTGTATGTGTTAATAAACTGTTTTTGTCTTGCTGATCCGATTTTTTGTTTTTTTAATTTCTTTAACTTTTTTTTAATGTTTTTATTTATTTTTGAGACAGAGAAGACAGAGCATGAGCAGCGGAGGGGCAGAGAGAGAGGGAGACACAGAATCCGAAGCAGGCTCCAGGCTCTGAGCTGTCAGCACAGAGCCTGACGTGGAGCTCAAACTCATGGAATGTGAAATCATGACCTGAGCTGAAGTCAGATGCTTAACCGACTGAGCCACCCAGGCACCCCTGATCCGACTTTTTGTTAAAGAGCCCTAGCTGAGGGGTGCCTGGGTGGCCCAGTCGGTTGAGCATCCAACTTCGGCTCAGGTCATGATCTCACAGTTGGTGAGCTCCAATCCTGCATAGGGCTCACTGCTGTCAGCACAGAGCCCACTTGGGATCCTCTGTCCCCCTCTCTCTCTGCCCCTCCCTTGCTCATGCTCACACACACTCTCTCTCTCTCTCTCAAAAATAAATAAACATTAAAAAAATAAATAAAGAGTCCCAGCTGAAAAGTTAAGATGGGTAGAGGTAAAGTTTTGTCTCCTTTACTTGGTTAACCTATGGTTTGCTTCTCTGTCTTTCCTTTGACCTCTCAGCTTCCCAATCATTTGCATAGCCAAATTTCTACATTAAACTACATTGCTTAAAAGACCTGGAGTTGCTTCTATTTTCTGCGGGAGTCTGATGAATGCAGATACCTGTTAAGACTGACTATTAAAAGGAGTAATGGCTTCAGCTCTGCCTTTCTTTGCCTTTTCCTACTTTGGTTTCCTACATTTAAAAATAGGGTTTTTTTTTTCTTGTTGCTGTTCTCAGTTGGCATTACATGAATCAGGCACACATCCCATCAACCTTCCTATGTTTTCTAATCACTTTATTTAATATCCCAAAACATTATTGGACACCTTTTATGTGCAGAAACTGTACTGTTTGGACTCCTGCCCACAAGAAGCAGTGTGCCATGCTCACAGCCATGTAGCTCGACAATTCGCATATAGTGTGATAATGCTTGGATGGTATCTACAAAAAGCCAACAGAATGCAGATGGTAGAGAAAACAATTCCTTACTGGTAGGTGGTAGATGGGAATGGGGGAGGAATATTACAGAAGGACGGTCAGGGGGAAATGAATAATGGTAATAGACACTTATTTATGGTTTACTGTGTTTCAGACACTTTTTAAAAGGTGCTTTACCTATACTTTCTCATTTAATCCTCAAAACAATTGAGGTAGGTAAAGTAGCCACATGTACCAGATGAGAAAACAAGGCAAATAGAAATTAAGTAACTGCCCCCAAAGTATGAACAAAGGCGTGGGGAAAGGAAGATGCATAAAAGAGTAAAGAAGAGTAAGTCACTCAGTGCAGCTCTGGTTTTACGGTTTGAGATCAAATATGTCCAGATTAGGAATGCCACCCTAAGAAGTTTGCACTCAGTACTATGTAGCTGAAAGGAATCCACTGTTAATCTCTGTGAAGGCAGCATTGGCAGGGAAACAGGTCATATTTAATTTAATGTTTTTGTGGCAATTTACTATAATAACTAACTTGCAAACCCTTGTTTCATATATAATAATCCTAAATCAAATAGAAATTAAAATTGAGAGAACATGACACTTGAAGTATAATGTTTCTCCTGTTCCACTGGACTAGGATTTGCCTGTGCAAATTAACTCATGTAGAAGTGGGTTCAAGACTTCATTATCCAAAAGTAATGTAATTGGGGATCACATTTATGAAAAAGCAAAAGGCAAAAGTACCCATTTTGTGTGTTCTTTGATCATCATAAGCCGTAAGTATTATATATTCAAATTTCTATTCTGCAGACTAACAAAAATGCTAAAATAAAACACATTAATGTTACCTTAAAATGTAAATATGCATAAATAATAAGTCTAGGGGTACCTGGGTGTCTCAGTCAGTTGGGCGTCCAACTTTGGCTCACATCATGATATTGTGACTTATGGGCTTGAGCCCCGCATCTGGCTCTGCACTGATAGCTCAGAGTCTGGAGCCTGCTACAGATTCTGGGTCTCCCTCCCTGTCCTTCCCCTCTCTCACACACTCTCTCTCTCTTTCTCAAAATAAATAAACTAAAAAAAAAAGATAAAAAATAATAAGTTTAGCATAATGCCAGAAATAACAAAACATAACAGAACTCAGCATTTCCAAATACTACCACATTTTCAACACCAGGAGAAAATTATCTTCTATTTAAATTTTGCATACCTTTTACAAAATTAGACATTTAAAACTTTTTCTGTTGTGATAGTTTTTTTAAGAAGTAGAAACTGTAAGGGCACATGGGTGCATCAGTCAGTTAACCATCCAACTTCAGCTCAGGTCATGATCTCTCAGTCTGTGAGTTCGAGCCCGGCATTGGGCTCTGTGCTGACAGCTCAGAGCCTGGAGCCTGCTTCGGATTCTGTGTCTCCCTCTCTCTCTCTCTCTCTGCCTCTCCCCCAGCTCTCTGTCTCAAAAATAAATAAGCATTAAAATTTTTTTAATTAAAAAAAAAAAAAGAATTAGAAGCTTTAGCAGTTTTCATTCAAGCTTCCAAATTCAACCTTCAGCATCATTTCTACTTTGTAGAGAATTGGCCAGTAGGGGGCATACATGACCAAGCCATTTAATATGTTTCTATCTGCTATTACAAATTTTGAATTTTAGATAACAGCATGCTCTTGAAGCCAAAGGTATATTTTCTTTAAAACCACCTATCAAACAGCCAAAAACAAAAACTTTGATAATTTGACTTTCAGTCTCTTTTTTTCTCATGAGCTACCAAGTCCAAGTCTTACCTTTGTTTTCAACTACGATAAAATTAAATTTATAATAGAGAGACATAGTAACTTATCAGTTTGTTGTTATACAAGATTGGTAATGTCCATCAGCATCTGAGTGTCTGTTTCTAAGTACCTACACTGATCATCTAGTTACATATATTATCTAATCTAGGTCTTACAGCATACCTATGAATATAGTGTTGTTGTCATCTGTAAGATGGAGAAATGAGAGATTTTTTTAAAAAATCACAAATTATGTAGCAGAATAGAGAACTGGACCCAGTTTTGTCTAATTCTAAAGTTTTTGTGTGACATTACTTCTCATTTTTTTCTGTTTTAATTGTGAAATATACAACACATGTAGAAAAGTACACAAAATACAAATGCACAGCTTAAAAATGACTATAAAGCAAATATCCATTTCACCACCACCTTGTTCAAAATAAAGGACATTTTCGCTCCTACAGAACCACTAGGTGAGCCCCTGATTCTTCACAACCCCATACCCTTGAAAGGTAATCACCATTTTCATTTTTATAGTCATCATTTCCTCTCTTATTTAGAAATTTTGTTAAATTTACATAAATCTATTCACAATGTAAACATTAATTCATGTCTTTATTCTTTTGGTCAATACTGTATTTGCAATATTTATACTGATACATATAGTAACTGTTCTTTAATTTTCTTTCCTACATGAAATGAAATACTCTATGTAGTATACATCAATTTGTTATCTTCCCTACTGTTGATGAGCAGTACTGTTGATGGGCTGTTTCTGATTTGGGATGATAATGTATAATGCTACAATAAAAATTCTTATACATGTATTTAAATGCACATATAAAAAGTATCCCTAAGATACGTAATTGGGAGTCAAATTGCCAGTTCATCAGGTCTGCCTGCATATCTTCACCTTTACTGGAAACAATCCAAAAGTCTGTCACCAAGTGAACAGATAAAGAAATGTAGTATAGTCACACAATGAAACACTACTCAGCAATAAAAAGAAAGAACTACTGATACATGCAACAATATGGATGAATCTCAAAATGTGCTGAATAAAAGAAGCCAGACACAAAGGAACATATTCTATAAAATTTCATTTACATAAATTCTAAAAAATGAAAACTAACTTCCAGTGACACAGTGCAGACCAGTGGTTGTCTGAGGACCAGAACAAGAGGTGGAATAAAGGGAATGGATTACAAGGGCACTTGTAGTTTAGGGGGGTAGGGAGTGATAGAAAGATTTCTTATCATGATTGTCAAGATTATTTTACAGATGTATTCATATGTCAAAACTCACCCAATTTTACACCTTTACTATATGCATTTTATATGGCAATTAAATCTCAGTAAAAGTAAAAAAGAATCAGATTACTTTAGTTTCAATATTTTTTATTACTAATGATATAGAACATTTATCTTCTGTACTGGATATTATAATTTCCTTCTTCTTTAGAGTTCCTTTTCAAGTCTTTTGTTCATTTTCTTTTATATTTCAGTTTTCTTCGAGATCTGTAGAATTTCTTTATACATCTTTTCATTAGTTCTTTGCTAGCTGTATGTTCTTCCACACCTTGCTGTGTCTTTTCGCTACCTTAATGGGATTTATTGAATATAAAATTTACTGATTTCAATGTAGCTGAATTTTCACCTCTTTTGAGGTTAAGCTTTTTGTATCTTGTTTAAGAAATATGACTTAAGAAATATTTCCTCACTCCCAAGGAATAAAAGTACTCTTCTATTTTATCTTCTAAAAGCTTTTTAGCATTTAGAAACTTAGTCCACCTAAAGTAGACTTTTGGTTATGATGTGAGGAATTCAGAGCTTTTTTCCCCATATGGATGACCAATTGACCTTGACCATTTATGAATTGTTTGTTTTTCTATTCATCTGCGATGCTACCCCATCATAGAACGAATGTCCAGACATGCTTGAGTCTGATTCTGGACTCTCTGTTCTGTTCCATTAATTTATCAATGCATCAAAGTCAACTTACATCTTCTTGATATATCTCTTTATACCTGTTTTCCCACTTTGTTCTTCTTAACGAAAGTCTTGGATATGTTTGACCCTTAACACTACTTTGTTAATTTTAGGATAATGTCAACTTCTTCATGATGCTACTTCTCATTTTCAAGCTATATTTACAAATTGAAACATGGTATGTTCACATTATGAAATCTTTATTATAATACAAAATCAGAAACACCCAAAATCATATGGTTTGTTTCCATATAGCTATAAATCAGAAAAAGCTTAATGCAACCTATATAGAATATATTGTTGATCTATAAGGAAATTATTAGAGCCACCCATTAACATTAGAATAATAGAATCAATGAGAATAAATGATCTTTACCTATGTAAATAATATGAATCAAACAAATACACTATCTCATGAAAGAAGTCAGACCCAAAAGAGTAAATAGTACATGATATTATGTAAGGGATAAAAAAGCACAAGGCTAATCTACACAATTAGAAGTCAGAATAGTGGATATCTGGGGCATAAAGGGGACTTGTAGGATGTTCTGTTTCTTATCTGAGTTCTACTTTCATTGGTTTGTTAAGTATCAAAATGTACTGAGCCATACAATTGTGAACTGTGTGCTTTTTATGTGTATACATTACTTTAATAAAAGGATTTTTAAAGTAATTATTAATGATTTTAGACTTATTAATAAGACATTCTTTATAATATAAATGAGAAACTAGATGTAAGACTTCCCTAAATATAAGATACATATTGTGGTACCTCTCCAGCTCAGTTAATCCAACAGTGGTCATGTCCATAATAAGCTCCCTTCTTTTTTTTAAAAAAATTTTTTTAATGTTTTATTTATTTTTGAGACAGAGAGAGACAGAGCATGAGCAGGAGAGGGGCAGACAGAGAGTGAGACACAGAATCTGAAGCAGGCTCCAGGCTCTGAGCTGTCAGCACAGAGCCAGACGCGGGGCTCAAACTCACGAACTGCGAGATCATGACTTGAGCCAAAGTCGAACCCTCAACCAACTGAGCCACCCAGGCACTCCATACTCCCTTCTTCTAGTAATATATCACTCTTCCTGGGCAATTATGACTTAATTCTCTTCTGGAAAAGAGAAGTGATTGTTCCCAGAGGTCAAATATACGATTTGAGCTAAATCAATTGCAGTCCTTTTTTGGAGTATTTCACAATGACACGGGAAAAGAAAATCCTCTTCCTTTTCGGGTCATGAGGCTAAGTGAATGCCAATTTGAAACCTGGATTCAGGTGGTTTAAGATTTATCAAGAATGCTAACCTGAAAGAATGACAGCAATAAGCACAAAGAATGAAGCAGAGGGTGTATATCTGTGTGTGTGTGCATACACATGTGTGTGCACTTGTGTGTGTGAGAGAGAGTGAAAGAGAGAGAGAGAATACCTTTTGGATCCCTAGACTCAACCATTTCTGAGGCAGTTTGGTTCAACCCCAGCCTTTTCTATGGTTTGATTATTTTTTATTCATGTAATTCAGGTTGAGTTTTGTCACTTGTAGCTAAAATAGTTGTAATTGACAGAGTAATCAAATATAGTCCTTGTTAGTCTTAATCCTCCAGAACTCTTACTAATATTAATAGTCACATCCTGGAAGACAGTTTCAGATATTAAACAAACAAACAAACAAACAAACAAATATCTGTAGGGGAAAGAATACATTAACTGGAGACCCAAAGAGAAGCTCAAATACTTTAGTATATGTGCTTCTGAAGGAAGCACTCAAATACTTTAGAAATAAAATAAGAAGGCAAAATAAGACGATGTGGGTGAGGATGAGAACATGCTGACAAGTTATATTAAAATAAACTTTTCCAAAGTCACACACACGCACACTGAAGTTAAACTCAAGTTTTACAAGAAGAAACTTCCATTTTCCACAGATACAGAAAATAAATCCAAAAGAAATCACAATCTTTTTTTTTTTTTACAATTAATGGCTTTAAATCTTGCTGCTCCTAGTTATTGGCAGGTATTACGATTTTGTAGGGCATCTTCATCCCAGACATAAATAAAACATGCCCCTTCTGTTTCATCTATTTCTCTTTTTCCTGTATTTTCTTATTTCTCAATTTTCACTCTTCAATGATGAGATAAAAATTACTAGTATGTGAAGGGTTCACGTATTTGTTTCCTCCTTTTACATACTTGATAATTCCTTTTCTCCAATCTCTGATAAAAGAGAAACAAAATATTCTTAATGGTTTATTTAAGGAAAAGCAACCAGAAGGAAAAGGAATATTCCAATCTCCCCTTTGGGAGAGCATGTGCCCATCAAGAAGAGAAGAAATGGAGAAAACAAGATGGCGGAGTTAGTAGTAGCATGAGAATGTCTTAGTAGTTTGCAAGTGAGAGAGAATAAAGAGGATATTATATTCTAATTTGATTTCTCACAAACTAAAATAAGATTTGAGTATAGATTGAAACTTCTTTCTGTCTGATCTTTGATTGAAACAGTGCAGCATATTGTTGATAGAGGTTGAAAGAGACTGCATGTAATGCTAAAATCTGAGGTCATAAATCTGAAAGGCACATACATCTGCCATGGGCATTAAGACCATCCTGACTACATGGCATTAAGAGAAACTCTGAGGAGGGAGACATGTCAAAAAAAGTCAAGTCGAAAAAGGCAGAAATGTAGGTACCAAGAAAGAGGAATGTAATCAAGGGACGCCTGGGTGGCTCAGTTGCTTAAGCGTCTGACTTTGGCTCAAGTCATGATCTCACGGTTCATGAGTTTGTGAGTTTGAGCCCCGCATCAGTCTCATTGCTGTCAGTGCAGAGCCTGCTTCAGATCCTCTGCCCCCCTCACTCTCTGCCCCTCCCCAACTCATGCTCTCTCAAAAATAAATAAACATTAAAAAATTTAAAAAGTAAAAGAGGCATATAACCAAAGATCACATCTGATCAGAAACAATGTTGATCCAATCCATATCAGGGTCCCAAGCAAAAAACGCATTTCAAGAGAAGAGGGCAAGGATACAGCTTGGGATGTTCAAACAGTACAAATGACAGAAATGCATCATTTCAAAGATTCTATCTTAAGACAGGAGAAAGAGAAGTAGTACAAATCTGTGGGATATACCCTAAGGGTGGGAAATCAGGAAAAGTGAGGGGAAAGAAAAACACATCTGGCCAGTGAGTTAAAGAGTAGGACTATTCACAGGACAGTGATCCATAGAGACACAATGAACTGCCAGGTACCCAATAGATCCAAGCAGGGAGTAGCCATACAGCTGATACCTTCAAGTATTTACACCACTAAATCCTTGTTTCCTCGAGCGGTCAAATCTTCTAAGAAGTCATCTGAAATCCACAGCATATGTCTCAGCGCAGAGAGGATCAAAACATCTTTTATAGGGTCTAACTCCCACTCTGAGGTATAATTACTAACCACCAAGATATCAGAAAGAGCAAATCCAAGTTTTTTGTGGACTGCCTCTAACTGCAATACAGAAACAGTGACAAATACTATTTTAGGTCAATACACATTGTGAAAGCAATAACAAAAAGCAGGAGCTTGGCAATAGTGTTCCTGTTAGAGAAAATGAAGATAGAGATCTGGTCCCAAAAAGTACTTTCTTAAAGAACTTCACAAGGAGTCTTCAAAATCACTGCTAATTTTCATCAAGAATACACATAGTAGATTCCATATGAATTAGAAATTGAAAGGAACTAATAATTCTGTATAAAGTACTTGGAAATTGAAGCATTTTTAATGCCCTTATGCTGGAGTCTATAATTTCCCTGTTTCCTATTAAAAGTTATTCTCAGGATTAATCTAGTTTTCCTAGACCAGTTTAATATTGATGTTCAATTTGTGCTTAAACTAATTTATCTATGGAATGATATTGCCCGGATTCAAAATAGGGTTCTGTTATTTCTTAGCACTGTCAAAAACACTAGCAAATATTTTACTCTCTGTGCTTTTGTTTTCTCATCTATAAAATGTGGTAATGACAGTACCCATCTCACAGGGTTGTTATAAGTATTGAATAAGAAAATTTATCACATATTTAGTACTCAACAAATATTAGCTATCATTATATCCTCCCAACTGGTATTCCCAAGTCCAGGTTCCTTTTGACTCTGATTTATTCTGCATGTGGGTGGCAAATTAAATTTTATGAAGCTTTACTTTGGTTACACCACTACTCTTCATAGTAGCATCATCTACAATAGCCAAATTATGGAAAGAGCCAAGTGTTCATCAAATGATATATGGATAAAGAAGATATGTATATATATATATGTATATATACAAGATATGTGTGTATATATGTATATATATATTATATGGATATAGTATATCTTATATATATGTATATATATGTATATATATATAAAATATGATATATATTATGGATATACATATGGATATATATTATAGATCCATATATATGGATATATGGATCTATAATATATATGAATATATCATCAAACTAGATATATGGATAGAGAAGATATTATATATATATATATATATATATATATATATATATATGGAACTATTACTCAGCCATCAAAAAGAATGAAATCTTGCTATTTGCAATGACATGGATGGAACTAGAATGTATTATGCTAAGCAGAATAAGTCAGTCAGAGAAAGACAAACACCATATGATTTCATGTATATGTGGGATTTAAGAAACAAAACAAATGAACAAAGGGAAACACACACACACAGAGGGAGAGAGAGAGAGAAAGAGAGAGATAAACCAAGAAACAGATTCTAATTTATAAAGAACAAACTGATGGTTACCAGAGGGGAGGCCTGTGGGGAGATGGGTTAAATAGGTGATGGGGATTAAGAAGGGCACTTGTTAGGGTGAGCACCAAGTGATGTATAGGAAGTCTTGAATTGCTATACTGTACACCTGAAACTAATATTACACTGTATGTGAACTAACTGGAATTTAAATTAAAAGTTTTTTTTAAAAAGAAGAGAAAAAATTGGTATGATTCCCCATAATGCACATCATTAAGTAAAGTCACCTCATGCAAATATAACTTTCATACTCTATCTCCCCCTACAAGGATTCAGCCCTCCACTAAACTGAATGACTCCATGCTCCCCCTAGACACTGCTGTATTGACTTATGCTATCCTCATGGCCTGAATGTTTTCGCCTTTTAGTCTCTTCACCTCCTGAAATCCTCTTTCTCTTTGAAAGCTATTTCTCAGTGACACTCCAGTAATGAAATCTTTCCCATACACTTTAACACAATATTTTCCTCCTTTAATCTTTCAATTTTATTTTGAGTCACTTCATGACATTGTCATAATCATACTCTGTCATCTTTTTCTCCTCTGACTCCCCCATCCCCTCACCTCCACTGATAAAACTGTAAGCTTTTGAGTGCAAGGAAATTGTTTTAATTATCTGTGTCTGGTTAGAGACTAGCACACTGACTCGATTATGAAAGGTAATCAATAAATATTTGTTGAATTGAACCTAACTGAATTAAATTATAATAAATGGAATAATCTGTGTCCATGTAAGGATGAATATATATTTAATTTTTTAATCTTGGGATATGATTTTGAATTATCCAAGTAATTGTTTTCATTCTTAAGTTCAGTAGGTGTCCATTTTTATTTTTACACACAGTAATATCATGCGATTATAGTGACATATCCTAGAAAGTGTGTCTACAAAGAAGGACATCATTACCTTGTGCTTCACAGGAATACATCTGTATATGTCTGTAAGGTCACCTTTTGTAATCAGCTGCATGCTATCCACATGAGTGAGCAAAACCACATGTGGCATACCTAGGTCAAACAGATACGTGTCATTTTGATCATTATAGACAGCATCAGTATTTTTCAGTTAATCAGTTATCAATTACGCAATAGGCTACCAATGAAGCAATTCCAGATATTTGGGAAGGGCCATCACCCTTCAAAAATACCCCCCTCTAACTACTCATTAGTACTCAGAATTCCTCTGACATAGGAAATTCCCTTCAAGGCTTTCCGTGGTATGAGACTTCAAATGAAACCACCTCTTGGACGAGATAACTAAAATTGATGCTACAGTGTTGGTGATAGGTTTCATTTCCTCTCCAAACAGTTGTTTTCATGGAGACTAGAGAAAAGACACCTAATAAACAAGATGGGGGAGAAAAGGCCTCAAGAAGGCAACAGATGTGTCAAAGCATCACAAATAAGTTGGTCTTCTGTTACAATGTTAGCAAGCATCGCCCTGCACACCACCCTTACAAGGCTTTAAATTTCAGAGAGCAAGTAAATCACTCCATGCTTCTAATTTAATCAAAGTTAGAAGTGTGGTAGACTTGCTCTTTCCCAGACAGAATGGATAAGGCCAAGAAAAAACAGAATGGGACACCATAATTCTCTAATCCTATTTACCTTCTCCTAAGACTTTTAACTATCCCTTCCCTACCGAACATCTTACTTCCCTGATGCTTTTTCTTACTGAAATACTGTTTTCCATTTCTAATCACTTAAGGCTCAAGGGAAAATCTAGAACTTTTTGTAAATAAATTCGTGCTAGGATACAGTGGTAGCAGGTAATGAGAACTGTGCCAAACTCTTCATATATATTGATTTGTTTAATCCTTATAATAAATCCCTGAGTTAGGTGCTATTATCATATTAATTTTATAGATTAGAAGTTAAGACATAGAGAGTTTAACTCACTTGCACAAAGTTATAACACTATCAAGTGCTGGATTTGATTGAACTACACTGATGGGCCAGGGAAGATTCACATATGCAATTTCTTAAGTTTTTCATCCTGTTCTGAAACCGTTCTACAATATAGTCTAATACATTACCCTTAGTAGTAAAGTGGAATGAGACTCACCACACTTTATCAATTGCCTTCGAATTGCTTTGATCTTTGCTATCATCTCATGAGAGATGTATTTAACAGAGTTGACATCAAGCACAAATGCCGCACAATGAATTCTGTCCTTCAGCAACGGGTAGTGAATATAGTTACAATGACTTGGTGTGATTGGTTTCATGGAGTTAAACTATAAGATAAACAAAATGCAACACATTAATTCTATGGATATTTATGAGCACATACGATGTATCAGGCACTGTGCAAGTCTCTAATATTATGAGAATAACAATCTGGCAGAGAAGACAGTCTATGCAAGTAGCTATCAACCCTTTCATGCAGTCAGGTAAAGCTTCTGTGACAGAGGGACACATAATCTGGGAGCTACAAAGTACATGGAGTTTGATAAAAGGAATAAAGGTATGGCAGACGGTGTTCTAGATAGAAGCAATGTGGGCAAAGGCGGAGGTGAGAGCATACAGAAAGAAATCCGGTATCATCACACAGAAACCAGGGATGAAAAGTAGTTCAAAATGGGATGCATTTACTCTTGAACTAGCAATCCCTCTGCTGGGAATCTGTCCCACATGTATACTGGCAAAAATACAAAATGATGTATGTACAAGCCTATTAATTTCAGCACTATTTGTAGTGGCAAAATTCTAATATATCAATAGCAGAGAGTATTTCATGACTTCTCTAAAAAGAGGGGAACCACAAATCTGTAAGTATTTCTTATATAGTAAAAAAATGAAAGTAAATGAAAAATTTTTATATGGTTGCTTATAAGAAAAGGGGAGAAATGTATTTGAAGGGGCAGAGAAAGAAAATGAATTCTTTGAATATACATTATTTTGTAAAGTTGAGTTTAAAACTATATTTCAGTACACCAAAATAAATTGTATGTGGTTTGGGCAAATTTTAGTTGACCACTAAGTGTGGGTTCCATACTTTTGATCAGAATTTTGGTGTACTTTCTATGATGGCTTGGAGAATGTATATAGCAGCAGTCACAAACTCATGTGTTTATAGAGGTCTGGTAGGTAATAAAAATGAATGGAGATGTCTAGTGTAAGATAAATATATTCAAAGAGGAAAAAGAGAGCTATATAAATTATAAACATAAATATAAAACATAATTAAATTTAAAAACCCATCCCTAAATTAAAATCAACAAAATGAACTTTTACCTCCATTTGGGGGTCCTCACTACACAAAGAGAGACCATTTCTGATTGTATGTTTTTTCTGATTGACTTTAAAGCACAGTAATTTGTATACTCCTACTACTTGATACACCCTAAATGTAAAATACAATAATACTTTTAAATAAATAAAAAATTAAATAAATAAATAATCTGGTTCAAATTTTAAACTCTTTCTGATTTTGATTATGATTATGTTATATTTATACTAAAATATTATACTATAATATTATACTAAAAGTGGTTATGATTAAACTGTTTATGGTACTGTTAGAATTTGTTTTTTTGTTTGTTTGTTTCAGAGAGAGAGAGAGCATGAGCAGAGGAGGGGCAGAGAGAAAGGGAGAGAGAGAGAATCCCAAATAGGCTCTGCAGTGCCAGCACAGAGTCTGACATGGGGCTCGATCTTACAAACCGTGAGATCATGACCTGAGCTGAAATCAAGAGTTGGACACTTAACCGACAGGTACCCCGGCACCCCGGTACTATTAGAGTTTTATTCTGAGATCACAGTGAATATTTTGTGAGAGAAAGCAAATGAGTTGTGACATGACATTCTGTCATCTCTGGAGTCCTTTAGAATAGAGACCCTGAGAGAAAGCAGATAGAGAAGCAAGACAGAAGAAGATTAAGTAAAAACTACCTAGTACTGAATTTGAAAGAGAAGTTTCTATATGAATTTATAATGCACCTTATCATAAAAAGATCTATTACTTACCTCTGTCCACCAAAAATGGCAAGAATCAATGACCAACCATGTAGCAATAACAATTCTAACAAGCCAAACCAAGACATCTTAGAGAAATAATTGACTCAAAATCAGGCACTAGAAATATATAATATGTGGCTTGGACATCTCTCATACCAGAAATCAAGGAATATAGTAGGTTTTTAGGTTCATGTCAAAAGGACTCACGATATAACTTGTAGAGGCTCCCACTGGTCAGATATGTTAAATGTAATATAAGTATGGAGAAAATGGCACAGGATTGAAACACATTAAATATGTTCAATTCAGGGGTTCATAATGATAATAAAATAATCACTGGTCATTATTGGCAGATACAAAGAAACCACCTTATGGTTTCAGAAGCTTGTAGTAAAGAAAAAAAATCCTGCCTCTCCCATGTTAACTGTGCCACCAGGTAATCAAACAGTAGATGAGGAGACATTTATCTCCTCATTGAATAAATATAAAATAAAAAAAGAATGATGAAGATAGAATATCACATGTTCACACCCTAATAAACACATGAATCTAGGCATTGAACGTTAATGAATATCGGCATTATTAGAAAAGCAAAAAGAATCAAATAGAACAAAATGTGTGTCTCCTCACGGAAGAGCACAGCACCTCTACAAAGTGGAAGCTGAATCTGAACATGCTTCTAGACTCAATTACCAATTTTCAGGGTGCATAGAAAACAAAAGACCACAGGAAACTGCATCAAGGGATGCAAACAGCAAAGTTGAGACTATGGAGAAGTCTACAGAACAATGGGATTTCTAAGAAAAACAAACAAACAAAAAAACACATTACAAGGAAAAACACCAAAAGAGATAGAGGCAGAATGTACAGGTTAAGAGTCTGAATAAATTTATTTCAATCATTCGCAAATAAGCTGTTTTTAAAATGCATGATATTGAGGCACCTGGGTTGTTCAGTTCGTTAAGCGTCTGACTGTTGATTTCAACTCAGGTCATGACCTCATGGTTTCACGAGTTCGAGCCCTGTGTCAGGCTCTGAACTGATAGTGGAGAGCCTGCTTGGGCTTCTCTCTCTCTTTGTCTCTCTCTCTCTCTCTCCCCCTCTCACTCTCTACCCCTCCTCTGTTCACACTGTCTCTGACTCTCTCAAAATAAATAAACTTAAACAAATTTTTTAAAAGCATGATACTTATACAACAATTAGGAACTTGGACATTGGGTAATAGTTGATAAATTAAAAAACAATGATTAATTTTAGATATGAGAAGGGTATACAGCTATCTATAACAAAAGGTATATATCCTTACGTAGATAAATCCATTATGCATTATGCATTTATGGATTAAATGTTATGACATGTTAAATTTGATTCCAAATACTGTAGGAGAAGAGAAAGTGAATAGACAGAGATGATAGGCTATGAGCCAAAGATTGTTGAAGCTGAGTAAATGAGAAGTCATTAAATCGTTTTGTCTCCTTTTGCATAGATTTAACATTCTCTACAATAAAGTTGTTTTTTAAAAAAAAAAAGAATATTTTTTTTAAAAAGCTTTACCTCTACAAGATAATGCTACATTAAAGAATGAAAAGCCCTTGCATGAATAGAACAATAAAACATGCCGTGTTTCTGGATAAGAACACCGGATACGTAAAGATGTAAAACAACTTTGGGTATAAAATTTTAATGTAATTTTAATCAAAGCACCAACAAATCAAACACAAACAATCAAAAAAAAAAAAAAAAAAACCACAAACAGGCTCACTTGGAAAAGTATATCGTGAAAATAGTCAAGAAAAAAACACAAGAAATAATGAATATGACTTGTCCAGTGAGACATTAAGACATTATTGATTGCTATGGTAATTAAAACAATTAAGTGATATGGTAACAAAATGAATATCATAAAAGAATTGATAAATGCATCAATAGAACAAGCTAGAGAATATAAAAACCAATCCCTATATTTAGTAGGGAAAAGATGCAAAGACATTCAACAAAAGATGTTGACCCAATTGACTAATCATTTGGAACAAGGTGAATTAATGATTAATTCAAAATTTAAATGTTTATCAAAAGGACTAGAAAGTTATGGGGCACATGGGTGGCTCAGTCAGTTAAGCATCCAACTTCAGCTCAGGTCATGATCTCACGGTTCATGAGTTCAAGCCCCATGTCGGGCTCTGTGATGATAGCTCAGAGCCTGGAGCCTGCTTCAGATTCTGTGTCTCCCTCTCTCTCTCTGCCCCTTCCCCACTTGCACTCTGTCTCTCTCTCTCTCTCTTTCAAAAATAAATAAACATTAAAAATAAGTAAATAAAATAAAAGGACTAGAAAGTTAAAACAAAAATTGATAGACTAAAGTGGCTTTCACTTTAATCTCCTCCTCTTTCTTGCCTGGAACACCGACAAGGCTCAGTATGAACATCTGGAGAGCATAATGATGAAAGCCCCATGTCTTAGCTTGGACTGCTATAATAAATTACCTTGTGGGGTAGCTTAAACAACAAAAATTACTTCTCACAATTCTGGGGGCTAGGAATTCTAAGATCAAGGTGCTGACAGATTTAGCATCTGATGAGAGCTTCCTTCCTGATTTGTAGACAGCCACCTTCATACTGTGTCCTCATATGGCAGAGAGAAAGTTCATCTTTCTTAGGTCTCTTCTTATAAGGATACCAATCCCATTCATGAGGGCTCTACTCTCATGACCTAATCACCTCTCAAAGGCCCCACCTCCTAACACCATCACACTGGGGATTAGGGCTTTAGCCTGTGAATTTTAGGGGGACACAAATACTTAATCCATAGCACCCCATGCTGAGGGTCTCAGAACAGAAAGTTAGAAAGACCCTTGAATTTAATAACCTCAGAGAGCTTCCACACTGACACAAAGCCACCTACCTTCAGACTTCCTATTACATAAGAAAAATGACCAATGTTAGTAAATTGATGTTAGTTGGATTTGTGTTTCATGTAGCCCAAGGCAGCTGAATGTGTAACAGCATTCAGAGTTGTTATAACAGCTATGATAGAAGAGTTGTTTGCATGTTTTAATTCTTTGTAAAATAAAATATCAAGAAGAAGCAAACGATCTTGAATGAGTACACTTGAAGAAAATAAAAGATGATGCATCAAATTAGATCGGCATTTGCTGCTGTCCAGAGTGAGCAAAAATAAACGTTTTAAATATCAATTATAATATTTCAGTGATTGGCCCAATCATACCTGGTATCTGTCAGAAATGTGGCCTTTCAAGATGTAGGCTATGTCATCCACACACAGCCCTTTTCCTCTCTCATGCAGGCCCATTGTGTCACACAGAACAAAAGGCAGGAAGTTGCCATCCACCGTATCCTTAATGGAATATGTCCTGTACTACAGATGAGAAAAAGGAACTTTAAGAGTACACTTTTTAAAAAATTCCAAACAGAGGGGCACCTGGGTGTCTCAGTCGGTTAAGTATCTGACTTCGGCTCAGGTCATGATCTCAAGGCTCGTGAGTTCAAGCTCTGCACTGGGCTCTGTGCAGGCAGCTCAGAGCCTGGCACCTGCTTCGGATTCTGTGTCTCCCTCTCTCTCTGCTTCTCCTTTGCTCGTGCTCTGTCTCTATCTCTCAAAAATAAATAAACACTAAAAAATAATAAGATTTTAAAAATTACAAACAGAGATAAAGTCTACATGTAATGAAGTTGATCACAAAAGACTTCGAACCCAATTAACTGGACCAAAGAAGCAAAGGCTGAGTGGCCCTGAATGGACATACCGTGTCAGATACCCCAGTCGCTTCAGAGCCCACCAGAGCCTGGTGTGTGACATGGCCTCGGAAAACAGACTTCACTGAGTTGAAAAAGCTAGACTTCCCAGCTCTAGTCGGACCCAGCAGCAGAATTCGCACTTGGGGAACGAGGTTTTTATGTGGTTTGTAAGTGTTCACGGCTGACAATAATCTCTCGTGGAGCCTGTACAGACAAGACAATGTTAACAATTGAATGAGGGTAGGTCACAAGAACTTACCATAAATTTTTCTAGAATTTGTTTTCTTTTCTTATGTATTATCATTTATTTTCTATTAGCAACTTGTTTTCCTATTAAAAGGGCATGAAACTATTCTACCTCACATCCTACTGAAAAAGAAGAAAAATAACACTTGTAACTAAAGTCAATCAGACATACAACCTTTCAGATTTAAGCAACCAGACCAAACAAAACTAGTGCTAAATATGAGCTATGTTGAACATGAAAATAACTTACCGGTAATAAACTTTGAAAAACACAGCATAATATGTGACTTTTGGAGTTTATGGAAGTAATAATTTCTGGCATGTTCTTAAAGCTCTATAAGTATTCTCCAACTACCGACCACCACTTCCAAAGCGATTCCCTAAAGTAGTGGAAACGGTAACTGCAAAAATTCTAAGCAAAAGTGTAGACTTGCAGTCAAATAATTAGTTTCCTCCACTTATGTAAAAGCATTAGGAATGTTCCCCCTCCTCGGTGTTCTTTCTGTTTTAACATTAGTATTATCAAATAGTTTTATGATTATAAATATAGTTACAGCTTATTCTTCACAATCCACAAGTTATGTTATAATTTGTGCTACCGATTTATTGACAGAACTTAGAATAAGTCTAAGATCATTAACAGAATAACAGAACATTGACTTACTCATTAATTCCTTCCAGAGTCCTTCTGTCCAACAAATCTAGGGAAATAATCAAAGAAAAATGAAAATTACAAGTTGTTGAATGACTGGCTGACTGAATGAATGTCAATGCATTCACTAGGGAAAAATACAAAAATAGCTTTTCCATGATAACAGTGCAGTATAATGAAAGCAAGTGGAAAAAATTATGGCAAATCTCCTAAACATGTCATTTGCAGAATCTAGAGCTAGAGGCAAGGTGGGCACTGTAAGACTAGATTGTCTACAAATCTTTTCTTACCCAGTTACCCAGCAGTAGTATGTGGCTTGCTCCATCACCGGAAATGAGAACTGGGACACTTTCTGAATCAGAGAAGCAAAGCGAAGAGACATGGACAGGCCAGGGAAAGAGTGGGAATACTTTAAGATAGTTCCTCTCCATAATGCAATAGGTCTGAAAGGGAAAATATACAGAGGCACACACACAAAAAAACCCACAGACACCAGATTTTCTCCAAAACCTAGTATCTGCAACTGGGGCTCCTGGAACTTCCAGTCCAATTGATTTTCTTCTTAGCTCTGAAGAGAATGTAGAACTCATCCCTACCCAATCAGAGCACAGTGAGTGGTTCAGGAGTCAGCTGAGGATTTATTTGAACCAATGAGACTAGGTGAAGAAGTATTTATTTCCTGTGAAGAAACATTCTGTGGTGGTGGGTTTAAAATGAGGGGCACCTGGGTGGTTCAGTAGGTTAAGCGTCCGACTTAGGCTGAGGTGATGATCTCACAGTTTGTGAGTTCGAGCCCCTGCGCTGTGCTGACAGCTCAGAGCCTGGAGCCTTCTTCGGATTCTGTGTCTCCCTCTCTCTCTGTCCCACCCCACTCAGTCTCTGTCTCTGTCTCTCTCTCTCTCAAAAATAAATACACATTTTTTTTAATTTAGATTAAAAAAACTGAAAGGAACAGGAGGAGTGTTGCTGGCAATCCTACACTACCAAAGAGGAATACTATGTGAAACATTCATAAATATGGTTATATATAGGGATTCTGGGGGGCTCAGTCAGTTAAGCATCTGAATCTTGATCTCAGCTCAGGTCATGATCCCAAGGTAGTGGGATCAGGCCCTGCACTGGGCTCTGCACTGGGCATGGAGCCTGCTTGAGATTCTCTCTCTCTCTTTCTCTCTCTCTCTCTCTCTCTCCACCCCCCCATGCATTCTCACTCTCTTTATAAAATAAATAAATAAGGCTATATGTATGGAAAGAAAACCTCTTTAAATTACCAAAGTAAAAATACTGAAGACTACCTACAATTACTATGATATAATAAAACTAGAAAAGAATAAGTGTAAGCAAAGAGAAAACCAACCTCTTGGGATTTTACAAATCACTCTCTTAACATTAACAAGAAATTAAAAATCAAAATTGTAAATATATTGACAATAACAAAAATATAAACACTTTATATCAATCTTGTGCTAAAAATACATTTCATTAACAGCAAGAAAGAAGGAAAGTTTTGAAAATAAAAAAGAGAAACAGAAAAGAATAAAGAAATATAAGAAAGGAATTAGAAATATAAGAAGGAATTAACAAAAACACAAGACAAATTTTGTAAATTAAGAAAAGGGTAAATTAATATAGTAATGGATTGGTTTAAACTATAAAATAAATTGCAGACTAGTCTAATCAAAGAAAGCCAAATTCACAAAATGTCATGCTACAGCTCACATACCTAAATGACTACATACTATATAACCAATAAAAAGTGTTGGGAAAAATTTAGAAGTGACAGAAACTCTCATGCACTTCTTGTGGTGGGTAAAATTGATATAACTATGTTGGAAAGCTCTGTCAGTGTCCACTGAAGCAAACATATATGTTTCCAGTGACCCTGAAGTTTTATATTTATATTCTTCAAAAATATGTGTACATGTGAACCAAAAAACCATGTACAAGACTGTTTATAGCAGCATTATTTGTAATAGCCCCAAACTAGAAAACTCAAAATGTCCACCAGCAGTAATTTTATTAAGAAAAAGTATGATGGAATCATTACAATGAAATCCTATATGAAAATGAAAAGGAACAAATTAGTGCAACATACAATAATATGATGAATCAGTAGAGAGGTAGGAGTTAAAGCAGCTGGCCTGAGATACATTCACTCACTGTAGCAAGTAACACCCTCAAGGAAAAAAGAGAAAAATGACCCAGCCTAACTTCCTTAAAAATTTGCTAATAATCTTATCTCCTGGTATATAGACTAATGATGTTTCCTACAAGGAAAGGATGTACCTCTTGAATTCCCTTAATAAGATGTTCCTGGCTAAGGATTAATTAGAATAAATAAATACAGATTCTATGGATTTATGAGGCACATCTTCATGGGAAATGTCATGTAGGCTGCTTGTCTTAGTCATCTCAGGCTGCCATACAAAATACCATTAACTGGGACAACAGAAATGTATTTCTCCCAGTTCTGGGAGCTGAGAAGTCTGCGATCACTGTCTAGCAAGGTAGACTTAATTCCACGGACTCTTCTCTTGCTTTGTAGTAGCCGCCATCTCACTGTGTTCTCCCATGACCTCTTCTCGTGTGTTCATGTGGAGAGAGCGAGCCCTCTGGTGTCCCCTTCTTATATGAATGCTTACCCTATTGAATTAAGGCCCCACTCTTATGACTTCATTTAACCTTATATACTTCCTTAGAGGCTTCTTCTCCAAATATAGTCACATTAGAGGTTAGGGTTTCAACATACAAATTGGTGGGGGAGGTGGGGGGGGGGTGGGGACACATTCAATCCATAGCACTGACATACCAATGTTCCAAAACTTAACCACTCTTCAATATGTAAAGTGGCCCATAAACTTCATTTAAAAATCTTGCTGGTAGGGCGGCTGGGTGGCTCAGTCAGTTAAGTGTCCAGCTCTTGATCTCACGGTTCATGAGTTCAAGCCCTGCGTTGGGCTCTGAGCTGTCAGTGTGGAGCCTGCTGGGGTTCCTCTCTCTCCCTCTCTCTCTGCCCCTCCCCTGCTCTCTCTCTCTCTCAAAGTAAACAAATAAACTTTAAAATAAAATCCTGCTGGTTGTTTTTAGCCAGAAAGCATATGTCTAATATGCAAAAGAAGGATCTAGGAGCCACATAGAATATTCCTGTACCCTTTCTGCCTTCTCTGAGACTTCTGATTATCTTTATCTTTGAAATTATTAGTAAAACTTTATACTGGGTGAGATACCTGATTCGTAGAGGTCTGTTTTTAGAATCCATTACCTTGTTTAGTTTAGTCCCTCAAGCGTAATGTTGAATGAAAGAGGTCAGACAAAAAAGAATACATATTTTGATATGATTCCATTTATATAGAATTCAAAAACAAGAAGTAATTAGTGTCAACACAAGCCAAAGTAATAGTTATCTTTGGCTGGCAATAACCAGGAAGAATCAGCAAGGAGTCTTTTGAAATGATGGTAATAATCTATTTCTTCATCTAAGTAGTGGTTACCTTAGTGCGTCTAATTTATAAAAGTTTATTAATTGGTACATTTATCAATTGTGCATTTTCCTGTTTATGTGTTATACTTCAATAAAAAGTTTACTTAACTGATCCAGGATGCTCAATATCATGACATATCCAATTAAATTTACCAGACATCAACAAAAGAATTTTTAATGTTTGGAGCAGCCAGGAAAAAAGATCAAATCATTCAAAGAGAAACAACAAAGACAAATAAGTAAGTCTGTACCTGTGTTTTCCATAGCAATATCAATGCTGTGGAAACATTACAAAATCCCCGACAATAAAATGTGATTCAAGAATTACATACTCTGACAATAATTCAAGTATGAAGACCACAGACAATTAGTTTGGAACATGAAAATACTCAGAGAGTTATTCCCAGGTTTCTTCTTTTAAATGGATAGACATAAATAACTATTTCATGGAAGAAATGTAAATGGTTGATACACACAGACTTCCGAGTAATCAGGTATAAGCAAAAAAGAAAACGAAAAGCCCTCCTTGACCATCAAATTGACAAATATTCTAAAGTTTGATAATATCAAATAAAGGCAAGAAGACAGGGAAATAGGCATTTCTATAACACTCTTGGGAATAGTATAGACAACTGAAGCTTTTGAGAGGTGTCTGTCAAACCGCAAATGTAAATATTTCTTAAACAGCAATCCCACTTCCAGGAAGTTACTATAAAGAAGTAACTTCTTGTGTGCACAGTTATATGCATGAAGATATTATATAAAAGCACTGTTTATAACAGCAGATATTGGAAACAATGTCCTCTGGAAGAAAAATAAATTAATTAATTTTGGTCTTTTGATATAATGGATATAATGGGAAACTGCAGGATCTAGAACGAATCAAGAGAAGTTCAAGCTTTGGTTTCATTCCAAGAGCAGCCCTCTTCAAGTTTGCTCTCTCTCTCTCTCTCGCTCTTTCTCTCTCTCCCTCTCTCTCTCTCTCTTCTTCTTCTACCTTTCCTCCCCTTCCCCTACCCTTTGCCCACACAAACACCCTCCAGAAAACTCTGTATATGCTCCTTTTGACCGTGGTTGTGTCTCAGCAAACAATGTGTGGCCAGGTTTCAGTCTGGGTCACCCAGAGACAAGGACATTCTTCCTTAAAGAAATGGGTCACCTCAAATCCTCCGAACATTCAGGAGAGAACTCTATATAAGTTATCTAATTAAACCTACCTTCACATCGAAAAACTTCACATTCCTGAAAGGGAGAAGCTTGCATATGAGGTAATCGAAGTTTTTCACTTGTATCTAAGTTCAGAGTCATCACTTGTTTCCTCATATTTATGTGGAATTCTAAGTCATTCCTTCCTCTACTACCATCATGAAACAATTCAGTTGGTACATATGAGCTTATTTTGCATTCTGAAATTGTATTCTCTTCAAGAGCAAAAAGGACGATGGGAATTTTCTCCTCTTTCTTGCAACTTGTTTTCATATATGCGCCAACAACATAGTGTTCCTTATAAATCACCACCACAATCGGCCCTTGATCACAGCATCTCTTAAACAAATAATATGCAGAGAATTCATGAACACTAGCTTTATAGAGAAGGGTAAACTGTTTTCCTCCAAAATAAGTTTGCAGATTCTTTTCTTGCATCCATGTCAAACGAGTTCTCACCGCCATACTTCTCGATCTAGCAGAAAATCAAATACATTTTCCAATAAGTATTGAAAAATGGCTAACACATACTGTCACAAAGCTTGCATTTGTTCCTCTTCTCTACTCTACATTATACATTGAAAGAGTAAACCAAGGATGAACAGACAGCAAGAAAAATCATTGACTAGTTTTCCATTCTAAAGGATTTCTTTTAATTAAAAAAAGAAGACTATAATTTGCAAGTGGCTAGGAAAAGTGGAAAGCAGCAACTCATTTACCTGTTTGTAGAATCTGTACAAGGACTGAAGTGGAGCGTAGCTGCTCTGTCTGGACAGCTAAGCAGACACACGATAGGAGCAAAAAATTCTTCAGCAATGTGGAGGCTTCGGTGACTCAGAGAAAAGGAAACTGAAACTTAGTAAGGCCCAGCCCAGTCGGCAGAGTGCCAGCTTCCTTCTTCCAGGGAGCACAAGCTGATCCGCTTAAATTTGTGAAGTAAAGTCACATAAAAATATGAGAGCCAAAGAACTGAAGTCAGAGAAAAGAAAAACTAACAGCTTGCCAGATTTTTAAGTGGACTTTTTTAAAGAAAAATTTAGTCAGTTTCTGTATGTTGAAATACACACACACATACACAAACACACACACACACATGCTGTTTAATCTGACTCCAGGACACATGCCCCAGATTCATCCACTTCTCTACAATCAACTTATTTTCATCAGGGCCCACTGCTTTCTATACCACTGGTGGTAAGACAGGTTGCAGCAAAAAAGAGTGACGATTTCTGATAAGCTGTGACAGAGGAGCAACAATCTCAAACAGAGAACACTGGGGTAGGACATAAGGATTTTGGAGACCAGCAAGTATAAGGACAATGTCACCACCATCTGAACACCTTCCTCAGTCAGATCCCACTGCTCCCCAACAGGCTCAAAACAGCAGGAGGTTCTCTCTTTGTTATTTTGCAGACTGCCTCAAGAACTCAAACTGAAGCAGGACTGTCTCACATTGCCTGGCAAACAGCTGTCAGTTCATTAAGGAAGCCAGGAATGTTAGAGTAATTGACAAGTTGCCTGTATCATCAATGGAATGGAAATAGAAAGGCCTAGCTCCTTAATAATAAAGAAACAAGATGTGGAGATGGTAGCAGAGACCATTTGGTAGTCTGTACTTGCCTCATATTCTTTTAAGAGATCCTGTAGAATTGGCAGTTTCAAACCTTCCCCACACCCCCCTACACATACAAATAATCCAATAATTTAGGTAGCCCTTGACCATAAAGTATGTCATTTGAATGAACCAGCACCTTCAAGAAATGGTTACTTCCAGCTCTCCCTTCCTTGAGCTTTTGGAAGACACCAGCCCCCCACGTGAGTTCAGAGGTGTCATAGGTCCCATGCAGAGACCTGTGTTGGTGTGACCACACACTTCCTGTGGGCCCCCCAGTTCTGTTCCTCTTTCATATTTCTACCAAAGTTATGCCAAATTTCTCTTCCCCTTTACTTCCCAGCAGGGGGGCTATTTTGCAGTTTCTATGGAAATGGGAAAAGTAAACTTCCCTCTATTTTTTTCCTCTATTACCTTTTTAATTCATAGAATTCCATAAATTCTATGTTCAGGTCCTTTCATGGTCTGGACTCTCAGGGGTCTACTATGGAAACTAAAGAAAATCTAAACATTGTTTCAGGGTTTTTTTTCTTCACTCTTTGGTTTAAACGATCTTCTCAGGAGGACAATGTGAGTGATTTTGTAAATAGGGGAAGAACTATATGCAAAGAAGTACAGAAAAAATATAAAAGTTGCTATTTTAAGGGGTTGTCTAACCACACATAGTGTCCATTTGATATATTCCAAGTCTTATGATGCAGATAAGTTACTTTTTTCCCCCTGAAACCCCCTCTGTCTATATCTAACAACCAGAACAGAAACACTAACTGATTATCTGCCAGACAGGAGAGTCTCATACACTTGGAATACCACACATGTATTTGTCTTAGTATGCTTATTTAAATTGTAGTAGTCCATTCAAATTTGAATTGCTTCCACAACTCAACACCAAAATGGAAGACAAACAAGTTCAAAGGCTTAAATATGTTCCTTGCATTTTCTAATTTTTTTAATGTTTATTTATTTGTTTATTTTTTTGAGACAGAGACAGAGTGAGTAGGAGAGGAGCAGAGAGAGAGAGAGAGAGAGAAGGAGAAACAGAATCTGAAGCAGACTCCAGGCTCTGAGCTGTCAGCACAGAGCCCAACGGCGGTGGGGGGGGAGGGGGGGGGCGGGGCTCAAGCCCACATACCATGAGATCATGACCTGAGCAGAAGTTGGATGCTTAACCAACTAAGCCATCCAGGCACTCTTACATTTTTTAAATTACTGTCAGATAGATGTTATCATGAAATGTTCAAAAGAAATCTATTGTTTTAAAAACTTTAAAAATTAAAAATTATGACTGTGTGGCTCAGTCTATTAAACATCCCAACTCTTGATTTTGGCTCAGATCATTATCTCACAGTCGTGAGTTCAAGCCCCATGTCAGTCTCCATGCTAAGCATGGAGCCTGCTTAAGATTCTCTCTCTCCCCCTCTCCCTCTACCCCTCCCCTGCTTTCACATGCATGTGCGCATGCCCACACACACATTCTCTAAATAAATAAATACCATATTTACAACAGTGTTTAACATAGCTTGTTATTCTTCTTCCCCATCTCTATTCCCATTCCTACAATCTCTACCTGCAGTTTCACCTCCACTATCATTCCTGTCCTGGAGTCTGGAACAGCTCAAATCCATTATGTGAGCTGTGTTGGGAAAGGAGTGAGGGGGCATGCAGTTGGATATTAGCCATAATTCTAATTCTATTGTCTGGCTGACCCCAGTGGTCTGCGTTTTCTCCAACATCAGAAAAAAAATTGTGATTAGCATGCAAGTTTCCATCTTGCTTAAATTGGTGGCAAAAATTAGATCTTAAATCTACTGTCCTCCATTAATTGGCTCAGAGATTCATCACCTTGGGATGGGATTTGGGAACTTCCAAATTCCCACAGCTTTTAGGAATACCATGAAGGCTTCAACCAGCTTTGCTGTCAAGTAGTGACT
Source organism: Panthera onca (assembly GCF_046562875.1). Classification (NCBI taxonomy): domain Eukaryota; kingdom Metazoa; phylum Chordata; class Mammalia; order Carnivora; family Felidae; genus Panthera; species Panthera onca. Next base: position 155,708,271 of record NC_138346.1, read on the forward strand.
TTAGCATTAAAATGAGTTCTGTCACTTCAAGATGATTACTCTTCAGCTGGTCTCTGAAGCATCTGGGGCTTACTTGAGTCTCTCAATTTCACCATATTATATATGGACGGCCTTTAAAAATTTTTTTTAATGTTTATTTATTTTTTAGAGAAAGAGAGACAGAGCATGAGCAGGGAAGGGGCAGAAAGATAGGAACACAGAATCTGAAGCAGGTGCCAGGCTCTGAGGTGTCATCACAGAGCCCGACATGGGGCTTGAACTCACGAATGGTGAGATCATGACCTAAGCTGAAGTCAGATGCTTAGTTGACTGAGCCACCCAGGAGCCCCTGGGCCTGCTTTTTTTATGAAGAAGCAACATGATAATCTTTAAAATTAGCTTTCTAGGGGCGCCTGGGTGGCTCAGTCGGTTAAGCATCCGACTTTGGCTCAGGTCATGATCTCACAGTTCGTGAGTTCGAGCCCCGCGTCGGGCTCTGTGCTGACGGCTCGGAGCCTGGAGCCTGTTTCAGATTCTGTATCTCCCTTTCTCTCTGCCCCTCCCCTGCTCATGCTCTGTCTCTCTCTGTCTCAAAAATAAATAAACATTAAAAAAAAATTTTTTTAAATAAAAATAAAATAAAATTAGCTTTCTAAAAGAGACACAGGCTTACACATCACCTACCATAACGACTCTTGGTATTTTATTAAGGTGGATGCTGGGTGAATTTGTATAATGCTACAAACTTCTGTCAGAAACAGCCACTTTTTTTTTTTTTTTTAATTTTTTTTAACGTTTATTCATTTTTGAGACAGAGAGAGACAGAGCATGAATGGGGGAGGGGCAGAGAGAGAGGGAGACACAGAATCCGAAACAGGCTCCAGGCTCTGAGCGGTCAGCACAGAGCCGGACACGGGGATTGAACTCAAGGACCTCGAGATCATGACCTGAGCCGAAGTCGGACGCTTAACCGACTGAGCCACCCAGGCGCCCCTCATTCATTTATTAAACATGTATTGAGCACCTATTTTGTGACAGGCCCTAGAGATATAAAAATTATTAAGACAATCCCTTCTTTAAAGGAAGTCAGAGTCTAGCTGGAAAGATAGCCATGTAAATAGATATGCATTTGGACAAAGAGTAGGAAGGAATATGGAAATAGTATTAGGGGTGGGAGTGTGGGTGAATTTTGTCTAAGTATCTGTTAGGGGGTAAACTCTGGCATAAAACCTCAGAGGGAAGAGCAGTATCAGGTTCCTCTGACAAAGACTACACACAGCTCCAGGTAAGCTCTTCCCACTCCACCCCTGCCTTCAGGCCCCTCCCCCCCCCCCCCCCCCCCATGGATCAATGGAGTGCTCAGGGAATTCCAATAGACCGTGACAAGGGCATGAGGAGGAGAAATGGCATAGCAACCATGCAGACCTTCTATAGCAAAATACATGAATATTTTTGAGTGACTGTAATAATGCAATAAAAAATTTGAAGGGAATATGTATAATGGTACCCTAATGGATATCCCCAGCCCCTCATTAACTGGCCACTAGGCTTGCTTCCCTAGTCATGTGCCCCAGGATTCTCTAGGAGATCTAGTCTTTTTACTGTCATGACTTCTGTGCTGTGGGTCATGGGGCTGTCTCCTATCAAGAGTAGTCTTCGTTCTTCCAACTCAAAAATCTTGTACATTTTTTAAAGCTAAGGATTCATTTTCTTTTTTTTTTTTTATTTTTTTTTTTTTATTTTTTAATATATGAAATTTACTGTCAAATTGGTTTCCATACAACACCCAGTGCTCATCCCAAAAGGTGCCCTCCTCAATACCCATCACCCACCCTGCCCTCCCTCCCACCCCCCATCAACCCTCAGTTTGTTCTCAGTTTTTAACAGTCTCTAATGCTTTGGCTCTCTCCCACTCTAACCTCTTTTTTTTTTTTTTTTTTTTTCCTTCCCCTCCCCCATGGGTTTCTGTTATGTTTCTCAGGATCCACATAAGAGTGAAACCATATGGTATCTGTCTTTCTCTGTATGGCTTATTTCACTTAGCATCACACTCTCCAGTTCCATCCATGTTGCTACAAAAGGCCATATTTCATTTTTTCTCATTGCCACGTAGTATTCCATTGTGTATATAAACCACAATTTCTTTATCCATTCATCAGTTGATGGACATTTAGGCTCTTTCCATAATTTGGCTATTGTTGAGAGTGCCGCTATAAACATTGGGGTACAGGTGCCCCTATGCATCAGTACTCCTGTATCCCTTGGATAAATTCCTAGCAGTGCTATTGCTGGGTCATAGGGTAGGTCTATTTTTAATTTTCTGAGGAACCTCCACACTGCTTTCCAGAGCGGCTGCACCAATTTGCATTCCCACCAACAGTGCAAGAGGGTTCCTGTTTCTCCACATCCTCTCCAGCATCTATAGTCTCCTGATTTCTTCATTTTGGCCACTCTGACTGGCGTGAGGTGGTATCTGAGTGTGGTTTTGATTTGTATTTCCCTGATAAGGAGCGACGTTGAACATCTTTTCATGTGCCTGTTGGCCATCCGGATGTCTTCTTTAGAGAAGTGTCTATTCATGTTTTCTGCCCATTTCTTCACTGGGTTATTTGTTTTTCGGGTGTGGAGTTTGATGAGCTCTTTATAGATTTTGGATACTAGCCCTTTGTCCGATGTGTCATTTGCAAATATCTTTTCCCATTCCATTGGTTGCCTTTTAGTTTTGTTGGTTGTTTCCTTTGAGAAACAGCCACTTTTACTTACTTTCCAGTTTTATTATGATATAATTGTATAAATATACTCTTACATATAGATAACAAACAGTGTTGCTAGAGAGGAGGTGGATGGGGCGATGCATTAACTGGGTGATGGGGATTAAGGAGGGCACTTGTGATGAGCACTGGGTGATGTATGGAAGTGATGCATCACTAAACTCTACTCCTGAAATTAATAGTACACTATATGTTAACTAACTGGAATTCAATAAAAGTTTGAAACTACAAAAAAAGTAACCAAAATTAAAATTGAAAAAATAAAAAATATAAAGAAATAAGACTCAGGAAAGTTGATTGTTTCAGACTTCATGTGTTAGTCAAGAATCAGTGGATTTTAATACTAAATAAATAAATTAAAATCCCCAGGGGAAAAAATATATAATTAATATATAACATTGTGTAAGTTTAAGGTGTTCAGTGTAATGATTTGATAACATGTATATATTGCAACTGGTTACCACAATAAGGTTAGTTAAAACATCCATTGCCTCAAATAAGTACCTTTTTTGCACATGTGGTGAGAACATTTAAGATGTACTCTCCTAGCAACTTTCCAGTATAAACTACTGCACTGTTAAGTCTCTGATGGTTTATCTCTCTTGATCTCTCCATTACTCTTCCTCCTTTCAGGGTCCCCATCTCCTTCATGAGGTATTCCACACTACCCTTCAAACAGAGTAAGGAAGTTCCATCTTGAATATACTTCTGCATGTAGCAAAACCTTCCTCTGACCAGATTTTTGCTGACTCCACATGAAGATTGATGAGTTATGGCCCTATAGTCAGTAAAGGACAATGGTGGGTCTTCAATCACCTTCAGTCTTCTACCCAATTACAGCTGTGGCTTGTTTGTATCGTGGACTACATGGAAACGAACACATACTACCCTTTGGACCCGTTGCTGCCTACGTCCATGACGTAACCATCCCGGCTGGAACTCTTTGTTCCCAACATCTACTTCTGGCTCTACTCCTCAATATCTGTCACCATCCTACTCCTCTGTCTCTTTTAAAGATACCATCTATCTCTTGCTCTGAATCACGCTATCAAACATTCATTTGGGCACCATTTCACCTGTAGCTTTGCTTCAGGAAATAGTTGTTTTTCCACAACTATCCCTAAGGAATTCTTGCCATGATAATACCCAGGACTTCCCAAAGAAGACAATAATTCTGACTAAAAGTATATTCGACTATTTTAATATAGGTAACTATTGAATCAAAGCATATTCATCTGAAAAATACTAAGAAATTTGGAGAAGAGAGTTAGGGTTTTATGGAAGAAAAAACCTAAAACCTGTCTTCAGAAATTCTTTCTTTATTTATTGCTAGTCCTAACTTCACAGCTACCCAGAGGAATTTAGAATCATTTGGGAATACCTGTAAAAGACAACCTTCTTGAGGTGCCTGGGTGGCTCAGTCCATTAGTGCTGGACTTTAGCTCAGGTCATGATCTCATGGTTGGTGGGTTTGAGCCCTGAGTCGGGCTCTGTGCTGACAGCTCAGAGCATGGAGCCTGTTTGGGATTCTGTGTCTCCCTCACTCTCTACCTCTCCCCCACTCATGCTCTTTCTCTTTCTGTCTCTCAAAAATAAATAAACATAAATTTTTTTTTTAAAGACAACCTTCTTATTGCCTTTCACTAGTAAGTAGCCTCATTTGATCACTCTACTTGGGAGACATGGCTAGGATGGTTTGGAATTCAATTAATGAAAATCAGGCATGAGTTCATTAAAGGAAGAAGCTTTGTTTTTGTTTGTTTGTTTGTTTTTCACAGAAATAGCACGTAAGTCCTTAAGAAATATTTGCTTTTTTTAATTCCCTTAAATTCATATCTTCATCCAGAGATAAATGAAACATTCTCCCTCCTTTATGTCCATTTCTTGTCTCTGGCATTTGATTTTCTTCCAGCCTTCCTCCCTGTAAGGAGGAAAAATTTAAGTACATGTTATCACTCTGGGGAAGTTGGGAGGGATGCGCTTACTCCTTGTCAGGCACTGTGCTAAACTCTGTCATACAAATGTGCGTAAAATCCAAACCCTGCTTCTTGAAGAACTCACAATCTATTTAGGGAACTAGACATCCATGTAATCATGTTTAAACTATTATTCAATGTATTAGTACTCACATAGAGCTTTAAATACAGAGCTATAGACAAATACATAAGGAGACAGTTAATTTTGCTGGGGAGGTTTAAAAGGTGTCACAGAAATTAAAATCATAAATAGTGCAGGAATCCAGAGGGTGGTTTGCAGTGGGGCATATCTTGGCCCACCAGTGCTCAGGATTGTCCTTTCAGCTTGAGGACCTAGAAGAAACTGTCAGTTAGATGCTGTCAGGGACCGAAGGTGAAACATGAGTGAAAGCAGAAGTCATAAAGAGGCTGTCAGCAGAGACTGACTCTAACCAGGGCATGCCAATCCAGGTTTGGGCCAAGTATCAGAATCAAAGCAACTGATGTCACATGTAGAGCTGTGACAATTTTACCTGAAAACAAAAGGAAAAGAATAGAAACAAAGCACATATCCTAACATGGTTGTCAGGTCTAGAGCAAGCAAGTGGGCACCAGCTGCCCAGTAAGGTAGAACTCAGGGATTTTCAAAAAATACCAATGCTTTATGACAAGAGTGGAAAAGGGGCCAGATTACCTGTTTCAAGAGGCAAATCCTCTAAAATGTCATCCACTATCCGTAACATCTGCCTCAGGACAAACAGGATCAGAGTGTCCTTTAAAGGGTCTAGCTCCAACTCTGATGAATAATTTTCAACCATAAAGATATTATAAATAGGAATATCTAGCATTTTGCTGACTTCTATTATCTGTGGAAAAATTAATAAGCATAACTCATATCTGAAAAAGGACTAAATTCAAATATAATTCAAGAAAGAAACTGAAAAAGCAATAGCTTGATAAATTATCTTCTGAATATAATTATAATGCAGATAATTATTATTTTAAAGTAGGACATAAACTTGAATTAATCAGGCAATTGATCCACTTCTTCATTTGCCTGTTCACATTTGTAGTGTGAACACATACACACACACACACACACACACAAACACCCATACATCCCCCCCCCCCCACACACACACACAATATAACACTATTACAATAATTCCTGGTTAGAAATATATTCTTTACCTGGCTTTGGGACGTCATAGAATTATTCATGTTTAAAAAGTTGTCTTGAAGAATTTCACTGCACTTATCAATTTTAGTAAGCAAGACCACAAGTGCTGTACCTATATCAAAGAGATAAATCAGTGATTTTGTATCATAAACAGTAATGTGTCAACAAGGCAATTCAGTATGTGTGAAAGCAACTCTCTGTGGGGTGAAGATTTAGAGAATGAAATATCCCCAGTAAATGTCAATATGGAACCTGAAGTTCTTCTAATAGGAGAAATGATCTTTTCTTCCAACGTGAGATATAATTTCTAAATGCAACTGAATTCACACCATGTTGCAATCATCTACCATTCCAAATAGTGTGTTTTAAAGTGATAAGGTGGGGTGGGAGGCAGGGTGGTTGCTGGATATTGAAGAGCAAAAAAGACCCCAGAAAGTGAAGATTGTGTGAGAGTATTTGTAAAAACAAAGCACACTGATTTCACGGTTCTACTAAGGACTTCTTGCCCTCTCCCAATAGGCAGCTAACCGAATCAAAAGCCTCTTTACTAACACCTGCTTCCCCAGGAAAAAATATTATAAAACTAAGATTTCCAAATGCCATTCAAGAATATCCCTGAGGTTCTTTACAAGAGCTTTTAGTATCTTCCCCTTACATGAATCATATATATGAGTCATATATATGATATAGATATTCCCTCTCTACCCGCTTTGTTGAGAGTTTTTATCATAAGTGGATGTTGAGCTTGTCAAATGATTTTTCTGCATCTATTGATATGATTTTATCCATCATTTTGTTAATGTAGTGTATCACATTGATTGATATGTGAATGTTGAATCATCCTTACATCTCTGGAATTAATCCCACTTGTTTATTGTATATGATTCTTTTAATCTATCATTGAATTCAGTTTGCTAATATTTTGTTGAAGATTTTTATGTTTCTGCTTATTAGGAATATTAGCCTGTAATATTATTTTCTTGTGGTGTTCTTGCCTGGTTTTGATATCAGGGTAATGCTGATCTTCTAAAATGAGTTTGAAAGAGTTCCCTCCTCCTCTACTTTTTGGAATAGTTTGAGAAGGATTGCTGTTAATTTTTATTTGAATGTTCAGTAGAATCCACCAGTGATGCCACCTGTTTCTAGACTTTTGTCTGTTGGGAGTTTTTTGATTACTGATTCAATATCCTTCCTCATATTTGGTCTGTCAAGATTTGCTATTTCTTCATGACTCATGAAGGATACAACAGAAGGTTGTATGCTTCTAGGAATTTATCCATTTCTTCTAATTTTGTTTGTGTATAATTGTTCATCGTAGTCTCTTATGATAATTTGTGTTACTGTGGTATCAGTTGTAATATCTCATTTCTGGTTGTGTTTATTTGGGTCTTTTTTTTTTCCTGAAATTCAGTGAAAGGACTCCCACTTCTGGACCAAATGGAGCCAATATACTTTTCCCTATTCTTCCTTCTAAATACAACTAGAAACACTAGACATTATTTATAAATCAAACACAAAAATTGAAATGTGGAGAGAATAACAAAATAACAGAAATTGGCTAAGGACCACAGGATCCAACGAAAAATATGGTGGTGAGTTCTCTAGGCTTTCTTTTTACTTCAAATAGCCTATATTGGCTGCTGGAGAAGTGCACAACTAAGGAATGCTAATTGGAACTGGTGAAAAGAAAGGGAAAGAAAGGAACAAAAGGTTAAAAGAGGGAAGGGAAGGAAGGGAAGGGAAGGGGAAGAGAGGGGAGGGGAGGGGAGGGGAGGGAAGGGGAGGGGAGGGAAGGGGAGGGGAGGGAAGGGAAGGGAAGGGAAGGGAAGGGAAGGGAAGGGAAAGGAAGGGAAGGGGTTCCTCCCCTCTAAAAACCAGAAAAAAGAAAGCTAATTATATCCAAATCAAGAAGATGAAAGAAACCCTAAGGAGCAGAAATCAAAGAACAAACTAAAAACAGAAAAACAATTTAAAACATAAACAAAAACATGGTTCCTTGAAAAGAACAATAAAATTGACAAACCTTTAGAAATAGTGACAAAGAAAAACAAAAGAAAAGACATAAATCACCAATATCAGGAAGGTCACAGAGATATCCCTACAGACCCTACAGATATAAAATGAATAATAAGGAAATGCTATGAACAATTCTATCCACATAAATTTGACAACTTAGATGGAATGAAATGAACTAAAGTCTACAAACTATCCCAACTCACCTAATATGACATAGATTAATAGCTTGATAACTATTTTAAAATTAAATTTTTGGTTTTTTAAAAACCCCTGAAAAAGAAATCTCCAGACTCAGATGATTTCAATGGAAAACTCTACCAAACATTTAAAGAGAAATTAACACCAATTCTTCACAATCCTTTCAAGAAAATGGAAGAGGAGCACTTCCCAACTCATTTTATGAAGCCAGTGTTACCCTGACACCAAAACCTGACAAAGCATCAGGAAAAAAAAATACGAATCAATATCGTTCATTAATTTTTAATAAAATATTATCAAATAGGATTTGGCAATATATGAAAAAAATATGTTTCATAATACATGGGATTTATTCTAAGGAGACAAGACTGGCTCAAGATTCAAAAATCAATGTAACCCATCATATTAAGAAGATAAAGAGGAAAATTTTTTCATGATTATATCAATCTATGGAGAAAAATTATTCGATAAAATTCAACATCCATTCAGGACAAGAAGGAAAAAAAACTCAGAAAACTGGGAATAAAGAACCTCCTCAAATTGACAAAGCACAGCTGTAAAAAAAAAAAAAAAAAAAAAAAAAATATATATATATATATATATATATATATATATATATATATATGGCTAACATCATAATGGTGAAACACTGAATACTTTCCCCATAAGATCAAAACACCACAAGGGTATGTGCTCTCACCACTGTTATTCAACACAGTACTGGAACTTCTAGCCAGAAAAATATGACAAGAAATGGAAATAAAAGGCATACAGATTAAAAACAAAATTATCCCTATTTAAGATGGTATGAAAATCCCAAGGAATAAAAAAAAAACTTGCGTAGAACTAATAGGTGAGTTCAGCAAGGTCACAAGAAACAAGATTGACATACAAAATTCTATTGTAAATTGATGTACCAGGAATAAGCATCTGGAAGCCAAAATTCAAATATGATATCATTTTTAAAAAATTAAATATGTAGGTATAAATTTAATAAACCATGTGCAGGACTTGAATGTTAAAAACTGTGGAGAACTGGGGCGCCTGGGTGGCTCAGTCGGTTGAGCGTCCGACTTCAGCCCAGGTCACGATCTCGCGGTCCGTGAGTACGAGCCCCGCGTCGGGCTCTGGGCTGATGGCTCAGAGCCTGGAGCCTGCTTCCGATTCTGTGTCTCCCTCTCTCCCTGCCCCTCCCCCATTCATGCTCTATCTCTCTCTGTCTCAAAAATAAATAAACGTTAAAAAAAATTAAAAAAAAAACAAAACTGTGGAGAACTTGTGAAAGAAATCAAAGATCTCAATAAATGGAGAGACATATTATGTTCATGGATTGGAAGACTCAGCAGAGTAAAGATGTCAATTCTCCCCAAAATTTATACATGTGGTTACTGTTATACATGTGGTTAATGTAATTATACATGTGGTTAATGTAATGTAATTACAAGCAAGATTTTTTGTAGAAATAGACAAGGTAATTCTAAAATTCCCATGGAGGATGAGTTAAAGATGGCAACATAGGAAGACCCTGACCTCATTTCTGCCTATGGACACAACAAATTTACAGCTACGTATGGAATCACTGTCCTCTGAAAAGGACCTAAGAACTAGATGACTAGCATGTCCACAACAAAAAAACACAAAAGTAGTGCATCCAGAAGGGTATGAGAGGCAGAGACACTGCCCAGGATCCCACTCCAGATGCAGTGACCTCACAATCAGGTGGGATGCAAAAAAATACAAACTCTTTCTCAAGGGAATGAAGGGACTGTGCCCCACATCAGGCACCCCAATGCTGGGGGCTGACACCAGAAAGACAAAATGTCTGGTCTTGAAAAACAATGGGGATTAAGACCAGGGGAATCACAGAATTATAAACAACACAGATCCCAATCTTAAAGGGCCCCACACAAACCCAGTCGCCCTGACATCCAATGAGAAAGCAACAGACTGAAAAGCACCCAGACCATAAATGAGGGTGACTCACTTAACTACGTTTAAATCTACAAATGTGATAAAACAACACAGGGCTACACACACACACACACACACACACACACATAACAGTGGCAATTTTCTGGTTTTGATCTTCCTGGTCAGGTCAAGTAATATGAGGAGGTGACTTGACTATCAAGCCACTGGAAAATCACACGTGACAAAAAAATATGTAAATGATCTCTGTCTACTGTTGCCAGTAACCAATCTAGGACTCAGGAAATTCGGTAAAGGGTCCATAGGACCTCTCTGTATGCTCGTTGCAATTTCCTGTGAATCTATAATTATTTCAAAATAAAAGGTGTTTTAATTTTTTTTAATGTTTTAATTTATTTTTGAGAGATAGAGAGAGACAGAGCACGAGTGGGGAAGGGGCAGAGGGAGACAGAATTTAAAGCAAACTCCAGGCTCTGAGCTGTCAGCACAGAGCCTGACTTGGGGCTCAAACATACAAACTGCAAGATCATGACCTGAGCGGAAGTCAAACACTTACCCAACTGAGCCACCCAAGTGCCCCTCAAAATACAAGTTTCTTTTAATAAGGACAATGAGACTCACCACAGCTTAAGACCTCTTTTTGAACTTCTTTGAACTTTGCCACCTCCTTAGAGGTGATAGAACTGATAGAGTTGATATCTAAGACATAGGCCACACAGTGAATCTTGTCCTTCAGTGACGGAGAGGCGATGAACATAGGATGGTCTGGCGTAATTGATTTATGGGGGCTAAACTGTTATAGAAACATAAGGTAACATTTAGAGAGTCTTTGCTGACTTCGTTAAAACACATCCATGCTTGAAATGCAACTACCACTAACCTCCAACCCAAAACTTTCCTCCCCCTAGCCACTTTTTCCCCAGGTTAATTAGTAATCCCCCTTCCATACTTCCTCTCCACTAGGAGTGTAATGTTATTATATCTTTCGTATAGAAAAACCACTTCATTGTTTTGGCAAAAATTATAAGTATCCATACTTTACATTATCCATAATGGAACTATTTCAGAAAAATGGAAACAATGTTTGTTTAAAAAGTTAACTTCAGAGGCTCCTGGGTCACTCAGCTAGGTGAGTGTTCCACTCTTGATTTCATCTCAGGTCATAATCTCATGGTCTTTTAGGTGGAGCCCCACAGTTGGGCTCCACACTGACAGGATGGAGCCTGCTTGGGATTCTCTCTCTCTCCTTCTCCCTCTGCTCCTTCCCTACTCCTATGTGCACGAGTGCCCACGCACACATGCTCTCTCTCAAAATAAATAAATAAATATATTTTTAAAAAGCTAATTTCAAATCCGAGTCTCCAGAAAAAAAAAATGACCATTGACATTGGTTACACATCATTTAAGACTTTAAACATTTTGCATACTTAAATGGACTAATGAATAGAGGAGAAAAACGGAGGGGGGATGGGAAATGCCATTTAAAATAAAATGCCATAGGGGGCACCTGGGTGGCTCAGTCCAGTAAGCCTCAGACTTCAGTTCAGGTCATGATCTTGCAAGTTTGTGAGTTCGACCCCCACATCAGGCTCTCTGCTGTCAACACCAAACCCGCTTCAGATCCTCTGTCTCCCTGTCTCTGCCACTCTCCTGCTCACACACTCTCTCAGAAATAAAATAAACATTCAAAATAAAATAAAATAAAATAAAATGCTATAGGAGTGCTTGTTCAGCTCAGTCAGAAGACTGAAATTAGGGGTGCCTGTGTGGCTTAGTCAGTTCAGCATCTGACTTCAGCTCAGGTCATGATCTCACAGCTCATAAGTTCGAGCCTCATGTCAGGCTCTGTGCTGACAGCTCAGAGCTGGAGTCTGCTTCAGATTCTGTGTCTTCGTCTCTCTCTCTCTGCCCCTCCCCAGCTCGAGCTCTGTCTCTCTCTCTCTCTCTCAAAACTAAATAAACATTAAAAAAAAAAAAAAAGAGCACACAACTTGATCTCAGGGTCATGAGTTCGAGCCCGATTTTGGGTGTAGAGATTACTAAAAAAAATAAATTAAAAAAAATAAAATAACATAATTTCTTTAATTTTACAGAAGAAAAAGAAACTAAAGAGAAACAGAAGAAAAATCCCAAATTCTAAGTTAACATCTTCATACCAAGAATGATAATCTTTCTAGGATTAAGAAAATAGATTTAAAACTACAGTACAGGGCTAGGTTCATTATTTTTTTTTTCGAATAATATCAAGTAACTTTATTTCCCTCTGTGCTTTTCTAGTAATTTTTTTTCAATATATGAAATTTATTGTCAAATTGGTTTCCATACAACAAAAAAATATGGAACACTTCACGAATTTGCGTGTCATCCTTGCGCAGGAGCCATGCTAATCTTCTCTGTATCGTTCTAATTTTAGTATATGTGCTGCCGAAGCGAGCACAGGTTCATTATTTTTTAACTATATGTTTCAATGCTAAACTGAGTAGATTGCCTCTCTGTTGTGAAAAACGAAGGTGTTAGTAGGCTCACCTTATGGAGAACCTGAAGTTCTCCAATCTCTCTGCTCTGTTCCACCTCCTTGTATCTTATGTCTCCGTAAATTGTGAGGATGAGAATTACGTTCCTAGTTAACTATGTGTTTCAATTAGCATAGCATCTGTAACAAAATAGGTTTTTAATAATTTTTTTTAATATATGAGTCCATAGTTAAGGTTTCCAATCAAGCACAACTGAGCGGCAACAGAAGTCATGTTTAGAAATTGAGGCTGATTGTATCACACCTAATGCCTAAAAGAAAGGTGATAATAATGGTTGACTTTTTGAGCATTTAAAGTACATTCTCTCATTTATCTTTGCAGGCACTCTACAAAATGGGCTTTATTATTCCCTACATTTCACACATAAAAAAGTAAGACTTGCAGAGACATATATGTAACTTCATTATGAGTACACATCTAATTAGTGGCAAAGCCAACTTTTGGATGTAGGTATTTAGGTGGCATTTAAGTGGTGAAACGTAAGTACTTATAGTATAACAATATCACACTTAAACAAAAAGTGGTTAAATGTTCCAATATTTTGTCTAAGCGATCAAAAAAGTGCATGAGGTTAAACTATTACTTTTCTACTTATTTTACATTATTGTAAAAGTGATATAGGAACAATCTTTTCCTGAACGTTTTCTGAAATTTGTATAAGTAAAATACTGCTTTTGACTGTATTTCTTTCTTTCTTTTTTTTTGAGATTACCTTATTTTTTTAAGTAATCTTTGTGCCCAGTGTGGGGCTCAAACTCATGACCCTGAGTTCAAGAGTCTTAAGTTCTACCAACTGAACCAATGAGGCACCCCAGCCTATATTTCTTGATGCCATAGAAAATAAGTTCTTCTACTTTACTTATATGAACATTTATTCATTTAAAAGTAGAGTAGTGTTGGTTGATGTTGAAAACACCTTATAACAGTTGAAATTGTCTTATAGGGTAAAAATTTAACAAAGAGCATTGATGGAAATGATTTGAAAGGTTTTCGAGATTGGAGAATTCTTACCTCATATCTGTCTGGCACACAGCCTTTTAAGATGTGGGGTATATCATCCACACACAATCCTACTCCCTCTTCCTCATGTAGCCCCATGGAGTCACACAACATAAATGGCAGATATTTGTCATCTTTCCCATCTTTAACGGAATAAATCCTATACTATAAAACAAAGTATATCAAATGTAAAAATTCGTTCTTCAACAAGCATTCAAGACATGACAATAGGAAGAACACAGGGTGGTTAATACCTAACACTGGTCCTCAAACATTTTAGTCTCAGGATCACCTGATACTCTTAAAAATTACTGAGAATCTCAAAGAGATTTTTATTTATGTAGATCATCTCTACTGACATTTAACATACTAGAAACTGAAATAATTTTAAATATTTCTTAAATCATTTTAAAATACAATTATGAATTTATTGCATGTTAACCCAAATAACATTTTTACAAAAAAATTACTTTCCAGGGGCGCCTGGGTGGCGCAGTCGGTTAAGCGTCCGACTTCAGCCAGGTCACGATCTCACGGTCCGTGAGTTCGAGCCCCGCGTCGGGCTCTGGGCTGATGGCTCGGAGCCTGGAGCCTGTTTCCGATTCTGTGTCTCCCTCTCTCTCTGTCCCTCCCCCGTTCATGCTCTGTCTCTCTCTGTCCCAAAAATAAAAAAATAAAAAACGTTGAAAAAAAAAAAATTAAAAAAAAAAAAAAAATTACTTTCCAAAAAAATATTAAAAACAGCAGGATCAATTTACTTTTTACAATGCTCTTTAGTATCTGGATTAATAGAAGATAGCAGGATTCTCATACCTGCCTCTGAATTCAGTCTTTTGTGATAGATCATTTTGGTTGAAGTATATGAAGAAAACCTAGTCTCACGTGTATATATGTAGTAAGAAAAGGAGAGAGTATTTAATTTAACAGCTTTCAGAAAATTGTGGATATTCCTCATTAATAATGCATCAAAGCTCAACAAGTGATCATTTCTCAAAGGTTAGCTGTAATGTGGAATCTGTGATATTTTCATACTCAGTTACATTAAATTCATTGATCTATCCTACACTTTGAATACACTTTGTATCCATGCATGGCTTAGTAACACAATGCATTTGTTTATTTGAAAATATTGGTTCACTGGCTTACCTAGATCTTCCAAATATTGGCACATTTCACTGGACAATATTAAAACATCATACTTTTTACTAGCACCGCTAATCTTACCAGATAAGTCTTTAAGTCTTAGGAAGTTATGAAGCTCAAAATGGTAGATACAAGCTGCTCAAAGTTCTAATTTTCTTTAAAACTCAAATGCTACCATTGGCAACAAACATCGTTGGTTGGTTGTTTTTCTTGAAGTGATATGCTCAGTTAGTGCATTTTCCATGAATTTCTACTGAATAGCTACGTATGAATAAGCAAGCCTGCCAATTGTCTTCTCAATTAAAAATGATGTTACCTGAGAAAAGTTCAGCTCACAACTCAATTGCACCAGTGTCTTTGCTCAGCAACCACCACATTTTGGTATGCCTTAGAAACCCTTTATATGTACTTCCCATTTCATCACACAAAATATTAAAATAATGTGTTCTCAAAAGCTGAGTTTAAATAAAATCCATGTTACTTATTCATCAGTTACATTCTTAAGTGAAAGCATTTTGTTTGTTTTTCCTGCAAGCTGAGTGGTAGAAAGGAATACAATGATTACTAACAGTGTTTGGTGCCATTACTTGATTTGTGCAAAGGTGCCAGGCAACAAATAAAACTACATTTGTATGATAAGTTCAAATGTCCATACCCTACAAAAAGCAAAACCATCTTAGTATTATTATGAAAATAATGTTAAACTCACAGACCCCATAAAATTCTCTCAGGGACACTCAGGGGTCTACAAACCTCACTTTGGGAAGCTCTGCTTTAACAAATCGTCTTTACTTAATAAACACACTCAATCTGATACCAAGAGGATTTCTCGGAACTCTGAAAAATCTTTATTGGTCAAATATACTTCCAAATAGGCACAACTATGGAAGATTTAGGCAGAAACACAAAGAAAAATGCTAACTCTGAGATACCAAACAACAACTTGAATCACAATTCTCCCATTCCCAACCAGGAAGCAGAGAACCCCTCTATGACCTATAAGAATCTGTAATGAAGTCAAAAGCTCCCATTGGTCCATAAGTCCAATGCCTAGGAGCAATATCACTGGATATTTTGATCTAAGTAAATGGGACTTTACTGGTGCCTCCACCGGAAAGGAATTACACAAAGCAGTAGAGTCACGTACTTAAAGTGCATTGTGTAATTTTAGTATCAGTAGGCACATTCATAGTTTTCATTAATCTGTTTCCTTCACAAATTGAGTTCTTCAAAGAGAAGGGTCCCTGAGCAATAAACTCCTGCTTCCTTGGGGCGCCCGTGTGTCTCAGTCAGTTAAGCATCTGATTCTTAATTTGGGCTCGGGTCATGATCTCAAGGTTGGTGAGACTGAGCTCTGCCTCAGGCTCTGTACTGCCAGCACAGAGCCTGCTTGAGATCTCTCTCTCTCTCTCTCTCTCTCTCTCTCTCTCTCCTTTCCTCTCTTCTCTCTCTCTCTCAAAATAAGAAATAAGTCATTTAAAAAATACATTCTGTTTCCTTGATAAATATTCTGTCCTGTATTCCTTCAGTTTATATAGTAGTATTTGCATTTCATTTGGACTTCAGGATCTACATCTTCTCTTAAAGTAATGTGAAAAGGAAGGAGATGAATCTTGTCCTGGTGAGTACCTGTACTACAGCACCTATCACAGTGAATAGTACTTATTTGTTTATTATCTACATTGAAATCCCTGAGTAATAAGACCAATTATTTGTATTTAGGTCTTTACTGCCAACACAGTATTTAACAGAAACATTTCCATCAATGCTTAATGTATTGAACTGCTGTTGCCGTATCTTGCTTTGGCTTTTGAGGCTAGACTAATACATCAAGATGAAGCCAGCCAAGTAGATAGAATCTAGCCAACTTCAAGAAATAAAATGTGTTTCTTGAAAATCATAGAAAATGCTTTCAGTTATTAAATGTGACACAAAACTAAAATGAGCCACGTCTGTCCGATGCAAAATTTTGTACTGACGGTGCACAGCACATTTCCAATCAGAAGATAACAATATTAGGTTGTAGCAATCACAGAAAAATACAGTTTGATTATGAAATGTCCTATTCATTCCCCTTAATTTTTTTGTTTGATTGTATAACATTGAGAAGCACAGAATGGGAGAAAGTTTTTCCACAATAATTTGTAGGTCTTTGGAGTAACAGTTTTAAAAATGGTATTAGTACTCCTATTTGTTTACAAATAGGATTGTGTTCACAGGAGCACTGATAGATTTACCCTTTGAAGGTTGACTCACCAAAGTGAATTGTTGCCTTGCTTTTCATGATCATTTCTTATAAAATGGTTTTGTAAAATGGAAAAGGGTTTCATTCTTTTATTACAAAAAAAAAGAGAAAAGAATTTCAATCCAGGTAAAACCATACGGGACATAAGTAAAAACACATTTCTAATATAACAGACAAAGACTTACACAAAGTTTTTTTAAATTTTAGTGTTGTATTCTACAAGTTTAAGCATTCTAAATATAAGTGCTTCTTGCGTGCATAAAAATGAAAAGCCTCTCAGTAAAACACAACTCAAATGGAGGCAATTCAGATTCAGCTTTTACTCCTGTTTTACATTTGATTTAGCATTTAATTGCTTGTAGGTGAGAAGGTTAACATTCCCAGAGAATGGCAAAGAAATGAACAAATCTAATAATTGTAATCAATAAAACAAAACCCTCAGGAAATCCTTGAGTAACTTACCTGTTCAGTAATGCTGGTGTCATCAGACCCCACTATGGCTTGGCGAGTCAGACGGCCTTGGAAAACAGACTTCACTGAATTGATAAAACTAGACTTTCCAGATCCAACTGGACCCAGCAAGAGAATACAAATTTCTGAAATCAAGTCTACTTTGGGCTTGAAGGCTCTGAGCTCTGCTAGAAGCCGATTCCTCTGCCTGTGAAATAACATGCAGAACTTAAAACAGCCACACCCCCAGAGGAACAACAGCACAATTCTCCTGGACCTTCTTTCCTTCCTTTTACAAGTATGTTGTAATTACTTATGTATTATTTGGGTATTAATGCCCATCTCTCATCTGATGTGAAATGGTCTATGGTTACACATTTTGTGCTTGAAGAAAATGCATTTATCTATATCTTAATAAAGCTAAACATTAACCAGCAACCAAATCACTGTTAAACTATTAGCCTTGACAACACAAGTCAGAGAAATATCAGCAACACTGAAGATGTGTGTTATCTCAGTAATAATATTATATTAAGGAGAAATAAAATATATACAACACAGATATTTATAAATTGGGGAAAGGAGGTTTGCTTTTATTTTTTTTTTAATTTTTTTAACGTTTATTTATTTTTGAGACAGAGAGAGACAGAGCATGAATGGGGGAGGGTCAGAGAGAGAGAGGGAGACACAGAATCTGAAACAGGCTCCAGGCTCTGAGCTGTCAGCACAGAGCCCGACGCGGGGCTTGAACTCATGAACTGCGAGATCATGACCTGAGCTGAAGTCGGACGCTTAACTGACTGAGCCACCCAGGTGCCCCGGAGGTTTGCTTTTAAAACTTACTGAAATTCCCCCAAAACTTTATTCCCAAGGAAAAGCTTCAAAGGAATTATCTGAAATAGTCATCTAGAAATTTCTGTCTGGAAAACTTTGTATCTAGCCAGCTCAAGTGAAAAAGAAAGTCAAATTGCTGTCAGGTAGATTTTTAAAGGTTCACAGTTGGTAGTCATTCTATTTTTGCTGTTGTTGTAAATTGCCTCAAACATATTATTTAAATAATATTATAATTCATTTTTATCACCCAAGTTATATTTTTTTATTTTATTATTTAATTTCCAATGTCATTTATAGAAGTGTTCTAAATAAAGTGAGTAATAGTCCAAAAACCTAACTTACTTTGAGGCTCTTGTTACCTTGAGCATATAGGTTGTATCATCCTTAATTCCTGTAGGAAATAAACATAGCATAATAAGGTTTTTAACTTGTCTTGCTAAATATGCCAAGTCAACCTTTTCAGTGGGGCAGCGAGTCTGCTTATATAAACCAGGGCCGAGCTGTCCAGTTAGGAGTTAGTGTTGGTAACCCTAGTGAAGAGAGAAAGGAAAATTACCCCCCTTCTCGGGAGGATAATTAACTCACTCTGCAAACTCTCACATAAGTATACCCAGAGGTCCTAGAGCTGACCCAAAAGGGGTCATATATCAAAACAAACCCCTGCTATCGCTCACTTTCCATCTCCATCTCTCCACTTTCACTCCTCAACTGACTCTGTTCAAAGCTGTCTACACCTTCTGGGTAATACATCATAACCTTTATGCTTCCCAGGTTACATTTTGAAGTTTATGAAACAGTAATTTGATGGCATGAAACCTGACTGTTCCTCTCATTTATCCTTGTTCTTGTAGCTCAGTGATGACCAACAAATACAAAGAAAGACTAGAACCAGAATGTAGGATTATCTCATTTAACATACCTTCAACTCGAAAGACTTCATTTTCCAAATAAGTGAGGTCAGAGGAGATATGTACTCCTAATTCAGAGCTTAACAAAGGATGTATAGAAAGTTTGGTTTTGCTTGAATCTATACAGAACATCTCTTGATCAAAGGAACAAAATGTCAGTTGCCCAGAAGCAATTTTCACTTCTGCCTCTAGAACTGCAATTGCCATTTCTGTAGCTTTATTCCTTTGAAATGAAAAACAGAAGGAGGGGATTGGCTCTGTAAACTCTTTACCTGGTGCAGGATAATGCCCAGGTATAAAGACCCCAATAATCTTATTATAAAAGTAAAGAATTGTTATAGTAGATCCCTGAAGCTGGCACCTATCAAGCAAACTAAAACTTGTATGTCCATGGACACTAGACTTATAAAGAAGTCTCAAGGAAACGTTTCCAAGCAGCTTTTGCAGACTTTTCTCCTCATTCCATGTCAATCTCGTTGTCACTGCCATGATTTTCTGTATCTGATAGAAAAACAATAATAGGTTGAGAGGCTAGTTAGTATACCACAGTGGCTTAAAGTACAGATTTCTGCTTCTTCTAGTTCCAGTGCGTTATTTTTTTCTCCGACCCAATTAAAACACGTTGGTTGGATTACAATGTAAAAAAACAAAACAAAACACACACACACAAAAAAACCAGAGATAGAACAATAGTAGGTAGATATGAAAAAAAAAACCCAGATAATTTAGAAATAAAAAATATCATTAAAATATCATTAAATTTTTTAAGTCAGTAGACAAATGGGCAACTAAATAAAGAATAAAGTAAAATTAAAATTAATAAATTAGAACACGGGTCAGCTAACTTTTTCTTAATGACAGGTGTAAATATTTTAGGCTTTGTGGAACATATAATCTCTGCCATAATTAACTCAACATTGCCAATGTAATGCAAAAACATAGATGATATGTAAACAAATGGACATGATTATGTTCCAATAAGGTTTTTTTTTTTTTTACAAAAACAAGTGGGTGGTACACAGGTCATGGTTTGCCAGCGCATGAATTAGAAGATAGGAAAGGGGAATTTATACATAAAACAGTTCACAGAGCAAGAAATTGAAATATGAGAGGAGTTAATAGACATGGAGGTCCCACAGTGGCAGGATAGACCATGAGTCATCATGCCAATTCTTTCAATTCTTTCAAAAACTAGAACACAGGTTAAACTGTAAATATATATATTTGAAAGCATTGAAGAGATAACAAAGGAGTGAAGACTATGTCATTGGCTAAGATTTGGAAAAGAAGTGAAGACGGAGAGGGAAGCTTGGCATTTGGGAGCACATTTCTCTGAGGAGCGTCTGTGAACTTTAGAAGAGGTGCCTGAGATGCTGAGAAGTTAGGCAAAACTTTTGTTAGACTCACAGAGCTAGGGGAATATAGTGCAAGAAAGAGGGTGCCTTGGCAATCTTCCTCCCAAGCTGTGGGCAAGGATTTTGAAGAGCTACAGGGAAGAAAAAAGGGTGGCCTAAAAATGTACAGACTTAATTCCATCTCCTGGTAATTTCAGTCTCTGAGTGGGTTCACATACATGAAGATTGCCTGTGCCTCTAGTTGTAAGGCAGGAGCAAAAACAAATCTTGTCTGGATGAAGAGAACATTTTTCTAGCTTCAAACTATCCCCACAATGTTTTTAGATTTAGTGACTCACATTCATCAGAAACACAAAGCAGGAAATGAAAGAACATGATAGAAAACCAAGAGAAAAAGCAAAATACAGAAATAAACCCATACTCTTTATTAATTTGTTTTGTTTTTCTAGATTCCACACATAAGGGAAATCAGATAGCACTTTTCTCTCTGACTTATTTCACATACCATAATACCCTCTAGATCTATCCATGCTGTTGCAAATGGCTTATCTCATCTCTTTTTACAGCTGAGTAATATTCCACGGTGCGTGTGTGTGTGTGTGTGTGTACCTCACATCTAATGGAAAAACTGTCTCTAATGGAAAAGTAGTCAAAGTATATGAAGACATTCACAGATGAGGCAACTCAAATCAACTATAAACACATGAAAAAAATGTTCAACTGTTCTAGAAAGAGAGCTGTAAATTAAACAATAATGAGATAGCAGTTTACATCCAACAAGGGGCCAGCAATACCAAGTTGACCCAAATATGGAGATTCAGTAATATTCACATTGTTTTGATGGACATATATCATTTTGAGGAGCAAGCATATTCATGGCAGCTTTGTTTAGGATAAATTAGAAGCCTGGATATACAAATTTTGGCATATTCACACAATGAAATACTAAAGAGCACTGAAGTGACTGAACTAGGCCTATTTGTATCAACTTTAATAAAGCTCAAAAGACTAAGCAAGTTGAGAACAATACACTTAGTATGATAGCATTCATATAAACTGTTAACACAAAGCAATACTAGAGATCATGTTCAGATACAGAGGTATACGTGGCAAAAGCACAAAAAACAAGCACAACAATAATTATACCGCAGTCTGGATAATATTTCCCTCTGGCAAGGAAGGGAAGAGAAAGGAGTATAGGAGAGATTCACAGGTAACTTCAACATTATCTGTAATGCTTTTGTTTTTTTTCAGGAGGAAAAAACTACTCTAATTAGATAAATCATCTTAAGAATCTGATAGAACTTACTCTCTAGCATTCCCTGTATTTAAAATTTTCATTAAAAAACACAACAAATGAAAGAGAAAAGTATGATCATTAGCAGCCATTAGCAGCCATTTCACTCTGAATTCATTTTCAAAGAAAGGAAAACAGGCAATTTTCTGTACACACAGCTAGGAAGCATCAGATGGCAAAAAAATCACTTACCTGGTTTTAAGAGTTGGATGAAGCTTAAATGTAGTCTTAGCTGGATCCAGCAGCCACAGTTTGGAGACAGAAGGTTCTGCCGAGATCTGTGGCATCTGTGTTTGAAAGAAAGGAAAGTGAAACTCAGCAGCAATCAGTGGCCAGCATGAGAACGTCATTAGGTTTCTTTTTCCTTGTTAGAGAGAAAGAGAGAAAAGGAAAAAGAAACTAAGATTTCTGCCAAACCCACCAGAAAGATCTTTGGTCCCCTCTGTAGCCCACATGTAGGCACTCAGGAAATGATAATTAATAAAAACTGCAATAAAACCAATAGCCAACATTTCTGCACATTTTACTATGTGCTTGGCACTGTGCAACTGCTCGCGTTTCCTAGTGTCTTCTCCAAACACGGTAAACACTCTTAGTATCTTTATTTCTCAAAGCATGCAAATGAAACTTAAGTATGCAAGTTAATTCAGCTAACAGAGCGACAGCACTGGCTGGTATTTAAAACCATCTTTCTACACTGGAACACACAGATGAAAATTTGGCTCTTCCCTAATTCATTTATAAGGCAGCGCACAGCTTCTTTTCCCATTTACACATTCAGTCATTCAACAAGGGCTTAGACCCTGGAGAAGGATAATGCTGAGTAAGATAAAAATAGTGCCCTCAAATCGTATGCTGTGCAATCAGGGAGATGGTCAGGTACACAGACAGGTATATTAGTGTTCCAAATGCTGCAAGAGGAGTAAAAACAAGATCCCCTGGGGACCGGAGTGACAGTGGCCTCACCCAGCCTTAGGGCACTAGTAAAAGCTAGCAAAGCAAAGTTCAGACTGAGACATGAAGTTATAGTCAGGAAGAAACTTCCTTCTTTTCCTCCAAGGTTTTTCCAGCTGGTTTGGGAATTAAACTGAAGGGAGACAGATTGACAGAAGGAAAAAACAAAGTTTTATTATGTGTGCCTGGAGGCCCAATAATAAAATTGAGACTCAAAGAAATGACAAAACAGGCAGTTTTTATACAATTTAGACAAAAAGACAATCAATTTGTGAGAACTCGATGGGCTAAAGAAAACAGATGTTTGGGAACTTTAATTAGTAAGGAATTCTAAGTGGAATTTGGGCCAGGTAGCTATAGATTAGTAAACACACATACACATACCAAGGTCTATTTCTTCTGCTTTCTTGACTTTAAAGTCCTTATCTCTGGTGATAAGGATGTCTTTTTACTTCTTAGTACAGGGAGGATATTTTTTCATACGAGAGGTTTATTTTCTGCTTTCAGGGGGTCAGAGGTCTAAGGGTGTAAGTGTCCTTACACCGGCTATTTCGCAAGTAGCTTCAATTCAAAATAATCAGTATGTCATTGTGGTACATTTGGGGGCAGCCCACCGGGGGCCCCTACAAAGTCCAAGAAAGAAGTGAAGCAAGAGAAAGCGTAGTGTCATCAGGGGCCTCCACACATTTTTCGTGGCTGGAATGGATTGAACTGCATCGAACTGGCAGGCAATGAGGCAAGGGGGCTGATTAGGATTGTAAAAGTCTTTATTTAAGTTGGATTTTATCACGAAGACAATATGAAGACTCCAAGCAGAGTAACGGCATGATCAAAACTGAATGTCAGAGAAAGAAGAGTTAGTTTTTCTGGACTTGTAACAAATAATCATACACCTAGAGGCTTTAAAACAACTCACATTTATTATGGCACAGTTTCCGTGGATCAGGAAACCCAGCAAGGTTCAAATGGATTTTCTGCTCAGGGTCTCTCACTCCAGGTATTGGCCAACTGTCTCCTGTAGCAGGATTCTTGCAGAGTCGTGACACGGAGGCTTTTCTCTCCAGGAAGCAACTTTATGTGCCGGCACAACTCAGTTGGGTTTGTACCCAAAGAATTGAGCCCCAAACACCATGTGGTGTAGTTTTTTTTATACATTTTACTTCTTTGTCTCCCATATATGGTAACACACAAACATGTAGTCTGATTAAGCGGTCTCACGTTACAAGGTCGTGAGGGATGTTGTCACGTACACGTATAACCAGGTTGCCTTGAGGTTTTTGTTTTGTTTTGTTTCGTTTCATTTCTTTCCTTAGGGAGGGGACACTACGTCAGTCCCATCTTTCTCTGGGAAGGAATCTGATTGAAAGCTCATTTGGGTTATTGGCAGAATTTAGTTCCTTGTAAGTGTAAGACTGTGGTCTCCTTTTCTTCACTGATTGCCAGCCTGAAGCTACTTTCAGCTCCTAGAGGTTACTCCCAGTTTCTTGCCAATGGCTTTTGCATTCATCTTATACAACATGGCAGCAACAGAATCTCCAAAGTCAGCAGCAGAATCTTCTCTGTGTCAAACCTCCTTCATGCCTTGAGTCTCTGCCTTCACAAAGATTTCCCTCTCTTATAAGGGCTCACCTACACCTAATTTTTTCAAGGTCACTGAAGATAATCTCTTTCTTAAAGACAATAAATGAATCATGGAAGTGATATCCCATCATTTTCGGATTTCTGCCATACTCACGGGGAGGGAGTTGTACAAGGAGGTAGGCCATTGGGAGGCCACCATAGATTTCTGACTATAACAAAGGACAAGACTAGAATCAAAGAGACTAGTTTTTAGCCTTTTGCATTTACTCATTAACTCATTCATTCATTCATTCATCCATTCATCCATCCATTCTTTCTTCTTTCAGTAAAAAAATATATTGAGCACCAGTATACCAAACTTTGTGCTAAACTCTGGGGACATAAACAGACATAGATTATACGCACATTAAACCAATGTGGAATGAGGGGTGCCTGGGTGGCTCAGTCAGTTGAGCATCTGACTTCGGGTCAGGTCATGATCTTGCGGTTTGTGAGTTCGACCCACGTCGGGCTCTGTGCTGACGGCTCAGAGCCCAAAGCCTGCTTCAGATTCTGTGTCTCCCCCTCTCTCTTTCCCTCCCATGCTCATGTTCTATCTCTCTCTGCCTCTCAATAATAAATAAATGTTTAAAAAAAATTAAAAATTAAAAAAAAACATTGTGAATTGAGATTAGGTGAGGCAATGACTGAACTTAAAGTTAGGATTAGGTGCAATAAAGAATTTAAGGCAAATACAATAATCTTTTGGTTCTTTTAAAAATATTTTTAGTTATGGGATGCCTCAGTGGCTCAGATGGTTAAGCATCCAACCCTTGGTTTCGGCTCAGGTCATGACCTCACAGTTCCTGAGTTTAAGCCTCACGTCAGGCTCTGTACTGACAGTTCTAAGCCTGCTTAGGATTCTCTCTTTCTCTCTCTCTGCCCCTCCCATGTGCTACTTATCTCTTTCTCAAAATAAATAAACTTTAAAAACATATATCTGTATTTAGTTATTAGACACTAGGCAATGGAATGTGAAAAGGCTACTTGCACAGAAAACCCACAGGATGAATTAATACCATATAGGCTGAATTAGGAAGTAACATGGCCATCTTTTTTGAGCTACTACGGTACTTACAAGATCTGCTGTGTATACCTTTCATCAGTTAAAAATATGAAAAAAAAATTGCACCAAAACCCATAAAATACCCAGGAATAAACCTAACCAAAGAGGTGAAATAATCTATACACTGAAAAGAAAGTTTATTAAAGAAATTGAAGAAGACACAAAAATATGGAAAAACATTCCATGCTCCTGGATTGAAGAACAAATTTTGTTAAAATGTTGATACGGCCCAAAGCAATCTACATATTCAATGCAATACCTATCAAAATAACACCAGCATTCTTCACAGAGCTAGAACAAACAATCCTAAAATTTGTATGGAACCAGAAAAGACCCCAAATAGACAAAGCAATCCTGAAAAAAAAAAAAAAAGACCAAAGCTGGAGGCATCACAATCCTGGACTTCACAATATATTACAAAGCTATAATTATCAAGACAGTATGGTATTGGCACAAAAACAGACACATAGATCAGAATAGAATAGAGAACTCAGAAATAGGCCCACAAATATATGGCCAACTAATCTTTGACAAAACATGAAAGAATATCCAATGGAATAAAGACAGTCTCTTCAGCAAGTGGTGCTGGGAAAACTGGACAGCAACATGCAGAAGAATGAACCTGGACCACTTTCTTACACCATACACAAAAATAACTCAAGATGGATGAAAGACCTCAATGTAAGACAGGAAGCCATCAAAATCCTAGAGGAGAGAGCAGGCAAAAACCTCTTTGATCTTGGCCAAAGCAACTTCTTACTCAACACGTCTCCGGAGACAAGGGAAACAAGCAAAAATGAATTATTGGGACTTCTTCAAGATAAAAAGCTTCTGTACAGCAAAGGAAACAACCAGCAAAACTAAAAGGCAACCGACGGAATGGGAGAAGATATTTGCAAGTGACATTCAGATAAAGGGTTAGTATCCAAAATCTATAAAGAACTTATCAAACTCACTATCCAAAAAATAAATAATCCAGTGAAGAAATGGTCAAAATACATGAATAGGCACTTTTCAAAAAAAGACATCCAGATGGTCAACAGACATGAAAAGATGCTCAACATCACTCATTATCAGGGAAATACAAATTAAAACCACAATGAGATATCAGCTCACACCTGTCAGAATGGCTAACATTAACAACTCAGGCAACAACAGATGTTGGCGAGGATGCGGAGAAAGAGGATCTCTTTTGCACTGCTGGTGGGAATGCAAACTGGTACAGTCACTCTGCAAAACAGTATTAAAGTTCCTCAAAAAGTTAAAAATAGGGGCACCTGGGTGGCTCAGTCAGTTAAGCGTCCGACTTCGGCTTAGGTCATGATCTCACGGCTTGTGGGTTTGAGCCCTGCATTGGGCTCTGTGCTGACAGCTCAGAGCCTGGAGCCCACTTCACATTCTGTGTCTCCCTCTCTCTCTCTGCCCCTCCCCCACTCATGCTCTGTCTCTCTCTCCTTCAAAATAAATAAACATTAAAAAAATTTTTTTAAGTTAAAAATAGAACTACCCTATGACCCAGCAATTGCACTACTAGGTATTTATCCAAGGGATACAGGTGTGTTGTTTCGAAGGGGCACATGCACCCCAATGTTTATAGCAGCACCATCAACAATAGCCAAAGTATGGAAAGAGACCAAATGTCCATCAATAGATGAATGGATATAGAAGATGTGGTATGTGTGTGTGTGTATATATATATATATATATATATATATATATATATATATAATGGAGTATTACTCGGCAATCAAAAAGAATGAAATCTTGTCATTTGCAACAACACGGATGGAACTAGAGGGTATTATACTAAGTGAAATAAGTCAGAGAAAGACAAATATCACATGACTTCACTCATATGTGGAATTTAAGATACAGAACAGATGGACATAAGGGAAGGGAAGCAAAAATAATATAAAAACAGGGAGGGGGACAAAACAAGAGACTTTTAAATACAGAGAACAAACTGAGGGTTGCTGGAGGGGCTGTGGGTGGGGACATGGGCTAAATGGGTGATGGGCATTAAGGAGAGCACTCGTTGGGATGACACTGGGTATTACACATAGGGGATGAATAACTGGAATCTACTCCTGAAATCATTATTGCACTATGTGCTAACTTGGATGTATATTAAAAATAAATAAATTAAAATTTTTTTGAAAAAAAATACACATATATAAAAATATACTGATATTCTCATAAATTTTTGAGAATACTATATATTTACATGGAAATAAATCATCTTAAAAAGACTTGGGGGGCTGTTTACAGGGGGAAAAATGGAAGATGGAGAGATATGAAGACAGGATAGTCCCATCACCCAAGTCGTAGGGTGGTAGTAACAATAAGTGGATAAAATTATTGCCAGATCTGTGTGGAGAAAAGCCCTAAGCCCTGTACTCCAGGCCCCAGGTACTGAAATGGCCTAAGTTTTGTGGGGTTTTTTTGTCACTTGAGATGTTCCTGCAGCTAGATAAGGGGCCCACCTCTAAAAGCAGTGAGCATCGCCCATATTGGGTGGCTGGTCAGGAAGACCAGGGAGCCAGAGCTATCTCACCTGAAGGACATTAAGGTTTGACTCTGTTTTCCTCTCCTTCATCGCTCTTCCTGCTCTTCTTCTGCAGCCTCTCCCTGCTACAAACTTGGGGTCATTTGTTTCCCAGTACTATCTTGCCTTAAAGATTTCATTTTCCTTCTATCTGCTTTACTTCCTCACCTCCTCACTTCCAAACTCTTGACATCAGGATAACCCATATACAAAACTGACAAAGATATTATACGACAAGAAAGGAAAACTATAAACTAATATCAATATATACAAAAATCTTAAACACAGTATTAGCAAATTGAACCTACCGATAAATAAAAAGGATAGTACATAACAATGACAGGTTCATTGTAGTAATGCATGGTGTCTTTACATTGAAAACACAATGTAATTTGGCATATTAATGAACAAAAAAGATAAAAATAATATGATGCTATCAATTCAAGGGGAAAATACCTAAAATTTGACACCCACTCGTGATTTAAAAAAAAAAAACTTAACCAGAAATATAATAAACTTTCCGTAATCCAACAGCCTATCTAGTAATAAACAAACACAACATGCATATTTAATGGTGTTATAATGAAAAATTTTTCGAAGAGCAAAGTATTTGTTATTACCACTTCTATTCAATATTGTACCAAAGGTCTCAAATCTAGGTATGCAATAAGTCAAGATACAGGAATAAAAAGTGTAAGGGTTAGAAAGGAAAAAATAAACCTAGTTCTTTGCATAAGCATGATTGTGTATGAGAAAAATAAGGAAGATTATACAGATACACTATTAGCATTCATATGTGAATTTAGCAAGCTCAGTGGATAAAAGGTAAATTGTCAAAAATCTATTAGATTTCTGTCTCAGAACAACCGCAAAATTAATAACAAATGCAAAAGATACTCTTTACAATAACATCAATATACATGAAAAATTTAGGAATAAATCTATCATATGATTTACAGGAACAGAACTAACTAAACAGAAAAATACACCATTATTATAGAAGACATCATTATTAATTAATAAATTAATCAATTAATATAATTAATTAATTAATTAAAACATTATTATAAAGATGTTATATCAGCCTGGATACAATCAAGAGAAAGAAACCACACAGTAATTTGACCTAGGAAAGTTTAATTCAAAGAACTATTTACAGTAATTAGCTAGAAGTAAAAAACTAAAAACTATAGGAGATAGCAGATGTGAGGAATAATCTTACCCTTAGGGTGAAACAGAACACACAGGAAGATGTCCCAGCAGGTCTAAGACCTTACTATGACCTTGGCTCACAAAATGGAAAAAAGAGTGCTTGTGGTGGGGCAGTGAAAACTGCTGGAAATTCACAGGGCTAGGGAAAGAGGCTCAGAAAGGTGTCTTACTGGAGTCACGCGACTATAGAACCCCTCAAAGGAGAATACTGGGGAAGCAGCAGGCTTCTGAGTGCTGCTGGCCACCAGGCACCAAAGGGCCCTGGCGCTGGGTAGCAGGACCTGTTCTCTACCCCGCCTTGCCCGCCACAGAAGCCACGGGTTTCAGAAGTGGCAGAACCAGGAAGCCAAACCCTTCTCTTGCAATGTCTCTCTGGCGCCCTCTACTGACAAAACTGAACTTTGAGCCGGCAGGCAAGGGGAAAAAAAACATTTAAAGAGACCATTTCCATTTCAGAGACTAAGCATGAAGGACAAATGTGGAACTAAGAGACAATAAATTGATAACAGGAACAGAAGAATAACAACAAAACTTGAGGGATCATTATTATAAAACTATTGTAAAGCCATCATAAATATGACAATGTGTTATTGATGAAAGAGAGACAAACTGACCAATTGAACAGAAGAGAGTCCAGAGACAGACTCACACATGCTTAGTCACCTGATTAGTGACAAACTCACACTGCAGTACAGATAAGAAATGATGATTTATTCAATAAATGGTTCTGAGTTAACTAGATAGGCTTACAGAAAAAAAAAACAATAGTTTTGATCCCACTCCGAAATCAATTCCAAATGCATTACAAATCTGAACGTGAAAGGTAAAACAATCATACTTTTAGAAGAAAATTACATGACAACATTTCCAGACTTTGGAGTAGACGAAGCATTCTTATATAACATGCAAACAGTGCCAACCATAAAATCTGATAAAGTGAAAAATATTAAAATGAAGGATTTTGTATCAAATGACACACCAGTGGAAATGAAAATATATCCCACAAATTTGGAGAGGAGATTTTCAATTCTTATATTCAACAGAGAATTCATCTCCAGAATATTTCAAAAACACCCCTGAAAGGGCGGGCCTACACCGGCCGACTCCATCTTGTTCTGTGTTCTCCACCTTGAGTGACTATGTCCCCGACATGACCCCTTTTCCGGGAAAATCACAGACACCTCAGACCGCGCCTCCTCCCCTTGAGTAACCTCCCGCTCACCCGTTCAAACTTCCTGATCAAAACACGCCCAGCGACCTGCGTAACAGGACTCCGACCCTTCCCCAGCCAATCGGCCGAGGCCACGACCCTTCCCCAGCCAATCGGCTGAGGCCACAGCCATTACCTCACCAACTGCCCCTAGACCCCTATAAAACCTTTGTGCTTTTGAAACTCGCTCTCTCTCCCTGGTATCTCACCGCTGCGTCGGTGCAGGTAGGGGATTGAGCTCGAGCTAGCTCGAATAAAGGTTCTTTTGCTTTTGCATCGGACTCGGCTCCCTAGTGGTCTTTGGGGATCACGAATTCTGGGCATAACATTTGGGGGCTCGTCCGGGATCCCCAAGACCCCGAGGGACCCCCGACCCGGAGAGCCTGACTGGCCACGGTTAGTGTCTGTCTGTTTGTTCTGTCTTTTCTGTGTGAGCTCACTTCTGGAATTCTGGTAGTGCCCGACGCGGTCTAAGTGGACGCACTGGAGGACCACGGGCCGGGAGTTTCGGAAGACATTCCGATTCTCCCTTCTGGAGGGACGTGGAATCCCCTCAAAGGTCTGAGACGAGGCGGGTCGCTCCCGCTGGTCGGCGTGAGGCCGTCGTCTTTGGAGGGACGTGGAATCCCCTCATCGGTTTTGGAGGGACGTGGAATCCCCTCATCGGTTTTGGAGGGATGTGGAATCCCCTCAAATGTCTAAGCTAGCTTTCAGTTTTGCTTCCATGGAGTTGGAAGATTTTCTAGGGGCCCTCTGTTTGTCTGTTTTTGTGTTTCTCTGTTTTGTTCTGTGGACTTACTGGACGGACGTTATGGGACAGACTCAGACTACTCCTCTAAGTATTATGATTGATCACTTTAAGGATGTGAGGGGAAGAGCTAACAACCTCAGTGTGGAAGTCCGAAAGGGTCGGTGGCAGTTTTTTTGTTCTAGCGAGTGGCCAACTTTCAATGTCGGATGGCCACCAGAGGGGACCTTCGACCTCCCTACCATCCACCGAGTCAGGAGTATCATCTCTCAGCCTAAGATGGGCCATCTTGATCAGCTCCCTTACATTATCACTTGGCAGGACCTTGTAGAAGACCCACCCTCTTGGCTTAAGCCCTTCCTAGCCCCGCTCCCTCCGGAGCCAAAACCCATTCTTGCTTTGCAGGGGACAAAGAAGAAGAAAAGTCTTATCCAGCCTTCAGCACCCCTCTACCCTGTCTTACAGGGGGGTACTGAAGAAGAATTAATTTTTCCTCCCTCGTATAACCCCTCTAGGATGCCGGAAGAACACCATCCTCCCCCTCCGGGGGAGGCAGACGCTGTTCCGAGAGCGGGAGGCGGAAACGCTCCAGTGGGAAGCCCGCCCTTCACCAGACAAAGGGCTCAGAGGGAGCAATCCGCCTCCGCCGCCGACTCCACTATTCTGCCCCTGCGAGCCACCGGACCCCCAGACGCGGAGGGGAATCAGCCCCATCACTATTGGCCTTTCGCCACTAGTGACCTCTACAATTGGAAAGCTCAGAATCCTAAGTTTTCCGAGAAACCGGCAGGGCTTATTGATTTATTAGACTCTGTTCTTTTTACCCATCAGCCCACGTGGGACGACTGCCAGCAGCTTTTGCAGGTCCTGTTCACGACTGAAGAAAGAGAAAGAATCGTCAACGAGGCCCGAAAACTAGTTCCGGGTGCAGACGGGAGTCCCACCACCAACCAGGCTCAGATAGATGCCTCCTTCCCTTTAACTCGGCCCCAGTGGGATTTCAACACGGCAGAAGGTAAGGAGAGGCTCCGGGTCTACCGCCAGACTCTAATGGGGGGTCTCCGAATGGCTGCTAGAAAGCCAACCAATTTGGCCAAGGTAGGAAATGTACAACAGGGAAAAGATGAATCTCCGGCTGCCTTTTTAGAACGGATCATGGGGGCATTCCGTACCTATACCCCCATGGATCCAGAGGCTCTGGAAAGCAAGGCAGCTGTTATCATGGCCTTTGTAAACCAATCGGCCATAGACATTAGGAGAAAATTACAGAAAATAGATAGACTAGGAGAAAAAAGTCTGCAGGACTTACTGGTGGTAGCCGAAAAGGTATATAATAACCGGGAGCCTCCTGAGGACAAGCAGGCTCGCGCCATGGTGGCTGCCAGCAGTAAGCAGACTCGAGACCTGGCCAGAATACTACTAGCTACCACTGCTGACTCCCCTGAGGAACGAGACTGCCGTCTCCGGCAGCTGGCAGACGACACAAGAAAAGGTAAAAGAACCACCAAGGGGGGGAAGCAGAGGCTGCAGAAGGATCAGTGCGCATACTGCAAGGAGATAGGGCACTGGGCCCGAGATTGTCTGAAAAGGGCCGGCGGGAAAGGAAGCAAGACTGACCGAGTAAAAGTCCTAGAGCTAGATGAACTAAGTGATTAGGGGAGTCGGGGTTCGGACCCTCTCCCCGAACCCAGGGTAACTCTTAAAGTGGAGGGGACCCCTGTTGACTTCCTTGTCGACACCGGAGCACAACATTCGGTCCTCCGCACCCCACAAGGAAAACTAGCCAGCAAGAAGTCCTGGGTACAAGGGGCAACTGGTATGAGCCAGTATTCACGGACTACCCGAAGAACAGTAGATTTGGGAACGGGCCGGGTATCCCACTCCTTTATGGTAATACCAGAATGCCCCTACCCGCTGTTAGGATGGGACTTACTGACCAAGATTGGAGCTCAGATAACTTTCAGACAAGGGGGGCCTCAGGTCACCGATGGCAAGGGCCACCCCATCCAGGTACTGACCATGAAACTGGAGGATGAATACCTCCTCCACCAGGAGGCGCTCCCGAGAGAGGATAATATAGACAGATGGCTACAAGAATTCCCCTCGGTTTGGGCAGAGACTGGGGGGGGGATGGGACTAGCCGCTCATAGGACCCCAGTCCTGGTAGAGCTCAAGCCAGGAGAGAGTCCGGTAAGGATCAAACAATATCCCATGTCACAGGAGGCCCGGAAGGGGATCCAGCCACACATCCGGAGACTACGAAGCCTAGGGGTACTAGTTCCTTGCCAGTCTGCCTGGAACACCCCCTTACTGCCGGTCAAAAAGCCTCACACAAATGACTACCGACCGGTACAAGACCTCCGGGAAGTAAATAAGAGGGTCGCGGACATACACCCAACTGTTCCCAACCCATATACTCTCTTGAGCTCCTTGGCGCCCTCCAGGGTCTGGTATACTGTACTAGATTTAAAGGACGCCTTCTTCAGTCTGCCGCTGGCACCCCAGAGCCAACCCCTGTTCGCCTTCGAGTGGCATGATCCGGAGGAGGGCTACAGTGGGCAACTCACCTGGACACGGCTACCTCAGGGATTCAAAAATTCACCCACCATCTTCGACGAGGCACTACACGAGGACCTGGGTGAGTACAGAAGGGAGCACCCTGGCCTCACCCTCCTACAGTACGTAGATGACATCCTGATTGCTGCCGACACGGCCAAAGACTGTGAGCGAGGGACCCAGGACCTGCTGGCTACCCTGGGGGCCTTAGGGTACCGGGCATCCGCGAAGAAGGCTCAGATATGCAGGGAGAGGGTAAGTTACCTGGGATATATCCTGGAGGGCGGACAGCGGCGGTTATCAGATGCCAGAAAAGAAACTGTCCTAAAGATCCCTACTCCCACCTCCCGAAGAGAAGTGAGGGAATTCCTAGGATCAGCCGGCTACTGCCGCCTCTGGGTTCCAGGTTTTGCTGAGATCGCCAGGCCCCTATATGAAGCTACCAAAGAGGGGAAAACATTTAAATGGACTGAAAAAGAAGAAATTGCCTTTAATCGATTAAAAAAGGCCCTCCTAAGTGCCCCAGCCCTGGGCCTACCAGACATTACGAAACCCTTCCACCTCTTTGTAGACGAACATAAGGGAATAGCAAAAGGGGTTCTAACTCAAGCCTTAGGCCCCTGGAACCGCCCAGTGGCTTACCTGTCTAAGAAACTAGACCCAGTGGCTGCCGGCTGGCCGCCATGCCTAAGAATTATTGCGGCGACAGCACTCCTAGTCAAGGATGCAGACAAACTGACCCTAGGACAGGAGATCTGGATCACGACCCCACACGCCATTGAAGGGGTCCTGAAACAGCCTCCTGATAGATGGATAAGCAACACACGTGTGACTCATTACCAGAGCCTCCTACTCAACCCTCCACGAGTGCGGTTCCACCCCATTGCAGCCCTCAATCCTGCAACCCTGCTGCCCGACCCTGACCTAGTTGCTCCACTACATGACTGTGCGGGAATCCTGGAACAAGTACATGGATTCCGGATGGACCTGACCGACCAGCCCCTCCCCGATGCCGAGGCTACTTGGTTCACTGATGGCAGCAGCTTTGTGCGAGATGGACACAGGTATGCGGGCGCAGCGGTGGTCACCGAAACAGACACCGTATGGGCGGAGGCTCTACCCTCCGGAACGTCAGCCCAGCGAGCGGAGCTCATAGCCCTCACCAAGGCGCTGATGCTGGGAGCTGGAAAACGGCTTAACATCTACACAGACAGCCGTTATGCATTTGCCACAGCTCATATTCATGGGGCAATTTATCAGGAGAGGGGGTTACTGACGGCAGAAGGACGGACTATAAAAAATAAGCAGGAGATACTTAACCTGCTTACAGCCTTATGGCTTCCTGCCAAGCTAGCCATTATCCACTGCCAAGGGCACCAAAAAGCTGATAATCCAGTAGCTAGAGGTAATCGAAAGGCTGACCAGGCAGCCAAGGCAGTAGCCCTTACTCCAGTCCCCACCATGACCATACAACTACCAGACCCAGGAGACCCAGTTTTACCAGACCAGCCCAAATACTCCCAGGAGGAGTTACAGAGGATCAAGAAACTCCCCATGGCCCAGGAGATAAAGGGATGGTGGTATACATCTAACAAGGAGCTCGTGCTGCCAGACCGGCTCGGAGTCTCAATATTAGAGCACATGCATCGGTCTACTCACATGGGGGCCCGAAAATTAAAAGACTTAATCCGACATGCCGGAATCAAGATTCACCAACAGGACACCAAAATAGAGCAAGTTGTATCTGCCTGCAAGACCTGCCAACTCACCAACGCGAAAGCCACATCAAATAAAAAAGGAACCAGGCTCAGAGGCACCAGACCGGGAGCCCAATGGGAAGTCGACTTCACTGAAGTCAAACCAGGAAAGTATGGTTATAAATATCTTTTAGTATTTACAGACACCTTCTCTGGCTGGGTGGAGGCATACCCAACCAAGCATGAAACGGCTCAGACGGTGGCTAAGAAGCTACTAGAAGACATCTTACCCAGGTATGGTTTTCCTGCCATGGTAGGATCAGACAATGGACCAGCTTTTATCTCTCAGGTAACACAGGCAGTAGCCAAGGCGGTGGGGGCAAACTGGAAATTACATTGTGCTTATAGGCCCCAGAGCTCAGGACAGGTAGAAAGAATGAATAGAACCCTAAAAGAGACCCTTACCAAATTAACCATGGAGACTGGCGGGGACTGGGTGACTCTCCTACCGTACGCCCTTTACCGGGTTAGAAACACTCCTTACACTCTGGGTTTTACTCCCTACGAGATCATGTTTGGCAGGCCACCCCCTGTTATTCCCAGCCTTCGAGCTGAACTTCTTGCAGAGTTTAAAGATCAAGAACTTTTTCTTTCCTTGAGAGGGCTCCAGAGGGCGCACGAGGACATTTGGCCACGCCTCCGTGCCATCTACGAGGCTGGCCCGACCCCGACACCTCATCAGTACAAGCCGGGAGACTGGGTCTATGTCAAGAGGCACCACCGAGAGACTCTCGAGCCGCGCTGGAAGGGACCCTACATTGTGGTGCTGACAACCCCCACCGCTCTCAAAGTAGACGGCATCGCGACCTGGGTCCATCACACCCACGTTCGGCCAGCGGACCCCTCCTCGATCCGGAAGGACTTCGTCACGCGATGGGCCATCAGTCGGGACCAACACAACCCGCTCAAGCTCAAGCTCAAGCTACAGCGCATTCGACCCACCTAGTATTGGTAACTCTGTTAACTCTGCTTGTCATTGCTCATGCTACCGGGAGTCCCCACACCCCCCAAAACATCACCTGGCAGATCATAGATACCAGCTCAGGGACAATACTTAATTAGACCTCCCAGAGCCACCCCAGGGACACATGCTTCCCAGAACTTAGCGTAAACCTCCAAACTCTGTTCCCCTTGTCACCATAAATGCAGCTGGTCCCATGATTGGGTCCGTAAGTTACATGACAAGGGGGGAATGAAAGGGCGGGCCTACACCGGCCGACTCCATCTTGTTCTGTGTTCTCCACCTTGAGTGACTATGTCCCCGACATGACCCCTTTTCCGGGAAAATCACAGACACCTCAGACCGCGCCTCCTCCCCTTGAGTAACCTCCCGCTCACCCGTTCAAACTTCCTGATCAAAACACGCCCAGCGACCTGCGTAACAGGACTCCGACCCTTCCCCAGCCAATCGGCCGAGGCCACGACCCTTCCCCAGCCAATCGGCTGAGGCCACAGCCATTACCTCACCAACTGCCCCTAGACCCCTATAAAACCTTTGTGCTTTTGAAACTCGCTCTCTCTCCCTGGTATCTCACCGCTGCGTCGGTGCAGGTAGGGGATTGAGCTCGAGCTAGCTCGAATAAAGGTTCTTTTGCTTTTGCATCGGACTCGGCTCCCTAGTGGTCTTTGGGGATCACGAATTCTGGGCATAACAACCCCCAAATCATAATAAACAAACCAAGAGAAAAATGAGCGCTTCCTAAATGGCCAATAGGCATATGCAAAGGTACTCAACTTTGTCAGTCATCAAGAAAATGAAAAAGTAAAACCGCAAAGAGATACCACTATTCACCAAAAACTAAAAAGACCAACCACATGTTAGCAAGAATGTGGCACAGTGGCAGTTCTGGTTGAACTAGAAACTGGTACAGGTGGGGTTCCGGAAGATGGCGGCGTAGGAGGACGCGGGGCTCACAGCGCGTCCTGCCGATCACTTAGATTCCACCTACACCTGCCTAAAGAACCCAGAAAACCGCCAGAGGATTAGCAGAAGGGAGTCTCCGGAGTCAAGCGCAGACTAGAGGCCCACGGAAGAGGGTAGGAAGGGCGGCGAGGCGGTGCGCGCTCCACGGACTGGCGGGAGGGAGCCGGGGCGGAGGGGCGGCTCGCCGGCCAAGCGGAGCCCCCGAGTCTGGCTGGCAAAAGCGGAGGGGCCGGACGGACTGTGTTCCGACAGCAAGCACGACTTAGCGTCTGGGAGGTCATAAGTTAACAGCTCTGCTCGGAAAGCGGGAAGGCTGGAGGACAAAGGGAGGGAGAGCTGCTGAGCCCCCGGACGGCAGAGCTCAGCTTGGCGGGGAACAAAGGCGCCAGCGCCATCTCCCCCGCCCATCCCCCAGCCAAAATCCCAAAGGGAACCAGTTCCTGCCAGGGAACTTGCTCGCTCCGCGCAAACACCCAACTCTGCTTCTGCGGAGCCAAACCTCCGGCAGCGGATCTGACTCCCTCCCGCTGCCACAGGGCCCCTCCTGAAGTGGATCACCTAAGGAGAAGCGAGCTAAGCCTGCCCCTCCAGCCCCCGTGCACCTTGCCTACCCACCCCAGCTAATACACCAGATCCCCAGCAACACAAGCCTGGCAGTGTGCAAGTAGCCCAGACGGGACACGCCACCCCACAGTGAATCCCGCTCCTAGGAGAGGGGAAGAGAAGGCACACACCAGTCTGACTGTGGCCCCAGCAGTGGGCTGGGGGCAGACATCGGGTCGGACTGCGGCCCCGCCCACTAACTCCAGTTATACACCACAGCACAGGGGAAGTGCACTGCAGGTCCTCACCACGCCAGGGACTCTCCAAAATGACCAAATGGAAGAATTCCCCTCAGAAGAATCTCCAGGAAATAACAACAGCTAATGAACTGATCAAAAAGGATTTAAATAATATAACAGAAAGTGAATTTAGAATAATAGTCATAAAATTAATCGCTGGGCTTGAAAACAGTATACAGGACAGCAGAGAATCTCTTGCCACAAAGATCGAGGGACTAAGGAACAGTCACGAGGAGTTGAAAAACGCTTTAAACGAAATGCAAAACAAAATGGAATCCACGATGGCTCGGCTTGAAGAGGCAGAGGAGAGAATAGGTGAACTAGAAGATAAAGTTATGGAGAAAGAGGAAGCTGAAAGAAAGAGAGATAAAAAAATCCAGGAGTATGAGGGGAAAATTAGAGAACTAAGTGATACACTAAAAAAAAATAATATACGCATAATTGGTATCCCAGAGGAGGAAGAGAGAGGGAAGGGTGCTGAAGGGGTACTTGAACAAATTATAGCTGAGAACTTCCCTGAACTGGGGAAGGAAAAAGGCATTGAAATCCAAGAGGCACAGAGAACTCCCTTCAGACGTAACTTGAATCGATCTTCTGCACGACATATCATAGTGAAACTGGCAAAATACAAGGATAAAGAGAAAATTCTGAAAGCAGCAAGGGATAAACGTGCCCTCACATATAAAGGGAGACCTATAAGACTCGTGACTGATCTCTCCTTTGAAACTTGGCAGGCCAGAAAGGCTTGGCACGATATCTACAGTGTGCTAAACAGAAAAAATATGCAGCCGAGAATCCTTTATCCAGCAAGTCTGTCATTTAGAATAGAAGGAGAGATAAAGGTCTTCCCAAACAAACAAAAACTGAAGGAATTTGTCACCACGAAACCAGCCCTACAAGAGATCCTAAGGGGGATCCTGTGAGACAAAGTACCAGAGACATCACTACAAGCATAAAACATACAGACATCACAATGACTCTAAACCCATATCTTTCTATAATAACACTGAATGTAAATGGATTAAATGCGCCAACTAAAAAAAATACCCAACTAAATAGGGTATCAGAATGGATAAAAAAACAAGACCCATCTATTTGCTGTCTACAAGAGACTCATTTTAGATCTGAGGACACCTTTAGATTGAGAGTGAGGGGATGGAGAACTATTTATCATGCTCCTGGAAGCCAAAAGAAAGCTGGAGTAGCCATACTTATATCAGACAAACTAGACTTTAAATTAAAGGCTGTAACAAGAGATGAAGAAGGGCATTATATAATAATCACAGGGTCTATCCACCAGGAAGAGCTAACTATTATAAATGTCTATGCGCCAAATACCCGAGCCCCCAGATATATAAAACAATTACTCATAAACATAAGCAACCTTATTGATAAGAATGTGGTCATTGCAGGGGACTTTAACACCCCACTTACAGAAATGGATAGATCATCTAGACACACAGTCAATAAAGAAACAAGGGCCCTGAATGATACATTGGATCAGATGGACTTGACAGATATATTTAGAACTCTGCATCCCAAAGCAACAGAATATACTTTCTTCTCGAGTGCAAATGGAACATTCTCCAAGATAGATCATATACTGGGTCACAAAACAGCCCTTCATAAGTTTACAAGAATTGAAATTATACCATGCATACTTTCAGACCACAATGCTATGAAGCTTGAAATCAACCACAGGAAAAAGTCTGGAAAACCTCCAAAAGCATGGAGGTTAAAGAACACCCTACTAACGAATGAGTGGGTCAACCAGGCAATTAGAGAAGAAATTAAAACATATATGGAAACAAACGAAAATGAAAATACAACAATCCAAACGCTTTGGGATGCAGCGAAGGCAGTCCTGAGAGGAAAATACATTGCAATCCAGGCCTATCTCAAGAAACAAGAAAAATCCCAAATACAAAATCTAACAGCACACCTAAAGGAAATAGAAGCAGAACAGCAAAGGCAGCCTAAACCCAGCAGAAGAAGAGAAATAATAAAGATCAGAGCAGAAATAAACAATATAGAATCTAAAAAAACTGTAGAGCAGATCAACGAAACCAAGAGTTGGTTTTTTGAAAAAATAAACAAAATGGACAAACCTCTAGCCAGGCTTCTCAAAAAGAAAAGGGAGATGACCCAAATAGATAAAATCATGAACGAAAATGGAATGATTACAACCAATCCCTCAGAGATACAAACAATTATCAGGGAATACTATGAAAAATTATATGCCAGCAAATTGGACAACCTGGAAGAAATGGACAAATTTCTAAACACCCACACTCTTCCCAAACTCAATCAGGAGGAAATAGAAAGCTTGAACAGACCCATAACCAGCGAAGAAATTGAATCGGTTATCAAAAATCTCCCAACAAATAAGAGTCCAGGACCAGATGGCTTCCCAGGGGAGTTCTACCAGACATTTAAAGCAGAGATAATACCTATCCTTCTCAAGCTATTCCAAGAAATAGAAAGGGAAGGAAAACTTCCAGACTCATTCTATGAAGCCAGTATTACTTTGATTCCTAAACCAGACAGAGACCCAGTAAAAAAAGAGAACTACAGGCCAATATCCCTGATGAATATGGATGCAAAAATTCTTAATAAGATACTAGCAAATCGAATTCAACAGCATATAAAAAGAATTATTCACCATGATCAAGTGGGATTCATTCCTGGGATGCAGGGCTGGTTCAACATTCGCAAATCGATCAACGTGATACATCACATTAACAAAAAAAAAGAGAAGAACCATATGATCCTGTCAATCGATGCAGAAAAGGCCTTTGACAAAATCCAGCACCCTTTCTTAATAAAAACCCTTGAGAAAGTCGGGATAGAAGGAACATACTTAAAGATCATAAAGGCCATTTATGAAAAGCCCACAGCTAACATCATCCTCAACGGGGAAAAACTGAGAGCTTTTTCCCTGAGATCAGGAACACGACAGGGATGCCCACTGTCACCACTGCTGTTTAATATAGTGCTGGAAGTTCTAGCATCAGCAATCAGACAACAAAAGGAAATCAAAGGCATCAAAATTGGCAAAGATGAAGTCAAGCTTTCGCTTTTTGCAGATGACATGATATTATACATGGAAAATCCGATAGACTCCACCAAAAGTCTGCTAGAACTGATACATGAATTCAGCAAAGTTGCAGGATACAAAATCAACGTGCAGAAATCAGTTGCATTCTTATACACTAACAATGAAGCAACAGAAAGACAAATGAAGAAACTGATCCCATTCACAATTGCACCAAGAAGCATAAAATACCTAGGAATAAATCTAACCAAAGATGTAAAAGATCTGTATGCTGAAAACTATAGAAAGCTTATGCAGGTAATTGAAGAAGATATCAAGAAATGGAAAGACATTCCCTGCTCATGGATTGGAAGAATAAATATTGTCAAAATGTCAATACTACCCAAAGCTATCTACACATTCAATGCAATCCCAATCAAAATTGCACCAGCATTCTTCTCGAAACTAGAACAAGCAATCCTAAAATTCATATGGAACCACAAAAGGCCCCGAATAGCCAAAGTAATTTTGAAGAAGAAGACCAAAGCAGGAGGCATCACAATCCCAGACTTTAGCCTCTACTACAAAGCTGTCATCATCAAGACAGCATGGTATTGGCATAAAAACAGACACATAGACCAATGGAATAGAATAGAAACCCCAGAACTAGACCCACAAACGTATGGCCAACTCATCTTTGACAAAGCAGGAAAGAACATCCAATGGAAAAAAGACAGTCTCTTTAACAAATGGTGCTGGGAGAACTGGACAGCAACATGCAGAAGGTTGAAACTAGACCACTTTCTCACACCATTCACAAAAATAAACTCAAAATGGATAAAGGACCTGAATGTGAGACAGGAAACCATCAAAACCTTAGAGGAGAAAGCAGGAAAAGACCTCTCTGACCTCAGCCGTAGCAATCTCTTCCTCGGCACATCCCCAAAGGCAAGGGAATTAAAAGCAAAAGTGAATTACTGGGACCTTATGAAGATAAAAAGCTTCTGCACAGCAAAGGAAACAACCAACAAAACTAAAAGGCAACCAACGGAATGGGAAAAGATATTTGCAAATGACACATCGGACAAAGGGCTAGTATCCAAAATCTATAAAGAGCTCATCAAACTCCACACCAGAAAAAACAAATAACCCAGTGAAGAAATGGGCAGAAAACATGAATAGACACTTCTCTAAAGAAGACATCCGGATGGCCAACAGGCACATGAAAAGATGTTCAACGTCGCTCCTTATCAGGGAAATACAAATCAAAACCACACTCAGATACCACCTCACGCCAGTCAGAGTGGCCAAAATGAAGAAATCAGGAGACTATAGATGCTGGAGAGGATGTGGAGAAACAGGAACCCTCTTGCACTGTTGGTGGGAATGCAAATTGGTGCAGCCGCTCTGGAAAGCAGTGTGGAGGTTCCTCAGAAAATTAAAAATAGACCTACCCTATGACCCAGCAATAGCACTGCTAGGAATTTATCCAAGGGATACAGGAGTACTGATGCATAGGGGCACCTGTACCCCAATGTTTATAGCGGCACTCTCAACAATAGCCAAATTATGGAAAGAGCCTAAATGTCCATCAACTGATGAATGGATAAAGAAATTGTGGTTTATATACACAATGGAATACTACGTGGCAATGAGAAAAAATGAAATATGGCCTTTTGTAGCAACATGGATGGAACTGGAGAGTGTGATGCTAAGTGAAATAAGCCATACAGAGAAAGACAGATACCATATGGTTTCACTCTTATGTGGATCCTGAGAAACATAACAGAAACCCATGGGGGAGGGGAAGGAAAAAAAAAAAAAAAAAGAGGTTAGAGTGGGAGAGAGCCAAAGCATTAGAGACTGTTAAAAACTGAGAACAAACTGAGGGTTGATGGGGGGTGGGAGGGAGGGCAGGGTGGGAGGGAGGGCAGGGTGGGTGATGGGTATTGAGGAGGGCACCTTTTGGGATGAGCACTGGGTGTTGTATGGAAACCAATTTGACAGTAAATTTCATATATTAAAAAAAATAAAAAATAAAAAAAAAATTGAAAAAAAAAATGAAAAAAAAAAAATTGAAAAAAAAGAAACTGGTACAGTTACTTTAAAAACTCACAGGCAGGTCACGTGGGTGGCTCAGTCGGGTTGAGCATTGGACTCGATTTTGGCTCAGGTCATGATCCCAGGGTTGTAGGATTGAGCCCTGTGTCGAGCTTCGCATTGAGCGTGGAACCTACTTAAGATTCTCTCTCCCTCTGCCCCTCTCTCCCCTTCTTTCTCTCTCTCTCTCTCTCTCTCTTTCTCTCTCAAAATAAAAATAAAAACTCACAGGCCACAGGCAATATCAATGAAAGCTGAGTGTGTGCATAGCTTATGACCTAGCAATTCTACTACCTATGTGTTCTCATAAGCTTATGGGACATGCACAAGAATGTTCGTAGCACTGCTGTTGATAATTTCCCAGACTAAAAACTACTCAAATGCCTGTTAACAATAGAACAGATATATTATGGTATATGCACAAAATGGAATACTGTACAGCCCTGAGAACAAAAGAACCACATCTACAACACAATATGCATACATGAGCACCACAAATATAACGTTAAGTGAAAAAGAAGCCAGAGGGAAAAAGAATACATACTGGGTGATTTCCCAAAGTTCAAGCATAATCAGAACTTACTTGTGGCGTTAATCCTCAAAATAGTGGCTGCCATTGCAGGGATAGTGACTAGAAGCAGGGATGAAGGAAATGTGCTGGGTGCTGGGTATAATCTTATTTTTGATCTGGGTGCTGGTTACATAGGTGTGTTCAAGTTGTGGTAATTCACTGCACGATACATACTTGTGACATATACTTTTCTGTATGTATGTATGTTATATACTTCAGTAAATTGTTTTTAAAAGAGAGAAAAGAAAAGCAAACAAAACCAGAAAATAGGATGACATCAAATTAGTGAATGGCGTATAATGAACTCATGATTTAAGTGTACTGGGTCTGTGGTAGGAAAAATCCAGTTCTAGCTGCAGTCTTCATTTGGAAAAAATATTCTCTGGCCACAAGGGGGTTCTCTTGCTACACTCCTTTATTTATGGCAGTACATATTTTCTAGATTGTGTTGGTGTTCTAATGCATTTTACCTGTTTATCTTTGAAGGGTTCAACATGGCACACCCTTTGCTGAAATCCATAAATGTACAGAATACAATATAAAGCATGAAGTTTCTTCACAATTACTCTGAAAATAGTCATCCAACAAGTACTGGAACATGTTTCTCCAAAAACCTGTATCTGATTACTAGAAAAATGCATCCTAATTTGATATTTAAATCTACTCCTGGTCATTTCTAGATTTTGTTCTTCCTTTGCTTCTTATGACCAAAATCCTCTGTTTTTGACACAGTATAAACTATGAAGGCAACTGAAGTATTTTTATCACCTACATCTTGTCTCTGCTCTTGAACAGACAACTGGGTGATACCCACAGATGGGTT
This sequence comes from Panthera onca, assembly GCF_046562875.1. Lineage (NCBI taxonomy): Eukaryota > Metazoa > Chordata > Mammalia > Carnivora > Felidae > Panthera > Panthera onca. Next base: position 155,753,026 of record NC_138346.1, read on the forward strand.
TTTTTCTGAGGGTCGTCATATTGAAACCATTTGTATAATCCACATTGTAGGGCTCTGCTAATTCCTACATTAATCCTTATTTGCTTTCTGTTAAGGTTAGACAATCATTTCAGCCTATTATGATATTTTCAATCTGATTCAATTATTAAACTAGATTCCACAAATCTTAGGTTAGACACAAATATACTGAATGTCTCATATCTTATGAGTCTAGCATAAAGTAATACTCAATAATATTCATTTCATCAATTTGATGAAATAATATATTTAGGAACAGAACAATTTGAATCCAAAATGATTATAAAGTGAATTTACATTTCTCTGTCTTGTCTCTATATTTTTTTAAGCATTTATTCTTTTTTTTTTTTTTCCTGAAATCCATATATCCTACGTCTACAGCATGACCTAAGTCTTTGGATCTAGCAAACCTACTTCACAAAGAGAATTGGGTTTTTCTGGCAGGACCTCTTTTTTAACTAATTTATGATGGTACCTGATGATAATTGCTTTCCTTTATAAGTTTGCTCATTTATTCATTCAATCATTCATTCGCCAAACATATATGAAGTGCCTGCAAGATGCTAGGAACTTTTTAGAAGCTGGGGATGGGGACCTTGAATATGACAAACAGTTCCTACTTTCAAGAAGCCTTATTTTCAGTGGGATAAAAATGGAAAATAGGAGTGCCTGGGTGGCTCAGTCAGTTAAGCATCCAACTTCAGCTCAGGTCATGATCTTATGGTCCGGGTCCATGGGTTGGAGCCCCGCATTGGGCTCTGCACTGACAGCTCAGAGCCTGGAGTCTGCTTCAGATTCTGTGTCTCCCTCTCTCTCTGCCCCTCCCCCACTTGTTCTCTCTCTCTCTCCCTCTGTCTCTCTCTCTCTCTCCAAAATAAACATTAAAAAAATGGAAAATAAATATGTGAACAAACAAATTAGCAAGCTAACATCACATTGCAGTAAGTTCTGCTAAGCTAATAAAAGCAAGCCTGGGGCAGTAAAGAGTTACAGGGAGAAAAGATACCTGTGGTCAGGGAAGACCTCTTTGAAAAAGGATCGTTTGAGTTGAGACCTGACTTAGCCATGTCTAGGAGCTTGTGTTTAATTCCAAGTGTAATAGGGTGCCACTGAAGATTTCCAATGAAAGAAAGCTATGATCCTTTTGATAAATTAAAAGCATTCCTGTGGGTGCTGGGAAGAAGATGGATTGCGAGGGAAGGTGGCAAAATTGGGTTATTTATCCAAGTGGTAATGATGGACTGGCATGGGGTAGTGATGGTCAAGATAAAAATAAATGAAAAGATAGGGAAAATACTTTGGAGGTAAAGCCAGGAGACCTTGCTGATGATGGATTGTATAAGGGACTAATAGAAGGAGAGAAACAAAGAACAACTTCTAAATTTTTGGCTTAAGCATATAGGTGTCATTTCCCGAGCCAAAGGGAAACTGAGGAAGATCAGATCTGGAAGCCAGATGCAAAGGTTCCATTCTGAACGTACAAGGCTGGATGCTAAACACCTACATGGTGTTTCATGGCTGTTAGACATGAGAGAATTGAGGGGCTCCCTAAGGTTGCCCATCACTTCATGATTTGTTCAGCCCCTTACTTTCCCCTCCTCTCTCCATCTGCAAGCTGATTTTGGAAATTCTAGTAGAATGCATATCCCAGGTTTTATTTAGATAATGTTCAAAGATTCACCCCTCAACCCCCACTGCCTAACATGTCTCCGAATAGCCATTACTTAAAACAGAGTGTGCAGTTTAACCTGCCTTATATACTGTACCTTTATCTCATTCCCCTCCCCAGAGAGTAAAAAGTTGCAGGAATCAGGAAAGATTTCTTGTCGGAAATCAGGAACTGGATTTTTTGTGTGTGTGTCCATGTTTGTATTACCTGAACTAATGCTAATATTTATATAAAACACATTAATTAAACAGAGATTCTGTAAACAAAATTTTGCCATTTAAAAAACACTTTTAAGCCAGCTCAAAGACCAAAACTTTGACAATTTTTTTATAAGGCAGATAAAAGCATTGTTTGCCTGACTTAAGTTTGTTTTCTCCAGTAACCTGATAGGTCAGGTCAATCCTAGCAGCTAAACCTGTTTGGCAAAATAGAGGGAGATTTACCTAAGTGGCATTGGACAACACTTAAGTATCAGTCTCACTGAATGACTTCACTTTTTGATTTAAAGAAAACTACTCATAAAAAAGCATGTTTTAATTTTAGTCAGAATATAAAATAATGAGAAAGCCAGGCAAGAGAGGGAAGGAGTGACAGAAACAGACAGACAGACAGACAAATGGACAGATAAGGACAGGGAGAAGAGGAAAGAAACAGATTACAGAGAAATATATTGCTTTGTTTATAAATATTTAGGCCTGCTGGTAATTAAAGATTTTATATCTTGAAGGTGCTGTAAATAAAATCTTCACTTTTACAGTTTGTTCAGTAAAATATTAAAACAATATTCAGTCAGAATAATAAAAGGGTATATTAATAGTGACAGTACCATGGACAACAAATGTATTTTCTTAGAATGGAAATTACCTACAAAATAGCAAATATTAAAATAATTATAAATAAAACTCTCTTTTCTTTTTACAAGATGATCATAAATATATTTACCTTTTGAAATTAAAGAAAAGCATTCCATATTCCAACAGATCAGCAAACACTGCTCCCTGCAAGTATTTAAAAATTAAAAGATAGAGAATGATAATAGAAAATATAGGTATATAAATAAAAGTTTCCCTTATCATTCAAAGTCTGATTTTCAATTCAGTGGTAAATAGAGTGTTATGGAAAACACTGTGGTATGTTGAAAATAAGTCACTGCAGCCGGCAGGGCCTGCGTTGGAATCTTTGGTTCTATTTAGGTCCAATCAACAAATAACCCTGGCTTTTATGCCTACTGCAGCAAATCATCAAAACTCTAGCTTACTAAATCTCCTAAAAATTGTCCAAGAAAATTGAATAAAATTTTGAGAGAATTATACTGATCAAGCTTTACATTTCGCTATTCTAGAAAGTCAAACTTTAAAGAACCTCTTCATGTGTATTATTCATATAGTCCCTGTTATCTTGCAGAAGATTCCAGTGTATCTAAACTATACCAGTAGGGTCAAGAAATAAAGAATTAACAACTGATAAGGAATGGCAGGGTTGGAGAAGCAGACAGAGAAATTTTTTTAAACCATTTTCCATTATTATTAATTTACTTAATCTTTACTGACTCTCGCATGTGCCTGGTTACTAAGCCAGGTACTGAGAAGAAAGTTGTGTACAGAATACATATGGTGCTGGTTCTCACAGAGATTTCCATGTAGTGCAGGACACAGACCTTGAGAAAACATCCACACAAACATACATAAATTACAGATGGTGGTCATAACAATTTAAATCTCCACCCTTTTTCGACCACCCAACAAAATTATTTTTTAAGTGTTTGCATCAAGGTAGTTCCATAAGTGTAGGGTTGAACATAGCTGGATAGAAAATTTGCAAGCTTTGATAAAATGGGATGAGATCACACATACCATTGGACAAGGAGAGAGGAGGAACAACATTGTCATAATCATTGGTTTGTTGCGACTTCAGACTACATACTAGCCAGTGGCTTTGGAATATAACTTATAAATTTGTTTTCTGGTCTTCTCTCAAATATTTGGCACTTTAAAAATATGTGCAGTGAGAACATTGCACCTGAGTGTCTTTTGCTTTGAATCTCCTTAGGTTTCTCAAATACTAGTCATTAAGATTATTCCTGACTCATACAATCCTATATCTATGATTCATATAATCTGACTTTATTCAGGAAAGTACAATTTTGTGTGTAAGTCATATATCCAATACTGTATAAACATTATGTTTATTTTTTCCAACTAATAGATAATTTATAATTTTTGAAATTTTAAGATCCTTTAGAATTGTATTTTATAGAATTATACTCTCCAGTTTCTTAATATCTTAATATCTTTGCTAATATAATATTAAATTTGTTTGATTATTTTTGACAAGACTTCATTTAAAATTTCAAAGTGTCTAGAACTTAACTTTTGTATACTCCACAGTTCTTACTATTATTTTTCAAAATATGAATAGTATTTTTTTTGCCTTCCATATAAGGTCATTAACCTTGGTGAGAATCATTCAATTCATTAACTTTCAGAATGGTTTCCGTGTCATTACGTACCTTAAATTTAGAGATATTGCTCTCGTGATTTCATAAATGTTTGGTTTCACTTTAAATCATTGGTTAGAATCTAGGAATACTGTTGATGGAATAGTGAATAAATTTTGTGTATGTGTGTGTGTGCTTTAGGTTTTTGGCAAAATACAGAGTTTTACTCAAGTTATTTCAGTTAATGAGTATCTAACTGATTGGATGCATGAAAATGACAGAAGTAGGAATCATAGGCACATGGTTAGTTGTCAAGAGAATTCAAGAAAAGCCAAGCACCCTGACCCTACAGGAAGAAAAGATACTACAGTGCTGTTGGCTCTCACAGCACTAGAAGCTTTAAACCTCTGGTCCACTTGCCACCCTACCACAGTGGGAGTCCCTGAATCCCATGCTAGTCTGCCACCCACAAGATTCAGTTACTATAACCGTTTCACCTCTAACTACCAATCTCAGGTTTCAAGATATACTACAAAGACATAGTAATAAAAACAGTAGGGTACTGGCACAAAAATAAACACACAGATCAGGGAAACAAGAAAGCCTGGAAATAAACCCATGCTTATATGGTTAGTTAAACTACAACTAAGGAGGCAAAAATGCACAATGGAGAAAAGACAGTCTCTTCAATAAACAGTGTTGGGAAAACTGTCAGCTACAAGCAAAAGGATGAAACTGGACCACTCTCTTACACCACACAAAAATAAACTGAAAATGGATTAAAGCCCTAAATGTGAGACCCGAAGACATATAACTCCTAAAAGAAAACATAGGCAATAATCTCTTGGACATTGGCCTCAGTAACATTTTTATAGATACGTCTCCTCAGTCAAGGGAAACAAAAGCAAAAATAAACTGCCTATTGACTGTGAGAAAGTATTTGCAAATGACCGATCCAAAAGGGATTAATATCAAAAATACGTAAAGAAACTATACAATTCAACACCAACAAGCACCAGTAATCTGATTAGGGTAAAGGACCTGAATAGTCATTTCTCAAAGAAGATATACAAATGACCAACAGACACGCAAAACAATGTTCAACATCACTACATCAGTGAGATGCAAATGAAAACCTCAGTGAGACATAATCTCACACCAGTCAGAATGGCTAGTATCAAAAAGACAAGAAACAACAAGTGTTGGTAAGGATGTGGAGAAAAAAGAAATCTTTTCTCACTGTTGGTGAGAATGTAAATTGGAGCGGCCACCATGGAAAACAATACGGAGGTCCCTCAAAAAATGAAAAATAGAAACACCATATGATCCAATAGTTTCACTATTGAGTATTTACCCAAAGAAAATGAAAGCACCAGTCCAAAACGATATGTACACTCTATTTTTACTGCTGCATTATTGACAATAGCCAAGATATGGAAGCAGCCTAAGTGTCCACCAGTAGATGAATGGATAAGAAGCTGTGATATATATACACAAGGGAGTATTATTCAGCTTTAAAATAAAAGAACAAGGTCTTGCCATTCATGACATGGGTAGACCTAGAGGGTATGATGCTAAGTGAAATAAGTCAGACAGAGAAAGATAAATACCATATGATTTTATTTATATGTGGAATCTAAAATACAAAACAAATGATCAAATGAACAAACAGATACAGATTCATAAATACAGAAAATAAACTGGTGGTTGCCAGAGGGAAAAAGAGTAAGGAAATGGGAGAAATAGGTGAAGGGGATTAAGAAGTACAAACTTCTAGTTATAAAATAAGTAAATCAGTCACAGAGATGAAAAGTACAACATGGAGAATACAGTCAATAATATTATAATAACGGAAGGTATACTTATCATTGTAAGCATTGTGTAATGTACACTATTGTCCAGTCACTAAGTTATACACCTGAAACTAATATAACATTGTATGTAAACTATATTTCAATAATAAAAGTGTTTTTGAAAAAGAAACCAAGGACAAATTCTTTTATGCTTAAAACCACCAGGTGCTATTAAGTTAATAATACCCAATATAAGTTTCAAATTCTCGTTGTGCTTTGTATTTTTATAAAAGTAATATTGGCCACTTAGTTGCCATGAGCTTAATGATTAATATGTAGTTTTAATGTATGGCTTCTAAAATTAGGAGATATTGAAAGCGTTTAACAAATATTTGTTTAGAGGGAAGGAAGAATCAGTACTTCCCATGAAGAAGATATAACATTTCAATTTACACAGACTTATTAGCTCAGGAAAATTAAGCACCTGTTTTGAAGAACACAGAGTGCAGAGATCAGGATCAAACAGATGTTGTTTCTATTGATGTACAAAGAGCCTGCTCATGTCCTAATGCTCTGTTTCACTGCCATGCTTTAATGCCTGATGACTTCTTGGAAATACTAAGTTAAAATTTGTCTTTCATTATTTATGGCCTTGGAAAGCTGAACTCAAATGAAGCATGAGCTTCTCACTGAGGTCCTTTATTTTAGCCCAAATTTCCAGCCAAGACTAATAAGGCATAATGTATTTGGAGGAAGCTGTACAACCAGATAAATTTATGCTGATGCTTTGGTAGCTTATCAGGATAAGTGTATATTCTGGTGTTTACAAAGACACTCCAAATTATCTGTTAACTGCTTCAAGAAACCTTAAAAGAGTTTTGCAAGTATTGGAGGGCTTATATGAATAACATTTTATGAACGATGAGATTAGAGACAGATGATAGACAAATTATCATGAAGGTAGATAGAGTATACAAAATGACAATTGGAGAAAGTGACTGGAGACAAAACAGTTAAATAAGAGATCAAACAATATTTGGACAAAAGTAAACAGTAATGGAGTCTAGATTCTGAAGTCTGATTGAGACTGTGCCCTTATAAAAGCCTGGTTAAATACTGTTCACATTTTTAGCTTATTGAGATATAACTAGTACACAAAAGTATTGCACACATTTAAAGTCTGCAAACTCTTGATGAGTTTGCACATATGCAAGGTTTCTGTTATGCAAATGAGTAAGTAGTAAAGATCTGCTCTACAGCATAATACCTATAGTTAACAACATGGTTTTGTACACTGTAAAATACTGTTCATGTTTTACAATGTGTGTTGATACAGGACAATTGGGATGAATAGAAATAATCAAATAACCAACTTTATCCAGTTTATTTAATATATAGCATGGAATTGTGTACAATATTTTCTTAATTTTAAAAAATAATTTAGACATGTGTTACTATATCTAGCTTCTCATTATTGATTTTAGCGGTTTCCTCTTTATCCCAATTAAGTTTGTTTTTCAAGGACACTGAATTGTTGAGTTTCCCTCAGACAAGTAACAAAGATTTAGATTTTATCAATTTTCTTGTTTTAACTATTTTCTAAGTTATTGGTTCCTTGTTTGCTCTATATTCTGCATCATTTTTGGCATTGTGCTCTTCTCTGAACTTTGGGAATAACATTGCTTTTACCTTTCCTGTAGAATTTCCCTTTAGTCCACAATGCTTTCAATAACTCTTTTGTTGTTCATTTTCAAATTTCATTGGTTGGGTGTTTAATTCAATTATTTTTAAATTTCATCTGTTTGAACTATTAAATATTTAAGGTTTTGGATTTGCTTTGGAGTAGCTCTTTGGGTATATTTCATGTTTTGATATGAAATAGTCTCACTTTCTCTAAATAGTATAAAGTTGAGTTTGGATATTACTTTATATCTGGTAGTAATTTAGGTGGTTGTATATAATAATTCATTTTTTTAATGTATACAAATTTTAAATTACTTGAGTTTGTGGGGTGCCCGGATGGCTCAGTCGGTTAAGTGTTGACTCTTGATTTTGGCTCATGGTGGTGAGATCAAGCCCCAAGCCGGGTTCCGTGATGGGCATGGAGCCTGCTTGGGATTCTCTCTCCCTCTTCCTCTGCCCCTCCCCTGCTTGCACACACACGTGTGTGCTCTCTCTCACTCAAAAAAAATAATAATAAAAATGTAAAAATAAATAAATAAAATGATTTTATCATTGAAATATCTCTCCTTTGGATATAATTTGCTTCATTCGTTGCCTGTTTCATAATATTCCACAATTGTTTTTATCAAGTTATCTGTATACTTCTAACACCTTTTCACATGAAATATTTCAAAGCTACATATTCTGCTAAAATGGTTCATGCCTATTATATTGTCATTGTGAACCATACTTATTGGTATAAAATTATCTCATTTAATAATTTGTCTTGAATTATCCTTTCTTTGAAATTTAATGTTGCTTCCTTTGCTCTTCGTTTCTACTTGCCTTATAACTTTTCATCATCTCTACATTTTTTAACCACCTGTGTCGCTACTTTAGATGTGCTCTAACAAGCAACTTACTGTTGAAATATCCTTTTTAAGTCAACATGAGAATGTTGCTATGCAATAGGGGACATTAACCTATTGGTGTCTATTCTAATGACTGATATAACTGTTCTTTTATTTCCTATTTCCTACTTTAAAAAATACACTCTTAATTTTTTGTGTTTTGTTGCATAGGCTAAATATTCTTAGTTTTTATCTACTCCACTGATTTCACAGATATATACACAACTTTAATATACGCTTCTAGTCACATTAAGATTATAATGTAAAAAATACTGGAGCACCTGGGTGATTCAATAACTTAAGCTCTGACTCTCAATTTCGGCTCAGGTCATGATCCCAAGGTCATGGGATGGAGCCTTGCATCAGGTTCCACACTGAGCTGGCTTAAGATTCTCTCTCTCCTTCTGCTCCTCTTTCCCCTGCTCATGCTCTCTCTCTCTCTCTCTCTCAAATAAAAAATAAAATTAAAATACTATAATTTTCTGTTTACCAAAATCAGTAATGAATTTGCCTTACTTCACTCTATGTAAAATGGGAATTTACTTAGCTTTTCTTCTCCCCATCCTACATCTGTAAATATAATCCGGGGTGTTCAATATAGGTTAGTCACATCAAATTATTATTTTCGTTATTACATGTTTTTTCTTTTAAAAATTACTTTTGACATTTACAATGTTTTAAAGCAATATTTAACATAATTGCTGATTATTTATTCTGTACTGAAATGTTTTCCATACTCATCCCATTGCTATAACACCACAAACTCCTCATTCTTGGATTATAAACTTTGTTTCTCTGTGGACTTGTGCATGCCTTGACATATTTCTCAAGAAGCATACTTTTGGGATATATTCTCTGCACTACTGTGCATCTGATTTTATTTTTTCATTAGTATCATATATGAACTACAATTTGAATGGTTATAATTTTCTTTGATCAAAAATTTCCTCTTTAGGAGCACTGGGGTGACTGACTCAGTCAGTTAAGCATCCAACTCTTGATTTCAGCTCAGATCATGACCTCATGTTCCATGACATGAAGCCCTGCATCAGGCTCTGCACTGACAGCATGGAGCCTACTTGGGATTCTCTCTCTCCCTCTCTCTCTGTTCCCCTCCACTTGTTCTCTATATGTATCTCTCAGAATAAGTCAGTAAACATTTTTAAAAGTCTTCTCTTCAAAATTCTGTAAATATGGGCCCAAACTGATGTCTGATAGACATTTGGGTTGTTTCCACTTTTTGTAAAACATCTATCTGTACGCAAGTTCTTGTCTGAATACCTGTTCCAATTCTTCTCCATATCTTCCTAGAAGTAGAATTACTGAGTCATATGATAATTCTATGCGTAACTTTTTGAGGAAACTTCAATCTATTTTCCATAGCAGCCTCCCCATTTGACATTTCCATCAGCAATGTACAAGGCCTCCACTTTCTTCACATCCTCACCAACATTTGTTATTTCCTGTTTATTATTGCCATCTTAGTGGGTATGAAATAATATCTCATTGTGGTTCTACAGGGTTTCAAGTACCGTAATTTTATAATACATTTAATATGTGCTTCCTGTTTTTCTTTGGAAAATATTTTTATTTAGTTTTCCAAATGGACTTTAAAATAATTCTTTCAGCTTCAAAAAAAAACTAATGCAATTTTTATTAGTATTGTGGTAATTTTAACAGTTAATTTAGGGACAATTTACATCTTTATAATTTTTGAATATTTTTTATGTCTCTCAATAAGACTCTGTATTTTGCATTTAGATCCTACACAACATTTTCATTACATTTTTTTCCCAGATACTTGATACTAACTGGTTTGGCTATCACATAGGAAAGCCAGTTACTGACATTATAGTTTTATTTTGCAACTGGGAATCAATGGCTGAATCCAGACTAAAAGCAAGATATTTTATTCTGAATTTTTTCTTCATTTCAAAAACTTGAATTAGCAATATTTCTAACTTCTTTCAAAAAATGGAGAGATCTGGGCTGTTCCCCCTAGTTACCAGCTGGCTGCACTCTAGTTGCTCTGTCCCCTTTGCATGGGGAATACCCTTTCCAAGTTACTTCCCTCCACTGCTTTTATTCCAAAACTGAGGCTGAGTAAAAAGAGACAAATATGACTGCTCTTGTTGGAAGGCGGGTGAATTTACCCACTGCTTCCCCTACTCCACGTTACTTGGAGGTGGCACCTAGGGATACATCTATCCCACCCCCATCCCCCAACTCTAAGGCAGAATCTTAGGCTCCCATGGCTTTGGGAAAAGCCTTCCGGCAGGAAAAAACAAAAAAAAAACAAAACAAAACAGAAACTAACAGATACAGATGGTGCTTGAAGTGGGAAGCAAAGAAGTATCTACCAGATCACAGTGAAAATCAAAGGCGGGTGGAAAGGATGCGGCTGGAGACACCAACAGCATCTCCAAAGGCATTTCTCTTTCAAAAGTGGGAAAATAAAGATAAAAAACAAATGGAATGCATGTTTGAATAAATAAAGTACCTCTGTGTCAAAAAAGATACAACATAAGACTCCATTATGAAATAAACCATAGTGACAGCTACAACTGTGGTATAAAAAATATGCAAGTTATAAAAGTTAATGTGCCAGGAAAAAAGGACTGAAATTTCTACTATTCTTTAAATGCAAATAAAATAAGTGATATTGCTATAAAATAGAGTGATAAGTGAAATGAAACATTGCCCCAGCATCAGAATCTTTTTACAGACAGTAAATTTATTTTTGGAAGTGCCAGGAAGTGCGGCAGAAGTTGGGTGCCCTGAATGAAGACAAGCATTCATCTAGTTAGTTCTCTTGGAAGCACTGGTGTTCGGATTATTGAAAGGAAAGAGGATAAATCACAAAACCTTTCATTTCACATTAAGAAACAGTAAATCATTTGTGTCTTCTGATGCAGTTAATGAGTGTTCAGTTATAAATCACAGCACTTGATGACCTATAGCTATTTGAGATGTCAATGTGTATTTTGATGTGAACTAAAGGCATTTAGGGCATACTGCTCAAGGCCATTACAATATACAAAGCGGGTTTTAAAGAAAACTTTAAATATCTCAATGTAGTCTACTCAAAAGCAGTACACATGAGGGGTGCCAGGGTGGCTCAGTTGGTTAAGCATCCAACTCTTGGTCATGATCTCATGGTTCCTGAGATCGAATCCCACATGGGGCTCTGTGCTGAGAGCACGGAACCTGTTTGGGAGTCTCTCTCTCCCTCTCTCTCTGCTCCTCCCCCACACTCACTCATTCTCTCTCTCTCACCTTCTCTCAAAGTAAATAAATAGACACTTTTTTAAGTAGTATACATGATTACAAATGATGTTCCTGTAACGGTTGGGGTTAACATCAGTCTCGTTAGAATATAAAATAGATAAAAATTATATACCACTATGTGCTAGGCACTTTACCAAGCAATGTGTGTATGCATATGTGTGTGTACACATACATTTATATCTATTCATTTATATTTATTCAATGTATACAACCTTATGGGGTAGTCTGATTTTACAGATAAGGGAAATGAGGTCCTTGCTCCCAACTACCTAAATTCCAGAGCCTGGGTCCCCTCTAGTCATTTTTTCTGCACAACTCATGACCTTAATGACTAATATATTTGTCTTCATTCATTCTACAAGTGTTTATTTAACACCTACCATACACTTAACCTTTGGCTTATTATATGATCCCAGTTGCTTAGAAATTCTGTTTACCATTCTTTCAATCATGGTGAGACTATTTTGATATGATGTAATGACTGTCTCAGAGACTATCTTTTATTTACCTTGTCTCTTTTCTGGAATTCACCCTTAACCCTCCATTCCTTCTTTTTGTCATCCTATCTACTCTATCCACCATTGTCACTCTTGATTGCATGCTAGTCTAGACCCATTCTTTTTCATCCCGAGTTAAATAATCCTAATGCTATCATGGGAAGAGTATGAGTTCAGGTCGCAACTTTCCCATTTATAATCTGTGTAGTTTGTCATGCTCAGTGTCTTCATATTCATAATATAGCTTTTGCCCCTTGAGAGGATTAACCTTTTTCCATCTTTCTCTGCCCTAATCTATGCTCCAATAGGCTGACAGCAATGGATTGCATCCACAGACTCTGCTGCTAGTGTAACCTGTCAGTAGAAGATCAGAGATCAGGAAAAGAGAGAAGCTGTGGCATTTCTTCCCTCTCCCCCCTCCATCTTAGTATGAGAAGGCTCACACAGTGGCTGAACGTCTCAGGACTTCCACTTCTGCCAGTTGCATCTTCCTTCAGGGCTCTATCTCTCCTTGGCTTCTGGTGACATTCCCCTTTTCCCTTTTAGCCTCCTCAAGTGATAACTATTTGCCACTGTTGCTGGGCTGCTAGCCTCCTGGGCAACCCCTCATCAGGGTTCTCTTAACCCTGTCCCCACCCTTGTTAAAGTCTTTTCAGTAGAATTATCTACGTGGAATTCTATTTTCCATCAAGGCTCTCATTGATACAGGAGGATTAAAAATAACAAAACCAGGAGCACCTGGGTGGCTCAGTCAGCTGAACGCCAACTTTGGCTCAGCTCATGATCTCGCAGTTTGTGATTTCAAGCCACACGCATCGGGCTCTCCGCTAACAGCTCAGAGCCTGGAGCCTGCTTCAGATTCTGTGTCTCCCTCTCTGTCTGCTCCTCCCCCACTCACACTCTGTGTCTCTCTCTCAAAAGGAAATAAACATTTAAAAAAAATTTTTAATAACAAAAGCATATAGCACGCAGCTACCACTAATAGCTATTATAACAGAAAGCTATTATATCATCTTTCCAAAGTTTTCCACAGAGCCAAATATTTAGCCAGAAGTAGGCTTTGAAACTCACTCTCTTCCCACAGATGTGAAATACACTTGATATATCAGAAGTATTTAGATACAACCCTAATATTTCATGCTAGTCAGCAGATCTTAATATACACTTTTAAAATGACATCTAGGCCGGTTTAACGGGACTATTTATACACATCACTTTAGCATTGAGGTAAATATTATGTATAAAAGCTTTTAGGATAAGAATAAAGATTGGATGTCTTTTATTCCACTGGAGTATGAAAATTTGAATGGCGTTTATTAGAATATTAGTTATGAAGCAAGCAAAGGTTAAATAAACACATCCCCCAGGTATTTACGGTGGTTTTCTCATGGCCAAGTGCCTTAAATAACACTGATTTACAGGTCTTAAGAATATCATTTGGTGGAACAAGCTGCTGAATGATTGCTGGTGCTGACAGCTCGGAGCCTGGAGCCTCCTTTGGATTCTGTGTCTCCCTGTCTCTCTGCCCCTCCCCCGCTTGCTCTCTCTCTCTCTCTCTCTCTCGCTCTCTCAAAAATAAAATAAAACGTTAAAAAAATTTTTAAATAGTGACCTCACATATTCATCCAGTCCCTTCTCATGTACAAAATGGAAAATCACTTCGCATGTATTCTAACTTACCATATCCCACTGTACTTCTTCTCTCACGCCACCGCTCATCACGATCCTCACTGCTCCCCAGCACACATCAACATACACAGCGACTGTTTAGGACGGGCAACCCAACAGAGAATAGTTGGATAGTAAGAATCAGAAAGGCTGTCGAGTGCCCCAAGATAGTCTTTTTTTAACTGCTTCCACTAATTCTATATTTACACCAAGCACAATATTTTTGAATGAATTCAGGAATATGGGAATATTTACAAAGTACCTATTGTGTTTTGGGCACAGGCAAGGCCACATATGTAGTTTTGTTTTAGTCTCACAAAAATTCAGTGTGGCAAGAATCAGTCTATCTACTTCGCGGATAAAGAGATTGGCTCACAGAAGACAATACAGGAAATGTTTGCTGCCCGTTAATGTTTGACTTCTGCATCATGAATGCATTGAGCTCTAGGCACAGATGCTTAGGATTTTATAGAAGAATGCTTGTTATAAAACTGTACTTGCCTAGAATTGAGGCCATGTGGTTAAGTTTAGATTCTCCTCCTACTACCATTTCTCTACAGAAGTGTTACCTTTGATCTAGTAATCACTTTTTTTTTTTAACATTTATTTATTATTGAGGGACAGAGAGACACAGAGCGTGAGCAGAGGAGGGGGAGAGAGAGAGGAAGAGACAGAATCTGAAGCAGGCTCCAGGCTCTGAGCTGTCAGCACAGAGCCCGATGCGGGGCTCAAACTCACAAACTGTGAGATCATGACCTGAGCTGAAGTCAGTCGCCTAACCAACTGAGCCACCCAGGTGCCCCAATCCAGTAATCACTTCTTGACAGCATAGGTTCAAGGTCATGGATTATTAACCACAGGCTGCCTGTGTTCCTGACACTTTTCTGCTTAATTCACTGTGTGTTTATATTCCTATAACTAAATATATTAGTATACGTGGGTATACATATAAACAAAATGAAAATTGGAGACAAATGGTGAGACTACATGATGTCTTAGGTTAAATTCTGGGCAAAATATTGAAATATCAGTTGGATGATGGTAGTCTGACACTTTTTACTGTTTAAATAACAAGTTTGTAAACTAGATTTATAATAACTTTGAATTCAAGCAAATATAGTTTTTCGGTAGCTGTCAGGCCTCGTTTTATGAAATGCAGCTTGTATCCATTCATTCAGCAAATACTCATGAACTCCTTCTAAGGTCCAGATGTGATTCTGTATGCCAGGGATACAACAGAACAGACAAGGTTCCTGTTCTAATGGGGCCTAACTTTTAGAGTGGTGAGCCCATGTAGGAGAGGCAAAAAAAAACCTAATAAATGAGACAACAGAGTAACAAGTTCCATGGGAATAATAAACTAGATATCTGATTGCATGGAGGCTCAAGAGTGGATGGGGAACAGTATTTCAGTCAGACTGATCAAGGAAGGCCTGTCTGAGAAGGGAGAATTTAATCAGAAACCTGATTAAGAAAACTGAACCAACCATCACTTACAGATCTGGGAAAGAGTCCTCCCAGGAGAGAGCCAAGCCACCGGAGTTAACAAGTCTGGCTTGTTTAAAGGACAGAAAGAAGGCCAGTGCAGCTCAACATGGTGAGCTGAGGTCAGAGGATAGATCGGGGGGTGGGGGGGCGGGGGGGACTTTGTTAAGAGTGTAATTATCCTTTTAAAAAGAATATTTTAACATATTTTTGGCTCTGTGGCCATGTTCTAGAGGTCTGAGTTATGAGAAATCTGACTTTAAGCAATAGAAAGTTACCAATCTAGTTACTCGTGATACGTTATTCATGATATGCACACTATGTAGATACACACCATCTATTTCTATTTCTCTTAGTGAGAGAAAAACTCCTGGTGAGATCTCACTTTTTTGCCCATACATAAAAGGTTGATTCATCCATGCCCTCCATTGATTGCTTCAACTTTCTGAAGAGTAAATCTTGATTTCCTTTAAGGAAGGCACAAACCTTTGACACACCTCGTCCTCAGAAGAAACTATCTTTTGTGACTCAGAAATGATTTATATTCCCAAAGGCAACAAAAGGGTTACGAGGAGTGTCACAGGTTGGAACCCAAATGGAGCACACTAGTGTAACCCTATGGCACCCATTACATGCAAATATCATGTGCTTGGCATTCTTGCAAAAAAAAAAAAAAAAGAGCCAGTATGCTCAAACTTCTTCCAGTGGCATTATAATGGATTGTTCCCTGAGGAAAACATTCACAATTTGCTCTATGAAGGCTAGAATCTTTGTTTTTTTGAGCAATAAATCCCAAACACCTAAAATAGTGTCTAATGACAGACGGGTGCATAATAAATATTTGATGAATAAATGAAAGTTGGCAGGGTACTCTGCTACAAAGAGTTATTTATATTCAAATTAGATTAGTTATTTGTATACAAATTAGCGAGAAATTCTCATTCAAGATTTTATCATGAACTGAAAAAATGTTTATGATTGACATATCTCTGAGTCTCTGCACTGCATTTGAATTGCTAAGTTTTGCTAATCAGTCTTGATATGACAATTCCAAAATGCCTATTTGTTTTGAATGTGCACTAAGGATAGAGAGCCATGCTGAGCTAGCAGCACTAAAGCAATTTGCAGGAAAAGAAAAGTCAGTTTCTCCATATGAATCTAGAGGAAAGTTTCTGTAAGTGTTGAAACTCAAACTTTATACTATAGTTCTTCATGCATAATGAATCATTGAAAAGCAATTTGAAGCTAGAATGGTTTGCACAAAACAATCTATCATGAGATTCAAGTTATTATCATTTGCTCTTCTTGCAAAGGATGCCTCGATGTTTTAACAGCCACAAGAATACAGTTGTTGATTTGTCAACAGCTCTATGATTTCCCCAACTGCTGACCAGGGCCTTCTAGCAATAAGAACCAGTACAGCATGGGGACTACACGCACAACTTATGCAGCCACATTGCCTCCTTGCCAATGGTATAAACGTGTATGAAGTTCCTCCATGCCTCATTTGACTCATCTCTAAAATGTAAATAATAGTACACACTGCCGTTATCTCTTGGGAGTCTGCGCGCAAGGTCATTTCTCTTTTACCCGAACCCAATTTACAGAAAACTTTCTGTTTCTAAATTTTGAATTAAAACAATTCATAAAATCATCTAAGTGTTCCATATACTTGAAGTAATTTCTTCTTTGCTGATGAATTGAAACTGCTTCATTTGCTGGCAATTTGTTCCTTAAAAAGTTCAGTTAATTTGAATGTTAATTCTGGCAAATAACTGCTACAAGAACTTCCCCCAGAATCTCAATGGGTAAACCAAGAGAAGTTTATTCTTTGCTCATAAAACAGCCCAATAAATGGTAGCAGGGGGTTGGAGGGAGACTGTCCCTCTACTGCACAGTCATTCAGGCATCCAAGCTGACAAAGCCTCCACAATCTTCAACACATGGCTCCTCAGTTCGCCCTTGGTAATGACATCCTCCCAGCACTTGAAGAAGAAAGACATATAGTATCATGGGAGAGGTTTTGGAAGCCAGCCCTGGAAGGGTATACAAAGCTTCCAACTACATTTCATTTATTCCATCAGCCAGAACTTTGTCTCCACTCCTAACTGCAAGTAGTTGAAAAATCTAGCCTTTCTATAATGGCCAGGACAAAATGAAATAAATTTAATGAACACAGTGTCTTTCCAGGGCCTCTACTATCCTGCTATGATCCTGTGATCTATACCTTGAGAGACTGTGAAGAAACCTGGCAGGGGGAAATTGCTGCCATCATTTTCTAAGTGGCGTCTCAAAATATAAAAAGATCATGTTACTCTTGCAACAGGAATAATAAATAGTGTTTAAAATAGGGTATTTTTGCCTGGTAAGTTTTTTCCAACATGAAATATGCTGAAGACCTTTACATGAAAATAAAAATGCACCCTATGTGTATAGACCCCCCCCTTGATTTCTTTGTTTCTCCTCTTGTTTTATCTTCAGTACATAGAAAAACACTGAAAATAGAATTTTAAATTGCATGTTTTGTTTTTTTTCTGGAACATCAATGAAAAGAAGTTAAGTGATTTAAATTGGATCTTGTATTTTTTGCCGAGTCAGCTTCCATGTTCAAAACCTATTAAGAACTTCAAAACTATGGAGCATAGCATAAGCCAAGCACAGAATGCTTCAGAGGAAAGGGTCCTGTCTGACTACATGGATCACACACCCAAAAGGCCAGCCCTGTGTACACGTCTATTCTCTCACCTATACTACACTGTCTTCATTACTGAAGCTTTACAGTAATTATATCAGCAAGTCCTTTTTTTTTTTTTAAGTTTATTTATTTACTTTGAGAGAGAGAGACAGAGCAGGTGAGCAGGAGAAAGGCAGAGAGGGGAGGAAGAGAAAGAGAATCCCAACCAGGCTCCACACTGCCAGCACAGAGCCCAACATTGGGCTCGAACCCACAAACTGTGAAATCATGAACTGCACTGAAGTCAAGAGCTGGATGCTTAATGAGCTGAGACGCTCAGATGCCCCATACATCAGCAAATCTTGAATCACAAAGTTGAGTCCTTCAACTTTGATCGTGTTCTTCAGAATTATTTTGGATAGTCTAATACCTTTGCCTTTCTATGCAATTTTAAAATCAATTTGTCAATTTCCATAAAATGGCTGCCTGGGATTTTGATTAGGATTATATTGAAACTATAGATCAAATTGGAAAGAATTGACATGTTAATAATATTGAGTCTCTAGTCCATAGACACATGATATCTCTTTATTAATTTAAATATTTTTATTTATTTCATTAATTTTCATAGTTTTCAGCATCCAGATCCAGTTCGTATTTTGTTAGCTTTCTACCTAAAGGTTGTTGGTGATATTGTAAATGGTATATTCTTTTTCTATTTCAAATTCTACTTGTTCATTGCTAGTAAATAGAAATATTATTGGTTTTTGTATATAGACTTTATATCCTATGATCCTGATAAATTCACCCACTGCTTCTAAGAATTTTTTGGTAAATTCTTTGGGATTTTCTATGTAGACATTCATGTCATCTGAAAATAGGCATAACGTTATTTCTTCCTTTCCAATTTATATCTCCAACTATACAGGCCTTTAACTCTGTAGGATTTTTCCACATTATTGAAATAGAGTTGTGTCCAATGTACTATCATTCAGAATTTTAATCCATATGATTTTGCTCTTAAGGAAATTAGTGATGATTTTAAAGCAGGTTAGGGGCACCTGGGTGGCTCGGTTGGTTAAGCCTCCGACTTCAGCTCAGGTCATGATCTCAGGGTCTGTGAGGTCAAGCCTCATGTCAGGCTCTGTGCTGACAGCTCAGAGCCTGGAGTCTGCTTTAGATTGTGTCTCCCTCTCTCTCTCTCTCTACCCCTCCCCTGCTCGCTCTCTGTCTCTGTCTGTCAAAAATAAATAAATGTTAAATAAAATAAAGCAGATTAAGCTTATAAACAGATATCTGTATCTTCGCAATCCAGTTCTTATCTCTTTTTCTATATGGCACCATTCCTCTTTTTTTGTTTATATTTATACATTAAACAGTAATTTTTAACATGTATATCTTTCTTCGTATCCAAATTGTCATTTAATTAAGTTTTTTTTTTTTAATTTTTTGTAAGGTTTATTCATTTTTCAGAGACAGAGAGAGACCAGTGTGGGCACGGGAGAGCCAAGCCAGCCACGTGCCCCACGTTTTTAAAATAATAAGGTTAACTTCCAATTAGACATTTAGTTTGTTCCCATCAATCTTTATTTTTTTTAATTTTTTTAATGTTTATTTATTTTTGAGAGAGACAGAGCATGAACAGGGGAGGGGCAGAGAGAGAGGGAGACACAGAATCCGAAGCAGGCTCCAGGCCCTGAGCTGTCAGCACAGATCCTGACACAGGGCTCAAACTCACAAACTGTGAGATCATGACCTGAGCCAAAGTCGGAGGCTCAACCGACTGAGCCACCCAAGCACCCCTGATCCTGTATTAATTTATTATCATGACCACTATAGATGCTATTTGATGATATTGAAAACCCAAATTGGGTTTGTCTGCGTCTTTGTTCATAGTTTCTCTAGAAACAAATGGTTTCGGTTAGGTAGGAAGAATGCGGAATCATTTGGGGATCAATGCCTGCTAAAATCTCAGGTTTGTAGATTGTTGTCAAGTAGAAAAGATAAGTGAGTCAATGCAGTAGCTGAGTAAACTAATATAAAACAAAGGAAAATCAAATTGTTAAACAGTATTCAGTGCATGGTATTGCATCAACACATGAAGGAAGTTTTAAAGTATAAAGAACTCATCCTTCTGGTTGTCATAGAATTATAAATATAGTGGAGATCAGAAATGCACTGGCAAACCCTTCAGACCCACTCTCAGCCAATGAGGGGTTGAGAGAATGAGCGCAAGTCTCATTCATCTTCAAATAAATTTCCTGGCTCAGTTATCAGTTACTCAACAGTTTCTGGTCAAGCCATCTCCAATGGTGTCTGTGGCTACCGTGCTGTCCAATAGCTTGCATCATTTGTCAGAGATGCTCTGAACTGATGTTGCTGTTCTTTTGCTGCCAAAATTATAAACAAAGGCTATAATAAAGGGAAACCAACAGGCCCAAATGGGATATGCTCCTTGAGGAGTATTCGAATTGAATGCTTTTTTTTAGCCTAACAATTAACTGTGAGACTCATTTCTAATATTTAAAAAACCATTTTGCAATTTTTCATGAGAATAGGGTTACCCCCTCTGATCACCTCTTCTCCCCATCTGAATTTAATCTTAATCCCTACCTCTCATTTAGGAAAAAAACAAAACAAAAAATCTCTCTCTCCTGAAAATAGTTACCATTTTTTCCATACAGACTCAAGTCTTGTCCATGATGTCCATCTTTCAGAAATCTCTGCTTTTTCTAGCCTTATTGTTTTCTGTTCCAACAGTCTCAAGAGGTAGATAATACACATATCTTTTGTACGATATTAATAAAAGTGGAAATTTGGTTGTCATTTATGATAGAATTTGTCACCATATATTTGGTTGCTGATTAAAATTATCCAAACAGAATAAAAGAATGATCAAGGTGGGGATGCAACTTTATATATTTCTCTTTCTTTACTGTGCTCAATACATATTTCTTGAATGAGTGAAATCTATGCTTAAAAAACTGTCTAACTCCCAAGAAAATATTGAAAATTAACTTGTCTCTCCTCCCAAAAATTTAACAAGCAAGTAGGCTTTGGAAGAAATGAACTCGAGCCCCTGCATAAAGCTTAGATATTCAGAAGGAAGAAAAAAAATCTGTGTGAGGGGAAAAAAATCCAAATGGCAAAAGGAGTGGACAAGAAAACATGTATGGCTCCCCTGTAGCTCCAAGTGGGAAAAATAAATATGAATAACAATAGCACACTCCAAAGGCCATCTGAAGAATATTCCAGGAACAGCAAGTGTAGAAGTGCTTAGTGTATTCGAGGAACAAGGAGGCCCACTGGGTAGAGTGAAATGCAGGTAAGAAGATAATTTCGGCCCTTGCAGGCCCTCATCGTCTATGGTCAGGACTTTTTCTAAGGTGACTGATGAGAAGCCACCTGGAGAAGAGAAATACAGCCTGCTACATGGAGAAGATTGGAAGGTGATAAAGGTAGAGACATGGAGATCATTTGGGTGGTCTAGTATAATAATTCAGAAAGACTCATGGTAACACAGTGAGTTAGACTAAGTTGGCAGGTAGAGTCTGACTTGGTGAGAAATGGTCAGAATATGATTTAATATATTTTTAATAAGCATTTCCTTGTGAAGTAATTTTAGATTAAAAAATTTTTTGAAAATAGTACAGAAAATCCCCGTATGTCCAGTTTTCCCTAATGTTAACATCTCATATGACCTTGGTACAGTTATCAACACTAAGAAAGCAATATTGATACATTATGACTAAACTGCAGACTTTATGTGGATTTTACTAGTTTTTCCACTGTCATTTTTCTGTTCCAGGATCCAATCCAGGATACCATGTTGCATTTCATTTCTTCTGGCCTGTGACAATTTCTTAGTCTTGCCTGTTTTTCACAACCTTGTTGGTTTAGAGGAGCGCTGGTCAGGTATTTTGTAGAAGGTTCTGCAACTTGAATTTGTCTGATGTTTTGCTCATGATTGGACTGGGGCTATGGGATATCAGGGAGAAGCTGAAGTGACCTTCACATAATGTCACAGCAGTGACTACAAACTCTCAACACTATTTTTGCAACTCTTCTCTCTGAAATTACGTCAAAACAAAAAGCTAAAAGAAAAAAAATGCATTGAAACGTGTTTTTTAAATCTTAGTTTACTCAGTTAACTTAAATGTGTGTTCATGCTTTCTTTGGAGTTTCTGGACACTTATTCTGTGGTCACTAAAATATTCTGACATATCCATAGTAGTTCACGATGCCACAGCTCTGTCTCTGATTACATAGTGTTGCATAGGTCTAAATTAGCTATTTTCTTACAGATGAGTCTCAGAGCCCAGATCAACATTACGCACTTGACAAGTTTGTTGAGTGTTATTCTCAGTTTTAGTCAAAGGTGGTGTAGATCATTGACCAAGGTGGGTCATGATAGAGTTTATCTTTGCTGTGATCTGCTACAAAGCAAATTGCCCTGGGCTAAAAGAGTCATAATCACACATATCCACAATACAGTTAATAGTTCAGTTATGTATTAGAAAGCCAGTCATTTCCCAGATCCACTAGAACAAATGAAGCACAAAACAAGGGGGTGTCTAAGTGTCAGGAAAATACTAGTGAGAAGGCAAAGGCCCTGAAAGGCCAGACCCTAAGTCAAGGCTCACTTGACTGAGAAACAAACTGGCCAAAAGGAAAGAGCACTACCCTGTGGGCAGAGACACCCGAGGCGGGCCCTGCCTCTCACCACCTGCATGACCTTGGGTGTTTCACTTTGCTCTATGCAGCTCTATTTCCTTAGCTTTAAAATGATGAGCATCAATTAGATCAGTATTCCACAATATTTAGGGGCCGTAAGTATTTCTTCTAAGCTGAAAACATTTCTCTTGAGTCCATATGATATAGCTGTACTTTTATATACTCAATGACCAGGAATATAAATAGCAAAAAATTAATAATAAATAATTTTAAATGAAGTATTTTATTAGCCACATGTCTAAAATTGGGGAAAGAACTCTTTATATAGAGAGGCATATTATATATTCAGCTGACAGATATAGCATGGATGAGTGGTGTGGATATAGATTTCTTCACACCTCTGCACAGCCTTCTCAGACATCAGAAAGCAGCACCCATTTCACAAACTATAAGACAATCACTCCATACTTGTTCTATGCCTTTTTTCACCTGCCGTTACATGGATGACTTCTCTCTAAAGCAAAATGAGGTCATCACAAGATAATATTAGAATTGAATCTTTTTTTCAGTAAATAGTTTGGAAGTACACATTGCTACTATGATGATATGCTATACTCATAGAATAAATTAATCAGAAGCCTTCAAACGAAAGGTCACAATTAATTTCTTCACCCAACAAACAAATGGATATGCATATTTAAAATTAAAAGGAAATGAGGCACCTGGGTTTCTTAGCCAGTTAAACGTCCGCCTCTTCATTGCGGCTCAGGTCATGATCTCACAGTCACGAGATTGAGCCCCGTTTCAGACTCTCCACTAAGTGTGGAACCTGCTTGGGATTCCCTCTTTCTCTCTCTCTGCCACTCCCCTGCTGGTTCTCTCTCTCTTTCTCTCAAAGTAAATAAATAAACATTTTTTTACATATATAAAATGAAAAGGAAAAAATATTTATTACCTGAACCAATGAATATATTTTGCTAAATTTAAAATGCTGGCTTTGACCTTTGTGTTTCCATCTCAATAAGAAAGCTATTGAAAAGTAAAAATATAAAACTACTAGTGGGGAGAAATATAGGTGAAGTTAAAAAAAAAAAAACAGGGGCACCTGGGTAGCTTAGTCAGTTGAGCGTCCAACTTCGGCTCAAGTCATGATCTCATGGCTTGTGAGTTCGAGCTCCGCATCGGGCTCTGTGCTGACAGCTCAGAGCCTGGAGCCTGCTTCAGATTCTGTGTCTCCCTCTCTCTCTGCCCCTCCCCTGCTCACGCTCTGTCTCTCTCTCAAAAATAAATAAACATTTAAAAAATTTTGTTTAAATAAGGGTCATCTTCTGCACTATTACTATCCATATCACATAGGAAAGCAATCTAACATTTGGCATATCTGATGACTGTCTGGGACTGATATGACTCATGGAAATGAGTGAGTGCAGACAGCATGCTGGCAAGTAATCAGAAGACCCAGCATCTCTTAATCACCCGCTGTAATGGCTCACTGGGGACCTTGGACAAACATTTAACTTGTCTGGGTCCCCATGTAGTGACAGTAGAGGAGAGTCTTTGTCCTACTTGGTTCAGAATTATTGTGGATATTGCTTCTGTTTTCGTTCCTCAGTCAGCTTTCTTTCATTCAGCAAACACATACTGGGCTCCAGCAGGTAGGTGCTATGGAGAATGCAAAAACAAATAAAGCAAAACGCTTTTCCTCCAAGAGGAAAGATTCCAAAAGGTATATAAATAACCAGCACAAAAATACACTAGATAAACAATGAAATGATAACGTAAAGTACCAAAGGCATTCTGAGGATGAAGAAATCACACCCTTAAGTGGGCATTGTAGGAGGCTTCCAGGCAATGATTGTGCCATTCTGAGAATGGATAGGATTTTAATAGATGGAAAAGGGAAGAGGAAGTTTTAGGTAAAAGGAAGTGCTTGGGAAAAATCACAGTGATCATACATTTTTTTTTTTAATGGCAAATGTAAGAAATAGTGACTAAACAAATTTGCCCAGATGGGTAGGGGAACCAGGTGAGTAATGCAAACAACCTCACCCAGCTAGAAACCATATCATACAGATTCACCAAGACTGGAGTGAACCAGAGCAAACGTGCCACATAAAGGTTTACAGATTTAATTTGCAAAGAAAAACACAATTTGAGCTAACTCAACCATCCTCAATCTGAATTTATTTCACAGAATATTCAGAACTAGAAAGCAAGGCAATTGATGCAATATTAAAGTACAAAGGAAAGGAGGTGAAGTTGGGGGCAGATTTGCATAGCTTTCCGTGGCATTCTGAAGGTTTTCTGCCAGAAGCGTTCAATCAACCAACCTCTTAGAATGGGAGAAGCAGTCAATCCCCTATCAGTGAGATGACAACCTACGATATGCCAAAGACTGTTCTGGGCACTGGGTGAACAAAATCACCAAAATCTCTGTCCTCGTGGAGCTCCCATTCTAATGGGCAGAGAAAAACAAATATACAATTCCAAGTAGTGCTGGGAATAAAACTAAAGCCACACAAGGAGATCGAAGTGTTGAGATGAGATGCCGTCTTGGGTTAAGTGGTTCCAGAAGGCATCTTAGATGAGGTGACATTTGAGCAGAAGTGTGAAAGCAAGTTGTGACAATATCTAAAGGAAGAATCTATGAACCAGAAGAAAAACCAAGTGCAAAAGTCCTGGGGTGGCATCTCACACGGATGGTGACTGAACAGGAAATAAGGCTGTGCAGCTGGTGAGAAGTGAGGAAATCTTAGAGGAAGTAGAAGAAATAGTCAGGGCCTGCATCAGGCAGAGCCCTATAGACGATGGTAAAGACTGGGGTGTATTCACTAAGCAAGTGCTCATTGAAAGGTTTAGGGCTGGTGAGTAACATTTCAGATTTATGTTTTTAAAGATTCATTTTGCTGGCTATGTGAGAAAATGAGTGATGGTGGGAATGATGAAATTGGAAGCAAAGGGGCAGTTAGGATACTACTGTACTATTGCAGGTGAGTTTAAACAGCAGTTATTAAGTACTTACTATATGACAGCGTGTAAGCATGGAGATTTTAATATGAAAAAAAAGGGTGTCCTTGGGCTTTAGGAGCAGAGAGTAAATGTAATAAGACCTTCGAGTACAGCACAGATGACATGGAAGGTACCAGACAGAAGGAGAAAGAGCCTAGCTCTTAAACCCATCCCACGCCAAGAGTACAAAATGATAGGGTTGCTGAAGATCACAGGAAGAGAGGTTGTGAGAGCTTTCATCGAACAAAGCTCTGCTCTGTGTCCTGTCTTTCTAAAAGGCAGCACTTTCTTCTTACCTCAAGCCTAGTGACATAGTTTTTGTCATAGTTTTGGACTGAAAGTTTGTATCTCTACAAAATTCATATGTTGAAGCCCTCATCCCCAACATGACATTATGTATTAGGAATCATTATGTATTAGGAATTGTTATATGGTATTAGAAGGTGGAACCTTTGAGAGGTAATTAGGTTTAGATGAAGTCATGATGATGGAGCCCCCATGATGGGATTAGTGCCTTTATAAGAAGATTCCCTCTCTCTCTCTCTCTCTCTCCCTCTCCCTCTCCCACCTCCTTCTTCCCCCTCACCATCTCATGTGAGGCTATATTGAGAAGAGGGGACCTCTACAAGCCAAGAAAAGAGCTCTCACCAAGAACTGAATTTGCAGGCACCTTGATCTTGGACTTCCCAGACTCCAGAACTGTAAGAAATAAATGTCTGTTGTTTTAGGCCACTCAGTATATGGTATTTTGTTATGGTAGCCCAAGCAATAACGATTTTCAGAGTCTTCTCTGGGAATTCAATTTGTTTCTCTTGCTGTTAGGAGGTACAATGAAGTGATGCTTGATGTCTTACAATTTTAGGACAAAAGGCAAGCTGATTAAAACCTGGTAGAAAACTCAAAGGAAAAGTGGCTCATTGGCAATAGCTGGGAGTTGTCAGGGCAAAGGTTGCGTAAGTGTTTATAGGGACAAGATGGAGGCTCCTTAAGACTGAGCTCATGTGACAGGCATGCCTGGGTGGCTCAGTTAGTTAAGCGTCTGACTCTTTGTTTCAGCTCAGGTCATGATCTCACAGTTTGTGAGTTTGAGACCTGTGTCGGGCTCTACACTGACAGCGTGGAGTCTGCTAGAGATTCTCTCTCTCCCTCTCTCTCTCTGCCCCTCCCCCACTTGCACTGTGACTCTCTCTAAATAAATAAATAAAGCAAGAAGAAGAAGGAGGAGGAGGAGGAGGAGGAGCTCATGTGAAGCTGTATTTAGATCCCGTACAATTGAAGGGGGAAAAGCCCCAGAAAAAAAAACAAGTCTTGCTTAAGCTTTGTTTTTTAGTGGCCCCAAATTGTTTCCATCAGCATCCAATGCATATATTTTGAGGAATAAAAATATGTAATATATCTACTTTTGTTATCGTTTCATTTTTATTGTATGAATCTTAGGTAAACATAATGAGATTGATAAAATCTGTCCTCAGCTCACAGTACATTTATCAACTCTTCCAGACCCAGTCCCTCATATTTGATCTCCTTTATCCCCCTAACCTTGCTTGTCCACCTCTCCATCACGTCTCATGCCCATCCAGTGTTGTGTATTTACCCTTTCCTTGAAAAATTGTGTTTTTGAAATGTTGGTATCTACCAATTTGCCTATAATTAGATCTAATTCGTGCCTTTGACACCACATAGTATCTCACGACGTGAACAGTTTGTTCGTCCATTTCCTATTCTATCCATTAGAATAGTTGCTTCTAAGACTTCATTATTTCAAAAAACGCCACAGTGAATATTATCAGTGCCTCTTCAAGCGTATGTGAAAGAATTTCTCCGGTAATAGAATTTCTGGGCCTTTAGGATGTGAACCTACTTCATTTTGTTGAATACTTTCTCATTTTCTCCAGATTCTTAAAAAGTTTTGCTTACACACTAACAGTTTGTAAGAGTTTTCATTTTCCCACATTATTGCCTCTACTTGGTATTATTAACTTTTTAATTTTTGTTGTTTTAGTAGGTATAAGTGTCTATCTCATGCTCTCTTGCTGGGGATTACAAATGTATCTTTAAAAGTGGTTGAAAATCACATTTTCCCAAACTATAGAAAATGTAAATAATGATGCCTACTGTATGCCAGGCACTCTGCAATGACCTTTTCTTATCCATCATCTTACTTAAAACATAAAGTCCATAAAAAGTTATTGATTTTTACCTCTATTTAGGTGAAGAAACAGGGGCTCAAATTGTTAAAGGAAAACATGACAACACAAAATACTGAAACAGAATTCAAACCATTTTGATTCCAACCCTCTTACTTTATTTACAAAAGCATGGTTTCCCTCTAACTGCCTCTAAACAGAAATATATACAAAGTAGAAAAGAGGATACAATGTATGGGATTTTGATTTGGTTCACTTTCAAATGTTCAAAGATCATTTACAAAAAAACTAAGCATTCCTTATGACATTACTTTAGAACTAACCTCATGCTATTTTAGAAAATAAAAAATGAACACTGTGGGTTAAATCTGTTCTCTAACACCAAAGGTACAAACAAAACGTTACAAGGGAAAGATAAATCATCACAAAGTGTTCACAACAATCTGAGGAAATAATGGCCTGTTTTACCGGCAGCATAAGCAGTCCATCCTTCAGTTGTTATTAATAAAGAGACTGGTGGATTTGTATGAAATGAAAATACCGGATACCATATCCTGAGAGGAGCTGTATTTCTGGCCCTGACACATGTTGTGTGTGAGTGATCACTCACCAGGTGCTTGTGCGAAGAAGCCAAGTGAGTTTGGGGTTCTTTTGAGGGAAACTGGGAAAGAGGTTTCCCAGATATATTTTTTCCCTATATTATAAAGAGCAGATCAGGAGTGCATGTGTGTGTTTTCCTATGTTCATGATTGTGACTGGCAGGGATGTTACACTTTTGGAGCCTGACAAGCTAGTTCACTCTCTATCACTCCCCAGGAAAGTACATGATTAACTCTTCTAAGACTTTGGAGGACAAAATATAGTCAGTCAATCCCTTTAATTCACACCAGTGAATTTTTGGGGTATTTTGACATCTCCTCAATATTGAGGCCAATGGCTATCTCTTCTCCTGGGTTGGGGCAATATAGCCTCTAAGTCATAAAAATGGGACCTGGTGTCACAGCCCAGAGTGCCCCTTGCTCACTGGTACTTAACTTCTCCTTGTTGGTGAGCTAAAGACAATAATAACACTTACCTCACAGGTTTGCTGTGAAGATTTAACGAGATAATATTATTATTTGCTAGCAGTGCCAAAACAAAGAACCACAAACTGGATGATTTAGACAACAGAAATTTATTGTCTCACAGTTCCAGGGCCTAAAAGTCTAAAATCAGGGTTGGTTCCTTCTGAAAACTATGAGGGCAGGATCTGTTCCAGGCCCCTCTCCGTGGCTTTATCGATGGATGTCTTCTCCCTGTGTCTTCATATCATTTTGCTTCTATGGGTGTCTCTTTCTTCCTTCCACGTGGCATTCTTTTTAGGAGGACACCAGTTGTACTGGGTTAGGGGACCATCCATTCCAGTATGACATCATCTTAACTAATTACATGACCCTATTTCTAAGTAAGGTCACATTTTGAGGTACTGAGGTTTAGAACTTCAACATATGGATTTTGAGGAGATAAAATTCAACTCATAGCAATGCATATGAAGTGTTTAATTCATAATTAAGCCCCATTAAAAATTAAGTATTTAAGGTTTTAGTATCTATCTCTAGCCCATGGTTCTACAAAGTCTGGGTTATAAAAGATATCAACATGGATATCAATATGGATGGCTTCTTTCTTACTCTTCTTTGAGGTCCCCAGGACATTGATTCTTTTCTCCAACAGATTCTTAGTCAGAAATTTAGAAAATAAGAACTAGAACAGTTTGAATCAAATTGTAATATTTTATCAGTTGCGTTAAAGTCACACCATTGAGAGAAAAGTGCAGTGGCACTGTATTATATATCTGTGTGCTATGGATGTGTGTATATATACATACATATAGTGACTTGTGCATTCATGTTATATGGACAGACACATTAACTAGTCTGTGAGGTTCAGCATCAGACAGACCTGTGTTCAAATCCTGGCTACCTGATTATTAACTCTGGTCAGTGTCCAATTCATTATCTGTTAACTGATCAACAATCCCCATCTCACAGTATTAATGTAAGTGTTAAATGAAATAAAATACATTGAATTAATAAAAAAGCATCAGCAAAGTTCTGGTGAAGATAAAGCCACTCATTAAATGGAAGCCATAATAAAATAGTTATTAATATTATCTCAGTGGAGTCACATCATTTGCTTGGAAAAGGAAGAAAAAAGGAGTAAAGGAGGAAGTATGTAAATAGTGATGAGGATTGTTCTGCATATTAATATTCTTTATTACATATTTCTATACTCATTATATGTATGTATTGCCCCATATTGTTGTATACACAAAACCTCAAATACTGTGCTTCAGAGATGGTATGCCACTTTGTCAGGATAACTCCCTCATTGCCATACATGCTGACTTCAGAAACTAACAGCTCTTGAGAAGCCACCCATTCATGTTATTATCATCGTGATATCAGACGGTCATTGTTTGTCAGGTCTCTGAGCTTTCCCCCAGCCATCTGAGAATAAACACTTTAAGAAATAGTAAACAATCCTGAACTTGGTTTACACTTTGCTCATTCCTGCCTTTCACTGCAGTCTTAAACATCGTAAAACTTGGTGAAAACCCCTGGATAAACATAGTCTCCAAACTGGTTGAGGTAAGGTGCTCTCCCTAACTGTGCAAGTCCTATTTCTCTTACCTTCATTAATTTGTGCTGATGGGAGTGTCCTCATCACTCCTGCCAGGCCCCAGATTATCCTCCCAGAGAACAGATAGGTTGAAGAGTTTAATCTGTTGGGTTGGAGGACTCTTCCACGTACTTGAATTTGATACATTTCTGTGTCAATTTCAGAAAGAGCTCCAGTTCTAGCTTTGCAGACACAGGATTCTAAAGCATAATTTATGATTTAGTAAACATTCATGTTTATCAAAGCAGGTTGCGACAGTTGACCTAATCTGTTAAATAGTTATTATTGTTTACTTTTTATTTATTTTATCAATGCACAAGACTGCAGGTTTGTAAATAAAAAACACACTTCAAATGGATCTGCTGCCTTCATTTCCACTTTTAAGATTTTCCACATTGATTTCTAAAGTTCTCAGTATAATATTTTTCACCTAGTGAGTTCCTTAATGCACTGTGATGATTAACTGACATGAAAGAGGTACACACTAACAAGATTGGGTTCATTTTATTAGTGATTAAGGTACTTGATTACTCTGTAGAGGTAGGCCTGCTGGGTATTTATAAAACTTCTTTAAAATATCATAAGCATAGTCAATATCTCAAAAATATCAACAATTTTGATTCCAAGAATATATTACTGAAGCATTTAAGAGATGAGCGGCCACTGATTAAAAACCTTTAGCAAATGATCATCCATAATGGGTTGTATTTAGGCAATTCCAGGATTCCAGTAAGAAAACAATCTTTTGTTTGCTAAAAGCATTTAATAAAATCAATTGCTTTATAAGCTAATGATAAAAACTGTTAAGACCAAAGCAGATCTTCTTGGAATATTACTTGCAGGATAAATAAGCTGTAAAAGCAGAAGAAATAACAGTTTAGCCACTCAATTCACTTTGTTTCTTTCTTCTAGCAACCTACATTATCTGAAAATTGTACCAAGATTTTTTTTTTTAAAAAAAAGGGAATTTTAGGGAAAATTAAGAGGGAATCAAAAAAGGAAAGATACAAAAGGAGATCAAGGAAGCACTTTTGTTTTTCTTCTAAACTAGGAGGAGGTGGAGAAAGCAGAAAGGCAGACGAAGGTCATCAGGGCAGGGCCCTTTACCTGAATTCTTGCAGCTCAGGTCAGATAGGTCAGGCCAAAAGATGCAGTCAATCTCACTGCAGCCCAGCCTCAATCCAGGAAGCTCACAAAGCTGGAATTTTTCTCATCCTTTGTTTTTACTTCACCTGCTATTCCATCCACCCTCTTACTTCACTGGTTTTTCTAGTATCTTTGACAACTGTCAGATTTTTTTCCCGCTAAAACTATGAGTATCTTTTAAATGCTGTATTTGATTACTGTGAATTTTTTTTTGTAAATATGTTGCCCATATTCTTTTTAGAAAAAGAAAAAGTATAGTATCAGTTTACTGTCTAGATTTTCTAATCTTCTTGTAAATCTGTGTAAATATCTTTGCTTAGCTACCTAGTGCCCTGATCTTTGCACAGACACTTTGTTTCACACTCTGTGGGATGCATGGGAACATGATACCTAATCACATTTCCAGGAGAGTTCTGAAATCTTAATTCAGAATCTTTCATTCCATGGAGGACTAACTTGTGGTTTAGCCAAGACGCATTGCCCCTGCCATTTCTCCCTTGCAAATTCACGTGACTAACACCGCAATGCAAAATCACTACTATAGTCTCACTGCACTTTACTAACCAGACATGAAACTTTTGAAATCTGTTTGAAATACAAGTTGTGTTTTAAAATGCTATCATGAGTCAATAAATTCACTATTCCTTCAAAACTTCTCTGTGACTCTCGGACTGAGCAATAGCAGTGTGGAAGGTAAGCTATGGAATTCTTGGTAGATGTACCACAACTGCAAAGAGAAATGCCATTGTCATTCAGTCCCAAGGAAACCTACTCTGATAGCTGATGGAGATTTCCCACTGGGTAGGGAAAATTTTCCTCACCTTCAATAGTCATCGGACAACTGACCGACTTCTGAAACTCAGTCCCATGGACTCACCCATCAGTGATGACAACACTGTATCCATTTCCACTTTCTCTTTCTGGAGAAGAGTCAATGGAAGTCAAAAACAGGAATAGCCAATTCTAAGAAACAGTGCAGAACATCCTTCAAAAACCTCAAGTGAGGGGCGCCTGGGTGGTTCAGTCAGTTCAGCAATTGACTTTTCGTTTTGGCTCAGGTCATGATCTCACAGTTTGTGGGTTTGAGCCCTACCTTATGCACTGTGCTGACAGCACGGAGCCTGCTTGAGATTTTCTCTCTTTCCTTTTCTCTCTGCACCTCCCCACTCATGCTCTCTCTCTTCCTCTCAAAATAAATTAAAAAAAAATAATTTTTAAATAAATAAATAAAACCTCAAGTTGTAACACTTGGCTCAAATCAGTCATTCTACTGCTCCAAGTAACTGATAGTAGTAACATGACAAAATTAATAATCAAGGTAGAGATTTTCTTTTGCCTGGTCTAGATTATTTTCATTCATTTTGTAAAATTCAATCTGCAATATTTCCAGGGGTTCATACCCTGAAAGAAATCAAACAGGCATATAAGAGAAACAAACTAGTTAGCCTGAGTTAGTTAGCCTAACAAACTAGTTGGTTAGCCTGAGAAAGTATTTTACACAAAATACTTTCTCCATTTTCTTTGTCCTACTTTCTATTTTATTGGTTAAAGACACATTTAATACACTGTGCCTTTCCACTGGGCTATCCTTGGTTATGACTACTCCTGGGAACCTGATTTCATGGACTAAGCCTACATTTCTCACTATTAACGAATGCTTGCATTTACTTACTTTGTTGTAGGAAGAGCACTGGCAAAATTAGGAATGGCTAAGAGTAGACCATGCATAGTACAAATTTGGTACTGGATAAAAGTATTCTGAAGGCCAGAAACAATTTCTGAAATCCATGTCAAAGTTTTCTTTCTCAGCTAGTTTCCATTTAACACCTTCTCACTTAGTTAATAACTGTCTCAGACATTCAAGGATGAAACCACATCAAGCATTGCTTTGGAATGTGAAAGCAGAAATATCTCTATTTAGGAACAAGCAAGTAAACCCTGGAAAATAAGGCAACAATGTAAGCATTACTTCATCTAGCCCCCTAAGTGACTTTATTTGATCCTGGTTATCCTCCCTTATGGTTAAGATGAATGCTCAGAAGTCAGTAAGCCGTCTGCTTTATTCTCTCAAAGATCAAGAATGCATACTAATATTGATAATTCTTGGCATTTTTATTATTTGATGGCTTTCTGCTCTAGAATGTTCCTTGTGTAATTGGTATCTAAGATAGTAGTACTCAGAGAAAAACCACAAATTATAGCTAAGAGCAGCAAGAAATGATGTCCTGTTTATCAAGAATGGTGTTTTCCAAAAATGGTTTTAAAGGATTATAGTAAGTATACAAGGCAAACAGTTTTTGCCCTAGCTAATACATTTTTAAAACCATTAAACAAACTAAACAGGTTTTTAACCCTGTTGTAGACTTTGGCACACCTTGGGAAAGATTTAGACTGTTTCTCAAATATGTTTGACCAAGAAAAACTTTGTTTAAACAACATCAATTAACAGTTTATCTTTCATGCATTACAATTTTGAAAGAAGCTAGTATAGGAATACGGAAATCCTGAAGACATGAAATACCCAAGTCCAAGAGGAAACATGAACATCGTACCATAGCCCCTTCTAATGTGCCAAAAAGTTCCCGAATGTATCGTATCCGGTGGTACCTGCAACTGTGTCTTCTGTTGCCTGCCCCGTGTGCTGAACTAATCCATTCTTTGTGATCTTTCTTTAGATGACCTTCTTCATCTACACCAGTGAAAGAAAGTGGCACAGATAATTTTTAAAACTGAAGATCTGCAAACTTCTAGCATCACCTTTGTGTGCCACAGTTTGGTACTTCACAAAGTTAACATCCCCATGACAACAATTAAACTTAGATGTCACTGGAGTGATTGACTACCTTCGATTTTCTCTTGTCCTGCCAACCAACACCTGGTATCAGTGCAGTTGTCCTAACAGGTTTTTTTTTTTTTTTTCAGATTTCAGGGGTTTTTTTCTAACATGATCCTCTACAACATTTAATATTTAATAGTATGGTTGTGATGTGATAAATACATAAAGTCTCTTAGAAATCTACAAAGTCCTTCTTTACTTCAGTTTCCTTGTAAAATAATGATAATAACACATGTTTCTTGGGGTTTCTTGAGGATTCAGAAATGTGCGTCAAGTACAATGACTGGGATAGAGCATACTCAAAAAATGTATTTCCCACCTTTCTTCCCTATTCACACATATATTCCCTTTTCCAACCAGGCTTTTGCAACTGGTGCAGAAATACATGAGCATCAGTAATTCCAAATGACTTTATTGCCCCCAATTTTTATAAAGCCAATTATCAACTATAAATAAATACTTATTTTTAAAATTTACATTCATCCCGATTGTTCATTTATTAAATATACTTACAATAAATATTAGAAATGGTCAGGCATAATTCTGGAAAAAACAAAAAATTTCATGAGTCATATTTGAGGTAGATCTACTAAACATAGAATTTATTTATTTTTTTTACTATTTTTAAATTTTCTTGCTGTTTATTTATTTTTGAGAAAGAAAGAGCGCAAGCTGGAGTGGGTCAGAGAGAGAGGGAGACAGAGTATCTGAAGCAGGTTCCGCACTGTCAGCACGGAGCCCAATGTGGGGCTCAAACTCACAAGCCATGAGATCATAAGTCAGATGCTTAACCAATTGAGCCACCCAGGGGCCCCTTTACTGGTTTTTAAATGTTTTTCTTTTTTATTTTAAGTTTTTAATTCCAGTTAGTTCACACACAATGTTATATTAGTTTCAGGTGTACAATACAGTAAAACCTTGGTTTTGTGAACATCATTCATTCCAGAAACATGCTTGTAATCCAAAGCACTTGTGTATCAAAGAGAATTTCAAGAACCATTGGGCTCAGTTGTGATCATGTCACATTCGGTATCAGGTACTATTCGTATTGCAAGACACTGCTCATTTATCAACTCAAAATTTATTAGAAATATTTGCTCATCTCGTGGAACACTCACAGAACAAGTTACCCACAATCTAAGGTTTTACTGTACAGTGATTCAGCAAGTCCATACATCACCCAGAACTCATCACAAGTCCACTTCTTAATCCCTGTTACCTATTTAACCCATCCCCCTACCCACCTCCCCCCTCTGGTAACCATCAGTTTGTTGTCAATAGTTAAGAGTCTATTTCTTGGCTTGTCTCTCCCTCTTTTTTCCCTTTGCTCATTTGTTTTGTTTATTAAATTTACATTAAAGTGAAATCATATAGTATTTGTCTTTCTCTGACTGACTTATTTTACTTAACATTGTACTTTCTATCTCCATCCATGTCATTTCAAACGGCTAGATTTCATTCTTTTTATGGCTAAATAATATTCCATTGTGTGTATGTGTATACATATGTGTGTGTGTGTGTGTGTGTGTGCTTCCATATCTTGACTACTGTAAATAATGCTGTTATAAGCATAGGAAAGCATGTACCCCTTTGAATTAGTGATTTTATATTCTTTGAGTAAATACCCAGCAGTGCAATTACTGGATCATGGAGTTGATCTATTTTTAACTTTTTGAGGGGCCTCCACTCTCTTTCCACAGTGGCTACACTAGTCTGCATTCCCACCCACAATGTAAGAGGGTTCCTTTTTCTCTACATCCTTGCCAACATTTGTTTTCTTGTGTTGTTGATTTTAGCCATTCTGACAGGTGTGAGGTGATATCTCATTGTGGTTTTGATTTGCATTTCCCTGATAATGAGTGATGTTGAGCATCTTTTCATGTGTCTGTTGACCATCTGGATGTCTTCTTTTGAGAAATTGTCTGTTCATGTTCCTTTAATCACTATTAAATGACATTAGACAAATGGAATTCTTGCTAATGATTCTGATGTCCAGTCTTACAAATTAGGTAATTCATGTAGAATTATACTTTAATTATAAAACCACATTTAAAAATTTTTTTCATGGCAGATATGTAACCTGGATTCTAAGAGACTGGTGTTTTAAACCTCTCTATGTGTTTCTAAGCAAATAGCTTCTTCAAGCTATAGATTCTGTCTATTTAAAATAATATGATAATATAATGGAATAATATTACCACAGTAAGATCAAATTAGATAATCAATGTACTCCATGAATCTAAAATCCCACTCAGGAGAATCTGAGTTTCACAACTTGATAAAGAGGCCTACTCACCTACTCATGGTCAGATCCAGTGAGTCTCAAGGTACAAGCATAGTTATTGGTAAATAACTGCCCCTGATAATGATAGAAGGAGACTCAGAAATCTCAGAGAAGGGAGGATAGAAGGCTGCTTAGACTCCTCAGAAAAGATCCACTATAAACAAGATAATGAAGAGCTGTTTTCATGCTAAATAGTTTGACCTGATGTTGAAGGCAGTGAGGAAAGAAATTATTTGAAAGCAGGTAGATAAAACAGTCATAGTTATTTTTTAGGAAGGAAATTATAAGTTCAATATGAAGAGGCAAAGTGGTGACCCTTTCGGAAACAAAGTGGTGACAAAGAAAACAGCTAGGCAGCTACACATTAGGAAAAACATGATGAAACTTAATCTACAGTGGCAATTGCAATGAAGAGCAAAATCAAGAAACTTGTATGTTGGGACTCAACAGCCAGGTATCACCTCTTAATCATCAGAGCAAAGAATGACTTGTAGTCCATAAAGAAATGTGTTGTTATGCAAGTGAAGTCTAAATCACAGGCTTTTGCTAAGAGGGTAGTAATAGTTACAAATTTAATAATGACACTCTTACCCACTAGCAAAATTTACTCAGAATTACAGCTGAAATGTTAAATTGTGGAGGGTGGCTATGATCTTGTAAAGAATCACTGGTAAGGCTTATGAGAGTTGAAGTATTTCCAAGAGCAATGTTGTAATGTAATGGTAGAATATCTTCCTTTCTTGAAATCTGCAGAGATTTTTCTTCTGAGGCTAGAGACACTAAAATCATCTCCCTCTTGATCCTACTCCATGACTACTCCTCACAAAGCAGAAATGTGGAAAGCTCCTAAACACAAGTACAAGTGAATGACAAAAATGCCAGACCCAATGCTTCATTAGGTCAAAATGAACTGCTGCCTCCATTCTGAATTGAATCACAATCCACAATAGGTTCTCCTGACATGTGAAGGCAAGCTGGTCCAAAATATACTGATACTTTAGTTGGATATAAGCGGTAATGGGCTGAAATCAGTATTGGACAAATCACCTATCTTCACAGGCCTGAAGGGTGGGCTAACATGTTTAGGGAATGTAGGAGACAAGTCAGTTGATGCTTCTTTATTATAGCGTAAAACTATAGCCACCAAACAAATCCAAGCTCCTTTTCATCCCAAGGCCTTGGCACATGGAGTTCTTCTTAGAAAATTCTTCCCAATGATTACAAGTTACTGATTGGTGCAACTAAGAAGGGCTAGGAGATGTGTACCACAAATCTTATGTTTTGGGTAAGATTCACAGGAGCCATAGCTAGGTCTTCTGGAGAATTCTGCCTCATGGGAAATGTCATTATTATTTTTTTAAGGCACCACCAGAAACATCATTAAAGGACAACTTTAATAGCTGCCTCACCACAATTAAGAAAGCAAATAGCTATGTAGTACTTCTAATTTTAGCTTCTTTAATTCTCAAAACATTTTTGAGCTCTCTGTTTTGCATTTGCGTTTGAGTATTGCTCTGAGGAAATCACTAATCCTATAAAGCCATAATCATAAGTGATGACAAATGCCACAATCATCAGGAAACTATATCCTATTGCTGTTTTCAACTCTTCTAATAGTTCAAATTTTACAGACTGGTATACTTGGTTCTGAGATTTCAGAATGATATATTTAAATAACTGACTACTTCAAACATTTTTCTCTGTGCTTAGGTTTGATATCTCCCAGAGACCAATGACATATTCTTCTTAAGAGGGAGAGGAATTTTCCCGAGTGGAACCATGTCTTGAAAAATCTCGGCCTGGGTTTTTTCTTCTGTAGTTTTTTTTCTTCTTCTTACCTTAGAAATGCCACTTACTTGGACTTATATAAA
Source organism: Panthera onca (assembly GCF_046562875.1). Classification (NCBI taxonomy): domain Eukaryota; kingdom Metazoa; phylum Chordata; class Mammalia; order Carnivora; family Felidae; genus Panthera; species Panthera onca. The sequence goes on from NC_138346.1 coordinate 155,791,756, forward strand.
AGACACTGTATTTTTAATGCCTTCAGAATGAGATTTTGAGTTCAAGCATTTTTGTTTAGTTTGGGTCCATTTATTCTCTACTGTCATTCTAATTGTCTTCAACAAAATCCACTATAATAATTTACTTGTCCCAAAAAGTATTAGTATTATATTTTATTTGGAAACTGAAAAAGTTTCAGTACTACCCCCCAACCTTGAAACCCAACAACTGACTCAAGATTTATTTTACTAGAGTAGAAAAGTATTTTAAAACCAACTGGACTCAAATAAGAATGGAAAATGTAAGAATCAAAGATTATAAACACTGGAAGTGTAAGGGAGGAAAATGTAAAATTAATCCAAATAGCCTTGTTCTTTTTCTTTAAAAACAACAAAAAAAAAACAACAAAAGGTTGCTGATAAAACATAACCAATATAGCACAATTTCCAGGCTACTATGGGAATCTTGCCAGTCTACGTGGCAACAAAAGTCTTTTTGACACCAGTAAGAAATACGTGAGCAGCTAAACCATGGTCTCACTTTTGTCTGCTTTGTCTTTTTCTATGTGACTCTTACTGTCAATCTCTAGTATCCTGTGTTCTTCTAGCCCCTTCCTGCATAGCTCTGACATTTTTCAAGTCCAATTTGTTCCAGGTTGGAGCAAAAACAGTCCTTAGGAAAGGAATTAAATTGCCAGTACTAAAATAGTGGTACAATTTTGCATTGACAGAAAGTTTCACGGTTCTTTATATGTTTCATATCACGCCATCTGTGGCTGCTTAGCATAGTTGATTAAGCCAGTGGTTCTCAAAGTGTATTCCTCAGATCAGCAGTGCCCTGGGACCTTCCCCAGGACCTTGTTAGAAATATAAGTTTTCTGGCCCTACTTAAGACCAACTGAATCAGTCACTGGGGTGGGGCCCAGCAATTTAGCAAGTCTTTCATGTAAAACAGATGCATGCTAATATTTGAGAACCACTGGGTAATAAATCAGTGATAACAAGCTCAATCCCTGTGTGGGTCAGTTTCTGTAACTTTATCTCAATATCACAGACTATATCCCTGTTATGAGCTGAATTGTGTCCCTCCAAAATTAGCATGTTCAAGTCCTAATCCCCCAGTTCCGCAGGAGGTGACTGGATTTAAAGATATGGTCTTTAAAGGTGTAATTAAGGTTAAATGAGGTCACTAGGTCTACTATAACTAGTAACCATATAAGAAGAGGAGATTATATGCTGATGAAAGGCCATGTGAAGACACAGGAAGAAGACAGCCACCTACAAGACAGAGAGGTCTCAGAAGAAATCAACCTTACCGACATCTTGATCTCAGACTTCCAGCCTCCAGAATTGTGAAGATATAAATCTCTGTTGTTTAAGCCACCCAGTGTGTGGTACTTGTTATGGCGGCTCTAGCACACTAATACAACTCCTAATTAACCCACTTAACCATCTGGAAACTACTGGCCACAGCAGACATCTGGCAAAAAGGGAAAATAGCATTACATAAAATTATGTGGCATATACCTAAAATTCTTTGACTAAAAAACAATTTAAAGGCCATATTCCACTGGTGATAGGGCTTAGGGTCATTGTTGAATCCTAAGGGTAGTATTACTTTTATTATTGTGTATGTCTGGACTAGTATTCCCAACCTGAATTAGTAAGAGAGGCCAGGTGAGCTAAGCTCAATATTTCAAAATCCCTAATAAAAATCTACCCCAGATAAGAGTCCAAGAAAACAGCTAGAAAAAAAAAATGTTTTTTCTAAAATTGTTATCATGGTGTTGGGTCTATTATTTATACATTTGGTATTTAAAAAAAAAAAAGGCAGGGGCGCCTGGGTGGCTCAGTCGGTTGAGTGTCCGACTTCGGCTCAGGTCATGATCTCGCAGTCTGTGAGTTCGAGCACCACGTCGCGCTCTGTGCTGACAGCTCAGAGCCTGGAGCCTGCTTCGGATTCTGTGTCTCCCTCTCTCTCTGCCCCTCCCCTGCTCATGCTCTGTCTCTCTCTCTGTAAAAAATAAATAAACATTAAAAAAATTTTTTAAAAAGGTCCCTATATTACATGGCACAAAAGAAATAAGTGAATTCCATGAAAACTACAAAATCTAAAGATAAAAAACAAAACTTTAACTGTAGAAAATGACATATGGGGATATGTTTATAATCTTTGAGGACAGAATGTCTTTTTTTTTTTTAAGGTTTATTCATTTTTCAGAGAGAGAGAGAGAGAATGGTGGAGGGGCAGAGAGAGAGAGGGAGACACAGAATCTGAAGCAGGCTCCAGGCTCTGAGCTGTCAGCACAGAGCGCTATGCAGGGATCGAATTCATGAACCATGAGATTATGACCTGAGCTGAAGTCAGACCCCTGAGCCACCCAGGCACCCCAAGAGCAGAACGTCTTTCTAAACAAGAAACAAAACAATGAATCCATGAAAGGTTAGTTCTGCCTAAGTAAATATGTAGAACTCTAGTATGGTGAAAGATACCTTCAAGTCAGAAGAAAATAGCAGCCTGGGAGAAAAGTATTTGTAACACTGGTAAAAAATAGGGGCACCTGGGTGGCTCAGTCAGTTAAGCGTCCAACTTCAGCTCAGGTCATGATCTCGCAGTTCATGAATTTGAGCTTTGCATCGGGCTCTGTGCTGACAGCTCAGAGTTTGGAGCCTGCTTCAGATCCTGTGTCTCCCTCTCTCTCTGTCCCTCCCCCGTTTGCACTGTTTCTCTCAAAAATAATAAACATTTTAAAAATTTTTAAAAAAAAAAGTCTGGTATGGACTGAATGGTGTCCACCCCCAACCCCAAATTCATGATATTAAGGCCTATTCCTCAGTGTGATGGTATTTGAAGATGGGCCTTTGGGAACTAACTAGGTTTAGATGAGGTCATGAGGGTGGGATCTTCATGATGGGATTTGTACCTTTGAGACCTCTCTCTGTCTATTCTCTCTCTTTCCCTCTCTCTCCTCTCTCTCTCTCTCTCCTTCCCCCTCAACTTCCCCCCTTTCTCCACTGTGTGAGGGTACAGCAAGAAGATGGCTAGGAAGACAGCTCTCACCAGGTACCTCACTGACTGGCACCTTGATCGTGGACTTCTCAGCCTCCAGAACTGTGAGAAATCAATTTCTCTTGTTTAAGCAGTCAGTCTATGGTACTTTGTGATAGCAGCCCAGGCTGTCTAAAACAATATCCTTAAAAAACACAGCCCTCCTCCAAGTCAGTAAGAAAAAAATAATAGTAACATATTGAAAAGAAAGGTCAGGAACAGAAAATTTACAGAGGAAGTGGAAATGACTAATAAAGGTATGAAAAGATGCTCAGCCTCATTCGCAATGGGAAATACAAGTAACATAACAAAGTATTAAATATGATTTACTTTTGCTAATCACATGGGTGACAATAAAAAGATTGCTGAAATAAACAGTAGGTGGTGTCAAGAATAGGGCCTTTTCTTAAGAAAAGAATGGGAGGGAGCGCCTGGGTAGTTCAGGTCACGATCTCAAGGTTTATGAGTTCAAGCCCTGCATTGGGCTCCTCACTGATGGTGTGAAGTCTGCTTGGGATCCTCTCTCTTTCTTTGCCCCTTCCATGTGCTCTCTCTCTCTCTCTCTCCCTCTCTTTCAATAAATAAATAAACTTTTAAAAGGAGAAAAAGAAGAAGAAGAAGAAGAAGAAGAAGAAGAAGAAGAAGAAGAAGAAGAAAATGGGAGTACATATGTTGCAATATGGCAGTTTCCATGGACATGGAAAATACATGTGCCCTTTACCTAGTGATCCCACAGAACATAACAAAGGGTAAGGATATGTGTTGAAATAGCGTTATTTGAAAGAGGCAAATAACCAAAAACAAAAACAGCTCTCCTTCAACAGAAAAATTGTTATCTACATCACGGAACACTTGCATTATGTAAGAGTAGTTAGTTGTTAAGAAGAATACTCTGTATGTACCAAAATGGGTTGTTGAAATCCACAAGTTTTACAACCCAAGAGTATATCTAGTAGAATCTCATTATTTAGGTGTAGACAAGGATAGGATTGCCGTATTTAACATGGGAAAGTCAGTACTACAACAACAGAAGTCATTTTGTTAGTTTGGGGTTTTACCAATCAGATATTTTTAAAAAATAACTCAAATGTTATTAAATACCTAAGAGTTTCCATGCTTTTGTAAGTGGAAATGTAAAGTGCACTTCAAATCCAAAATATGGTTCCTTTGATTTCAATAATTCTGCCCCTACTGTACTATAAGATGTACAGTATATATAAAATGACATTTTCATTTTTCTTTCATAAACTATCTAGATTGCTAACTGAAAATATGTTTAATGAATGTGAGATTTTTGACAGCATAAAAATCTTCACACTTTTCCTATTGTATAGCGTATCTTCATCATATTGTGTTCAGGTGGTATTTTTGCAGGCAGAAAGGCAGCTCTCCCAGAAATTCTTTATAATTGCAATCTTTGCAATTCTTTCCCTCTGGCAGCTTTGAACAAAATACTTGGTAAATATGAACGTACATCTCAAGATTATGATTTAATTTTAGCCAGGTTTCTGATTTGTTTTTTTTTTTTTATTTTTTTCTTTAATCTTTATGTATTTTTGAGAGAGAGAGACACACACACAGACCGTGAGTGGGGGTGAGGCAGAGACAGAGGGAGACACAGAATCTGAAGCAGGCTCCAGGCTCTGAGCTGTCAGCAGAGAGCCTGACGTGGGGCTCCAACTCACAAAGATCATGACCTGAGCTGAAGTCAGATGCTTAACCAACTGAGCCACCCAGGCACCCCTGATTTGTTTCATATACTTCATGTTTAGGTTGGAAATGAAGGGACTGTTCTTACTTGGAGAAAAAGAACAGTTTAATCTCTCTCTAGGGCTATTACACTACTTTAGATTTTCTGACCATTTGATAGAATTCAATGGCATGGGATATACAAAGGTAAATATATTCTATCATAAGGAAACTGAAAGTACAAAGAGAAAATGTATTTCAAGCATCCTCATTTATTGGAAAAGCAGCCATTCCAGACTGAGCTGCAATTTACGCAATGTTTGGGCAGTGCACAGAAGTGTCTCACTTCCTGCCTTTTTTTAAAACCAAGTTTTTTCACTTTTTATTCTATAGTGGTTTTTTATCTTCTAACGTTTCTATTAATTGCCAACAACATATGTAGCATTCATTCTCCCTTATCTTTATAGATTATAAACTACTCAGAGGAATGAATCCTAAATGCTTTCATCCCATGATACTCTTAAATTTAAAAAAAAAAATTTATGTTCAGGTTCGAATTATATTAGGAAGGCAAGAATGAAAATATATAACATGATATGGAAATCATTTGTGCTGTCTACCAATTATTTTCAGTTCTCCTCCTGGGCATATCATAGTATTGTACTAACTTGCTTCCCTCAAAGGTCACAGGGCCATCACTTGCTTTGGCCAGAGATGCGTGAACAAAAGTATTATGTCTTACCTCTAGGTGGAAGCTCTAAGAGCCAGTTCGCGATTCGCCGTGTTTTCTCCCCTGTAGCATGGCGAACAACATGTAGGATGGTGGTTGCTCTGTCACTTAAGGTCTCCGAGTCATTACAATGAAAAGAGCTCCCTTTCTGAATGGACAGGAGCCATAGGTGAGAATTTGGGGGGTTATTTGTTATCACAGACATTTCTCTACTATCCTGATGCATTTGGAAATTTTCAGATTTCCATCAAAATTACTACCTGCTGGGATGCCTGGCTGGATCCATCGGCAAAGTGTCTGACTTCAGCTCAGACACTTGTTAGCTCTGTGCTGACATCTCAGAGCCCGGAGCCTGCTTCAGATTCTCTGGGTGTCTCTCTCTCTCTCTCTCTCTGCCCCTCCCCCGCTCACTCTCTGTCTCTATGTCTCTCAAAAATCAATAAAACATAGAAAAAAAATTTTTTAATTATGACCTGCTTAGGTGAACCACAAAAGAAGAAAGAAGGAAAGAAAGAAAGAAAGAAAGAAAGAAAGAAAGAAAAAAGAAAAAGAGAGAAAGAAAGCCAATGTCACAGAAAAGTAGGAAGGAGAGACTTACCAAAGATAATAAAGAAAACAAGTTGAAATTCTTCCCACCGAATAGATAAAAATAGAAGTTTAGATTCAAGAGTTCCGAATCTTCCTTCCCAAAAATGACCTTCCCAAAAATAGATTCTTGATAAACACTAGTCCAAGTTTATTATAAATCATTTGTTTGAAGTTTTAAGCTAAAACACTAAAATTACATGAGTTGCATACTGATACAAGCAACAAAATATACACATCTTTAATCTCATACAGTGCAGCACATATGAAGAACACAAAATATATTTATTCACATCACACGTTGCGTCTACTGTTAAAATGCATCAGCAACAAGTTGAAGTCCAACATTATTTACCAGGTGGTAAAATATTCTGACACCCAGCTGAAGAAGCAAGAAAATGTCCATTCCCATCCTTCATCTTCTGACCTTAGTTTATTAATTTGGAGCAATGATGGCAATACAGGTGAAGCTAGCAGCAGGTTTCATAAAAAGTTCATCTATGTATTTAGCAGGTGCTCTTATCTGGGTTCTAAATTCAGAACAGACACAATACTAAAGCAGCTTTTTCTTTTACAGACTGAAATGAGCAAACAAGACCATTTATTCCATAAGACGTGTGTGTGTGTGTGTGTGTGTGTGTGTGTGTGTGTGCGCGCGCGCGCGTGCACACGTGTATGCACGCACGCATTTGTTAGCTTTTGGGTTAACTTCAGCAATACAAACTGTATTGCACTTCAGCAATACAAACAAGTAAAAGCAACTTTTGGCCTTTAGGAAAAAATTTAGAAATTTCTGTCACCTAGTTAAAGCCTCAGTAAAACGTGTGATGCGTTGAGATGCACCTACAACTAATTATGAGTCAGTATTATCTGTCTTTGTATCATAATCATAAAAACCCACATGCCATTGGCTTTTTTGGCTCATTTTTTAAAGTCACTAAAAAAAGAAAAAGCCTGTCATTTGCAAGCCATTTTCCCAGAATAAAATAATTTCCCAGAAATAATAAGATCAAATATTATGTGAAGTTGCTTCGATACTACTTTACCCAATGAGAAGGGAAAGTCAGTTATTCTGGTAATCTAATTATACATTTTTAAGTTATACATTTTATAAGTTTTAAACAGAGCTTAAAATTTCAAAATTGGTTAACCTGTTGACCACTATTTGTGCTATTTATTTCCATTCATCTTAATAAATGTACTTTCACGTTAAACATTTATATGAAAGTTATTGATGGATGCTACACTCTATTATTCAACTTAGGATGCCAAACTACACAGAAATATATATAATAACAGGGATAAAATTCTGAAATCAGATATATGCATATTATCGTGTTCACTTTATTCCATTTTCCTTGAACAAAAAGCCTAAAACAATGTAAATGCATATTCTTTTATTTTATTTCTTTTTCAGTTTTTTGGTGTCTATTTCTTGGGTTTAACATCATTATAAAACCAACTTAGTTGCCCTGAACCTACACTCAGATAATACACATAATCCTTCCAGGATATGCAGAGAGTGACTCACCTGTCATTCCCTAACACCTTCCACACCCATGCATTCCCACATATGGTAATGTCACAAATTCTCTTCAATACAGATACACATGGCCAGGGTTACATCATGGCAATAGAGCAACCATTATGCCATTTACTTAGAAGCCTTAAGGAGAAGAGGCCTGGAATCCTGAGTCACAACACATGGAAGTGTTTGCTACAGCATCTTATCCAGCATGAGGAGGAAGGATGAAATTTTGGTTCCTCATGCCTCAGTTCCCAGGAAACCAACATTCTCTTAAGTAGCTATGGGAAACAAATGTCTCCTCTAAACCATCTAAAAGTTCTAGGCTTTAAGTGCTCTTGAAACACGAGAACATTCATGTAATGTAACAGCAATCAAAAATTGCAATGGCTTTTTTAAAGTATATACACTGGATATATATATATATATATATATATATATATATATATCCAATATGTAACTGTCATTTGAAACAAAATGCACAAAAACTTTGCAATTCCATGCTTATTTTGCATCAAAAAATTCTTGTCTGTAATTCAACTGACAAGTATTTACTGAGCATCTTCTATGTGTTCTATATATAAGAATAACCTTTGTGTTACTCATCATTTACTGGTCTTTAAGAATATCATGTGCCTTTTTGTGTGTGTTGGGGAGGGTGTTTCCTTTCTTTGAATTCACTGGAAAAAGTAGTTTCCTTTAAACCTTTAATGAGACTATTTGCTTCATTTCTTTTAATTTATTCATAAGAATTTACCAAAATTCATAAAAGCTAACAACCTCCAATGTAAACTACCAGCCAAAAGTAAAAACTTGTGAATATAATAATTTAAGTCTAGCTGAACCACACAGATTTCCTGGGGAATGTGAAATCAGTCTCACAGAGAAGGTTAGTTTTAAAATGGACCACAGTTAATGAAGGCAAAAAATTCTTTCACAGAAATACATTTCCTTACTATGAAACAGAACTGCCTACCCTATGTTCTGATGGCCCCAGGATATTTTGAATGATTACTAAAATTTGGGGGGTTGAATTATACAAACGAGCAAAGAAGTCTAAAGTATTACTGGGAAATTTGGGGAGAGATCATCATCCCCTGATCTCTTGGTCAACCATAATAATGATTTCCAAATGCCTGACTAATTGCCAATTTCCCCTTGACACAGGTAGCATAGGCTTTAAAGATGCCATCTTAGAGATTTAATGAACCAGCTTTCAACAGAAATTTCTCATATGTGTGTGTGTGTGTGTGTGTGTGTGTGTGTGTGTGTAGAAAGCACAAATAAGCTACAGATAGTCTTTGAATATTATATATAGATTGTGTTTCTTTTGTTCTCTGATACAAAAATGAGAGCTCAAAGTAGAGCTCCTTTGCCAAAATTCTTTGTACCTATCACTGGGCAGAGTTTCTTAGGATCTGCTATACTGCAAATTACCTGTTTATGTGCTGACATAGAGCCTTTGTTTCTCTAAAAACTACTTACTGTGCACTAGAATTTTCAGAGAAAAAGGAGATTGCTTGAAAACCGTGCAAATCTATAGCTTGCCAAAAAAAAAAAACCCAGAAAACAAAAAACAAAACAAAACAAAACAAAAACCTTCAAACAACAATTTACCTCCATAGTAAAACATGCAAGCAGTCATGTTTGTCAAAATGACAAGGATAGGCTCATTCTATAGAGGCTCGTCAAGTCAGGCAACCTGACAGCCACACCTGGTGTAAGGGAGGTCATTATAACTATAAGCCACAGTGACTCCCACGTGACATGACCATACATACATAGATAGAAGCAACATAATGAGGGGTGTAACAGACCAGATCAAACAGTGAGGGTGCTCCCCTTCATTGAGCCTCATTTATAAGGAACAGTTGCAGAGCAGTGACCCCCAAATCAGCCATTTCACTGTGAAGGTAAGTATTGAGATGTTCTTTGTCAGATAGGCTGAGTCAATGCTTTAGGTTTCAACACAGTCACTCATTCCAAAAGTGTAAATAACATAAATAAGCTCAATTTTTTTTTCAACTTGACTCCCCCATGGAATTATCCCATCGTGTTTACCTCCAGTTGACAAAAACAAGTGAAAAGATGTAATTATACAGTTAATTTAACAAATTTCAAAAGCCGAGTCTGACAATAGTGCCCCCAAACTAACTGCTGAGGTCTGAGTTTCCCAGTTAGCTTTCTATTTCTAGCCAATTAACTGAAATACTGATGACGCTTTTAATTTTGTCTTAGACCTACACTGACTTACTGTTCTATTAAACTAGGTGCTCGCTGATTTGTTTTCTCTGCAACTGGTGACTCAGAAATAGCAGCAACCTTTAAGGAATTTTTAATGGAGCTGAGCTCCCAAACTTGCAGGCTGATGATATGCACTCCACAGCAGCGTCTGGCAAGTTTGTAGAGGTTCCTAAGGACTGCCTTCCGTAGCAGAATATACACCCAGGGATCTAAAATTTGATTCCACGTTGCCATTCGAAGAGCAAAAAGCGTGGTTTCACAAGTCTCCAGAGAATTATTTCCATTTATTCCAATGTTGGCCATTGTCACCTGAGAAACAAACAAAATAACAAAATCAGTTGATACAGGCATTTTCTTAGTCATATAGTTGTTTAGCTTAACTAGCTAGGCTACAGGGCATCCATTTCATTTTCCACAAAGTGATGTTATTTTGCAAAATACTGACAGAAAGAAAGGAACAGTAGCAAAAACACTGATGTAGACATCTGGATCCTTTGAGTTCAAATTGACATTACAACTACAACAATGATAACTTATTTGGCAAGTCAAACGTACACAAATAGAATGACCCAAGAGAGGACAAAAAATGAGACCAGGAACAGACCTTTTCTTACTTTTGGGAATAGTAAGTTCAAAGCCAACATACATTTGGAAGTTTCAATGAAAAAAACTAAAGTTTATTTATGTAAACCAATTAAAGTTCAGATAAACTAAAGTGTAGATAAACTATAGATAAGAGGTTCTTAAAATTAATTTAGAGCATCTGATACAATTTGCACATGGAAATGGTATTGTTCTGGAATGTTACTTTTAGAATTTTCTGCTTTGTAACCACAATACCGCTTTCTTCTTATTTCTTATTCCCTTCTCTGATTCCTCACCCTCGCTTTAACTTGGCTAAAATATTCCAAAAATGCAATGGAATTTTCTAAGGGTTCTGAGGAAATGAGTCCCCTCTATACTACCACTTGGTCAACAATAACAATGTAGATTTTGGCCTCATGTATTCATTTCCTGACCTCCCGTGATGTTAAAGAGATCATTTTGTGGAATAAGTTCCATAAATGGCCCCAGCTACATGTCAGAACTGGTCCAATCACTGAGCCCAGCTTTGACTTCCAAATAAACAGTTGCAGAACAGACAAACAAGAGGGCTTTGAAAAACCTTGGCTATCAGAAAGAAAGAACGAAAGAAAGAAAGAAAGAAAGAAAGAAAGAAACAAAGAAAGAAACAAAGAGAAAATGAAGCAAAGGTGAAACTGAAAAATTAAGGGAGGGTCAGACCATTACACCACCAGCATTAAGAGAGGGTATAACAAAGCCTAAAACCCAAATGAAAAGAAAATCGTCTTTCTTGTCTTCTTAATGGACGATTATCAGAAAGAAATGTCTTAATTTGGCCTGATATGAATGGTTGAAGGATGAACGTCCCTCATCCAAACCTTCATTACCTACACAACAAAGTACAAACTCCTTAGCTGGCTGGCTCCTTGATGATACATCTGAAGTCTGCTGCAATTCTATATGCTTTGCTCCAACTGCTGTGAAGTCCTCACCTGTCCCAGAAGCACCCTGCCCTTCTGAGCTTTGGCTTGTGCAACTCTATTTTAAACTCCTATGTCCCCTTTCTCTGCCTGATAAACTCCAATCCATCCTTCAAGCCCCATGGAAAATGAGCTCATCTCCATGACATTTTCCCCAACTTTACCAAGATGAATTAGCTCCAAGATGAGTTGCTCCTTCTTCTGTGCTATCACAACCTCCTGTCCATAGCCAATTATATCTCTTACCACACTGTGTGATAATCATGCATTTATCTCTATTATCTGCAAGCATCTCTTTTTTTTTCTAATATCCAGTACAAAAGCTGACACCTAGAACGTACTATTAGAATGAATAAAATTGTATTATTTTCTATTCATTGAGGTTATTTCTAGAAGTACAGCAAAACATGTGATTATCCATCATAACCAACTAATATTTTGAGGCTTAAATGTTTCTGGAAGTTTTAATACAACAGCATCCACTAGTGAAGGATTCCAAAATGCTTTATTGTCACTCAAAGGAACAGGATCTTGCATTCCATGCTAATGCCTTGGGAAATGGCTCTTTCCTTCTGGGTTCATTTCCTAGGGGAATAATGTATCAAACGTTAGACCTAACCATTCTGTAGCTAAATAAGGCCAACCAAGTTTCAACATAGAAAAAAATCACAGTCCTTGGGATGTCTGGGTGACTCAGTTGGTTAAGCGCCTGACTTTGGGTTAGGGTTAGGTTTAGGGTTAGGGTTAGGGTTAGGTCATGATCTCACAGTTCATGAGTTCAGGCCCCTCATCCAGCTCTGTGCTGACAGCTCAGAGCCTGGAGCCTGTTTCATATATGTGTCTCCCTCTCTCTCCCTGTCCCTTCCCCACTCTAACTCTGTCTCTGTCTCTCTCTCAAAAGTAAAAAGATTGAAAAAAAATTGGAAATAAAAAGAAAAAAAATAAAAATAAAAATCCTCATCCAATAAGTACCTGGGTCAAGTATAGGCTCTTATGTCACTGTTCCCCAAGTTATCCAACAGCATAGAACAAATAAACCTTTATGAGCCTAGTTCCTCTTAGAAGAAAGCAGGGCCAAGACTCAGGTAGTTGGATTGAGATATTTTCACTTTACATTTTTTCTTTACTAATCAAATATTTATTGATTATCTGCTATGGGCCAGGCAAGGATGGAGTGGCATACAAGTAGACGTGTGCCTGCCTCCCACGGAATTTGCAATCTATTTGCTGGGGTTTGGGAGATGGGGAGTTGGCTCGGGGATGAATGAATAAGTATTTCTCTTGCCTTGTGAGTATTAAATGAATGTATTTTCTATTAATGATTAGATATGTTCCTAGGAATCTCAGAGCCCAGACAAGACACTGGGAACAAAGTTGGGAACAAAGATGCTTCATGTAATTGCCTAGAACAGCTGGGCCTTGTTTAGAGACATGCAAATTAAAAACACCTGAATAACATGACACGTGCTTCTCAAACTCTCCTCTCTCCTTGCAGTGTGGTCACCAGCTGTGCAAAGACATTGTGTCCTCGGCTAGCGGAAGTATATTATTTATTAGCATATTATTGAAAATTCAGGACAACCTAAGTAACCAACAAAAGATAAATTATGGTAATTTTGTGTAATGGAAAAGTATGCAAGCATTAATGTTTGTGATCCAGAGTTAACTTTTTAAAAAGCAAGTTACTAAACTGTATCAACTAAGTAATCCCAATTTTGGAGGAAAAAAAACCAAAACCAAATATGTAATTTTGCAAAAGTGTAGAAAAAAGACTAGGGTGCATATCAGTATTTCAATTGGTTATATCTAGATAGTAGAATTACAGATAATTTTGATTTTTGCCTTTGGTTAAGCACTAATTTACTAATATTTTAGGTAGATCATGCATTGCTTTTGTAATTCATGCATTTTCCAAGTAATTAGTTGAAATATACTCTTGTACTAAAGAATCAGAACTTGTGTGGATTATTTATGTATGACCCTGACAGGAGAAGTGTGGGGGCTGGGAAGTGAATGAGGAAGTCTGCCATGTTCCCTGGGCTGTGTTTGTCAATAGTCACCTCATAATCCTTGAAAGACTTCTTCTCTGGTCAGCCCACCCAAACTTGGATTCCAGAGAGCTGTGTACAGATTAGATTCTCATTACACACTCCGCCTTTCATCTAATTTCCAAGTGCTATCCATCACATGGAACTAGAGGAATATTATGTGTTATTTTTCTAAAATATCTTCCTTTGAACCTTGACATGTTCATCTTGACTAATGATTAGAATTCTGAGAAATGGACAGGGCCAAGTGTTTGCATATTCTATGGAAAAACCAACTGATTAACATGATCCCTCTAAACACTCTGCACTAAGATGAAAGACAAATAATGAAGTCAAAGAACTATATGGGGGGAAGGGATTATGTTCACTGCTGGTTGCAAAAACCAAAATAGATAGATGGTGGAATAAATCATCCATTCATTTGGACCATGTAATACAATTATATGAATTGTTAAGGTCACCAAAATTAATAAATCGGCCAGAGTATTTACTCATAGATAACAGTTTTATTCTGGAAGCTATTTTATCATCCTCTACTGTAAGTCTATGTATCTTTGGGCCACTATCAGGACCCCAGTGGCTGTTCACAATTAAAAGCAATGGTAAATTCAAAAATCATGCTTCCTTTCCTCTGAGCAATCATAAAAGTAAATCAATCTAGATCTCACATATATATGGAATTTAAAACAAACAAACAAACAATAGCAACAACAACAATAAAAAATAACTCACAGATACAGAGAACAGACCAGTGCTTGCCACAGGTGAGGGACTTTTGTGGTGATCTTAACTAGACTTATTGTGGTGATCATTTTGCAATCTACACAAATATCAAATCATTATGTTGTAAACCTGAAACCAATATAATGTTATATATCAGTTTTATCTGTTTTTTTAAATAAGTAAATCCATCTAGCAGGGATTAGCTTTTGAGTGTTTACTATATCCAGGTATTGTGCTAGATAGTAGTGATGCAGAGATGAATATTTATAGAGAAATCCCATCTAACATATTTTGCTTATGAATCTAGTTTTTACTTCTGTCTCTCACACCAAAATGAAATCTTCTAGAAAGCATATATTTTTCTTTCGTTGGTTCTCTGTTGTATCCCCAGCACCTGCCATACAGTAGGGCAGTCGGTATTTGTTGAAGGCATTAAATGAAGGATGTCCCTATGAGGAGAGCCCAACGAGAAAGCAGACGTTATAATGTCATAGTGTAATACAGGCAGGTAAAAGATGCCATAGGCAGGGCTATTTACTGACATGTGAGCTCAGATGCGGTCATTGGAAATTATAACATTTTGCAATCTTCCCAGTATACCACAACTATAGTTATTCATACTTGACTAATTTTGAATTCATGGTGATTCTGCTGCAGTTTGTCAAAATTTTCTTTGTCACTAGTTTTTAAGGAAATTTAAATGAATACATAATCAAAACCATTTCTGGTGGGATGTCCAACTTCTTTAGACAGCAAACCATTTTCTAGAATTTTATCATCTATTTGCATATGAACAATGTCTATGACAATTATACAGGGTTCTCATCTAGTCCCTGAAGCAGGTGTTTTCACACGTAATTATCTTATTCCAAGAAGCAGACCATAACTTCCGTCCTTTCTGTCATCATAGAACACCAGTTCAGGGACAGTTTCTTTGGGGAATGATAGTGTATACAGAAGTACAATCCACTGATTACAAGTTACTGTCCCTTATAATATTATCAACCAAACACTGATCTTTAGGTCTGGCACTTGAATAACCACAGAGATAGGGGATAGTTGTGAATATGCAATTACAATCCAGCCTTATTGGATGACAAAAAAAAGCTCCATCTGTAAGCTTTACCAATGGACCATTCCATTCTATCTCCATGTTTGAGAAGTTTAGCTTAAGTTATTTGGATGACTAGTGACTATAAAGAACTAGGTAAAGATAATGGATTTTTAAGTGCCACAGCACCTAAGAGTATCTTCAAAGGAGAAATTCCATTTAATTCAATTGTAATGGCAATTTTGGAAAAGGAAAAGTATTCATACAAGTTACTGAATCTGTCTCAACTAAATGGGTGACTTTTAGAGTTAAATATATTTGTGGTGATTTAACCAGATAGCATTTATTCTGGAACTAGAATAGTATTGTATCTCTACAATAGTGACTACAAGAGCCTTCAGGGAAAAAAAAAACAAACTACTCTTGTGCAAATCTAGAAAAATGGGTTTAAAAAAACTGTCAGAAACAGAAACATAGAGGCTCTAACAGGATACTTCTTTACAACTATGAATTTTTTCCATACTTAAATTTACACCATGTAAACTTTTACACCATTAAATATAGAAGGTAGCAATATTTCAGTCATTTCCCATTTACAGACTGCTCATTGAAATTTTTTAAACAGTATTTTGCACATGGTAGATGATTTAGAGATAAGTAAAACTAGAATACTACAATAGGGAGAGGACAAAAGCGTATGGTATTTCTTATACCCCAACTGTAGAACAGCTACAAAATGTTGCCACCCCCAAAGTACAGATCAGTGCTGCAAAATACAAACATTTGTGCAGATTAAATTTTTATTCTCTACTTGATTTGTTGACAGATTAACAAGGGGCACCTGGATGGCTTGGTTGGTTGAGCGTCTGGCTCTTGGACTCAGCTCAGGTCATGAGCTCATGATTCGTGAATTCAAGCCCTGAGTCAGGCTCCAGGCTGATAGTGTGGAGCCTCCTTGGAATTATCTTTCTCTCCCTCTCTCTCTGCTTCTCCCCTTCTCTCTCTCTGTCTCTCTCTCTCTTTCTCAAAATAAATAAGTAAATGTAAAAAAAGAAGAAGATTAACCAAAGACCCAGTCAACAGCACATTCTTGCGCCTGCCTAAAGACTTACAAAGTTGTAAACAAATGAGAGAACAGGGAGTGCTGTATAGATATTGCCCCCTTTGGAATGGGTGCAATCCCAACCATAATACCCATAATACTTCACATGCATCCTTGCTCCTTCACATCAGCTGAAGAAATGATGTGTAAAATGAGCAATGGGAAAAATTTTTAACTAAACAGTACACAGAGACCAAAAAAAAAAAAAAAATGTGTGCTACCTGAAAAATCCAAAAGCTCATCTTTCTAAAGAAGATTCAGTTGTAGAACTGAATTTATGTATTTTAATTTGCTATTGCAGTCTCTTCTCCAAGGTCTGCATCATTTTTTAAGTCTGTTAGTGGGAAGATTTATACCAGACGCCCGAGGTATAACTGTCCATGTTGTCCTCGGCTGTTAGTACTCACAAAAGAATGCTGTAATTTCTTCTTCTGATACTTTTTAAGGGAATAAAACAGTCATTTATCCCAAAACACCAAATATCACAAAATTTCAAATAAATAAAATGTATATATCAGTTATGTCACAGGTGATCATGTCTTTAAGAAAAAATATAGAAAATGTAAAATAGGGGCCTGGGTGGCTCAGTCAGTTAAGCATCTGACTTCAGTGCAGGTCATGATCTCACAGTTCACGGGTTTGAACCCCGAGATGGGCCCTGTGCTGACACCTTGGAGCCTGGAGCCTGCTTCAGATTCTGTCTCCCTCTCTCTCTGCCTCTCTCTCTCTCTCTCTCTCTCTGTCTCTCTCTCAAAAATAAATAAACATTAAAAAAAATTTAAGTAAAAAAAAAAGAAAATGTAAAATAAATACAATCAAAAGATATGTTCTAGAGACCAAAGAGATTGTACTGAGTTACAATAAAAGTAAATTATTCATAACTGAATGAAAACCAACTACCCAGTTAAGAGAACATCCTTATTACAAACTGCAGACCCCTCATAGAACTTGACCATTATCAAAACCCAGGCTGGCACTAGTCCATAAGGACTGGTCATTCCAGCAGTGATGGGATCCTGGATCATGGGAAAGACACAAAGTCTCCTCTAAACCAGAACATGCCACCTAGGAGTGAGAGACATAGCCATGAATACTAACAACAGAAACTAAAACTGAGTATTTCCCTGTGCTAGGAAAGCTCTTTTGATATACAGGTCATATCATCTTCCTAACAACCCTGTGACCTGTGTATTGTTATCTGCATCTTACAGATAAGGAAAGTATGGTCCAGCAAGATAAGAGACCCAACCATGGTAAGCATCAGAGCCTGAATAAAAGCCTGTCCAAGGCCTGTCTTCCTAATTACTACCTCCAGGCTCTGCAGCTTACTGGCTCAATCCTCTGACCAAACTTCACCCAGGAAGAGTAGACGAAGCCTCCTCAGGACTGGGACACATTCAGGAAGGCACTTGCCTGAAGGAACAGAGACCTCACAGCAACCACGCCAAGGAAAGGACGCCGTTAGAATCTGTTTCAGCATCAAGAAAAGTGCCTTTCCTGGCCTTGTTCCTGCCACTTCTTCTGCCAACATCCCCACTCACCTTGAGGCAGTGGTGGGGATAGGAGAAAACAATGCTGAATTAAGGCCCTGCTCCAATCATAAAAATGCCTTAAGAAGTCCTTCTCTTTCTCCCTTCAGATTAACACAGATATACACACCTTGCCCCTGAGATAGGACAAGGATGACAAGGCAGAGGCTGGTAAACAAGATTCCAGATTGATGTCTCCTAGTCAGAGGGGTCCAGGGAATTCCGTTCAAAATTCTTGGCCCAAAGCTAGAGATGATGTAGAGGGCACAATTACATGTTCACGGGATCACTACCACCAAGACGCAAGTTCATACTTCAGAAAGAAAAGCAGGAATGTCACTGAAGGGATTCTAAGAGCAAAGGCAAACAAAATCTGCTTTGCTTATTATATACACAGAACTGTCTACATCACTTCACATGAGAAGACAGAATCACAAAATCTTAGAGAAAGCAGGAAACCTTCCTTCATCTAGTCCAATCCTCTGTATAAAGTGGAAATTCCTTGCAGGTGTCTTTAAGCATCTGGTGGAGAAGACTCAGCCCTACTCATGAGAGAATCTCTTCCATTTAAACTGTGTGAGTTGCTGAACATTCTCTATTATCATGAGCTGAAATTTATGTATTCTAGGTTTGGTTTCCAGAGCACCGTATGATAAGTGCTGTCAGCTTTTCACAACTTTTATAAATAACACTTTTATCTATTTCTCCATTTCTTCTACTGCTCCTCATACAACATGGCTTGCAAATGCCTGGCTATCCACCTCTTATACCTGAGTTTCTCAATCTCCCTTTTAAAAAAATGCACTGGTTGGAAGTAAAATTAACACTTTCTTATATAGTCCGACAAGTACAGAGCTCAGGGGAACAATCGCTTCTTGAAATCTGGAGAAACCACTCCTATCTGTGCCTCCAGGATTATGTCAGCCAGCTTCCCCTTGTGAACAGATCCTGGCTCATTACAGGAAACAAGCTTCTTATTTACTAAAAGTACTCCTAATGAATATGTGGAGCAAGACAACCATCATATTTCCCTGCTTGCTTCCAAATTATTCAGGCTTATATGTCAGGATGTATAAATATTTAGACATGGGGGAAAGCTCTCAGTTTTTCCCCATTGAGGATGATATTAGCCTTGGGTCATTCATATATGGCTTTTATGATCTCAAGGTATGCTCCTTCGATCCCTACTTTCTTGAGGGTTTTTATCAAGAAAGGATGCTGTATTTTGTCAAATGCTTTCTCTGCATCTATTGAGAGGATCATATGGCTCTTGTCCTTTCTTTTATTGATGTGATGAATCATGTTGTTTTGTGGATGTTGAACCAGTCCTACATCCCAGGTATAAATCCCACTTGGTCGTGGTGAATAATTTTTTAATGTATTGTTGGATCCAGTTATCTAATATCTTGTTGAGGATTTTTGCACCCAAGTTTATCAGGGAAATTGGTCTATAGTTCTCCTTTTTAGTGGGGTCTCTGTCTGGTTTTGGAATCAAGGTAATGCTGGCTTCATAAAAAGAGTTTGGAAGTTTTCCTTCCATTTCTATTTTTTGGAACAGTTTCAAGGGAATAGTTGTTAACTCTTCCTTAAATGTTTGGTAGAATTCCCCTAGAAAGCCATCTGGCCCTGGACTCTTGTTTTTTGGCAGATTTTTGATTACTAATTCGATTGCCTTACTGGTTATGGGTCTGTTCAAATTTTCTATTTCTTCCTGTTTCAGTTTTGGTAGTGTATATGTTTCTAGGAATTTGTCCATTTCTTCCAGATTACCCATTTTATTGGCATATAATTGCTCATAATATTCTCTTATTATTGTTTTTATTTCTGTTGTGTTCGTTGTGATCTCTCCTCTTTGATTCTTGATTTTATTTATTTGGGTCCTTTCCTTTTTCTTTTTGATAAAACTGGCTAGTGGTTTATCAATTCCTATTTATAGTTGCACCAAAACCCATAAAATACCTAGGAATAAATCTAACCAAAGAGGTGAAAAATCTATACACTATAGAAAACTATAGAAAGCTTATGAAAGAAATTGAAGAAGACACAAAAAAAATGGAAAAATATTCCACGCTCCTGGATAGGAAGAACAAATATTGTTAAAATGTCAATACTACCCAAAGCAATCTACATATTCAATGGAATCCCTATCAAAGTAACACCGGCATTCTTCACAGAGCTAGAACAAATAATCCTAAAATTTGTATGTAACCAGAAAAGACCCTGAATAGCCAAAGCAATCTTGAAAAAAGGAAACCAAAGCAGGAGGCATCACAATCCCGGACTTCAAGCTATACTACAAAGCTGTAATCATCAAGACAGTATGGTACTGGCACAAGAACAGACACTCAGATCAATGGAACACAGTAGAGAACGCAGAAATGGACCCACAAACGTATGGGCAGCTAATCTTTGACAAAGCAGGAAAGAATATCCAATGGAATAAAGACAGCCTCTTCAGCAAGTGGTGCTGGGAAAACTGGACAGCGACATGCAGAAGAATGAACCTAGATCGCTTTCTTACACCATACCCAAAAATAAACTGGAAATGGATGAAAGACCTCAATGTAAGACAGGAAGCCATCAAATTCCTTGAGGAGAAAGCAGGCAAAACCTCTTTGATCTTGCCCGCAGCAATTTCTTACTCAACACGTCTCTAGAGGCAAGGGAAACAAAAGCAAAAATGAACTACTGGGACCTCATCAAAATGAAAGGCTTCTGCGCAGCGAAGGAAACAATCAGCAAAACTAAAGGCAACCAACAGAATGGGAGAATATATTTGCAAATGACATATCAAATAAAGGGTTAGTATCCAAAATCTATAAAGAATATATCAAACTCAACACCCAAAAAACAAATAATCCAGTGAAGAAAGGGCAAAAGACATAAATAGACACTTCTCCAAAGAAGAAATCCAGATGGCCAACCAACACATGAAAAAATGCTCAACCTCACTCATCATCAGGGAAACACAAATCAAAACCACAATGAGATACCACCTCACAGCTGTCAGAATGGCTAACATGAACAACTCAGGCAACAACAGATGTTGGCGAGAAAGAGGATCTCTTTTGCATTGTTGGTGGGAATGCAAGCTGGTGCAGCCACTCTGGAAAACAGTATGGAGGTTCCTCAAAAAAAATCAATGGATGAATGGATAAAGAAGATGTGGTATATATATACAATGGAGTACTACTCGGCAATCAAAAAGAATGAAATCTTGCCATTTGCAACAACGTGAATGGAACTGGAGAGTATTAGGCTAAGTGAAGTTAGTCAGAGAAAGACAAAAATCATATGACTTAATTCATATGAGGACTTTAAGGGACAAAACAGATGAACATAAGGGAAGGGAAACAAAAATAATATAAAAACAGGGAGGGGTACAAAACAGAAGAGACTCATAAATGTGGAGAACAAACTGAGGGTTACTGGAGGGATTGTGGGAGGGGGATAAGCTAAAGGGGTAAGGGGCACTAAGGAATCTACTCCTGAAATCATTGTTTCATTATATGCTAATTTTTATGTGTATTTAAAAAAATAAATAATTAAATCAAATCAAATAAATAAATATTTAGACATAAATATGCACAGTTATAGCACATATCTGTGGCTATCCTAATGGATTTGTTTTGTGGTATAATACCCAGTTCTGGAGCTTCAGATGTCAACCCCGTGGTAGGACCTCTGTATATGCTCTTTGATCCACTAGCATGATGTCTCTCAAACCGACACCTGCCCTCTCTTGTTCAGTGTCTGATCACTTAAAAACCAGACCATTATGTTGTACGTTCCTAACTTATCCTCCAGACACAATTTAATTATTCATTTATCTTATTTAACTTGTTCATTTTATTTGTCAAATATTTCATAAATGCCACAACAGGTCATTTTCCCTGTCCTTTCCTCACCAGGCAGGACCTGTCTAAATCTCCCACCTTTCCTATCCAATCTTCTCTGGGAAGTCTTTCCTAAATCACTCTATGGCTTGTACTCTCTCATTCTGCATTCCCATTATGCTCTCACCATCCCACTGGTACCATGTGTAAAATATAACCAAATCAAGTCAGCATAATAGCCCTTCAATTATATTGTAAATTCCTTGTATCTTTAACTTTCTCAAATCCTTCTCCTCTACTTTTGACAGGATAATTGGGGAAAAGACTCCCACAGTTGAGATGAGAAAGACAAGAAAAAACAGGTAATTCTGAGCACAGAATTTTGGAGGGTTAAGCAGAAAGTAGGTCAGGCAGTCCCAGATCCAAGAAGTCAAGGATTTACTGAAAAATAAGGGAAGTAAATGAAAGCTTATGTGGACTTGTGTCTCAACGAATGCCTCAGGCTCTCTGACCATTCGTCTATAGCTTACCCAGAGCACCCATGTATTTAAGACTAAAAGAACCTGGTACAATTAAAGTTAGTTTTAAATTTTTAATTATTTTGGGGCACTTGGGTGGCTCAGTCGGTTAAGCGTCCGACTTCAGCTCAGTTCATGATCTCACGGTCCATGAGTTCGAGCCCCGCATCAGGCTCTGTCCTGACAGCTCAGAGCTTGGAGCCTGTTTCAGATTCTGTGTCTCCCTCTCTCTCTCTCTGGCCCTCCCCGACTCATGCTCTTTCTCCTCTCAAAAATAAATAAAATTTTTTTTAAAAATTAAATTTTTAATTATTTTAATGTTTATGCTGAGAGAGAGCGTGAGTGGGGAAGGGCAGAGGGAGAGGGAGACAGAGAATCCCAAGCAGGCTCCACACCATCAGCACAGAGCCCAATGCAGGCCTCAAACTCAAGAACCAGGAGATCATGACCAGACCAAAATCAAGAGTTGAACACTTAACCTACTGAGCCACCCAGGAGCCCCAAATTTTTTATTTTTTTCAAGGGATTAACCAAACATTCCCCCCGGAAGCCTTTACAGTTCAGAGAAATGTCCCTCGTCCTCTGGTCAAATGGGGAATCATTGCAGAGGGTAAAGAAGCAGGGCAGATGCAGAGATTCCCACCTTGGCCAGACCCCAGGAGGGTTTGGGAGCCTGGGGAAGGGCAAGGGGGTACATTCAAAATGCTACACCAGAGACTTCTCTGTCTTAGAGGTCCTGACTAAAGGGCTTCTGCCATCCCTGCACCTCCTGCATCAGCTGTTAAATCAAACTCGCTGACTAATCAAATGAGTTTGATCTAACTTGAGAGAGGCTTTGGCCCACCTACAGCTGGCCATTGACAGCTCCAGCCACAGGGGGCTGCAGGAAGACCAAACTAGTCCACTGGAGTGACTTAGGTGCCGTAGGAATGATGGGATTCCTTTGCCCCAACGTGTCTACAAGAAAGGAGAGAAAGGGAAAGGAAAAGTCCTGTTGGCACTTTATATATTTTAACTATTTCATCCTCACAAAACTCACACGGATTGTTACTATTTTTCTGATAGTCCAGATAAGAAAACAAAATCAGAGAGACATTAACTTGCCAAGTTCACACTGCTGGTTGGTGGAAGAGGCAGGATTTAAACCCAAGTCTGGGTCTGGGGCACCGGGGTGGCTCAGTTGGTTAAACGTTCGACTTCAGCTCAAGTCATGATCTCGCAGTTCACGGGTTCATGTCCTCATCGGGCTCTGTCCTGACAGCTCGAGCCTGGAGCCTGCTTGGGATTCTATGTCTCCCTCTCTCTCCACTCCCCTGCTTATGCTCCATCTGTCTGTCTCTCTTTCTCTCTCTCTCTCAAAAATAAATAAGTAAACATTTAAAAAAATGTTAAACCCAAGTCTATATGGCTTCAAAACTTATGATCTTTAATAAACCATTTCCAGTAATGAAACCAATAATTGTATGATACATTTATGAACAAGATATAAAAAGAAAATAATAACAAACACTTATGAGTACTTACTATGTTCCAGGCACTGTCTTAACATATTTTGCATCTATCATCATATTTAATCCTGTTACCAGTCCTTGAAGAAAACAGTGTTATCTCTATATGAAGATGAAGGAGCTGAAGCATGGAGAAGTATAGTAACTTGCCCAAGGTCATGGCACTAAAATGTGATAGGGTCAGGATTTGAAGAGCTGCAGATGGTGAGTGAGGATGAACATGTTGGCCTCCTTGGCATTCACAGATCTCATTTTGAACTCACTAGGTTCCTATCTCTTTCTGCCCATATCTAGTGTTCTTTCTAGCTGATTCTGTGGTAGGGACCCCTCCCTAAGGAGAGAAAAAAAGGGAGAGAAAACTTCAAGGTAAGCTGGCTAGGTGCCTACGTGACAACATCCCTCAGGACCTTATAAACTGAGACTACTTAATCAGACTACATGTTTGTGTGTGTTACCATATATGTGAGACAAAGAAACAGAAAATGTATAAAAAACTATGCCACGTAACGTTTGGTGCTCAGTTTTTCCGGTACGAACACAACTAAGCGGTGCTGGCATGAATGAAGTTGCTTCCTGGAAATTAAAAAGCCTCAGTGTCATGACTCTCTGTGTGAGAATCCTGCTACAATTCTAGCACTCTCTCACTCAGTATTTCTATTAATGCATTTCACTAATATCTTTTGTGAAAATCAGGAACATATGCTATTAAATACTTTGCTCCAAATCTCTTATGCCCATAACAACAGATGTAAGTGACAGGTAGGGTCATGTACCACAGGTGGATTATGCTTTAAACATTGGCAATGATAGACACTTAAGACATTTTCATCCTAATCAAGAATTTTTTATCTAAAATGTCATAACTAAAGTAATTATTAGCAACTAATGTGTGAGTTAAAGAGAAAAGACCTAGTTGGAAATTAGTGGTAGTATTGGAGGCACGCTGTTTCAGGAACGAAAAACTACTCTGACTGTTGGCAAAACTGTTTCAATAGCAAATGCAGACTGTAGCAGTAAGGTGATTCAGCAAATGTCTGCTCTGAAGCATACCATGTTTTTCCAAAGAGATGTTTCCAACTGGCAAAGTTAGTTTATTATTACAGAAGTTCAGAAAGATTTTCTGACGCACTCTAAGTTCTAGGACCATAATTTTCAAGTTAATGACAATTTTTAATGAAATGAGTGTGCTTTTAAAAATAAAAAGATATCCATTGTCTATTCTTCAACTGTCTCAGAACCAGATACTACAGCTCCATGTACCCCAGAAAGAGAAAGATTTAATCTGTCTTGTGGACTTCTTTATCCCCAGAGCCACACTCAATACTTGGTACATAACAGGCACTCAATAAATACCAAATAAAGAAATAAATAAATTAGAAATTTTAGGGTCCATGGAGGTCCATGATTATTATTGCACACTGTGGGGCACATAGTGGGTGACTAATTATTAATTGGCATACAACCTTCTCTATAACGCACAAAGCTATTCCAATTTACTTCAGTGGCTACACCACCATTATAAATGAATAGCTAACATTCATAATGTTCATGATACCGTTATGTTCAACATCCAATAGAGGACAGATTTAATGAGTTGTGGGGTCTTAAGTGAGGGTGAGGGGAGATCTTTCAAAAAAAATTTTTTTAAGTTTATTTATTTGAGACAGAGAGTAGGGGAGGGGCAGAGAGAGAGAGGGAGAGGGAGAATCCCAAGCAGGCTCCACACTGTCAGCACAGAGCCCAGTGCAGGGCTTGAACTCACCAACCACGAGATCATGACCTGAGCCAAAACTAAGAGTTGGACGCTTAACGGACTGAGCCACCCAGGTGCCCCGAAGAGAGATCTTTTTAAATTCATTTTATTTTACTTATTTACTTACTTATCTATTCTGGTAAGAGACTAAGTTATTTAAAGTGGTAAAATCGGGCCTTGAAAGTTTAGCATAAGTATGTCACTGATGTATATCTTTGGTATGATTTTAGGGATGCAATTGTGATGACATTTTTACATTTCATTAATCGTTACTTCCCTAAGACTTCAAAAAGTCAATCATTTACTGCTTTATCAGTATAATAATAATAATAACAATAATAATAATAAATTTCACTAAATTCTTTTGTTAGTTACAGTTAGTACTGAGGGACCAGCAATCATTGTCTAAAAATCAAACTTACTAAAATATGAAAGCTTACTGCCTTTATGCCATTTAAATTTCTAAATAAAGATTCCCATTGCTTTTTCAGAAATCACAAAAACTCAACTTTTAAATAAAAAGAACCGTTTTACAATGCAGAATATACAGTCATTAGGTTGAGCTGATCTTTCTGGAAAAAAAAATTACTGATTGCCTAAAAGTTCACAGTTGCTAGTAAAAATCTGTATATCAGCTGCCTCTGTAGCTGAAGACTATGGCTTGTATGAAAGTGTAAGAAAACTTTTGAGAATGTGTCAAAGTGGTCTGCGAGAAAGGACACATCAGCCATGCTATCATTTATCCTTAACAAGGGATTCACAGTCCTGCCAGACCTGGCTTTTATGAAGTGGATTGAGTCCACCATCTATTTTATGGATAAGTCCTGGTTATTTCTTCCATGAGCACAAGTGCACTCTATCCCCTTTAATGTGTTACTGTAACCCATCCATGAAATGTTTCCTAATTCACTACTGACCCCAAACTTTTGCTTCACTGAAGGCACCTCATTCCTGTTCCTCTCACAGATCACAATGCCTGTCATGAATATTTCCTTGCTGTGCTACTGACTAAGATATTGTTTACTGCCTCACTTGTAGCTTGCTCACCAATTATATACGTGGTGATCTCATTCTTTTTATTCGTCCAATCCTGAGGACCCCTATTATAAAAAGCCCATGACTTGGCTTCATTCCAATAAAATCACTGGTGTTCTTTCCCTGCACCATGCTGTTCAGGAAGATCTGTACGTAAAACTGTTTGGGACCCTAGATATCTGTGGCAAATGGGGTGTTTGGCTTATACAAGTTATACGTGTCAATTTATACCTCACATCTGCATCATTCCTGCTGACAAATGACACCAAACAAAGCAAAAGACAAAAGCACCAGCACATGCCTAGTAGGATTCAATCATCTCATGTAAGACTATCTCTAGAAATGAGTCATGCCCATAGAGGAGGTTCAGGAATGCTCCTGCGTCCTAGGATCTCAGTATAGTGTTGGCTTGATGCTACATTAACCCTATACTTCAGTAGCCTCTCAGAAAAAAAAAGTATCAGTTTGTCTTCAATTTTCTGTCACTTGAATAGGATATCGCTTTCAAATACAGGTCTAGCAATAATGTTCTAGTTCCAATGAATAACTTAAATTATGTATAGTTCTTGTAGTAGAGAGCAGGACCTGGGTGGGTTTTTTTTAATTTGTTTGTTTTTGTTTTTTAAAGACATACTGTTCATCTGGTATAAATTAATCACAGTAACAAACCACGTCTCCTTGGTATAATCATTATGTGAAGAATTATTATATAAGCATATCACCAATTTCAGAAGACTGCTTCCAATTTACAACTATTGAATTGGAACAGTTTCTAAGATTCTAAAGCAACAAACAAAATATTGTTATACTGCTTTTAGTATTGTGGTATTGTAAAGAATTTGGCTGGCCATTGTCCCTGATTCTTGGGAGGGAGCCTCTAAAGCCTTGGAATTTCCTAAATGGTGGGTATGTCTTTACTATTCATGGTGGACCCCTGGAATCATGGGTGTTTATGCTCATTAGGTGATTCCTGATAGACACCTAGATAATTTCAGGATGAGGGCAGGCCATGCTGGAAAGACCCCTCATGTAGTTACAGATGGTCCCTAAATTATGATCGTCCAACTCATGATTTTTCAACTTTACAATAATACAAAAGCTGTACACATTCAGTAGAAACGGTATTTCAAATTCTGAATTTTGATCTTTTCCCAGGCTAGCCATATGCAGTATGATCCTCTCTTGTGATGCTGCGCAGCACGTGGCAGTGAGCCAAAGCTCCCAGTCAGCAACTTAACCACCAGGGTAAACAAAATGATACACTTATCACCCTTCTGTTCCATACAACTGCTCTATTTTTTTTTAATTTCAGTACAGTATTCAATAAACTACAGGAGGTATTGAAGGCAATTATAAAATAGGTCGTATGTTAGATAATTTTGCCCAACTATAGGCTAATGTAATTGTCCTGAGCATGTTTAGGGTCGGCTAGGCTAAGTTATCATGGTCAGTAGGTTAGATATAGTTAAAGCATTTTGGGGGTGCCTGGACAGCTCAGTCAACTAAGCACCCAACTCTTAATTTTGGCTCAGGTCATGATCTCATGGTTCGTGAGTTCAAGCCCTACACTGGGCTCTGCGCTGACAGTGAGGAGCCTGTTTAGGACTCTCTCCCTCTCTCTCTGCTCCTCCTCCACTTGTGCATTCTCTCTCTCTCTCCCTCTCTCCCTCCCCCCCACCAAATAAAATAAACTTTAAAAAAAGGAAAAATGTTTTAAACACATGAAAGCATTTTTGACTTATAATATTCTCAACTTACAATGGGTTTATCAGGACATCATAATCCCCTCATGAGTTGAGTAAGATCTGTGATGGGTTGAGGCTTTGAGCCATGAGAAATTAGCCTGACCTCCTGGAGATGGACACGATCAATGATTCAGTCACTCATGGGTAGGTAATGAAACCTGATGAAAACTCTGGACACTCAAAGCTCAGGTGAGCATTCTTGGTTGCTGCTACACGGTGATGTATTAGGAAGGTAAAACATCCTGAAGATGTGGAAGCTTCATGTTGGGGACCCTCCCAGGTCTCATCCCATGGGTGGTTTCTTTTGGCGAGCTTGATAGGTATCCTCCACGATAAAACTGTAATCATGAGTATAGTATTTTCTGAGTTCTGTGAGTCATTCCAGAGAATTAACATATCTGAAGATGTAGTGGGTACTCCTGATTTTGTAGTCAGTTGGTCAGAAAAGCAAGGGGCCTGGGAATCCTCAGGCTTGCAGCTAGTGTCTGAAGTGAGGGCAATCTGGAGGGAGAAGGTGCCCCTAATCTGTGAGATCTGAAATAACTCCAGGCAGTTAGCGTCAGAACTGCTTTGCAGGTACCTGGTAACATCTTTGAGCATGTCAGAGTAACAAAGTTAAGTAACACGGGAAGTATTGCAATAGCCCTGGACTGCTTCAGTTTAGGCATCCTGATATTGATCTTGCCAGTTGGAACTGCATACCATTTTCATACCATTAGGAAGCACTTGGGAGGATATGCATGAACTTTTCAATTAAGCCATCTGGTTAACCTAGGTATGGCTAGCAGTAAAAGAAAAAAAAATTTTAAATAAATAAAAAAATTCTCAGCATTTTGTTCTAAATGTAGGGTTTTGAATGGAATTCAAAATCCAGTCCCAGGTTGGGACTGCAAAGAACCTTAAAATTGTGTAGCCTAATTTGTTCATTTCACAAGGACAAAAACAGCTGAGGTGAGGGAGAAAAGTGATTTGCCCAACAGCTATTTTAACATCCAACTGGGACAAGATAAGATCTGTAGTATCTAAAATCATACTGTGATTCTTATCCCCCTGTGGTAACACATTGTTCAGGAACTAAGGCAGATAAATTCTAGTCAGGTTGCCTTGCCACTGAGACAGAAAAAAAAAATGGCACGCAGGATAATCAAATGTCTTGTCTTTCTTCTGTTGATCATTAAAGTAGCACTTTTAACGTCTTCTTTACATTTCTGCTGACCTCCGTAACAATAGGGGTAGACTATGCAGATCCGCACTCATTCTAGAAGCATTTGTAAAGCATCTATTATAAATCAGTACTAGGCATTTAGAGATGTCAAGAAGAATTATTAGGCCCTTCTTTTCTAATGGAAGGAACTTCATCCTCATAAAAGCATAAATGGAGCTATGTAAGTCCTGTAATCAAAGGCCACAAGAGAGCACCATGAAGACAGCTGGGGGTATCGTGAAAGGACTTCTCTGCCAAAGGGATTTGGCCATTATTCTACAGACATGTCAAGTCATTGAAGGATTTTAGGAAAAGAAAGGAAACCAAACTTCCCTATTGCATACATGGGGCACGACCTTGCCAACTTGCTTGAAGCTTTTGACAGGAATGCTTTATCTTGTTGCTTTCCTCTCTACGTGGCTCAGTGACAACAGTGACTTTGCCAAAGCCATGAAGAAGGCACACTTCTAACTTTGTATTCATCAGCCTCTATTATAGAAGTCTTGTGGTAAAAAATGTAGAATTGATTCCTTGTCTGAACAGTTAAAACTCAGTTCTAATTCCTGGCTCCAGTGAGGGGCAGGAAGGAACTTGAACCAGATAGAGAGAATCAGGCACCCACAGCCAACATGTAAGCACATTCAAGGACAACCTCTCAGGCCTCCAGCCCCTTGAGTGGCCAAGGCACCATCTGGGGAGAAAAGCAAGTAGGAGATTCTCGCTGCAGAGGTCCTTCTAGAAGCAGCAGCGGAGGGGATGCTACTGCCTATACAAACTTTTGCTCCTCATGATCCCAGGGACTCAAAATGATACAGTCCATCAAAACACACAAATATAAACCAATTATGCAAAAATCACATACTCATCTAGAAAACGGAATAAATCTTTATTGAGAGGCCTGGCAGTGAAGAATATCAGCTTTATTATCAGGCAGAGCCAAATTGAGGAGTATCTTACAAAATAATGCAAGAATTCTTCAAAACTGTCCAAGTAACAAAAGACAAGGAAAGGCCAAGGAGACATGACAATGAAGGCTGCCATGATAATATAATGCTGGATCTTGAACTGGACACTGGAACAGAACAAAGACATAAGTAGAAAAGCTGGTGATCCAGATAAAGTCTTTATATTGTACTAATGTGATTTTCTTAGTTTTGATAATTATACTATGGAAAGGCAAAATGTTAATATTAGAAGAAACTGGGGCACCTGGGTGGCTCAGTCAGTTAAGCGTCTGACTTCAGTTCAGGTCACGATCTCATGGTTCTGAGTTTGAGCCCTGCATCGGGCTTTCTGCTGACAGCACAGAGCCCACTTCAGATCGTCTGCCCTCCTCTCTTTCTGCCTCTTCCTTGCTCATTCTCTCTGTCCCTCTCTCTCTCTATTCCTCCCCCAAGAAAAGAAAATATTAGAGGAAAATGGGTAAAGGACATACAGGAACTCTCCATAATAATTCTGCAAACTCTTCAGTACCTTTAAAATTATTTTTTAAAAATTTTAAAAGCTTACATGTTTTTTTTAAAGAAATAGAGATTTTTGAGTAGTCTTGGGTTTAAAACATGGTTCTATCACTTATTAGCAATGTGACCTTGAACAATTCCTTAATCTCTCTGTGCCTTAGTTTCCTCATCAGTAAAATGAGAATTAAAAAAAAAATTATAAGCAATTAATTAACTCAAATAATGTATTTAAACACTTAGTATTGTGTCAGGTGCATAATACGTTCCTTAAAAAGTATATCTAGCATTTGCATATGAACATTATCATAATTATTATAATTGTCATTATTATAGTTGTTACTATTAGGATTTTTCTGATCCTGGAGTCACTTCAACAACTAATAAAAATCTTGGGGCGCCTGGGTGGCTCAGTCGGTTATGTGTCCGACTCGATTTGGGCTCAGGTCACAATCCCACGGTTTGTGAGATCCAGTCCCACATCAAGCTCTGCACTGACAGCATGGAGCCTACTTGGGATTCCATCTCTCTCTCTCTGCCCCTCTCCCACTCTTTCTCTCTCTAAGTAAATAAACTTAAAAAAAAAGAACTAATAAAAGTCCAGTACTATTGTAGATAGTATGCATTTATCCTTTCCTTCACTTAGTTGGAGCCAGACAGGGTAACCCTGCCCCAATATGTCTGGGACAAACCAACTCATCCAGTGTATGCAGTTGCTGAGTGTGGTGTGAGAGGGGTGGGAGTTGAAAGGGACAAGTACAGGGATGGAGAAGTTCTCGCTCACTTTGAACAAGTGCCCTCATCAAGTTACATCATTCTGTTAATGAGCAGCTGCCTGAAAGGCAACACCAACAAGAAGGCATCCATACACTGCTTATATGCTGTCAGCCACAACTTTATCTCTGCCTGCCAGAAGTGTTGCTGAGATCTTCTCTTCAGAAATCTGGTGTTAATACTTTTGCTGGATCCGATGCCACTTTTAGATATGTTAGGTATAGAGTTCCCAAGAGTTAGGAGAGTGTCAGGACATGTGAACATGAATGAAATAAATGAAATAAATGAATAAATAAAAATGGATCTCTTTTTTAAACAATGACATGCAGACAGTGCCCGATTTACAAACTTTTGAAATATCATTCATTTGTAAGTTATCATTGAGAGCCCACCATTTATAGCTCACCATAGCAATGCAGTCTACCTATTGTGTAAGCTAGTTTAAAATAGTTGGGGCGCCTGGGTGGCGCAGTCGGTTAAGCGTCTGACTTCAGCCAAGTCACCATCTCGCGGTCTGTGAGTTCGAGCCCCGCGT
Organism: Panthera onca; assembly: GCF_046562875.1. NCBI lineage: Eukaryota > Metazoa > Chordata > Mammalia > Carnivora > Felidae > Panthera > Panthera onca. The sequence goes on from NC_138346.1 coordinate 155,823,919, forward strand.
CAGGCTCTGGGCTGATGGCTCGGAGCCTGGAGCCTGTTTCCGATTCTGTGTCTCCCTCTCTCTCTGCCCCTTCCCCGTTCATGCTCTGTCTCTCTCTGTCCCAAAAATAAATAAAAAACGTTGAAAAAAAAAATTTTAAATAGTGTGCCACTGACACAAAAAATTAACTGAAGTAAAATTCTGTTGCAATGTTAGTAATCCTCACCAAAAAAAATACTGCTTTCTAAATTGAACTTTATGTCCCATCTGAACGCTATGTAGAGTTCCAACTCCCAGATTCTTCATTTCCTTATTAGTCCAAAGGTACTTATATTTGACCTTCACATTCTCCTTTCCCCCAACTCAGACTTTTCTCCAACTCAGACTTTTATTCATGAGAACTTCCCCATGAGCTTCAAATTGAACTATTTCTCCTCCTTCCACTGTTCTAAGGTAGTTATTTCTAGGGCTCACTCTCTAACAGTATTATTCCATCATTTAAAAAGCGAGGGTGGCTCAGTCGGTTAAGCATCCGACTTAGGCTCAGGTCATGATCTCACAGTCCGTGAGTTCGAGACCCGCGTCAGGCTCTGTGCTGACAGCTCAGAGCCTGGAGCCTGTTTTAGATTCTGTGTCTCCCTCTCTCTCTCTGACCCTCCCCTGTTCATGCTCTGTCTCTCTCTGTCTCAAAAAAATAAATAAACATTAAAATATTTTTTTAATTTAAAAAATAAATAAATAAAAAGTAAGTGAAACTTCTGGGGGTGAGGGGAAAGAGAGGGAAATGTGCAACCTGGTTCAATCTTTCTGCAGGGCAATTTGGTAAAATACATCACCAGCCTTTATAAGGTAGTTCCCCTTGAAAAAAAAAAACAATTCCATGTCCATGAATTTATTCTAATCAAGTAAACAGAAATAGTGTGCAAAAATTCACAGGATATTCATCTCAGTGCTGTTTATAAAATAGAAAAATAGAAGCAACCCCCAACAAAATTGGTTATAGTATATCTACACAACGGGATAGCTTGCAGCCATTAAAATGGCATTGCCTAAGGACGCTTGCAAATAAAATATGTTACAGTTAAGAAAATAAAGATTATTAAATAATAGCATTTCAGTTTGATTAACATAATAATTATCACAATAGCTAGAACTTATTGCGTAATTACTATGTATCTTCTGAGACAGGTAGTACCAATATTCCCATTTCAATGATAAGGAAAAAGAGACAAAAGAAAGCTGATTAACTTGCCCAAAGCCAAATCATTAGTAAAGATAATCTGGATCCCAAAGCCACACTCTTAATATACTCTCTCTAATACATGTGTATATGCTTTGAGAAAAGCATGGAAGAATATAAACAAAAATGTAACTGCTTAACAGAGGCTGGGTATGTACTTACGGTTAAAAAAAAAAAAAAAAATCTGAAATGGCCTCGTAATGCCCCAATCCCTGTGGATTTGTGAACGCTCCTGATCCCTGGATTTGTGAATATAAGACATAAATCCCATCATAATTATGCTATATGACACAGGTGACACAGTGAGGCTATCCAGTTGGGTCTAATCTAATCACATGAGCTCCTTTAAAAGCAGAGAACTTTCAGGGCTCCTGGGTGGCTCAGTCAGTTAAGCATCCTACTTCAGCTCAGGTCATGATCTCACAGCTCGTGGGTTCAAGCCCCACGTTGGGCTCTGGGCTGACAGATTCTCTCTCCCTCTCTCTCTGCCCCTCCCCTGCTCACGCACACTCTCTCTCCCAAAATAAATAAATAAACTTTAAAAAAAAAAAAAAAAGCAAACAACTTTCTCCAGCTGGTAGCACAAGAAGTCAGAGAGCAGCTACCAGCCGACCAGAAAACAGGGACCTGAGGTCTTCAGCTGCTGGATTCTGCCAACAACTTTGAAGAAGATTCTTCTCCCAGGCCTCTAGGTTAGAGCCCAAGCCTGCTCTTACCTTGTTTTCAGTTCCCTGGGAGAGAACCCAGATGAACCTACCCAGACTTCTGACTTACAGAACTATGATACTTTAAAGCTGTTTCATACTGCTAAGTTTATTGGAATTTGTTATACAGTAATGGAAAGCTAATGCTGTACTTATGCAGGACTTAAAATTAGGAAATAGTAGAAATCTCCAGTCATTGCACTTAATGGAGAAAATATGGATACATTATAAGATCTGGAACAAGACAAAGATACCCATTATTACCACCAGTGCTTAACATAGTATGGTGGGGCGCCTGTGTGGCTCAGTCAGTTGAGCATCCGATTTCGGCTCAGGTCATGATCTCCCGGTTCTTGAGTTTGAGCCTTGCATCGGGCTCTGTACTTGTGATGTGGAGCATACTTGGGATTCTCTCTCTCTCTCTGCTCCTTCCCCACTTGCACACTCTTTCTCTCTCTAAATAAATAAATAAACTTAAAAACAAACACAAAGCATGGCAATTCCTGGCTAATGCTTTGAGAAAAAAAAATGAGGTTATAAGAATTAGAAAAATATAAACTTTTGTTATCTAAAAATGATAGAATCAATAAATGATTAAAACCAGGGGTGCCTGGGTGGCTCAGTCGCTTAAGCATCTGACTTCTGTGTTGACAGCTCAGAGACTGGAGCCTGCTTCAAATTCTGTGTCTCCCTCTCTCTCTCTCTGCCCCTCCCCACCCCCGTCTCTCTCTCTCAAAAAAAAATAAATATTAAAAAAATGATTAACACCAATAAAAGCATTCAGCAAGTTTCTGAATACATAACCAACTTAGATAAGTCAAAGACACTTCTCTAAACTAACATTACAAACCACAGAATATAATAAAACTCCCATTCAAAATAGCATAGAAATTATAAGGTTTCTAGGAATTTACTTAAGAAATAAACAGGGCTTTTAAAGGGGCTTACATTTTAATTCATCTTTTTCTGTACTTTTCAAATTTCACATAATAAACACACATTACTTTGCTAATAAAAATATAGCAGTGGTGATATTCAAAATATGTAGAACACTGGCACCAATCAGTCAGAATGGCACCGGCAATAAATAGGCAGTTCAGCCTTGCACCTTACAATTGTTAATTAAATGATTATTATATTTCTGTCTCTGAACTGTCTGGGAAGATAAACTTCAGCCTTCTACCTTCTCTGAGAAATTGCTCTGAATTAATTATGTGTACTGTAGTCAGGAAAAAGGGAACACAGCCCAAGAAGATCAAGAAGGCAAGATGGTTTACTGAAAAGATTTCAGAGAGCAAAAAACTGAGCTGGCATGGAAAGTAGGACATGTCTATAAGGCTGGAGAATGGAAAAGCAGGAAAGGGAATTAGCACACGTGGGCTGCACCTGACCATCCTGTCCTTTCTGAAGAGACAGAACAAAAAAGTGCATGTAGCTCATATTGCAACTCTCTGTATGAACTCAGCTGTTCCAAGAATGAGAACACTGGGGACCTTGCCATTACCTGCCTTCAAATTATGAAACAACAGGATTAAAAATCCCTCATGGAGTTTGATTCTCAGATCCCAGGGGCAATCAAAAGATAGTGATTAATGCACAACATACTTAATAAGTACCTTTACAAAATGCACCAGAGCAGTATGTAAATTTAATACAAAAAGCAGCTTAGGAGGTCAAATTATTTTCACCTTATGAACATATTCAAGGTAGGCAATGGAGAGAAACACCCTCTGTATATTTTAACCATGATCCATCCCACAATGAAAGCCAATCATCACAAATTGCTCAAATGATTCACTCCCATCACTAAGAGAGGTCTAAGTAATCCTATGAACAGGTCTGAAAATGACCACCAAAAACACCAAGACTGTTCTCCTTCCCTTAGGAAGTTTTTGCTCAGGAAATTTCCTCCTTGCATACTGTAAACCTGTGGCTCCAATTCCACTCCCTCCTTTCCAGTACAAATTCTATTATTTTTTCCTTTGTGGTATTATTTGCAATACCAGAAAGCCAAGTCCTTCCTCTGTGGTTGTACAGAAGACACTGTGATCTTACGAGGTTTTTCAAATAATAACCCAAAAATGGCCTCACTTAAAAGACCATGACTTTTTCCAGAAATAAACGAGAGGTAAGAAACATCTGTAATCAACAAGAAATTAGGCTTTGCATTCAGGTAAGTGATTTGATAAAATGGCCTTAAGTAGCCCTCAGATTTCCCTGGTTGGATTAACCAGTGAAAGATACAAGGAGCCAAGACTCCTTTAGACCTGTAGGTAAAGGTCCAAAATCCCAAAGAGTCAAACAGTGTCTGGTTGGCATCTTAGAGAAGAACTGACCTTATTAAACACATTCATATTAAGAAACACATCATGAAAAGAAAGGAGGAGGTATAAACCTAAAATGGCATTGACTACAAGTCTATGGAAAAGAAATCAGTGTGAGGAAAAAGATGAGGTCATTTAATCCAAGGAAGAAAAGAAAACAGAAAGTGTATAAATTGATGATTAAATCAAAAGACAGGAATTGCATTCCTAGGAGAGAACTGGCAGTTAAGAGCCTACTTCACTAAACCCAGAGACCACCAGAGACCACAGTGAACCTGAACTCAAGGAGGCTTCCATCAAGAACTTACTGCCCTTCGCCTCTTGGCATAGACTAAACACAGATGAAGTTTCCGCTCACACTTGTTCTTTTGTAATACAGCCAGTTCTGCTCATGCGTCCCCAAATAAACTACACATTCCTTTGAAGTTGGGATCCCATTTTAGTCATGTTTATATACCCATGCAGCACTTGTGCGAATGCCCATGCTAGACACTCAATAAATGTTTTTCAAATTACCTCTGGGTTTCACTATGGTACCAAAGGGAATAATGGTCATAACAGTAACCATTACACAGAATCTTTTACTGGATGTTCACCAGGTATCATGTGAAAACTCATGTTACTTGATTAAACCACTGATGTGGTCAGCATTACTATTATTCATATTTTACAGAGGTTAAAATTGAAGCTCACAAAGATTCTTAGTAATTTTCCAAAGGACGTGTGTCTATCCTGTCCAAACTCATGTAGTGAGAAATTTCTGCATACCACAATAGGCTATATGAGTTCACCTATTAAAAGTAGAGATTCAAGGATAGGCTAAGGAGATTCAGTAGAGTCATATGTTGTGGAGTCAATGCCAATGAAGATGCTCATTGGTGTAGACAACATAGATTGAGGTATCTTTGCATATGATACATGCCTGCTAAATATTTAGTCAGTGAATGCAGCACTGAAGTTGGAAACTCCACCAGTCTTCCAAGTTAGGGAATCCTACTGAGATCCTAACTATGCCATTCAACTGGGAGTCAATACCCATCCTTTCTTCCCAATAACAGAAGGTAGAGAATAGTTTAGCACCCTGACTCAGAAAGCACAGCCTTTTCTCAAGTCAGAATTTGCTGAGGTTTGTTACAGTGGGGTCAGCTGTCTTTCTTTGCCCAGAAAGATTCACTTCTGCAGGGTATTCAAGTTTTAAAATATTTTAGGGCCCTGTAGTAAAACTCCACAAAATAAAATTATATGCCCTGTTCATATTTGACACAGTTTAAATGGGGGGAACTGTGGTATTAAAATCAATTGCAAAAAAGAAAAAATGGCTTTTATTCCAAACTCAAACCCTAAACAAGGGATATATAAACTCCTTGTCGATGGTCCATCTGGCACGTAATGCACACTTTCCTATAAATGCATGCACATGTGTGTCCTTCATGCTATAATTACATATGCCGTAATGACCGAACATTTCTCTTTTGTAGTAAAATAATTATTAGAGCATTTCAAAGCTGACTTCTCAAGAGCCAAGAAATAGAAAACCATTTGTTTCTATTTCTAAAAAACATGAAGTGATTTAATTGTGTGTGTGCGTGTTAGGCTGTGCAAAACCAGAAACAAAAAATTAATAATAATAAAAAGAATTAAAAAAGAGCCAAATAACTTTATTTCAAGAGCAAACTGCAGATGTATAATTGCATATTCTCAGTCAAATTAATGCCCATCAAAATGCCCTTTGCTAAACCAGCAGAGAAGATATACTGAAATTATTAATCAAGCAGAATAGATAAGGTATAATTAAACATTTCCTTTATAATTATACTTCAAGCCTTATGGAGAATTACTTTGAAAATGTTTCCTTTTTTAAAATATTTTTTAACGTTTATTTATTTTTGAGACAGGGAGAGACAGCATGAACGGGAGAGGGTCAGAGAAAGAGGGAGACACAGAATCTGAAACAGGCTTCAGGCTCTGAACTGTCAGCACAGAGCCTGATGCGGGGCTCGAACTCACGGACCGCAAGATCATAACCTGAGCCGAAGTCGGATGCTTAACCGACTGAGCCACCCAGGCGCCCCAAAATGTTTCCCTTTTTACTCACAAGCTAGCCTTTGTTTAATAGTGACTTATTATTTGCTTTACTTCCCAATATAAGTTCAAGAAAAGTAATTTATTCATATTCATGTGTCAAATGAAATGTCAAACAACTTTCTGCTATAGTTCTTCTTCATTGTAACCCATTCTATATCTGGCAACCGAAGTGATCTTTCTAAGCCATGTATCAGATCATATCTTTCCCTTGTTAAGAAACTCTCCAAGGGTTTCCAACTGAATTTCAATCCAAACCCACCACAGCTTATCTGGCCCCTGCTTTCCTCTCCATCATCAGATCCTATCACTTCACCTGGGTTCCCTTGTTCCAGGTAATGGCCTTTGTTTTGTCCCTCATTACAAGCAGCTCATCCCCACCACTGGGTTTTTGAGCTGGCTGTTCCCTCTACCTGCCCACCCTGCCCACCCTCTCCCCATGGCTGGCTCCTTTTTGTCATCCAGGGCTAACCTCATGGTGAGGCCGTCCTTGACCATCCAATCTAAGAGTCCTAGACCCACCCTCAGTTAAAGTACTTATTGCTATTTGAAATCATCCCATTAATTTATTTACTTACATTCTCTCGCGCGCTCTCCAAACAGCCCCTAGCCCTTGGCAACCACTCCTCCAAAAGAATGTAACCTTCGCAAGAGAGGGAATATCACCTGTCTTGTCCAGCACCATAGCCTAGCACCCAGAACAGTGTCTGAAACTTGGCGCCAAGAAAAATATTTATTGAATAAGTGAATGAGCATTTCTAAACATATTATATTTACGGACATGTTTTAATTCCTTTTTTACAGTGAATTCTCACTAAGGCCATATCTTTGGCTCTCTTTAAAAATCAAGGACTATGGCATCCTCTAGCTACAAACATGCCTGGGTATGATTGCAAACAGTAGTGTTCTGATACCAAAGCCATCAGATTTTGCAAGACATTTGGAATAAACAGGCTGTTCAGTGAAAGATGAAGATATTTTCAACATAAAAGTTTGTTTTGTTGTAATGCTCATGGCACCTTCTGGTTTTAATCAAAGCTCACTAGTCCCTCAAAACATTCAGTGAAGACTTCTTTCTCCTGGAAGGGGCTTATTTACCCTTTCAATGACAGAATAAAAATAACACTTCTCAAAGGGTAAAAAAAAATTCTGCACAAAATCCAGGTTATTTTTAATATCCAATACCAACTAACAAAGCTACCATATTTGTTCTAATTTGGAATTTATAATTTACACAGATAAATTAGGACCCTTTTAGGTTGGGGACAGGAGAAGGTAGGAGACTAAGGGCATTGTTAGTGTTCTAGAAAGGAGAAGAGAAGCAAAGAAATTTTTTTAGTTTATTGAAGGCAGGTTTTTTAGCAAATTTGTTCAAAGATTTACTTTCAATCAGGCCTAGGTCAGTACAATAAGAGTACAAAAATAATCTTCCTTTTAATCATGTTTATCTTTCTCCATCACAAGCAACTCAATGTCTTTGAACTGTCTTCCTATCAGAGGTCTTTTTCATGAATCTTGGCTTAAATCTGAAGACATCTTAATTTTAGCTAAAATTTCACTTATAACACACGACCAAGAATGTAGTGTAACTGCTCTTGATGCTAACTGCAAATAACATCAAGCCTTCTATGACTGTATCCTTTGGGTAAATCCTCTGCACACAGAGAGTCATGGTTGAGAAAATATACAACCAAAAATATAATAAAGATTCAATGGGTTGAATTCTCTGTGAAATGCTGAGAGCACTGTGTCTGGCATATGGTAGGAGTTAAAGATTTACAGGTTTTTAAATTAGTTAATCCTTACACTACAAAACAACATTTCTAAGCGAGGAAGAACTTTACATTTAAAATGATCATCACCATTAGAGTTTTACAGCTATATTTCCAAAATTTTACTTTTTTTTCAAAACAATAAAATTTAAAAAATAAAATCTTTATATGATATTCATAGGCATTTAATAACCATAGCTATAAGGATATTGTTTCATCACTAATTTAATTGTGATTAAAGAATTCTATTAGATGAGCTGCATTTTCCTTGAACCTTTCCAAGAAGTATACCAGACATCACAGGAAACATATGACATTGACTCGGTCACTAAAGAGCTCCCTATCCATTTAAGAGATTAGACAATCACACAACAAACAGCATGAATTTTATGATTACATAGAATTAGATGCTATACTTTATCCACAGAAAGAGATATATATGTGGGATAGAATAATCAGAACAGGTTTCATGGAGAAAATTATTACAAATAAAAACAAAGAATTTCAGAATTATGATTCCTCTAATAAAAAGAAAATCAGACTTGAATCAGTGTAATGTGCTATAGTAATATATTCTTAAAGACATGATTTTTAGCCACCAGGTATGTACACATTTGATGACATTTCATGCTAAACTATGGAACTTTGGCATTTTATCTATGAAACAGCCTTTCTTCGAGCAAATTTGAAAGGAAAAATAGTTGATCAGCGTTTATATATGAGCACTCTTTTTATTTTTTTAATAATTTATGTATCTATTCTTTGAGAGAGAGAGAGAGAGAGCGCGCTCACAAGCAGGGGAGGGGCAGAGAGAGAGGGAGACACAGAATCCGAAACAGGCTCCAGGCTCTGAGCTGTCAGCACAGAGTCCGACGCGGGACTCAAATTTGTCAACCATGAGATCATGACCCGAGCCAAAGTCAGGCGCTTAACTGACTGAGCCACCCAGGCGCCCCTGAGCGTTCTGACTTTAATTATAAACATTATTTAAAGAACAACACTTACCTATTATTAAAGTCATGGCACAGGGGCACTTGGGTGGTCCAGTCAATTAAGCGACTGACTCCTGATTTCGGCTCAGGTCATGATCTTGCAGTTTGTGCATCAGGCTCCGTGCTGACAGCATGGAGCCTTCTTGGGATTCTCTCTCTCTCTCCCTCTCTCTCCCTCTCTCTCTGCCCCTCTCCTGCTTGTTCTCTCTCTCTCCCTCAAAAAAAAATAAATATTAAAATGTAATAAAATAATAAATTTAAAAAATCAAAATAAAGTCACTGCACATTCATCCCTCCCTCCCCTCTTCAGACTGTGTGGGGTACTAGGTCTGTCACTGAGTAAGAAACCCTAAGGCTGGGTTTCTCCCTCTACCTACCACAAAGAGTGGCCTTCAGTAGCCAGGAAAAATGAAGTTAATTCCAAAACAGAGATCTTTATCTTTCAAACTAAAACATTTTTTAGTGTTTTGGCCTGACTGGGGAGGAGAGTAGGGAAGGGAGGCCAACAGAAATTCCTCAGAATTCTTTAGGTTCTATTACTTTGCTCAGTACCTGAATACATAGGGCATCACTCAGAAATCACTGGATGCGTGATTTTTGAGTTCTTTATATTGTTTAGCAGATAATCTCTGGGTGAGCTGAATTGATTTGAACTTGAGATTTCGGCAACCATATAAAACAATCCAAGAAATTCAAAAAAATGAAGGCGTAAACAGTTTGGCTACATCTTAATGTCAATTTATACACAAGGGAGGTATTAGAGACAAGGGTACCAATATAGATAAAAGAGGTTATCCATTCATCTTTACAGCCAAATATAAATGGCGTGCTAAATCGACCATATGGAAATCCACATCAATCTAAAACTATCTAAACAAGCAGAAATGGCTTCGTATTACTACCATTTAGCTTACACAGATAAACCTAAAGCATGCAATTAGGAGAAGGTCAATATCACACAGCGGAAATTATTCCCGGACAGACTACTGGATCTGCCACCATCCAGGAGAGCCTCTAGCAAACTAGCTTCAGCACCCAAATCCATAGATCAGCCTACCATAAGCTCCAGGGGATGAACTAAAAAAACAAAGATCTCTTCTAAAAAGCGTGCATTTAGAACTGCTTATTTTTTTTTTTTAGAAAGTCTATATTCCTTTGAAATAAGAAACAGTCTGCCTTTGGACTTTCGGTAGAGAAAAGAATCACCACACATCCTACAATCATTTCAAAATCACGGCATGTTATCAAAGTTTATAAAGACTCTAGAATTTTTAAAATTCTTTGGTATGTCAGGTAGCTTTTTGATTCAGAAATAGTGTATGAGAGAAATAGTGAAATTGTCAGTCGCAAAAATATGTAGTTATAGAAGCATATAAAGATTAAACTGTATCAGAAACAAATTCTCTGAACTACAGTGATCACAAGCATAATAATAAAGACATCTGTTGCTACTTTCTGTTGCAATTTGGAAATAAGCTTTTACATTAGGAAATGAGGAGTAAGAAGGCATTCACACAGTTCTTTCTTTCTAAATTTTTTTAACTTTTATTTATTTTTGAAAGACAGAGAGAGACAGAGCATGAATGGGGGAAGAGCAGAGAGAGAGGGAGACACAGAATCCGAAGCAGGCTCCAGGCTCCATGCTGTCAGCACAGAGCCTGACGAGGGGCTCGAACCCACAAACTGTGAGATCATGACCTAAGCCAAGGTTGGACGCTTAACCGACTGAGCCACCCAGGCACCCAACAGTTCCTTCTTTCTGTATGCAGCTCTAGTCCTGCTTTTCTCCAAAGAGTGCATTTGTAATATCAACAGACCCAAAGAACATGTTATGTTGGAGGAATATTCTCAGAAGCTTCTTCCTAGTGCACAGGTCTTTAGCAATTCTAAACCAAAACCTTAAGCAGGACTGGATGGAGGACAGGCCAACAGCAAGTGCTGATGTCCAGAGTTGTCAGTAGTAGATTCCTGGAACTAATCAGAATTGATTTGCTTTCTAAACTGCAGATTTTACCATGTCCTTCCATACACTGACTCCCTTCTGATTTAACTTCATACTTCCTAAGTTAGCAAAACCAAAGCAGCTAACAGAATACAGGTAGCAGAAAATGAGAAGAAAATTTACTCCCCACATTATCTTTTCTTCAATGTCAGGATTCTGAAGCCCAACCAAGAGGTATGCGGGCATGACAGAGAGGGGGGAGAAGTTCTACTTGTTCTGTTTGAATGTTAAGATGATGCTGCATCCTATTAATAAGAATGTGCCTAAAACTTTCTTAGACTATATCAATAATAGTAAATGCACAACAAAATCCAAAATATACAAGAAGTCTAATGCTACTATTGTAATCATAATTGCTTACCTTAGAAAAAAAAAGAAGAAAAATAGAATTCTATAAATAATAATCTTGATTTAATAGCTATGTATTGAACTTTATAACTTAAAAAAAGAAAATGTAGACTCTTTTCAAATGCCCGTGAAATATTTACAAAATCTGATAGTAAAAAGTTAACTAATTTGAAGAGTAAGATTTATAAGTTGATATAAAAAATTTTAAACTATTAAACTATATAACCCTCTGAAAAGCCTAATTTAAAAAGAAAAAATATAAATATTATATAAAATATTGGTAAAATAAACACATATAAATGTATATATAACTTTTATGTATGATAAATATAAGTTAATAGTTAACAATATCTTCAATTACAAAGAAATTCTCAGTATAAAAGTTTGCTAAGTTTATATTCTTGATGAAATTAAGTTATGTGAAAATATGCCAATGTTGGCTCAAGAAAAAGTAGAAAACTCAAACCAAAAATCAGGAAAAAACTCTGAAACCCTATGAAAAAAACATCAAAATGATGCAAATCACCACAAAACAGCTAACATCCAAGTTACTTAAATTATTCCAGTACATAGAAATAGAATTTCCCTATTGATTTTTTAAACTAGTATAATTCTAGTATCAAAAGCTGAATACAATAAAAGAAGAAAATTATAGACTTTTTTAAACACAAAAAAGTTGTGCATGAACAACTTTCCCCCAAAATACACAAATGCTCAACAAGCCTATGGAAGGATGCTCAACATCATTAGTCAGAAAGGAAATGAAAATCAAAAGCATAATGAGCTACCACTAGATATCCACTAAAACAGCTATTATAAAAAATTTTTTTAAAAGAAAATAACAAGTGTCAGTGAAAATACAGAGACACTGGAACCCTCATACATTGCTGATTGGAAGGCATAATGGTGCAGCTGTTGTGGAAAATAATTTGGTGTTACCTCAAAAAGTTAAACCTAATATTACTACATGACCCAGCAAATTTCACTCCTAGTTATATACCCAAAAGAACTGGAAACAAGTGTTCAAACAAAACCTTGTACACAAATAGCAACACTATTTACAATAGCCAAAGCTGGAAACAACCCAAATGTCCATCAACTAATGAATGGATAAACAAAATGTGGTGTATCCATAGAAATAAATTATCATTCAGCCACAAAAAAAGAATGAAATACTGATACATGCTACAACATGCATGAACCTTGAAAACATCATGCTAACTGAAAGAAGCCAAACAGAAAAGGCGACATATCTTAAGATTCCATTTTTATAAAATTACCAAAATAGGCAAATCCATAAAGGCAGAGAGAGATTGATTAGTGGCTGCCATGGGCCACAAGGTGGGAAACAGGGTCTGGGGAATGACTGCTAAATGGGTATGGGGCTTCCTTTTGGGATGATGAGAATGTTCTAGACATGATAGTGGTGATGGTTACATGACATTTTAAATGTAAAAAATGTCACGGAATTGTACCCCTTAAAATGGTTAAAATAGTGAATGTTACGTTATGTGAATTTTGTCACAATAAAAATAAATTATTATTCTAAAAATGACTTCAGGTATGGGAGATCATGATCATGGAAAGGAACATTGTAATTAATAAACTGAAAGTATGCCTAAGTAAAATGTGAAGAAGATTGTAATTGTACATAAAGTTAAAGATGTATCAGTAGGGTAAAATAAAGGGTCCAGAAAGGCCAAACACATTTAAAAATTTCATACATACTAAAGGTGGAATTTTAAACAGTTGCAGAAAGACCATGGAATAAACTATTTGGGGACAGCTAGCTAACCATTCAAAAGAAAATTCATATCACTAATGTGCAAACTAAACAAAATAAACTATAAGTGTGTTAAAAACATAAATACAAAACATGAAAAAGCAAAAAGAAAAAAGCTACAAGAAAAAAGAGATGAACACCCATATCATCTCAGCCTGAGAAAAGTATTTCTTAACATGAACGCAGTAACCACACAAAAAAATATTGATTCATTCACTACTTATATAAATTAAAATACTAAATTAAAAGGTTAACAATAAATATGGAAAAACAATTGTTTTTATAATAACTGATTTTAAAATTATTTTTATATAATAGAATTATCTGTTTTGTTATCCAAAGAGTTCTTGCAAATCATTCACAGAAACTTCATATTCTCAAAAAAAAGAAGATAATGCCCAATTATATAAGAAAAAGAAAGCTTATTCTGTCAATCAGAGAAATTAAATCAATATATTTTCCTTATCCGATAAGTAAAAGGATATACTCAGAATGCTAATGGTGGTTATCTCTGGAGAGTGGGGATTTGGAAGATTTTTTTCCTTAATTTTAACTTGTAGCTTACTATATTTTTTTACACTAAAATTTTATACTTAAAAAAAACACTGCATTTTTAAAAATAGCTTGAGAGAACACAGTACACAAAATTTAATATTCCTCAATAAGGAAAAGATACCTGTGGAAATAAACAGAAGCCTTTCCTTTCCAACGGAATTCCTAGGACACTGGAGTGCCTCTCTCTTCACTTACACTCCTACCCTGGACTTTCTGCTTCCTTCCCTGCCTAGTCCCTGCTTCTCTCGCAACTCCTGCATTCTGTCTCCCAGTCCTTCCTGGGCATTCCTGTGGGTTTCGTTTTCCTTGTTTTCTGGTCCTCTGCCATGAACATAAATGCAAGAAGCAAAATAAAGGAATACGTAATCATAATAACAATGTCAACCACTGTTGCTGGACTGCTACAGCACTGTTATTATTTAATACTTATTAATGCACCTTTGGGCCCAGATGTTCCTCCACTATCACTAGAGCAATCAATAAAGCAATCAACCCTTTGCCCTGCTCCCAGACAAGGCTGGAAAAATGCAAACAGTTATATTTATCTCACATTACATGTGGAAAGAGAAGGAAAAGGAGGATGCACATATGAGCAAGAGATTGAAGAACGGAGTGCAAAGAACATGGGTAAAATGAAGAAGCTAGAAAATATGATTCCTAGTGTGTGCCTCAGGAGTACTTTCCCAGGTCAAGTCTCCATCTCGGCTTCACCCTCCACCTGGAGAGACACCCCACGTTTTGCTCAGCAAATGCCTGCTGAATGAACAAATCAATGAGTAAAATAACGAGGACATTAAAGCATCAATGAATTATTTTATTTTCTTCATTTCTATTATGAATGTTCACATTTTTTTTATTTTCAGTCCTTCCCAACACTTTCTTTATGTAAAATCTCAGAAAGAGTTGGTGGTTTCTGTAATGCTTCACTTCACCATTTATTTCTCTTCTATATCTTGAGTCACTTTTCTTATCAAATGATAGCATAAAATACTTATTTGAATTATTAACTTGTTATGATATGATTTAATTTTTCTGCTACTCCTGTTTCATTACTTGAAAATTCTTCTAGCTTTCAATATTAGTTTATTACAGCCTGCTGTATTCTTATCTTGTTTCAAACCTGTCCAAATACTGTCTTATTTGTAATTTTATATCTCTAGGAATTATATGCATTATGATCTCTCTTCTCCTTGTTTTTTACAGTTTACATGACCTCACTTAGGATCACATTTACTTCCAGTAATTTTTCCTTCTAAGTGATATACTATAGAAATTTTTCACCTTCATGTTATAAAAAACAATCTCATCCACAAATATTCACAACAGAATACCTGTTACTCTGTTAGAATAGAAAATATAATCAAGTATCTTCATATTTCAATTTGCTACACATACCCTTTCTTCTCATCGTCTACAAGTATTGTTGCTTACAGCACAGATATTGTGACAGTTAAATCACAGAGATTGTTACTATAGTATCTAAAACGCTGCCTTGCACAATGGTAGGTGCTCTATAAATATTTGTCAAATAAATAAACAAATAACTCGTGGCCAGCCATCTACTATAGCATCCATTATTCATTTAATAACTAAAAAGTGCCTTCAATCATCTCATTGACAAAGTTACTGTCTGGCAACATTAATGTTTTGTTGTTGTTTTTTTTTTTTTTTAATTTGAGAGAGAGAGAAAGAGCACACGAGCTGGGGAGAGAGGCAGAGGGAGAGAGAGAGAGTGAGAGAGAATCTTAAGCAGACTCCATGTCCAGCACAGAGCTACATGGGACTCAATCCAACCACCCGGGATCATGACCTGAGCTGAAATCAAGAGTCGGATGCTCAACTGACTGAGCCACCCAGGCACCCCTGCATTAATATTTAATCATAACAGCAACCATAACAATAATAGTATAATAACTGAAGCATATGATACTATGTCAGGCACTATTTTAACTTGCATTATTAATTTATTCAGTCCTCACAACAACCCAAGGAAGTTGAGAACTATTACAACACGTCTTACATATGAGGAAACTGAGGCACAAAGTGGTTATGGTCACTCAGCCAGGAAGTGGAAGAAATAAGACTTATCTTAGCTCTCAGGGTATATCTTTTACTCCAAGCTATAAGCTCTTTGAGGAAAGAGCTTTATCTCTCACTCCCTAGAACTACTCACAACCTGGGCATAATGCCTTATACCTAACAGTCTCAATCATTTTGAACTAATTTTAACTTGATTTAAATAATTTGTACATTAATACCTTGTAAATTATTATAATTATAAAATATTAGAGAATTTGAATAAGATGCAAAAGATTAGCAGGCGACATCTTTACTTCTTATGAGACAGTGAAATAAGGAACAGTGACCCGAAACTTCAGGTGGAAATGTCCAAGAAAAGTTTTATGAAGCTGCGAGCTCCCTATGCTCCTTTCCAGTGCAAGCAAAGCTTCTTCATAGAGGAGAACATGGAAAACATCTGAACTAAACAGGGATGATCTTTTCTAATTGAGATGGTGGGTGGCAGGATTTGGGGATTTTAGATTTACTATGAGCCAATCACTGTACTATCGATGTAGGGAGGTCAAACATTTTTTCTGATAGCACTTTTAAGGAAATAGCATTATTATAATCGGTTGACAACGGCACAAAATTGGCTTAGAGTAGCTCCATGTGACAGCTAAGAGGTGGTAGGGCTGGGATCCTGTCCCCTTCCTGTACTTGAATAACTACAGTACCTAAAGAGAAGGCTTAATTTGAAACTGTGCACTAAAAGCTAAAAATAAATCCTTTTACATAATCCCACTGTCTCTGTCTCCTTCACCACCATACCACAGCCACTCCATTCTGACATTCCACTGTCTGAATTCTTTTTGAGGATTTATTAGCCAAGGGGGAGTGAGAAAAACCACCTCCCCATCTGTATGAAGCCATAATTGTACCCACTCTTTTGTGACACTACCATACTTACACCCAGGACAGAGGATGGACAGAATGACAAACTTATACAAGCTTTGAAAAGTAATATTTGCAAATATCAAAAGGCAGTTTTTTTCCTATTGGATGAAGTCTTCTCTAAATATAGATAAACAGCATTGATATCCGAGGTAAATTTCATGTGATTATAAATGCCTTCCAGAGCAAATATAAATGGAAGGCATTTTATATACCCCCCTGTAAGGATACGACTAAACAAATAAAGTTAAAACTGGCAACCTAGAGAGACTCTGGGCACATTAACATCTTGAATTGTTCTTTAAATGTTTGGGAGCTTAATAAAAACCCCAAGACACATTAAGCCAGAAGATTTTTATATCCAAGGGAGTATAAATAAATCCACATGTTTCTGATTCATTTACACTTGAATCACTCAAGCAATGTTTTTAAGTGCCATCCCAATGTCTATGGTATCTTTGGGCATTTTTATAACTCTTTCTCCTTAAAAACAGGAAATCATGTTTTGTTAAGAGTAAATGAACTTAAAATACCAAAATTATTCCACACCACTGTACACATATAAAGCAGATTTTTATGAAAATCGTCAGCTTAGCAATGTCTTTTTTAATTGATTGACCTTTGCAGGACCAATTTTACACCATATGCTCCATGGAGGGAGATAATAAACTGAAAGGAATTCACCTCCAAAGATGTATACATACCTCAATATATTAGTCGAATCAGACTGTAAACCTATGTGTAATATATGTTCTATTTAGATAATATATGAACAAATGGGCTTCTGAAAGACTGTCTTAAGCTGGACTCTGCAGGAAATAAACTTTGAGACAGAGATCTGCAAGCAGGGAGTGGTTCCGGGGAGTGTGGGATGGTGAGGGAAGCAGGGTTTGGCAAAGAGGGAAGCAGAGTTCAGTGCATTTGCAACAAAGGCCTCAGCCAGTGAGTTCTGAAGTATGGATGACCCTTCAGAAATGTCCTAAATGAGGCAAGGGGGTAAGAGTTTTGTATCTCTACAACCATCCGTCCCTGCATACACAGTGACCAAAGGGTGCACCACAGTCAAGGCAGCTTCCGTGGGCTAAGGGTAACTTCCCGGAGAGCAAGACTCACCTATCATTTGCCATTAGCCCTCTAAGACCTGTTCATTATGATGCCAATACCTTTAGTAATTCAGCCAAACTTCAATCAGCTACCTAATTTTGTTATTTATATCTGACAAACATCTTAGTGACTAAATGTTTAACTACATTGACTAGAAACACTAGCGTAAGAGTAATAACCTTTTTAAAAATCAAGTTCAAAATTTATATACGCAAGAGAACACATTTCTTGGGTAAACCCACCTACATAAGAAATCTATGTACTTTTCATATACTTTACACTTCTTTTCCCAAGTCAAAATTATCTTCTATCCCTGAAGAGAAAGTAAACAAACGTATGGCCTTCTAGTAAAAGATTGTCGAAGTTTAATAGCATCTGCAGTTGCTGACTTAGGGAACAGATTAAAAATTACCACTTGGTTTCAGTATTTGCTTAATTAACTCTTACCTACAAAACTGCGAATCCACATTCTGGTCAATCATTTGCAATCTTTTGACATTCATACTACTTAAGTTACAGTCAACCAGTCAACAAGTATTTATTGCTTTGCCAAACTGGTTAAATAAGCATAGCAATAATAATAAATTCTTTTCAGGGTTACGTATTCTAGAAATGGAACATTAAAAAGAATCATTACTTGTATAAAGGCAAAAATAATAAGAAAATGTTACTTGAAGTGTAGATAAATGGGTTTTTTTTCCCTCACTCTAGAAACAATGAAAGAATGTCTTTAAGATTTATTTATTAAGGAGAAGTGATTCACCTAGGATATGCACAAGACAATTTTATAACTGCCATTTGACTCTTAAAGATTTTTGTATTAATTTGTTGCTAAATGAAATCATAAGCTAATAAGTGCCCATTGTAGTCTCCTGTATTTTTCAGTTGGGATTGTAATTAAACGAATTTATATGAGCTCACCATGTTTAAAACTATAAAATCCAGATATTGTAAAATTTTTAATTTCAAAATTTTAATGAGCTATATTTTAAACTAATACTATTTTTGTACTACATTTCTAAATCTTAATTCCTGAAAACACACATTTCCTCCTTTGGAAAAATAACACATTAAATTTAAAAATTAAAAAAAAAAAAACGGGATTTTTAGGGCAATGAAACTATTCTGCATGATACTGTAATGGTGGACACATGTCAATATACATTTATCAAAACTCACACAATCTACAACACTAAGGTAAAACACTACAGAGTTTAGTCAATAAGAATGTATTGACTCATGAATTGTGACAAATGTACCACACCCAGGTAAGACTTAATAATAAGGATACCTGGGGGTGTGGGAGGGACATGAGAGGGTATATGTGAACTCTGTGCTTACCACTCATTTCCCTGTAACCCTAAAGGTACTCAAGAAAAATAAAGTCTATTAAAAACACAAAGGAAGAGAAAACTCAAACAACAGGATCATCTTACTTTGTATTGACTGAACCTAATCATCAAAATTAATAAAGTTTTCCCTTTGTCATCAGCTACAAATTTAAATAATTTTAGAAAGTATGCCTCTAATGATAAATTCTGATGCACTAAATCTTGTCAAGCACAAACACTATCATCTGCTCCTTTTCATGAGTGCACCTGTATCTTTGTTTCAGTTTGAGGCTTGAACATGACAGTGATAACAGGTCAGAAAATGTGTATAGATGTTCATTCAAATTATAAATCCAAATGGTTTATTGGATTTAGATTGTATGAATCCAGTTGATTCATACTCATCAATCATAGAAAGAAGACACATGATGTAAAGTAGGGCACTGTGGAAGCTGTTCGCATTATAGTACAACTATGGGAATCCAGAAGCTTGATTTCAGAGGCACTTTAAAAATGGACAGTAGACATATGTGGAATTGAAACAAAACAGATGAACATAGGAGAAGGGAAGGAAAAATAAAATAAAGAGAGAGGGAGAGGCAAAGCATAAGAGATTCTGAAATACAGAAGACAAACTGAGGGCTGGTGGAGGGGTGTTGGGTGGGGAGATGGGCTAAATGGGTGATGGGCATTAAGGAGGGCACTTGTTGGGATGAGCACTGGGTGTTTTATGTAAGTGATGAATCACTAAATTCTACTCCTGAAATCATTATTACACTATATGTTAACTAACTCAGACTTAAATAAAATTTAAAAATTAAAAATATAAGATAAAATAAAAATGGAGAATAGAGAATGATGGCTCAGTCATTAATATTTATGCACTTTTTCTAAGCATTTAAGGGAAAAAAACAGAGAAATGTTTCAAATGAGATATTAGTGTTGGGTGCTATTTGGCATTCCCAAACCTGAGTTTTTTATGAGGGCTCCATTTAGAGCTATCTGATGGCCTTAACCTAATGCCCAAGGCACATGTGTCCAGACCACAAAAGTTATAAATCCTTTAGTCAGAATGTGCTATGAAGACCCAGGTCTCCACAAGAGAAACCAGGAATGCAAAGAATGCTTCAAATAAAAGGAGTATGTATCTGTGGTATATCTACCATGCATCTCACACAGAAATAATTCTCACACTAAAAAGTACTGATACATTGGTGTCATAGATGTATTGATAACTTGTAAATAGAACACAGATCTCAGAAATAAAATTATGCTTCTACTAGAAATATGTTCAAAATATGAATTAAATTATATCCAATTTAACAGTGAAGGAAGCCAAGAATTCAGAAAGAGAAATTAAAGAAAAACATAAGTTCAAAATATCCATGATAAGCATGAAATTGTGCTACCTTCCACCGTGTCACCGCAGCTAACCTGTCATTCATTCCTATTTCCCAGTCAGAAGCCAGAATGAAGCAGGATTTTAAACGTGACTGGAACAAACAAAAAACCAAAGCACCAGTGATTATCTCAGTTGTCCAGACTATCTGTATCTCACTGAGTTCACTATTTTGTTGTTTTCAGGATCTCTCCAGCGCTAGGGCCCTCATTTACAATTTTTCTTTAAATATTTTCAGGTACCTCTTTTCTCACCTTCTTCACATTCCCTTTCCAACCTCCAAATTAATTTCAGTGCTATTCATACTCACTTTTTACTTGGAAAAGTTACTGTGTTTCAAAGTTTAAGGAAAAAAGAAGCATTGTCCAAGGGAAATTCCCTTTGTTGAGTGGTGTAAATTAAAATCTCCAAGAATGAGCACTAAAGTGATTCTAAGTATTGATAGAACTGCTCTCTGCTATTCAGATTCAAATAACTAGACTCTGAGCACAGATCAGATCACTGCTTGGGTTCACCCCAGGCCTCCTAAACTGACAACAAGCAGGCCTCAAAATGTTGACCTGCCACTGACAATCTCAACCTGACCCCCACCCCCCGTGGTTGGGTTCTTAGGACCAGTTCAGGCACATCATGAAAAAATATTTAAGTGATTTAACAATTGAAGACGCTAAATTCAAAGTGTGAGGACATAATATGAATAAAGAAATATTCAAAAAGTAGAAATCCTTTTGTTAAATAAAGTCAGCCGTCACGGAATCTGTCAGCCACAGGAGCTCTCCCCAACTTTCTTGTGCATCAGGATCAGCAGGATTGTTGATTAAAACTCCACTGGCAACAATTCTTGGACAGTGGTCCTGCTGGGGGCCTAGGAAAACTGCATCAGTAACAAGTACCGGGCAAAGTATGACCACAACCTTTCTGTTCCATCTACCTTTGTCTCCCCGGTTTGCCTTACTTCTGCCTGCGGACCACCTATATTATTGTCTCTAGCCCATTTCTTCACTGGTACAGAAAAAGGAATAAAAATCATCTTTGCTGCTTTCACTCACTATGTACAGAGGATTCTTTTCTCTTTTGTGACATGTTGTCGACCTTTCTGTCATAAAATGATGAAGGGAGTTAAGGCCATACTTATCAATTATAAGTATTTTTTCCTTCTACCAAGAAGGTAATATAAATGACTTATGTTTGTTGCTAATTCCTTAACTTTAGCCTTCATTTCCAAATAAAAATATCAAGCTGTGAAACATAGCTACTGGCTACATTAAAAAAAAAAAAAAAAAAAAGGAATGGAATGGAATGGAATGGAATGATAAGGGAAGGATCCTTGGCTCTCCTGAGAACCATACCTCTCCCTGAACTATTGGCACTGCTCTTGGGTTGGGGTACTAGTGATCACTTCACCTAATCTATCCATAGACTTCACCTGCACTATCCAACTATCTCAACTCATCACCTCCTCTTGCAAGCCGAGACTTATATGTTTATATGTTTAGTCTTATATGTTTAGAAAAACTCAGTAGCTAATATGCCTTTTCTATAAGTTAAAAGTCTCTGTGACTTGCTACCAAGACTTGGTTGAGTCCACTCCAATACTGTATTATACTTGGTCATTTTTGTTTCACACTTTAGAAACCAATCCTATTAAGTATATTAAAACTATGTTACTCTGTTAAAATTACTCCCTACTCTACTGCAAGCAGGTTACACTATGGTTAGAATTGTTTAGCAAGACCCTTCTTTCAACTCAGGACTTGTGGGAAAATAACCACATGTACCATAAGTAGCTTAATTCTAAGCCAGAGCTGGGTGTTGACATACGTTTTGAGTAGGAATAAACTCCAGCATTAAAAGATTGAACACTGTTGCCCATCAAGACTAACAGCTTCAAAAAACACAACAAACCCTGTATTAAACATGGAAAAATGGAAGAAAGCAGAAATTGTCAAAACGTTAGACGCTTACCAGAAATGGACTCCAGCAAATGCAGGAGACACACATTATAGCCAGGAGCTGGATGACCATTTCAAAATGATGAGACCTGCCTTGTCTGTGCTGCTGACTTTTAAATTTAACTCTTAAAAGTGTAATTCCCGTGATGGCATTGCACAGGAATGAAACGCCAAGGGCTAAGAGCCCCAGAAAAGAAAAGAGTAGAAGATAAAACCTATCTTCCCAGTCTTTGACGTGTTCTGTTTTGTAGAAACACCAGGTCTTCGATGCTTGGATTTTATAGTTTCGATGCCCAAGGATGGGTAGCAAAGCTATGAAAACAGCAAACAAGCACACTCCACTCAACATCATTTTCACATGTTTGGATGTAATTTTCGTTGAATGAAATATTGGTTTGGTGACTCCAATACATCGCTCAATGGCCATCACGCTGCCTAGAAAAAGTGGGCACAGACCAGAGAATACCATGCAGATACCAAAAATACTGCAAAGGATGTTCGACTGGTCAAAGCGGATCCACTCTTTATCAGAAGCGTATACAAAGACTGCTATAGCTCCATTGATGAGGTGGCCAAAGAAGTCTGTGATTACCAGGGCACTAGCGAAAAGCAGAAATGATGCCTTGGACTTCTGTCTAAATCTCTGATAGGCCTTCATGAGAATAGCAATGGCAAGGCTGTTTGATAAGATTCCCACTGTCATGAAGATTACCGAAAAAAATACTGAAACCCGGTTTTCCGTCTGGCAAGTTGTATTTGAAAGGAGCCCAGCTTCAGGAGACACTGGCTGTTTGGAATTGTTCATAGACATCGTTGTGGAGATAAAAAGCTGGCCACTTAAGTCATCTCCCTCTCAAAACTGTGCAGGCTTCTAGTCCGGACATCTGCAGCATAAAGACAGAGGAATTATGAGCCCTGGATAACTGCTCATCTGACATTTAAGACTGAAGCGCCCCAGCACCCTGTGGTGAGAATCAGATTTATCTGGCCTATCATAAGCAAGGTTGCATCATACCAAAGCAGCACACATCTGCCTGTGGTTCCACATTTCATGTTCAAGGTAAAGAGGCTGCCAAACTTGAGACCCTTTGGTTAAGGCTGTGGCCCCTCTGCAAATGGGTGCCTCCTAAATCTCCTCCTGACACTTCACAGACACCTTAAAACTTTTAAAGCTTACAAAATCACTAACAAGATTAGATTTAAACCCAAGAAAATTTGTAAAAGCATACTAGTCTGTTTAAATAATTAAGTGACCATTTCAAGTTTTGCTTTTTTTTTTTTTTTTTTTTTTTTTTCTTTCATAGGCTTTGTCCCCAAACTGCAGATTATTCTTTAGGTAAACTACCTGTTTGTCAGGCGGACAAAACCATCTTCTTCGAACTTTGGGAGGGGGGCGAGTGGACCGGCAAACTCACTGTTGTTAAACGGGGCTTCCCACAGTACGTTCTAAGACTGTTGAATTTAGATCAAATAATAGCAAACCACACAGTCTGGAACCCCTGGAAGGTAGACTGGTGGGTCGCTAAGAACCTTTTCTTGTCGAGCCACAACCTGTGCAGAAATCCCGGCTCTCTCGGTAGGAAAGGAGGCAGGTCATGTACACTGTGAGCACATCTGCCTACATGCTGTTGATCAAGTGACAGCTTCAGGGGAGCGACATCTAACGCGAAGTATTCATTTGTATTCATTTATCGTCCTTTCCGTAGTGTGCTGAGGTCTGAGTCACAGACCTTGATACCCAAGACCACAGCCACCCACTCGCCCCAACTAATTCGATTGGGGTTTCCCCGAGCCGCTTTCCGGGAGGCTGGGAATTACCGAGCCAGCCTTTCCTGGGCCCGGCCCGAGTGGGGACGCCCGGGCTGCCCCGAGGGCGGCCGCCTGCTCCGGGTCTTACTCACAGCTCAACTTTCGCCGTTACTACCCCTCTGCCCCTAAGCCTCCGCTTGCAACATCCTTCCCAAACCTAACTTGCTGAAACTTTCTGCTATTGCTCAAACGCCAAAGGGCCGGTTCCCTTCCTCCCTGGGGGGCGCCAAAGGCCTGCGCTTGCCCCTGCGCGGGACTCCCAAGGGTCGCTGGCCGGGAACCGCGGGACGAGAAGAGAACTCCCCCTTGGCCCAGTTCCCTCCCTTGAGACCCTTTCCACCCGCTTCCTACTCGCGCAGCTCTGAATCGGTTCGCGTCGGCCGGAATACTCTTCTCTCTGAAGATCTCCCGAGCTCGGGCCATCTGGTCCAAACTTGTTGCCAAGCTCAGACTAAGGTGCCCTCCAGTGCGGCTGGGTGAGCGCGCCGCCTCGGTCGGGTGGAGCACCCGGAGGCCGACGCGCGGGAATCCAGCCCCTGGAAAGGTGGTTACCTTGGCCTCCCGGGCCGCCCGCAGGACTGTCGGCGAAGGGCGCGCGGCTCCCAGTGCCATCGCGCGCCCGGCTCCTCTCCCGGCCGCTGCGGGCTCCTCTGGCGCAGCGCCGCGCTCCCGCTCGGCCCCGCTCGGCACCGCAGCACGTCCCTCCGCGCGCTGCCCCAGCCTGGAACCTGCGGGCGCGCTGGGCTCCTCTGGTCCCTCAGCGCCCAGCGGCGCTCGCAGCCTGGGCGGGATGGAGAGCGCGGGTGACCTCAGCCCCCCTTCCTCTCGTCGCTCCTCTCCGCCCCCTTTTCCAGGAGCCCAGAGCCCCACCGCGAGACACCCGGGCTGCGCGCCCCGGTGCAACCGCATCCCCCCTCAGCATCAGAGCGGCCCTTGCAGCAGCCCCACCGCTCAGGGAAAAGTTTTGCTTCAACCTTGTGTTCAAGCTAAAGGCGCCGCCTCTAAAGCTGCAAAATAGGAATCGGGAGAGTTGAGGACAGCCTGCAGACAGCTGTCTTGGCAGCGTGTTGTACTGTCAGATTGTAGTTTGCAGACTGAATTCGCCCCAAATCCACCTCGAAAGGGGTAAAGAAACCAAGGAGGGAGAGAGCGACGGTGGGGCTTAGCCGATATCCCCAGGGGGTTTAAAACAAGTATTCAAGCCACGCGTTGTAAATGAAAGCAGTCGCTGCCTAAGGGTTCACTGTCACTTAGAAGACTGGACTACTTTCTAACTTTTCTAATGTGCGAAGGAGAAGGGACGGGAAGTATTCATGAAGGATACCTGCAGATAAGGGATTAGTAACATTGTAATGATTTTAAAAGCCCAATGTTGACAGTATTTCTAATGGTGTGTTTACCCAGAGTTGTGAATCTAAATTTTGTGGAGATCGTTTTATGATCAAGTGAAGAAATACCCACTACTTCCTTAGGAATTATGATTTGAGTCATTTTAACACTGTAACTGCTTTTTTGCTAATATTGTTTGGATCCATACCTGCTGTGTCTCTTTTTTCCAGCGAAACACTAAAGGAAATCTATTACCGACCCTTGCTCTTTTTTATTTTAGTAAAATGTTGCCACCACCTATGTGAAAAAACAGTGCCACGTGGAAATAAGCCCTCTTTTCTGTTCTAAAATCAGAAGGGACCTCTAAATTCCTGGAAATTGAAAAGGACCATAAAACGCTAAAGTAAGATAAAATAAATTAGCCATTAACTATAGAAAGGAACAACTGCACAGTTTTCCCCTGTGGTAGATACTGAGATTTTTTTTTAATGATATGATCATAACTTGTAAAATAAACTGTTACTCAGGTATGGTCAGGGAATTGAACAATTTGATTAACCAAATATTCTGGTTAGTAAAGGAATATTATATCTGGGTAACCAGTATCCAAAGAACAACTCTACTAAACTATACTTAAAACATGAATGCCATAGAGCAATATTCTTTCCTTGAATGATTAAGAACACTTAATCACATTACATTGCTATTATCTGTTTATTTGTGTCTCTCCCACTGAAATTAATTCTGCGGAGGTCTTGTTCATCTCTCCATCCTCACCTAGGACTGTGCCTGGTCATTTATCTGCTGTTTGCGTTTATCAATGTTACAACCAGCATTTCTAGTGTCATACTTTTGAGACCTTGACAACTCTCCATCTCTCACTGGAGCACCTAACTAACATCAGCTGCTCTATCGTGTAAAAAAAAAAAAAAACAAACAAAAACTCATTAATGTAATGTCGCATCATAACATTCTTTATGTGACATATTCAAAATAGCAAAAACAATAGCAATTTATTTTTCAAAATACTACATAAGTCCCACTTTTTAAAAAAAAGTATCTACTTTGCATGTATTCTTGGAGTTTCTTTTTTAGAATCCAATCCTTAATCAAGACACACTTCACTTGGGATTCCATAAAAGATTCTAAAACACCAACATCTCTTCTCCTCAAGATAAAAACAATGTTACTCTTAGTAGAGCCAGCTACTAATCAGTATGGAAGATTAAACACCTAACTTTTCTTTAAAAATTACACACATACACACACTTTGGCCTTATGGGACCCAAATCTGGTCCTCTATTCCAAGTTCCCAAAGGTAGCCTTTGGCTGCTTATATAAGGAAGAATAACATGTAATTCCACAGACAAGAAAAACAAACAGGTCAAAAATGATTGGGGCGTGGGGAATGGCTGATAAACTCTTCTGAAACATAGTAGTTGGTATCCTGAGAAGTGGATACTCTTATAAAACTATTCATTTACACATGCATTCAACAAAATTTTTGAGCACTTACTTTGTGTCAGGTGCTGTTTCGAGGTGGCAGAGATGCAGCTACGTGAACAAAACACCCCTGCTCAGGTGTGACTTCTAGGCCAAGAGAAGGCACTTACTTTTGTGGCACCTGTGCCGGGAACTTTAAAGTGATTTTAGATGTCCGGGATTCCCTTTGTGTGAAATGGAGGCAAAGCTGATGTCAGCCGGTCTACAAGGAGATAACATACCGGGACAGGTGCGTGCATGGCAATCCACCTTCACTCAGAATTCAGTGCAGGACACTTTGCTAAGGAGACGTGAACACTATAATTAAAGTCAGAGAAACGGGGACTCAGTGACACTGAGGCGGCAATAAAAACTCCATAAAAGTTAAAGGGAGTGTTGGAAGTGGAATTTTATAGTTTTAATAAAACTGTCTAGAAATCTTTTCTGGAATTTGCCATTGAGATTAATAGTAGACACATGCCCTGATTTGGAAACTAATAACTTCTTTCGGTTTTTTATTTTTATTATATAACCATTTGATACATAAAAAGTAATACATGTAACACATTGGTTAATTGTGAATTATAACATAATATAAACACCCATGCACCAACTACCTAATATAAGGACAGCATTCATTTCCTACAAAGCACCACAAAGTCGAGGGGGCTTAAACAATAGAAATTTATCATCTTACAGTCTGGAGGCTACAAGTCCAAAACCTCCTTCTATGGGCTGTGAGGGGGAATCTATTCCATGTCCCAGGCCTGCCTTCTGGTGATTTGCTGGTAATCTTTAGTGTTTCTTGGTTTGTAGATGCATCACTCCAATCTCTACCTTCATCAGCAATCTATGCCATCCTCCCCATGTCTCCGATCTCACAAGGGGTCTTTTAAGGACCCCAGTCACATTGCATTAGGGATCCACTGTACTCCACTATGACCTGGTCTTAATTAATTATGTCTGCAATAACCCTATTTCCAAATAAATTCACATTCTGAGATACTGGGGATTACGACATCAATATATCTTTGGTGGGGGGGGAAGCAATTCAATCCATAACAAGAACCATATTAGAACATTACTGATATTGCTACATTTATTTATATGTTTCTGCCCTATTCCATTCCTCTGTATCTCTCTCTCAGGAATAATAGACATAACCACTATCCTGAATTGTGTGTCTGTCATCATTCTCTTGAATTTCTTTGTTTTATCACATAAATATGCAGATGAACCAACATATTATTTAATTTTCCTTATCTTATAACTTAACCTTCCATAACTTGCTTTTTTCATACAAGATTTATAAGATTCATGCATATTGTTGTATGCAGTAGTAGTTTATTCTTTAACAAAGTTCTATAATATCTCACTGTTTGGATATCCAAATTTTTAAAATATTATTCTGTCAATAACCCTTGGGTTTTGTTCTCAGAAAATATTCTGCTATGAGTATGGTCTCATACTCTTCACCTTATGTAGGAGTTTCTCTAGAATATGTACCTTGTGTGAAATTACTGGATCATAAGGTGTGAGAATGTTCAACTTTACAAGATAATGCTGAAATTTTGTATCAATTCATACTCCTTAAACAGTGCATAAGGATGTCTTGCCAGCCACATTTCGTGATAATGCTTGGAACTGTCTACCTTCTCATTTATTGCCAGCCAGATGGTAGTAAAATGATATTACATTGCAAACCTAAATTACATTTCCCTTTACATTTATGTTTATTCTTCTATAAAATATCTCTTTCATCCAATTTTTTTTCTCATTAATTCTTTTGTGTTCTAGATACTAACCTCTTTCAGTTATACATTTTGAAAACATCTTTTTCCAAATCACACCTTGTCTTTTCATTCTCTTTATGCTATCAATTTTTATGAACAGTTGTTCATTTTTTGCATATTTTTACTTTTTATCTTTTGTATTTTTAATGGAAGTATAGTTGACATTTAATGCTGTGTTAGTTTCACGTATAAAATATAGAATTACCATACAATTCAGGAATTCCACTTCTGGGTGTTTACCCAAAGAAAATGAAAACACTAATTCAAAGACATGTGCACTTCTATATTTACTGCAGCATTATTTACAATAGCTAAGATATGGAAGCAATCTAAATATCGATCAATAGATGAGTGGATAAGAAAGATGTGGTATATACACACATGGAATATTACTTAGCCATAAATAAAGAATAAAATCTGCCATTCACAACAACATGGATGGACCTAGAAGTATTATACTAAGTGAAATAAATCATACAAAAAAAATACACAATGATTTTACTTATACACGGAATCTAAGAAATACAACTAATAAATAACAACAAAAAGAGAAAAAAACTGATAAAGATAGATAACAATCAAGTGGTTGCCAGAGGGAAAGAGTATGAAAGGAAGGGCAAAATAGGTGAAGGGGATTAAGAGGTACAAACTTCCAGTTATAAAATAAATAATTCCATGGGGATGAAAAGTACAGCATAGGGAATATAGTCAATAATACTGTAATAATTGTATATAGTGACAGATGGTAACTACACTTATCCTGGTGAGAACTTTGTAAACTATGTAATTGTCAAATCAGTTTTTAATTTTAATGTGACCAAATTTAAATATTCTAAATCTTATCTTTTGTGTTACCTTTTAGCATTTTTGTGTCACATTTTTTTTTAAATTTTTTTTTTCGTTTATTTATTTTTGAGACAGAGAGAGACAGAGCATGAATGGGGGAGGGTCAGAGAGAGGGAGACACAGAATCTGAAACAGGCTGCAGGCTCTGAGCACACAGCCAGATGCGGGGCTCAAACTCACGGACTGAGAGATCATGACCTGAGCCAAAGTCAGACGCCCAACCGACTGAGCCACCCAGGCGCCCCGTGTCACATTTTTTAAAATATTAATTCCAGTGTAGTTAAGATACAGTGTTATATTAGTTTTAGGTGTACAATATAGTGATTCCACAATTTTATACATTACTCAGTACTCAACAAGATGACTGTACTCTTAATCCTCATCACCTGTTTCACCTTCCCCCCACCCCCAATTTCCCTTCTACTAACCAAGAGTTTGTTCTCTATACTTAAGAGTCTGTTTTTTGGTTTGTCTCTTGTTTTTTCTTTTTTTTTTTCTTAAATTCCACAGATGAGGGAAATCATATGGTATTTGTCTTTCTCTGACAAATTTCTCTTAGCATTATAATCTCTAGCTCTATCTATGTTGTTGAAAATAGCAAGATTTCATTCTTTTTATGGCTACATAATATACTATGTCTTCTTTATCCATTCATTTATTCATAGACACTTGGGCTGCTTCCATTATTATACTAAGCAATAAACATAGGGGTGCATATATCCTTTCAAATTAGTGTTTTCATATTCTTTGGGTAAATACCCAGTACTGCAATTACTGGATCACAGAGTATCTCTATTTTTAATTTTTTTTAACTTATTTTTTAATGTTTATTTGTTTTTGAGAGAGAGACAGACTGCAAGCAGGGGAGGAGCAGAGAGAGGGGGAGACACAGAATCTGAAGCAGACCCCAGGCTCTGAGATGTCAGCACAGAGCCCAATATGGGCTCCAACTCACAAACTGTGAGATCATGACCTGATCTGAAGTCGGGCACTTAACCAATGGAGCCACCCAGGCACCCATCTATTTTTAATTTCTTGAGGAATCTCCATACTATCTTCCACAGGCTGCACCAGTTTGCATTCCTACCAAAAGTGCAAGGGGTTTCCTTTTTCTCCATGTCCTCACAACACTTATTGCTCCTTGTGTTTCTGATTTTAGCCATTCTGACAGGTGTGAGATAATATCTCATTGTGGTTTTGATTTGCATTTCCCTGATGATGAGTGATGCTGAGCATCTTTTCGTGTAACTGTTGACCATCTGGATGTCTTCTTTTTAAGTTTAAATAAACTTTATTTCAATAACCTTGCCTAAGTCTATAAGTCCATATGACTTTTTTTTTTAATTTACATTCAAGTTAGTTAGCCTATAGTACAATGATTTCAGGAGTAGATTCCTTAATGCCCCTTACCCATTTAGCCCATCCCCCCTTCCCATAACCCCTCCAGTAGTAACCCTCTGTTTGTTCTCCATATTTAAGAGTCTCTTATGTTTTGTCCCCCTGCCTGTTTTTATATTATCTTTGCTTCCCTTCACTTGTGTTCATCTGTTCTGTGTCTTAAAGTCCTCATGTGAATGAAGTCATATGATATTTGTCTTTCTCTGATTGACTAATTTCACTTAGCATAATACCCTCTACTTCCATCCACATTGTTGCAAATGGCAAGATTTCATTCTTTTTTATTGCTGACTAATACTCCATTGTATATATGTACCACATCTTCTTTATCCATTCACTGGATGTCTTCTTTAGAGAAATGTCTGTTCACGTCTTCTGCATGTATTTAATTGGATTATTTGTAGGTTTTTGTGTGTTGAGCTGTACAAGTTCTTTATATATTTTGGATACTGACCCTTTATTGGATATGTCATTTGCAGATATCTTCTCCCATTGGGTAGGTTGTCTTTTACTTTTGTTGATTGTTTCCTTGCTGTGTAGAAGCGTTTTACTTTGATGTAGTCCCAATAGTTTATTTTTGCTTTTGTTTCTCTTGCCAGAGAAGACATATCTAGAAAAATATTGCTATGGCAGATGTCAGAGAAATTACTGCCTAGGCTCTTTTCTAGGATTTTTATGGTTTTCTGCCTCGCATTTAGGTCTTTAATCCATTTTGACTTTATTTTTATGTACCGTGTAAGAAAGTGATTCAGTTTCTTTTTTTTTGCAGGTAGCTGTCCATTTTCCCGACATCATTTGCTGAAAAGACTGCCTTTTTTCCATTGCATGTTTTTGCCTGTTTTGTCAAAGATTAATTGACCATACAATTGTGAGTTTACTTCTAGGCTTGCTATTTTGCTCCATTATTTTATGTGCCTATATTTGTGTCAGTACCATACCATTTTTAATACTATACCTTTGTAATATAACTTTAAATCTAGAGTTGTGACACCTCCAGCTTTATTTTTCTTTTTCAAGATTGCTTTGGCTATTCAGGGGTCTTTTGTGATTCCATGTAAATTTTAGGATTGTTTGTTGCAGTTCTGTGAAAAATACTGTTGGTATTTTGATAGGGATTCCATTAAATCTATAGGTTGCTTTGGAGGGATCAACATTTTAACAATATTTGTTATTCCAATCCATGAGCATGGAATGCCTTTCCATTGCTTTGTGTCATCTCAAATTTCTTTCATCGATGTTTTATAGTGTTCAGAGTACAGACCTTTCTCCTCCGTGGTGGTTTATTCCTACGCATTTTTATTATTTTTGGTGCAGCTGTAAATGGGATTATTTTCTCAACTTCCCTTTCTGCTGCTTCATTATTAGTGTATAGAAATGCATGAGATTTCTGTACGTTGACTTTGTATCTTGTGACCTTGCTGAATTCTAGTAGTTTTCTGGTGGGGTCTTTAGGGTTTACTACATATAGTATCATGTCATCTTCAAATAATGACAATTTTACTTCTTCTTTACCAATCTGGATGTCTTTTATTCTTTTTTCATGTATGACTGCTGTGGCTAGGACTTTTGGCACTATGTTGAATAAAAGTGGTGAAAGTGGACATCTTTGTCTTGCCCCTGACCTTGTGGAAAAGCTCTCAGTTTTCCCCATTGAGCATGTTGTTAGCTGTGGGTTTTTCTAAGTCCTTTATTATATTGAAGTATGTTCCCTCTAAATCATTTTGTTGAGGGTTTTCATGATGAATGGATGTTGTACTTTGTCAAATACTTTTTCTGCATTTATTGAAATAATCATATGAGTTTTTATTCATTATTTTATTGATGTGATATATCACATTGATTAACTTCTAAATATTGAACCACTCTTGCATCCCAGGAATAATTCCCTCTTGATCGTGGTGAACGATTTTTTAACGTGTGCTGGGTTCATTTTGCTAGTATTTTGTTGGGCATTTTTGCATCTATGTTCATCAGAGATATTGGCCTGTAGTTGTCTTTTTTTGTGCTGTCTTTATCTGGTTTTGGTATCAGGGTAATGAAAGATCATAGAATGAATTTGGAAGTTTTTCTTCCTTTTCCATTTTTTGGAATAATTTGGGAATAATAGGTATTAACTCTTCTTTAAATCCATGTATGGGGTTTCCTTTTAACTATTCTCCTTCTCTTGCTGCTTTTAAAATTCTCTCTTTAGGGGTGCCTGGGTGGCTCAGTTGGTTAAGCGTCTGACTCTTCACTTCAGCTCAGGTCATGATCTCACAGTTCATGGGTTTGAGCCCCACATCAGGCTCTGTGCTGGCAGTGCAAAGCCTGCTCGGGATTCTGTCTCCCTCTTTTTATGTCCCTCCCCTGCTTACTCTTTATCTCTCTCTCAAATAAAAATTTGAAGAATTTAAAACAAAAAACTTTAAAATTCTCTCTTTATCACTACTTTTTGCCATTTTTTTTTATTTTATTTTTTAATATATGAAATTTACTGTCAAATTGGTTTCCATACAACACCCAGTGCTCATCCCAAAAGGTGCCCTCCTCAATACCCATCACCCACCCTGCCCTCCCTCCCACCCCCCATCAACCCTCAGTTTGTTCTCAGTTTTTAACAGTCTCTAATGCTTTGGCTCTCTCCCACTCTAACCTCTTTTTTTTTTTTTTTTCCTTCCCCTCCCCCATGGGTTTCTGTTATGTTTCTCAGGATCCACATAAGAGTGAAACCATATGGTATCTGTCTTTCTCTGTATGGCTTATTTCACTTAGCATCACACTCTCCAGTTCCATCCATGTTGCTACAAAAGGCCATATTTCATTTTTTCTCATTGCCACGTAGTATTCCATTGTGTATATAAACCACAATTTCTTTATCCATTCATCAGTTGATGGACATTTAGGCTCTTTCCATAATTTGGCTATTGTTGAGAGTGCTGCTATAAACATTGGGGTACAGGTGCCCCTATGCATCAGTACTCCTGTATCCCTTGGATAAATTCCTAGCAGTGCTATTGCTGGGTCATAGGGTAGGTCTATTTTTAATTTTCTGAGGAACCTCCACACTGCTTTCCAGAGCGGCTGCACCAATTTGCATTCCCACCAACAGTGCAAGAGGGTTCCTGTTTCTCCACATCCTCTCCAGCATCTATAGTCTCCTGATTTCTTCATTTTGGCCACTCTGACTGGCGTGAGGTGGTATCTGAGTGTGGTTTTGATTTGTATTTCCCTGATAAGGAGCGACGTTGAACATCTTTTCATGTGCCTGTTGGCCATCCGGATGTCTTCTTTAGAGAAGTGTCTATTCATGTTTTCTGCCCATTTCTTCACTGGGTTATTTGTTTTTCGGGTGTGGAGTTTGATGAGCTCTTTATAGATTTTGGATACTAGCCCTTTGTCCGATGTGTCATTTGCAAATATCTTTTCCCATTTCGTTGGTTGCCTTTTAGTTTTGTTGGTTGTTTCCTTTGCTGTGCAGAAGCTTTTTATCTTCATAAGGTCCCAGTAATTCACTTTTGCTTTTAATTCCCTTGCCTTTGGGGATGTGCCGAGTAAGAGATTGCTACGGCTGAGGTCAGAGAGGTCTTTTCCTGCTTTCTCCTCTAAGGTTTTGATGGTTTCCTGTCTCACATTCAGGTCCTTTACCCATTTTGAGTTTATTTTTGTGAATGGTGTGAGAAAGTGGTCTAGTTTCAACCTTCTGCATGTTGCTGTCCAGTTCTCCCAGCACCATTTGTTAAAGAGACTGTCTTTTTTCCATTGGATGTTCTTTCCTGCTTTGTCAAAGATGAGTTGGCCATACGTTTGTGGGTCTAGTTCTGGGGTTTCTATTCTATTCCATTGGTCTATGTGTCTGTTTTTATGCCAATACCATGCTGTCTTGATGATGACAGCTTTGTAGTAGAGGCTAAAGTCTGGGATTGTG
Source organism: Panthera onca (assembly GCF_046562875.1). Lineage (NCBI taxonomy): Eukaryota > Metazoa > Chordata > Mammalia > Carnivora > Felidae > Panthera > Panthera onca. Next base: position 155,858,999 of record NC_138346.1, read on the forward strand.
ATGCCTCCTGCTTTGGTCTTCTTCTTCAAAATTACTTTGGCTATTCGGGGCCTTTTGTGGTTCCATATGAATTTTAGGATTGCTTGTTCTAGTTTCGAGAAGAATGCTGGTGCAATTTTGATTGGGATTGCATTGAATGTGTAGATAGCTTTGGGTAGTATTGACATTTTGACAATATTTATTCTTCCAATCCATGAGCAGGGAATGTCTTTCCATTTCTTTATATCTTCTTCAATTACCTGCATAAGCTTTCTATAGTTTTCAGCATACAGATCTTTTACATCTTTGGTTAGATTTATTCCTAGGTATTTTATGCTTCTTGGTGCAATTGTGAATGGGATCAGTTTCTTCATTTGTCTTTCTGTTGCTTCATTGTTAGTGTATAAGAATGCAACTGATTTCTGCACGTTGATTTTGTATCCTGCAACTTTGCTGAATTCATGTATCAGTTCTAGCAGACTTTTGGTGGAGTCTATCGGATTTTCCATGTATAATATCATGTCCTCTGCAAAAAGCGAAAGCTTGACTTCATCTTTGCCAGTTTTGATGCCTTTGATTTCCTTTTGTTGTCTGATTGCTGATGCTAGAACTTCCAGCACTATATTAAACAGCAGCGGTGACAGTGGGCATCCCTGTCGTGTTCCTGATCTCAGGGAAAAAGCTCTCAGTTTTTCCCCGTTGAGGATGATGTTAGCTGTGGGCTTTTCATAAATGGCCTTTATGATCTTTAAGTATGTTCCTTCTATCCCGACTTTCTCAAGGGTTTTTATTAAGAAAGGGTGCTGGATTTTGTCAAAGGCCTTTTCTGCATCGATTGACAGGATCATATGGTTCTTCTCTTTTTTTTTGTTAATGTGATGTATCACGTTGATCGATTTGCGAATGTTGAACCAGCCCTGCATCCCAGGAATGAATCCCACTTGATCATGGTGAATAATTCTTTTTATATGCTGTTGAATTCGATTTGCTAGTATCTTATTAAGAATTTTTGCATCCATATTCATCAGGGATATTGGCCTGTAGTTCTCTTTTTTTACTGGGTCTCTGTCTGGTTTAGGAATCAAAGTAATACTGGCTTCATAGAATGAGTCTGGAAGTTTTCCTTCCCTTTCTATTTCTTGGAATAGCTTGAGAAGGATAGGTATTATCTCTGCTTTAAATGTCTGGTAGAACTCCCCTGGGAAGCCATCTGGTCCTGGACTCTTATTTGTTGGGAGATTTTTGATAACCGATTCAATTTCTTCTCTGGTTATGGGTCTGTTCAAGCTTTCTATTTCCTCCTGATTGAGTTTGGGAAGAGTGTGGGTGTTTAGAAATTTGTCCATTTCTTCCAGGTTGTCCAATTTGCTGGCATATAATTTTTCATAGTATTCCTTGATAATTGTTTGTATCTCTGAGGGATTGGTTGTAATCATTCCATTTTCGTTCATGATTTTATCTATTTGGGTCATCTCCCTTTTCTTTTTGAGAAGCCTGGCTAGAGGTTTGTCAATTTTGTTTATTTTTTCAAAAAACCAACTCTTGGTTTCGTTGATCTGCTCTACAGTTTTTTTAGATTCTATATTGTTTATTTCTGCTCTGATCTTTATTCTTTCTCTTCTTCTGCTGGGTTTAGGCTGCCTTTGCTGTTCTGCTTCTATTTCCTTTAGGTGTGCTGTTAGATTTTGTATTTGGGATTTTTCTTGTTTCTTGAGATAGGCCTGGATTGCAATGTATTTTCCTCTCAGGACTGCCTTCGCTGCATCCCAAAGCGTTTGGATTGTTGTATTTTCATTTTCGTTTGTTTCCATATATGTTTTAATTTCTTCTCTAATTGCCTGGTTGACCCACTCATTCGTTAGTAGGGTGTTCTTTAACCTCCATGCTTTTGGAGGTTTTCCAGACTTTTTCCTGTGGTTGATTTCAAGCTTCATAGCATTGTGGTCTGAAAGTATGCATGGTATAATTTCAATTCTTGTAAACTTATGAAGGGCTGTTTTGTGACCCAGTATATGATCTATCTTGGAGAATGTTCCATGTGCACTCGAGAAGAAAGTATATTCTGTTGCTTTGGGATGCAGAGTTCTAAATATATCTGTCAAGTCCATCTGATCCAATGTATCATTCAGGGCCCTTGTTTCTTTATTGACTGTGTGTCTAGATGATCTATCCATTTCTGTAAGTGGGGTGTTAAAGTCCCCTGCAATGACCACATTCTTATCAATAAGGTTGCTTATGTTTATGAGTAATTGTTTTATATATCTGGGGGCTCGGGTATTTGGCGCATAGACATTTATAATAGTTAGCTCTTCCTGGTGGATAGACCCTGTGATTATTATATAATGCCCTTCTTCATCTCTTGTTACAGCCTTTAATTTAAAGTCTAGTTTGTCTGATATAAGTATGGCTACTCCAGCTTTCTTTTGGCTTCCAGGAGCATGATAAATAGTTCTCCATCCCCTCACTCTCAATCTAAAGGTGTCCTCAGATCTAAAATGAGTCTCTTGTAGACAGCAAATAGATGGGTCTTGTTTTTTTATCCATTCTGATACCCTATGTCTTTTAGTTGGTGCATTTAATCCATTTACATTCAGTGTTATTATAGAAAGATATGGGTTTAGAGTCATTGTGATGTCTGTATGTTTTATGCTTGTAGTGATGTCTCTGGTACTTTGTCTCACAGGATCCCCCTTAGGATCTCTTGTAGGGCTGGTTTCGTGGTGACAAATTCCTTCAGTTTTTGTTTGTTTGGGAAGACCTTTATCTCTCCTTCTATTCTAAATGACAGACTTGCTGGATAAAGGATTCTCGGCTGCATATTTTTTCTGTTTAGCACACTGTAGATATCGTGCCAAGCCTTTCTGGCCTGCCAAGTTTCAAAGGAGAGATCAGTCACGAGTCTTATAGGTCTCCCTTTATATGTGAGGGCACGTTTATCCCTTGCTGCTTTCAGAATTTTCTCTTTATCCTTGTATTTTGCCAGTTTCACTATGATATGTCGTGCAGAAGATCGATTCAAGTTACGTCTGAAGGGAGTTCTCTGTGCCTCTTGGATTTCAATGCCTTTTTCCTTCCCCAGTTCAGGGAAGTTCTCAGCTATAATTTGTTCAAGTACCCCTTCAGCACCCTTCCCTCTCTCTTCCTCCTCTGGGATACCAATTATGCGTATATTATTTTTTTTTAGTGTATCACTTAGTTCTCTAATTTTCCCCTCATACTCCTGGATTTTTTTATCTCTCTTTCTTTCAGCTTCCTCTTTCTCCATAACTTTATCTTCTAGTTCACCTATTCTCTCCTCTGCCTCTTCAAGCCGAGCCATCGTGGATTCCATTTTGTTTTGCAATTCGTTTAAAGCGTTTTTCAACTCCTCGTGACTGTTCCTTAGTCCCTCGATCTTTGTGGCAAGAGATTCTCTGCTGTCCTGTATACTGTTTTCAAGCCCAGCGATTAATTTTATGACTATTATTCTAAATTCACTTTCTGTTATATTATTTAAATCCTTTTTGATCAGTTCATTAGCTGTTGTTATTTCCTGGAGATTCTTCTGAGGGGAATTCTTCCGTTTGGTCATTTTGGAGAGTCCCTGGCGTGGTGAGGACCTGCAGGGCACTTCCCCTGTGCTGTGGTGTATAACTGGAGTTAGTGGGCGGGGCCGCAGTCCGACCCGATGTCTGCCCCCAGCCCACTGCTGGGGCCACAGTCAGACTGGTGTGTGCCTTCTCTTCCCCTCTCCTAGGGGCGGGATTCACTGTGGGGTGGCGTGTCCCGTCTGGGCTACTTGCACACTGCCAGGCTTGTGTTGCTGGGGATCTGGCGTATTAGCTGGGGTGGGTAGGCAAGGTGCACGGGGGCTGGAGGGGCAGGCTTAGCTCGCTTCTCCTTAGGTGATCCACTTCAGGAGGGGCCCTGTGGCAGCGGGAGGGAGTCAGATCCGCTGCCGGAGGTTTGGCTCCGCAGAAGCACAGAGTTGGGTGTTTGCGCGGAGCGAGCAAGTTCCCTGGCAGGAACTGGTTCCCTTTGGGATTTTGGCTGGGGGATGGGCGGGGGAGATGGCGCTGGCGCCTTTGTTCCCCGCCAAGCTGAGCTCTGCCGTCCGGGGGCTCAGCAGCTCTCCCTCCCTTTGTCCTCCAGCCTTCCCGCTTTCCGAGCAGAGCTGTTAACTTATGACCTCCCAGACGCTAAGTCGCGCTTGCTGTCGGAACACAGTCCGTCCGGCCCCTCCGCTTTTGCCAGCCAGACTCGGGGGCTCTGCTTGGCCGGCGAGCCGCCCCTCCGCCCCGGCTCCCTCCCGCCAGTCCGTGGAGTGCGCACCGCCTCGCCGCCCTTCCTACCCTCTTCCGTGGGCCTCTAGTCTGCGCTTGACTCCGGAGACTCCCTTCTGCTAATCCTCTGGCGGTTTTCTGGGTTCTTTAGGCAGGTGTAGGTGGAATCTAAGTGATCGGCAGGACGCGCTGTGAGCCCCGCGTCCTCCTACGCCGCCATCTTCCGGAACCCCGTCCTACTTTTTGCCATTTTTATCACTATGTATCTCAGCGTGTACCTCCTTGGGTTGATCTTATTGGGGGCTCTCTGTGCTTCCTAAATCTGGATCTCTGTCCCTTCTCCAGATTAGGAAAGGTCTTCAACTATCATTTCATCAAATAAATTTTCTGCCCTCTTTTCTCCCTCTTCTTCTGGGATCCCTATAATGCAAATGTTATTATATTTGATGATGTCACTGAGTTCCCTCATTCTGTTTCCATTTTGTGTAATTTTTTTTTTTCTTTCACCTGCTCAGCATGATTACTTTCCATTACTCTGTCCTCCAGGTCACTGATTTGTTCTTTTGCTTCCTCTGGTCTGCTATTTATTCCATCTAGTATATTTCTAATTTAATTTATTGTGTTCTTCATCTCTGACTTTTTTTTTCCTCTTCGTTAAATGTTTCACTGATGTCCTCCACTCTCTTCTCAAGTCCAGTGAGTATCTTTATGATCATTACCTGAAATTTTCTTTTTTTAATGTTTATTTATTTATTTTTGAGAGAAAAGGACAGAGCACAAGTGGGGGAGGGGCAGAGAGAGAGGGAGACACAGAATCTGAAGCAGGATCCAGATTCTGAGCTGTCAGTGCAGAGCCCAACACAGGGCTCAAACCCATGAACTGTGAGATCATGACCTGAGACAAAGTTGGACACTCAACTGACTGAGCCACCCAGGCACCCCCATAACTTTAAATTTTCTATCAGACATATTACAGATCTCCATTTTGCATAGGTATCTTGCTGTGATTTTGTCTTATTCTTTCATTTGGGATATATTCTTTTGTCTCCTCATTTTGTATACCTCTCTGTGTCTGTTTCTGTGCATTAGGAAAGTCAGCTATATACCCTTCTCTTTAAAGTAATGGCCTTATGAAGATGTCCTGGAGTGCCCCCAGTACAGTCTCCCCTGTTTACCAGAACCTGGCACTTCAGAGGTGATTCCTATGTGTGTTGTACGTGCCCTGCTATTGTGGCTAAGCTGATTTTCCCTTCAGTCCAGTCATCTGCTCTCTGCCTGTTGTAGGCAGTGTTTCGTCACCATGGTGTTAATGAGCCAATCTGGGCCACCTTGGGCTTGAGCTGAGTCAGACCAGGCATTTGCTAGAGATGCAGTATCACCAAACTTCAAGGTGCTTTCCCTGTGTTGTCCCCTGAGAAGCTTTCATTGGCAGGTGGGGCCTCCAATCAGACTGTCTTCCCCCAGCCCACTGCTGGGACCATAGTCTGACCGGTGTGTATGGTTATCTTTACTTCTCCCCAGGACAAGAGTCACTTTGGAGTGGTGTTGGCCTCTCTCAGGGCTGCTTTCACACAGCCCAGCTTGTGGCCCTGGTTTGGATGGGCTTCAGCCAAGAGCACATTGAAGGGAATGGATCCAAAACACGCATGGGGGTGGGGCACATAGTTTTAGCAAGGTTTGCGTTTTGGTCCTCTATAAGAGGGACCTGCCATTGCCACTGCCAGGACTGAGGCCAACCAAATTTGAGTGGGCAGATCCGCAAAGCACATAGGTCAGGAGATACGGTGTTAGAAAAGTTTGCACTGGTCTTCTGAGAGAGGGGACTGACAGCACCAGAACCAAAGCAGGCCTGCCTGGAGGGGGCAGATCTGTTGAGGCATAACAGGGGGAACAGGGGGCACAGCATTAGCAAGTTAGGTAGGGAATGTCAGTGCCATGCTAGTTTCCTCTGTTGCCTGTGTGTTTAAGCTGGGTGGGGGGGTAGAAATGGTGCCTACCAGCTCCTTTATTCCTGGAGGAGTCTCCCAACATCTCTGTGGCTCTGAGATTAGTAAATAACTCTCCTTCCCATATGCCTCAGGCATTTTTCAAACTACTGCTTCTATGCTGTATCTCCAGGGGCTATTGTGCTTTCTTTTTATTGGCAAGGACTCAGTTTCCTCTTGCCCTCCCCACTCTCCCAAAGCTGAGCTCACTGATTTTTAAAATTCCAGGTTTTAAGTCCTGCTGGTGTAAGAATTCATGAAATTCAACCCCTCTGGTTTTCAAAGCCAAATGTTATAGGGATTCATCTTCCCCATGCAAGCTCCCTGGTGTGATAGTCTGTTTCTCTCCCCTCTCCGTGCCTACCAGTCCCTCCCCACCTCATCTTCACACTTCCTACCCTCTTCAATGTGGCTTTTTCCCTACATTTAGTTATGAAGTTTGTTCTGCCAGTCATCAGGTTGTTTTCTCGATCATTTACATTAATATGAATGTTATCTAGTTGTATCTATGGGACAAGGTAAGCTTAGAATCCTCCTACTCTGCCATCTTCCCAGCAATTCACCCCCTGTGTCACATTTTAAGTTTTTCCATATTATAAAGATATTCTACTATACATTTTCTAAACATTTTATCATTCTTATCTTCCATATTTAAGTCTTCAATCTTTCAGATAATGATTTTTGAGTATTATGTGAGGTAGGAATCCAGGGTTTTTTCTCCATACAGATAACTGATTTTTGTGGTGCTATTACTAAATCATCTTTTTATTTGGGGTCGAATTATGTCCCTCACACCCAAATTCATATGTTGAAGTCCTAACCCCCAGTGCTTCAGAATGTGACCTTATTTGGAGATAAGGTCTTGGGTAGTAAAGTTAAAATGAGGTCATCAGGGTAGGCCCTGATCCAATATGACTGGTGTCCTAATAAAAAAAAGAAAGAAAGAAATTTGGAGACAGATACATACAGGAAGAACACAATGTGAACATGAAGATGGCCAGCAACAAGCCAAGGAAACAGGCCTGGAGCAGAATCTTTCCTCACAGACCTCGGAAAAAACTAACCCTGCCCAAACCTTGCTTTTAGACTTCTAGCCTCCAGAACTGTGAGATAATAAATTTTTGTTATTTAATCCACCCAGTTTGTGGTCATTTTTTGTGGCAGCCCTAGCAAATTGATACAGCACACACCGCCCCCCCCCCCCCCCCCCCGCCGCTTCATCACTAACTATACATTCATGGGAAAACTATTTTTGGTGACTTCCTACTGTATAGTAAAAACTATACTAAATATTTTAATTATGTTATGATATTTAATCTTGTAAACCAATGTAGGAAGTCCAAGTGGCCATCACCTCTCATCTGAATTATGGCAACAACCTCCTCCTAATTGTCTCCAGGCTTGTTTGACTCTAATCCATTGCCCCATGCAGTCACATTGATCTATTGAGTATGGGTTCCAAGGCCAGACTGGCCAAGTTCATATTCAAGGCTCTCCACTTACAACTAGTTCCATAACCTTAGGAAATTACCTAATTCTTTTATGCCTTGATTTTCTCATGTTAATAATGCAAAAAATAACAATACCTATCTCACAGACTTGTTATAAAAATTAAATTAAATTAGTTAAGTGCTTTGAAGAGTACCTGGTGCTCCATATATGGTAGATCTTTATAAAATGCAAATATGGTTATGTTGGGTCCCAAATTACAACCTTGAAATGGCTTTCCATTTCTCATCATTTCTCCCAAGCAGTTTCTCTGGGGCCTCAGTTTGAAAGAGGCTAATTTCTTAAAAACATTAATTAGGTTTGGGAAAGCTGGCAAACAAATATTAAATAGAATTCTTTATTGAAGAACATTAACAGATACTACTGTGCATTGTGAATATTCTGGAAGGAACAGAATGCTCAGCAGTCCCCCTGCCCTCTGGTCCTAGTGCTATTGTCACTCTTAGGACACTCTGAACTCTTCAACATGGTTTTCCTAATCTATCCAGCCGCTTCTCCGCAAGGCTTAACTCACTCCTCACCCTTAGAGCTCAATGTCTCAGCACCATTGACACTCTCAGGACTTGAACCCTATCCCTTGGCCTTCATTCACCTCCTATCTTTAACAATTTTCCTTCAACCCCTCATGCATTGCCTGACTCCTATTCAGGCTTCAGGGCTCAGCGCCCCAGAAGTTAGTGTGCTTTCTATACATTGTGCCAACTGCACATCTGCCATTGCCATTGTGTTTTCACCATTTTTTACATGCTGAGAAGGTGCTCGGGAATGAATGAATGAATCATGAGTGAATGAATGAAGAAATGAAAAAATAAAATATGTATACTACAGAGGTGGAAACCCAAGCATAAAGAAATGACTTGCCTGATTAGAATGGCAAGCACATGTGACAAAATCAATTCTATCTGACCACAAAACCCGTATTCTGACCAACTCTTCATATGGCCTCTGGGTTTAATAAAACATAAAGTGCTGTCCTTTATGCACAAGGTTTGTTGCTACTAATCCTACCACCAGAAGGACAGAAGCCTCTGTTGTTTTTCTTTCAGTGCAAAAAGTTTTTCAATAATCCATCGACATTCTTTCACAATACCCAAAACCCAACAGTGGCTCATTTTTAGCATTAATGTTTGTGTTAACTCTTTATGACAGGAGCAGAATAGAAAGTCTGCAAGGTGGGAAGAAGGGAACAATTGGAAAGAGGCAGAATAAAACAATAATATTTACTGATTTCCTGCCCTGCACTATGGCAGGCCCTTTTAATGTATACATTAACACCAGCAGGTGGTTATTTTTACCTTTATTACACAGAGAAGAGAGGAAGAAACTGAAGCCCAAAGAGCATAAATTAATTTATCCAAGATCACACAGCTATGCTGAAAGTGAGATACAATCCAAGCCCTGAAGTGTCCATTCCCTCTGCTTCATTCAGGGAGCAGGGGGCAGTGCAGACCCTCTTAAACCCCCTGCCCATTCCCACACCTCCTTTCAACCTGGACTCTGCTCCTGGCCACTCCCCTCAGACCCCTGAGGGCCTAGCACTATTTGCTATTTATTCTAAGAATTTGGTGCACTTTTAAAGTGAGCAAGGCATTGTGCTAAGAACATTTAAGATGCAGAGACCAGATAGCTCCAGGTTCTGCCCTCAAGAGACTTAAAATCTAGAGTGCTTTAACAGCCCCCTTTTTTTTTAACTTTGCTTTCCAGTTCAACTTCATCCCTTCCTTTTTTTTTTTTTTGTTTTTGTTTTTAGAAAAGTCTCTTTTAAGTTTTTAAATTAAAATTTCACCCTGGTGAGATGATTGATTTGGGAACAAAATCCAAAGGCAAACTCTCTATTCTGTCACCCACTCAGATGGGACACACAGCAGGACAGGCAGGGTGGCTCTGGAGAATCAAGCCCCCTCCTAGGCAGAGTGTGGGCCTTTGACCCAAGCCACCTCTTTAGATCTCCACAAGCCTGCACCTCCAGCTGGAGATGGGTCACATCAGAAGAGGCAAGGAGCTGCAGGGCCACTGTGGAGGGTGGGGAGAGCTCTTGATGGCAAGGAGCCCTCCATACCTTCACTTCCAGCAGCCCCTGCTGTACTCCTTGGAGTGGATCCATGGTGGTCCTCTTCTGATTCCAGAAGGTTTGACCTTTGAGAGGAGATAGCTAGCAGGCACCTCGTGACTGCAAGATCAGGCCACATGGCTTCCAAGCACCTGCTCTGGGACTAGGGGTGGAGGTAGGGGTGCTGGCTGAAGGGGAGGATGCTCTGGCCCTTCCCTGTTGACCCCAACACCTCAGTCAGCCTGCCCCATTCTCACAAATATTACCTATTTTTATATATTCATATATATTATAGTTATATATTTAAAAAAGAAAAAACTGGCCTGAAGAGAAACTCCTGAAGGGCCCAAGTGGCTCAGGAAGTTTACTATGACCAACCATCCACAAAAAATTCTTTTGTAAAATCTTCTAGTGAGATCTTCCAGAAACCTCCACCCACTCCAGCTCCCCCCACCCTGGCCCTCCATGACTCTGGACTGCTCCCCAGCTTCAGCCCAGTGCCTGGCAGCACCCAATCTCATCTCTGGCCATCCATGGCAGCCATGGCTTTCTGCTGGGAGTACCCCCTGCATCCTTTTCCAGACTCCTATTTGCTCTATGGAACTTTTCTTCTTGACTTACCTGACTTCAATATTTGATATAGGTATCTAGGATCCAACTAAGAAACAAATTTAAGCCACAAAGTAAACTATTTTTTTGAATAGTCCTAAGCAGGTGGGACACAGGAGATATAGTGTTTGACAAGAGTGAAGGTAACAAGCAAGAGTTTGCTGCATGGAAGGGAGTGGACCAGAAATGCTTGAGGGCAACGGGGACCCTGGAACAGGGTGTCAAAAAGGAGAATAGTGTTCACTTTTTTGTTCATGCTTGCATATGAAAAGACACAGAGTTTACATCTCTTGAGAAGTGACTATGTCTCAACTACCATGCTAAATGCTTTACATGCATGTTCAATTAACTTTCATAAGAATTCTACAAGAAAAGACAAAACCATGATTTTCCTTTTGCACATGAGGCAACTGAGGGACAGAAAGATTTAGGGGTTAAATCACATAATGATAGAGGAGGAACTCAGTCTCGGATCTGTTCAATACCTCCCTTGACCTTAACCAGTGGCTGTATTGCCTCACTGAAAATGATAAGCAGCCACAACTCCCCTGCACACTGCAGTTGGACATACAGGGTTATCCAATATCCAAAGGAAGCTGTTATGGAGCTTCCTTTTGTGGTTAAGTGGTTATCAGGATCATCTTGATTTCTTGATTGCATTCAATACTTGTCCACAACTTTTACATGAAACTTCACTTTAATGAAGCTTCAAAACACCAGCATGCAAATCCAAAGCAAATCCACAACTACGAGGAAGGATGATGATACCATCCTTGTAAAAATGAAGAAAATCAGTCCTTAAAAAAAATTAAAAATTAGTCTCTGGAACTGCAATTCAAGGAAAGAGAGCTTGAAGGGGAAAATATTGATAGCTCACTATTCCTCTAACTCAGCACAGAGAAGAAACTGCTTTCCCTGAAAGATGGGGTCATCATACCTGTGGAAACAGTATCAAAAAACTGAGTACAGACTAGGAGTAGCTTCTTAGCTGTGCAGCCAGCAAAATCTTGAAATCCTTAATCATTTTTTACTTGTGTTTTGTAAGTGAAGTGCAACGGGACAATGGAGCATGCCCCAGGGGCTTAGAACTTCTGGTTCCTGCACAGTCCCACCTTCTGGGATGGGCCTCCCTGGGACCAGTTCTTGGCAACCCATTCCCCTGTCCCAGACTCCAGCCAGACTCCCCAACCCTACCCCTACCTGTAACTGCTGTCACTCTTCACCCTAGGAAGGGGCCTGGCCATGAGCTTGGGTGGGGTTGGGATCAGATGCCATACCCTGTGGCATCTTCAGACCGGGCATAGCTGCTGCCATTTCCATTCCAGGTAAGATCTGTCTGGGCCAGGACAGGAGCAAGCCTCTGTACCTCATCCAGGCATGGAATACATCCTGGCACAGAGGCTTAGGATCTGTAGGGGTTGCCATCTACCATCGGTTGGGATGGTAGGCCCATGGAAATAAGGGACCCCTGGTTTGACTCCATGGCCCCAGGCCCCTGCTTGGATGCTGCTTATAGGTTCCTTGGCTGATGGAAAGAGAAACCCAGTAGTAGCCATCAGGCCCAAGCAAATGCGCACACACCCCAAATCATGGAGCAGGATGCTTGTGAGAGGCTGCATAGCCCCATGAATATCATTGCGCTGAGTGTCCCCTCAGCCAGCTCCATGCCTAGGGGATCTTCTCTTCTTCCTTCCAATCCTCCTCATTCTGTCTTGAGTTTATCTCTAACCAACTAGAGGCACCTTCCAAGGACAAGCCACAAAACACAAATTGTGTAATTTTGGTGATTGCACACAAATGAAATGCTCTGATATTTGCATTTTAATTGGCATTGCACAATATAGAGATGAACAATTAAAATTCATGCTAATAATTTAACATTTTGATTTTTATTTACTTAGAACATCAAATAGCATATCACACCATGACAAGTTGAGACAGAGACCACAAAAATAATAAATGAAAAAGCTTTATATTCTAGTACTTTTCCCTACTTTTTGCTTTTCTCTCAGCTTCCTCACTGAACACTGGATCTTAGGCATCTATACATCTATAAATCTATAGTGTCTAAGCTATAATATACAATCAATAAATATTTGGTGAGTGAGCAAATAAATTCCTATAACAATTTCTCCCTTATGGAACTTAATTCTTTCTACCAGCTAAACTGACAAAGAAGCTATATTCTCTGTATTTTTGTATCTTCCATAAAACTTAGCACAATTCCTTTGGTGATAGCTATTAACGTATATTAAATATTATGTACATTTGTGTCTTTTCCTTGTCTCAATGACTATATCTCTCTATACAATTTTAAGTGGACATAAAAATTATAGACTGAATAAATTAAAACAAAAAAAATACCCTCAAATTATCCAACACACAAGGCAGAAAAGGAAACGAAGAGGAAAAGTCATTCTTGGCTGAATTGTGCACCTAATTATCCACATTCTCCAATATGTTCTACATCCAGACATAGTTGAAGATTCACATCTCATTTTATAAAAGCCAGTTGTAACTTACTCTTAAATTGCTGACATTGTTTCTTTTGTTGTCAAATTTTTAAAAATCGAGTTGTCATACATTTCTTTATTAAAGTTCAAAAAAATCTTGGCTTTCAGAGTTTGACTTCTCTAACTAGAAGACGAGCTCATCTCATGAAAGTGTCAGCCAGAGCCAGTTATCATTAACCAGAGGGAACAAAACTGCTGTCAGAACACTGTGTCCCTGACAAAGAGAAACTGCTTTTTTCACACATGTTGGAAGTTTTTTTCTTTCACATAATCAAATCTTTATTCTTAATAGGATAATCATCAGACAGAAATGTCTGCCATTCCAAAATGGCTCTCCTGCACATTGAACACCTTCTGCATATCTCTGCCAAGGTGGATGGTTTAAACACAATTGAATCAAGGTAAAACTTTATCTCAAAATATGTACATTCTCCTGGCATCTCTATTCCTTCAAACAATCCCAGGTATCCAAGAGGTCAATGTATTAGCCATCACCGATCCCACCCCTTCCCCATCCCACCAAGAGCTCAACATGCCAACTCAGTCACCATTCAGCTGATCATCTTGGACAAGTCACTTGACCCCTCTAAGCTTTAGTTTTCTCATCTCCACACTGGAAAGCAATAGGCAAAGGAAAGAAAAAGAGGAGAAATGGCTAGGATAGAATGGTCTTTAGGATTCTGTATTGGTCAAAGTTCTCTAGAAAAATAGAACCACTAAGGTGTGTGTGTGTGTGTGTGTGTGTGTGTGTGTGTGTGTGCACATACATAGATATATAGACAGATATACATAGAATGAGATATGATATATATACATAATATATACATTTCATTATATGTATCATATCCTTAGAAAAGCCTGTCTTTTTGTTCTATTCAAGTGTTCAGTATGTATATATGCGTATACACACACACACACACACACACACACACACACACACACACCCTTTAGCTCTGTTATTCTGGAGAACCCAGATACAAACCCCTGATCATACTCTGGCATGTTAAATGAAACTGGCCCTCCATATACCATGCAGGTGGTCTGAGCACCAGACAGTTGGGGTAGCAATCACACAAGGAACTAGAGCATAGAATAAGAAACCAAGATAGAACCCTGTTTATAAAGACTAAATGTAGTGGGATTAGTGGAAGATTCAGCTCACTAGACATGCTAGTGCCTGGGACTCATCCCAGGTACCACTTGTGCAAGGTCTTCTCCAGCTCCCCTGGGCTGATGGTCTGAGTCCACTGATACAACTCCATCGAACATCAGAACAGACCCAGGAGTCTGCAAAAACTTAAAAGTTAAGAGTAGCCAGGGAAGGCAAGGACATACACTCCCTGCTAATTCTAATATCAGTTTATTCATTTATTCAACACTTACTTGTTTAGCTTGAACAAAAGTCTGATGTAATAATTCTAGATTGTTTCTGGAGTTTGCCATCAAGTTATATATATACAGCCAAGATTTAAGTGGCTAAGAGAACTTTGATAGAACTGACATGGTAGACATAATCCAAGTGTAACATGCGAAGAAGAAAGAAAGGTTGAGCTAATAATCACACCACAGCTGCAGGTGATTTTAGAATTTAACCATATCATGGTGTGGAATGGAAAACACAGTGGGTGAACCTTGCTGCTGTTGAAAGGCTGAAGGTGCCTGGAATATGAAATGAACCACTGTGCCAGGATTGGCTGGAAACCATTGCATCATGGTGCCTTCAAGTGCTCAATCAGTCCATGCTGTTCTGCCATGCTGCTGACCCCTGCAACTAAACTTTAGCTACTAATCTTTGACACCCTGTCTCGCACACAGAATTTCCCATAGTTTCAAATACATTAAATCCAGATACAGACTGCACCAAAAAGTGGGTGCTATAATCCAAAACCATACGCCAGAAGATAATAAAAATTTTTAAGAAATTATTTCATCAAAATTATGAAAGTTGGACCTTAAAATAATCAAAAATTTATAAAAGACAGTGATATCAGCTGAAACTCATTTGGCTTCAAGTAGAGTCCATGTATATATACACTCAAAAGCAATGGAAAACTTCTGTCTCACACACATAATCAGTTGATTGATCTCATTCTGCCACACCGGTTGGTGTTTTGAAACTAATTTAGGAGATGCTTCTGTGTCTGTGGTCATCCTCTAGCTTAACCTATCAATAACTGTTTTTCAATCAAAAACCATTAAGTTGAATCGGCCAGCTACATATTGTCTTCTAGAGAATAACTTCTAGTAAATATGTAGAATGGTTTCCTCTTCCTAACAGTAGGCTTTACAAGAGCTAGAAGAGTTCACCTCATCAGCCTACAGCTACTTCTCCAGTCTCCCTGCTCCTCTCCCTCTCACTTTCATCACCCCAGCCTGTTTCCTTAAACACACCAGGGAGACTCCTGCCTTAGGGCACTCGTCACTGTCGCTCTCTCTGCCTGGAGTATTTCCCACAGATAGGCACTTAGCTTAACTCCTTTATCAACTCACGTCTTCCCTCACATCTCACCTTCTCAATGAGGTCCATTCTGCCAATTCTACTTCTACTATAAATCTCCCTCCATGGCTCACCAGCATACCTGAGTGGGGTAGACCTTCTCCATCCCTCTGCACTACCGTTCCTCTTTTCCATACTACTTATTACCTTCTAATATACTATATGATTTGTTAACGTCATTATTATTTACTGTTCGTCTCTTCCTCTAGAATGAAACCTCCATGAATACATTAGTTTCTCATGGCTGCTATATCAAACTACCACAGACTTCATGGTTTAAAACAAATTAAATCTGTTCCCTTAGAGTTCTGGAGGTCACAAGCGCAAAATCAATTTCACTGGGCCAAAGTCAAGGTGTTAGCAGAAGGCTCTGAGGGAGAATCTGTTTCCTTCCATTTTTCAACTTCTAGCAGCCACCCACACTTCTTGGCTTGTGGTACTTCCTACATCTTCAAAGCACATTGCCCCAGCTTATGTTTACGTATTCACAATGCCTTTTCCTCTTCTGAAGGAAATCCCCTTCTGCCTCCCTCTTGTAAAAGACACTTGTAATTACATTTAAGACTCACCGGGATAATCCTGGATAATCTCTCATCCCAAGATTCTTAATTATGTCTGCAAAGTCCCTTTAGCTACATAAAGTAACATTCACAGGTTGCAGGGATTAGGACATAGATTTCTGGTGGGCACTGTTCAGGCTATCACAATGAGAATAGGATTCTTGTCCATTTTGTTCCCTCAGGTGTCTCAAGCCCAAACCTGGAACACAGTAGGGAATCAATAAATATCTGTTGGATTAGTAAACTGTTGTCTAAAGTAGAACCAGACAAGTAGTTTAAAACATAGAGTTCAGAATTTGAAAGAATCATATTTGATCTTAAGATCCAATCACAGAGAATTTCACAATCTGGTAAGGGCTTTTAAACAACCCATACTTTTTCTGAGGAACCTCTACACTGTTTTCCAGAGTGGCTGCACCAGTTTTCATTCCCTGATGAATGGGTAAAGAAGTTGTGGTTTATATATACAATGGAATGCTACTTGGCAATGAGAAAGAATGAAATATGGCCTTTTGTAGCAACGTGGATGGAACTGGAGAGTGTTATGGTAAGTGAAATAAGTCATACAGAGAAAGACAGATACCATATGTTTTCACTCTTGTGTGGATCCTGAGAAACTTAACAGAAGACCATGGGGTAGGGGAAGGGGAAAAAACAGTTACAGAGAGGGAAGAAGGCAAACCATAGGAGACTCTTGAAAACTGAGAATAAACTGAGGGTTGATGGGGGGTGGTAGGAAGGGGAAAGTGGGTGATGGGCATTGAGGAGAGTACCTGTTGGGATGAGCACTAGTTGTTATATGGAAACCAATTTGACAATAAATTTCATATTAATAAATAAATAAATAAATAAATAAATAAATAAATAAACAACCCATGCTGCCTAGTGTTATTCACATAATTACCTCTGTCACATGTTAGCACATTTCTTTCTCTGGAAGAAATGAATTTGCTATTAAATTGAATTTCCCTGAATGATTAGACTGAAATACGATTCCCCCACCATTCATTTCCTTTTTTTAAAATTATTACCCACTTTTCTGTTTTTTCTATATGCTATAAAATATCTGCAAAAGACTACTTCTGAGGATACATACATTTAAAGTTTTTAATTCAGAAAGTTTAGCTACTCAGTCAACAGTTACTGAATGGCATACTAGACTTGGGACCTTCTTAAAGATGTTTATTACCATACAGAGAAGAATTACAACTCCAGATAATAATCTACAATATTGACTCTCAAAAATGTATGTTTTAGCATTTGGTGATTTGGGACTCATAAAACTTGAGGAAACAACCAGAAGCAATGGCTGCTCTCAATTAATAGCTGTTAGGTCTTTAATCCATCTTGTTGAGCAATTTATCAACCTATGAATATAGGCTTTACTTATTCATTCATTCACTTGTCTAGTTCCACCAAAAACATACCTGTGGCTTAAAGGGAGCTATTTTAGTAACGATGGTTAAATAACAATGCAAGTTTAAAAGTAACAATGGGGGCTCCTGGGTGGCTCAGTCGGTTAAGTGTCCAACTACGGCTCAGGTCATGATCTTGCGGTTCATGAGTTCCAGCCCAGCGTTGGACTCTGTGCTGACAGCTCAGAGCCTGCGGCCTGCTTCGGATTCTGTATCTCCCTCTCTCTCTGCCCCTCCCCCATTCATGCTCTTTCTCTCTCTCTCTCTCTCTCTCAAAAATAAATAAACGTCTAAAAAGTTTTTTAAATAACAGTGAAGACTGGGCAAAATATGCCCAGGATAGCATTACCAGGAGAGCTTAAACATGCAATTTATCAGTATTATAGAATTACTATATTTGAGCCACAAATTTGGACCTAAGCTTTCATGTAAAACAACATATAAAGGAAGAAATAGTCATACCATTGTTAGAGACAAAGACGGAAGGGTGAAATACCAGTTTTTTGAAGTGGAGGGGTGGGGAGAGAATTGTTCTAGCACATGAATGAGAGATGCTATATTGGAAAATGCATGACAAAATATGATATGTAATATGCAATGGCGAGTAAGAACACTGGAGTCATAAACATCTGGGTTTGAAAACCAGCCCCCTACTTAACCTCTCAAAACTTCAGTTTTCTCATCCATTAATAGGGATAAAAAAATTAGCTACCTAATTGTACTATCGTAAACAGTAAATTATGTGATACATGCAAAGCAACTGAACATGGATACCAACATCTACCTTAAAGAGTTGCTATGCAGGGGCATCTGGGTGGCTCAGTCAGTTAAGCGTCCTACTTCAGCTCAGCTAGCGATTCCTGAGTAGGAGCCCCACTTCAGACTCTGTGCTGACAGCCCAAAACCTGGAAACTGCTTCGGATTCTGTGTCTCCTTCTCTCTCTGCCTGCCTCTCTCTGTCTGTCTCTCTCTCTCTCTCTCAAAAATAAACATTAAAACATTTTTTAAAAAGGGTTGCTGTACAGAGTAAGTGATGCATGGTGTGCAAAGCAATGCACCATTGCCAGGCCCAGCAATAGGCATGGCACCAAGAGATTTAAGTGATATTGTCTATTATTAATGTTCACTAGCATCTTACATCTAAAATAAGTATCTTACATGGGAGCCTAACTGGAAGCTTAAATTTACAGATCTAGTGTACTGTTTTTGTATAAGTAACAATGGGATGGAATTAATGTCATAATTTCTAAAATACATTGCCAACTTTATCATAAATCATAATAATATCTAATATTAATTGAATGCTTACCATTAAGCCAAATATTGTTCCCTGTAACTTACACACACTTTATGTCTGAATCCTCATTGCAATCCTAGAAGGTAAATACTATTCTGTTCTTCATCATATAGATTAAAAAACCATTGTTCCAAAAGTCTAAGCAGCTTGCCTAACCAAGCCCAGCAAGTAAGTAACTGATATCTCTAGTTCCCTCCAAATTTGATTAAAACTAATGTCACAACCTTATAATAATAACAAACTGGAAAGTTCAATTTGAGAACATCTAATGTAACTCCTCATTATAAATATAGGGAAACAAGGCTCAGAAGAGGCTGGGGACTTGCCCATGGTCCTCAAGTTATTTTGGCAAAACTAACATGAAAAGCTATCCTCTCTGAAGCAGAGAATGGTAGGATGACACCAATAACTCTCTAAGGCTGAAAGAGCTGTAGCTGATGGGTACACTCACATTTGTGATGAGAATGGTTCCAATACAGCTCTGCTGCAGCAACACTTGACAATTCAGTGAAAAGATTTCATTAAAACTAATGTTTGATTAAATCTGATGGTTCTGTTGTAGTGGCTCATTTGACCACCTCATTATGCAGAGCCAATGTCATTCTCCCCTGGAACTCCATAATGAAGTCCAGCCTTGATCATCAGAAGCACAGTAAGAGGGTCTCTATTTTGCTACTTTGTCTTGATCTCCTACTTTGTAATTAACAAGGTAAGGAGATCTCATTAGATGAGAGCAGCCTATTTATTTCTCTCAATCATCCCCATCTAATAATGGTTCTTATGGAATATCACACACTTGGAAAATTCTTGACATTTTCTATTTTCATAAGTAAACCTGAGTTTGTCATCAGCATCCTTGAACTTCCCAAAGTAAACAACATTTTTGAGCACTCTCTATAGGCCCCAAAACTTTCTTAAATACTTTACATATATTACTTCACTAACATAATTTATATTCTCAAAACAGTACTAAAGGCAGATACTCTTATTATCCCAACTTTTACAGATGAGAAAATTGAGGCACAAAAAGGGTAAATAACATGCCCATCATCTCATAGTTAGTAAGTGGTGGGTTGAGAGTCAAACTCATGCAATAATGATCCAGATCTCAAATCCTTAATCAAATTCTGCTGACCAATCCCACAGCAAAGATGTAAAAAGAAAGTGGAATGTATTATTATTGTCATTCTCTTCTAACAAAACTGAAGTGATCAAAAGAGAAAGGCAATATATAAATGCAGAAATTTTCTCACTGAAGAATTTGTACATTTCTTGTGCTCGATCTTTCTCTCTCTTCATCCCAAATCTTCAAACATTTGTACTTGTATAACAAATATTTATAGAGCACCCATCATCTAGATACTGTGGAACATGGTTTTCTTCTCTCACAAAAGAGAAGACTGGCCCTCACTCAGTTCTCAACCCCACACAGAGCAGCTGTTCTCTTATCCTCTCTAATAAAACTAACATGAGATTAAGGTGGACATAACACACAGTCAGGAATAGTAGGAATGAAAGGATCAGGCAAAACTTGGAGCACAACTACTGCTTGTTGTTACCCATTTTATGATATATAATACCTTGTGAATTTGTAACATTTCTCACATTATAATTCTTCTGCATTTCATATATAAAAGTATATACTTATATTTTATATACTTTCATATTCATAACATTTCTCACATTACAATTTCATTGAGCATTTTTATAATTTTTTTCTCATTTCTTTTTAAATCAACCTGCTTCCATACAAAATATATAATTACATAAACAGTTATCCATACTTTTGCAAATTAAAAAAATATATACCAGACACATTCTATTGCAATTTTCTTTTTTATGGTTTCTGAAAGTTATTTCTCAACTGAATTTCTTAAGATGTGTGGCCAGGGATGGAGAAAGGAGCAACCTGGATGTTCACTTTAAAGCCCACTTGTCTCCCTTCCACTTAGTCCCTACACCATTCATTGTAACAGATCAGCAGAATGCATCTCTATAACTGAGCTGCAATCATGGATGGAAGCAGCGGCGGCAAGGATGGACGTGGCAGAACAAAGAATCAGCAATATAGAGGACAAACTTAGAATAATGAAGCAGAAAAAAAGAGGGACATTAAGGCAAAAGAGCACTATTTGAGAATTAGAGAAATCAGTGACTCATTAAAAAGGAACAACCTCAGAATCATAGGGGTCCCAGAAGAGGAAGAGAGAGAAATAGGGGTAGAAGGGTTATGTGAGCAAATCATAGCAGAAAACTTTCCTAACCTGGGGAAGGACACAGACATCAAAATCCAGGAAGCACAGAGGTCTCCCAATAGTTTCAACAAAAACCGACCATCGACAAGGCATTATCATAGTCAAATTCACAAAATACTCAGGCAAGGAGAGAATCATGAAAGCAGCAAGGGAAAAAAGTCCCTAACCTACAAGGGAAGACAGATCAGGTTTGCAGCAGACCTATCCACAGAAACTTGGCAGGCCAGAAAGGAGTGGCAGGATATATTCAGGGTGCTGAATCAGAAAAATATGCAGCCAATAATTCTTTATCCAGCACACTGTCATTCAAAATAGAAGGAGAGATAAAAAGTTTCCCAGACAAACACAAATTAAAGGAGTCTGTGACCACTAAACCAGCCCTGCAAAAGATTTTAAGGGGGACTCTCTGAGGAGAGAAAAGATGAACATGTTAATTAATTAATTAATTAATTAATTAAATACCAAAAGCAACAAAGATTAGAAAGGACCAGAGAACACCACCAGAACTCCAACTCTACAAGCATCATAATGGCAATAAATTCCTATCTTTCAGTACTCACTCTAAACGTCAATGGACTCAATGCTCCATTCAAAGACATAGGGTAACAGAATGGATAAGAAAACAAGACCCATCTATATGCTGTTTACAAGAAACCGACTTTAGACCTAAAGACATCTTCAGATTGAAAATAAGGGGATGGAGAACCATCTATCATGATAATGGTCAACAAAAGAAGGCCAGAGTAGCCATACTTATATCAGACAATCTAGACTTTAAAATAAAGACTGTATCAAGAGATGCAGAAGGACATTATATCATAATCAGGGGGTCTATCCACCAAGAAGACCTAACAATTGAAAACATTTATGCACCAAATGTGCAAGCACCCAAATATATAAATCAATTAATCACAAACATAAAGAATTTCATTGATAGTAATACCATAATAGTAGGAGACTTCAACACCCCACTCACAGCCATGGACAGATCATCTAATCAAAAAATCAACAAGGAAACAAGGGCTTTGAATGATACATTGGACCAGATGGACTTAACAGATGTATTCAGAACATTTCATCCTAAAGCAACAGAATATACATTCTCCTGCAGTGCACATGGAACGTTCTCCAAAATAGACCATATACTGGGACACAAATCAGCCCTAAGTTAGTACAAAAAGGTCGAGATCATACCATGCATATTTTCAGACCACAACGCTATGAAACTCGAAATCAACCGCAAGAAAAAATTTGGAAAGGTAACAAATACTTGGAGACTGAAGAACATCCTACTAAAGAATGAATGGGCTAACCAAGCAGTTAAAGAGGAAATTAAAAAGTATATGGAAGTCAATGAAAATGATAACACCACAACACAAAATCTCTGGGACGCAGCAAAGGCGGTCATAAGATAAAAGTATATAGCAATCCAGGCCTTCCTAAGGAAGGAAAAAACATCTCAGATACACAACCTAACCTTATGCCTTAAGGAACTGGAAAAAGAACAGCAAATAAAACCCAAAACCAGCAGAATACTGGAAATAATAAAGATTAGGGCAGAAATTAATGCTACCAAAGCCAAAAAAACAGTAGAACAGATCAATGAAACCAGAAGCTGGTTCTTTGAAAGAATTAACAAAATTGATAAACCACGAGCCAGTTTGATCAAGAAGAAAAAGGAAAGGACCCAAATAAGTAAAATCAAGAATGAAAGAGGAGAAATCACAACCAACACAACAGAAAGAAAAACAATAATAAGAGAATATTATGAACAATTATAATTGTTCATATGGGCAATCTCAAAGAAATGGACAAATTCCTAGAAACATATACACTACCAAAACTGAAACAGGAAGAAATAGAAAATTTGAACATACCCATTACCAGTAAGGAAATCGAATTAGTAATCAAAAATCTGCCAAAAAAAGAAGAGTCCAGGGCCAGATGGCTTTCCAGGGGAATTCTACCAAACATTTAAGGGAGAGTTAACACCTATTCTCTTGAAACTGTTCCAAAAAATAGAAATGGGAGGAAAACTTCCAAACTCTTTCTATGAAGCCAGCATTACCCTGATTCCAAAACCAGAGACCCCACTAAAAAGGAGAACTATAGGCCAATTTCCCTGGTGAACATGGATGTAAAAATCCTCAACAAGATATTAGCCAACCAGATCCAACAATACATTAAAAAATTTATTCACCACGACCAAGTGGGATTTATACCTGGGATGCAGGGCTGGTTCAATATCCACAAAACAATTAATGTGATTCATCACATTAATAAAAGAAAGGACAAGAACCATATGATCCTCTCAATAGATGCAGAGAAAGCATTTGACAAAATACAGCATCCTTTCTTGATAAAAAAACCCTCAAGAAAGTAGGGATAGAAGGAGCATACATCGAGATTATAAAAGCCACATATGAGCAACACAACACTAATATCATCTTCAATGGGGAAAAACTGACAGCTTTCCCCCTAAGGTCAGGAACAAGACAGGGATGTCCACTCTCACCACTGTTATTCAACATAGTATTGGAAGTCTTAGCCTCTGCATTCAGACAACACAAAGAAATAAAAGGCATCCAAATTGGCCAGGAGGAGGTCAAAATTTCACTCTTTCCAGATGACATGATACTCTATATGGAAAACCCAAAAGATTCCACCAAAAAACTGCTAGAACCGATTCATGAATTCAGCAAAGTTGCAGGATATAAAAATGCACAGAAATCGGGTGCATTCCTATACACCAACAGTGAAGTGACAGAAAGAGAAATCAAGGAATCAATCCCATTTACAGTTGCAACAAAAACTTTAAAATACCTAAGAATAAATCTAACCAAAGAGGTGAAAAATCTATACACTTAAAACTATAGAAAGCTTATCAAAGAAATTGAAGAAGACACAAAGAAATGGAAAAATATTCCACGCTCCTGGATAGGAAGAACAAATATTGTTAAAATGTCAATACTACCCAAAGCAATCTACGTATTCAATGCAATCCCTATCAAAGTAACACCAGCATTCTTCACAGAGCTAGAACAAATAATCCTAAACTGTATATGGAACCAGAAAAGACCCTGAATAGCCAAAGAAGTCTTGGAAAAGAAAACCAAAGCAGGAGGCATCACAATCCCGGACTTCAAGCTATACTACAAAGCTGTAATCATCAAGACAGTATGGTACTGGCACAAGAACAGACACTCAGATCAATGGAACAGAATAGAGAACCCAGAAATGGACCCACAAACTAATCTTTGACAAAGCAGGAAAGAATATCCAATGGAATAAAGACAGTCTCTTCAGCAAGTGGTGCTGGGAAAACTGGACAGCGACATGCAGAATGAACCTGGACCACTTTCTTACACCATACCCAAAAATAAACTCAAAGTGGATGAAAGACCTCAATGTAAGACAGGAAGCCATCAAAATCCTCCAAGAGAAAGCAGGCAAAAACCTCTTTGATCTTGCCCGCAGCAATTTCTTACTCAACACGTCTCCGGAAGCAAGGGAAACAAAAGCAAAAATGAACTACTGGGACCTCATCAAAATAAAAAGCTTCTGCACAGCGAAGGAAACAATCAGCAAAACTAAAAGGCAACCGACAGAATGGGAGAAGATATTTGCAAATGACATATCAGATAAAGGGTTAGTATCCAAAATCTACAAAGAACTTATTAAACTCAACACCCAAAAAAAGAAATAATCCAGTGAAGAAATGGGCAAAAGACATGAATACACACTTCTCCAAACAAGACATCCAGATGGCCAACCGACACATGAAAAAATGCTCAACATCACTCATCATCAGGGAAATACAAATCCAAACCACAATGAGATACCACCTCACAGTCAGAATGGCTAACATGAACAACTCAGGCAACAACAGATGTTGGCAAGGATGAGGAGAAAGAGGATCTCTTTTGCATTGTTGGTGGGAATGCAAGCTGGTGCAGCCACTCTGGAAAACAGTATGGAGGTTTCTCAAAAAACTAAAAATAAAACTACCCTACGACCCAGCAATTGCACTACTAGGCATTTATCCATGGGATACAGGCGTGCTGTTTCGAAGGGACACATGCACCCCTATGTATAGCCAAAGTATGAAAAGAGCCCAAATGTCCATCGATGGATGAATGGATACAGAAGATGTGGTATATATATATACAATGGAGTATAACTCAGCAATCAAAAAGAATGAAATCTTGCATTTGCAACTACATGGTTGGAACTGGAGGGTATTATGCTAAGTGAAATTAGTCAGTCAAAGAAAGACAAAAATCATATGACTTCACTCATATGAGGACTTTAAGAGACAAAACAGATGAACATAAGGGAAGGGAAACAAAAATAATATAAAAACAGGGAGGGGGACAAAACGAAAGAGACTCATAAATATGGAGAACAAACAGGGTTTCTGGAGCGGTTGTGGGAGGGGGGATGGGCTAAATGGGTAAGGGGCATTAAGGAATCTACTGAAACCATTGCTTCACTATATACTAACTAATTTGGATGTAAATTTTAAAAAATAAAAAATAAAGTTAAATTACAAAGTTAAAAAAAAAGAAATAAACACTCAACAAGAGCAAAGAGCAAAAGCTCTACTGGTTGGATGATAAGCAGCTGGGTGCAGTAACTACTTTTTGCAGATGTCATGTAATCAAAAAAGGAAGATTAGATATGCTGGAGGGGAGGGACACATTTGTGGCAAGGATTTTATTCAGATGGAAAACATTGGAGCATATTTATAGTCTGAGGAATTCATACTGGTAAAGCGGGAGTTAAAGATGTAAGGGAGGGGAGATGATTTTCAAGGAGATAAGAGGATATTGGATCTGAAATAAATTTTTGTGGGAAAGAAAAAAAAAAGAAAAGATATATCAAATTCAAGTTAATTCAACATTCCTCTAAAGGAGCTATTAAATAAACAAGTAAGAAAGCCAAAAAGAAGTCAAAAGAAGAAATTCATAGTGATAGAAGCAGAGGTTAAAAAACTATAAATATAACATTTCTAGAAATTATAAAATGACATTAAAATCGATTCTAGTACAAATAAGAGACAAAATATCTAGCAAGTCTGAATAAGAACAAAAAAAGAAAAAAGAATATGCAAAATTACATACAATCACAGATATAGATGAAAATGAAAATCTAGATAAAACCTGTGATATTCTAGAAAAAAATAAATTATCAAAATTGGCACAAGAAGAGGCAGATGACCTAAAAGGACTAATCCTAAAAAGTAAAATTAAAATGTTGATTTTAGCACATGGGTGGCTCAGTTGGTCAAACATCTGACTCTTAACTTCTGCTCAGGTCATGATCTCACGGTTTGTGAGATTGAGTCCCAAATCCAGCTCTATGCTAACAGCACAGAGTCTGCTTGGGATTCTCTCTCTCTCTCTCTCTCTCTCTCTCTCTCTCTCTCCCTCACCCTCCCCTTGCTTGCTCATTCTCTCTCTCAAAATAAATAAATAAAAACTTAAAAATACATATACGTACCATCCTAAAAGTCACCAGGCTTTTAACAGCTACCATTTTTAATATTCAATAATAAGCAAGAGGTATTGCTACCAGCTAGCATTTCAATGGGTGACTGCTATCTGCCAGGCACTGTACTGAGCACTCAACATTACTTAGTTAACTACTACCTTACTCTATTTTATAAACCAGAATCAGGCAAAGTTACTTGTCAGCTTTCACACAGCTGGCAAGTGGCAGGCCTGGTATTGGAATATAGATGGCAGAGACCACAAAGTCCAAATTCTTAACCTCTATATTATAAGCAAGAATGACTTGACATTAAATTGGGGTG
Organism: Panthera onca; assembly: GCF_046562875.1. NCBI lineage: Eukaryota > Metazoa > Chordata > Mammalia > Carnivora > Felidae > Panthera > Panthera onca. The sequence continues at coordinate 155,885,745 of NC_138346.1, forward strand.
TTTTTTTTTTAAGAAATAAAGAAGAAAAATCATATGATCATTTCAATAAGAGTAGAAAAGTCTGATAAAATGCAGTATCAATTCCTGAGTTAAAAAAAAATACTCAGCTTCCTTTACGGGATAAAAAAGTATTTCTCAGAAGCCAACAGCAAACACAATACTCAAGGGTGAAACAGGAAAGCAGAGATCCTCAAACTGGTATTAAGGGAGGAGGTGTCCACAAGTATGTTTAGAAAAGAAAAGAGTCTTCTCCAGAACAAATAAGTTCATTTGTTTAGCTATTAAGCATATTGAACTGGTTTCTTTTATACTGGGTGACTTCTTAGGGACTTTAATATGCTAAGGTTTTTGTTCTGTGACTCCCTTGCAGGGGGGTAGGGGTTAGTGTGCTGTTTCCCAAGGTTTTTTTTACTACCGAACCTTTGCTCTCCCCTCTGGGAACCAGTGCCTACAGTTTAGATAAGGCTATTGTATAGCACTGAAGACAATAGCACTGAAGTTAATAACAAAATAAGGAATCCCCACCCTCACAGCTACTACTCACTATTATCCTAGATGTCTTAGGCAATGCAATAAGAGGAAAAGAATAAGAGGTAAATATTGGAAAGGAAGAAAAAATATTATTTATAAATGATATGATTGCCCACACAGAAAATTCAAGATCAAGGTAGTTAATTAAAACCTTAAAAAGGCGGGGCGCCTGGGTGGCTCAATCAGTTGAGGTTCAACTTCAGCTCAGGTCATGATCTCGCGGTCTGTGAGTTCGAGCCCCGCGTTGGGCTCTGGGCTGACAGCTCAGAGCCTGGAGCCTGCTTCATATTCTGGGTCTCCCTCTCTCTATCTCTCTGCCCTCTCCCTCTCATGCTGTCTCTCCTGTCTCTCAAAAATAAATAAACACTAAAAAAAAAAATTTTTTTTTAAACCTTAAAAAGGCAATAACTTAGATCATTAAATACAAAACAAGTAAGCATACCTGGAATACCATTCTCTCTATTCTACGTGATAAACCTCTATCTTGCAAAGCATACCAAGCATCATTTCTTGTGTGAAACCTTATACACACACACACACACACACACACACACACACACACACACTGCCTTTTCATTCTCTATGGTATCCCAACACCATTCAACCACTGAGTCTTAACATTGTGTACCACATGGCAGTATGTGCTGTTCAGAGCCCTGCCTCAGACTGATGCTCTGAGTCTCAGGTAAACACCTCCAGGGAAATTGTCCTTGGCCAAAATGAACCTCTTGTACCCAAGGCAACTCAAAACCCATGATTAACCAGTAAAAAGAATGGGATACAATGGCCCCTTTGCCTCAAAATGAGACAATCCACAGTGCCATCCCTGCTCCAGCCCTCCTGAGAGGACTTTATGGTAACAGTTCAACTCCTTCCACTGCTCAGTTCTCACCCCTTCACTTCCCATCAGAGACTGATCAGTGCATTCCCCGATAAACCCCATCTCAGAGTGTATTTTCTAGGGACCCTAGCCTAAGATACCTCATTTGACACAAACTTTTTTATAGCTATTTTCACTCACCACCTGTAAGCACTTTAAGGCGTGGGCTGTGTGCATTTCTGTGTCTCTCAGTGCAAACTGTTGATAAGGCTTGCCAAAACGGCAAATAAACAATAATATGAACCAAGTTGTATGAAGTTTGCTTTTAGTCAGGAGTAGCAAAGATTGCATGGTATCTCAATAATAATCTCCCCTCTTCTATACTCAAAAAAAATCTTTACATTTTAAATGGACCCATGGCCACCAAGAATAGAAACTACATTTCTCAGCTTCCCTTATACCTACCTGTGGCCATATGACTAAGTACTGGTTAGTGGGATGTAAGCAAAAGGATGTGTGCAACTTTTGCCCCACATCCTTATAACAGATAAATGTGCCTCCTTTGTCCCTGCTTTGTCCTCCCCGCTGGCTGCATATGGATGTAGTGACTGTGATTTGGACCTTCTCTGACCATTTGTACAAGGCCAATACTTTGGGACAGCAGAGCCTGGCTCCTCAATATCAAGAAGCTGCTTTACCAACACAGGGCTCAGAGTGTTAAGGGAAAGATTACAATTTTGTTGAAGCCCCCGTATCCTGGAATCTATATTATCCTGTACCCTAATTAATAATGATTGCAGAAAGCTAATTTGCCTAAGGATCAACTTGCTAAATGCCACTTTTGTCAAATTTGCTAATTGTATCAGTTAACCAAGAACTTTCTTTTAATGTTTTTATAACGTTGTCAGAAATTTATGGACATACAATAAGGGACAGTGGAAAGCTAGGACTCTAAGCTCTTTAGACCTCCAGACTCACCCCAGACCCTATCCTTCCTTGGTTTTTTGCTCCTTAGTCCCCCCACTCAGCTGAGATTGTGCTGTGACTGACTCTCCTTTCTTCCAGGAGAGAGTCCCTATCCTTGCTTTGGCTTATTTCAGCTGCAGCAGCATGGAGTTGGGGTAGAGACAAACTCAGTATTTCTTTAAAAGCTGTTATGAAGAAAAAATCAAAACTCATCAACACCTAACATAAATTGTCAACAACTTCTAAAAATTATAAAAGTATTAACATTATCCTCTCCAATATAAATTTAAAAGAAACACAAGCATTTATCAAAAGATAAATAGGGAAGTTGGTCATTTGATTGATTCTTCAGTGAATTCAAATAGTTGATTTCAGGGACTTAGACTACAATTTTTCCTGGAAATCGTGGATTGGCTTGTTTGAGACCTACCCTCCTCCTGAGAACAAACAGAAAATCTGGAAATATTATTATTTTTTAAAAATCTACTGAGGGCATCCATAAGCTACCAGTAGTGGAAGCTCAAGGGAAGGAAAACACAGAGAAATTAGCCTATAATTTGATAGTGCTATTCTTTTGAGGCATTTGTTGATTCGAAACCTGAAGCTGAGGGTCTAGAGGGACAGAAATTGAAATTCGGGGCTTACTAAGGAGGGATCCTGAAAAAAACAGTTAAGGCTTTCAAGTGAATCCCTAAAAGCATATATCTTAGAAATCAGGGAAAAGTGGAATAGATCAGTCCTTACCAAGACTGAAGACCAGCTCATAGTCAGCACAATCCTGAGCTGAACTAAAGAGATCTGCCTCCTCTCTTAGCTGCTTCCCAGAGATAAAAGTACATTTTCTCTGAAGAAAAACAACATTATCCAGAGCCCCAAATTACCTCTACAGTTCATAAACAGTGCTGTTATAGCTAAATTGTATCCCCCAAAATTCATATATTTAAAGCCTGCCTCCCAGTACCTCAGAATGTGACTGTATTTGGAGATAGGGGCTTTAAAAAGGTAGTAAATTAAAATAAAGCCTGGGTGGCTCAATCAGTTAAGCCTCCAACTTTGGCTCAGGTCATGATCTCTTGGTTTGTGAATTTGAGCCCCATGTCAGGCTCTGTGCTGACAACTCACAGCCTGGAGCCTGCTTCAGATTCTCTTCTCTTCTCTTCTCTTCTCTTCTCTTCTCTTCTCTTCTCTCTCTCTCTCTCTCTCTCTCTCTCTCTCTCTCTGCCTGTCTCTCTCTCTCTCTCTCTCTCTCTCTCAAAAATTAAATAAAACATTAAAAAAAATAAGGCCATTAGGGTGGGCCCTAACTCATCCTAACTGTTGTCCTTATAAGAAGTTGAGATTGACACACAGAAACACCAAGGATGCACAGAGGAAAGATGATGTGAGGACACACAGAGAAGGCAGCTATCTTCATGCCAAAGAAAAAAGTCTCAGGAGAAATTAAACCTGCTGACACCTTGATCTCAGACTTCGGGCCTCCAGGACTATGAGAAAATAAATTTCATGTTGTTTAAGTCACCCAGTCTGTGACACTGTTATGACAATCCTAGCAAATTCATGCAAGTGCCCAGAAGTTCATTTTTTAAAAGAATTTTTAAAAGGGGAACTTACCACATACTAAATGGGAAAAAAACAACATAGGACAGACCTATAGGACAGATCCATCCAAATATTGGGATTATAAACCACATTTTGAGACAGTTATTATTAATATGTTCAGAAATTAAATGAAAAAATGTGAAATCTCATAAGGAAATTGAAAATAATGAAAATAATGAAAAAGAAAGAATAGACATTCTGAAAAATCTTTTAATACAATAATTGAAATTAAGATGAGTTTGGCAGTACTTGAGACACAGCTGAAGAGAATATTTATGGCCTGGAAGATTCATCAGAATAAAATACTCAGATTGATTGCAAAGAAAGACATATGGTCAGGGTGTAAAAGTCTAACATACACTTAATTGGAGCTCAAGAGAAGGAAGAACCAAACAGAGGTAATATGTGAAGAGACAGTGGCCAATAATTTCCAAAACTGATGAAATACATCAAGCCATAGATTCAATAATCTCTATAAACCACAAGAAGAATAAAGACAATAGGAAGCACACTTAGGCACTTGGGTATTGTACAACCGGTGAAAATCAAAGACAAATAGAAAATCCTCTCCCAGAGATTGGTGCTGGCTTTTCAAAAAACAATGGAATAATATATACAAAAATAAAAAATACTGCCAACCTAGAAGTCTATATTTGGCAATAATATTCTTTGAAAATAAATATGAAATAAAGATATTCTTAGGAAGGCAAAAAACTAAGAGAGTTCATCACCAACACGCGAAATATTTCATTACCCACATTAAAGAAAATACAAGAGAAATCTTTGGGCAAAGAAAAATTATCCTAAATGGAAGCCTAGTATTTCCATAAGAAATAGCAATGAAAAGAGTAAATCTGTGGGTAAGTCTAAATGAACCTCGGCCATGTAAAACAATAATGATTTCTTATGGGGTTAAAAATACATTGAATTAAAATGCATCATAATAGTAGTACAAAGGGAAAGAAATGAGTAAATGGAGTTAAAGTGTCCTAAGCTCTAGAAAGTAGTATAAGTAATAATATTGCACTTTAATAAATCAAGGATGTATGGTGTAGAATTACCACTACCACTATAGTAAAATAATGGATAACTAGCAAGATAATTTGGAGATGAATAAAATAATTCTTAAATGCTTAATACAAAAAAAAGTGACAAAAAAAGAGAGGAAAGAAGAATATAAAACAAGTAGGATCAGCAGTAAACATATTAAAAGTTGATTGAATTAAAGACATTATGTATATATTTACATGAAGTGTACCAAAATACTGCAAATAAGAGACTATCAAACCAGATTTTTTAAAAAAAGACACTGCTACAGGAGACACACCGTAAGTAAGGATATATAACCAATGTTTAAGCCCATGAAGCCAAATGACATCAACAAGCCTGGAAGTCTAGTTAGAAAAGAGGTCTAAGGTCTGAGCCATGGAGAGCTCCACAGATACTGAGAAGATGAGGAGAAACAAGCCAAAGGAGACTGACAGTGGCCATGGAAGGAAGAAAACAAGGTGAGTGTGATGTGCTAGAATTTAAGTGAAATTAAGTGTTTCCAGGATGAGAGAGTCATTAACTATGTCAAATGGTCCTATTAAGTCAAGAAAGATGAGCATTAAGAAATATCTATTGGATTTTGCGACATAGAAGTCACTGGTGGCCTTGACAACAGCGGCTTGGGTGGACTGTTGGAAGTAAAGGTATGACTGAAGTAGGTTCAAAAAAGAAAGGGACAGGGCACCTGGGTGGCTCAGTCAGTTAAATGTCTGACTTCAGCTCGGGTCATGATCTCACAGTTTGTGAGTTCAAGCCCCACATCAGTCTCTCTGCTGTCAGCACAGAGCCCACTTCAGATCCTCGGTCTCCCTCTCTCTCTGCCACAAACAAATAATTAAATTAAATTTTTAAAAATGAAAAATAAATTAAAATATTTTAAAAAAGAAAGGGATAGCACACATGAGAGTCTGTAAGTATAGACAACGATTTTAAGTACTCATACTCTAAAGGAGAATGAGAAAATGAGGCAATGGCAGAAGTGAGATCGAGACAGGTGACATTTTTTTGTTTGTTTTGTTCTTTAAGAACAGCCCATTTCTGTGCTCCTGGGAATGACTCAGTAAAGAGAGAAGGGAAAATTGCTCAAGTGAGGTCTTACCTAGTTGGAAAGAGATGCAAATTCATGTAAAAAGGGAGATTTTAGCTTTAGATAGAAGCATGAACACTTTATCCATAGTAACATGGGGGACACAGAATCTGTGTGTGTAGATGTGCACACTGGGTGGTGAAATGGGAGCTCAGAGATGTTCTCTGCCAAATGCTTCTATTCTCTTAATCGTATAGAAAGTAAGGTCATTACCTAAGGATCAGGATGGAAGAGAACATGTTCAAAGTTTGAAGAAAAATAAAGAAGTAATGAATTAATTGTCTAGGAGAGTAGAAGAGAGTAGACTAGAAATATAGGGTATGATTGCTGAGCAACATTGAGGTTCTAAATAAAGTCAGCCTGCAAGGGTACAGAGGAAGTAATACTAATCCAGCTAAGGTATGAGGATGGGAGGAAGGGGACAGGGCAGGGGGGAGGGAGGGAAGGAGAATGAATATTTATAAAGCACTTCCACCTCTTTAGAATCAGGATCCTGTCTGGGGTCTCTTCACAGACTGTTGTCTCATAAATTCACACCAATAATTGTATTTCTTTTGCTTAAAGTGCCCTTTCTTCTCTCTTCCAGGCCAAACTCTTTTTCATCCTCTGTGGCTTCCCCTGATCCACAGAAAGTCATTGCATTTTCACATCCTTTGTGTCACCATTGTCCCCCGTATGTACTTTGTCATGGTACTTAGCACAATGATGTGTAATATTTTTAATGTTAGTCTTCCTAACGAACTGTGGGCTTCTTCAGGGAAAAGTCTGTTTTTAAGCATCTCTGTGTTCTTACCTAACACACTAGGTATTCAACAACTGTTATTACAAGGAGCTGAATGGATAACATCCTGCTTTTAATGAGAGTATCAGATATTCCTGAATCTTTTTTCCAACAAAGAAAATTAAAATTTGAGTGAAATTTTAACAAAAGACCTTTTATGTAGACTGTGTAATTATCTACAAGTGTGATATGAAAAGCGGAGTTACATATTTCCTTTCTCTTTATGCATCTCTACCAATATGTTGCAATGCCTCATAAAATCTGAATTAGAGCTCCATTCTTTCAGGTAAATAAAATATAAATAAGGAATATCTTAATTTTTTAATAAGAAAATTAGCACTTAAATGTGAGAAACTTTTGTCATGTGTATCTTTTGGGTTGTCTCCTAGCACTTCTTCATCTGAGCACCATACTTCCTTACATCCACCCATCCCCATTCACATGGTGAAAAGAAAAGTTCCTAGTAGTTAAGGTTGTACATGTAACCCCCCTCCCCTGGCCACAGTTGACCTTAACCAAGCTGGGCTAGTAAGAGTTCTACCTCAAAAATATATAATTTGGAACAAAAGAAAAATTTAGTCTTTCCTCTAGTGCTGAACTTGTTACAAGTAAACTCAGAAACTATATGAGCCATATTCTTCCACGTGAACAAAAGAAGTAGAAGAAGCCTGGCTGTAGGAGAAAAAAATGGCACAGACTCATCCAGAGTAGTTAATGAAGCAGAGGAAGAGCCTGATGGTGTTGCAGCTCAATTTTTGTGTGCTATCAGATAGCCATGAATCCTATTTCTGCTTTAACCTATCTCATATGGAATTCTGTTTCTTGCACCAAAAGAGTCATAGTGAAATTTGTTAGAAATTCTCCAACTAGGGGCACCTGGGTGGATCAGTCAGTTAAACCCCCAACTCTTGATCTCAGCTCAAGTCATGATCTCATGTTCATGAGTTTGAGCCCTGCAATGGGCTCTTTGCTGACCCTGTAGATCCTGCTTGGGATTCTCTCTCTCTCTCTCTCTCTCTCTCTCTCTCTCTGCCCCTCCCCTGCCCACACTCTCTCTTTCTTTCTCAAATTAAATAAATAAACTTAAAAAATTTATTAAAAGAGAGAAACTCTCCAACTAAAGTCTAATGCCATTTTTCTTCTCCAACAAAGTAATGTGAGCAACTGTAATTAAATAATACAAGACATTTCCAATACTTCTCTCCTCAGTGTGGTGCTGGTTGTCCATAGGTAAACTTTGATGAGAGGATAGTTTGGGTACTACACAGTGGTTGATATTTAAGTAGGCCTGTGTAGCTGAAACTGTAAAGAGTAGGCATAGCCCAGAACACTGGGCACCTAGAAAGAAGCTAAGGATTATAAGGAAGGAATAGTTTTGCTAGACTGGAAGAGAACTAGGGTTGACGTTGGCCTACTTTGCAATTTCCAACATGTAACTAGGGATACTATTATTGAGATATACTCAAGAAAAACAATGAAATACAAAAGAAGAAAGAGCAAGAAGAGAAGAAGGATGAGGAAGAGGAGGAGAAGAAGGAGAAAGATCAAGAGATGATGAGATACTGCCCCTCTCCTGCTTGATGTCTTTCTCTCTCTCTCTCTCTCTCCCCCTCTCTCTCTCTCTCTCCCCCTCTCTCTCTCTCTGTCTCTGCCTCTCTCTCTCAAAATAAATAAATAAATAAATAAATAAATAAATAAACTTTTTAAAAAATTTTTAAAAGAGATGATGAGATAAAGTCTCAAGTTCTCCTCAAACTTCAGGAGGAAACATGAGCTGTGAATGGAGGGAAGCCAATTCTTGACTATTATAGTTCAACTGTAATAATAGTGCTGCTGCGGGTTTTTAAAAACAAGCAAACAACATGCCTGTTAAATTATTGGGTTTTCAAATTCTAGCAATTCACTGGAAAAAGAAAATTTGATCTCCCTTGAATTTCTCATAATTGGATTTTTTTTCTTTAGTAAAAGAAATAAATGATCAATCATCACAGACATCATCACAATAAAAAGTTTCTAAAGAGTGGGCTAACTTAGGAATACTTTGGGCTTGGTGATCATTTCAAGATATTTTTCAAATGTCTGTGGCTTTACCAAACCCAAAACTCGTTTTATGTTTTACCAAATCCCAAATAAGTTTTGCCAAGTATTTTTTTATTTAATTTTTTGTCATGTGTATTTTATGTGAAATGTAATTCATATGTTTCTCATTTATTTATAAACAAATAACCAAAATTTTGTTTTGTAAGAACAATTTAATGTTCACAGAGGCATTTTATCAACTGGCTAAAGTATTTTAATAATCTTTTAATGCCTTCTTTTCCTAGAAATAGGCAAATTTTCCTTGAATTTACTTAAAACTTCTATTATTCCCCATCCTTATGCCTCCAAGCTAATTAAAATATAAAAGCTACCATTTTTGTTTGTTTTTTTAGTACAAACGAAGGAAGTGCTATGTTTTTCCTAGTAAATTGAAGATAGAAAACTGAGAAGATTTTCTTACCAACCCCTTACTCTTTCTCTTTGCTGTACTTTTATTATCTTTTTTTCTAAACATTATTAGTAAAAAAATATGTATGTTTAATGGAAGAATTTAGGGCAGAGAATTTAAGCTCCTAGAAAAAGTGGCAACTTGGTTAAAGTCCAAGTAGCATAGGCAAAGATAAAGGATAATTAAATGAAGAAGTAACTGTAGCACCATATTATTACTGGTAATGCCAAAACCAAAAAGACACTAGATAAAATTGATGAAAAGCCATTCTTGATGGCTAGTTCTCTAAAATAAGACGTAATCAAGGGAGGTAATTAAAATATTTTTATGCATCCTTTACCACTCCATTCTCTCCTTCATAGCCCATCTAGCTCGCTTGCACTCTCTCTCTCACTCTTTCTCTCTCTCTCTCTCTCTCTCTCTCACACACACACACACACACACACGCACACACACACATTTTTAAAATGAGATTTTAAATTTTAACATTTGACATCCTAATATGATCCTTTTTATCATCTGAATAATCTGGAAGCTCTATACTACTCCAAGCAATCTACACATTTAATGTAATCTTTATCAAAATACCAACAGAATTTTTCACAGAGCTAGAACAAACTATCCTAAAATTTGTATGGAACCATCAAAGACCCCAAATAGCCAAAGCAACCTTGAAAAAAGCAAACCTGGAGGCATCACAATTCCAGACTTCAAGTTATATTACAAATCTGAATCATCTGGAAGAATTATGCACACTATCTTTGATCATTTGGAGACACTTTTTACCTCTCGGAAATATAAATACCAACAGTAATGAAATGTCTCTATTTCATTTGAAGATTTAACTCTACATAATTATTTCCACCCCTACATTAATAGTTCGTTCCTTTAAGATTCTGTCCTTCTGATAAAAATCCTTTCTATTCCTACATTCCTAGAGTTCAACTCCTCAAATTTCTATCCCTTTGCCTAAGTATTTCACTGTTTAAATAATATTTACTGGACACTTACTATATTCCAGTCATTCTTCTAGGTTCTAGGGATACAGATTTGACCCAAAACTGATGAAAATCTTTGTCTTTTTGGAACTTATATTCCAGGATATGTTATCATAAAATTAACTAGACAAAAAAGATACATAGTAGTTAGATCACTTAAAATTGTATTATATTTAAGGGTATACTTAAGTAGATGAACTAAGGGCTAACCATCACTTTTGTCATCATAAGTATTTTGATCCTAAACTCTTTAAAATTTCACCTGACATTTTTGTACCTTCTCTAACGTTTGCATCAAAAAATACCATGAATAGTATTAGGACTAAAACCGCAGCTCTGACATCTCTATGAATATTAAATTCTACTCACATTTCTGCCTTGTAGCATATCCTTCTATGAGACAAAGAAGTGATATGAAGGATTCCACCTAGGAAGGCTTAGAAAAATTAAATAATCATCAGGAGAACACAAAATTCCCAAAGATGTGTTACATTCACCTCACTACACAAAGTTTGGGATATCAAATTTCCTCAATCTTAATCACCATGTATGGTTTAGAACTACCATGCCAATGGGAAAACATAGCTTGCCTGCTGCACTCAGCTTACAACGAGGAAATTAAGCAATTTGCAAAACATTGTGTTTCAAGAGTAGAAAAGGCACAAAAATACTTCTCCTACAAATTATTACTCAGAATAGGTTTTGTTTAACAATAATACACTTTTGCTTAGAATTTCCAGCCCAAGATACCTCCTATCACTTGCACAGTAGACAATTATCCAGCAAATGCACTGTTATGGAGTCAAACAGTGTGGCAGCAGGAGTGAGGATAAGACCACCTCAGCCATGTCCTAAACTATGTGACCTTGGCTGGGTCACTTTAACCTGGTTGAGAAGGCTGCTGTGAGAATTTAATGCATCAGACACTACTTATTTGATCTCATTTCATCCTCATAATAATCCGTAATAATTCAATAAGTAACATGTCATAATAATTTAATAGGTATTTTAGAGCTGAAGAAATCATTTAAATCAAATGTCTACCACAGTATGTGGTGAATAATAAACACTTGTAAGTTAGTTCCGTTCCCCTACTGGGTGGAGCACAGAGAGTCCCTTGTATGCATAAAGAGAGTAAAATGTGTACACAGCTGTTCAGTTGTTTAGTACTTGTCTTGGTCTTAATAAACTCGGTTCGTTCTGTTTACAATAATTTCTTGCATCCCTAAGAGATGGTTCCAAAGTATAGGTCCCCAATCTTCTAAGGCTTCGAACAAGCTTCTTCTATCCTTTCACAAGTCACACCAGCAAAAGGCTTATCGTAAAGACAAGACAGATGAACTTAGTTATCTCATATTCCCAGATTCCTTTCTTTCTTTTGGTGTCTCTTCAGAGAAAAAGAAGGCCAGTTCTAAAAAGCATCATCTCTGTTAAGGAAAGGTGGGTGGGCTTGTCTGTCATAAATTCTCCTTTTCTTCTCCCCTTCCAAGAATTCTTTTATTGTTCACTGTGTTGAAAGCATTAAGGAGGATGGGTGATGATCTATATTTTTTTTCAAGGGGAAGGAAAATGCACACGATAGTTTGGTTGGTTGAGATCTGATGGGGCGCCTGGGTGGCGCAGTCGGTTGAGCGTCCGACTTCAGCCAGGTCACGATCTCGCGGTCCGTGAGTTCGAGCCCCGCGTCAGGCTCTGGGCTGATGGCTCGGAGCCTGGAGCCTGTTTCCGATTCTGTGTCTCCCTCTCTCTCTGCCCCTCCCCCGTTCATGCTCTGTCTCTCTCTGTCCCAAAAATAAATAAAAAACGTTGAAAAAAAAAATTTAAAAGATCTGAAGACAAAAATCCCCAGAGACAAGACAAAACTGGCCAACAGACTGGAGCTTTCCTAAAAGGAGCTGAAAGAGCACTGATGGAAATACATTGGGTTATTTAATTGTTGCTGTTCTTAGCATTTTCCATACAACATTCAATTGTTAGTCACCCATTCACAACATAAACAAATGTGTCCTTGAAGAACCCTAAAGAATCAGAATGTTAGTACAAACTGCCAGGCAACAACTCTCTCCACCTACCTTGCTGATCACTCTAAAGTTTAAGTACTGAGTACTGGTTTCCTTCTGAGCTCCATGATCCATGGGGACCACCTCATGGTTCTCCTTTCTCTGCAGGGTTTTCTTCCTATAATTACAACACTCGTACGTTAGGTTAGATGGTTTCTTTGGCTATAATTTAGTGTAAACTCTTCTGTTTGGCAATCTATTTGTATGCTCGGAAAGCTTTCCTTTTCTGTAACAAGTTGTCTTAATATTTAAAAAAATATTTTTATTTCTTTAGAGCCATATTAACTTCTAATTCATTAATATAATATGGTCCTCTATACTTGAAGATACTTTAAGATTTTAGACTTGTTAATAACATTTTAAAAGTGAATTCTCATTGACAGTGAGCAAGCTTCTGGCATGTATTTTCAAGTTTTAATCTTCTTTCTAAATAGTTAAGCTGTCTAAATAGTTACTGAATTGCCAGTATATATTTACTGAAACTCAAGAAACATTCACTTCTGTATCTGCACAGCAGTGCTAGGTACTATATATGATAACACTTTTGAGATTTACACCAAAATAACTGCAGCAATGTCTATGTGATACAGTAGGCAATTAACTAGATACTGCAAGGGTCAAGTGCTTTCTGACTCATAAAAGGGTAGAGACCAAGTTCCAAATAGCCCAGACAGACCCCAGGGGATATGCATGCATTCTTCCCTTTGACCACTGCCCTACCCTAACCTATAACTTCATTATAATACATTTACATTGTGGTTTTTAATCCCCCTATGCTCCCCCACCCCTGGGCAGAGAATGGCTGCCATGACAGTTTCCACAAGGATGATATGAAGCCAAAAACTCCCTCTCCCAATCAGTAGGAGGTGCCCTTTAGATGATTGGCTACAACCTCAGTCAGATACTGCCTTGGTTATGATCTATAACCCATCCAAACATAAAAAGAAGAGACAACCCTGACCCCCCCCAGTGTAACAGCCATCTCTGGGCCCGCCCACTCTCCCAACTTGAGAGTGTACCTTTGTTTAAAATACAATCAAACCCTTGCATGCTTAAGAGTTTGGCTCTGAATTCTTTCTTGGTCTAACTCAAGAACTAAGGCCAGGGACAAGACACACCATTGACATACAAGTTGTCAATACCAACAATAATAAAATCTCTATAATTCACTTAAGAATGCAATTGCATGGGGTGCCTGGGTGGCTCAGTCAGTTAAGCCTCCAAGGCTTGATCAGCTCAGGTCATGAACTCAGGGTTGGTAGATCAAGCCCCTCGTCAGGCTCTGTGCTGACAGTGCATGTCCTGCTTGGGAGTCTCTCTCTCTCCTTCTCTCTCTGTCCTTCCCCTGCTCGTGAGCTCTCTCTCTTTCTCTCTCTCTCTCAAAATAAATAAGTAAACATTTAAAAAAGGAATGTAATTGTGTATAAGATAATAATTATTTTTTCTCTATATTAATAGTCTTTAACCCTTGAATAGTCTAAAACCCTTTCTATTCCTGCACTACTTTAACCCTTTAATATTCCATCCCTATGTCTAGGATACAAATTTGCCAAACTAAACAGCAAAAAGTAAATGCAATCTCATTTTTTCAAAAGTGGTGACTTTATCTCTCACTTTTCTAGAATATAATTACTTAATAAGTACCTGTTTTCAACATGCACTCATACTATTTTCTTTAAGCTGCTGAGTATGTTGTTTTTATGTTTAACATTAAATGGTCCAACAGTTTATTACCAATATGAAGCTCAGCCATAAAATTACATCAGCTTCATAGCAGGGCCCAGCTCTCTGGCAAAAGCAATACCCATATTAGAACTTTATAATTCACAGAAAATTTAAAATACTTCTCCAAATTAATACTTCTATTCACATTTCTCCAAATTAATAGTCTAGTAAAACAAGCTAAGACTATTTGCAGAACTATTTTAAGCTTTCTGAAAATTATAAAGTTCTAATATTAATATATTTATTTCATATTATAGATATAGATATTATATTGCCTGGGAACAACACCACTGCAATAGCAGTAATGAGCTTATCTAGCACCAAGACCTTGGATTTTAAATACCATTCTCTAATAAAAGGAATCAGAGTTTCTTGGAGAAATGCATGATTCTAGGGCTGAGGCAGGGAAAAAACAAGATGAAGGTGGAACCTCTTCTTGTGTCAAAAGGTAAGAACGCGTTCAAAGTCCGATGGGCTACGTCAAAAGGACATAGGTGCCAGCTGGAAAAAGATTCCCCAAATCAAATGAAGGGACAATTTAAGCTTTGAAATAAATAATGAAAGAAAGATATTATAGTCCTTCAAATAAAATAGGAATTTGTAAGTCCATCCTGAGATAGAAAGGAAGGATAAAGGGAAAGAAGGAAGGTGGGAATGAAGGAAATTCAATAAGGAATAGGAAGTATAGCCATTCTCAAAGTACCTCTTCACAAAATATTCATTAATTACAAAGAGTAATTACAAAGATAAACTGGAAGATACCTCCCTAATCAAATAATCAAGGATCACTGAAGGAGTGGTGATCACTTCATCAATGATGGGACAAATAGAAGTCATGATGGGATGCAATGACAGGAACTCAACATCACTTCTGTGATACTCCTGCCAAAGACGTATAAACTGAATCCAATCAACGGAAAACAAGAAAAACATGCCTTGGGGACATTCCACAAAATAACTGCTCCATAATCTTCAAAGGTCATGAAAATCAAGGAAAAAGTGAGGAAAGGTTGCAAATTAAACACGCACACATGACAGTTGAAGGTAATATGAGATTTTGACCTAGACCCTTCTGTTACAAAAGGCATTTTCAAGGGGCACCTGGGTGGCTCAGTCAGTTAAGCACCTGACTCTTGGTTTTGGCTCAGGTCATGATCTCAAGATTCCATGAGATCAAGCCCCTCATCGGGCTCTGCACTGACTGTGTGGAGCCTTCTTCAGTTTCTCTCTCTCCCTCTCACTCTCTAAAAATAAATAAACTCTTTTTAAAAAAGGCATTTTTAAGATAATTCATAAAATTTGCATGGTGTTTGAGGAGAGATGGTAGTAATGCATCCGTGTTAATTTCCTAATTTTGATGGTTTTATTGTGGTCCATTAGGAGAATATACGTAGTGGTAAGAAATTCACTAAATTACCCAAAGATAATGGGACATCAAGAAGGCAACTTGCTCTCTAATAATTCAGGGGGAAATTTTTTCTTTGTACTCTTCTTGCATTTTTCTGTAAATCTGAGATTGCTTCAAAGTAAAATAACTTTTTATAAATAAACACACTGATAAAAATAACTGAAATACAAGAACTTTGAATACATCATGAAAAGATAGAAGAAGGGTTCTCAGAACAAGGCAATAGTTGCTGCAAGCTACCTGACAAGTTCTGTGTGAAGGTCTGTAAAACAAAATATGCTTTATTGTTCATCGCATGGCCATTTCACTTCTGGCTGTGGGATCCTGCCCTTGCTTTTCAAGTGGAAGACAAAAATAACTCTGTCTCTAGTACTAGCACAGTAAGTTTCCATGACAGCTTTGCATGCTGAAATCCACCAAGACAACCCACATCTTTGTTTACCTACTGGCATGAAAAACCCTTCCTGCCATCATGATTTCATATCCAAGCTAATTTTTCAGATCCAAAATTCACACCCCATAAGTTTATTTCAACATGAGACAGTTGTGATATGTGTAGTTTTAAGAATGTGCCATTAAAGAAGTGGCAGTTACCCTAGACCAAAGTAGCTGACAAGTTGAAAGCCACCAACAGTAAATACATGGCCAAAGGAGGTACATAAAGGATAGCACAGGGAAAATTATTCATAGAATGCAAAAATCCTACCACATAAAGAAAATCTTGGGTTATTATCTCTGGTGATTAATCATTTGAGAGTTTTCATATATAAAATTTTTCTAAAGTAATCTAATCCATGATCTGATAAGCATTTGTCAAACATTATCTAGGTTTGGGCTACTCCAAATATGAACCTAAAGCTAGCAACCATGCAGATATACTTGTATCCTTAAGTCAAGTCAGAAGCTTCTACTGTTCCAGCTCAGGCTCCCAACTCCAGTAGGGAGTTTATAACACATCACAGGTAAAGGCAATCTCTGTCATTTTCAAAATTAACTATTTTTTCCTACCATGGTTTGCATTTTATCAAGTTCCTCCACCTCAGGGGATATATTCATTTTATTTTTATTTAAATGGTATCCACTCTGTACATGTTTTTTTGGTCTGTTTTTTCTTCCCTTAGTAAAACATGAAAATATGATTATTTCTGTCAAGAAACATTTCTCAGAACTTGGTTGGCTGCATAGAATTCTCCTGAATAGACGTAAAAAAAAAAAAAAAAAAAGCTGTTTCTGGGGTGGCTCAGTCAGTTGAGCATCTGGCTCTTAACCTCAGCTCAGGTCATGATTTCACAGTTTGTGGGTTAGCCCCATATCAGGCTCTATGCTGATGGTGTAGAACCTGCTTGGGATTCTCTCTCTCTCTCTCTCTCTCTCTCTCTCTCTCTCTCCCCCCTCTTTCTCTGTCCCTCCCCTGCTCATTTGCTCTCTCAAAATAAATAAACTTAAGGGGGAAAAAAGCTGTTTCCTTGTTAGTTAACATATAGTTGACAATTTTTATCTGGATAGCTGGTTATTTCCTTTGGATAATTCCCTAAAGCGAAATCACTGACCCAAAATGTGCACCTGCATTAAGGCTTTTGACAGTATTAACAAATTTTCCTCAGAAAGGTTTTAGTAATTTCTTCTCCCATGAGCCTCTTCCCCTCCCCCTTGCCTGCACTATTATCACATTTCAGTGCAATGAACTGAGTTATTAAAGTGTTAAATAATAGTACATAATTGGGTAGGTCACTCCTTGGGAAAATGTATTGTTCAGAGAGTCAACATCGTTTGAGTGCTAAAGGATTTTCTTTATTTATTTTTTTGTTTGTTTTTCAGAAAACACTATTGCCTTAAAAGTCTGGTTATCGGCTTATCTCCAAGAGAATAACTTTCTGGATACTACCATTCTTCCTAGAGTTGTCTGGCTAAAGAAAATTGCTCACAAAGAAATATTTACTTTCTTGGACTTCTTTCTGAGTTTTACACCAGTCATTTCAAGTGTTGCAACTCACTTTTTTTTGCCAAAATCAGCTCGTTCACCAACTGTTTTTAATTAGCTATGTTTGAGATGGTGTTTGCATTTTATCCCCCTCCCCTTTTTAGAAACAAATTTCCAAAACAATTACCTATTAGGCTGGGAGTCTCAAGCTTTTGCAAAGCCTGAGGGTGAATTTGTGTGTGTGCTCTCGCGCATGCGCGTGCTTGTTTTGGAAAGTTTGTAAATCCACTTAGTTCTTTCTGAGGAATAGTAGCCAAATAAACATTTTGACAGGATAGTTATTAAAATACTATATCTTTTTTTGGCAATTCTACTTGGGTTTGGCTTTCTTAAGTACTACTACAGGAAACATAAGATTATGGACTCCATTCACATCATTATAAAAATAAAGGTACAAAGACACAAGATAAGGCAATTGGGTTCAGCTAATTGAATTTATTTAGAGAAAAGTATACGTAATGTGTATGAGCAGATATCTAATTTACTTACTTGGATTTTTCAAAATTAATCTTTCTCACATTGCCAAGAAATAAAATTTCCTCTCCTTAGTACCTCATTACTGCTTTTTTTTTTTAAATGTTATAGTATAGAGGCTAATGTAGTATAAAAAAAGACATTGTAAATGCAGTGAGGGGGGAAATCCTTATATTACTTTTATGGTGTAGTCCTTTTAATTTTAATGTTTGCTTTAATATAATGAAAAATTGAACCTAATGTTGCATAAAAAATCATCTTTGTGTTTAAGTTTCCTTGCTTTTACACAAGATCCATTTGGAATAAGGCTAATGGAATTGGAATTTTGCATTAATTAACCTAGAAGAACGATGTCTCCTTGTAGTTTTCAAGAGGCCATTACACATTCCAAACTCTGGCAGCACCATAGTTTGATCTAGTGAGTGACACAGGGTAAAATATCTAAACAGTTGTGTTAATTGAGAACATGTAGACTGAGTAATAATGCTAAATCAGGAAACCAGCTCCACAGTTTATGAGGCTACTCAGGATTCAGCTTGACTCTATAATAACTCAGAAAAAAATCCATTTCAGTTTTAAAACGGAGCTTTTGTTTTTTGCATGCATCCATTTTCTTTTAATCTGGAATTCCCTCATCTGATTCTTTTGAGAAGGCATGTGGATATTCCCTTTACCAGAGCAAATGATTTTGGATACTTTAGGGAGAACAAGTTACATTTTACCCTTGAGCAACATGTGTTTGAACTGCATGGGTCTACTGCATGGGTCTACTTTTACGTGGATTTTTTAAAATAAATACAATAATACAGTATTATAAATGTATTTTCTTTTTCTTATGACTTTCTTAATAACATTTTCTTTTCTCTAGCTTACTTCATTGTAAGAATACAGTATATAATGCATATAACATATAAAATATGTGTTAATTGACTGTTATCTGTAAGGCCTCCAGTCAACACAGGCTATTAGTAGTTAAGTTTTGAGGAGACTCAAAATTATGAGCAGATTTTCAAGTACATGGGGTCAATACTCATAACGCCTGTATTGTTCAAGTGGCAACTGTATTTTCTAGTTGGCTCAACCATCTCTATACACACTGGGAACCAGTTCCTATAGGAATTGTGCACACCAAGCTCAGGCTGAGCTCTGGACACAACAGACAAGCAGGATTGCAGGATGTGGACTCAGAGAGAGCTGTGCTCTAAACCTGTTTCTACCTCTTGCAGGCTGTGTGACCTTGGGTAAGTCATTTGACCATCATGCCTTAGTTTTCTCATTTGTAAAAATAGGAAGGATAGCAATACTTGCCTGACAGCATTGCATATAAAGCACTTTGCAGTGTTTACAACATTACATGCACTGTAATGTTCTATTCTAGCTATTTTTGATTCTTTTTTTATTTTTCTCTGTCTATGGTCCAGAAAACATTAGCAGAAAAAAATTAAAACTAGATTATATTCAAAATTTAAGCTTATTAGAATGTTTCAAATGTTATTTCCCTTCCTTTAGCTACTCATGATATAGCTACTTGTATAAACTACAATTCATATACTAATATTTGTAATTTAAATATGAGCTTTTCTTATGTATACATTTTCTCACATTTAAAAAATATTTTCCAAATTTAAAAAAAAGTGACAAAACCCAATGTTCATGTGGAAAAACTCAGAATAGATTTAAATTCAACTATTTAGAATTTTTTTGAAAGCTGTAAAATTATCGGTGAGAAAAAATTATCCGAATGAGGTCCAAAGAGGCCTATTTTTCCATATTAAAACTAACTTATTTATTCAACAAAGTTTCATTCAGTACCATTGAGTACCTACTATGTTAAATACCTACTAAGTAGGTATTAAATACCTATGTCAAACAACAGGCAGCTTGAAGCAGCTTCTGGCTTCACAGAGCTCACTAACACCATTCAATTCATACTGTTCACAGTCCTAGAAAACTTGATGGGTTGGTTCTAGGATTTATCGTTTCAAACACATACTCACATAAAAAATGAATAAATAAAATATTCAGATTCTATTTACAACTCTTTTTCCTGGAGCTTTTCCTACTTGACTAGACCACTGGACTAATTTCAAAGATCTGTGAGTAAAGTTGACTTAGTCCAACGTATTTTTATGAAAATCCAATGACTGTGTCTGTACAATGACAAAGTAAATTATTTTTAAGATGTTAATTTCAGCTACGCTTGTTGACTGTAATCACATAAACTACCCCCATAGAATAGTTTTGAAGATTAAATGATATAATGTTTATATATCTAGTACATATTATTATTATACTACAGATTATTATTATATATATAATATCCAGTACAGAATAAGAACACAGTAAATAACAGCTGTTAGTATATTATTTACAGCTATGGCAACAGGTAGAAAGATCCATATCCACATTTTAGGCTGCTAGCGTTGGTCTTTGCCTTATACTAGCATTTGGCTTGTATGCTTCACGGTGCAAATTTAACTTCTGCAATAACAATTTTCATATTATATTTTAAAATATTTTCCAACTATTGAGAGGCCTTCTCTTGTCTAAACTTGCATATTTTGATCTCTCATAATAATTCTGAAGTGTATGTATTCACTTTATCATTTGACAGAGGAGGAGACTGAAGCTCTTCGAAGGAAATATTCTGGCCGAGCTGACATGGTTAGTAAGTGGCAGAACCAGGATTCAAACCCAGACTCATCCGACCCCAGAGTTTTTCCATGTGTCATGCTGCCTGTGTTGGAAGACTTTTGTTAGTACAATTGAATTTATAAAATTGTTTTCCAAACTGTTTTCTTCTTGAGTCCAGAATTCCTAGAGACTCCAAAAAGATGTCCGGGATTTGTGAACCACTATTTCAACACAACCAAACATAAAGAAAATGTTTGACTTTTGTTACACAGAACAATTTCCCAATATCAGAAAAATTGAAGATGTTTTTAGTGTGACAAGCGCATCACCTGGACAACTTAAGGTTTGTACTGATAATACACAGTTCCTTTCTCTCTCTCATGTAATAGAAACCATAAGAAAAATGCAGGAACTCAGGTAGAGATTTATCTCTGAACTGAACACATCTACACTCCCTTGTGGTATCTGTCCTCCTCTCTCATGGTTGAAGACTGAGGCAAGTTTAGAAATCAGACCAAAATTGGTAACAAACACATTTCTGCAAAAAATGGAGACTATGAAATATCTTTTACTTGAAAATGAAAACACAGCCACGGTCAAAATTGCTGCTAGCTTTACTGATACATGGCAGCTTCTAAACCCACAAGGTAATTTTACAGGGGAACCTAATGGATCAAAATTTGGTTCCCATTAGAAAGTCCAAGAGAGGTAGAAAGGCAAGCTGAACAGTTACCCCTGAAATAAATAGAAGCCTACTCTTAAGGCAGGTAAGGAATCTCCATGAAATACAAAAATGAATAAGACTTGAAGTACTTTTTTTTTAAGGCAGAAGATGAAATTTGATGAATTAATATGATTTCATAGTGAATTCGTGATTTTCTCAAATCACATAGTAGTAATTTTAGAGGCAAGTACTCATTTAAATACTCTGAATTTCCCTCAGTCTGATTTCTCATTTACTTTCTGAATTAAGCAATTTCTTAAGATACTTAACATATTCACCAACAGTATATATGTTTTTCATTTTCTTACCTAAACGCAGATCTGATATCTTTAACCTTCTCAATACTCAGGAATCATAGGAATGGGGAGGGATACCCCCAGAGTTCTTTTGCTTGGTCATACCAATCATCCCCACAACCTCAAGCTGAGCTCATTGAGCCAAATACACATCAATACAAATAAAAGATTGCAAGAAACTTGGCAGGTCTTTGTGTGTTGTCTGAACATTTTCCATAGGCAACGCCAGCTCCACCACCACTTAGCTACTCCTATTCTACTTGCAATCAAAACTCCAGCATCTGGAAAGAATAACCTTAATTTTTAACATGTTAGTCCTTACAGGGCTCATGAGAGTAGAGAAAAGAAGAAGCCCTCAAGGATGTCTAAGTCACTTAGAAAGTTAAGTTATAAAAAAAATAGTCTCTCTTTCCCCTACATTGGGAGTTAAAGAGGGAGAGCAAAACTTAATTATGCACAGGTTGCTGCCTTTTATTGCCATTTACAACATCTTACAAGCCTTATAGATTCTACTGGCACTTGCAGCAATAGCAAGAGTATTCCTCCAGTACACCCTAAAATGGTAGCTTCAGGGTACTGTCATTCATGCTTGTTAAATCCTTAGAAGTCTTTTTTTTTAATTAATTAATTTATTTATTTTGAGAGAGAGCAAGCATAAGTGGGGGAGGGGCTGAGAGAATCCCAAGCAGGCTCTGCACCATCAGGGCAGAGTCCCAACCTACCAACTGTGAGATCATGACCTGAGCTGAAACCAAGAGTCGGACATGTAACCAACTGAGCCACCCAGGCATCTCTAAATCCTCAGAAGTCTTAAGTGGCTATAGATTGTAGTGGTGATCATACTGGAAAGCAGAATGAGGCCACAGGTTCAGACAAGCCTAAATTTCAATCCCAGCTCTGCCACTTACTGACTTTGTTACCTTGGGAAAATTATTGAACTCTCACAGAGTCTAGGTTCCCTCGTCTATAACAGAGGGCTAATTGGGACAACCCTGCAATTTTAAGAAAATTGAACATTCTATAATCAAGCATAGTGCCTGAGACATAATAGGTGCCCAATAAGTGTTGGTTGAAATAAAATTAAATGAAATACCTACATGTATCTGACCCTTAAAGCCCCTTGGAAAACTAATGAAGAGGATTGTGGTATAATGTTCAAGATTAACACACTAAGCATAACAAAGATTTGCCCAATCTGAGTAGGAAATACCCGCCAAAATATAAGAAACTCACCCTGAAGTAGGAGGAAGTCAAAAGAGTCACATGAAGCCCTAAGTTGATTGCTGCTCAAAAGTGTTGACTTTGAGTTGTACAGGGCTGAGGCCCATTCAATGTCCTTAGGTTACCTTTTGTAGACACAAATCTCATTCCCTGTGGATAAATACTCCCAGTTCTAAGAATTGGGCCACCAACACCACTCCAAGAGCAGTGGCTAAAGAGAAGCCACTGGGAGATGGTTGCCCTAGGGCAAGAGAAATAGGGCTGCAGCAATAGTGGAAACCACAGTTCACAGTGTGGAGCATTCAGGACCCACAGGCTACAGCCAAAGAAAGACCACCTGGTGGAATCAGAGCACAAATCATCACCATGCCTACTCATGCTCTTGGTTAACCTGGAAACAAGGACTACAGAGAAGAATCCTGTTTGATTCAATCAGTATGTATTCAATTCAGTGTAAAAGCCATGGGTTGGGTCCCACTTCTGATATGATGACAATTTTGTGGAAAAAGAAGTGATTATATGAACTTTTTGGTATAGACAGTTAAGAAAATGGATGTCAATGGACAGAGATGAGAATGTAAAACAATCATAATCTCGCATTTTCTTGGTTATTTTGATACAAACACTTCATAGACCTGAGCTTCAGATTAGCTGATTGTGAACTGGACACAATTCTACTCGCCCCGAATGCTCCCAAAAATAGTTCTGAGTTTCTAATGAGATCTTACACATAGAATTTCTTATAAAGATGGGACACAGTTTTGTTCTTGTTTTGAGTAACAAAAGTAATCTCCTAGGTAATAAGATGGAGAAATTTTCAGCAATGAAGAAAATTTAAGCTTAAGATGCATCCAGTTTAGGGGCGCCTGGATGGCTCAGTTGGTTAAGCAGCCAACTTTGGCTTAGGTCATGATATCATGGTTCATGAGTTCAAGCCCCTCATCAGGATTTCTGCTGTCAGCACAGAGCCCACTTCAGATCCTCTGTCCCCCTCTCTCTACCCCTCCCCTGCTCACTTGCTCGCGCTCTCTCTCAAAAATGAATGAACATTAATTTTTTTTTAAGAAAACATGCATCCAGTTTAGAACTCTCAAAGAGAGTTTTAGCCCAGGAGACTCACAAAAAAAATAACAGCAATAAATTATAAAGTAGATGACTATACAAAGAGCTACAGAAATACAATGAATTATGTTTGGGAGGTCATTGAACAGGTGACATATAAGTGAGTAGGAGCTTGCCAAAAGAACAAGTGTGAAAAACATGTATGTGTAGGTAGAAGGGGTCGGACTTACCAGGTAAAAAGGAACATGTGAGCAAAGGCATAGAGAGGCATGAAATCATATAATACGTTTGGGGATCAGTAAGTACTCTTGTTTGCCCACAGCCTAGAACACATAAAAAAGAGTAGAGACTGGAAAATTCATCAAGGATCAAAGTACAAAAGCATACTAAGGAATTTGATGTTTTTTCACAGCAACAAAATGCCACTCAAGATTATTAAGCAAAAAAAGTAACATAATCAGATTCCTGTTTCAGAGAGTTCACACCAGTAGCAGTAAGCAAAACTAATTGAATACAATTACAAATGGCCATATATTGATTGCTAAATATATGTCACTTAAGTGCTTTGCTCCAGGAGGCCAGGAAGAATGTGTGTCTTGTTCACTGCTATATCTCACTGGATACACAGTGCCTAACACAGGGCCAGGCTTATGACCGTGCTTTATAAATATTTGTTGAATTAACTCATTGCTATTGGAATGATGATGGAGATTTTTTACAGATGTACTTCAACCTTATTTAACCCTTAACGCTGCAATATGCAACACTATTGTCACATATTTATATACTAGTTATCATCAGATTCGCAGCACCTGGCTTATTCTCTGGCATTATAGTAGGAGCTCAATAAATCGTGTGAACTAGACTAAACACAAGAGCCTTCATAAGACTTGTCCAAATGGACACAGGAAATGTGAGTACTATTGACCTTATCAAAACAATGGTGTCCAAATTATTACTGACACATTTCATTTTGACCTGAATTTGCAGGTGGGTCCATCCTAAAAAGTAAAATAACCACCCTCCAGAAACCATATATGTTTTTACTGATATATGAACTGTGAGGTACAAAAATGTGACAAATCAGTTAACCAAACCATGGCAATGGCAAAAGCCCACTACTGACATGATGAACTTCAAGATGTGAATGAGCATAGTGCTTTAATGTCCAAATTATAATGAAAACATTAAATCTAAATGAAGAAAAACAGTGAGTTTATGAAAGTAATCATTACAATACTGTTGCCATTTTTCTAAGTTAAAAATGACCTAATAATAATTTCACATAGATCTAGCTAATGTTTGCTCAATAGGAGACTATTATGTTTTTTGAGTAACTCTTCATGACAGTGTGTCCAAATGAGTTCAAAGGCAAGAAAAAAAAAATAGACACTGGTCTTTCTTGTAAAGCAAACAAAAGTGATTGCTTTAGGAAGCTTATTACAGATTAAATTCTAAAATTTATTAGCAATATTAGGTAGATTAAAGTGCCAAGGAAAAATTTATTTACTTTGCAGTAAAGATATTTAAAACTTTTTAAAACCTTCAATAAATTTTTTATGTAAGCTAACAATTCTTATAGGTCATATATACACATGACTAAATCCAACAACCAAAAATTTGAGAATGCCATCAAATGAGTTATTTGTCATTATACAGAATAATGAAACGTGATGTTTTTGCTGAATTCAGTCAAATGTATTTGCATGTGTGGACATAACCACATTGTGGGAGAGACTTGCAAATGGTATTAAGACTTATTACATCCTAACATAGCTTGCCCCAGAAAGCAATTGACTTGGCAAACAAATAAGATAATTTATAAACAAATAGAGCTTAGTAGTACAAGAGTTGCTGTTGGAACAGAGAACAACCCATCAGTAGAAAAAATATACACATAATGCCAGGGAAAGAGGACATTGGTTGGTTAAAGTGAAGTGCCTCCAACATTCAGGAAGAGACATGTTAAATATGAGAAAAATAAGAGAAGACAACATACATGTCTTATGTGACAAAAGGAAAGGCAGAACGCTAGCCAAAAGGTATCATCCCTATTGTCTTAGTCTGCTTGGGCTGCTGTAATAAAATACCTTGGATTGGGTGCCTTAAACAGCAGACTTTTATTTCTCACACTTTTGGGAGTTCAGGAGGTCCAATTAAGATGCCTGCAGATTCAGTGTATACTAATGGCCCTTTTCTTGGCTTGCAAATGACAGCCTTCTACCTATGTCCACACATGGCCTTTCCTCAGTGCCTGCACAGAGTGGAAGATCTCTCTCTATTTCTATCTCTATCTCTCTCTTTCTCTTCTTTTAAAGGCACTAATCCCATCAAGAGTGTCTCACATTTGTGACCCACTCTAAACCTATTTATTTTCCAAAAGTCCCACCTCCAAATATCATCACATTGAGAATTAGAGCTTCAACATTTGAATTTTGAAGGGAAACAAATATTCAGTCTATAACACCTGTAAATTCCTAAATTTTATCATTAGCAATTCCTTCTGTCGTGATAAGTTCCAGTGCCTTCTGTCTAGAGGTCCTTTAAGAAATACTATTTCTGGGGAACGCCTGGGTGGCTCAGTTGGTTGATCATTCAACTCCTGATTTCCATTCAGGTCATGATCTCATGGTTCATGAGACTGAGCCCCATGTCAGACTCTGTGCTGACAGCATGGAGCCTGCTTGGGATTTTCTCTCTCACTCTCTCTCTGCCCCTCTCCCACTCACACATGCAATCTCTCTCTCTCTCTCAAAAAGAAACTTAAAAATATATATTAAAAAAAGAAATATTATTCCCTGGAGGAATAACACCTTAGCTGGAAGATTGGAGGCTCTATGTGAGAACACAGAGCATCAATGTTAGGAATGAAATGGTAACAGGCACGAAAAGAGAATATAGAAGTCACTGAAGACAAAGAACTGATTTCCCATTGTTTGCACTGATAAATCATAAAGACAGCACATAAAAATATTCCAACCAATTACTAAACAATACATTATATAATTCAGTAACAATTATTTTAGGAATCTGCAGTATCGTCTATCTTCTTATGTACCCTGAGGCCCATTAAAAATTGCTTGTTTGCTATAGTTTCATGGATCCCCTGGACACAAGCCCTGTTGGCTTTTAGAGCTAGGTGTTTTAGAAGCCCACCACTCCACTGAGAGTCCTAAAACTTGGGGCACTAGATGTGGGGTTCAAACCCTCATTCCTCAGGGAGAAGCAGGAGTTGGGGGTTTCTGCCCAATTGCATGGCGCTATGCTGGCATTGGGGTTTATGGTGACAGTGTGCCTTATCCTTCCCCACCTGTTGCTATGTGGATATTTTCTCAGTAATCAGATTTATAGGAGCCACTCAGCTAATTTCTAGATCTCTTTCAGAGGGAGAGGCTCCATGTGTAGCTGTACAATCAGTGTGTCCGTGGCAAGGGTGAAGCTCAGGAGCCTTCTCTGTTACCATCTTGGGTGACTCTTTTCATGAACTCTCTATCATGAGATATTCTTAATGAAATTGCATATTTTACCAATAAAAAAACTAAAAATTTATTTCCATAACAAACTACTTTTCATATATTTGAATTCTTCTTATTATATGTCATGATATATTTTTCCTTTCTTAATCAAGTAGAAAATTGAAAAATATAAAAAAATTTTAAAATATAGGAAGGACATTCACCCATAGTGCTCTTATCACAGATAGCCAGAATTAACAATTTAATGTATTTCTTCTGGGGTTTTCCTTATTTGTATTTTGAAAATGAGTCCAGATTTTTTTTTTTCTGAATCCACCTTTTTTTTTAAGTAGGCTCTGTGCTCAACGTGGGGTTTGAACTTAAAACCTGAGATCAAGAGTCACATGCTTTATTGACTGAGTCAGCCAGGTGCCCCAATTTTTTCTGAATCCAAAGCCAAATAACATTGCAGTGGGCATGCATAGGACTTATTTCTCTATTTTTTTTCTTTACATAACATTTCATTAGGATACATTTTCAGAAGAGGGAAAATATAGCTAGGAGTGGGTCAGGAATAGGGAATGGATCAAAAACATGATGTATATTACCAATTTGTCTTTCAAAAGTATAGGCAATTGCTTCTTTCACCTTATCCTTGATATTAGAATACTATTTTAAAAATGTTTTTAATTTTAATTTTTTTTTTTTTGAGACAGAGAGAGACAGAGCATGAGTGGGGGAGGGGCAGAGAGAGAGGGAGACACAGAATCTGAAGCAGACTCCAGGCTCTGAGTTGTCAGCACAGAGAGAGCCCAATGCAGGGCTCGAACTTACAAACCGCGAGATCATGACCTGAGCCAAAGTCAGACACTTAACCGACTGACCCACCCAGGCGCCCCTAGAACACTATTTTTTAAATCTTTATTAATTTAATACGTGAAAATGAAACCTCATTCTTGTCTTAATTTTCATTTATTTATTTGCTGTACTAAAGGTCATTTCACATATTTATTGGTCATTTATGTTTCTTCTTTTAAGGAACTTTTCCTGTTAATGCCTTTAACCACCTACTATTTAGGTATCAGAACTTTTACCATCAATTTCTATATATCCTATACATAGCAAAAATAATATTACTTTGTCATATTTGATATATTTTTCCTTTGTATTTAATTTTAAATTTTAATTACATTTTTTAAGTACACAAAGATATTTTAAATATTTGTGTTTTCAAATCTGTACAACTTCCCATTTTCCAGCAGAATATATTTCAAAAAAGAAACTTTACCCTGCCCCCCAAGTTCATTTTTGGTAAAAAAATAAATAAAAACATGCTCTTGACATATGTAATGTGAGATTTTGTTTTCTTTGACTTGGAAAGAGTAACAAATCCTAAGACATGACCTTCTGCAGGATGAGTTTCAAATAGAAAAGTCTGAAGCACAGGATAGAATAACAGCCATATTCCTAGATCAGTCAGTTAACTCAAAGGAATCATTCAAAACCAGAGAAAAATGCATGCCTAGTATTTTCCAAATCTAAGAATCTCACCACTATATTTTCTGGGAAATCTTGCCCTCCCTAAAGACCACAAACCACTTCTAGGCCTTCAAGATAGTAGGGAAATTACGTCAATCAAGCTTTGAAATTCACAGTATATAAATACAAGATAATAATCACAGTAAGGCAAACCACACACAGCTATCAATATGTTTACTCAATTGATTACCAGAAAGAAAACAAAGCTAGTCAAGGGAAAAGACCATTTCATTTTTCTGTCTGAGATAACGTTCTGCCTTCTCCTCTTTACTTTCACCTATTTAAATCACTCAATATCCAGATCATTGCCCCCTCTTATGTCAAATTTTCCACAATCACTCTGTTAAATATAATCTCTCCTTCTGAATGCCTTATTGTGAAGCCCACTTCTGTGGTCCTACCATAGAACCTTATTTCATCATTTTTTCTACACTTGGCTTAACTTTTCCTTCTTATGATATACACCATCACCACCATCACTAACCTTAACCTATACTAGATTGCAACAATGACATCTTACAAGCTTTTGTATTCTTGAACATAACAAGTATTCATGAAATATTTTTGGACATGTGAATAAGTAAAAAAATTTTAATGCACTCTTTTTGTTAGTTTATCAAGCATCCGAAACAGAAAATAAATTTAGCAACTGACAAAACAAGTTCCTTTGGACAAATAGAAGTTCCCTTGGCAATTTTCTGTGGCTATAGTCCCTATTAAGTTATTATTAATCATAAAAGGATTCAGGTACTGATTTCTCCTCTAGTCCTATATCTGCTATAGGAGTATAGTCCATGTTACTATGGTCAGTAAATACAGAAGGCAAAATTTCTGTAGAGATGAGCTATATAACAGACACATGGTGAAAATGATTCACTTAGCTCAGCAAGTGTTTGAAATAAGCAGGCTTGTCTTTCAATATTTCCTGCCCTTCATCCTGCTCATCATCAACTTTCCTTAAGCCTCAAAGTTAGGTCACTTTTCTGTCCTATATCTAGACCTCACTTTATTTCAGCTTTCTGGGTCCTTGGAGAAGCAGAGATCTGTTCTGATTCTGCCAGGCCCCCACGTCCTTCTTCATTATTTTAAGTTCTAGACTTCTCGAGTGAATAAAACTTTAATTCTCCATCACATTTTCTAAAAACATTCTCTATTTTATGACCTTGTGAACCCTCTCAGCTTACCTCATTACCTATTCTTCTTTAAACAAATATTTATTGAGTACGTGCTACACGCTCAGTACTAGGGAAACAATGGTATGTATGCAGACACAGTTCTTGTCTTATCAGAACTAAGAGCAATGGGAAGGGCATACAATTAAACAATTCTAACAAGGTGAGTTAGTGAAAAATTAATCAATGACTTAATTTTTAAATTTTTTATATAAATACATGTATATGCACTATATATATTTTATTTACATAAATACATATATATGTGTGTGTGTGTGTCCTTGCTTCTGTGGACTTCTGGCAAAACTAAAGCTCTTTCTTTTGTAGAAACAGACCTATGTGTTCCCTAGTTTGTAGTTCCTTGCCTAAGGGACTTTACTGATGGTTGTGTATTTGAATGTGTAGGCCTAGTAAGAAAACCAAGCCTGGTAAGCTAAGAGGGTGATAGACAGAGGCTGATACTTCCCAGAGAAGGGTCAGTGGTCCAAACTCTAAGTTCAAAAGAGGGGATGGCCACGGAGAGAATAAGGAAAGAAAAAAAGGGGATGATTAGAGCCACCCTGGATGTGGGAGTGATTACAAGGAGGTGTAATGTGTCAGCACTAAGCACCGTGGCTTCAAGGTGAGTGGGTAAGCCAGCAGCATCTCTGTCTTTGAAAGGACCACATACAGCCTGGAACAAGAGCCTCTCAGTGGTCACCATAACAAATCTCTGACTTCTCCTGCATTTGTCCTGGACTACATAAGCCCCAGGGACCTGACTCAACCCAAGGAGGAAGAAGGAATCTCAAAAAGTATCTAAAATTGTACTTCTTGCCAACCGTGGAAAAGAAACTGGAAGCTAGACTTTAACAGACAGAAATATGATATTTCTTACACCCTGCATGTCACAAACAATTCATAACCATTCATTACACAAGTAATTACAATAAATTGCAAGAGATGATCTAAGTCTCCAGTCTTGACTAGCTTATCCCAAATTCTCCCCAAATTCCTCTCTCCCTTTCTCAATCCTATGTCTTCACACTCCACCCTCATCAGTCTCCTTAGTCCATGGAACTGTCAGAATTCATTTCTGTCAGTCTCATTCATAGATTTTAAATATGCATTCAGGGGACCTGGGTGGCTCAGTCGATTAAGCGTCCAACTTTGGCTCAGGTCATGATCTCGTGGTTCATGGGTCTGAGCCCCACATTGGGCTCTGTGCTGACAGCTCAGAGCCTGAAGCCTGTTTCAGATCCTGTGTCTCCCTCTCTCTCTCTCTCTCTCTCTGCCCCTCCCGTACTCGCACTGTCTCTCTCAAAAATAATAAACATTACAAAAAATTATGTATGCATTCAGTTCATTCTTCCTGATCTGGTAAAGTGTCCCCTTGTTGGTCCATTTCTTTTCATATTGAGTTTTTTGTTAATTCTAGAAAGGGAACACAGCTTCTCTACACAAAACCAAAGAAAAGTCTTTTTCTTATATGGAAGGTCCTTTCCTTTGCTTGAGTAGCAACTACATTAAACACAAACTTTGTGTTTGTTATTATTTTCATTTTTCATTATTCATTTCATCATAAAGAGATGAAGGAAGAGGAGGATGCAAACCCAGCTAGCCAGATTAGACAAATTCACCCTTTGTTACCCATGAGGTAGCCAATGTTATAGCCAAATTACCTTAAATTCTATTGCAAAGCTACAACCTCATATTTTCATGCATTACAACTCTCCTCAAGAGTTTGAAGTACCCAATTAATCCACACAACAATTCCTATAAAAGAAAATTGTCTTAATAGTTACCCTAAAAGTGTAATGGAATTATAAAATCCATAATGATGTAATCCAATGTGCCAGCCTTTATCATAAGTCATATCATTAGCAATGCCACTCAAATGGTACACTTGTCCTGTAATTGCCTGTCAACCAGCCATTTATCATGGTAAACCCTTTGTTTAAATTCAATTAATTACTGATATACTTTGCCATGCCACTTTGAAAATTTTTTAATCAGACTTTCCAAAAAGTTTCTTAAAAGACATTATTTTCATTTAATCACAAGTTGTTTCATGTACTGTCCTCCAATAAAATTTCCTTCTTGGCAACATTTATATGAAGAAAATTAGGAACACCACAACATTAGTCAGTATGGAAATCATTTTCAGATCACCACCCATTTAACTTCTTGTTTTTAAATTATATAACAAAATTTATTTTCATCAGTGTGAATGACCATTAGGATATACCCTCCAAGGATACCTACACTTTAAAAGAGGAACTTGATAAAAACAAATGATACTCAAATTAGTGGGTGGTTGATATGACATCAGAAATTCAGGAGTCCCGCTACTTCCTACAGCAGGTCAGGAGGACTAGAGTCAAGATTGTCACCCCATCTGAGGGACTCTGGCCCTGCTGTGTTATTCTAGCTGGCCTCTCATGGAGTCATGCAAGTACATTCCCTTGAACACATAAGTTGGTGATTCCTAGTACAGAGGGGCTGCTGAATGGGAGACAAGGAGACAGGGCCTGTATGTAGATAGGTACAGCTATGAAATCTCAGCTCTGTCCTGTAGGATGAGGAAGCAGAAGAAGATACCACCTCCAGCAGGAGCAGTGTCAGGATCCAAACTAGTGAAAACCAATGAAGGTCAAACACAGGCCAAGAGGAGACAGTTCATCAGAACCAGTAACTGTCAACCACATTGGGACCTATTGTTCTTGGATATCTGTTGGCATGCAAATGTTTTATATAACAAGATATGGGACAATAAGTAAATTAAATAGACACCTTTCAACATTCAGTATCCTCTGTGCACACTCTATGCTGGGCATCTTTTGGGGTGCGATATATGTATGACAAGAAAAAGTCACTTCTATTGCACATTAGAATGTTGGAGGTACTCACACATGCATGATCTAACTGAATTCTTGAAACAAATCTGTCAGACCATAGTCTAATATGCAGTTATAGGTTGGAAAATAGCTTAGGGAGGGAGGGTGTCTTAGGTAAAACAGAGCTCAGGTTAAAGGCCATTTGTTGTTTCATTCATTCATTCATTCATTCATTCATTCAGAAAGTGATAAAAATTTTTTAAATTGATTTTACGGTAGATTGTTATTTTTTAGAAAAGACTGGCTGTTAAGGCCAGCAGATCAAGGGGCCTGAGAGAGGAGAGAATGTCTGTTTCATTGATAGGGTTACCCCCAGGAAAGTGACTGCTCTTTTGGACACAGAGGAAGGTATAGAAGATAGAAAAGTGAATGTTTATTTCCTTCAAACTGTGCTTCTCTCTTTTGCTCAGCTCCCAGTAATCCAGAGACTGATCCCACTGGGGAAACCAAGGCAGCCAGCAGCCAGCAGTCACACTGGTGACAAGCTGCCGCTTTAGGCTCTTGTTTCATCTCCACATCTCTGTCAGTAGGTGTTAGAAACCCCCACTTTACAAATGAGAAAAGCAGAAGAATAGGAAGCCAAGGCCTGCTGTATCCTTGCCACTGCCCTGCAGGTGATTTTCCTTCTCCTATGCCACTGCAATGAAAATGAAAACCCAAGCAAACTATTTCTCTTCTCAAAACCCTTTACTGACAAGGTGCTTGGGTGGCTCAGTCAGTTGAGTGTCCAACTTTTACTCAGGTCATGATCTTGCAGTTCATGGGTTCAATCCCCATACCATGTTCTGTGCAGACAGCTCAGAGCCTGGAGCCTGCTTCAGATTCTGTGTCTTCTGCTCTCTCTACACCTCTCCCACTCACTCTCTGTCTCTCAAAAATGAATAAGTGTTAAGGAAAAAAATGTTTTTTAAATATATGAATACATTTCTGAGGTCTGAGTCATTGTCCAAAAGAAAACCACCAATTCTGCTTTCCATTGTGTCTTATTGTAAGAATAGCCAAAGCCTCCTGCAGTTTTGATCATTGAGGAGAGAAGTGGGGTTTAATATAGAATAGGGCACATAACTCCCCAGGATGCAGTTTGGCATCCCTACTCCTATGGAGAACGCTATGAGCCCTAGGGAGAGTTCCTTCTAAGTCTTGACACAGAGGAGTCCTGGGTCAGTTTACATGTCCTCTGAGTGCAGAATGTATGGAAATTCCTCTGTGTGACCTGTCCCTTCCCTAAGCCCTTCAAATTCCATCCCTAGGAGCCCACAACAGTGTTGTATGCATACCAAGCATTTAGAAAGTCCTCTGTGAACATTGAACACTATACACTCCCCACCAGGATGGGGTTTATAATAAATAGAAAAAAAGTTCTCTCATACTAATTTTCAAGGAGAAAAGAAGAAATGCACTTCCAGGTTTCCAACCAGAAGATTTTTTTCTTTTTTTTTTTTTTTTTACTTTTTTTTCTTTAATTTTAACTTCGTTCACCACTGAACCTCTTTATTATTGCTATTTTTTTGTGAGATTTCAGATAGTAAAAGAAGAACAAGAAGAGAAGCAAAAAGAACCATTAGGTAAATGTATACTATAGGCAAACACTGTTCTGGGTTTTACTAGATTTAATCCCCAGGAGGATTGTTCTTCAAAAAGACATCATCCCTCTTTTACAGCAGAGCAAATACAGGCTCAGGGTCTTTAAGTAGAATGACTGCCCAAGGCCAAAGTGATAAGTTCAATGTCAGCCATTTGACTGGTTCCTTCTCACTTAGTCATCTAAAAAGGATTTGAACCTAGGCTTATCTGACTCCAAAGCTTAAATGTTATGCTATAGTGATGGGTCACAGTGGAGCCGTCTTGGGAAACAATCATATAAACAATTCTATAAACTTCCATATTTTCTCAGATATTTGACTTAAAAAAAGGTTCCATAATTTTCCTGTCTAGATGATCCAATTCTCCGGAATACCTCCACACCATTTCTCTGTCCAATACAAAAATGCACACCAAAAGAACCAATTTTTTACCCAGAGTCTTGAAAATCCCATGATTATACCAAAAACAAAAAACAAAACAAACAAAAAAACAATGTTATTTTACTGACTATGCCTTTTAGAGAGTGTTGGCAAACTCTAATGTTCTAGCTGAAGCCATAAAGCAGACAGATCTGTGTGATGAACAGCCTGCTAGAACTATTTGTCACTGATAACAGAGGCTTCTGTAATAAATGCCTGGAAAGCACTCTCCATTATAAAGCATTACATAAGTACTGATGGACAATAATACAAAACTATGCCAAACTGCAATAGGATGGCCCTAATGAATTATATAAGCAAAAACAGAATCAAGCATAGCCAGCCACACTTTTCTATATCCTTCACAAACCTCAAGTGGGCTAACAAGGACTGTTGGACATTTTAGAGAGAAATTTAAAGACACGTACCCTTCTAGGAGCCTTTAAATGAGGTTCCTCGGTCTGAGGAAAACAAACAAGCTCTATAAAGAGATGAGATGAAAGGATGCTTCTGTCTAGATTCTACTGGCTTTCTAGAGGAGGACTTCGTGATAGGTAAGGCAGCTACAGCTTGAGAAAGGTGTTCAGAAAGTCAAGACACGCCATTTGATTTTAGTGTTTAAAATTTTCCAGAGATTTTCACATCTGTTAAGCCACTTGGATTCTTTATAAGATCCTAAGAGACCAAGGACTTAGATTTTTCAAGTGCTTCTCATAGACATCAGTGGGAAGAGGAACAAAGAGTTCTTCCCTTTTTTTATGAGACTCACCATAGACCACAACAAAATCAGTCGATCAGGCAAGCCATCCGTTTCTCAACATGGCTGCTCTTAGAGAAAGGAAGGCACTGTACTTGCTGCATTT
The DNA here is from genome assembly GCF_046562875.1 of Panthera onca. NCBI lineage: Eukaryota > Metazoa > Chordata > Mammalia > Carnivora > Felidae > Panthera > Panthera onca. The sequence goes on from NC_138346.1 coordinate 155,921,558, forward strand.
GGGAATAAAATATAAAACCAACTGGCTCTCCTCAATATTCTTCACAAATAGACCTATGCACTCAGAGACTATTTTTCATCTAGTGTACCAGACACCATGTTAATTGCTCGGGATACAACAGAAAACAGCCTTTATCTAATGACTCAGTGTTCTGTTATCACCTCTATTTTCTGAAGACAAGACTGAAGTTCAGAAGAGGTAAGTACCCAGCCCAAAGTCATGTAGGGACTTCTTCCTCACCAGACATGCTCCCATAAGTAAAGCATAAAGATGCTACATGGTTCATTTAAGTGCTGTGGCTTATCTCCAGGCCAAGAGAAAACCTTACTCCACATCTCAGACACTGAAAGAGTTCTGTGTGGACAGAAGACAAAGTGAAGAGTCAAATATGCAGACCTCTCCCCCAAATGAATAAATTTTAAAATTTCTATCCTGCAAATTAAGTTGTTCTCATTTCTAACTACTTAAATATTCCACCAACACAATTAAGCCATGCTTCACACCTATATTCTCTCCGCTCATTTTTTCATTTCGATGTCTATAGTGCTTTCTGCTTTGTTAGAACTGTCTTTCCAGTTCTGTTCTACATTCTGTGTCCTACCAGCCCATGTCTCTGTCTCAGATAGCCTGGCTTTCCTCCATCTTTAACATAAAATAGATCTCCTCCAGTTACCTTGTTTCACAGCACTTAACACAATGTGTAATTGTATATGTATCTGTGGATTTACTTAACATTTGTCTCCCACATTAAAATGCAAGCTTTGTACAACCAAAGACTATAGTCCCTTTTTCCTAGCTCCTGACACAGTGACTAAATATAGTAGAATATAGTAGTTGCTCGATAAATGTTTGTTAATTACCAAATGATTGAGTATATTTAACCTGTATTATGAAACTACAATAAAATATTACCTGCACCCAGTCATCTATTTAACATTGCACCTTGCCCCCAGAGGTTAAAAAATAACCTTTTAAACCTACATTTTTATTTTTCCCCATGATTATCACCTTCTAATGTATAAGGTAATTTAGTTAGTATTATGTTTATCATTTACGATCGGATTTCCTCCACAAAAAAGTAAGCCTCACAAGGAAAAGGATAGCAAAACCCAGAACTAAGTCTAGTTCATTGTAGATGCTCAATAAATATTTGTTAAATTAAGGAATATAAACATGCCTCTTAATTTCTTAATATTAAGCAGTCAAGGATATACTGTTTTTTTAATTGTGGGATATATATGATGTTACTTTCTGTGAGCTTCAGTTTCCTCATGGGTATCAGACTAACCGAACTTTAAGGAAAAAAAAATGTAATCATCAAAAACAGATTCACTTACACACATGTTATGATTATTAAGGCAGAAAAGCTTATTAGTATATTTTTAAGAGATGTTCAAAAAATGGGTTTTCAGTAGATTATCCAGGGTTATCAAAGCCTTCTATTTCACAAAGATCCAAATTAATTGAAGTCTTATTGTTTCAGTGTCTTTTCTCCTAGACTCCTTCAAAGAAATGGATGTTTGGAAGAGGCTTTTTGCTGTCAAAAATCTCATGTGAGAATATATGCTTTACCATGTGCCCAGATAGATAAACCAATCAACATGTATTTGTTGAGAGTATACTTTATGTTTTGCATCATGCTAGGCATGGTAAGTTACCAAAACAAAAATGCTATTTTCAAGAAGTATTCATTATCCATACATGTATTCAAACATGAGGGTATGAGGCACACTCACAAAACAACCATTAAGCAAGAATCTTTGTCCACCTAGAGCCAGGGGTATAACAGCTAATGTGCTATGGGGGTAGAGGTAAGCAGGGATCAGTGAGAATCAAAGTATTGAAAAGGGTCCCAGGGAGAAGCTATGACAAACTTTTTTTTTTTTTTTTAAGAATGAGATATCAGTTGTCTGTGTGGATGTGTGTACTGCCTAAACTAACAGAGTAGCACTAATAGAAGCTTTAATATTATTTATATAATCACCAACTTACTAGTGAATTTAACAGCTCCCTTCCTGCCCCCTCCATGGGCTTGAACTGTTTTAAATAGTCTTCAGTAGTTTGGGTAGCTAGGAGTTCTTTAACTTTGTTGCAAATTCCACATTTCCCATAAGACACTCTCAAAAAATCATAAATAGGTCAGTGGCAATAAAACTGTGTCCATCTGAAGAAAAAAAATTGTATCCATCTGTCGAGAGAAATTTCCATTTAATGAGAACACCAAGCTGCATCATCGACAAGGAATCCAAAATACTTGGGAAAAACCAGCATGGAATGTGTAGCCAAACTTTCCCAGTGGTTGGGAGAGCCAACAGCATGTTAAATTGGCTCAGCCCTCACCACTTGATATGTATACCCAAACATCTAGCACTTCAAACAGTTACACAAGAGAGACAGAGATCATTTCTGCCTCAGGGATACGACCACCTTAACAAGACTGCATTGTAAATTCACACAATAGCAGGTCTAGAGCCATGAACTATTTCAGCATTTCAGAAGACTTAGTATACATTAGTCTTAATCAACACTACCATCCTCAGCAAAAAAAAATATATATATATGTATATTTATACATGTATATATGTATATTTATACATGTATATATGTATATTTATATATATATAAATGTAATCATGACTCTAATGGAAGTTGGCAAATATAAGAGTAACTGGAGAGGATGGTTCAAGACAGCATAGAAGGAAGTCCCTGAACCCACCTCCTCTCATAGACACAACAAGTCTATAGCTACATAGGGAACATTTCTTCTGTTTTTTATTTTATTTTATTTTTTATTTTTTTTAATTTACAACCAAATAGGTTAGCATATAGTGAAACAATGATTTCAGGAGTAGATTCCTTAATGCCCCTTACCCATTTAGCCCATCCTCCCTCCCACAACCCCTCCAGCAACCCTCAGTTTGTTCTCCATATTTATGTGTCTCTTCTGTTTTGTCCTCCTCCCTGTTTTTATATTATTTTTGTAGGGAACATTTCTTCTTTTAAAAGTCCTGAAAATGATTAAATCACCTCCACAATTAAGGATTAAAGGGCTGCATGGAGATGGGAAGGAGAAACAGAGACAAAACAATCTTCAGAAAAAAGAATGAAGCTGGAGGCATCACACTTGCTGACTTCGAAATATATTACAAAGATACAGTGTTTTTTAAAGATACAGTGTTTAAAAAACACAAATGTCTATCAACTGATTAACTGAAAAACAACACATGGTATATCCATACAATGGACCATAATTTTTCCGCCATTTTGTGGAAGGAAGCACTCATATACTACAACAAGGATGGACTGCAAAACATTATGCTATATGAAAGCTAAGGGGGGCCAGACACAATGGCTCACATTGCATGATTCCATTTATATGAAATATCCTGAGTAGGTAGATACATAAAGACAGAGAGAAGGTAAGTGTCTTCCAGGGGCCAAGAGGAGTAGGGAATGGGAAGTGACTGCTTTATGGGATACCCTTTTGGGATGATGAAATGATACAACTATAGACTACAGTATTGTATGACTGAACAACATTAGGAATGTATTAAATGCCACTGGATTTCATACTTTGAAATTGTTAAAATGATGAATTTCATGTTATGTATACTTTACCACAATAAAAAAAATGAAGCTAAAAAATGATCTACTTTTTGTAGATCACAAATAAGAAACAATTTATTAAATGAAAAATTAAGTGGAAGAGTATATATCTTACACTGAAAAAGGGAAGATTCGGTTCTTTTCTTGTGCCTACACGGAGTCCTAACTATTTAGATGTCCATAGAATAGAGAATAATGGCAAGAAAAGTGAAAGGGGAGAGATGAAGGGAAAAGGTGCATTAAGTGATGTAGTTGTGTGTTGTCCTGGATAAAACCAACTATCTGTTAGAGCATTTAACTAAAACAAGTATACTTTTTTTTTTTTATTTGAGAGAAAGAGAGAAAGAGAGAGAGCGAGCAGGGGACAGGGGCAGAGGGGGAGAAAGAGAATGTTAAGCTCCACACCAGGCTCAATCTCATGACCCTGGGATTGTGACATAAGCCAAAATCAATAGTCGGACACTCAACTGACTGAGCCACTCAGGCTTCCTAAAACAAGTATACTTTAAATCACAAACACTTCTAGTTTCATTTTGCAAGTAGTTGTCAAGAAGTTGTCGGTACTTCCCAAATGTCAGCAAGAGGAAATACTTTCCTCTTCCTCTATCAGTCTATGGCATCATGCTATAGCAAAGTGAAAAAAAAAAAAAAAAAAAAAGATTTAGTATTCTTGTGACACAGACCACCAGCTATACAACCTCCTGAAGGAGCCCAGGGTGGCTCCTACCACCCCTACTCTCAACCAAAGGTGAACAAATACTGATATGGTTTCCTCAAGGATACACTGTGCCCTCTGTAGCAGGTAGTACAGTTTTTACTGAGAGAAGTAGCATGAGTTTTTAATTAGAAATTGTGTCTTTTGCAGTTTCTGCCTCCTCTACTTACTGTATGTTTACCTTGAGCAAATCACTCAACCTCTCTGGATCTTCATTCCCTCATAAATGGCAATAATAGAACCTACCTTGCTTATACTATTACTGCAATAATTAAATGAGTTAATACATGTAAACCACTGAAAACAGTTTAACATGGCAAAGTGTAGGCAACTAAGGCCTCAGCATAAGAGCAAAGCATTCCAGTTGGTACAAAGAAGAGCCAAGAGCAGGGCTAGCACTAGAGGCAAGGGATTGGCCACAGCTAGGTAACAGGAATCAAAAGTCAGGTTATCATCCTAGCAGGTGACTAAGTGAAAAATCAGGAACCAGGACAGAAGACTTGAATTTTACCATCCATGGTAAAGATTAGGTAAGAAGGCTGAAGTCCAAAACCCATCCAAGTGCCCCTATACCAATACTCCCCCAAGCTAGACACTAGTCATAGAAACCACAAAGCACCATTGTCAAGCCACTCCTAATACTTGAGAGAGGGCTCCAAAATAAGACCTAGAATTACTTCTAACTGGCTAGTAGCTTTAGGATGACTGAGCTAACAGACAGCAAATAGTGGCTGCTGGACCCAGCTACAGACAGCAGCAAATGACAAGCATGTTATTACCCTCATTTTGCAAAAGCTGACTTAGGGAAATTAACTGACTTGTATAAGACCACACGATGGAAATGATGGGCCAGGAAATGATGGGGCCAAAACTACAATGCAAAACTATAGTATTCAAATCTTAGAAGATTTGTTCAGCACAACGGAGGCTCTAGTTATTTGCAACTAACCTGCAACAGCCTTAAGCAATGACTACTCTTTCTGTTCATAGGCATTATTCCAAATCCTAGTCATCCTTATTACTCACAGTGGGGCCCATGGAGTAGCATCAGCATCAGCCTAGCAACCTATTAAAAATGCAAAATCTCCGGTTCCAGCCCATACCTACTGAGTCAGAACCTGGTTTTAACAAGATTCCTGGGTGATCTGTATTCACATTAAAGTTTAAGAAGCACTACCCCACACTATGCTGCCTCTCTCCTTTTCATATAGGTTTCTTCATTTTACCTGAAGGAATAACATGGAGCTAGTAAATCAAGAGCAAAAGTACTTTGTATCATGGAAAAAAGAGAGAAAGAAGTTCATAGAAGGCAAAGAACTTTAAGCTGAATAAATTTGAAGGCAGTGCATTTGAACTGAACTTTGAAGAAAGAATAGGATACGTACAGGCAGTAATGGGGTACAGAGGGTGTACCTTGCACAAGGAACAGGGAAAATGAAAACACCTAAGTGAGAACAGTGTTGAACACATGGAAACATGGCAAGTGCTTCACTCTGGCTAGAACATATGGTGGGTGAAGAGCAATGCTTAAAAAATCAGGGACAGGATAGGGAGATTACTGGATAACTGGTCTTAGCACGTTATTGTATAGGCAGTGCTCTACAAGTGAAGGATTTTGAACTGAGGACTAACAGGCTCAGAGTTAACCTTTTGGAAGGTTAATTTATATTAGGTTACAGAAATAGAGGCTGGAGACCAAAAAGGAACCTACAACTCTAGTAGTAGATGGAAAAGGTAACGAGGATGAGAAAGGTAATGAGAGGCAAAACTTGGCAGGTAAAGGACATGGGGAGTGTAGCAGTGGGAATAAAGAGAAAATCTAAGAGATGTGGTGTGGTAACCTTCAAGCTAATGCAGCTAATAGGATGGAGCTCTTCAGACTGAACACCTTCTTTAACACCTGCTTATTAATGCCACAGTACAGTATGCAGGAAGATACTTACAGTATATCTGTCATCAAAACATAAGCATTTGAAAACCAACAGAGTTTTGCAGTGTCCAACCTATTGTAAATGCCCACAATTTTGTACTGAATACTGCTAAATATATGCTAAATATCAGGCAATAAGTCATACATAGCCTGAGAGCCAAGATCTGAAGAATACATTCTCAAATTTGTAATTGTCACATTGGGAAAATTCTCCTTCATAGATTTCTACAAATAAATGGTATTTAACTCAAAAGAAACACAGAAATATACATTTACATTGAAAATTGTTCAATTTATATGATTGACTACTGCAGCAAAGTAGAAGCTTTCATGGATATCCAATTGTCCTTGACAAACTGCTAAAATTTAATCTTCTGAATTTACAATATTGAGTACTAGCCTGAACTCATTATGACCTCACTAAGGTTCAGGCATCTATTAGACCCAAGTCACTGGCTTGCACTCTCTTCAAAGAAATACAATCTTAACTGTAATTATTACTCTTTAAAATGTTCCAATGACTCTTTTTCACTCTCCCCTCCCCCCCACACACACCTATAATATAAAAATTCACTAAGAACAAAAATCAGGATTCCTTGTTATCTGTAGACCAGTGTTATTTAACAAGGCAGTACTGACATTTTGGGTCAGATAAATCTTTGAAGGGCAAGGGGTTGGGGGTGGGGGGGAGCTGCTCTGTACATTGTTGAATGTTTACCAACATCCCAGGCCTCTATCCACCAGATGCCATTTTTAACCCTTTGCTCCCAATCCCATCCCTGCCAGTCATGACAACCCAAAATATCTCCAGGTATTACAAATGTCCCTTGGTGGGCAAAATCACCCCTCATTGAGAATCACCCATTGCTCTAGAGCACAGAAACCTGTAGGCACATAATTTACACTGAATAATGTCATGAATGCAAGAGAGACCTGGGGATTCCTTGGAAACCTGAGAATATTGATGTGCAGTTCTTTGTGTTCTTTATTTGGAGCAGCTTTACTTAAACCACAGGCCTACTCAATTTACTCTCTAATGGATAATTTCCACTCTAATGAGTTTTCCTGTATTCCACAGAATCATCCAGGATTACAAGTTATCCTGAAAAATGTCCACTTTGCATTGGAAAGTGACATTTGAGTTCCATGCCATCAGAACATAGAGTACCTAAGTAAGGCATCTTTATAAAAATAATTAAAAATATCTCTAGCAAGGACTCCATAGTGGTGAGTAAAAACAAGAATAGAAGACTACACCTGACATAGCAGGAATGACAGTTACCACAGGGCTGGAGAACTTGAAAATAAATAAGGGAGGTAGTTACTGTCCAGTATGACTTTTCATCAGATTTGATTCGCATAGCCTCAAACCTAAGGAGTTTCATCCAAAGCTCTCAATGCAGTTTAGCAGGAGCCAAACCACACAACTGAAACACTGAACTTCAGAAGTAAAGTGAAACCCAGAGAAGTCTTGCCAGCTCAGACCAGAGCCACACTTACAAAGATGGCCAGACCAGTAAGAAATCTAGCGTGGAAATGGGGTTTTCAGCATTTCTGCATTTGCCGGCACCAGTTATTGGTCTTGCCAAGTCTTCAGTCACACATTCAAGCCCTTGAAAACTTAGACTCCTTTGGGATTCTAGAATGGCATTCATATATTGTTTCTCTGATATTTGGGGCAAATGAGTAAATACTGTGGCAAATTCACTGTTATCTTAATGGTGATAGACTTTAGAATTTGGAAGAAACAGCTACAGATAATTTTTCTCTAAAAATTTTAGTTGTACTATTATAATCTGTTTCTCATTATATTTGTGCTATTCAAATCATGCATAGCCCATAAAATCTCAGAAAGAGCCACAGATAAAATAACAAGAGTTGAAACAGCGTAATGGAGTTTCATACTACCAATTGTTCATAGAAGGCAGCTGCAAAAACATACAACTCTTGTCTCTCTCTGGATCAAGGTTCATATAGTGATTCTGGTAGAAATTCTCCCTATCCTGTAAGAAGGGCCACAAGTGACAGATACTCAGAACAACCAGGGTAAATTAACATTCAGTCACGTGGACTAGGCAGATAAACAAGCGATTGGGATAATCTCATGTGTACGTGATCACACACAGGGGGAGGCATGAAGATGTCACCACCTCAATTCCATTTGAAAAATAAATTATGGGAGAGAGATATTAGTAACCATTTCAACAGACTGTCTCCATTGTAGGCTTACTGATTATTCAGTTAAGAAACATTTCTCAAATACCTAGTGTGTGAGACATACTTCCTGGCTTTAATGAGCTTATGGTATAAAGGAGAAATAATAGACTTATGACAATTAACTAGTAGATAAGGTATAGAATAATAAGCATGATAAGAGATAATAGGTAGATCAGAGTGGAAATTTAGAGGAAAGGGAGATTGATTCCTATGTGGGAGTCCAAGGAGACCTCAAAATATAACATTTGATCCGGAACTTCAGAGTCTAGCTAAAGGAAGTCTTCACAATCCCCCCTAGTGTCAAAATACTTCCCAGAAGCACTTTTTCCAAATTCTACTATAGTTTTTTTTTATTGATACATATCTGTCTTCCTACGAGACAAAGGCTCCTTGAGGGCTAAAACATGTCATTTGTGATATTTTTCTTCTCCCCATTGCTGCCCAGCACAATGCCTTACATCTCATAGCTACTTGGTAAACATTGTAGGTTTGATCTCACCTAAAAAATGAGATGTTTTGTTAATATTGCTAGAATCCATGTGATTCCCTGTAGTGGAAGTTTACTCACCCTTGCTTTTTCCCTGGCCTTGGAGATCTCAGAGTCTGTCATGTGCAATTAAGAAGCAACAATTAAGGGCACCTGGGTGGCTCAGTGGGTTGAGCATCCAACTCTTGGCCTCGGCTCAGGTCATGATCTCATGGTTCCTGAGTTCAAGCCCCAACATCTGTGCTGACAATGCAGAGCCTGCTTGGGATTCTCTCTTCCCCTCTCTCTGTTCCTCCCTTACTTGTGCTTGCTCTCTCTCTCTCTCTCTCTCTCTCTCTCTGTCTCCTCTCTCTTAAATTAAATAAATAAACTTTTTCAAAGATAAGCAACAAGCAGATTTAAAAGGGGACATGTTTGCCCTACACCTCCAACACTCCTTAAAACTTACCTCACTTCTCTCCTTGACTCGCTTGACCCAAGGGAGATGGAATAGTTTATCAGACTTATGAATTTGGGGAAAATTGGGCGTTCTCCCCATTTCTTCTTCTAGGGAGCTAGCTGCTGACACCAGTCTGTCCCCATGGAAGGAGGCCTATCATAGGGTAGCACTGTCTGGGAATGGGTGTATGGGAAAGTCTGACTAATTCCAGGATTCAAGTCTCAGGCTAAGATACTTCTTCCAACTTTATTATTAATACAGATCATCCTTTGTGTTCAGTCTATCTATTCTTAGTAGAATGTAACCAACAAAATGACCAGGAATTTGGGTTTATTTTCTTCAATAAATGTATCCCAATTTCTAGAACAGTGCCTATCCCATAACAGGCAGCCAATAAACACTTGACCATTTGTTGAATTAATTCATAAAACCTGGTCAAAAAAAGAGGATACTCTTCATTGGCCCCCATTAGAGGCTCCAAAACTACCTCAAATGATATGTAATAAATGTGTCCTGGTGAATGAATGAATGATCCTCTCACCAATCACAGCAAAAATCTTATATTGCTCATTGTATTTTAAAAGATATATGGTTTAAGACATGAATTTCTCTCTTATATTTTAACATGATAATTTTATTTATTTATTTAGAGAATTTTTAGTTTTGCCTATTACATTAAGTAACATTGCAAGTGGTCAGTACTAAGTCTAGTTAGGACACAGACCCAACTCCAATCTTTGGCCTGTGGAATAGATTTATCCAGGGATACTTTTTCCCCAGCTCAGCCAATCAAGTGTAGTCTTGTGTGCTGCCAGAGTATAAGCTGTCCAGAAAAAAATAATATGAGCATGTTTTTAACTAATAGGGATCTTAACCCTATTATGAGATTCTAATCTAAGGGTTTCCATTTTGAACATAAGTAGCAAGAAGATAGGAACATGTACTTCTAGAACTTGACCTTCAGCAAATAATGATGTGAAATAATCCTGTTATCTTGTTATCTTTTTTGCTTTTGTATTATTTGTTATTTAAGAAAAAAAATAAGAAAAACGGAGACAGAAGGAAAATTACTTTTTTCTTTCTTTTTTTCTAATAGAAGTAAGCCTTTATTTCCTTGTTTCACAAATAGAGTTGGCTGAGTTGGTTGCTTTTACTTTTTTCTTCTTTGGAAATGAATCATAAAATCATTTTTGCTAAATTAAGACCAAAGTAAGAATCTAAAAATGAATGCATCATCAGTGAAAAGCTTTAAGGTAATTACTCAATGCTTTAAAGGGTTTTTACTATTTCAATTAATTTAAGATCAGCCTAATTTTATGTTTAAACTAATTTAAGATCCCCCTGAGGGCAAGAGCTGTGATGTAATAGACCAAGACTCCTTAAGGTCTTAATAAACATAAAACTGACAAGGATCTCCAAGATGCAAATAGCTGAAAGTACATTTAATGTATCTAGGTATACAATAGAATTAGGTTGCTTCATAAAATAAATGATTCAAAAGGAAATGCTTTTTGGCTCAAAATGCCAAGTTATTCCCATTAGTTTTTGTTTTTGTTTTCCTATAATAAAGTATTTTAAATCAAGCATTTATCTTCTCAATATGTTCTTTGAGAGTCAAATTAAGTAGCCAACAATTCTCACCATATTTTTAATTTATTTAAATTACAGTAGTAGATATGAGGAAAGATAAATGGGGGGAAAATAGAGTTGGTTGTATGGATTAAATAAATATAGGGGAAAAAATAATCATTAGAGTTTAAGAAATGAGCACAAAGCAATAAATAGGAAAGAACAAAATTAGAATCTGGAGTTAGCCAAAGAGGAAAGCATAAGAAGAAAGACAAGGGTAATTACTTCTAGAATGGTGAGTTGACATGAGGGGAATCTTTCCTACCCCTTACCTCTGTCCCTATATCTCTACAATAGCAAAAGAGTAGCATTCTTTGGGGAGAATAGTGTTAGTCAAACTGCAGCAAAATTCATTTATGGATACATAAGTCTACTGTAACTGGATTTATTCTTCCTGCTCATTTATTCCTTAGTATGACTCTCCTCTTCTGCTGCATTTGGTCCCAAGACTCTCATAGAGTGCTTCTGTCTTAATGACAGAAATAGGAGTTGGTTTGGAATTAATGAAAGAAAAAGATGTCCACAAAACTTTGACACTCCTCCAATAGAGAGGTTGGGGTCTATGTTCCCTTGAATTTGGGTAGGCTCTGTATCAACTTTGATCAATAGATTGTGGAAGTAAATCTATGATCATTTCTGGGCTCAGACTTTAATAGACCAGCAGTTCTATTTCCTGTCTCTTGGAATTCTTGTTCATGAAACACAGATACCATGCTTTGAGAAAACCCAATCATCCCAAGGAAAAGGCCCAAGTGAAAAGGAAACCAGGCCCACAGACTTGTTTCCCATCGAAGCTACTAGCTAACAATCAACACTAGCTTGTTAGCCATGGAATGAGCAGTCCTGGAAGTGAATCCACTAGCTACAGTCAAACTGCTCCTGTTGACATCATATGGAAGAAAGAAAACACACACACACACACACACACACACACACACACACACACACACACAAAACATCATCCCTACCAAGCCCTGCCCAAATTGCAAATTTGTCAGCAAAATGAAGAGTGTTGTTTTAAGCCACTAGCTTTTGGTATGGTTTATAACACAGCAATAAATAACTAGAAAGGCCCTTTAGCAGAGTAAGTACATTTCATGTTAACAAAGCATTTCTGAAAGCAGATAAAAGCTGAAAGAGGAAGGACATTTTAGTATCTTGATGAAGCAAAGAAATTCTCTCTCTCATCATTAAGGTTCTGTCCTTAGATCTTTTGTTTTAATATTGTGAAAGACCAAAAAAAAAAAAAAAAAACTAGCCTTCAATCAGAACCTTCTGTCCTTGGTTACATGTGGTTCATTGACTCACATGGTTCTTTGAGACCTCAAAACGTTAGAAAAAATGACTAAACTAAGCAAGGAAAGAGAAGCTCACATGTACTAGTCAATCTGTTCCCAGGATGCCTGATCGCTATTTGTAGCTGTAGTCTTTAGAAAAGTCTTACTGACAGAGGCATTCTATTAGAGGGTATTTAAATTGACTTTATTTCAATTCTACATAGGTAGTCAAAGAAATTTCTATGACCAACTACCTAGACATTTGTGCATGGCCCACTTTGAATTCTTAATTAGTTATCAGTTTGAAACTTAATGTCTTTGGGTTGTACTTTGATATTCAGTTGTATGACTGTGACCAAAGTACAATATTTATTTTGGGTAATATTTAATTTTTAAAAATTAGGACCTCTTCATTTCTACCGGAGCCAGAGGATGAACCTGACAGGTAGAAAATTTATACAGGGGATCTGCATTTAATGAGTTCTTGGCTTCTGTTTAGACTTCTTCACCTTTCATAGGTAATAATGTTCATTGACCCAAAGTGGGGGAACAGTAAAATTTTAGAGCATTTTTCAGTGGAAGAAAATTATATTTCTAAAAGGGAGATTCCCCTTCTTTTTAGAAGACTGAATTTTCATTTCTTATTATTTAATTTTCATTTCCATGTGCTTTAAGGCATGAGTTTTTTAATACTGTAAATATATTTTCTCTATCTTTGTTATTTGTAGCAGATTAGCAAACTTCAAAGAATTAACTTAAAACACTACTTGGGCCAAAAGTCTATAGAAGGCCAACGTTACAAACAAGCCCAGAATACAATGATGCAAACACGGTGCATTCAAATCAACAAAAAAGAAGTCAAACTCACTCTTTGCAGATGATGTGATACTCTACTTGGAAAACCTGAAAGACTGCACCAAAAAACTTCTAGAGCTATACATGAATTCAGCAAAGTCACAGCATATAAAATCAATGTACAGAAGTCGGTTGCATTTTTATACACGAATAATGAAGCACCAAGAGATATCAGGGCATCTATCCCATTTACAATTGCATCAAAAGCCATAAAATACCTAGGAATAAGCCTAACCAAAGAGGTGAAAGACCTGCACACTGAAATCTGTAGAAAGCTTATGAAAGAAATTGAAGAAGACACAAACAAATGGAAAAAATATTCCATGCTCATGGATTGGAAGAACAAATATTGTTAAAATGTTGATACTATCCAATGCAACCTACATTTTCAATGCAACCCCTATCAAAATAACACCAGCATTCATCATAGAGCTAGAACAAACATCCTCAAATTTGTATGGAACCAATAAAGACCCCAAATAACCAAGGTAGTGTTGAAAAAGAAAACCAAAGCTGGAGGCATCATAATCTCAGATTTTAACCTGTAATACAAAGCTGTAATCATCAAGACAGTATGGCATTGGCACAAAAACAGACACACAGATCAGTAGAAAAGAATAGAGAACCCAGAAATGTGCCCACAAATATATGGCCAACTAATCTTCAACAAAACAGGAAAGAGTATCCAGTGGAAAAAAGACAGTCTCTTCAGCAAATAGTGCTGGGAGAATTGGACAGCAACATGCAGAAGAATGAAACTGGACCACTTTCTTACACCATACACAAAAATAAATTCAAAAGGGATGAAAGACCTAAATGTGAGACAGGAAACCATCAAAATCCTACAGAAGAAAACAGGCAGCAACCTCTTTGGCCTCAGCCATAGCAAGTTCTTACTTGACATGTCTCCAAAGGCAAGAAAATAAAAGCAAAAATGAACTATTGGGACCTCATCAAGACAAAAGCTTCTGCACAGAAAAGGAAACAGTCAACAAAACTAAAAGGCAACCAATGGAATGGGAGAAGATACTTGAAAATGACATTCAGATAAAGGGCTCGTATCAAAAATCTATACCAAACTCAACACCTGAAAAACAAATAATCCAGTGAAGAAATGGGCAGAAGACACTTCTTTTCCAAAGAAGACATCCAGATGGCAAACAAACACATGAAAAGATGCTCAACATCACTCATCATCAGGGAAATACAAATCAAAACCACAATAAGATACCGCCTCACATTGGTCAGAGCAGTTTAATTTAACAACTCAGGAAATAACAGGAGTTGGTGGGAATGCAAACTGGTGCAGCCACTCTGGAAAACTGTGGAAAACTCTGGAAAATAACTGCAGCCACTCTGGAAAACTGTGTAAATTAAAATTATTTTTAATTTTCCTCAAAAAATTAAAAATAAAACTACCCTATGACCCAGCAACTGAACTACTAGGAATTTATCCAAAGGATACAGGAAAGCTGATTCAAAGGGGTACATGCACCCCATTGTTTATAGCAGTGCTATCAACAATAGCCAAGTTATGGAAAGAGCCCAAAATGTCCATCAGCTGACAAATGGATTAAGAAGATGTAAATATGGGCACCTGGGTGGTTCAGTTGGTTAAGCATATGACTCTCAACTTCAGCTCAGGTCATGATCTCATGGTTTGTGAATTCGAGCCTACATAAGGCTCTGTGCTGATAGCATGGAGCCTGCTTGGGATTCTCTCCCTCTTCCTCACTCTGCCCCTCCCCTGCTTTCATTCTCTCTCTCTCTCTCTCCAAAAATAAATAAATAAACTTAAAAAAAAGAAGATGTGATACACACACACACACACACACACACACACACACACCCACACACACATGCATACACAATGGAATACTACTCGGCGATGAAAAAGAATGAAATCTTGCCATTTGCAACATGGATAGAACTGGAAGATATTATGCTAAGCGAAATTAGTCAGAGAAAGACAGATATCACATGATTTCATTCATATGTGGAATTTGAGAAACTTAACAAATGATCATAGGCAAAAGGAAGGAAAAATAAGATATAAACAGAGAGGGAGGCAAATCATAAGAGACTCTTAAATACAGAGAACAAACTGAGGGTTGATGGGAGTGGGGAAGCGGTGGGCAGGGGGGTAAAATTAAGAAGGGCATTAAGGAAGGCACTTGTTGGAGTGAGCACTTGGTGTTATATGTAAGTGATGAATCAGTGGATTCAACTCCTGAAGCCAAGAATACACAGCATGTTAACCAATTTGAGAATAAAAATAAATAAATAAAAACCTGAGAAAAACAAATAGTCCAAAAAGAGAGAGAGAGAGGAAGAATGAATCAAGAAAAAGAGAGAACTTTTGTTCTCTCATGTAAGTAAAGAATACTTACATGAGCTTCATGACTATTTTGTCCTTGACCAGGCCAGAGCTTCTCCTTCTTGAGGGCAGGGAAGGAATGCCTTGAGCTCCCCTCAGAGCAGAGATGACTAACCATTTTTGTCTCTACCTCTATAAGTTGTGATATTGTCCCTGAGAATGTGCCGCAATTGAGAATCACTATGACCTTTCTATATCCACACCAGCCGAGATTCTGTTAAATTTTACTTGTTTATAATTTGTGTTATTGAAACAGGTTTCATTTTTATTTTCTAATGCAAACTTATGTACTTCTATGTACTGAATGTACCTTTTTAAGCTATACACACATCTCACCAGAGTCTGATATTATAGCTTCATGATTGAGAATCACTGCTCAGAAAGATAGTGTGAATAATCAGCATTTTTAACTTTAAAATATATTACTTTATAAATTTGCCTTAAAGCTTTAGAGATTTGATGCTACAGAGTGAATTATATTAATAATTTAAGTTTTTCTGTTAAACTAAAATTGCCCCCCAAAATCTTAATAAGTCCGTGGCATCCCTATTTTCGATTTTATTATAAATAAATTTAATTTCCCATATATAGGGAGTCTAATGATGCTGACATCTATTGAATGCTTATCAGTGCCAGACACTGAGCCAAGGACTTTCATCTAAAAGTAGTGATGGTTCACAGATATTTTCATGTGTATGTGTGCATCACTTGGTTTCCAGATTAGTGTACAATGTTCTATTTTCACAGATTTAGATTAATTATTATAATTAAGACTGAGCTCAAATACTGCCCCCTCTACTAAAATTATCTTGATCCTACCAGCTATCAGTAGTTACTTATTCTCTGATGTACCACAGCACATTATCTAGGACTCTTATTAAATTTACTTTTAGATATTTAAAAAATTAAAAATGAAAAAAATAAAAGTAGTGATGGGGTTCTTTCTTTTCCTTACTCGCAACAACAAGTCCATTGGCAAGTTCTGTTGGCTCTACTTACAATATATGAACAACAAATGAACAGAGTCAGCTCATTTCTCTCCATCTCCACTGTCAGCATTCAAGCCCCAATCACCATCCTTTCCTGCCTGGATCATTGTGATAACCTCCTAACTACCCTTTCTGCCTCCCTACTTGGTGCCCTCCAATCCATTCTCTAGAGTACATTTTTATACTATAAATCAGAGTATGCCACATATATCACCCCCAATCCTCTTACATGTACAAAACCCATTCACATCCTCAAACGGCTAATTACACAGCATGTAGAATAAAATCCAAACCTTCCCTGGCTTAGGAAGTTCTACTTAACCTAGCTCCCACCTACTTATCCAACTTTATTTCATGCCACATTCCTCTTTGCCAGTTACCCAACCACAGTTCATTTTGTTTGCTTGAACACATCAATCTCTTTCTATATTCCAGATTTTGCCCACCAGTTCTCTCTCCCTGTAAATGCTTTCTTCACTCACTTCCGACATGTGGCTCCTTCTTATTATCCAGTTTTCACCTCAAACACCACCTCCTCAGAGAAGCCATCCTGTAGAGTTGCCTGATTTACCAAAAATGCAGGCATCCTGGGTAAAGTTGAATTTCAGATAAACAATAAATAATTTTTAGTATAAGTATATCCTGTGCAATATTGGGGAAATACTTACATTTTTAAAAAAATTCATTTTTTATCTGAAATGCAGCTTTAACTGGGAGTACCGTATTTTATCTGGCAATCCAAATTCCTTCCAATCAAAAGTATCCCCACGCAACACCAGGCACTCTCCATTCAATCCTCTGGTTTCATGCTCCCAATTCACTGCTATCTAATATCATTTTTTGTTTATTGTTTGTTTCCCCTAAAAACTTTCTGAATTGATATCAAGTTCAAGCTCACTATAATCAGCCAATATCTACCTATCACACATATTGTTATCTAAGGCTTGCTTAAGTTTGGGTGCATATTTAATATATAGAATGATCTTGATATATGACTATGAAAATGTAAAACTTATCATGACTTTTAGGATATCATTTTAAAACCTTTGATAGGTCTCTATATTATCAAGCCTATGTGTTAATTATAAAACTTTTTAATTTTTTTAATGTTTATTTTTGAGGGAGACAGAGTGTGAGCTGGGGAGGGGCAGAGAGAGAGGGAAACACAGAATCTGAGCAGGTTCCAGGCTCTGAGCTGTCAGCACAGAGTCTGACCTGGGGCTCAAACCCATGAACTGTGAGATTATGACCTGAACTGAAGTTGGACACTTAACCAACTGAGCTGCCCAGGCACCCCAACTATAAAACTTTTTAAAGTTATGTGAATATTGACCCACAAATGAGTAAATAACTTTATTTTAATGATACAAATAATTTTATCAAGTTAAGTTCTTGACATTTAGTAGAAAATTAGTAATATATGGCATAAAGGTTATCTTCAGGGTAATTGAAAAAAAAAAAGAAATGAGAAGCAATATAGTCAGAATTGAATAGTCTTTTAAAGGCATCTAAGTGAACCACATAGTATGCTTGCACTTAAGTATCTATTCAGTCATTTCCAGATTATCAGTTCTCCCGAATTCCTATTCTGTTGTTCTGAATATTAAAAATATACCCAAATAATTCTAACCACATGGCAGAAATAAAAGTACTATTTCTTTCATGAAATCTAATGATGAAAGCATAGATTGAAGGAAGAAAATATAAAATAAATGGATAAAATTCTAGTGTCAAAAAAAAAGTGTGCAAGGAATTTATGTAAAAGAGGAAAGTTCCTCTGATAAATTAGGTGACTTTTTGATGAAACAACCATAGAGCTGTTCATCGTAGCAAAAATGCAGTGATTTTACTTGCAGTCAGATTTCAGTTCAAAACTATAAAGTGAGATGGGCAGGTTTCACTGTTCAAAGGGTCACTTCAGAAATATTGTGAGGCACTCCAAAAACAACTTGCCCAAGCCCTCAAAGCTTTAGCACACATACACACACACCAAGACCATGCCTATTTAAAGACTGCCCCCCAAAAAGCTATTTTTCAAACAAAACATTTCTCCTGACTTTCATAAATTCCAGTTTCTAATCATTCAATTTTATTGGCAATAGCAATCATTAAGATGAGTGGAAAGGCACCACAACCATTTTTCCTTATGTCTTTGCATATAAAAACACATTTTAGTGTAGCTGTTGTTTTATTTTACAATAAGGGAATATAGGATAATGAGCCTAGGAAAATGTTCTACAGTTTGTTTTGATTGGATGTGTCTATGTGTGTGCATGGGTGTGTGTGTGTGTGTGTGTGTGTGTGTGTGTGTGTGTGTGTGTGTATGCGCCTAGGAGAAGAATCTTTGAAAATAACTTTATTAGAAAGTGGATTAAGAATTCAAATGACTTAACAACCATATCACCTTATTCCTAAGGGTCACTTCTCGGTAGTAAACAATTTAATTTAAAAGCCATTATGATGCTAGCTATAAAAAGGTCTCTTTAGTGTATAACTCACACAATTTGTTTTCATCCACGAGAAGGCAAAATGGTAGAGTGGTTACCAACAACTCTCGGGGAATAGCATGGGTTCAAATTCTGGATCCATCACTTACAATTTCTAAGATGTTGGGCGTTTCTAAACTTCTCTAAGCCTCAGTTACATCATTCTTAGAACATAGGTCTTTACCATATCTATACATCAGATGATGTGTTAAATGAGGCATCACATGTTAAGTATTACATAGTACCCACCCCACACCAAGCCCTCAATAAATGTTATTGTGTTTCCTTATTATTGTTAAGGAAAGTCTGCAGATCAGCTCAATAGATACTATGAAATTTACCATTTATAAAAATAAAGTAAAATAAATAAATTTGACCCCAACTTTCAGATTCATCAATATATTTTGATCACTTAATAGATACCAAACACTATCATACTTAGCAATCTTATATGCAACTTTGTTTACAATAATTTATGATTAAAACAAATTTTCATAATTTTATTCAAATATGGAAGGATAATTTGAATCAAGAGAAGATAAGTAACATATATAAGATCACAGAAATAGGTAGTGGTACAACTGGAACTAATTCTCACACCTTCAATTTCAATCATAATTAATAATTAATCAATAATAAATTTTACATATAATAAAACTTTAAAAATAGATAAGAATATAATGACACAATTTCACATTTGCCTCCATTCAACATGATAATGTGGTTAACTAACAAAATATAAATACTTTGTAATCATGAAAAAAGGAGCACTATATTATGGATAAAACTTGCACTCGAAGCTAAAAGACCCAGCTTCTACACATGGCACTGTGAGAATATAAATTTGGTAAAATCATCTCCTTGGATCCAGTGTCCTAATTTGTCAAATTAAGACGTTCAACTACATGTATTCTCAGGATTTTTCCGGGTCTGATTCTAGGCCATTAACTAGAATTTGCAAGATGGAGCAAAACATCAGTGATTGGATTTCAACCCAAGCACACCATCACCATTGGCTTAGTTCTATTACCCAACCAAGAGTAATGAACAATGCAATGAAAATATGGCAATGCTCTGTAGCTGACAGTCTTGGTCTCCAATTCCTAGTGATGCCTCTTTTCCAATCAACCACAACAGGTGATCATTCTCATGAGTGTGCCTCCCTCTTCATTCATAGGCATGCATACCTTTCCACATACCAATAGCCATCATTAAAATACTTTCTGGGAAATAAGACAACTGAGTGTCAACATCAAGCTCTGGCCTAGTTCTGATCTGCATCTGAGTGAGTGGCCTTTGAGCATTTATCAAAATGTATCTTCTTTGAAAATGTTGCCTAGTCAAGACCCAATCAACAGACACCATCTAAAGTTTTTCCTTTCCACTGCCAAGTTCTAACTACCACCAAATTTTGTGCAAGGGATTTGAATTTGGCTTTGTCATCATCTTTGTGTTGGCAGCAATTAAATAAATTTTGTGGGTATCCATTTCCTATAATCATAAAGTCCCACTCCGAAGCACATGAAGTCTTGTTATTAGTCTCACTGGATCATTGTTCTAATGCAGAAGAATCCAAAATTCAAATGCCATGAGTCACATTAGTTTTATTATTCTACCTAAATATTAAAGCTTCCATCATCCACAAGCAGTACCTTTTTGGCTTAAAAAACAATAATAAATAAATAAATAACACCTTCGGCCCTACTACTCATATTTTCATTAGTTATGAAATCCTATTTCTCTCTCTTCCTTCTCTGGACCTTTTATATTCCCTCCTGTTTCTAGGACTGCTGTAATAAGTGTCATAAACTGGGAGGCTTAACACAAACAGAAATTTATTATATCACAATTCTGGAGGCTATAAATCTGAAATCAAAGTGTCAACAGGGCCATGTTCCCTCTCAAGGCTCCATGGGATGATCCTTGCCTCTTCCAGCTTCTACAGGTCTGAGACATTTCTTGGCTTGCATCAGCATAACTCCAAACCAGTCCATGAGCTCCTAAAGGGTAGGGTGTGCAAGGATTATACTAGTAGGACAGATGGGGACTAGAGAAGCCTGATAGAATTGTCTCCCACTTCTTAGAAAATTGATCAGGTTTGAGCCCTAATCCAGCCATCCTGTGCTCTTTGAATAAGGGTCCCTCCTCCTCACCAAACAGCTAAATAATCCTAAGGGGCTATGACATTACACCATCTGGTTACATAGTGATGATGACAATCCTAATAATACTATCTTTTACTGAATGCTTACTGTGTATCAAACATTTGTTAAGTCTTGTGCTATATACATTACTTCATTCAGTCCTCACATATGATCCTTAACCCTCAAATTGTAATGACTCCTATCCATTCCTCCCCGCACAAAAACAGGAAGGGAATGTACTTCTAGCTTTTGTTTATTTCTCCCATTCACAGTGATGCTGTCATTTTGTATCCGGACCTCCACCCCCATAAATAGTGGTGTCCTTTTTATAGGGAACAACCATGAGAGATGAGGCATATCCCACCCAGCCTTTCCCAATACACTGCTCTCAGGAGGCTAATATAACAAGCAATGATCTTCCTCGGTCATTATGAATTTAATTTTTAATGGCACCAAAGTGGATGTGTTTTTGTTCAGGAAACTAAAGTAATTGAAATGATTGAATAGCATAAATACTAAAGCTGCAGTAACTAAAACTATAAACAGAAATTAAGGTTTTTCAGGCTGAAGTTATGCCAAGCATTTCATAATATAAGCTTGTTAATTCAAGCTATTTTTCCAAATCTGCCACACTTGTTATACGTATCATGCTTGCAAAACTTAATTGGCCTCTATTGGTCATGTTTTCAAATGAATGTGGTTACAGACAGAGTCAGCCACAAAAAGCTAAGTTTATCTCGTGACCCAGAGATCTGTACAACATGAGCTGGTTCCAGGGACCTGTTCTGGATAGTTTACTTAGAGTCCCTTGCCCAAGGTCACCAGTCACATGTGCTGTAAATGCAGCCTTCCCTCTTATTAGATGAAGCCAGAAGGCTTAAGGAATGCCTCTCAACACTTTTGTGTGTTGGAAAAAATGAAAAGTTGATTCAGTTGTAATCTTAGATTTTTAAGGGTCTGCTGGGCAAACTATTCATTCTTCTGTAGTATCACTAGCTGAGTAATTGTCTAGCCCATTCTTTAAAACTTGCTTCTCCCACTTAGAAGAACTCTGTAGATTCTTCATTGTGTTGAGTTGAAACCTATCACCTTATTAGGTCCACTATTGAACCTACATCTACATTCACCATATGAGAGCTCTTCAAATGTTTGAGGGCAACGCTCACGTTTCCTGTAAGTCTTTCCTTCTCATGTTCTTTCAGTCATCATCCTGATGTATGGTTTCCAGTTCTCCCATGCTGGTAATACATCTCTCACCGTGCATCAGTCTTTCTCTATTTGTGTTTAATCGTTGGCACCACAACACATCATGTGCAATTTGGCCAATATTACATAGTAATGGCTACTGTTTCCCTCATTCTTCCTGATGCAACAACGAATAGAGTTGGTTTTCTTGGCCACCACATATTGATTTACTGAAGTTACTGACTTTTTTTAAGATTTTATATTTAAGTAATCTCTACACCCAACGTGGGTCTCAAACTCACAACCCTGAGATCAAGAGTCACATCCTCTACTGACTGAGCCAGCCGGTCAGTAACCCTGAAGTTACTGACATCTTCTAAATAATTGTTAGATGAGCTTCTGAGTCATATTTCCTCAATCTAACAATGACACAAATTATTTAGTAAAAAAAAAAGAATGTAGATTTATTTTCATCAAACTTTATCTTAGTAGATCTTGCCTATATTTTTATATTAATTCTTTCACACAATATATTCCCCCTACTTATCTAACACTAATTTAAGCAGTTTCTCTTATATCAACCACCTAAAAGCCACACTGTAAGAAGCAACAACCTCATCTCTTCCTTTCTGCCATCTGCTCAGCAGCCGCAAAGCAGCAACAATGCATGAATGCATATCCATCCATGTTGGCCGAGGTGGTGTCCAGATTGGCAATGCCTGTTAGGAGTCTATTGCCTAGGACACAGCATTCAGCCTAATGGCCAGATGCCAAGTGACAAGACCACTGGGGAAGGAGATGACTCCTTCAACACCTTCTCCAGTGAGAAGGGTACTGGCAACCATGTGCCCAGGGCAGTGTTTGTAGACCTGGAACCCACAGTCATTGATGAATGACTTTGCAATGGTACCCATTGCCAGCTTTTCCACCCTGAGCAGCTCATCACAGGCAAGGAAGATGCTGCCAGTAATTATGCCCAAGGGCACTAGAACATTGGCTGACCAGGAGAAAGGTATCCAGGGTTTCTTGGGTTTCCACAGCTTTGGAGGAGGAGCTTGGGAGATTTACCTCTCTGCTGATGGAACATCTCTCTGTTGATTATGGCAAGAAGTCCAAGCTGGAGTTCTCCATTTACCCAGCCTCCCATGTTTCCACAGCTGTAATTGAGCCCTATAACTCCATCCTCACTACCCACACCACCCTGGAGCACTCTGATTGTGCCTTAATCATAGACAATGAGGCCATCTATGACACCTGTTATAGAAACCTCGATATTGAATCTACACTAACCTTAGTTGGTTGAGAGGCCAAATTGTGTCCTCCATCACTGCTTCTCTCAGATTTGATGGAGCTCTGAATGTTGAACTGACAGAACTCCAGACCAACCCAGTGCTGTATCCCCACATCCACTTCCCTCTGGCTACATACGCCCTTGTCATCTCTGCTGAGAAAGCCTACCATGAACAACTTTCTGTAGCAGAGATGACGAATGCATGCTTTGAGCCAGCCAACCAGATTGTAAAATGTGACCCTTGCCATGGTAAACACATGGCTTGTTGCCTGTTGTATAGTGGCAAGTGGTTCCCAAAGATGTCAATGCTGCCATTGCCACCATTAAGACCAAGTATATCATCTAGTCTGTGGACTGGTGCCCCACTGCTTCAAAGTTGTTATTAAAAACCAGCCTCCCACTGTGATATCTGGTGGGGACCCAGCCAAAATACAGTGAGCTGTGTACATGCTGAGCAACACCACAGCCATTGCTCAGACCTGGGCTCACCTGACCACAAGTTTGACTTGATGTATGCCAAACATGCCTTTCTTCACTGGTATTTAGGTGAGGGCATGGGGGATGGAAAGTTTTTCTCAGGCCCATGAGAATATGGCTGCCCTTGAGAAGGATTATGAGGAAGTTAGTATGGATTCTATTGAAAGATAGGGCAGAGAAGAGAAGAATATTAAAGTTTAAAATGTCACAAAGGTGCTGCTTTTACAGGGAAGTTTATTCTGTTTTGAACATTGAAAATCTGTGCTCTGATCAGTTAATTTGTATGTAGCTGTGTATACTCTCATATACAATTACTGACCTATGCTTCAAAATACAACACTTTGTTAGACTCAACCTGCCCATTTCTCTGATGGATTTGAATAAAGTATTCCTTGTCTTAAATGAAAAATAATAATTAACAACAACAATAATAATAATACAATAAGTATCAAATACCTATTCTAAGGTCACTGATATAATTTGAACAGTTTAAAACCAGTAAAAGAATTTTGTCACTATTTCCCTCAGGCTCAAATTAATCCATTAATAATTACTTTGGGGATAGTCCATCAATAACACATTTATCTAATTGAACATCCAACTCACATTTCTCCATCATGTCTATAAGAATGTTGTGAAAAACATGCCATTTCCTTATTCTAATTTTTAATAAAAGAAATCATTAATGTAAGGCAGAAATAAGCTGTTTTTAGTGAAGCCACACTGGTTCCTAGTGATCATAGGAAGCATCCTTTTAATAACACATCCTAAAAATTTTCCTGAACTAAACTCTTCAGTCTAATATCTGCAAAATCTCCCTCTTCCTCTTTTTGAAAATCAAAACCATGTTTGCTCATTGCCATCCTATCTGCTCTAGTTCTTCCAAAACTACTCAGAGAAAACCAGAATTATTGGGGTTTTCTAGTTTCTTTTGCTGGTTGTCACAGAATACCAAGGCCTGATTCATCAAGGCAAAAGAACAAGAATTTACTTAACCGATTTCTTCACTCTTCCTGAAAATCTGTTTTCTCTCTCTAGTGTACAGTTTGTATTTCTAGTCCAAGATTTACTTTCCTTGACAAAAATGTTAAAAGCAAAAAGATAGTTGAGAAATTCTGCTTTCTATAACACCCACAAGCATCATACTTCAGTAGATGAATATTCACCAAAAAATGAGGGGGAGCCAGGTATTCCTAAGCATGGCACCAAAGGTAGAAATCATAGAGAAAGTGAACTGTATACTTAAAAATCAGAACCTCTGTATATTAGGAAATGCTGTATAAGCAAAATTTTCAAGAAAATGACAAAATGTCACACATTTGAAAATTAATATCTTCATAAATATTTCATAGCTTTGTATACAAAATGTTTTCACAATTCAGCTGGAAAACTATATAAAATCCATGAAAAACATTGAAGGAAAGAAAGAAGGAGCCAATAAACCTGTACAGAGATGTTCATCCTTATTAGTAATCAACTAAATTGTAAATTAAGCAAAATGTCTTATATTTAACAAAGTAGGAAAGCATTTAGTTTTGTTTAACACAAAATACTTTGACTTTCATAAAAGTCAAGGACCTAGAAACGTTGACACTTCCATATATACTGCTATCTATTGGAACTCTAGGAAATAATTTAATATCTATCCATAACCCTATCCTAGGTGTTTTATGTGCATTACTTTATTTAGCATGTCTTCAAACATTCCATTCCTCTTGTAGCTAGTATTTACTTTATGAACCCAGAGATCTGGGCACCAAAAGACACTAAAATGAAAGGGTCACTTTGTCATACTGTTCTTGTTATAACCACTTCATTAACCAGGTGAATTCTCATACCTATTAGGATACAAAACTGCCAAACACTCAGCAAAGCATGTCACACATTCTTCATGTTCTTCATTTAGCCAAAGAAGACTTCCAATATGTGTCTTGACAGTTATAGCACTCCTCTTACATCCTACCTAGTATGAATCTTATGTTTTGAGTTAGAGGCATATTAATCACTTTTATCTGTTTGCTCAGATAGTCACTTACTATAATCTCAGAATGGTTAGTTCTTCTATGATCTTCTCATTTTTAATATTAATTATTTCAACAGTGTATGTCAACTCTACAGTAAATTTCCAACTAGGTATGATATCTCTTCTCTCCTCTTTGGCAAATATCTCTTTTCTAACATAATATGACACTATGACATATAATCAACATATGTATATGGTCTTTGTTCCTGTTTTCTGGCATAGAACTCCTAAACTCTTGGAATAATAATATCTTTATTTGAACAGTTGGAAAACTCTTGGAATAATAAAGATATTATAATAATATACATAAGTCAATATCTTTATTATTCCAAGACATAATAAACGTGTCTTTTATTATGTTAATGAGGCGACTTTGGGGACAGGAAAGGGGCTGGATATTGAATTCAATCATTAATGACCAATGATTTCATCAATCATGCCTACATAATGAAGCCTACATAAAAATCCAAAAGGAGTAGTTTCAGAGAACTTCCAGGTCAGCGAACACGTGGAGATTTGGGAAGAGTGGTGAGCTCAGAGAAGACATGGGAGCTCCTCACCCTTAGCCCATACCTTGCCCTATGCATCTCTTCCATTGGCTATTCTTGAGTTATATCCTTTTACAATAAACCTGTAATCTCTTAAATTAAGTGCTTCTCTGAGTTTTGTAAACCACTCTAGCAAGTTAATTTAACCCAAGTGTTGGGGGAATGGTCATTGGAACATCCATTTTATACCCATTCGGTCAGAAGCACAAGAAACAACCTGGGCTTATGACTGGTATCTAAAGTCGGGGTAGGATCCCAGTGTTTATAGCAGCACTCTCAACAATAGCCAAATTATGGAAAGAGCCTAAATGTCCATCAACTGATGAATGGATTAAGAAATTGTGGTTTATATACACAATGGAATACTACGTGGCAATGAGAAAGAATGAAATATGGCCCTTTGTAGCAACATGGATGGAACTGGAGAGTGTTATGCTAAGTGAAATAAGCCATACAGAGAAAGACAGATACCATATGGTTTCACTCTTATGTGGATCCTGAGAAACTTAACAGAAACCCATGGGGGAGGGGAAGGAAAAAAAAAAGAGGTTAGAGTGGAAGATAGCCAAAGCATAAAAGACTCTTAAAAACTGAGAACTAACTGAGGGTTGATGGGGGGTGGGAGGGAGGGGAGGGTGGGTGATGGGTATTGAGGAGGGCACCTTTTGGGATGAGCACCGGGTGTTGTATGGAAACCAATTTGACAATAAACTTCATATATTGAAAAAAAAATTAAACAAATTAAATAAATAAATAAAATGTTTGCTGCTGTTAAATAAATAAATAAATAAATAAATAAATAAATAAAGTTGGGGTAGGGCAGGGGCAGGGAGGTCTTATGGGAGATGTGACACTGCAGATGTGACACTATTTCCAGGTAGATAGTGAGTATCTGAATTGAGATATTTATTTACTTTAACTTCCATCCCACTAAGCATCATTTTCTACTATTTTTCACCCTGTATTGTAATGTCAAATGCATTTTGTATGTTAACTATGCCTTTAGACATATCAGAGACATAACTATTCTTATGACCTTATCAATTATTTTCTTATATGAATCACTACAAACAACCCATAGTGCTGTTTTTATTTCTAGAATAAACTGATAGCTTTACACAGATGGCTTTCTCCTCCCTATTCCATATACATCTTAAATTGCTCTTAATCAGGATGGAGGAAATCATTCAAGAAAGAAAATCAAAAAATTCCAAGGAGAGAGAGAAAATTCAAAACTCAAGGTGCGAGTGAGTAGAAATTATCACAGCTTAAAGTTAAAATCAGTGAAGAAATGCTATAGCATTGGAATAATTGAATAAGAGTAAAATGTTACACATAGAATACTAATCCAGACCCAGCAATTGCTGGGTTGTAGGGTAATTCTACTTTTTAAAAAAAAAATTTTAAATGTTTATTTTTGAGAGAGAGAGAGACAGCATGAGCAGGGGAGGGGCAGAGAGAAAGGGAGACACAGAATCCAAAGCAGGCTCCAGGCTCCAAGCTGTCAGCACAGAGCCCGGTGCAGGGCTCAAACTCACAAACTGCAAGATCATGACCTGAGCCGAAGTCAGATGCTTAAATGACTAAGGCACACAGGCGCCCAGTGTAATTCTATTTTAACTTTTTGAGGAACCTCCACAGTTTTCCAGAGTGGCTGCACCAGTTTGCATACCCACCAACAGTGCAAGAGGATTCTCCGTTTTCCACAGCCTAGCCAACTCTGTTGTTCCCTGAGTTGTTAATTTAAACCATTCTGACCAGTGGTATCTCAGTGTGGTTTTGATTTGTATTTCAGTGATGATGAGTGATTTTGAGCATCTTTTCATGTGTCTGTTTGCCACCTGTATATCTTCTTTGGAAAAGTGTCTATTCATGTCTTCTGCCCATGTCTTCACCAGATTATTTGTTTTGGGGGTGTTGAGTTTGGTAAATTCTTTATAGATTTTTGATACTAGCCCTTAATCTGAATGTCATTTGCATATATCTTCTCCCATTCCATCGGTTGCCTTTTAGTTTTGTTGATTGTTTCCTTTTCTGTGCAGAAGTTTTTTGTCTTGATGAGGTCCTGATAGTTCATTTTTGCTTTAATTCCCCTTCCTTTGGAGACATGTCAAGTAAGAACTTGTCGTGGCTGAGGCCAAAGAGGTTGCTGCCTGTTTTTTTCTGTAGAATTTTGATGGTTTCCTGTCTCACATTTAGGTCTTTCATCCCTTTTGAATTTATTTTTGTGTATGGTGTAAGAAAGTGGTCCAGTTTCATTCTTCTGCATGTTGCTGTCCAATTCTCCCAGCACTATTTGCTGAAGAGACTGTCTTTTTTCCATTGGATACTCTTTCCTGTTTTGTTGAGGATTAATTGGCCATATATTTGTGGGCCCATTTCTGGGTTCTCTATTCTATTCCATTGGTCTATGTGTCTGTTTTTGTGCCAATACCATATTGTCTTCATGATTACAGTTTTGAAATACAAGCCAAAGTCTGGAAATGTGATGCTGCCAGCTTTGGTTTGTTTTTGGTTTCTTTTTTCCAACATTACTTTGGCTATTTGGGGGTATTTTCTGGTACCCCCAGAAAACGAGTAAAGCTCTCAGTTATTCCCCACTGAGGACGATATTAGCTATGGGCCTTTCATATGTGGCTTTTATGATGTTAAGGTATGTTCCTTCTATCATGACTTTCTTGAGGTTTTTATTGAGAAAGAATGCTGTATTTCGTCAAATGTTTTTTCTGCATCTATTGACAGGATCATACAGTTCTTATCCTTTCTTCTATTAATGTGATTATCACATTGATTGATTTGTGAATATTGAATCACCCTGCATCCTAGGAATAAATCCCATTTGATCATGGTGAATAATTCTTTTAATATACTATTGAATTCAATTTGCTAGTATCTTGTTGAGAATTTTTGCATCCAAGTTCATCATCAGGGATATTGGCCTGTAATTTTCCTTTTTGGTGGGGTCTTTGTGTGCTTTGGGAACCAACATAATGCCAGCTTCATAAAATGAGTCTGGAAGCTTTCCTTCTGTTTCTAGTTTTGGGAACAGCTTTAGAAGAATAGGTATTAACTCTGCTTTAAATGTCTGGTAGAATTCCCCTGGGAAGCCATCTGGCCCAGGAGTCTTATTTGTTGGGAGATTTTTTTTTAGTATAATTTATTGTCAAGTTTGCTAACATACAGTGTATACAGTGTGCGCTTGGCTTCAGGAGTAGACTCCCATGATCCATCACTTACATACAACACCCAGTGCTCATCCCAAAAGCTGCTATTCTCAATGCCCATCACCCATTTTCCCTTCCCCCCAACCCCCCATTAACCCTCCATTTGTTCTCTGTATTTAAGAGTCTCTTATGGTTTTCATCCCTTGCTGTTTGAAACTAGTTTTTCCCCTTCCCTTTTGTTGGGAGATTTTGATAACCAATTCAATTTCTTCACTGGTTATGGGTGTGTTCAATTTTCCTATTTCCTTCCATTTGAATTTTGGTAGTGTGTTAGGAATTTTTCCGTGTCTCCCAGATTGTCCAGTTTGTTGTCATATAATTTTTCATAGTATTCTCTAATAATTGTATTTATGTGGTGTTGGTTGTGATCTCCTCCTTCATTTGTGATTTTATATACTTGGGTCCTCTCTCTTTTCTTTTTGAGAAATCTAGCTAGAGGTTTATCAATTTTTAGATGGATCCTGGGGTTTTTTCAATCTATTCTGATACCTGTGTCTTTTGATTGGGGCATTTAGTCCATTTACATTCTGAGAGATTACTGAAAGATATGGATTTTTTTAATATCATTTATTGTCAAGTTAGCTAACATACAGTGTATACAGTGTGCTCTTCACTTCCAGAGCAGACTCTCATGATTCATCGCTTACATACGACACCCAGTGCTCATCCCAACAAGTGCCCTCCTCAATGCCCGTCACCCACTTTACCCTCTCCCCCACCCTCCATCAACCCTCAGTTTGTTCTCTGTTTTTAAGAGTCTCTTATGGTTTGCTTCCCTCTCTGTTTGAAACATTTTTCCCCTTTCCTTCTCCCATCGTCTTCTGTTAAGTTTCTCAAATTCCACATATGAGTGAAAGCATATGATTGAAAAATATGGATTTAGTGTCATTGTGCTATCTGTAGTTTCATGCTTGTGGTGATGTCTCTGGTCCTTTGTAGTCTTTGCTGCTTTCTACTCACAGAGTCCCCCTCAGGATCTCCTGCAGGGCTGATTTAGTGATCATGAATTCCCTTATTTTTTGTTTGCCTAGGAAAGGCTTTATCTTTCCTATTATGAATGACAGCCTTGAGGGATAAAGGACTCTTGGCTGCATATTTTTCCTGTTCAGCACCTTGAATATCTCCTGCCACTCCCTTCTGGCCTGCCAAGTTTCAGTGGATAGGTCTGCTACCACCCTCATGTGTCTACCCTTATATGTTGTGGCCTGTTTGTCCCTAGCTGCTTTCAGAATTCTCTCTTTATCTTTGTATTTTGCCAGTTTCACTATGCTATGTCATGGTATTGACCTGCTTTTGTTGATTTTGAAGGGAGTTCTCTGTGCATCTTGGACTTGGATGCCTGTTTCCTTCCCCAGATTATGGAAGTTCTCAGCTAAAATTTGTTCAAATAAACCTTCTGTCCCTTTCTCTCTCTTCTTCTTCTTCCTCTTCTGGAACTACTATGATATGGATACTATTTCATTTCATTAAATCACTTAGGTCTCTAATTTTCCCCTCATGGTCTAGAAATTTCCTTTCCCTCTTTTTTTCAGCTTCATCATTTTCCACAATTTTATCTTCTATTTCACCTATTCTTTCCTCTGCTTCTTCCATCCTCGCTGTCACTGCATCTAGTTTATTTTGCATCTGATTTATGGAATTTCTTAATTCATCGTGACTATTTCCTAGATCTTTGATCTCTGCAGCAATAGATTCTTTACTGTCTTGTATGCTTTTTTCAAGCTCAGAGATTAGTCTTATGACTGTTACTCTAAATTCTTGCTCAGATATATTTTTTATATCTGTTTTGAGCAATTCTCTGGCTGTCATTTCTTCCTGGATTTCTTTTGAGAATTCTTCCTTTTTGTAATTCTGGATACATTTCTGTCTTTTACATGTTTTAATAGCTTGTAATGTGTCCTGCACCTGTGAGTACTACTATATTAAAAAGGGGTCATACACTGTCTGGGGCTTGGCTCTTTAGGAAATGTTTTTGGAGTATGCTGTGTGCACTCTGTTGTTGTGTATTTAACTGCTCTATCCCACTGGTAAATTCTCTGTAAAGCTCCTCCTTGCTCATAGTGGTAGATTGTTTGGATCTTCTACCAGGTGTGCTTTGAGTTGTTCATTGAAGTAACTGGAATAAAGGCAAGGGGGGGGACCTGATTCCATACAAAGAGAAAAATGAAAGGGACAGAAAAAAAGACCAAGCAGAGAATCAAAGAAACTGTAAGGCTTAATCCAGAGAGAGGGATAGGAAAATAAAGGAGATAAAGCTGTAAAAACAATACAATAAAAGTGCCTGATTAAACAAACAAAACAGAGAAAGAAAAAAAAAATATATATATATATAATGTATATTCTTTTATTTTTTTATTTTATATATAATACATGCATTATATATTTATATATATATACTTATATATATAAAATATATATTCTCTTCAACTCTGAAACTATGAACCTGATTCCAAAGGAAAACAAAAGGAGAGGTTAGGAAAAAAGAAAAGAAGAAAAAGAAAAGAAAAAGACAGACTAACATATAAAACTGCAGGACAGTTGTCTGTTGGTTCTGTTGGTGCCTGGTGCCTGCACAGTGGCTGTGCTGGTCTGGAGGAGAGGCCATTTGGTTCACTCAGTATCCTCCCACTCCAGTAGATAAGCAGTTGCCAGTCAAGGAGGGGGTGGGGTTTGGTGTAAGCGGCCCAGCCTCCACTGGGGGCCACTGTGCTGCTCCCTGAAGCCCCACCATGTTGGAGATGGGAAGAAAAATGGCAACACCCCAATCTCTCCTCCCTAGACCAGGTGTCACAAACTATGCTCTTCATGCAGCCCTCACAGAGTAGCACAGGCAGCCAACTTGTCTGGCTCCACAGTCTCCCAAGCCTTATAGGTGCTGGGATCCAACCCCCAACGTCTTAAAGGATCCCTGCACTGCACAGATTCTGTTCTGGTACAGTGCCACTCCACCCTGCTGGCTGGCACCTGCAAGGTCTTTTGTCCTTGAGGAGGCAATAAACCTTCCCACAGTACTCAAGGGAAGGGACTGTTCTCACCCAGTGTGCCCCTGAGATTGATACCACACCACAGAGCCAGCCTCCTCCCCCAGAGGTGCATGCACAGCCAGCCACCTCCAGTCCAGAGAAAATCACGCACTTTTGAAAACTCCAATCTTCAGCTCTTAAAGCTATTTGCTAAATAAAAACTGGCACTCTCCATATTTCTCATTCCCCAGTCCGTGGTCCAAAGAGGTTTTTCTCTTGTACTAACTCAATACCACAATTCCACAGGCTCTCTTTCTCTTCCTTTTGTCTCTCCACAGAAGAGGATCCCTCCCTTCCATGCCTATGCCATTTTATCTCTCCCAATTCACATACACACACCTCTGTCCCACCAAGCTGACTCCCTCCACCTGTGGAGATCCTATCAGATCACTTCACAGATTGAGTTTCTGAATGTTCCAAGTGATCTGACCTTAACACAGCTCTGTTTGAGGGCCAAAGGAAATCCTGGTCCCATCTTAACTCCTCCTCCCAGTCTCAAGTTTCTCACCAGACATCTCTCCCAGACAATTCATCAATAGTAAGTGATACAAACAATGTACTCAGTCAAAATGAAAACTAGACTCTAATGATCAAATGGGTAGATTTCAGATATGTGATGTGTTTTCACTTTTATTTTTTATGAAATGAACAAGTTCTTTTGACAAGAAAATTAACACACCATTAGTTTTCCTGTTGAAGGTTCCCATAGTCATCAGTAATATTCGTGTCTTTAAATAACCTGCACTAACCAAATTTTACTATGAATGAGCCTTTACCATGGACTGAATTCATTGTCCAGACAATAAACACACTTCTGTTTGTATACCTGAAGTATAACTTCAAGATATCACATTAAGTGTAACCATGAAAAAATATAATTCAATGGTTACTTTTAAGGTCATTCATGAAATAATTAAATATTGCTTATTTTAGAGTTAAATGACCTAGATTTTAAAACTGGTAACCTATTAGTTCTACACTAATTTTAGACAAGGGCCACACTGCTTTATTGGACTGTTGATTTTTTTTAATGTTTATGTACTTATTTTGAGAGAGAGAGGGAGAGACAGCACATGAGCAGGGGAGGGGCAAAGGGAGAGAGAGAGAGAATCCCAAGCAGGCTCCATGCACAGAACCTGACACGGGGCTCAATCCCACTAACTGTGAGATCATGACTTGAGCCGAAATTAAGAGTCAGATGCTTAACCAACTGAGCCACCCAGGTGCCCCTGGACTGATGAATTTTTAAGTCTGAAAGAAATGAACTTTTGTGTTTCAGGATTGGGCTACACTAAAACTGATTTTATGGCATAATTTGGCAGGCAGTTTATTCTGTCTCATTTATAACACCCCGGAGCACCTGGCAAAGAGAGAATTCTGACGCAGAGCTAAAAGGGAAGTCGAAAATGAAGACATCTGGTCTCCCTTAGCCTGGCTGGGCAGCAGAGAACAGCCACACTCTGCTTTGTTGCACTTGTCTTGTCCTACCAGTGTGTTCTGAGATTTTCATCAGAGCCCCAGCTCTCTGGAACCTAAATTCAAAACTCCAAGTCCTTGTGGAGAACCCCAGCTTCAAACAAAATTCTAACATTATTTCGCTGAAGAGAAGCTGTTTCTAATCTAGTGCATCTCGCAAACAACATTCCTTTTATGTGGTGCTGATGAAGTGCCAAATTCTGTATTTCTGAGTACTGTTTTTGCAATATACAACACCAGATTTTGTGGCACAAGAAAGGCTCCTTTTGTTTTTGCCATATTTCGGACATTTTGCCTTAACTAAATTTCCTAAAAGTCTTCATTTCTCTAACAACTTTCTGGTCAGTCTACTATATCTACTTCCAACATGATAGAGAGAGAAAACATTGGACTAAGAGTCATACAGTACTCTTGTATTTTGATACCTCTTCTTCCACTGAGTACCTATGCAACCTTGGAAGTCATTTAACCTCTCTGTGCCTCTTTATCTTTCAGTGCAAAATGAGAGGTCAGACTAGATCCATGGCTTTCAAGCTATTATCCTTAGACTAGAGACCAAGGCTCTGGAAAAAACAAACAATTATCCGCTGAAAAGAAGATAAAGAGGAGGAGAAAGCAGAAAGAAAATAAGAAGAAGCATGATGAGGACAAGGTTAAAGGAACTTATTCTACCTAAGGGACTCTTCTGTTCCTTTTATTGTTCTTGCTGATTGAGGCTCTTCGTGAAATTCTATGAAAGATTCTCTTTGAACATTGTGTGTCAACTACACTTCAATTAAAAGATATTTTTGTTTGAGACCATAAGGAGTAATTCTGCTGCTGAAAGAAGTAGAAATGATCTCTGAGTTTCTTTCCATCTCTAAAACTCTGCTAATAATTATGATAGGCACCTTTAGCTAGCGTTTATTTAATCAGTGTCTCCTATATGACAGGCACTGGGCTAGGTTTTCATCCATTCTTCTATTTAATCTTCATGGCAATGTACATAATATATATGATATATATAACCATATATATTATATATAATTCCATTCTCCTTTTCAGTGGCTTATAGCTTGTTGGGTAAGAAGCCAGAATTTAGGGGCGCCTGGGTGGCGCAGTCGGTTAAGCGTCCGACTTCAGCCAGGTCACGATCTCGCAGTCCGTGAGTTCAAGCCCCGCGTCGGGCTCTGGGCTAATGGCTCAGAGCCTGGAGCCTGCTTCTGATTCTGTGTCTCCCTCTCTCTCTGCCCCTCCCCCGTTCATGCTCTGTCTCTCTCTGTCTCAAAAATAAATAAACGTTAAAATTTAAAAAAAAAAAAAAAAAAAAAAAAAAAAGAAGCCAGAATTTAGCCATGATCTGTCAGGTCTGAAACCCATGTCTTTTCTATTCTCCCTATTGGACTCCATAATTGAAGTTAAATTAAAATTACCTTTAAGAGATATATTCTAGGATGGAGGGGAAGATGGCAGCGTAGGAGGACGCTGGGCTCACCGGGTCCTGCTGATCACTTAGATTCCACCTACACCTGCCTAAATAACCCAGAAAACCGCCAGAAGACTAACAGAATGGAGTCTCTAGAGCCAAGCGCAGACGAGAGGCCCACGGAAGAGGGTAGGAAGGGCGGAGAGGTGGTGCGTGCTCCACGGACTGGCAGGAGGGAACCGGGGTGGAGGGGCAGCCCACCGGCCAAGCAGAGCACTCGAGTCTGGCTTGCAAAAGCGGAGGGGCCAGACGGAGTGTGTTCTGACAGCAAGCAGAACTTGACATCTGGAAGGTTATAAGCTAACAGCTCTGTTCAGAGAATGGGAGGACTGGAGGACAACAGGAGGGAGAGTTGTTGAGCCCCGGATGACAGAGCTCAGCTTGCAGGGAACAAAAGCGCTTGCCAGCACCATCTCCCTCGCCCATCCTCCAGCCAAAATCCCAACGGGAACCAGTTCCTGCCTGGGAACTTGCTTGCACCGCGCAAACACCCAACGCTGTGCTTCTGCGGATCCATCCCTCCGGCGGCGGGTCTGACTCCCTCCCAGTGCTGCAGGGTCCCTCCTGAAGCGGATCACTGAAGGATAAGCAAGCTGAGCCAGCCCCTCCCGCCCCTGTGCATCTTGCTGATCCACCCCAGCTAATACACCAGATCCCCAGCACCACAAGCCTGGCAGTGTGCAAGTAGCCCAGACGGGCCACACCACCCCACAGTGAATCCCACCCCTAGGAGAGGGGAAGAGAAGGTACACACCAGTCTGACTGTGGCCTGCGGCCCCGCTCACCAACGCAAGGTTATTCAAGACAGCACAGGGGAAGTGCCCTGCAGTTCTTTCCAAAATGACGAAACAGAAGAATTCCCCTCAAAAAAACGTCCAGGAAATAACAACAGCTAATGAACTGATCAAAAAGGATTTAAACAATATAACAGAAAGTGAATTTAGAATAATAGTCATAAAATTAATTGCTGGGCTTGAAAACAGTATAGAGGACAGCAGAGAATCTTGCTACAGAGATCAAGGGACTAAGGAACAGTCAGGAGGAGCTAAAAAATGCTATAAATGAGCTGCAAAATAAAATGGAAATGACCATGGCTTGGATTGAAGAGGCAGAGGAGAGAATAGGTGAACTAGAAGACAAATTATGGAAAAAGAGGAAGCTGAGAAAAAGATAAAAAAATCCAGGAGTATGAGGGGAAAATTAAAGAACTAAGTGATGTACTAAAGAGAAATAATCTACGCATAATTGGTATTCCAGAGGAGGAAGAGAGAGGGAAAGGTGTTGAAGATGTATTTGAAGAAATCATAGCTGAGAACTTCCCTGAACTGGGGAAGGAAAAAGGCATTGAAATCCAAGAGGCACAGAGAAGTCCCTTCAGACATAATTTGAATCGATCTTCTGCATGACATATCATAGTGCAACTGGCAAAATACAAGGATAAAGAGAAAATTCTCAAAGCAGCAAGGGATAAACACGCTCTAACGTATAAAGGGAGACCTATAAGACTCGTGACTGATCTCTCTACTGAAACTTGGCAGGCCAGAAAGGAATGGCAGGATATCTTCAACGTGATGAACAGAAAATATGCAGCCAAGAATCCTTTATCCAGCAA
Source organism: Panthera onca (assembly GCF_046562875.1). Taxonomy (NCBI): domain Eukaryota; kingdom Metazoa; phylum Chordata; class Mammalia; order Carnivora; family Felidae; genus Panthera; species Panthera onca. Next base: position 155,959,033 of record NC_138346.1, read on the forward strand.
GTCTGTCATTTAGAATAGAAGGAGAGATAAAGGTATTCCCAAACAAACAAAAACTGAAGGAATTCGTCACCATTAAACCAGCTGTACAAGAGATCCTAAGTACTGTGAGACAAAGTACCAGAGACATCGCTACAAGCATGAAACCTACAGACATCACAATGACTCTAAACCCATATCTTTCTATAGTAACACTGAACGTAAATGGACTAAATGCACCAACAAAAAGACATAGGGTATCAGAATGGATAAAAAAACAAGACCCATCTATTTGCTGTCTACAAGAGACTCATTTTAGATCTGAGGACACCTTCAGATTGAAAGTGAGGGGATGGAGAACTATTTATCATGCTACTGGAAGTCAAAAGAAAGCTGGAGTAGCCATACTTATATCAGACAAACTAGACTTTAAATTAAAAGCTGTAACAAGAGATGAAGAAGGTCATTATATAATGATTACAGGGTCTATCCATCAGGAAGAGCTAACAGTTATAAATGTCTATGCACCGAATACGGGAGCCCCCAAATATGTAAAACAATTACTCACAAACATAAGCAACCTTATTGATAAGAATGTAGTAATTGCAGGGGACTTTAACACCCCACTTACAGAAATGGATAGATCATCTAGACACACGGTCAATAAAGAAACAAGGGCCCTGAATGATACATTGGATCAGATGGACTTGACAGATATATTTAGAACTCTGCATCCCAAAGCAACAAAATATACTTTCTTCTCGAGTGCACATGGAACATTCTCCAAGATGGATCACATACTGGGTCACAAAACAGCCCTTCATAACTATACAAGAATTGAAATCATACCATGCATACTTTCAGACCATAATGCTATGAAGCTTGAAATCAACCACAGGAAAAAGTCTGGAAAACCTCCAAAAGCATGGAGGTTAAAGAACACCCTACTAAAGAATGAGTGGGTCAACCAGGCAATTAGAGAAGAAATCAAAAAATATATGGAAAAAAAGAAAATGAAAATACAACAATCCAAATGCTTTGGGATGCAGCGAAGGCAGTCCTGAGAGGAAAATGCATTGCAATCCAGGCCTATCTCAAGAAACAAGAAAAATCCCAAATACAAAATCTAACAGCACACCTAAAGGAAATAGAAGCAGAACAGCAAAGGCAGCCTAAACCCAGCAGAAGAAGAGAAATAATAACCATCAGAGCAGAAATAAACAATATAGAATCTAAAAAAACCTGTAGAGCAGATCAACGAAACCAAGAGGTTGTTTTTTGAAAAAATAAACAAAATTGATAAACCTCTGGCCAGGCTTCTCAAAAAGAAAAGGGAGATGACCCAAATAGATAAAATCATGAATGAAAATGGAATTATTACAACCAATCCCTCAGAGATACAAGCAATTATCAGGGAATACTATGAAAAATTATATGCCAACAAACTGGACAACCTGGAAGAAATGGACAAATTCATAAACACCCACACACTTCCAAAACTCAATCAGGAGGAAATAGAAAGCTTGAACAGACCCATAACCAGCAAAGAAATTGAATCAGTCATCAAAGATCTCCCAACAAATAAGAGTCCAGGACCACATGGCTTCCCAGGGGAGTTCTACCAGATGTTTAAAGCAGAGATAATACGTATCCTTCTCAAGCTATTCCAAGAAATAGAAAGGGAAGGAAAACTTCCAGACTCATTCTATGAAGCCAGTATTACTTTGATTTCTAAACCAGACAGAGACCCAGTAAAAAAAGAGAACTACAGGCCAATATCCCTGATGAATATGGATGCAAAAATTCTCAATAAGATACTAGCAAATCGAATTCAACGGCATATAAAAAGAATTATTCACCATGATCAAGTGGGATTCATTCCTGGGATGCAGGGCTGGTTCAACATTCGTAAATCAATCAACGTGATATATCACATTAATAAAAGAAAGATAAGAACCATATGATCCTGTCAATCGATGCAGAAAAGGCTTTTGACAAAATCCAGCAATGTTTCTTAATAAAAGCCCTCGAGAAAGTCGGGATAGAAGGAACATACTTAAACATCATCAAAGCCATTTATGAAAAGCCCACAGCTAACATCATCCTCAACGGGGAAAAACTGAGAGCTTTTTCCCTGAGATCAGGAACATGACAGGGATGTCCACTCTCACCGCTGTTGTTTAACATAGTGTTGGAAGTTCTAGCATCAGCAATCAGACAACAAAAGGAAATCAAAGGCATCAAAATTGGCAAACATGAAGTCAAGCTTTCACTTTTTGCATATGACATGATACTATACATGGAAAACCCAATAGACTCCACCAAAAGTCTGCTAGAACTGGTACATGAATTCAGCAAAGTTGCAGGATACAAAATTAATGTACAGAAATCAGTTGCATTCTTATACACTAATAATGAAGCAACCGAAAGACAAATAAAGAAACTGATCCCATTCACAATTGCACCAAGAATCATAAATACCTAGGAATAAGCCTAACCAAAGATGTAAAAGATCTGTATGCTGAAAACCACAGAAAGCTTATGAAGGAAACTGAAGAAGATACAAAGAAATGGAAAAACATTCCATGCTCATGGATTGGAAGAATAAATACTGTCAAAATGTCAATACTACCCGAAGCCATCTACACATTCAATGCAATCCCAATCAAAATTGCACCATCATTCTTCTCAAAGCTAGAACAAGCAATCCTAAAATTTGTATGGAACCACAAAAGACCCTGAATAGCCAAAGTAATATTGAAAAAGAAGACCAAAGCAGGAGGGATCACAATCCCAGACTTTAGCCTCTACAACAAAGCTGTAATCATCAAGACAGCATGGTATCGGCACAAAAACAGACCCATAAACCAATGGAACAGAATAAAGACTTCAGAACTGGACCCACAAAAGTATGGCCAACTATCTTCAACAAAGCAGGAAAGAATATCCAATGGAAAAAAAGACAGTCTCTTTAACAAATGGTGCTGGGAGAACTGGACAGCAACATGCAGAAGAATGAAACTAGACCACTTTCTGACACCATTCACAAAAATAAACTCAAAATGGATGAAGGACCTGAATGTGAGACTGGAAACCATCAAAGCCCTACAGGAGAAAGCAGGAAAAAACTTCTCTGACCTCAGCCGCAGCAGTTTCTTACTTGACACATCTCCAAAGCAAGGGAATTAAAAGCAAGAATGAACTATTGGGACCTCATCAAGACAAAAAGCTTCTGCACTGCAAAGGAACCAATAAACAAAACTAAAAGGCAACCAACGGAATGGGAAAAGATATTTACAAATGACATATCAGACAAAGGGCTAGTATCCAAAATCTATAAAGAAGTCACCAAACTCCACACCCAAAAAACAAATAATCCAGTGAAGAAATGGGCAGAAGACATGAATAGACACTTCTCTAAAGAAGACATCCAGATGGCCAGCAGGCACATGAAAAGATGCTCATGTCACTCCTCATCAGGGAAATACAAATCAAAGCCACACTCAGATATCACCTCACATCAGTCAGAGTGGCTAAAATGAACAAATCAGGAGACTATAGGTGCTGGAGAGGATGTGGAGAAACGGGAACCCTCTTGCACCGTTGGTAGGAATGCAAACTGGTGCAGTCACTCTGGAAAACAGTGTGGAGATTCCTCAAAAAATTTAAAATAAATCTACCCTATGACCCAGCAATAGCACTGCTAGGAAGTTACCCAAGGGATACAGGAGTGCTGATGCATAGGGGCACTTGTACCCCAATGTTTATAGCAGCACTTTCAACAATAGACAAATTGTGGAAAGAGCCTAAATGTCCATCAACTGATGAATGGATAAAGAAGTTGTGGTTTATATATACAATGGAATACTACTTGGCAATGAGAAAGAATGAAATATGGCCTTTTGTAGCAACGTGGATGGAACTGGAGAGTGTTATGCTAAATGAAATAAGTCATACAGAGAAAGATTACTATATGTTTTCACTCTTATGTGGATCCTGAGAAATTTAACAGAAGACCATGGGGGAGGGGAAGGGGGAAAAAAGTTACAGAGAGGGAAGGAGGCAAACCATAAGAGACTCTTATTCTTATTCATACAAGAATAAACTGAGAGTTGATGGGATGTGGGAGGGAGGGGAAAGTGGGTGATGGGCATTGAGGTGGGCACCTGTTGGGATGAGCACTGGGTGCTGTATGGAAACCAATTTGACAATAAATTTCATATTTTAAAAAAATTAGGATTTGTTTGAAAGAAAAAAAACTCAGCCCTCCTCTTCATTTGCAGCAGTAAAGATGTGTTCTTTTACTGATGAGATACGCAGTGGTAACTGTGATAGGCTCTGTTTATTCCCAACAGAAACACCTCTGCTTTCTTTCACTAAATGATATTTTAGGTGTTTCGGTGGAAGAAAAATGACCCAGATCTCCATGATAGACTATACTCTGAGAGCATTCTTCAAGCTATCACCATGACCATTTGAGATATAACCTTTTGTTATAGGTAGCACCAGTGAGGCCATCAGCCTTTGTCCAATGTTCTCAGTGGAAATTTTGTGTCCAGTCTATAAGCATGAAATCAAAAAATCAAAAAAAATTTTCAAGAAGGCTGTAGGAGGGCTAAAGAAAAAGAAGCAGCTAAGATAGTAGGAAATTTGGCACATGTGAGGATCTGCAAAATTTCAAAAGAATTTCTTGGTCAACCTGTTTCGTGTACTCCTGGAAAAGAAAATATCAGAAAGCAAACCCACGCAGGGTAAAATACATGTGACAGAGCCTTCACTTGTGTGAAACATATGGATATATTTAAAGAAGAATGAAGATAGAGTTCATAAGAGAGGACATGATAAATCCAATTTTTTACACACAAATGAAAACCACCCTAACAAATGTGTCATTGCAACATGCTGTTTCAATTCTCTATTCTCTGCAATATTTTGAGGGGAAGTTTCCAGGCAAAATGTCTCATGATGGCCATCAATAGGCCATATGGAAATGATGAACAAAATGTCTGTGTTTGCTTCCATACACATGAACCAGTCTAAGTGATTTGATTAACTTTACCAGACTTCTCAGTCAAAAAGAGAAACTGTGGAGCCAGTCGCATGTTTGGTTTGCTTCATAGAAGATTAGGCTAGAAAGAATCCTATAATCCATCTATTCCAGCCCTTTTCTTTCACTAAGTAATTAACCTGCCCAAGATCACATAGGTAGTTAATGCTGAAATGTAGTAATTGTTTTATGCTATGACTGTTCTATCATATCTATTTGACGTATTTGTATTATTTGGATATTTTTCTCTTATTAATTTATATAAAACTGATAGACGTTTAAATAAGACTTTGTTCTTACTTTTTTGACACTTTATTTTTTTGAAATAAACAATAAATAATATTCTCATTGTTGAGATATTCTTTTGCTTCTATTCAAATACTCCCCCACAGGCTTTAACATCTTTATGCATCTACATCTCCCACTAAATCACTAAGTCCCTAAAATCTGGGATTGCTACTAATCATTATTTTTCTGCCCACCTTCTACCTTCTTCCCTAGCACATCAATGATGGTATAACAAGAACCAAAAAGTTGATTAAATCTTGGAGATAAAGAGCCACATTTTAATGTCATTATAACAATAAAAATTAAAAATGCAAATAATAAATAAATAAATAAATAAATAATAAGAGATAAAATGCATTTATTGTTTAATATGTGAGAAAAGGAAATAAGATTGTAGATCCTCCCTCAGAAAATCTCCTAGACTATATTAGAGGCATATAAAGATCACAAACACTTTAGATCACTAGGATGGCCATCATTTTTAAAAACAGAAAATAGTAAGTTTTGGTGAGGATGTGGAAAATTTGGAACTTTCATAATCACTGGTAGGAATGAAAAATGGTACAGCCACTACAGAAATCAGTTTGTAGATCTAAAAAAAATTAAACTTAGAATTATATGATCCAGCAATTCCACTCCCAGGTGTACATCGAAAAGAACTGGAAATGGGTATTTGGACAAAAACTTGTACACAAATGTTCATAGCAGCACTATTTACAATCACCAAAAGATGAAACACCCAAATGTCAATCAACTGGCAAATGGATAAGCAAAATGTGGTATAATTCATACAAATATGTATTATCCACCCATAAAAAGAAATTAAGTACTGATATATGCTAACACATGGATGAACCTTGAAAGCACTAAAATAAGTGAGAGATGCCAGACAGCTTTCTATAATAAAGAATATTAATATTTATTAAGCACTTATTATGTGCCAGGCATTAAACTAACTGCTTTACATATATTATCTCACTGAATGTTCCAAACATCTCAATGAAGTAAGCAGCATTATTAAATCCAGTTTATTGATAGGGAAATTTAGGCTAAGAAACATTAGGTAACCTGCCCAAAAGCCCAGCTAGAAAAAAGAGAAGCTAGAATTTAAACAAGATCTGTCCACTCTTGAGCCCTCGCTCTTAACTATCAGGGTTTTTTATCACAGACTTTCCTTAATGCAACACATCCACTAAGTATTATCTATGCTTCACCTAATGGAAAGATAAATCTTTTAAGATTAAATAGCATAGGAATAGAGTATAAACTAAATATAGGTTAATCCTCTTCTTTCCATATGGGAAATATTTGTCCAAGTGCCATTTTCTTAAAAAGTTAAGCCCCAAACTACTGACAAGATCATTGCCTGATGAATGTAACAACAGGGGTAAAAACAAAATTATGATGGAAAAGATCATCTTACAGTAATTCTCATTAAGCCACCTGGAAGATATACTATTACTAAACTACTTAATCCTTGCAATAATTTTCTTATAAATGGCTGTCACCATAGTTATTTGAAATTTTACTGTGTGTGTTGGGGTAAGGAAGGAAGATCCAATCAGCATAATTGTCTTGCTGGAAGGCATGCATCTACTTGCTTCTAAAAAGGACTTCAAAATATTATGTTACCCAGCTACCTATTTCTTAATGATTTACTGTTAGAGGACAACCATGTGGTTGGGATGGGATGGGATGAGGAAAGCATTTGCACTGAATGGTGAGCCAATATGGAGAGTCAAAGGTTGATTGGAAAAGGTTTAAATTATAAGGAAAACACTTGCACTGAAAGGTGACCTAGTGAGGGGAGTCAAAGCATAAATAGGAAAGGTTTAAATTATAAGCAAAATAAAAAAAATCTATATACTTCTATGAAGAGAATGTACTTATTGCATTGCTGCAGATAAAAATCTTTAATATATTCCATATTGATGCTCCTTGAGGATTGCTTTAGAACAATTTTTAAAATTATTTTATTTGAGAATAGTTGATACACAATGTTACATTAGTTTCGGGTGTACAATAGAGTGATTCAACAACTCTATACAGTATGCTACACTGGCCACAAGTGTACCTAGCATTCCCTACGCTATACCTGTCATCCTCATGACTTATTCATTCCATAACTAGAAACTTGTACCTCCCACTCCCCTTCACCCATTTTGCTCCTCCCTCCACTCCCTTCCTCTCTGGTAACTATCAGTTTGTTCTGTGTTTATAGATCTGTTTCTGATTTTTGTTTGTTTTTTTTATTTTGAGAGAGACAGCACAAGTGGGAGAGGGGGAGAGAGAGGGAGACACAGAATCCCAAGCTATCAGCACAGAGCCCAACATGGGGCTCGAACTCACAAAACCATGAGACCATGACCTGAGCCGAAACCAAGAGTCAGACGCTTAACTGACTGAGCCACCCAGGCTCCCTTCATGTGTTTTGTTTTTTAGATTCCACATGGTCTTGGAAATTTTTTAAACCATGACTACCTTCCCACAGTTGTCCCAAAAAAATGTTCTATAATTGCTTTTCTTATCCTCAGATGGTGACTTCTCAAAGAAGTGTAAAACAATCTCCTTTCATTCATTCATTTCATAAGTACTTATTGAAAATCTCCAATATGCCAGGCAGCATATTAGGTAATAGGGCTACAGTGATGAATAAGATGAATATACACACTATCCACATTTCCAGAGAATTTGCTGATCTGAACAAGGACACCTAGGCAAAAAGTATCTTCAACAAATGACCAGTCAAGCACTCCAAGAGATAGTTCTATTGTCCAAAGGGTCTCTTCCACAGGCCTTTTTATAATGAATTCATAAGACTGCTATTGTCACAAAAAACTGTCCACCCAAAAGTTAACTAAAACATAAGAAGCAAGCCTTTCTGGAACTGACCCTGAACTCCAAAGTCAGCCAAAGTGGTTGTCAGATGATCTGACAAGCTATATAGATGAATCACTTAGTTTGACTCAACCTACTGAGTCATTTTTACTGTAACAAATGATTCTATAATGTCGTATTTCTTAGTTTACTCCAGATCTATAATAATACCACTACCCTTCCAATACAAATTATTTAAGGACACAGTACTGAGTCAAATTCTTCTCAAAAAATTAGTCACCTAGACCAATTACTTTCAATTTTTCCAGGCTGTAGATTAGTCCAAGATATCTCTTCTCTAACTCTCTATTTTCTTCCCCTTTCTGTTCCCTAAAGACATAAACACTCCTCCCAAAGTTTTATCTAGTATCCCCTTCTTTTTCTTTATTTTCAACTTCCTCCATGGCTATAGTTTCCACAACCACTCTTCAGAGATGATCCTTGGTTTGGTATCACTCATCTTATCTTTTGCACCTGAGAACAGCTGTGATCTCTGCAGAAGTGGGTTGAGTCAGAAGGAACTTGATCCTGAACTGCTATCTGAAGCCTGGAGGGAGATGGGGACATGGCACTGGAAGAGTTTAAGCCAGAGACATGTTTAATGGGGAGATATAGGGGCCAAGCAAACCACAAGCAGGAATTAGTAAGAAATGATGATGAACTGACAAGGTACATGATTCAATGAGCAGACAAGATGGGCTAAGAGAGATCAGCACTGGAGGCAGAAACTGGGATTAGGGATAAATTCCAGTGGGTACAATTTTTCATTTCCTTTTCCCTTCCATTTCTTTCCTGACCAATTCTGTTCTAAAGCCATATGTGAGGGCATAACAATATCGTCATTTATACTGAAAGTAGGAGGTAGCCATAGTAACTTTGAGCAAGATGTTGAAGCCTAGCCGAGGTGAGAAGGCATCTACCCAGGGAAACAGAGTATTGTGGGATATCATTATCTGAACAAATTAAGGAGGGCAACCACATGGAGGGGAGATGGGATGAGGAAAGCATGGGATAAAGGATGACCCCGTGTGGAAAATTAAAGTGTGAGCAGCATGCAGAGAGCATCCATGTGAAGGGGACTATGGGAAAGAACAGCCTGGCATGGCTTTTTAGAGTCTATGGGGAGGCAGAAGGGGAGCCTGACATGTAGTGTCAGAGTCTGAGTGGGCCAAGAGAGCATCCACAAAAGGAAAATAGTGACAGCTGAAGTGGAAGATTAGTTATTTTCATGGATATCCATCAACGAAGTAAAAATATTAAGATTAAAGGGAGCTAGGTATCTCACTGTCAGAGAAAGGAGGTACAAATATAAAAGGAAGAAAACTAAGGGCACCTGGATGGCTCAGTGGGTTGAGGTCTGACTTCAGCTCAAGTCATGATCTCACAGTTCGTGGGTTCCAGTGCCACCATCGGGCTCTGTGCTGACAGCTTGGAGCCTGGAGCCTGCTTCAGATTCTGTCTCCCTCTCTCTGCCCCTCCCCCACTTGTACTCTGTCTCTCTCAAAAATAAACTTAGAAAGAAAGAAAGAAAGAAAGAAAGAAAGAAAGGAAGGAAGGAAGAGAGAAAGAAAGAAAGAAAGAAAGAAAGAAAGAAAGAAAGAAAGAAAGAAAGAAAAGGAGAAAACTAGAATCAACCATGTGGTATTAGGTTAGAATTGGAGTCAATTCATGATTTTCATTATATAGATGTATATCAAAATATGGATATAAACATGATATACATATGTGTATACACATATATGTATTTGTGTTTGTGCATGAGGATGTAGTTGTGTGAGGGGGTGTGTATATATGCATACACATATATATCACCTAGCTCTGTCCACTGAGAAGGCTTAGGAGCGACAATACTGCAATGGTAATGAGTGCACCTAATGCCCTGATTTTGGCTTTTAAATACTGTTCTCCACTAAAAGGAACATAGGATGTCTTTCTCTTGTTTGTGTCTTTGCTAATTTCTCTCAGCAATGTTTTTTAGTTTTCAGTATACAAGACTTTCACCTCCTTGGCTAAACTTATTCCTAAGTATTTTGTTCTTTTTTTCAATGTTTATTTATTTTTGAAAGACAGAGAGACAGAGTGTGAGCAGGGGAGGGTCAGGGAGAGAGGGACACAGAATCCGAAGCAGGATCCAGGCTCCCAGCTGTCAGCACAGAGCCTGATGCGGGGCTCGAACTCACGAGCCATGAGATCATGACCTGAACTGAAGTCAGACACTTAACTGACTGAGCCACCCAGGCACCCCTGTTCTTTTTGATACTACTGTAAATAGGATTATTTTCCTAATTACATTTCCAGATGGTATACTGTTAGTGTATAGAAATGCAACTGATTTTTATAGGTTGATTTTGTATCCTGCAACTTTACTGAATTTATTTATTTCTAGTTTTAACAAGGTTGTGTGTGTGTGTGTGTGTGTGTGTGTGTGTGAATACCTTGAGGTTTTTTATATTAAATATGATATCATCTGTGAACAGAAATCATTTTATCTCTTCCTTCCCAACTCAGATGGGTTTTTTTTCTTGCCTAATTGTTCTGGCTAGGATTTCTAGTACTATGTTGAATAGAAGTAGCAAGAGTGCACAATCTTAGAAGATCATAGAAGAAAAGCTTTCATTTTTTCCTTTTGAGTATAATAGCTATAGGCTGTGATATACAAACTTATTATATTGAGTTAATTTTCTTATATTCCTAATTTGTTGAGAGTTTTTAATCAGAAAATGGTGTTGAATTTTGTCAAATGCTTTTTCTGCATCTATTTGATGATTATGTGATCTTTATCTTTCATTCTGTTAATGTGGTCTATCACATTTATTGATTTGTGTATGAAACTGTGCCAGGGATAGGGATTCTGGCCAGAAGGTGTCCTGAATCTCCCTACTGGCTTCAATGAGTCTGGTTTTATGTTTGCCTGGAGTGTAAGAGTCTTTCAATTAGTTTATGGATTTCTCACAGAGGGAAGTTGTCCATGAACTTTGGCTGCATTATTATGTTCAGAGGAGAAAAGAGTATCCATAGCTTCCTAGTCCACCACCTCACTGACATTCCTGAATTCATTTTTTTTTTTACTTTTTTTAATGTTTATTCATTTTTTGAGAGAGACAGAGCATGAGTGGGAGAGGGGCAGAGAGAGAGAGGGAGACATAGAATCCAAAACAAGCTCCAGGCTCTGAGGTGTCAGCACAGAGCCCAACACAAGGCTTGAACCCACAAACCTTGAGATCATGACCTAAGCCAAAGTTGGATGCTTAACTGACTGAGCCACCCAGGTGCTCCTGAATTCATTTTTAATGATAAAAAAGAGTAAGTTTGGGGCGCTGGGTGGCTCAGTCGGTAAGCGTCCGACTTCGGCTCAGGTCACGATCCCGCGGTATGTGAGTTCGAGCCCCGCGTGGGGCTCTCTGCTGACAGCTCAGAGCCTGGAGCCTGCTTCGGATTCTGTGTCTCCCTCTCTCTCTGCTCCTCCCCTGTTCATGTTCTGTCTCTCTCTGTCTCAAAAATAAAAAAAATAAACATTAAAAAAAAGCATTTAAAAAAAAAAGTTTTACATTCTTTAGTCATACTATAATAGCATCTCAAAGTTAGTATATATTACCATCCCACTCAACCATGAATTCTGGGCTTGAGTTCCAGTGACAAATCAGAAACTACTTAGAGTTACCAGAATTGGGGGGTGCCTGGGTGGCTCAGTCCATTAAGCCAACTTCAGTTCAGGTCATGATCTCACAGTTTGTGAGTTCAAGACCCACAGAAGGCTCTGTACCAACAGCTCACAGACTGGAGCTTGCTTCGGATTCTGTGTCTCCCTCTCTGCCCCTCCCCTGCTCATGCTCTGTCTCTTTCTCTCTCTCTCAAAAATAAATAAACATTTTTAAAAGTTTTTTAAAGAGTTATCAGAATTGTGTGATAATGGAAGGACAAGAATAAGGCAGGGTTGAAGTCAGGATAAGGGTTAGAATTAGATATAAACTAAAGAGACAGTCAGAGGCTCTTTACTTATATTTTTGGAAACAAAATGCTTGAGCATGTTTTTAAACTGAAAAGAAGATGCCATTGGGGAGAGATGGGTTGAAAAGAGATAGGATATAAAATATAGCTCAAAATCCTAAAGGAGATGGATAGAGTTAACTGAAGAGGGAGAAAAACAATTTCTTTCCTAGGTAATAATAATAATAACAGAAACAACAACAATAAAACTATTTCTTATAACTTGTACACTTACCTTGTGCCAAGCACATGCGCTCTATGTACACTACCTCATTACTCTTTATCTCAAGCCTATGTGGTAAGTACTGTTATTACACTCATTGTATAGAGAAGGAGACTTAAGCACAAAGTAAGTAATCTGCCTAAATTCACACACCCAACAGACAGAAGAGGTGAGATGCTGTCTGACTCCAGAGTCATTCTCTTGTCCACTCTTATGGTTCTTCTAAGGAATGAAGGAAAGATGAAGAAAATATATTTAATTTCATAAATGAACAGAAGGAATACTGAGGAAGTGCTTACCTGACTGTCTTGATGTTTTGAGTAAAGGTGGAAGCACCATATGCTCAGGTAGGGGACAAAAATGAGGCTAGGGATTGAGGAAAGGAGTAATCATTTACAATAAATCCATACAATACAGGAAAAGGACCCTGCCACAGATTAAGAAAAGAATTGCTAAGCATAACTCAGAGGCCCAGCTGAGTATGGAACGTTTACACTGGTAATGGCACCATCAGCATGGCTATGCAACTGTTTTGAGCACTTCTCAGAGACCCAGAGGCAGGAACCAAGAAGACAGATCATTGATCCATAACAGGGGCCTGGAAAAGGGGTGAATGGACAAGAAATATCTTTAGGGAATTAATGATGGTGGTGAGAATAGTTGGAAAAATTATTTGGTCCAGGTCAAGTTGGAAGGGAAACAAAGCAAATGAATATCTGTTGCGTCAAGCAGCACGAATAAAAGGCACTTTCTTTTCAATATGTAGGAACATTTGAAATGTATGTTAACCATTTTATTCTAAATCTTTAATTATATAAAGAAATTTTATCTTTTACTTGAAAGCTACCTTGCATTTTATCCTTCAGTTGAAAAACACATATCTGAGTTACCTAGTAAGTACACTAGGTCAAAAATCTAGAGACGTGGGACTAGCTAGACTCTGTACTAGTGACCTAGGTAGTTAACTAATTCAGCCACCTTGTGTCTCAATTTTCTTGTTAAAAAAAAGGAAAGAAAAGAAAAGAAAATTGGGTTTAATGATCTAATATTCTATGCTTCATTTCTTCCTTATATTCCATGGTAAAAATAAATTACAAAAATTTCCAAGCTTGTTCTCTAGCTTTACTATAATTGGAAACTGACTTCCCTGAATATGTGTTAATATAAAACATTTTTATTTTATTTTTTAACATTAAAAAAACATTTTTAAACCAAAGGGCTGCACATCTTTCAATACCAACTTTAAAGTTTCAAAAACCAGACAGTGAAATGATCTGCAAAACAAACTAGAAATCATTAGTTGCTCAACACCTCCATCTTCAGGGTCTCATTAGTCTTAAAACAGAATTACGACTCACACAGCAACATGTAAGATAATCACTAGTCTTAAAGTTGACTAAGTCAGGTTTCAATGTTAATACCATACCCAGTGAGTCTGTATTTACTTTTCAATTATTTAATTTCAATTATTTTGTTTTCTTTCAATTTCCTCATCAGTCCTTTATGTCATACAGTTCTTATCCAGAACTATAGGCATTTACTAATCAATATTTACTGCATGTTTTTAAATTCAGAATTATTTTGAGTCAGTTGATTCCTTAAAACTAGTGTTCACTGTGTGCAGAGCTTCCTGGTCAATGCTGGATTCAGAGAGGGATAAACACATTCCTGAAAGTAGATGTAAGGGTCCGTCAACATCCCTCATGGCTATGTGGACAGTGTCTGGTGCCCTTGATGAAGCATGAACTCTGGATTGAGACAGACCGGTCTCCAAACTTTAGTTCAGCTGCTTACTAGTGCTGGTAAGATCCTGGACAATTTTTCTTACACATCAGCACTTCATTAAAATAAGGGAGGATTTTTATCTCCTTAACAATGCAATCATAAGGATTGAAAATAGGTAATGCCTATTTTAAATATCTATCAAATAACAGAAATTAAATATTTGTTCTCACTTTAATCCTTCATGAAGGAGATAATAGAACAGTATCTCTGTGAGCATGAAGATTTAAATACAAGGATCTCTTAAATGGTATGCTGGGAACATGGCCAGGCAAAGCTTCTGCATAACCATTGGGCTCTGTGCTGACAGCTCAGAGCCTGGATCCTACTTCAGATTCTCTCTCTCTCTCTCTCTCTCTCTCTCTCTGCCCTTCCCCCACTTGTGTGCACGTGCTCTCTCTAAGATAAACATTAAATATAGGTAGATATAGATAGATATAGATATAAATATAGATATAGATATAGATAGATAGATATAGATATAGATATAGATATAGATATAGATGATATATATAGATATAGATATAGATATAGATATAGATATAGATATAGATATAGATATAGATATATAGATATATAGATTCAGTCAGGAAAGAGAAACATTCTCCAAAGATAACTAATGTAAAATCTAGGACATTCTGCTACATTTCACTTAAAATCTATCTCCAAGCTAAAGTAGAGCCTCACTTGTAGGCATCTAGTACTAAAACTAGAAAATCTGCTAAACATTATAAGTTTTTAAAATGTCTTAAATTCATAGTAACTCAGTCTGATTTAATAAGAAACTCAAATGTTCAGTCCCACTACCAAATTGTCATCAATAAAAATCATTAAATACTGCAACATAAAAAATTTTGTTGAGTCAGATAATGATTTTTACTGAATCAAAAACAATTTACCTTCCTACTCCATTTCAAAGGAAACCTAGGGATCTGAAATAGGAACCTAGACTTAAAAATATGACACTCCAAATTTGATTATTTTGCATCATATCAGCACTTCCTTCAAAATAACAAAATAATTATAACTATCTGATTCTAATTTTTATTTTTTAACATGGAAAATATTTAGGAATGTTATGAAATTCTACTTCCAACAATGGAGAAAGTTATGACCATAGAACAACCATAGGAAATAGCAATGTCAAAGAAAACACTGGGAAGTCCATAAAAATATCTTGAAATTCACTCTTCGTTTTAGAGGTTTTCTTTTCCCAAAAGAAACTAACTGATTGGGGCACCTAGGTGGCTCAGTTGATTAAGTATCTGACTCTTGGTTTCAGCTCAGGTCACGATCTCATGGTTTATAAGTTCAAGCCCCATGTTGGGCTCTGCACTGACAGTGCAGAGCCTGCTTAGAATTCTCTCTCTTCTTCTCTCTCTGGCCCTCTCCTGCTTACACACTCTCTCTCACACACAAAATAAATAAATAAACTAAAAAAAAGAGAAAAAGAAAAAGAAAGAAACTGACTGGTTTACATAATCACTTACACTGACATTATTTAGCCAACTTGCTATTGGGGTAGTTTTGACTTCTATGTTAGATTCTAGTGCCACTAAACATCCAGATTATATTATCCCATTTCTCTTTGGAATGAAAATGGTAAACAACTATTTCTCCAAGATGTCTTCATCTTTTTGATTAATATTTGTCATACCATTATAAATTTCAAAAATTTTTAGTCTCAATATAATTGAAATTTAAAATGAGAGTCCAAGACCAAAACCAGTTTTTGTTGAACTCAACTAAACGCAAAGAGGCATTGAACAGACTTTAAGTAGGTCACTCAAAGAGCTATTGCCATCATTATTAAATACATAAGAGTGAAATTTCCGGGATCAGATGGCAACTCTATGTTTACCATTTCAAGGAAATGCCCATCTGTTTTCTAAATCAGCTGCACCATATTACATTTCCACCAGCAATACATCAGAGTTCAAGTTCTCTACATCCTCCTTACCAACACTTGTTGTCTGTCTTTTTTATTATAACCATTATAGTAGATATGAAGTGTATCACATTGTGGTTTTAATTTGTATTTTCCTAATGGCTAATGATGTTGAATATCTTGTACTTATCAGCTGTTCATATATCTTCTTAGAAGGAATGTTTATTCAAAGCATTTGCCCATTTTTAAACTGAATTATCTGCCTTTTTATTATTGAATTGTAAGAAATATTTTATATTCTATATACCAGTACCTTATCAAATACATGATTTTCAGAAATGTTCTCCCAATCTGTAGGTTATATTTTTGCTTTCTTGATGCTTTGAAACACAATAAAACAGGGGTGCCAGAGTGGTTCAGTTGGCTGAGCTTCCAACTTTGGCTCAGGTCATGATCCCATGGTTCAGGGGTTCAAGTCCTGCATCTGGCTCTGTGCTGACAGCTCAGATCCTGGAGCCTGCTTCAGAATCTGTGTCTCCCTCTCTCTCTGCCCCTCCCCTGCTCATGCTCTGTTGCTCTCTCTCTCTCTAAAAGGAATAAACATTTTAAAATAATAAATAAATATATAAAAATAAAACAAACACAATAAAAAATATGCTTACACGCATGAGTGCGCACGCGCGCGCGCGCGCGCGCGCACACACACACACACACACACACACACACACACTACATCAGTGTTCAAAGTAGTATTATTCATAATAGCCAGAAACTAAAAAGAACCCAAATGTCCTTCACCAACTGAACAAATAAACAAAATGTGGTATATCCATTCAATGCAATATTATCTTATAATAAAAAAGTTAAAGTACTGATATCTGCAACACAGATGAATCTCAAAAACATTACACATAGTGAAATCACTAAAGACCACCTTGTATCATCGTATTTAAAATGTCCAGGATAGAACAAATCAGGAGACAATAGATGCTGGTGAGGATGTGGAGAAACGGGAACCCTCTTGCACTGTTGGTGGGGATGCACACTGGTGCAGTTGCTCTGGAAAACAGTGTGGAGGTTCCCAAAAAAATTAAAAATAAATCTACCCTATGACCCAGCAATAGCACTGCTAGGAAGTTACCCAAGGGATACAGGAGTGCTGATGCATAGGGGCACTTGTACCCCAATGTTTATAGCAGCACTTTCAATAGCCAAATTATGGAAGGAGTCTAAATGTCCATCAACTGATGAATGGATAAAGAAGATGTGGTTTATATATACAATGGAATACTACTTGGAAATGAGAAAGAATGAAATCCTGCCATTTGCAGCAACATGGATGGAACTGGAGGGTATTATGCTAAGTGAAATAGGTCAGTAAAGAAAGACAGATACCATAGGTTTTCACTCATATGTGGATCTTGAGAAACTTAACAGAAGACGGTGGGGGAGGGGAAGGGGAAAAAAAAGTTACAAACAGAGAGGGAGGGAGGCAAACCATAAGAGACTCTTAAATACAGAGAGCAAACTGAGGGTTGATGGGGCCTGGGGCAGAGGGGAAAGTGGGTGATGGGCATTGAGTAGGGCACTTGTTGCGATAAGCACTGGATGTTGTATGGAAGACAATTTGACAATAAATTATATTTTTTTAATGTTTTTTAATGTTTATTTATTTTTGAGACAGAGAGAGACAGAGCATGAACAAGGGAGGGGCAGAGAGAGAGGGAGACACAGAATCTGAAATGGGCTCCATGCTCTGAGCTGTCAGCACAGATGGGTTGAACTCACGAACTGCGAGATCATGACCTGAGCCGAAGTCGGACGCTTAACTGACTCAGCCACCCAGGCGCCCCGACAATAAATTATATTTAAAAAAAAAAACAAATATGATGATCTCTAAATGCATATTACCTTTGTCCTGGTATCAAATGGTATGGATAATCAGTTGCTTATCAGTGCTTAAGCTAATTAAAATTCTGATATTTCATAATAAAGTATTCTATAAGCTATAAAAATAAAATGAAGTGAAATAAAATGTCCAGGATAGTCAAATCTATAGAGACAAGAAACATATTAGTGGGTGCCTAGGGATTGGGAGGTAGAAGAGGTACAAGAGATACAAGAGGGGGGAACTGGAGTGGCTGCCAATTGATACAAGGTTTCTTTGTATTATGTTACACTAGTCATGTTACATAGTTTCGTTACACTAATGGTTTCACAGCTCTGTAAATATACTAAAAAAACATTGACTGTACACTCTACACAGGTAAACTTTATGTTATGTAAATTATATCTCAATAATGTGTTTTAAAAAACTAGTATATATGATCACCACATATATCAAAGGTGAGCCAGAACCCCTTAAGGAAGGACCCTCCTACACCTCCAATATTTATACTGTAAATCTTTCTCCTATTATTTTCCAAAGGGACTTATAGGTGACTGTGCAACTGGGGAAGAAGAAACAATTAGACTTTTAAGAGACTACTGAATACTGGAATTAATAAAATAAAAAGGAGCAGGGAGGAGTATGTCTAAAATGCAGGTGTACCCTTGAAGGGCATGTTAGTATATCCAAGATCTGCAATTTAAGTCAACAGAAAACTACAACTCAATGCAGACAGGACTGCTAATGGGCCAGATCCTTCAATTAGGAAGATTTGGGTCACCCCAAAGACAAAGCAGATGAAGCTTTATAAACTATTTTTCTTTTTTCCCCTTTCCCACTGTTAACAGCGAACAATTTTATATTTTGATATTTAATATACAGGTTATCAAAGGGAAAGTGTGATGCAGACAAAAGAGCAGTTAATACCATCCAAAGATGGATAAAGTGGGACTCTGTGTACACTACACTGAGGAGAAGCTTATCATGCTTTTGATTTATGAGGAATGACAGCATTACACTAACTGGAAGAATGATTTAGCTACTGAATTTTTTTGGATATAAACATGGTGAAAAGAGGTGTGTATAAATCCCAAATTAATAAGAGCGCTGGATTGCGGTATTGTCACTTTTGTTAAAATGCAAATTATATCTCCCAAGATCCTCTTCCCACTATGGTAAGGGACAGGGAACTTGTGCAAGAATTGGAAGACCGAGTGAAGCAGGCGTCACTATTCTGAGAAGTTCATCACAGTCAGACACAGTGAGGGACAGATGCAGAGGTGTCCAGCATGTAAATCACACTCATCTGTTCCTGATTCAGCTTGTCTTTCAAACTACTGGCCCTGCCGACCATTAGCAGCCCCAAGCCTAACACCAGAATCTTGGCTGTGGAATCACAAAGACAACCGTTTCCAATAGACCTCTCCACAAGCTCCCACTTTGAGGTCCCCCTTTGACAGCTGGATATACTTGACCTCTCAGAATTTTTTGCAAGCTGTGACTTCTCCACCCACTCCAATGGAGAAGGACGAGTCAATGACTTGTTTTGTGATCTGCTAACTACCCCTTTCAGACCTTCACTTTCTTAGCTTTCTCATGTGTGTGTTCTAACTCCTAAAATAAATCCCTTGCTCCCGTAGCATTCATGGTGGTTTGGCTTTCCTGATAAACCCTGACTGAACTCTAACTGATCCTGTTTATAGCCACAAGGGCCTAATTGCTCACAAGTAATTCCAGGAATTATGTTGGGTGCGGAAGGGACCTGTCTTTATATAGTTATAACCTAGCAATTTCAGCGCTGTGCTCCATTTACATGTTTGAAAACATTTCAAGACCCATCTTTGTAAGCTATTATGTTTGCTTCACTCCCATAAAAAGGGGCCTGCTCAAACCACAATCACCCTTTTGGAGAGAATGTATTTTTTCCCAGTATCTTATGCCACTGAATTATTCAGGTCTACAATGCCCAGTCAAATAAGTGTCGATATACTGTTTGATTGACCTGTCATTAAAATCCCATCTTTTGTGGCTTGCGTTGTTCACTTGGTTTAAATATTCTATACTTATCAACTCCAATTTGGTGCTTTTCTGAAGATGCCTCTCTAAAAAGTTTTAAAGCCATTTAACCTTAATATAAACATAAATTTTATGAGCTGCATTTTAACTACCAAAGCCACTATCACCTGAAAATGATGTAATGGTAATAGATTTATTACATTTATATTTGACATTTTCAAACACTGAAATCCAAACTCATTTCCAAAGTTCTCTAAATTAACCTGTGTCAAGTCAGTAACAGTTTTATGACTTGGAACAAATACTCATTAGTTGTTAGAGTGCTTATCTGGTTTTGTCTTATTTAATTAAAAATAATGTCATGAACTTGAAATTATGAATATTAGCAGCTGAAAACCCTGACACAAAATTTATTTTTAAAACAGCTGTGACATGAGTGATAGAAGTCTTCACGTCCCTGCTAGTCACATTAAATGTTCCTTTCTCTTTTTGAGACTTGAAGCAGCCCTGTAATGTTAAGGAAGCTAAGGTAAGAAACAAACAGGATTGGCTTCTACTCTTTTGGTATTCATGAAATTAAGAAACAATTCATCTAAAAATGTAAGTGATCAGAGGGTGTCATCTCCTCAGCTACCAACAAGTTGGATTGACTGAATGAATGATACTTTTCTATTGAAAGCAGACCATATACAATCTCAGGGTGACCTGGAGTAAAGCTGTCAAATCCCCCTAAAAGGGTGGGAAAAAGTCAGATGGAAATGCATAGGAGTGGGTGATGGAGAAGAGGTTGTGACTCTTTTGAAATCATCATTTGAAATGATCTAAGGATGTGTTTCCAGGATGCAAGAGGAATTAATAGTAAAGAACAGCCAAAATCCCATATGGGAAGATAGTATTACAGGCTAACTCAAAAGAGAGGCAAGAGAAGTTCTCCTGAATCAAAAGGGAAAACATGGTAGAGTACTTGGGTGGCTCAGTCAGTTAAGCAACCTATTCTTTTTTTTAATGTTTATTTATTTTTTATTTAGTGTGTGTGTGTGTGTGTGTGTGTGAGAGAGAGAGAGAGAGAGAGAGAGAGAGAGAGAGAGAGAGAGAGAGAAAGTGCACACACAAGTGGGGGACGAGGAGAGGGAGAATTCCAGGCAGGCTCCTTGCTGTCAGTGCAAAGCCTGCAGGGCTCGAACCCAGGAACCGTGAAATCATGACCTGAGCAGAAATCAAAAGTTAGATGCTTAACTAAGCCACCCAGGCACCCCAAGTGACCTACGCTTGATCTCGGCTCAGGTCACAGTCTCCAGGTTCATGAGTTTGAGTGCCACATCAGCACTCTGTGCTGACAGCATGGAGCCTGCTTGGGATTCTGTCTCTCCCTCTCTCTGTCCCCCCTGCTCCCCCTCCAGGCCACTGCCACCTCTTGTGCACGTGTGTGCTCTCTCACTCTCAAAATAAATAAACTTTCAAAAAGGGAGGGGGAACCATGGTAAAAATGAAAGTATGATAGATTCACATGAGTTAGAATTTTTGTCTTTGAACAGTTTGTCCTTTGTATATGATATCTGACTTGTGGTTGGCTGCTGTATCTTTTCCTCATCCTTCTATCTTTCCGTGTCTTTTAAGTGTGTCTGATAAAAATCATATATTCTTGGATCTTGTTTTCTCAATCCAATCTGAGATTCTGAGATTCTAGATTTTTAATTGATGATTTTTTTAATGTTTATTTTTTAGCGGGGGGGGGGGGGGGAGCAGGGGAGGGGCAGAGAGAGAGGGAGACAGAATCTGAAGCAGGCTCCAGGCTCTGAGCTGTCAGCACAGAGCCATATGCAGGGCCTGAACTCAAGAACCACAAGATCATGACCTGAGCTGAAGTCAGACGCTTAACTGACTGAGCCACCCAACCACCCCTAATTGATGATCTTAAATCATTTGTTCTTATTTTATATTTGGATATATTTCAGCCACCTTATTTCATATTTTTTATTTATTGTATTCTCCCTCTTTTCTTCCCTTTCACAATTTCCATTTGGACAGAACTACTTTCCTTCTGTTGGTTTAAAAGGTAAACATCTAACAAACACTGAGAATCATTGAATCACTATACTCTGAAACTAACATAACACTATGCTAGCCATACTTGAATTTTAAAAAAGGTAAACATCTGATTTTTCTTCTTATGGTTTTTGCTTTTGTTGGAAGACTTATTTATTTACTATTATTGATTTCTTAAAGTTATTGACATTAATATCTTTCCTCCAAGAAAGGTCCTGGTTCGTTATATTGTACTTTGCCTTTTTTATTTATTTGATATTGGATTTTATTATTTATAATAAACCTACATGCTATTTTATTACTCTTAACTCCCAAATCTCTTCTGATTTGAAGATTTTCCCCAAGAGAATTTGGTTGGGGGTTGTATAACAAGGCCTTGCAGGCTGTAAGTATTTTTTATTATATTCTCATATTTGAATGACAATTTAGCTGGATAAAACGAAATTTTCATTCAAATTTTATTTTCCTTCAATGCCTTAAAATTATTTTTTCATTTTTTTTATATATCTAACGTTAGTGTTGAGAAATATGGTGTCAATCTGGTTCATTTTATTTGGTGGGGAATCTCTTTCTGGAAGCTTTTAGAATTTTTCCTTTGTCTTAATGTTCCCATATTGTGCTATTAAATTTCCACATGTGGATATTCCCTCTATCCTGTTTGGTCCTGTATGAACTCCTTCTAGCTGAGATTTTTTTTTATCTTTAATAATGAGAAATTAAACTATATTGTTTTTTCAAGTATTTATCCTCTCTTATTATTCCCTCCTTTATGAAATCCCATCAACTGGATATTTGCACTTCTCCTGTCATCTCTCTTAGTCTTCTTTTTTTTCCTCTTTATTCTATCTTGCTCCCTCTAGGTAAGTTCCTCAATCTTACCTTTATTAATTTACTCTTCTGCTAGTGTTTGCTGATATCTACCCCATTGCTTAATATACTTTAATACCACATTCTCCATTCTGAATATTTCCCCTTAGTTCTTATTTACAACTTTTTTTCATCTTTTTTTATTTTATTTTTTGCTTTACTTATTTTTTTTAGAGAAAGAGAGCATGAGTCGGGGAGGGGGTGGGGGGGAGAGAGAGAGGAGAGAGAGACAGAGAGAGAGAGAGACAGAGAGAGAATCCCAAGCAGGCTCCACACTCAGCATGGAGCCCAATGCAGGGCTCAGTCCCATGATCCTGGGATCATGACCCGAGCCAAAATCAAGAGTTGCACACTCTACCTATTGAGCCACCAAGGAGCCCCAATTCTTATTTATAATTTCCTTTATCTTGCTTCATATTACTAATAAATATATTTCTCAAGCATGTTTTAAATTCTTGGTACATTGTGTTGCAATAAAACTGCTTCAGATGATATACGGTATTGAGTTTATATCTTTCGCTTGAAATAGTTCTACTTCTCAGGGTTCTAGTATCTCTGTTTTGTTTTGCTTTGTGTGCTTGAGAACTGGAGAGCATTAGCTATTCCATCCAGAATTGTGTCCTGAGAATGGCTTGAAGGCCAGGTACTAGTTTGTCAGCCCCAGTGAGTTAAGTGAGAGAACAGGAGGCTAGAAGGCCTGAGGCACTACAAAACCTCCACTAAGCCTTCTTCCCTTTACTGCCACTGCACAGGCAGATCCTCTGATCAGGGTTTCACCTTTAATACTTAGAAGCACATCTGAAAGGAGGAAGTCTTCCTACACTGTAACTTCATCATCCGTGGGCCTTTGGAGAGGCAAGAAATGGAGGAGTGAAAGCCCAAGGGCAGCTAGTCTCTCCGGGGCTGCTTTCAGCCACATCCCACCCACCCCAGCAGGGCTTTTGTGTTACTCTCTTATCATCACTGGACAGCTGCTGCCAATTTCCATGGTGAAGGGGTGGACATTGATGGTCCCAAGGACCTAGGGAGGAGGCAAAAGCATAACTTGCAAACTCCCCTCTCCCTGCTCACTGCCTCTGGCAGCCTGCTATCTGAGGCTGTGGCCACCACACCCACCAGCTCAAACAGCCTTAGTCCCACTCCTTCATTTTGTAGTTTCTTCATGGCTGATTTCCCCATCTTGACAGGAACGAAAAAACAGGTTTAATTCCTTCTGGAAGCCTTGTGCCTCACACACGTATTATTCTTGATCATCATCCAAGATACAATTCCCTCGAGTCAGATCTCCTTTCCCACAGTTTCATTCCCACTTTACTTTGGACTTCTTTCCTCTAAGCCAACCATAATGTTCCTCTTTCTCTAAAATTTACTTATCGTGTCTCAAAGAAACTCCTTTCAGAGTATAAATAACTTTACAACATCCTCCATGTCTTCCAATGCCTTGCCTAAACTGAAACTTGGATACATCATAAGTACATCACAGCAGCCCACTGAGGGGCAAATGTCCATTTTCTCATATACACCAGGTCTGGGTTTGGAGATCAGACTTTTCCTTATTTTCTAATGCTCCTGTCCAGATCTCTGCTCCTCCCACTTCAAGTAAAAATCCCTGCTCCTTTAAGGATCATGCCTTTCTTTTCCTCATCACTGCTATTTACCAGTCTCTATCCACACCTCCCTGATTAACCAAAGACATTGGCAAACAACTCAGACTATATACCCCTCTCCTGCCATCATCCTGGGTGACTTTGACATCCACATGGACAGTCCATTCATCACATTGTCCTTTTAATATCTTTGTCTCCTCAATTATAATGCCTTCAACCCATACCACTTCAGCTACTATTCCAGTATTAATAAACAAAAATCATGTTCACTTATTAAGTACTTAGTATTTTCCAGGAGATATCCTTAGTGTTTTACGTGATGGTCTTATTTAATACTGACAGTATTACTATGAATTAAGTACCATTATTGATTATTTCCATTTTCCAAATGACAAAACTAAGGTTTTGAGAATGTAAATAACTTGTCCAAGGTTGGTCACACAATTCACAATTAAAAGAGCCAAGATTCAGGAAGGAAGTGAAGAAAGGATACTTGAAATGTCCAAAGTACAAAGTATATAAATTTTTATTATATTATCTATACTTTCCTCCCTTTTGCCACTAAAAAAAAAAAAAAAAACAAGAATTGATACATCAGTAATATGGAACCTGCTCATCAAAAGCAGCTGGAAAAGTTGTTAAGACAGCAAATGAAGTGAATCATTAAAAAAAGGTATAAAGTGTGGATCCATCTGTCTTAATCTTTGTTAGAAAATACACTTCTTTTGCTAGAAATTCCTGGTGCTGACACAGTTATTACCACAGTATTTACGAAAGTTGAAGTTGGTCCCAAGATAGTTTAAACAACCTAGCTAATGTGCTGAAAAAGAAAATAAATGGCTTACAAACCTGATTCATGAGAGGACTCTAGGATACATTGCCCTTACTTCCTTTTTCAAAAACAGTGATATCTAATCTTATTCTGTGAATTAGCATTTTATCAGTTTTCAAGCAGTATCTAATGACCACATCTACATATTTATTCACAGAGGCATGAAGAACTAGAACAAGAAAATTACTAGTATCTCTTGCTTTGAAGATGTCCAGCTAAGTTCTGAATGCCTGCCAGCTTCATCAAGCATTAATTATTAAAAAAAGTAAAACATAAAAATGATCCTGAACTTGAATGATCACTGTAGAGAGATTGTAAAACTGTTAGAAATGAAAAATGGCTCATTTTGATATTGGGAAAGGAGGTTAATCATGCAAGTTAAAGGAGATTTTGTTAGAATTCATCATTTACTCATAGCATTCAGATTTTTATGTTACCCTGCCTCACCTTTCTTTCTTCTTCCTTAATTAAGGTGATAACAAAACCAATGAAGTTTAAAACACAATGGTTGCTTTTAGTCAAGAAGAAAATAGAAAATTTTTAATTTTCTACCTAAAGATAAGGTATTTCTTAAATCTTTCTTTCACTCTCAAAGTAGCAGAATATATTACATATCTGGGGAATATTTTGGAATTCATTACACAGGGACCAAAACTATCATGCTTTCCCCAACAATCCTGCAGCTGACAGAGTTTGTGCCTGGGCAATGTGCTTTTGAGTTACTGTTTACCATAAAGAGAGGTATGTGGAACATACAACTTTCTATATTGACCAAATTGCCCCCATGCACACGTTTCCAGAAGATTCCTTTGTGGCTTCATTTAAAACAATACATATTTCAGATAATACCTCACTGCTGCCACCTAGGCTGTTTAAGCCAAGAAAAGTGACTTATGCATTGACCATATTATACAAAGGCAACTCAACTCCTCAAGCCAGCCCATAACTGTTTCCCAAAAGTTAGAAAAAACTGAGAGGGTTTGTGATCAACACTCTCCCCCCAGCCAAGGAAATTCTACAGAATGTGCTGCAAGGAGAAAAAAATGATCCCAAGTTAAGGTTTGAGATGTAAGAAGGGATGATGAATAAAGAAATTGGAAAATATATGGGAAATCTGAATAAGCATTGATTACATAAAACAAGAGTATACATGTCTAAAACAATAGCAATAGTGTTTAACTAGTGATTTTTTTTTACAATACAACTAAAATACTGCACAAAAACAGCATATAAAATGGAGGGGCATATTTGACTTAATGTGTTTAACATTATATTATTCACAAAGATAATACTTACATTGATCAACTTTAGACTTGTTAAGTATGCATGTTTGAATGTTTTGGGTAAACACTAAATATTTAGAAATAGAGTGTATAACTTCCAAACTAATATAAGAAGGAGAAGATGAAATGAGAGGAAAAGGAAACTAAAGAGAGAGAGGATTGTGTGCTACAACAGAGACCAATACACCTGTCAAATTAAGAATGTACAGGGGTGCCTGGGTGGCTCAGTTAGTTGAGTGTACCACTCTTGATTCTGGCTCAGGACATGATTCCAGGGTTGTGGGATTGAGCCCTGCATGGGGTTCCGTGTTGAGTATGGAGTCTGCTTAGGATTCTTTCTTTCTTTCTCTTCCTCTCTACCCTCTCCCCTGCTCGCTCGTGCTCTCTCTCTCTCTCTCTCTATTAAAAAAAAAAAAAAGAATGCACATAACTGCAGAGCCCATGATCCACAAGTTCCATGCCTAGTAACACACATTTGAAAGCCTCTTGCACATGTGCACCAGGAGATACTTACGAAATATGAGGGAAGCAACCCCCTCAAGGTCTTTGCACTATCCCCTCTGCTTGTAACATTCTTTCCCCAGATCATTGCATAGTTCCTTCTGTCACCCCCAAATCCATTTTCAACTATTCACACTCTCTATTCATTCATTCATTCATTCATTCATTCATTTTGAGAGAGAGAGAGAAAAAATGTGAGCAGGGCAAAGGCAGAGAGAGAGAGAGAGAGAGAGAGAGAGAGAGAGAAAATCCCAAGCAGGCTCTGCACTGTCAGCACAGAGCCCAACATAGGGCACAAACCCACAAACCGTGAGATCATGACCTGAGCTGAAATGAAGAGATGGATGCTCAGCTGACTGAGCCACCCAGGCACCCCAAACTATGCACACTGTTAATGAGATCTTCTCTGATAACGCTGTTAAAATCTCAATTCTATCCCCAATATAGTCACTCCTTATCTTTGTCTCTGCTTTGTCTCTATCATACTTATCACATTCTAACAAATCATATAATTTACTTTTTTTGTCTGTGTCTGCCAACTAGAATATAAGTTCAATAAGAGTGGGGATTTCTGTCTCTTTTGTTCACTGAGGTATACCCAGAATCTAAAACAGTGCCTCACATACAGTGGGCATTCCACTGAAATAATATCCTCACTTATTTTAGCAGAGAGGAATAAAGAAATAGCCCTAATGTCCATCAACATGGAAATAGACATGGGATTTGTGTTTATACAAAGGTATATTATGCAAGTGAGAATGAATAAACTGCATGCATCGATATGAATGAATTTTAAGAACAGATTGTTGAGCAAAAGCAAGTCACCAAAAGATATATACAGCATGACTACCTTTACATAAAGCTCAAAAATGTGAAATGTAAACAATATATTGTTTAGGGATACATGAGTATCTGCTAGAACTATAGACAAAATCAAGAGAATGAAAACTCAAAATCAAGATCTGATCAAGTCTGGGCTCTGAGAGAGAAGGTAGGTGAGATGGGAGTACAGAAGTTCTATGTATTAAGCTGAATGGTAAGTACATGGGTATTTGCTTTACCATTTTTTGTATTATTTCCTATATATTAGATATAATATATACCCAACTGATTTGATTTTTTTAATTTTTCAATGTTTATTTATTTTTGAGAGAGAGAGTGTGTGTGTGAGCAGGGGAGGGGCAGGGAGAGAGGGAGACACAGAATCTGAAGCAGGCTCCAGGTTCTGAGCTGTCAGCACAGAGCCCGATGCAGGGCTTGAACCCATGAACCATGAGATCATGACCTGAGCCAAAGCCAGATGTTTAACCGACTAAGCTACCTAGGTGCCCTTATACCCAACTGACTGTAAAGAGCAACACAGGTTTGGTCTTTGTCTTTCAATGATTTTCTGCTTCTCTGGTCACTAAGATATAAAACATGGTTCATGTCTCCCTGCTGCTGAGTGAACAAGAAGCTACTGGGCATCATTAAGTAAGCAGCCCTAAGGGCTACACTTGGGGCCAGAAAGTAATAAGCCTCAGATCCAGGTCTAGCTCTTGCCTTCTAACAGAGTATATGAAAAGCCCACATTTGATGGGTAATAAAATGGTGCTTTGCTATTTAATCTTGTTAAATCCATCTTTATTCCTCTCCTTCTTGATGAGTCACGGCAGTTAGTCCTCAGATAACATAAAAAAATTCGTTCAGGGAGCCTGTGTGGCTCAGTCCATTCAACATCTGACTCTTGATTTTGGCTCAGGTCATGATCTCATGGTTGTGGGACCCAGTGCCATATCAGGTTCTGCGCTGACAGCATGGAGCCTGCTTGGGATTTTCTCTCTCTCTCTCTCTCTCTCTCTCTCTCTCCCCTTCTCCCCTACTCTCTCTCAAAATAAATAGAAATGTTTTTTAAAAAAAAAACACAATTTATTTCAAAACTACGCACAAATCTTTACAGCACAACGCCACAACTGTTAGAGGTATTTAACCTCTAACAGACCATCAATCAGGTATCTAAGTCACTGTGACTAAACTCTCTCCATGGTCCATGCCATGAGTACATTTGTCAATGGCATTTATTCTATTTTACTTCTACCACCAAAGCAATTCCTGATGATGTTAGAATGAATAGACTTAAGTTTCATATCCTTGTAAAATGTTGCCACCTTGGCCTTAAATTTTATAATATTATAATAAATATAAATTAATCATGACCTTTGGAGAGCCCCATCACTTAACTAATTTTAACCATTCTACATTAAACCTTTGAAGATTATTCTCAACATAGAAAAAATAAACTGTTTCCCGATATTATACCTGTCATAGGTACCATATCTAAAAGTTCTTCAGTCACAACTGAATTTTCCTCGATACCAAGATAAATACAGACAACATTGTAGTATTATTTATATCTGTGTTCTCATCAGCTACAATTTAAAAACTCTGCAAATGCTCCTACACTCAGAAGCAGTATTTCTAGATAGGCTTCTATCTGTAAATGCTTTCCTTAGTTTGGGAAACAATTTCTGCCACACTTGGTAGATAATCTTATAAATAAAATCTTATAAACTTTTTACTATCTGCAAAAAGTTTTCATACTGGGTCAGTTGTTTCAATTACCACACAATTGTTTCAATTAGCATTTCAAAGTATCTGCAACTGTTTTGTTAACACTCCAAAAGAAGCCCTACTGGTATGTCAGTTCCTTTATCAGATCCTTAGGTTTTTCTTTTTTATCAGTTGTCTTTACCTGGTATCAGTCACAGTCCTAGGATGATTTACTTCCTAATGACCTTTTAAAGTTGTATTCTTTCAGGGGCACCTGGGTGGCTCAGCTTGTTAAGCATCTGACTTTGGCTCAAGTCATGATCTCACTGCTTATGAGTTTGAAGCCCTGTGTAGGGCTCTGTGCTGACAGTTCAGAGCCTGAAGCCTGCTTGGGATTCTGTCTCTGTCTCTCTCTACCCCTCCCCCACTCATGTACTGTCTGTCTGTCTCTCTCTCAAATATAAATAACATTAAAAAATGTTTAAGTTGTATTCTTTCAAAACAGACATATCTTGATATTAAATACATGGAATATCTATCTCTTATGTGTACGCACAGAAAATATTCCCTTTTGCTCTCTCCCATTTTTCTTGACATATGCAGCCTTCTTTATCTATCTTTTACTTTGCCACTGATGCCAGAGATAAGAATACAAGAAATGTTTTATTTCTCTCTTAATATGTGGTGGCTGACCCTCAGTGTCAACATCAGAGAGTCCATAAGAAGAGACAGAGCCTGGAGCAACTCTAGTACTCACCTCCAGTCAATAGTTGCTTTATGAAAATGTGGGTCCATCATTGTCGAATGTCTGATGTTTCAAGAAGTACCAGAAATTCATGCTTGAGGTTATTAAAAATAACTCACAATTTTTAATGTTGGCAAATAATTCAATTTCTTTCTAACATTATATGGTTCAAGTAAAACACTTAGCTGACCAGGTACAGCCTATAGGGAAGCTGTTTGAGACACCAATAAATGCTTTGATGTTTCAGTTGTTGATGTGACCTTATCAAATTCAAAGGTAATTTAAGATACTTAAACTTAAAATGCTCCCAAGGAAACACAAGATTCTGGTAGCAAGTAATTAGATTCTGAGTTCCAAAGCTCTGCAGAAAAATACCCACACTCCTAGTTAAACAGCAAAACAACAGATCTCTGGTCCACTGTCAGTGCAAGTTCACTTGTGGCAGTATTTAAACAGAAGGATAAATGGAAAGAGACAAGTCACCTTTTTCCCTTTAATCTTTACACACAGTGAGACTCCAATTCTTCCCCTTTCCTTTCCTTTTTCTACTTTATCAAATCTGAAAATGCCAAGGCATTTTACAGTTTCCCAATATTAACCAAAATGTCTGAAGTCACCAGATAAAAACAAAGAAATATCCTCATAGTTAAAGGGGATATGGGAGATAGTTAATTTAACTCATGTAAAAACCCAATAATTTAGTCTTAAGCTAAAAGAAAAAAAATTCTATGTGCAAAAGTAGCAGAATTAAATAATTTCTGAAAAAAATTCCCAGCAACTGATGGACTAATTTTACATGGCTTTGCAGAGTGACTGACTACCCTCTTAGGAGTTCATTAAAAGCCATTTAATGAAAAATGTAAAATGTTAACATCCTCTCTGATACCAGATCTAACTTCATTGCAATTTGCATATTTTATTCATCAACATTGTCTTTTAATTTTTAATTAGTGTTAGCCTTAAAACACATTTCCATCATCTGTTTCATCAAATTAACCTTTATGATGTAATGAAAAAATACAAAGTACAAAACACAGACAGACTACATTTAGGAAATTTACAGACACTGATATTAAGAGCCTCTTAATATTGTTTCTTAGGTTAAGGTCCATCCATAACCTACTAAAGCTCTTAATTGACCTTCTATCTCAGGTCAGACAGATCCAATAAAGTATGTAAAACTAATGTGAATGCCTGCAAATAATGTTTTGAGGATGGAGCCAAGAGAGCACAACTTACTCATTGGTATATTACCAGCACCAATACTTAACTCATTTCACAAATGTTAGTTAAGCAGCTACTGTGTGTCTACCAAGCCCACTATACTTGGTGCTGGGAATAATAAAATGATGAACAAGTAGCTAAAGAATTTACAGAATTGCTATTTATTCAGCACTGTACCATATACAATGCTGTTATAAGAAGATATGTTAATTTGAATCACAAAACCAAAGCATAGCCTATAATAAACATCCTTGTGGTCTTTCTACATTTTCCACTTGAACATTTGGAAGTTTCAAGTGTATATAAATGATATCCTATTAACAGCATTATGCACATATTAGAGGTAATTGTGCATTGTTATATCAAATATTTGAAAGTCTTCAGTATCCATTATTTAATCAAGTGGTTGCAGAGTCAGCTGGCATATTATTAACCAGCTTCTCTACTCTGCCTCATTAAAAAAGCTTGTGTACAGAAAACAAGCACTAAATGTGAAATAACTCCATGAGGTATTTTATTTTAATAAAAAACATATCTGTGTATACACACACACACACACACACACACACACACACACACACACATATTTTGTATGTATGCCCTAACTGTCCACTAAAGAAGCCTAGAAACTGATCAACACAGTAGTAAAATTCCTATTAATGAAATTTTTTCCATTAAAAGAAGCCAGAATTTCTTGAAGAAATTGTTGATTCAAAGTCTGGGACAGAAGATGTACGAGAAGAACCTGGAATATCTTGACATACCAGAGAGCAAGGAAGTTATCAATAGGACTCCAGAGGATATCACTGGTCAATGATGGGGTAATTTGAGCTTCAATAAAGAATATAATTGCATGTTTCTTGCTCAAGATGGTGATGTAGGAAGACTCTGAACTCACCTCCTCCGTAGAACACACCCAATTACACCTGTTAATAGAGCAATTCCTCCTGAAGAAGAACTGAGGTCTGACTTAACAGCTATTAAATAACCAAAGACAAAGAGAATGGCAAGAGAAAAATAGGAGAGATGGAGACACAGTAACAAAGGGAACCCTTACCCCCAACACTGTGAGTGGCAGTGGGAAGGGATAGTACTAAGAGACCTAGAACAGATCCCTCTGTCCTTGGGCACAGAAAAATAGTTGTGGTTGAAAAGAACAACTAGCATATAAGACAGAAAACACTAGAACCCTGCCAAGAAGTGAAGGAACTATGAGAAGGCTCTCCAGGTCAGTGGTACTGGAGAATGATCAGGTTTATGTTCCCACCCCACAATGGAAACGTGGACCAGAGCAGGGTCCAGACACCATAAGGGGTGGGTCCAGCTATCACAGGGAGCTTACAACTTCAGGGAATCCAGGGTCCACAGGCCCACACCAGCACTAGCCATGTTGGGACACAGGGAAAAAAAAGGCTGTGGTTCCAAAGGACCCAAGAACTACGGGAGTATTCTCTCCCCATGCACCTTAAAAGCCTGGAGCAGGATCTGACTCACTGTGATTCAGTCAGTCAACAAAAGTCACCAAGCATACATAGTTTGCATAGAGGTCACCATATACAAGACCACTTCTTCTACTTAGGAGAAGTAGTCATTTTGCCTTATCCATAGAAACAAATACAGGAAGTCAAGCAAAATGGGGATGCAGAAGAATATGCTCCAAAAGAAAGAATAAGAAAAAAACCTCAGTAAATGAATTAAATGAAACAGATAAGCAATATGACTGATAAAGAATTCAAAGTAATGATCATAAAGATACTCACTGGGCTGGAGAAAAGAATAGAAGAACCCAGTAAGATCTTCAATAAAGAGATAGAAAATGTTTAAAAGAACCAATCAGAAGTAAAGAATATAATAACTGAAATAAAAAGAAAAACACACACTAGAGGTAATCAATAGTACATTAGAGAATGCAGAACACATCGGCAATCTCTGGAAGACAGGGTAATGAAAAGAACACAAGCTGAGCAGCAAGAAGAGAAAAGAATTTAAAAAGTCCAAGAAATCTTTCACATTACAGGGGTCCCAGAAGAAGAAGAGAGAGATGAAGGTGTAGGAAGCTTATTTGAAAAAATAATAACTGAAAACCTCCATAACTTAAGGAGGGAAATAGTCCAAGAAGCACAGTTCCAAAAACGATGAACCCAAGGAGGTCTACACCATGGCACATAATAATTAAAATGTCAAAGTTTAAAGATAAAGAGAGAATCCTAAAAGCAGCAAGACAGAAACAAAAAAAGTTACCTACAAGGGAAAAATCTACAACACTATCAGCTAATTTTCCAGCAGAAACTTTGCAAGCCAGGAGGGAGTGGCATGATACATTCAAAGTGCTGAAAGTAAAAAACCTACAACCAAGAATACTCTACTGAGAAAGGTTATCATTCAGATTTGAAGGAGAGATAAAGAGTTTCCCAAACAAAAGCTAGAGGAGTTTATCACTACTAAATCAGGCTTACAGAAATGTTAAAGGGACTTAAGTGGAATAGAAATAGCCATAATAAGACATAAGAAAAATATGAATAAAAGATGTAAAATATGACAACATACATAAAATGATACATATGATCATTTTATGATATGATACATAAAATGTGGAGAAGGGAGTAAAAAAGGAAGAAAAGAAGAAAAAGGAAAAGAAAAAAGTATTTTTCTGGGTTTTTTTTGGTTGTTTGTTTTTTGGGTTTTGTTTTGTTTTTGTTTTTGCTTTTGTTTTTGTCTTTGTTTTTTTAGAATGTGTTTGAACTTAAATGACCATCAAATTAATATGGACTGCTATTTACATAGGACGTTATATATGAACATCATGGTAACCACACACCCAAAACCTATGATAGATACACAAAACATAAAGAGAAAGAAAACTGAACAAAACACTATAGCTACTCATCAATCACAAAGAAGAGAGTAAGTGAAGAAAAAAGGAACAAAGAGGAACTACAAAAAACAAACTTTAAAAATGGCAACAAGCACATGTCTATCAATGATTACTTTAAATGTAAATGGCCTAAATGCTCCAATCTAAAGGCAATGGTGGAATGGATTGAAAGAAAGAAAGAAAGAAAGAAAGAAAGAAAGAAAGAAAGAAAGAAAGAAAGAAAGAAGAAAGAAAAAATAATCATATATATGTGGCCTACAAAAGACTCACTTCAGACCTAAAGATGCAAACAGACTGAAACTGAAGGGATGGAAAAACATTCACGATGCAAATAGAGGTGGAGAAGAAAAGCCAGGATAGCAATAATTGTATGATATGAAATGACTTTAAAACAAAGACTGTAACAAGGGACAAAGAAGGGTACTACATAATGATAAAAGGATTAATCCAACAAGAGGCTATAACAATTGTAAATACCTATGCATTCAACACTGGAATACCTAAATGCATAAAGCAAACATTAACAGACATAAAGAGAGAAACTGATGATAATACAACAATGGTAGAAGACTTTAACACTCCACTTACGTCAATGGATAGATCATCCAGACAGAAAATCAATAAGGAAACAATGTCTTTGAATGACACATTGGACTAGATGGACTTAATAGAAGTATATAGAACATTCCATCCAAAAACAAATACACATTCTTTTCAAGTGTGCATGGAACATTCTGCCGAATAGATCACATATTGGGCCATAAAGCAAGCCTCAATAAATTTAAAAAGATTGAAAAGATGCCATGCATCTTTTCTGACTGCAATAGTAGTACTATATCACAAGAAAAAAAACACAAATACATGGAGACTAAGAAAAAACAAATGGGTCAATGAAGCGGTCAAAGAAGAAATAAAAAAATACATAGCGACAAATAAAAAAGGAAACACAAGGGTCCCAAAATCTCTGGGACACAGGGAAAGCTGTTCAAAGAGGGAAGTATTTAGCAATAAGGACTACCTCAAGAAACAGAAAAGACTCATACAATTTAACCTTATGGCTAAAGAAACTGGGAAAAGAAGAACAATGGCCAAGGTGAATAGAAGAAATGACATAATAAAGATCAGAACAGAAATAAAACACATAGGGACAAAAAAACAATAGGAAAAGAAACAATAAAACCAAGAGCTGGTTATTTGAAAAGATTAAAAAAGTTGACAAACCCTTTACCAGACTCATCAAGAAAAAAAGAGACGATCTACTGAGGATTGATGGGGGGTGGGAGGGAGGGGAGGGTGGGTGATGGGTATTGAGGAGGGCACCTTTTAGGATGAGCACTGGGTGTTGTATGGAAACCAATTTGACAATAAATTTCATATATTAAAAAAATATATATATTATTTCCTAAAAAAAAAAAAAAGAAAAAGAAAAAAAGAGAGGATCCTAATAAATAAAATCAGAAACAAGAGAGAACAAATGATATCACAGAAATACCAAAGATTGTAAGAGAATACCATGAAACTTATGTGACAACAAATTGGACAACCTAGAAGAACTGGATAAATTCTAGAAACATACTATCTTCCAAAACTAAACCAGGGGGGAGGAGAAAATATGAACAGACTGAATATGAATAATGAAATTGAGTCAGTAATCCAAAAATACCAAAAAACAAAAGTCCAGGATCAGATGGATTCACAAGTGAATACTACCAGACATTTAAAGAAAAGTTAAAACCTATTCTCCTTAAACTATTTCAAAAAATAGAAGAGGAAAGAAAGCTTCCAAATACATTCTTCAAGACCAGCATTATCTTGACAGCAACACCAGATGACACTGCAAGAAAAGAAAACTACAGGACAATGTCCCTGATGAACATAGATGCAAAAATCCTCAAAAAAAATTAGCAAACCATATACAACAATACATTAAAAAGATCATCATGATCAGGTGAGATTTATTCCTTTGATGCAGGGGTGGTTTAATATTTCAATTCAATCAACATCATACACCACATTAACAAAAAATAAAAAATCATATGATCATCTCAATACATGAAGAGAAAGGATTTGACAAGATTGAACACTCATTCATGATAAAAACTCTCAACAACATGGAGTTAGAGGGAACATACCTACCATAATAAAGGCCATATATGAAAAATCCACAGCTAATATAATCCTCAATGGTGAAAAACTAAGAGCTTTCTATCTAAGGTTAGGAGTGAGACAAGGATGTCCACTCTCACTACTTTTATTCAACATAGTACTAGAAGACCTAGCCACTGCAACCAGAAAAGAAAAAAGAAGGGGCATCTGGGTGGCTCAAACATCCAACTTTAGCTCAGTTCAGCTCTTGCAGTTCATGAATTTGGGCCCCACATCAGGCTCTGTGCTGACAGGTGAGAGCCTGGAGTCTGCTTTGGATTCTATGTCTTTCTCTCTCTCTGCCCCTTCCCAACTTGCTCTCTCTCTCTCTCTCTAAAAAATAAATAATAAAAACATTGTAAAAATTAAAAAAAAAGAAATAAGAAGCATCCATACTGGTAAAGAAGATAAACTGTCACTATTCCTAGACAACATGATGCTACACATAGAAAATCCTAAAGATTCCATCAAAAAAACTACTAGAAGTAATAAACAAATTCAGTAAAGTGGCAGGATACAAAATTAATATCCTGAAATCAGCATGTTTCTATACTAACAATGAAGTCACAGAAGGAAAATTTTAAAAACAACACCATTTGCAATTGCACCAAAAAGAATAAAATAAAACATCTAGGGATAAACTTAACCAATGAGCTGAAAGACCTGTACTCCAAAAACTATAAAACATTGATGAAAGAATTTAAAGATGACACAAACAAATGGAAACATATTCCATGCTCACGGGTTGGAAGAATTAACACTGTCAAAATGTCCAGGTTACCCAAGGCAATCTACAGATTCAGTGCAATTTCTATCAAAATACCAACAGCATTTTTCACAAAACTAGAACAAATAATACTAAAATTTTTATGAAACCACAAATGACCTCAAATAACCAGAGCAATCCTGAGAAAGAAGAAAAAAGCTTAAAGTATCTCAATCCCAGATTTCAAGATATACTACAAAGCTGTAGTAATTAAAAAGTATGCTACCAGCACAAAAATAGACACAGATCAATAGAATAGGATAGAGATCCCAGAAATAAACCCACATGTTAATGATCAATTAATCTATGACAAAGGAGTCAGGAATATATAATGGGGAAAGACAGTCTTTTCAATAAATAGTGCTGGGAACATTGGACAGCTACATGCCAAAGAATGAAATTGGACTAATTTCTAACACCATACACAAAAATAAACTCAAAATGTATTAAAGACCTAAACATGAGACCTGAAATCATAAAAATCCTACAAGAGAACAAAGGCAGCAATTTCTCTGACATCAGCCATAGCAACATTTTTCTAATTATGTCTCCTGAGGCAAGAGAAACAAAAACAAAAATAAACTATTGGGACTACATCAAAATAAAAAGCTTTTGTACAGTGAAGGAAACCATCAATAAACCAAAAAACAACCTACTAATTGGGAAAAGATTGTTGCGAATGATATATTTGATAAAGGGTTAATAACCAAAATATATAAAAAACCCATACACTTCAACACCAAAGGAACAATTCAATTTAAAAAAGACAGTCTCTTCAACAAATGGTGGTGGGAAAACAGGACAGCAACATGCAGAAGAATGGACTACTTTCTTATACCATACACATACAAAAAAAATCAAAATCGATGAAAGACCTAAATGTGAGACAGGAAACCAGTAAAATCATAAAGAGAACACAGGCAATAACCTCTCTGACACTGACCATAGCAACTTCTTACTAGACATGTCTCTGGAGGTAAGGGAAACAAAGGCAAAAATGAACTACTGGGATTTCACCAAGATAAAAATCTTCTGCACAGTGAAGGAAACAATCAACAAAACTAAAAGGCAACTAATGGAATGGGAGAAGATATTTGCAAATGACCTATCTGATAAAGTGTTACTATCCAAAATCTATTAAGAACTTATCAAACTCAGCACCAAAAAAACAAATAATCCAGTTAAGAAACGTGCAGAAGACATGAACAGATTCTTTTCTAAAGAAGACATATACATGGCTAACAGACATATGAGAAAACACTCAATATCACTCTTCATCAGGGGAAAATCAAAACTGCAATGAGATACCACCTCACACCTGTCAGAATGGCTGAAATGAACAGCACAGGAAACAGATGTTGGCAAGGATGCAAAGAAAGAGAAACCCTCTTACACTGTTGGAGGGAATGCAAATTGGTGCAGCCACTCTGGAAAACAGTATGGAGGTTCCTCAAAAAGTTAAAAATAGAACCACCCTATGATCCAGTAATCACACTACTAGGTATTTACCCAAAAGATACAAAAATACTGATTTAAAGGGGCACACGCACTCTGATGTTTATAGCAGCATTATCAACAATAGCCAAATTATGAAAGAGTCCAAATGTCCATCAACTGATGAATGGATAAGGAAGATTTGGTATCTATATACAATGGAATATTACTCATCCATAAAAAAGAATGAAATCTTGCCATTTGCAATGACATGGATGGAGCCAGAGTATATTATGCTAAGTGAAATAAGTCAGAGAAAGACAAATACCATATGATTTCATTCATATGTGGAACTTAAGAAACAAAACAGATGAACATAGGGGAAAGAAGAGAAAAAGGAGAGGGAGACTCTCCCTCAAATGGTAAGAGACTCTCAAACCATCAGAGACTATTAACTAAGAAAGAACAAACTAAGGGTTGCTGGAGGGGAGGTGTGCAGGGGATGGACTAAATTGGTGATGAGTATTAAGGAGGGCATTTGTTGTGATGAGCACTGGGTGTTATAGTAAGTGATGAATCACTAAATTCTACTCCTGAAACCAATATTACACTATATGTTAATTAACTAGAATTTAAGTATAAACTTGAAACAAAAAAAAATCCAATTAAAAATGGGCAGAGGATCTGAATAAACATTTTCCCAGAGAAGACATACAGATGGACAACAGATACATGAGAAAAATGCTCAACATCACTCAGTATCAGGGAAATGCAAATCAAAACCACAATGAGCTATCACCTCATGCCTATCAAAATGGCTGAAATCAAAAACACAAGAAACAACAAGTGTTGGTGAGGATGTGAAGAAAAAGTAACCCTCATGCCTTATTGTTGGGAATGCATTCTGCTGCAGCCACTATGGAAAATAATGTAGAGATTCCTCAAAAAATCAAAAACAGAATTACCATATGATCCAGTAATCCCACTACTATTTACCCAAGGAATACAAAAACACTAATTCAAAAGATATGTACCCTTATGTTTATTACAGCATTATTTATAATAGACATTATGGAAGCAGCCCAAGTGTCCATTGATAAACAAATGGATACAGAAGATGTGGTACACACACACACACACACACACACACACACACACACACACACAAACAAATGGAATATTACTCAGGCATAAAAAAGAATAAAATATTGCCACTGCAACAACATGAATGGATTTAGAGAGTATAATGCTAAGCAAAATAAGTGAGTAAGAGAAAGACCAATACCATATACGATCTTACTTACATGTGGAATTTAAGAAACAAAACAAATGGGGGCACCTGGGTGACTCAGTCAGTTAAGCCTCTGACTTCGGCTCAGGTCATGATCTCCCAGTTCGTGAGTTCAAGCTCCGCATCAGGCTCTATGCTGACAACTCAGAGCCTGGAGCCTGTTTCGGATTCTGTGTCTCTCTCTGCCCCTCCCTTGCTCATGTTCTGTCTCTCTCTCTTTCTGTCTCTCAAAAATAAATAAAAACATTTTTAAAAACTAAAAAAAAAAAGGAACAAAGAAAAAAAGAGCAAACCAAATAACTAACAGACTCTTAACTATAGAGAACAAACTGATAGTTACCAGAGGAGCCGTCAGGGGGTGCAAGGATGGGTGAAGTAAGTGAAAGGAATTAAGAGTATACTTATCATGATGAGCACTGAGTAACATACAAAATTGTTGAATCACTGCATTGTACACCAGAAACTAATATAACATTGTATGTTAACTATACTGGTATTAAAATAAATTAATTGAGGCAGCCACCTGAGTGGCCATTGCCACAGACACCTCCAGAGGACCCAATTGAGGAGGAAGCAGAGGTTTCGCTGGCTCCCGCCTTCACCTAGGTCCTCCCTGGACATTCAAGAGGGACTGCAGGTTATGGGTACTACATATGCTTTCAGAGCAGTACTGTGAGGAAGCTTAAAGTGGGATGGCAGGAGAACCTCATCCTTATGACCCGTGACTCCAGTGATCCAGAGAATTGGGATCAGAAATT
This sequence comes from Panthera onca, assembly GCF_046562875.1. NCBI lineage: Eukaryota > Metazoa > Chordata > Mammalia > Carnivora > Felidae > Panthera > Panthera onca. Next base: position 155,999,908 of record NC_138346.1, read on the forward strand.
ACATAGCAGATCTCGTAAACTGTGTAAACATTCAAGTACTCCCGCACGTGTTGCTAAAGGAGTTGCATGACTACCAGCTGGTCCTGGGGAATGTCTGTGGCAGCTGCTGCAAGTGGACGAGCCGGATATTCTCCTGATGCACCCCCCTTTGGCAACAATGACCTCAGTCCTGATGCACAGAATCCAATGCTGTGATGCTGATGTTCTTGAAACCATCGCATGCTACCCTTCACAATGACGTCGCACTCTCATTCTGCACTACAAAGCCACGCTCTTCATCGTGAGATGCACATAACAATGTTTAGGATATTGCACTGGAGGCTTTTTTAAAGACCAAAGGTAGCTGAATGGTTTTTTAAATGAGTACAACTCTAGCATCCTGAGGTTCCAGTTATATAAATGTATTTGCTTACCAGTAAGTTTGTGAAATTGGTTCTTTGTATGGGGGACTGTCCTTTTTCATACACATAGATATTTTCAGAAGTGGGTAAAATTGGCAGGTGGGGTCTTTTCAGCTTAGATTGACACTTTTCACACCCCATGTAAAACGTAGAATATTACATAGTTGCATTTTATAAATGGTGGTTAAATGGAACTGTTCAAGCCATTTTTATAGTTGTGATGCACAATATAACTGAAATAACTGCTTCTATCAAAGTATTCCTTCAGTAAAATGTATATAGTTTGCTGCCCATGATGAGCAAAAAAAATGAGTATTTATCATTGGGGTTATTTGAATGGTTAGGATGAGATTCAATGCCTATATCTTCTTTCTCCCCACTGCTGTTCTCGCCCTTTTACAGTGAGTCACATGCAGGAAGTGTGAACATGCCTTACCCTTAATCTGTTCAGATATTTACTTACTAATTTTAAAAAAATTTTTTTCAATGTTTATTTATTTTTGAGACACAGAGACAGAGCATGAGTGGGGGAGGGGCAGAGACAGAGAGGGAGACACAGAATCTGAAACAGGCTCCGGGCTCTGAGCTGTTGGCACAGGGCCCAACAGGGGGCTCAAACCCACGAACCGTGAGATCATGACCTGAACCAAAGTCAGATGCTTAACCGACTGAGCCACTCAGGCACACCACTAATTTTTTATTCTTAAGAGTTATGGGATAGGAAAATGAAGTGTTTGCTCTTCATTTACTAAATGATTGTAAACTCGAGTTTTTCATCAAAATAAAATTCCATTGTTCTAAAATAAATAAATAAGAATAAATAAATAAATAAATAAATAAAATTAATTGAAATTTTATTTTAAAAAATCTTTTAAACAATTAAAAATAAAAATACCAGATAATCCAATAATTTCACTATTGGGTATTCACCCAGGAAAAACTAAAACACTAACTCAAAAAGATGTATGCACTCCTTTGTTTGCTGAAGCATTATTCACAATAGCTGAGACATGGTAGCAACCGAAGTATCCATCAGCAGACACACGGATGAGGAAAATGTGGCATATATATACAATGGAATATTATACATCCATAAAAAAAGATGAGATCATGCTATTTGAGACAACATAGATGGACCCAGAGAGTATTATGCTAAGTGAAATAAATCCACTGAAAAAGATAAATACTATATGATTTCACTCATAAATGGAATTTTAAAGAATAATAAAAAGCAAAATTAGAACTATAAATACAGAGAACAAATTGATGCTTGCCAGAGGGACAGGGGCTTGGGGGTTGGGAAAAATGGGTGAAGGGGAAAGGGAGATATAGACCTCCAGTCTATATGGAATATAACCTCCAGTTATGGAATAAGTCACAGGGAAAAAAAGCAGAGCATAAGGAATGCAGTCAATAATATTATAATAGCAATGAAATGGGACAGATGGTATCTATACTCATGGTGAACATAGTATAATATATAAACTTGTCAAAAAAACTAAGCTGTACGCCTGAAATTAATGTAACATTGTGTGCCAACTATACTCAAATTTTTTTAAAAACACAATTTTATGGATTTCATGCTATTTAATTGTATGGAATAAACCACAATTTAAAAACTTCAAAAAGAAAAGGAAAAGAATTGCAATGGGTTGAAACTCATAAAATATGTTTAAATTTTTTAGAAACTATTAAATATTTATTAAATATTTTTATAAATTCAAAAAATTATAAAGAACAAATTTATTATCTTAAATAATGGCTTAAAAAGGGGGAAAGGGAAGGGGTGCCCGGGTGACTCAGTCAAATAAGCATCCACCTCTCAATTTTGGCACAGGTCATGATCTCATAATTCATAGGTTTGAGCCCTGAGTCAGGCTCTGTGCTGACAGTGCAGAACCTGCTTGGGACTGACACACTCTCTCTCTCTCTCTCTCTCTCTCTCTCCCTCTCTCAAAATAAATAAATAAACTATAAAATAATAAAATAAAAAGAAATAAAAAGGGGAAAGGCACTCTAGTCTTGATAAGGGATCAAAAGATTTATTCTGCTTTTCTTACACAAATTGAAACAATGGCAACAAATAGTTGAAAAGACAAAGCATTGCTTTATAAAAGTATTTCATTTATGAGATAAAAAGAAATTATAAAATTAGAATATCTCCACTGAATTAATAAGTTAAGGCTTTGAGCATTAAAAGCTACTGACATCAAAGAAAATCAAAACTTGATGAAAATCAAGCTGATAAAATTGGGATGTACCTCCCAATGAAAGAAAACAGCAAAACAAACAATCCAATTAAAAAATGGGCAGAAGGGGGGCGCCTGGGTGGCGCAGTCGGTTAAGCCTCCGACTTCAGCCAGGTCACGATCTCGCGGTCAGTGAGTTCGAGCCCCGGCGTCAGGCTCTGGGCCGATGGCTCGGAGCCTGGAGCCTGTTTCCGATTCTGTGTCTCCCTCTCTCTCTGCCCCTCCCCCATTCATGCTCTGTCTCTCTCTGTCCCAAAAATAAATAAAAAAAAAACGAAAAAAAAAAAAAAAAAAAATGGGCAGAAGATCTGAATAGACATTTCTCAAAAAAAGACATACAGATGGCCAGGAGGTACATGAAAATATGTTCAACATCATGATGATCAGGGAAGTGCAAATCAAACCCACAAAGTTATATCATCTCATACTTGACAGAAATAGTTATTTTCAAAAAGACAAGAAGTAAGTGTTGGCAAAGATGGAGACAAAAGGGAACCCTCAAGCATTATTAGTTGAAATGTAAATTGGTGCAGCCACTAAGAAAACAGTATGGAGGTTATCAAAAATTTTTAAATAGAATTACAAGGGGTGCCTGGGGCTCAGTCAGTTGGACATCCAACTTGATTTCAGCTCAGGTCATGACCTCACCATTTGTGAGACCGAGCCCCAAGTCAGGCTCTGCACTTTCAGCATGAAGCCTGTTTGGGATTCTCTCTCTCCCTCTCTCTCTGCCCCTGCCAGCTTGCACGTGCTCTCTCTCTCTCTCTCTCTCAAAATAAATAAACTTTTTAAAAACTTAAAAAATAAAAAAGTTACTAAGAGAGGAAATCTTATAAGTTCTCATCACAAAAAAATTCTGTAATTATGTATGGTGACAGATGTTAATTAGACTTATTGTGGTGATCATTTTGCAATATATGCAAATATTGAATCATTATGCTGTGTACCTGAAACTTATATAATGCTGTATGTCAATTATACCTCAATAAAAAAGAGAAAATAAGAATAAAGAAAACATCAGCATCTATAGTCTTGTCAAAGGGTTAGAACCTCAGTCTGATCATTTCTCTGGATCCAGCTGCTTATTTGCAGAAAATAGAGGAAACAAAGGAACAAGTTGAACTGCACCATGAGTCTTCAATAAGTAAACTCCAGATGGGGAAACTCTAGAGGTCAAGCAAAACAGACCAAGTTCTTCAAAAGAAAACTTATAAGGGAAAAATAGGAATAAGAGAAGAATTTGTAGGTTAAAGGAGACTAAAAAAACACATCAATTTTTCTTTTATTTGACAATACTAAACTACTAAATCTAGGGATGCACCTTGGCTCATGGTTGTATGAACCATGAAGAACTTCAAGGAAATGATTACTGTAAAAGTCAGTGGTGACTTTGGAAAAAAGAAGGGAACTGTGATTGAGATGTAGCACAGAGACAGGCTCCCGAGGAGCCTAAATTCAATTTCTTGACCTGAGTGGCGGTTATTAGGGTCTTCACTCATTAATCTACATATTTATTTCACGTGATCCTCTGCATCAGCATTTTTTAGCCATTTCTTACAGTAGACAAGAGAGCACAAGTACTACAGCACATGCTATAGGATTAGTCTTGGATTTATACAGCCCACATTCTATCCAGTCCTCGTTTTCTGAACACAAGCACCAAATGAAGTCATTCATCAAATTAGGCAATTAGGAAATATTTATTGAGACCTAGTTCAATAAACTGTTCAGACACTCTTCTAAACTTCTAAGCTGACATTAAAATGAAGAGTCTTGACATTTCTAAATAATGAGTTTTTGCTTTATCAGTCTAGTAACTATTTACTGTGTATCTCCTAGGTGTCAGGCATTGTGCTGAACATACAGAGGAGGAACAAGACAGACATGTTCCCCAACTTCAAGAAATCCATATAATCTCCATTCATGAACTGAATGGTATGTTGTAACAGGTTCTCTGTATACATGCTTTCATTTCCATCCCTCAGAATCCCCATTTTATGCTTGAAGAAATTAACTTAAAGTTTAAGATAGATTAAGTGACATGTCAATTTAGGAAGAAATAAAGCCAGGATTCAAACTAGGTCAGTATAAATCCATAATTAGCATTCTTAAGTGTTTCCCAAAGCTTCTCAAAGTGAGATTCTAATTTTCACAAGAGTATCTGATGATTTGCCAGGGTTATAAAAATAAAAAAAATCACAGGATAAATATGGAGCATTTTCCTGGAATGATGATTATACTAAAATTGTAAAGAATTTAAAACATATTTGATACTAGCATGGATATATTTTAGTGTATTACACAAAATTCAAATACATTTTAAGATATAATATTACAACAAAGTCATTTCACTCTAGAAGGTGAGAGATCAAGACTTTCTTACTCAGGACAAGTCATTTGTGCTTGTTCCTATAATTCCCTGCCCTATTTTCCTTACCTGGATAACTCTACTCCTCTTCAGGACTCACACTGAATCATCACTTCTTCTAGGAACCTTTCTTCCTCACCTGTCCCAACCCCTCAAATCCCAGACTGGATTGGAGGCCCATCCCTCCCCTCCTAATTGTGTACTAGTAGTACTAGCTAGTGGTGTGCACTATCTACATCTTGAAATTGTCTTTTGGTTTTTGTTTGTTTGTTTTGTTTTTTCATTATTTTTTTAATATATGAAATTTATTGTCAAATTGGTTTCCATACAACACCCAGTGCTCATCCCAAAAGACGCCCTTTTCAATACCTATCACCCACCCTCCCCTCCCTCCCACCCCCCATCAACCCTCAGTTTGTTCTGTTTTTAAGAGTCTCTTATGCTTTGGCTCTCTCCCACTCTAACCTCTTTTTTGTTTTTTCCTTCCCCTCCCCCATGGCTTTCTGTTAAGTTTCTCAGGACCCACAGAAGAGTGAAAACATATGATATCTGTCTTTCTCTGTTGAAATTGTCTTTTGACAGTCTACCTACCCATCTTGACCATGAACTACAAAAGAGCAAAGTCCATGTCTTACTCGTGGTCTTAACTGTGAGCCATAGAGTAGGTTTTCAATACGTGTATACTAATTTATTTTATTCAACTTAACTATCAATTATTACTAGTTATTTCTAATTTATTCTAATGAGGTTTTTGATGAGTCAATCATCCACATTTATTTTAGTGGCTATTGTTCTAAGAAAATGACTAAGATAGGGGCGCCTAGGTGGGTTAGTCAGTTAAGGGTCCGACTTCAGCTCAGGTCATGATCTCCAGGTCTGTGAGTTCAAGCCCCATGTCAGGCTCTGTGTTGATGGCTCAGAGCCTGGAGCCTGCTTCAGATTCTGTTCCCCTCTCTCTGCCCCTCCCCCACTCGTGCCTCTGTCTCTCACTCTGTCTCTCAAAAGTAAAATAAACATTAAAAAAAAATTTTTAGAAAAAAGAGTAAGATATCCAAACTAGCACTTTTTTTCACTGTTCTAATTAATCAAATACCTAAATAGATGTAACATTAAAAGAATGTACTCAACGTAAGGCAGATCTGTTTTTTAATGTTTATTTATTTATTTTGAGAGAGAGAGAGAGAGAGAGAGAGAGAGAGAGAATCCCAAGCAGGCTCCACACTGTCAGCACAGAGCCCAATGCGGGGTGTGTTCATGACCTGAGCTGGAATCAGGAGTCAGACACTTAACTGACTGAGCCACCCAGGTGCCCCATAAAAGTAAGGCAGATCTTTAAATGATATCTGGTGGCTTGAAAGTTGTGGAGTTGCATTGACCAAAATAAACTAGGAGATTGTTGATAGTGAGTTCAGATTCCATTCTTCATTCTTTAGAGTCAAGTTGTGAGGTCTTGGATAAATCCAATGTACATGTGACCCAAAAGTTTTCAGAAGTAGTAATACAAAATGAAAGCATGAACAATACAAAAGCATTGTAAGTAGCAAACCCATTTTGGAAGAAAGTAGCTAGAGGCCTTTACCTGATTCTAGCTGCAGACTCCCTCCAGGTACACAGCTACATTTTCTCAGGCTTGTGCCAAAGACCAGTGGTGGGTGGAGTAGAAAAATGAGTAACCACTAGGGGGACAGCCAACCAAAGAAAATTCCGTGCCAGGAGTGAGCAAATCATCTACTGGGAAGTGATGCAGAAGGGTTCAAGAGCCAAAAGACTTTAATTGAGCTAGGACTCAAACTGGAACAGCCAAGCAGACAGAAAGCCAGGGAAAAAGAGTATGGGTCAAAACTGCACAGAGAGGAGATCAAGATACAAAGAAGATAAGGCTAATATAGAAACTGAACTTAACACAGCCCAACAGAACTTTGCCAAATAGCAAGCAAGGATGCCTCGTACCTTTAAAATCTAAAAAGTGTTGTAGTAATGCATAATTCAGCTTTTGCTTGAACACTAAAAGTAGCCCTAAATTTTTAACAAGCATGGCTAATGGAAAGAATTCTTATTTTTCTCTTTTAAGAGGCAAAAAAAAAAAAAAGAAAGGCAAAAGTGCTGTAGTGATAGATGAAAATACAACCTTGAAGATCAATTTATGTTATATCATGTAGAATTGCCATCTGTTCCATGTCATTCTATAAATCAAGGGAGAAAAAAATCCACTGTTTAATATTAAATAAGCAATTCAAAAGGCAATAAAACTCAAAGTAGTCATTTCTCTTGGAGAAAGTAAAGTTGGTCAGTTGGTTGGTTTGAATTCCCTAGTGTCATCACTGTGTCTCACACATAGTACACATTTGACAAATAAATGAGGAATGATTTTCTGCATCTGGCCAATAGAGCATTCCCTTGTCCTAATTCCTCAGTGAAATAATCTCTTTCTAATATGAAATGTATTCAAAACTATAAGTGACTTTTTCACTCTGAAATTTCCATATAAAAATAGCCAGGGCAGAAAAATTGGATTCCATGAAATTTGTTTCTAAAATGACTCAGTAGAAAAAGAAATGTTTCCTTAGGATAGTCTCTAGGCTTCAATCCTTCATAATGTTTCATTCAGTTTTGGAACATATATGTGCAATGTGTGCATCTTGGACAGAGTGCTCCTTCAGAGCCTTCACCATATCGCTACTTACTTCAACAAGAGCAGGAATTACTTGTAAAAACAATAGCCACAAGGGGACTACAGTATTTAGAAAGCTGCTGGTTTGTAATTTACAGTTCATGTCAGTTCTTTCATAGCCAGTGAACACATAAAATGGAAATGATTTCACATTTCACTGGTTGGGTTGTTTGTTTTTAATAGATTATAATAACACAGGAGGATAATATATGGATAAAACTAACAGGTATATAAGGGGTCTGCATTTGTTCATCAACACATTTTACAATCAATGTAGAACTTGCATGAAAACTACTCTGCAGTGAAAGCTAATTATTGTTTAGAATATTTCTTTCAAGAAGCCAAGGACTGTCAGAACTTATTCTTTCAAAACAGCTTTTCTGCAGATCTTCCTGAAAACTCATTCTTTAAGAAACAAAACAAATTCACTCAACATAATGAGAAGAAAAATGTTCCACTGTGTGAGGTTTAGACCTTGAAATAGGTAGAAAACAAGTTATTTTCATGGTAGGCCTTTGTTTATGTGTTTAAGAAACAACAAATCCTAAGACTATTTGTGGAGAAACCATTACTCTTGGCCATCAATCAGAAATCAACTGCCGGGAACTTTCACTTCCAGCCAAGATGAAGTAACAGGAACTGGTTTACCCTTTCACCTTAAACAATTAGAAGACCAAACAAAATATATGGAAAAAAAATAGTTTCCAGACATTTGACAAGAGGCAGCATGAGATTTGATCTCTTGGAAAATAGAAACAGATGAGATGAGTCCTACTTATTGCATAGAAGGATTTCCAAGCAGAAGCACAGACCATGGGTGACCCAAACAGAGATCAGCGAAATTACTCAGTGGACAACACAGAGATCAGAGCACAGGGAGGCCAAGGAAGCTAAAAGACATGGAAAAGAATGCCAAAGAAGAGAAAGCTTCACAGAGAGAGTGCGGAGGGGTCCCCTCCAATCTTGATAGATACAGTATGACTATCTCCACATGCATAAGAAGAAACAGCTCCAGGCCAGGCAAAGAACCAATAGAACCAAACAATTACCTGAACTTGCACAGGGCCAGAAAATACTTTGTGTCCCCTCCAACCAGAATGAAAGATGTCTTAATATTCAAGATATTGGGTAGTCTTCAGGAGAGTTATCACCTTAGTAGTGAGACTAAATTAACCCTAGACTAAATACTTCTCTGGATCTGCCCTAAGAAAGCTTAAAAGCAAGTTTCAAAAGGGTCAAACTGAATGAAGTAACTTAACTACATACCAGAACAGTCTGAAACACCACTGAAAGGAATTTGACCAAATCTACTAACACCTGATAATATAAAATTCCCAAAGTCTGGTACCCTATAAAAAAATACCAGTCGTATATGACCCACAATCAGAAGAAAAATCAAACAACAGAAACAGATCCAGAAATTACAGAGATGTTGAAATTAGCAGAAAAGGACATTAAAATAATTATAACTATGATCCTTATGTTCAAGAGGGAGAAGAAAATATAAACAAGAAGAGGATAAATATGTGAGATTTTTTTAAAGACCAATGAGACTTCTACAGATGAAAAACACAACATATGAAAAAAAGGGGGGGGTGGCTGGGTGGCTCAGCCAGTTATGTGTCATGACTTCAGCTCAGGTCATGATCTCATGGTTTGTGAGTTTGAGCCCCATGTCAGGCTCTGTGCTGACAGCTCAGAGCCTGGAGCCTACTTTGGATTCTGTATCTGCCTTATCTCTGCTGCTCTCCCATTCACACTTTGTCCGTCTGCCTCTCTGTCTCTCAAAAATAAACATTACATTTAAAAAAATACACATATGAAAATATATATCAACATGTTTAAGGAAATTTGTTGTGGGGCAAATACACAAAAATGCAACCACCACACATTACCTAGTGGGGCTGTTATTTAGGTAGCTGCTTTTGGGGCTCTCTAATCAAACAATGTAATGGTCTTCTGAGTAATAGGACCATTTCCCAAACTTTCTTCATATTCATATTTCTTTCATATTCTCAGGATTCAGGAAGCTTCTTTCATCTTAAGATTATTATCTTAACATATAATTCTTAATATCTAATTATATTTGGGGCACCTGTGTGGCTCAGTTGGTTAAGCATCCAACTCTTGATTTCAGCTCAGGTCATGATCTCACAGTAAGTAAGATCAAACCCCATGTCAGGCTCTGCACTGACAGCGTGGAGGCTGCTTGGTATTCTCTCTCTCTCCCTCTCTCTCTCTCTCTCTCTCTCTCTCTCTGCCCCTCCTCCATTCACTCTCACACTCTCTTTATCTAAAAATAAACTTTTTTTTAAAAAAAGGACACTTAGTCATGTTTGCCAGCTTATAGAATCACCTTCCATATTCCTGTAGATTTTAGGAGCCAGCCTAGAGGAATGAGACAGGAGAAACAAATAGAATATTTGCCCATGTACAATGAGGTCAGCAATGACTTTGTATCTACCAGGATTCTTTCCAGTCCTTATCTCACTTAGGCTCTCTTTGGAATATACTACTGCTGGCTATTTGTTCCTTAAAACTCTCTCCATCTGGGGTTTTTCACCCCCATTTCTCCTGCTATGTCCTCCTTTTTTCTAACCACTCCCTTTCAGTCTGCCTTAATGATGCCCAGGGAAATGATTTAAACTAAGAAAGCTTAAGCTTCAAGGCCCCTAACAATGTGTTTCCAGAGTCAGGCATTTTTATAAAATGTATAAAAATTTATGGAAGATATATTCCCTGCATCTTGGAATCCAGGAAACATTGAATTGGCAATATATTTAGTGGAGTATCTTTATGTGGTTCACAACCACTTTCATGTGTCATAAGTTATTGCTCATCATTACAGAGCAGGAACACTCCTACTGACCACTGTGCCTGCAACATGACACCAAAGTGCAAGACCAGAAGTCACACTGTAATGTGAACATGTCCTATAACTCCCAGCCCCAAAGGTATGTGAGGATGGAGGAAAAATAAGGTTTGAAACATACAGAGTCAGAAGCAGTTTTGTGGAAAATACTTCTAATCATCAGTCAAGTAAAATTATAAATGGAGGATTCATTTCTCAGCAACACCTAATCTAGAGGGAAGTTCTCTCCCTTCAAAACTCTATTTCATGGGGGCTCTTGGGAGGCTCAGTAAGCTAAGTGTCCAACTCAATTTCAGCTCAGGTCATGATCTCATGGTTTGTGAGACTGAGTCCAGCACTGGGCCCCATATTAGGCATGTTGCCTGCTTAGGATTCTCTCTCTCAAAATAAACTAAAAAAAACTCTATTTTATGGATAAAGAAGATGTAAGATATATATAGAGAGATACTCACACACACACACACACACACACACACACACACACACACACACACAGAGTGGAATATTACTCAGCCATAAAAATGGAAGCTAGAAAGTATAATGCTAAGGGAAATAAGTCAGTCAGAGAAAGACAAATACCATATGACTTCACTCACATGTGGAATTTAAGAAACAAACAAATGAGCAAAGGGAAAAAAAACAGAGAGGCAAACCAGTAAAACAAACTCTTAACTAGAGTGAACAAACTGATGGTTACTGAAGAGAAGGTGGGTGGGGAGATGGGCTAAATAGGGAATGGCAATTAAGGAGTGCACTTGCTGTGATGAGCACTGAATGTTGTATGGAAGTGTTGAATCACTATATTGTACACCTGAAACTAATATTACACTGTATGTTAACTAACTGGAATTTAAATAAAAACTTTTTTAAAAACTCTATTTAATCAGGGCACCTGGGTGGCTCAGTCAGTTGAGTGTCCAACTTTTGATTGCAGCTCAGGCCATGATCCCAGGGTCATGCTCAGCATGGAGCCTGCTTGAGATTCTCTTTCCCTTTACCCCTCTCCCCCACTCAAGCTCTCTCTCTAAATAATAATAATAATAATAATAATAATAATAATAATAATAATACAGCATATATAATTATATCTATATACCCAAAAGAAAATGTATTAGAATTCCTGTTTGTGGGGAATAAATCATAAATCCATTGGTTCCAAACAGCAAATATGTCTATTTCTGATGCCTTGTGTTTTATACACCCCAAAATATAAGTTCACATTCTAGCATAATAGACACATCTTGTCCTAAGTATGATGCTTCAAGCCTTGCAATAAAGGTTGCAACATGGCTAGCACAGCTGGTATGGTCAGTGAGGCCAGGGTCAGGGATGTGGTGAGTTAGGGCTAGCTTGATGGAAGCATGTCTAGAACCAGCGATCCAGACAAAATGATCCTCAAGTTCAGAGCAGTCTGTGTAATTAATGAGGTCCACGCAGTCACAGAGGTTTATGGGGCAAGGTCTATGGATCAGGCCAATATAGTTGCTGTGTTTATATAGGGCTGGGATTGAAGATTCGACCAGTACAGCTGGCACATTTAGTGGGTCAGGACCAAGAATTAAATGTACCCAGCAAGCCAAGGATCTGGCAAGAGCACAAGAAAGCCTACCCCTATAATCATTTTTTTCTTGAAATATTAAAATGTTAATCACAATATTTTTCATCAAGTGCTGTAATGTGAGAAAAAAAGTTTTTTTCAAATTTCTATTTAAATTCTAGTTTGTTAACATACAGTGTAATATTGTTTTCAGGAGTAGAATTTAGTGATTCATCACTTATATAGTACACCCAGTGCTCAACACATGTGCACTCCATAATACCCATCACCCATTTAACCCGTTCCCCTGCCCACCTCCCCTCTAGCAACCCTCAGTTTTTTCTCTATACTTAAGAGTTCCTTATGGTTTGCCTCTCTCTTTTTGTTTCTTCCTTCCCATATGTTCATCTGTTCTGTTTCTTAAATTCCACATGAGTGAAATCATATGGTATTCGTCTTTCTCTGACTTATTTCACTTAGCATTATATACTCTAGCTCCATCCACATTGTTGCAAATGGCATATATATATATATATATATATATATATATATGTGTGTGTGTGTGTGTGTGTATATATATATATATATATATATGTGTGTGTGTGTGTGTGTATGTGTATATATATATATATATATGTGTGTGTGTGTGTGTGTGTATATATATATATATATATATGGGAATATTACACATATATACATATGTATACATATGTATACATATATGCATACATATATACATATACATACATATACATTATACATATATACATATATATGAATGGATGAAGAAGATGTGGTGTGTCTGTGTGTATATACATACATACACACACACACACACACACACACACACACACCACATCTTTTTCATCCATTCATTAGTCAATGGACATTTGGGTTATTTCCATAGTTTGGCTATTATTGATAATGCTGCTGTAAACATTGGGGTACATGTATCCATTCAAATCTGTACTTTTATATCCTTTGGGTAAATATCTAGTAATGCAATTGCTGGATCATAGGGTAGTTCTATTTTTAACTCTTTGAGAAACCTCCATACTGTTTTCCAGAGTAACTACACTAGTTTGCATTCCCATCAACAGTGCAAAAGGGTTCTCCTTTCTCTGCATTCTCACCAACATTTGTTGTTTCTTGTATTGTTAATTCCAGCCATTCTGACAGGTGTGAGGTGGTATCTCATTATGGTTTTTATTTGTATTTCCCTGATGAACATGGATGTAAAAACTTTCAAAAAGATACTAGCAATTTGAATCCAATAATACATTAAAAGAACTATTCACCACAATCAACTGGGATTTATTCCTGGGCTTCAGGTGTGGTACAATATTCACAAATTAATCAATAAGATATACTACACTAATAAAAGAAATGATAAGAACCATATGATCCTCTCAATAGATGCAGAAAAAGGATTTGACAAAAATACAACACTCATTCTTGATAAAAAGCCTCAACAAAGTAGGGATAGAGGGAACATACCTCAATATCATAAAGTCATATGCCAAAGACCCACAGCTAATATCATCCTCAATGGGGAAAAATTGAAAGCTTTTCCTCTATGGCCAGGAACAAAACAGGGATGTCCACCCTCACCATTACTATTTAACATAGCACTTGTAGTCCTAGCCTCAGCAATCAGACAGCAAAAAGAAATAAAAGGCATCCAGATCAGCAAGGAGGAAGTCAAACTTTCACTATTTGTAGACAATATGATATTCTATGCAGAAAACCTGAAAGACTCCACCAAAAAAATTTCTAGAACTAATACCTGAATTCAACAAAATCTCAGGATATAAAATCAACATACACAAATCTATTGCATTTTTATACACCAATAAAAAAGCAATAATAAATCAAGGAATCAATCCCATTTACAATTGCACCAATAACAATAAGACACCTAGGAATAAACCTAACCAAAGAAGTAAAAAATCTGTACTCTGAAAATTATAACACACTTATGAAAGAAACTGAAGAAGAAACAAAAAAAAACGGAAAAACATTCCATGCTCATGGGTTGGAAGAACAAACATTGTTAAAATGTTTATACTACCCAAAGCAATCTACATATTTGATGCAATCTCTAAAAATACCACCAGCATTTTTTACAGAGCTAGAACAAATAATCGTAAATTTGTATGGAACCACAAAAGACCCTGAATAGTCAAAGCAATCCTGAAAAAGAAAAGCAATACTGGGGCACCTGGGTGGCTCAGTCAGTTAAGTATCTGACTCTTGATTTCAGCTTAGGTCATGATCTCACAGTTTGTGGTATCGAGTCCCACATCAGGCTCTGCTCTGACAACATAGAGCCTCCTCGGGAGTCTCTCTCTCCTTCCCTTTATGCCCTCATCCTGCTCATTCTCTCTCTCTCTCTCTTTCTCTCTCTCTCTCTCTCAAAATAAGTAAATAAGTACCTTAAAAAAGAAAAGCTGGGGGCATCATGATGCTGGACTGCAAGCTATATTACAAAGCTGCAGTCATCAAGACAGTAAGATACTGGCACAAAAACAGACACAGATCAGTGGAACAGAATAGAAAACCCAGAAATGGACCCACAACTATATGGCCAACTAATCTTTGACAAAGCAGAAAAGAATATCCAATGGAAAAAAGACAGTCTCTTTAACAAATGGTGTTGGGAAAACTGAACGGCAGTATGCAGAAGAATGAAACTGGACCACTTTCTTACACCATACATAAAAATAGATTCAAAATGGATTAAAGACCTAAATGTGATATAGGAAACCATTAAAATCTTAGAGGAGAACACAGGCAGTAACCTCTCTAACCTCAGCTGCAGCAACTTCTTACTAGACATGTCTCCAGAGGCAAGGGAATCAAAAGCAAAAATGAACTACTGGGACCTCATCAAGGAAAAAAGCTTCCACACAGTAAAGGAAACAATCAACAAAACTAAAATGCAACCTACAGAATGGAAGAAGATACCTGAAAATGACATATTGGATAAAGGATTAGTATCCAAAATCTATAAAGAACTTATCAAACTCAATACCCCAAAAACAAATAATCTAGTTAAGAAATGGGCAGCAGACACGAATAGACATTTTTCCAAAGAAGGCATCCAGATGGGTAACAGCCTCATGAAAATATGCTCAGCAAAAACAAATGTTGATGATATTTGAGCCTACTTGTTTTAGATCTAGTTGTTAAGCAGTTAATCTATTCTAGGGTGTGCACACACGCGTGAGCGTGCGCGCGCATGCGCGCACACACACACACACACACACACACACCCCAACTCTTATGTTATCTGCAGAGTCAGCCAGCCTGGGAGGCCTTGCAGGAAAAGCAATGTTTCTCTCAGAAAGGCACGTTTTGGTTAAAACAAGGAATAAAGATAGGACTCCATAGAGATGTTCAAGACAGAGCAGAGATTTAGTAGAAAAAACAATAATTCTAAAAGGCAGAGTAAAAGAAAGTTTGCCAGAGAGGGAGGGAATCAGGATAAGTATGAATTGGGAGCAGAAATCACACAACAGTGCTAAGATGACTAGACAGGCTTAGATTTTGGGTCTTGGCACACCACAAGAATGGCAGCATCAACTCCAAGGCTTTGGTTAGGACTCGTGACAGGTGACAACAATCTGTAACCCTCTTGAACCCATAACCTACATAGATAGGTGTGTGAGTCAAATTGCATTCAAAAAGCACATTCTCACAGCTTAAAAAATGCTTTATAATATCATCCTCAATGGGGAAACTGAGAGCTCCCCCCCTAAGGTCAGAAACGAGACAAGGATGTCCACTTTTACCACTGTTATTCAGCATAGTATTGGAAGTCTTAGCCTCAGCAATCAGACAACACAAAGAAATAAAAGGAATCCAAATTAGCCAGGAGAAGGTCAAACTTTCACTCTTCGCAGATGACATGATACTGTATATGGAAAACCCAAAATATTCCACCAAAACCTGCTAGAACTGATCCATGAATTAAGCAAAGTCACAGGATATAAAATCAATGCACAGAAATCAGTTGCATTCCTATACACCAATAATGAAGCAACAGAAAGAGAAATCAAGTACTCGATCCCATTTACAATTGCACCAAAAACTGTAAAATACCTAGGAATAAATCTAATCAAAGAGGTGATAAATCTATACACCAAAAACTAAAGAAATCTTATGAAATGAATTGAAGAAGACACAAAAAAAAATGGAAAAATACTCCATGCTCCTGGATAGGAAGAACAAATATTGTTAAAATGTCAGTACTGCCCAAAGCAATCTACATATTCAAAGCAATCCCTATCAAAATAACACCAGCATTCCTCACAGACCTAGAACAAACTATCCTCAAATTTGTATGGAACCACAAAAGACCCTGAATAGCCAAAACAATCCTGAAAAAGAAAACCAAAGCTGGAGACATCACAATCCCAGACTTCAAGCTGTATTACAAAACTGTAATCATTGAGACAATATGGTACCGGCACAAAAACAGAGAGATCAATGGAACAGAATACAGAACCTAGAAATGGACCCACAAACATATGGCCAACTAATCTTTGACAAAGGAGGAAAGAATATCCAATGGAATAAAGACAGTCTCTTCAGCAAATGGTGCTGGGAAAACTGAACGACAACATACAGAAAAATGAACCTGGACCACTTTATTACACCATACACAATAATAAACTCAAAATGGATGAAAGACCTAAATGTAAGACAGGAGGCTATCAGAATACTCTAGGAGAAAGCAGGCAAAAACTTCTTTGACCTTGGCCACAGCAACTTCTTACTCAACACATCTCCAGAGGCAAGGGAAACAAAAGCAAAAGTGAACTATTGGGACCTCATCAAAATTAAAAGCTTCTGAACAGTGAAGGAAACAATCAGCAAAACTAAAAGCAACCAACAGAATGGGGGAAGATGTTTGCAAATGGCATATCAGATAAAGAGTTAGTATCCAAAATCTATAAAGAACTTACCAAACTCAACACCCAAAAAAAAAAAGTCCAGTGAAGAAATGGGCAAAAGACATGAATAGACACTTCTCCAAAGAAGACATCCAGATGGCCAACCGACACATGAAAAAATGCTCAACATCACTCATCACCAGGGAAATACAAATCAAAATGAGGTACAATCTCACACCTGTCAGAATGGCTAACATTAACAACTCAGGCAACAACAGATGTTGGTGAGGATGCAGAGAAAGAGGATCTCTTTTGCACTGCTGGTGGGAATGCAAACTGGTGCAGCCATTCTGGAAAACAGTATGTAGGTTACTCAAAAAATTAAAAATAGAACTACCCTATGACCCAGCAATTGCAATACTAGGCATTTATCCAAGGGATACAGGTGTGCTGTTTTGTAGGGGCACATGCACCGCAATGTTTATAGCAGCACTATCAATAATAGCCAAAGTATGGAAAGAGCCCAAATGTCCACTGATAGATGAACGGATAAAGAAGATGTGGTATGTATATACAATGGAGTATTATACGGCAATCAAAAAGAATGAAATCTTGTCATTTGCAACTACATGGATGGAACTGGAGGGTATTACACTAAGCGAAATTAGTTAGCCAGAGAAAGACTAATATCATATTACTTCACTCATATGAAGAATTTAAGGTATAAAACAAATGAACATAAGGAAAGGGAAGCAAAAAGAATATAAAAACAGGGAGGGGAATAAAACATAAAAGACTCTTAAATATGGAGAACAAACAGAGGGTTGCTGGAGGGGTTGTGGGAGGGGAACGGTCTAAATGGGTAAGGGGCATTAAGGAACCTACTCCTGAAATTATTGTTGCACCATATGCTAACTAATTTGGATGTAAATTAAACAATATATAACTTTTTTAAAAATTTAAAAAAGAATAAAATAAAGTGAAAAGAAAGAAGAGAGGGAGGGAGGAAGGAAAAGGAAGGAAGGAAGGAAGGAAGGAAGGAAGGAAGGAAGGAAGGAAGAGTCATTGTTATTGAGGAAAGACAGAACTCCTGGTCCTGCTAATTTAGGTCACACAACTCTGAATCCATCTCTGAAGCAACTTAAGGAACTAATCATACTGCCTGTCTCCCCAGTAAGATATGGGAAAAGACTTTGAAAACTTTTTGTACATTGCCAATTATTGGTGACTTATACCAACTTTCCTCTTCTATATTTAAAACTCTCCTTGGGACTAGCCACTAAGCATGCAAAATAAGATATATGGATGTTTGTAGATAAATGCACCTTATCACTCCCGACCTCTTTTCCCTCTGAGATTTAAAAGCTTGATAATATAAAGGTTATATCAATTACTGTTAACCTCTGTGGGTCCTTAGCCCTTTTAAAATGAGGCAAGGTGGGGCACCTGGGTGGCTCAGTCGGTTAAGTGGCCGACTTCGGCTCAGGTCATGATCTCGTGGTCAGTGAGTTCGAGCCCCGCATCGGGCTCTGTGCTGACAGCTCAGAGCCTGGAGCCTGTTTCAGATTCTGTGTCTCCCTCTCTCTGACCCTCCCCCGTTCATGCTCTGTCTCTCTCTGTCTCAAAAATAAATAAACGTTAAAAAAAATTAAAAAAAATAAAATAAAATGAGGCAAGCTACTGACTCTCAATCCTGAAAAAGTACATATATACATATGCACACCCCAAAATTTCATATAATTCCAAGGGATTCAGGTAGACTCCAAGTTTAATATCTCGTGAGATGGTTTACTAGATCCCTCTTGGAGACAACTGGGTCTCAAAGGACTCAATTAATTTACTCAAGGTAGTGAACTGATTAGCAGACATACGAACCCAGATCCTCTGACTCCAAATACAATGCTTTTCCTACCACCCGCATGGAGCTACTTCCAAACATGTATCCATCCATAGACTGGGCTCAGCTGCTGTTTCACTTCCCAGGGTGCTTTAGAAATGTGAGAGTTAGCTGTAGGCATCCACATGGCAACTTTCACTTTTTCAGAGGACATAACTACAGAAATTCTTGGCATTGGTTTATTCATTTTACAAATATTTATTAGGTCCCTCCTATGTGGCTGGCACTATAGACTTCAGGGACACAGAGCCAAAAAAAAAAAATACATACATACACACACACACACACACACACACACACACACACACACATATATATATATATATATATATATACATATGGTCACTGTCAGCATGGGACCTGTGATCTAATTTGCTGTCTCTCCTCTGAAAGGCAGCAAACCCCTAGAATGGTAATTTGTTTAATTTGTTTCTATAGCACTCTGCATAAGAAAAATTATTAAAAAATCACCATAATTTTTAAGTTAAATATATAGGTATGCATATTATGTATATACATTTTTATATATAATACAAATATACATTTAGCCAATAAGCTTTGAAGTGGTTCATTGATACATATGCTTTAGAGATACTGTTGGTATTTAATGGTAGAACATGATTGACAGTTTGGTTAAATAGTTTTTGTACTCTCAAAAAGTAAACTAACTGGCTTGACCTCATTGAAAAAATAATGTAAAAGAGATTTTGAACAACTTGTCCTTAATGATTCTAGACTCTATAAACTATTAAATAACTCTATGATATAGTCACATATTACTCAAAAATACTGATTTTGGGGTGCTGTGGAAGGAAAATGGCAGGCTTAAAAGGGGTAATAGCATGACATGGCCCAATGGGAACCTTTTGGGAATTAAAAGATCTATTATGTGAGCTCAGTTTCATTTTTAATTGATCAGAAGAGACCAGATGGCTACAGTAATCAAAATTTCAATAACCTAACAACAAAGGTTTATTTCTTGTTCAGGGTCTATTACCAGTCCTGGATGCTCCCCAGGGCAGCTTTCCTCCATATGTTGGCTATAACATTCCTGACTGCTTCAGTGTAATGGCCTCTCCACGTCAACGTGTGCCTCAGTCACTGCCAAAGCGAAGGAAAGAGAGCATAGAGAAGCACACCCAGCTTTTGAACGTTTCCACCCAGACTTTCCCGCTCTTCATGTTTCATTGGCAACCGTAGGTCACGTGACCATGCCTAGCTTCACAGTGGATAGAGAACTCTCCCTCCGACATTGCTAGAGCGGAAGGTAAGAATCATCTGCCAGTGCACAGAACTAATGTCTACATGCAGAGCTGCAAACTTAATGCCAACACAATGATTCCACAGATAGTCTTCAACATAGAAACTGAAACTATATAACTGAATTAGTTATATATTCAGTATAACTGAAACTAATTTTATTTGTTTTGTTAAAGCAAGGACGATGATATGTCAGGTGTTTTTTTTTCATTGTAGCCCTTAGTAGTATGTTGTTTTAGGTAACTGTCCGTGAGAAGAAGGTAGTTTTTTAGCCATTTCTAATGTTTTCATTAGATTAGCTCTAGATTACAGAAGCCACTACCTAATATTCATTCTGAAATACAATGTGCAAATTCATAAATCACGTGCCCAAAGTCACAATCTAGTAATCACACTTGAGTGTAAATTCTCTCTACTTTCCAGATCTGATTTCACCACCACTAGCCAGAGATTGGAATAACTTTGGAGGGCTGCTGTTGCAGTAAACCTGGGACAATATCCCCATCTCACAAGGTTGACATGATAATCAAATTAAACAATTAAAGATTAAAATGCTATTAAATCTCTAAATCAACATGAAAAGTAATATATTATTTAAAATATGCATAATTTGAAAGGTTAAACTTGGCTAACAACAATAAAAAAAATTCCTTAAATTTAAATTCAATACCCAAGTAACATATTAGTCAAAAAATCTCACTGAGCTCTTATCATAATATCCAGAGATCTGAAAAAGAGTTTGGATAGGGTTTTGATAATATTTAATCGTTGTTTGTTTTCTAATTTTATTATCAACTGGGCATATCCATGCAAGTTCTTAAACAACCCTAATGAGTATCATTTATGCAATCCCTTCTATGAGATCACTGTCATTTATGGCTCCCAGGAAAAAGCATGAGGTGGTCCAAAGTGAAAAATTACTCAAATTAAACCCATCTGCTGATACTAACATAATAGACCTAACTTGGATATAAAAGGGAAAAAACAATCAGGGTTTTACGTAATAACATCTTGTTCTAGAAATAGGAAAGACATGTGTTCATGTTAACTGAACTATGTGGCTTTGTATCTAGTGTCCAACACTATGTGAATTGTCAGGTTATATAAAATCTCATTCCAAAACCAAATATCTGTCTAAAGTTACTATTTTTATTAATAAATTCAAACAAAAGAGGATGAGGAGGAGGAAGGGGAGGAGATGAAGGCGAGAGGACAGGAGAAAGTGAAGAAGTAAAACAGGAGATGGAGGAAGTAGGGAGTGATCTCTCTAATAAACTTTATCATTAGGTAGATATAGAAATTTATTTCCTGGGAAATATATTAATTCAAAATGTTTTTTTTTTCTGGTAAGAAACTAATGCAACAAGGCAAAGAAAAAAAGCTCAGACTAAAAGATAACCTTATAACTCTTTGGAATACCTTATTACTAATAGTATTTAAGCTAAGAAAGTAATTTTCTTCCAAAATACCCACACCTCTTTTCCCCCATTTTTCCCTTTGACTGGACAGGACAGTGTTCCAAAATAAATTTTCCTTTCTGGCACATACTTTCTAGTCCCTCTGCTTCTTACCAAATATGTGCTTCTGAATGTGTTTTCATTCAGCCTTGAGATAAGAAAACCCATGCTGTATCAAACCAAAGAAACCAAATGTCTGCAGTGGCATTACATTACTGTTCAGAGTTTCATCAGGAAACATCATCATGAAAGCTGATTATCACTCAGGCAGAATAAACACTAAAAAAAAATTTTTTTAATAGCAACACATAGTCCATACTGAATTTGTAATCCTGAAAGAGCAATGGAATATTTCCTAAATATGTTTTTAATTTTGGGTACCAGAATATAATAGCATCTTACTGATGAAGCACATTTTCTCTGTAATCTATACATGGAAATTCAGTTTTGTGAAATACTTTGACTCATCAGCTTTTTACCCTTTAGTATTTTTTGTAACAAAAAACACACTACACATACACACATACCTATTGAGTAGCCAAAAATTTGTTCTGGCCCTGCCAGACAGCAGTATGTTTCAAATTAACAGAGTTGGCACAAGACAGGGTACATATGGAGCACACTGACTTGCCTGTAACCTAACAATTAAATTAATACAATTTCTCCTATGTCTACAAAGGGTTGAGCCAGTCTGCAGATCCAGAAATGCAGCAGTGTAATCAAGCATGCTCTCCAAAGACAGCTTTTGCTGGCAAATAAAGCCATGAAAAATAAACCATACAACAGGTAATTTGGGACTGAACCTGTGGGCTTCCCGGCACAAGGGTGGTAATCCAGCCTGATACTTAGAGATATACTTCCTACAAAATGTATGATAATCCTGACAAAGGAAGCCCTCTGTCAGGTGGCACAGATCATCGCTAATAAATATATTAAAATCTGATCATGAAAGAACACTTATTTTTCACACCACTTTGAACTCAGCCAAAGTTAGAATGATTTGGTTGCTGTCCCATTTGTTTTCTGTTTTGAATCTCTTTATATTGACTATTGAGGAACAGGGTAGGCCTTTCTCAAGCGTAAGAAATACAGCTTGAGGTTGACTGGGAAAGTTCCCTCTCCTCCCCGACCATATGCTGATTCCTTAAATTCCATTACTAGCCAATGGTCCTTTTAACAAGGAGATCTTCTCCCTCAGGATCCCCTAAAATATCAATTACTGTAAGAAAGGTACCACACTGTGCACTAACGAATTTTGGGTTGATTTGTGAAAGAGCTGTTATTCTTTCCAGCAGGGGTTAGCAAACTATGGGCCAAAGTTTTTCTGGAACATGGTCATATCCATTCCTTACCCACTGCTTATGGCTGCTTTTGTGCTGTACTATCCAAGCTGAATAGGTGAGACAGAAACAGTATGGCCCACAAAACCTAAAATATTTACCATCTGGCCCTTTACAGCAAAGTCTACCTATTCCTGATATAGAACAATGAAACTCCTGGGTACCTAGAAGTGAGGGAAAAAATGAAAGAGGAGATGGAGAACATAAGTAACAATGTTTTACATTTGGGGAATGCTGCATTTAAGGAAGGATCTTTGTTTTTGTTCTTGTTTTTGTCTTTTTAATTTTTTTTTCGATGTTTATTGAGAGACAGAGCGTAAGCGGGGAAGGGGCAGAGAGAGAGGGAGACACAGAATTCAAAGCAGGCTCCAGGCTCTGAGCTGTCAGCACAGACCCCCACGCGGGGCTCGAACCCACGAACCGTGAGATCATGACCTGGGCCGAAGTCGGACACCCAACCGACTGAGCCACCCAGGCTCCCCAGGAAGGATCTTTGCATAACTAATTCTCACAATATAACATGCAGAGAAAGATATCACAGGCTCTGACACATGTAGGTGTTCAAGAAACATCTACTGGCTAAATACATTCATTCATTCATTCATTCATTCATTCATTCAATATGTATCAAGAACTTACATGAAAAGCACCTTTTTTTAACATTTATTCATTTTTGAAAGACAGAGAGAGACAGAGGGTGAATGGGGGAGGGCTAGAGAGAGAGGGAGGGAGACACAGAATCTGAAGAAGGCTCCAGGCTCCAAATTGTCAGCACAGAGCCCGACGTGGGGCTTGAACCCACGGACCGGGAGATGTGACCTGAGCCAAAGTCGGCCGCTCAACCGACTGAGCCACCCAGGCACCCTGAAGAGCTCTAAGCCAGAAAAAATGTAACAAAACTCTACTCTTAAGGCTTTCATTCTAGTGCAGGGAAACAAATAACATATAATTTACAAATTATACAAATATTAAATAATATTTTCGGGCAATTGGACAGTGGAGGGTGCAATTTCACAAAGCAGTCCCAGAAGCCTTCCCTAATCCTAAAACCTTCAATCAGAGTCCTGAAAAAAGTGAGGGTGAAGCTGCAGGCTAGCTGGTACCCTGGGGCCCTTGGGTACCAAGGAGTTTGGCTGGATCCAGAAAGCCACGGTGGCTGGAGCACAGTGAGGGAAGGGTCATGGCAGGTCAGAAGTCATAGAAGGACCTGGAATAGCAGCACTTTGGTTCCCAAACACCACCATAGGAACTTTGAATCTTACTCTGAACTGTGAAAAGTTTGTAAGGAAAGGAGACACAATCTAATTTGTGATTAGAATAATCACCCTGCCTGCTGCCTTAGGGAGCCACGGTGAATATATTCATAGAGTAAACTAATTGCTATGAAAACAAACCAACAACAACCAAAAAAAACACCAAAAAACAAAACAAAACAAAATAAACAAACAAAAAAACTTTCCACACAGTAGACTCTTTCTCCTTTGGGAAAATACCTTAATGAACTTGTCTGGTTATTAAGGGTTAGCCCCACTACCCTCACCCTAGGCAGACCCAAGAAGGGAGAGATTTAAAATGAGAAGAGGTAAAGTGGCCTTTACCATAAACTGACAGTTTTTGCTATTACCCCACAAGAAGAGGTAGACACAGATTTGGGCTACTCTGACATGGGATAAAGGAAGGAGATGCTTGGGCAAGAGAAAGGCCTGAGCTGGGAGCTGCCAGCAGGGCTCTGAGAAGACACCAGCGGGTAGAGGTGGCTGGAGAATGTGAACAGAATGATGTCTACTACTTCCTTCTCAGCTGTGTACTTCTCTCTAATGAAATGTAACAACCCCTACACACCCTCTCCATTACCCCCAGTCATGAAATGCATCTGATACATACAACTGTTTGGTGTTGCTGTCATGTTTTGTAGTTTTTTCAAGAGAGACAAGAGAGAAGCAGGCCTCATTGTAACCTGCATCCGGAGACACCTAAGGTCTCCCATTCTCTCCACCAGAAAATGAAAATTACTAAAATAAAAATACTGGCCAAACAACAACACTCACATTGTAGTGTTCAGAAATCAAGATATTTTATGTAGGTATTTTTTAAGGATAATTCCAGAGCACTAGAGGATTTGTGGTCTATCACCCACACAGCTGAAACTTGGGTTACATATTTGAATTCAAATTAAGGACATGGAGGCACTTTTAAGCTAGGGGACTTGCCAAGGTCATACAGCTGGTTGCCTGGTAACACCAGGACCTAAGCCCAGTCCACCACAGCTGTGCTTACCAGCCCAACTTTTCCTAAGCCCAGCTGTACCGATGGTGTGTTTATTGAGCCAGATGTTTCCAACGACTCAAGTCACTTCCCTAGAGAAATTACTCATATAGGAGGGCAAGCTAGCACTGACTGCAAACAACTCTAAGATGCTAATTTCAAGAGCCAGTATGCCTCTCTGACAGCCATTCTCTAAGGTAAATAAATCCTTTGTATCTAAAACTACCTTTTTGCAAGGGCACCTGGGTGGCTCAGTCTGTTAAGACTTGGACTCTTGATTTTGGTTCAGCTTATGATCTCACAGTTTGTGGGTTTCAATCCCCTTGCACTGGGCTCTGTGCTGACTGTGCGGAGCCTGCTTAGGATTCTCTCTCTCCCTCTCTCTCTGCCCCACCCCCATGTGCGTGTGCACACAAGCGCTCTTTCTCTCCCTCTCTCTCTCTCAAAAAAAAATTTTTTTTAAATTTACCTTTTTGCAGAAGCATAAACCCTTTCAATTCACTGATCCAGCTGTGATGTAGGAAATGAAAAGTTCAACCAATCAAAACGAGGTGCTCAAAGGAACCCATGTAAGGCCAGAATTGCTCAGGACTTTTCTGCCCAGCCCCCACCAAAGAAAAGACCCCAGGTACAGCCACATACACACCTACCACCCCTGGAGCAGACGTCCTGAGGAATAATAACATGCACAGAGAGGTCCCACAGTTAGCCACATTCACTAGGTGAGGTCTTTAAGTTATCAACTGTGGTGTACAAGAAGAATTAATAAAATTCTATACATTTTTAACTTGTTATAGAATCACCCACACTAACGTTTTATTGTCTTTTCTTTTTTTAATTTTTTTTAATGTTTTTATTTATTTTTGAGACAGAGAGAGACAGAGCATGAGCAGGGGAGGGGCAGAGAGAGGGAGACACAGAATCTGAAGCAGGCTCCAGGCTCTGAGCTGCCAGCATAGAGCCCGATGTGGGGCTCGAACTCACGGTCTGTGAGATCATGACCTGAGCCGAAGTCAGACCCTTAACTGACTGAACCACCCAGGCGCCCCTCTTTTCTTTTCTTTTAGTATGATTTCAGGAATAGAATTTAGTGATTCATCACTTACATATAACACACAGTGCTCATCCCAACAAGTGTCCTCCTTAATGCCCCTTGCCCATTTAACCATCAGCCCACCCAACACTCCTCTAACAACCTTCATTTGTTCTCTGTATTTAAGAGTCTCTTATGGCTTGTCTCTCTCTGTTTTCATATTATTTTTGCTTCTCTTCCCTTACGTTCATCTGTTTTGTATCTTAAGTTCCACAGATGAGTGAAATATGATATTTGTCTTTCCCTGACTGACTTATCTCACTTGCATAATACACTCTAGTTCCATCCACTGCATCCACATAGTTGCAAATGGCAAGATTTCATTTTTTGATTGTCCATTAATATTCCGTTGTGTGTGTGTGTGCATGTGTGTGTGTATGTATGTATAATATATATATATGTGTGTGTGTATATATGTATATATATACATATATATATTATACATACATATATATATGTATATATACATATACATATATATACATATGTATATATATGTGTATATGTGTATATATATATGCATATACACATATATATACATATATATGTATATATATGTGTATATGCATATATATATACACATATATACATATATATATATATATATATATATATATATATATATATATACCACATCTTCTTTATTCAGCAGTTGATGGACATTTGGGCTCTTTCCATACTTTTACTATTGTTGATAGCACTGCTATAAATTTTGGGGTGATGTGCCCCTTTGAATCAGCACTCCTGTATCCTTTGGATCAATACCTAGTAGTGTAATTGCTGGGTCATAGGGTAGTTCTAGTTTAATTTTTTGAGGAACTTCCATACTGTTTTCCAGAGTGACTGCACCAGCTTGCATTCCCACCAGCAGCGCAAAAGGGTTCTTCTTTCTCTGCATCCTCACCAACATCTATTGTTGCCTGAGTTGTTAATGTCAGGTGGGAGGAGATATCTCATTGTGGTTTTGTTTTGTATTGCCCTGATGATGAGTGATGCTGAGCATTTTTTCATATGTCTGCTCACCATCTGGATGTCTATTCATGTCTTTTGCCTATTTCTTCACTGGATTATTTGTTTTTCCGGTGTTGAGTTTGGTAAGTCCTTTATAGATTTTTGATACTAGCCCTTTATCTGAATGTCATTTGCAAGTATCTTCTCCAATTCCATCAGTTGCCTTTTACTTTTGTCGTTGTTGCCTTTTCTGTGCAGAAGCTTTTTATATTGATGAGGTCCCAATAGTTCATTTTTGCTTTTATTTCCTTTGCCTTCGGAGACATGTCAAGTAAGAACTTGCTGTGGCCAAGGCCAAAGAGGTTGCTGCCTGTTTTCTCCTGTAGGATTGTGATGTTTTCCTGTCTCACATTTAGGTCTTTCATCCACTTTGAATTTATTTTTGTGTATGGTGTAAGAAAGTGGTCTAGCTTCATTCTTCTGCATGTTGCTGTCCAGTTTTCCCAACACCATTTGCTGAAAAGACTGTCTTTATTCCATTGGATATTCTTTCCTGCTTTGTCAGAGATTAGTTGGCCATATGTTTGTGGGTCCATTTATGGGTTCTCTATTCTATTCCATTGATCTATGTGTCTGTTTTTGTGCCAGTACCCTAAATCCTTGATGATGATAGTTTTGTAGTACAACTTGAAGTCCAGAATTGTGATGCCTCCAGCTTTGGTTTTCTTTTTCAGGATTGCTTTGGCTATTCGGGGTCTTTTGTGGTTCCATACAAATTTGAGGATTGCTTGTTCTAGCTCTGTGAAGAATGGAGGTGTTATTTTGATAGGGATTGCATTGACTATGTAGATTGCATCAGGTACTGTCAATATTTTAACAATATTTGTTCTTCCAATCCATGAGCATGGAATGCTTTTTTCCATTTTTTGTGTGTCTTCTTCAGTTTCTTTCATAAGCTTTCTATAGTTTTCAGTGTATAGATTTTTCACCTCTTTGGTTAGGTTTATTCCTAGGTATTTTATGGGTTTTGGCGCAATTGTAAATGGGATTGATTCCTTGATTTCTCTTTCTATTGCTTCATTGTTGGTGTATAGGAATGCAACCAAATTCTGTACATTAATTTTATATCCTGCGACTTTGCTCAATTCATGTATCAGTTCATGTATCTTTTGGGTTTTCCACATAGAGTATCATGTCGTCTATGAGAAGTGAAAGTATGACTTTCTCCTTGCCGATTTGGATGGCTTTTATTTCTTTGTGTTGTCTGATTGCTAAGGCTAGGACTTCCAATACTATATTGAATAATAGTGGCAAGAGTGTATCCCTGTCGTGTTCCTGACCTTAAGGGGAAAACTCTGTTTTTCCCCATTGAGGATAATATTAGCAGTGGGTCTTTCATATACGGTTTTTAGGATCTTAACGTGTGATCCTTCTATCCCTACTTTCTTGAGGGTTTTTATCAAGAAAGCATACTGTATTTTGTCAATGCTTCCTCTGCATCTATTGAGAGGATCATGTGGTTCTTATCCTTTCTTTAATTAATATGATGTATCACATTGGTTGATTTGCAGATATTGAACCAGCACTGCATCCTAGGGATAAATCCCTCTCGATCATGGTGAATATGTCTTTTAAAGTATTGTTGGATCCAATTTGCTAGTATCTTGTTGAGGATTTCTGCATCCATGTTCATCATGGATGTTGGTCTGTAGTTCTCCTTTCTCTGGGGTGTTTGTCTGGTTTTGGAAACAAGGTAATGCTGGCCTTGTAGAATGAGTTTGGAAGTTTTCCTTCCATTTGTATTTTTTCGAACAGCTTCAAAAGAATAGGTGTTAACTTTTCTTTAAATGTTTGATAGAATTCCCCTGGAAAGCCATCCAGTCCTGGACTCTTGTTTGTTGGGAAATTTTTGATTACTGACTCAATTTTCTTACTGTTTATGGATCTGTTCTAGTTTTCTATTTCTTCTTGTTTCAGTTTTGGTAGTTTATATGTTTCTAGAAATTTGTCCATTTCTTCCAGATTGCCCAATTTGTTGGCATATAGTTGTTCATAATATTCCCTTATTATTGTTTGTATTTCTTCAGTGTTGGCTGTGATCTCTCCTCTTTCATTAGGGATTTTATTTGAGTCCTTTCCTTATTCTTTTTTGATCAATCTGGCTGGGGGTTATAAATTTTATTAATTCTTTCAAAGAACCAGCTCCTGGTTTCATTGACCTGTTCTACTGTTTTGTCTTGGTTTTTATTTCGATATCCTTAATCTGCTCTAATCTTTATTATTTCCCTTCTTCTGCTGGGTTTGGGCTTTATTTGCTATTCTTTTTCCAGATCTTTTAGGTTTAAGGTTGGGTTGTGTATTTGAGATCTTTTATCCTTCTTCAGGAAGTCCTGGATTGCTATATATTTCCCTCTTATGACTGCCTTTGCTGTATCCTAATGGTTTGGGGTTGTCGTGTTTTCATTTTCATTGGCCTCCATGTACTTTTTAATTTCCTCTTTAATTCTTGGTTAACCCATTCATTATTTAGTATGATGTTCTTTATTTTCTAAGTATTCATGGTCTTTCCAAATCTTTTCTTGTGGTTCATTTCGAGTTTCAAAGCACTGTGGTCTGAGAGTATGCACGGTATGATCTCGATCTTTCTGTACTTGTTGAGGACTGATTTGTGTCCCAATATGTGATCTATTCTGGAGAATGTTCCATGTGCACTGGGGAAGAAAGTGTATTCCGCTGCCTTAGGATGAAATGTTCTGAATATATCTGTTAAGTCCATCCGGTTCCATGTGTCATTCAAAGACATTGTTTCCTTGTTGATTTTCTGCTTTGATTGTTTCCTTGTTGACTTTCATTGCTGTCAGTGGGGTGCTGAAGTCCCCTACTATTATGGTATTATTATAAATGAGTTTCTGTATGTTTGTGGTTAACTGATTTATATAATTGGGTGCTTTAACATTGGGGACATAGATATTTACAATTGTTAGATCTTCTTGGTGGCTAGACCCTTTAATTATGATATAATACCCTTCTTCATCTGTTACAGTCTTTAAGATCTAGTTTGTCTGATATAAGTATGGCTACTCTGGCTTTCTTTTGTTGACCATTAACATGATAGATGGTTCTCCATCCCCTTACTTTCAATCTGCAGGTGTCTTTAGGTCTAAAATGGGTCTCATGTAAGCAGCATAGAGATGGGTCTTGTTTTCTTATCCATTCTGATACCCTATGTCTTTTGATTGGGGCGTTTAGTCCATTGACATTTAGAGTGAGTACTGACAGATATGAATTTATTGCCATTGTGTTGCCTGTAGAGTTGGTGTTTCTGGTGATGTTATCTGGTCCTTTCTAGTCTCTGTTGCTTTTGGTCTTTTTGTTTTGTTTCATCTTTTCTCCACTCAGAGTCCACCTTAAAATTTCTTGCAGGGATGGCTTAGTGGTCATGAACTCCTTTATTTTTTGTTTGTCTGGGAAACTCTTTATCTCTCCTTCTATTTTGAATGACAGTCTTGCTGGATAAAGAATTCTTGGCTGCATATTTTTCCAATTCAGCATGTTGAATATGTCCTGCGACTTTTTTCTGGCCAGCCAAGTTTCTGTACATAGGTCTGCTGTGAACATGATCTGTCTTCCCTTGTAGGTGAAGGGCTTTTATTCCCATGCTGCTTTCATAATTCTTTCCTTGTCTGTGTACTTTATGAATTTGACTATGTTACACTTGGTGATGGTCAGTTTTTGTTGAATCTAATGGGAGTCCTCTGTGCTTCTTGGATTTTTATGTCTGTGTCCTTCCCCATATTAGGAAAGTTTTCCACTATAATTTGCTCACATAAACCTTCTGCCCCTTTTTCTCTCTCTTCATCTTCTGGGACTCCTCTGATTCAGATGTTATTCCTTTTAATAAGTCACTGAGTTCTCTAAGTCTTGTATCGTGCTCTCTTGCCTTTGTTTCCCTCTTTTTTTTCCTGCTTCATTAGTCTCCATAATTTTCTATATCTCTGATTCGCTGCTCTGCTTCATCCATTCATGCTGTCGTGGCATCCATCCAAGATTGCATCTCGGTTATAGCATTTTTAATTTCGCCCTGACTAGATTTTATTTTTTACCTCTGCAGAAAGGGATTCTATGCTTTTTTCCAACCCCAACTAGTATTCTTATTGTCGTGGTTCTTAATTCTATTTCAAATATCTTGCTTATTATCTGTGTTGATCAACCCCCCTAGCTGTCATTTTTTCTTGTTCTTTCCTTTGGGGTGAATTCCTTCATTTTGTCATTTGGAGGAAGAAAAAAAATAATAAAATAAAAATTTTTAAGTTAAAAAAATTTAAAAATTAAAAACAAGACAAAAATCAAATAAAGGAAGCTAGATCCCTAGGTGAGTTCTGGTCTGCTTATTGAAAGAAGCTTGAGTAGAATAAAGAAAACAGGGAAAGAAAAGAAAGAAAAAAAATGTAAGAAAAAAATTTATACAATAAAATAGAATAAAATGAAATTAAAAATGAAATCGAATAAAAAAATTAAAAAATTAAGTAAAAATAAAGTTAAAAGTAATTAAAATTTTTTTAATGTAAGAAAAAAAGAAAAATAAATTTTTTTCTTTCTGCCAAGTTCTGTGGCTCAAGTTGCAGCTTGTTGTGTTAATCCTCAGATCAATTTCCTAGGCATGCAAAATGGTTTGGTGCTGATCTAGCTGTGTTTCGGGGACAAGACAAGCTGACGATCTCCATGCTGCTCCACCATTTTCTCTCCTCCCTTCACACTAACATTTTAGACGCAAGAGTGAAAATGACCAGGTCTAAAGTGACTTAATTTTAGGACCTGTATAAGTTAAACTCTATGATTCCATTACCAATAAAACATAAATCACAAAATCTACTTCATATAATGGTTTTTCAGTATTAGAGATAACATCTATATGGTATTTAGCACTGTGCCTGGCACAGAGATGGCACTCAATAAGTTGTACCTATTATTAGTAATTAATAATGATAATTACTTGAAGTAAGCAGGGCTGACCCTATATTGGGGTGGTGGTGAGGGCCACCCACATGATTTGTGGAGTTCTCTAGAACACCTGCTTCCCCAAGTAACTTCCCTTCCTGAGAATACAAGAACTGAAGAAGTACAACATGGTCAAGACAACAATAGACATCAAATGTCTGCAAGCTGCATAAATACCTCTCAGCACTATATCTGTTTCTGTCCCCACACTAAAACACTGTGTAAACATCATAACCTCAGCCATAGCCAGGTAAACTTTAATAAACATCAGATTTGAGAAATAAAAACCACAGTTTACTTACTATCAGCTCAAACTTTCACCACCTTTACTTAAAACAATAAACTTCACCAAGGTCAAAATTGAATTTAAGAAGTAATCCTGGAAAAGTTTAGGTTAGGACAGCCAGGCAAGGGAAGGCCCTGGACAATTAAGCCTGAGCTGCTATCCTGGGAAATGTGGTTCAAGGAAGTTTGGCACAGAAGAACACACAGATCTCAGGTCAGGAGGGCCTGGGCTCTGTCTTAACATCCACCACTTACTAGCTGCATAAACATCAAGCAACTGTTCCAAGACTCAGCATCCCTGTATGTAAATGGGGGATAACAACTGACCTACCTGCTTTATTGGAATACTAAAAGATTTAGTACATGAAGGTATTTTATAAACTATAAAGTGCTATGTGTGAGTTATTGTTTTCAATTCTGTTCCACATTCAGTAAAACAAACAAGCTTTTAGTTTATGAGTGTCCAGTAAGCTAATAATTAACTAGTGGGGTTATTTTCTGTTTTATTTTTTTTGTTTGATTCATTATTTCCAAAATGACCCTGATCCTGTTTTATAAGTATTTTTAAAATGAGGAATAGGGGGTGCCTGGGTGGCTTGGTCGGTTAAGCGTCCGACTTCGGCTCAGGTCATGATCTCACGGTGAGTTCAAGCCCCGCGTCGGGCTCTGTGCTGACCGCTCAGAGCCTGGAGCCTGCTTCCGATTCTGTGTCTCCCTCTCTCTCTGACCCTCCCCCATTCATGCTCTGTCTCTCTCTGTCTCAAAAATAAATAAACGTTAAAAAAAAATTTAAAAAAAGAAAAAAGAAAAGAAAAAAAGAAAAAAAAATGAGGAATAAGTTAGGCAGTTGGGACTCACATAGGCCACTTAGTGACCCTACATTTGATAAGTTCCTTTTCCCTATGTAATCTCCTTAGACACAAGCTTTGCTGTATGCTGAATAAACAGGGCTCCCTGCATACAACCTTACAGCAGTAATGGGTCTTTGGCAACCCCCTCCCCTCATTTTCAATGCTCCCTTTTTCCATAATATCTTGTACTTTCCCAGTGCTTAGTATCCTCATACTGGTCCCTGATCACCCAGAGACCCCACCAGTAGTCCATTCCAGTCTGGCATCCTGAGGAAGGGCCCCTTGTTTGGGCCTTTCTAATGCCCCATCTTTCCTTCTTCCATTAAATTGTTTCTGTCCCAAGTTATATCACTTTGACCTCTGCTAATATGAATGACAGTAATGTCTCTCTCAGGTAAGGGACTTTCATTTAGGTCTTCTTAGATATTGCCTAAATCCCAAAGGTGAAACTGTAGTGACCAGAAATTTGAAACACCAGCACAAGAGGTATTTGAGGTGTTCACACACCCTCACTTGTTCATTCATCAAACATGTACTCAGAACCCACAGGAGATTAGGAAGAGTCAGAGGGAGGAGGTTACAAAGATCATGACAATGATGACACCCTCCAACACATCTGAGAAAAGCCCAATAGCCAAGGTGTCAATGGTCTAAGGCCCAGTTATGCAGTATGATGAATGATGCGGCAAACAGGCCAGGAAAAAGGCCTCTTACAAGTAAATCCAGTATTTCTGACTAGGTCAATACCCAAACCCATGGCATCATTGTTACCCAAGCAACAGTACCAGCTGCATGAAGCATTTCAAGTTGCAATTTAAAATCAATTGAAAAACTCAGAAGATACTGTTCTTGTCCTCAAAGATCACCCAATCAGATGGGAAAGGCAAACAAGGAGTCAGTTTATTATAATATAAGGAGATACTAACTTATCTTCAGTCTAATCAAATACCCCTAACACCGATAAATACCAGGAACTAAAAGAATTCTATCCACTACCAATAGATGAATGTACCACATAATACTGAGAGTCCATATAATAGTAATGGGAATCAGTTTGTGCCCATCAGGAGCAAAATCCTAAAGACACTCTCAAGTTGAAAACTAACAACCAAACCTTTCATCCTGAGAACAAATTGGACATCTAGAATGACAATGCAGCTGGATTTTCTTATTGCACTGAATTGCTCAGCAGTAGTTCTATTTAGAAGATCAGCCTATTTCCAAAGAGCCTATTTTATAATCCCTTAATTGTGGTCTTTGGGGGCAAGACAAATAGAAGAACAAGATATTTATCCCCTTTGTCTTGATTAGATTGTTTTCTGCTGAGCTTTAAGATTTGCTAAGGTGCAGTAACCACCTAGCAGCAAGGCTATCAACACACCACTGGAATTAGGTGATGAAATGAGACCCCATTTGGGGAGAGGGGTTCAATAACTGCAAATCCAGTCAGCAGCCATCAGGACTTTTGTCTTTCAGTTAATTTAAGAGAGCAGACAAGGGGCGCCTGGGTGGCGCAGTCGGTTAAGCATCCGACGTCAGCCAGGTCACGATCTCGCGGTCCGTGAGTTCGAGCTCCGCGTCAGGCTCTGGGCTGATGGCTTGGAGCCTGGAGCCTGTTTCCGATTCTGTGTCTCCCTCTCTCTCTGCCCCTCCCCCGTTCATGCTCTGTCTCTCTCTGTCCCAAAAATAAATAAAAAACGTTGAAAAAAAAATTTTTTTTAAAAAAGAGAGCAGACAAACTGACCAACACATAGGTGCCATGAGGTAGCAAGTTAACACGTGACTCAAGGGCTAGAGTCTCTTCCTTGAACATATTTACCGAAGAACACAAAAGTATTTTACGAAGGAACTGAAGGTTAGGAGTCTCCTGCATGCTGGCCCCATTTAGGCTCTGGGCTAGGAAAACACTTGGCTGGCAAAGGGTTTAAACCTCTACCATCTCCGAGTCTCTAGCCATTCACCCTGTTCTTGATGGTTTCAACTTGGAAATGTCTGAGGGAAGCCCATTTAATAACAACAATAAATATTGTTTAATAAAATTTCAGAAAATTTGTGCTTCTCGTATTTCCTTCTTTTAACCCTGATTTCTGGAGCCAGAAAAACAATGTTCATTTTAACTTGTTAGTTTTAGAATCTGGATTACATTTCCAATTCAAATGGAAGCCATCTTTATGAAAAAGGAATCAGTTCAGATCTTATCAATCAGAAAAAGGCAAAGCTATGTTTGAAAAATTTTTTAGCCAAATAATAAATAATAGTAAATAGCTTAAAAATATCTTTGGATTGTATAGAAAATCCATAAATAAATCAGAAAATAAAGGTGGCAGGAATTCTGGATAATATCCTGTCCTTACAAAATGCCTGATTCAAAGCATACAATGAAAGGAGTAGAAGAGGACAAGACACTTGATCACTGGCTTTTTCCTTCCAAATGAAGAGAATACACTAATTATTGAGACTGTGTGTATGTTCTTGGAAAAATTACTTTCTGCATATCTATTTAAAAAATAAAACCAGCCTTGAGGCTAACATAGGATTAAAGGAGGTAATATCTGAGAAGTACTTAACATAATAATCAATCACTAAATGCTCTTATTTATTCATTTGGTCACTTGGGCAATAAATGTTTAGTGACTGCCTGCTACATATCAGACATTCTGCACCAGAATACAAAAAGGACCAAAACACAGCCCCTGCCCTTATAGAACTTAAAGTCTAGATAGACTGACCAGAGTTTGGTGGGGAGGAGGGAAACAAAACAAAACAAAAACAAAAATTTAAAAAAACCAATCTTAAGAGACTCTTTAAAAAATGAGAACAAACTGAGGGTTGATGGGAGGTGGGAGGGAGGGGAGGATGGGTGATGGGTATTGAGGAGGGCACCTTTTGGGATGAGCACTGGGTGTTGTATGGAAACCAATTTGACAATAAACTTCATATATTGAAAAAATAAAAAACAACAACCTTGACTCATAGAAGCTTCTTTCTGTGTCCCTGGACTGTTGCCACAGTAGTCATTATGCCGTTCACAAAATATTCCCAGCTTTCTTTTTTCCAAGTAGATGGTAGGATTATATTCTCTATCTCCTTTGAAATTAGATATGCCCATATGACTTGCTTTGGCCAATGAA
The DNA here is from genome assembly GCF_046562875.1 of Panthera onca. Lineage (NCBI taxonomy): Eukaryota > Metazoa > Chordata > Mammalia > Carnivora > Felidae > Panthera > Panthera onca. The sequence continues at coordinate 156,036,432 of NC_138346.1, forward strand.
ATATGAATAGAAGGTACCGGTGACATTTCTAGGCTAAAATTTTAAGAGTCATGACACATGCCCTCACATTCCCTTCTGACAGAGGGATCATGGAGCATATGTCAATGGAGCCTACATCAGCCTGGGTTCTTGAGTGACTATGGAAAGCAGAGCTCCCTCTGGTAGTCTATGCTGGAAATGCAGCAGGAAGGAGAATATACTTTTGTTCTGTTAAGCCTCTGAGATTTGAGGTTATTTGTTGGTGCATAATATTCTATCCTTAGCCTAACGAGTATAGGTGCTTTCTCTAATCACCCAAATATCACTACAACCTGCATTCAGTCATTGAGAGTAAACTTAGGAAGTAGAGCTGATGAGCAAAGATCTGAAGGACATGTTGAAGTGATCTAAATGAAGTAGTATGAGATGGGGTGTGGGATGTGGGGTGGGCAAAAGAATGGGAGCAATGAGCAGAAAGGTCCTGAGAAAAGAGGGAACATGAGCCACTTCAGGAACCAAATGAAAATAGGTATGACTGAAAGGGAGATCAACGGAAGAGGCTCAGGATGAAGCAGACATGTGGGCCTCAAGGCCATGTTGAGATTTTTAGCCATTATCCTAAGAGCAATGGGGAGCTTTTGAAGGGTTTTACATATAATAACAGCATGGTTAGATTTGTGTTTTTGAAATATAATTCTGGATGTAGGATTGGAGAATAGACAGGACACAAGCAAGAGTTAATACCAGGAGACCAGTAGGAGACTATTGCAATAATGGTGCAGGAAAGAGATCATGGTCACTTGGACCTGGCAAGAGTAGCAGGCATAGAGAGATATGTGGGAAAACATTAGGGATATTTAGGCAGCAACATCAAAAATGTTTTAATCATAGACTGGAAACAGGAGTGAGGTAATTTCCACAGCTGGTTGGATAGTGGTGCCAGTCTCCAGTGCAACAAAATCTGCAAGAGAAGCAGGCTTTGAAAAGAATATTATAAATTCTGACTTGGGTATTTTGAAGTTTAAGTTCCTCCAGCATCTTAAACTTCAACAAAATCTAAACTACAGATATTAACATGGGCAGTGATTCATTTGTATTTTGGAAAAACTAGAGAGTTGACAATAAGGGGGCATCTAGGATAAGTCTTAAATAATTCCTACTTTTGAAAGCCAGGAGAAGATGAGGAGAAAGGAGAAAAGGAGGTCAAGGAGTGGCCACAGAGTTGGTAGCAGGCATGGATGCAGCAGAAGTCAAGGAAGAGAGTTTGTCCAGGAGGAGAGATTCTACTCTGTTAGATGCTGCTGACTGGTCAAGTAAGGTGAGAAGTATGAGTGTCCATTGGATTTAGAAATAAAGCCAACTGGTAGCATTTGGTCTGGGGGAAGAAGGATGAACAAGACCAAACGAATCTCTGCCTCCATGGGGCCAACATTCTAGGCATATAAACAAAATAAAAATAATTGCAAACACTTTTAACTATTATGGAGAAAACAAAGAACTAAATTTAAAATACATATGAACATATACATATATATATACACATACATACACACAAACAACTGGGGCAGGAGGATAAAGACAGGGATAACAATTAAACTGAGAGATAAAGAATAAAAATGAGCTAGTTACACAGAGGGGTGGGGTGGGAAGGTAATGAGGGGACGACTTTAGACACAGGGAACAATGAGTAAAAAGAGTAAATTTTTTTAAGTCTTGTCATCAAGGAATTTCTAGAGGACCATGATGACTAGAGTTTAAAAAGCAAGGAAATTTGGACAAGATCAAATTTTACAAAAAATTTTGACATAGTAAAATGTTTGGATTTTACTTGCTACGTTGGTTTGCCAGGGCCATCATAACAAAGTACCATAGACTGGGTGGCTTAAACAACAGAAACTATTCCACCGTTCTGGAGGCCAGAAGTCCAAGATCAAGGCATCTGCAAGGTTGTTGTCAAGGATCTTCTGAAGCCCTCTCCTTGGCTTGTAGATGACCATCTCCTCCTTGTGTCTTTACGTTGTCTTTCTTCTGTACCTGTCTGTAACCTAATCTCCTCTTCTTATAAGGGCACCAGTCATATTGGATGAGGGCCCATAGTGGTATCATTTTAATTAATTACTTCTTTAAGACCCTATTTCCAAATGCAGTCACATTCTGAGGTCCTGGGGGCTAGGAATTCAACATATGAATTTGGAGGGAACACAATTCAGCCCATGAAACTTATGCAAATAGGGAGGCCATTAAAAAGATTTAAGCAACAAAACGACATCCAATTTATATTTTAAGAGCAGTGTGACTATAGTATAGAGAAAACATGGGAGAAGAAGAAAAGTGGTGATAGGGAAATGAGTTAGCAGATTATTTCAGTAATCCAGATCCCAAGGCAGACATTCTTAATCTAGAACCTATATTTAGACTTGGGTAATAGGTGATCCACAATTTTCTCAGTGCTGTATTTACAGAATCATATGAGGATGCATATATACCCATAATGTGATTTACTCTCAAACCCTGTTACATCCAAGAAGCACCGTGCAATGGCAAAAGTAAATAAAAATAATTAGGAAACTCCATATTTTACTCTAATTACTCAAAGGCACTCAACCTCACAATGCATAAGAGCACTTATTAAAATATCTTTTGCTCTCCTGCCCATTTTACTCCTTTCTGCAGTTATTCCAAAACCTGTCTCCTCAAAACCCTCAGGGAAAACGATTCCTCCACCACCAACCCTCTATTGCCTAAAGCATTTCTCCTCCACTTATTCATTCTTCCCTTTTCCTCTAGGAACTTTATCATGCAGAACAACTTAGCTTCTATTCTGCAGAAAGAAATCTTTGGAGGGGGAGAAAAAAATGCTTCACTTACAGTAAAGATTCTATTTGTGAGACAGGGAGGTGGTGGGAAAAATCTATGAACTCATTAATCATTTTTGTCTGATCCCATACATTTTCTTTTTTTTTTTTTAATGTTCCTTTATTTTGAGAGACAGAGCATGCACAAAAGGGGCAGAGAGAGAGGGGAGAGAGAATCCTACACAGGCTCCAAGCTTAGCATGGAACCCCTTGTGGGGCTTAATCTCACAACCGCGAGATCATGACCTGAGCCAAAACCAAGAGTCGGACGCTTAACTGACTGAGCCAGCCAGGTGCCCCTGATGTCATGCATTTTCTTAAATAGTCTTGGTTTTCATCAGATTCTCAAAGGTGTTGTTAAATATGCTAATAACCATCAAAAGAAAAAGAGACACAGCTCTGAGGACAGGGACTGTGGTGTAGACAGAGGGTGAAACAGAGAGCTTGTGATCCTCTCGGAACTGAGCAAGGCCATCTGACCATTCTCTAACAGTCAGACTGGTCCATAAATAGGCCACATCTGTGGTTCTACATTCTGCCCATATTGCATCCCCAAACAACCAACTGTGTACTGATGAGACATCAAACAAAGAAAGCTAATGGGCTAATTGGGTACCGCCTCAAAGGACAAGGCCCTTGTAAGTAAATGTATTCTTCTTTGAATGTGATCCATTAGGAAACCCTGAGTAAACTGGCTGATTTAGGTCATCTAATCCAGAAATAAGTGATCTTTCCATTCCAATCAAATAAGAATTTAATGAAGATATGTAAACAGTGATTCTATCAGACCACAAACCTGCTGTGTACAGACCATAAAGAGACTCTGTGGTAAGACACAAAAGAAATGAAACACAGATTATAAAAGAGGGAAATAAAATGTACCTTAACCTCACTTTCCTTTCTGGGTTAATTTCTTTCCAACCTTCAAGTTTCAGCTAAGGGCTTATCTCTTTGAAGGCGTCACTCATCTTGGCTAAATGGCTCATCTCCTGCTGCACAGTATCCTGTGAGTGCTATCCTTCCATTACCACATTGTAATTAAAATTATCTGTCTCCTCCATTTGACTTTGAGCTTCCAGAAATTAGTCACAGGATCTTATTGTTTTCTGAGCACCTAACACAGTGCCTGGTACAAAGTAGGTAAATATTCACTGATAAGATTGACTTCAAATTTTATGCTGTTTCAATTATAGTACCCTGCCTACTTGAATTAAAAGACCTAAGTAATTTACCTATCATTTACCATCTGGGAAGTTTTGCAGAGAATCTAGTGCTGTTCAGGAATTGGAAGTATCTTCGGCCCAAATTTCTGCCTAAGGATTAAGTAGTTGAGCCCTATTTTCTTGGAAAGCAGTGAGAATCGGGGAAGGAAGCTGATGGGAACCAGTGAAGGAATTAAGGAAAGGAAGCTTCCAATCCCCATTCTTTTTAAAGTTTTTTATTATTATTTATTTAGAGAGGGAGAGAGGAAGGGAGCAAGGAAGAGGGAGAGAGAGAGAGAGAGAGAGAGAGAGAATCCCAAGCAGGCTCCATACTGTCAGTGCAGAGCCCAACATGGAGCTCGACATGGGGCTCGAGCCCACGAACCATGAGATCGTGACCTGAGCAGAAACCAAGAGTCAGATGTTTAACCAACTGAGCCACCCAGACACCCCACAATGCCTATTCTTTAGTCATCTATGGATGCCTGTTCTCATATTACTCAACCTTTCAAAGGGAACTTCCAAAACTGCTTCCCAAACCATATCCCATTCAAAATTGTCTTCTGAATCATTCAAGAGCCATCTAGAAGTGGGTAGAAAAAGCATTAAGCTATTGCAATAGTGTTTTTCTTAAGCATCACATGTGTTACAACATTGTTATGGGGCTATTCATGGTTTGAGCCTCCTCAATCAGGATTTAGAAAAGTCTAACATCTGAGATCCATGTAATGGAAGCAAAAAAGTTGAGTCCTTCAGTGAATCCATCTGCATCAGGTTCACCTACCATGCTTGGGTCTACTCCAGATCTAAGGGAAAAGATTCTCTGAGGTTGGGGGATAGAGATCTCCCTTCTTAAAACTAGCTCCAAGGTAATACTGTCATCAAAACTCAGCTCAGAAATTATATCTTCAAGGAAGACTTTTTTGAACATTCACCCAGGCTTGAGAACTGCCTCAACACTTCCTCTTATTTTATTCACTTTATCTGTCTCACCTGCAACATTGGTTTCCAAGAGGGCAGCAACTTTGTCTCCTTGCTCACTCCTGATCCCCAGGGTTTTGAACAGTGTTGATGACTTGAATGGGCAATTCTTACACACTCTAAACATAGACAGCCAGATCCTAGGGTTGAAGCTAGTCCAGAGTATGCATGGTCCTCCAAGGTATGGCTCCTGACTACCTCTCCCAACCTTCCCTACTTCAACTCTCTGCTTCACACTCAATACTCCGATAAGATTCAACTGCTTGTTGCTCTTTGCACACTCCCTTAATTCTCCGTGTTTTTGCTTAATTTGTCCTTTCTTATTCTGAACCCCTGTCACTATGTCCATTCAGACACTCCTCCATATACATGTCCATGCCACTCTCTGGAAAATTCCTTCTACTTCTTTTTAAGTTTCTGCTGAGGCATATTCTCCTTTCAGAACTCTCCTCTATTCCCACTACCCCAGAAAAATTTATTTTCTCTGCGATCAGTGACAGCCTATGCATATTTCCATCTTTGCCCTTAACACATTACTTAATAATCATGTTTGTCTTCCCCATTAGACTATGAACTAACTCCTTGATGACGCAGACCATATCTTTTTTATTTATCCCCAGTTTCTATCTCAATTTTTGGCACAGAATAGCCATTCAACAAATTACTATTTAACAAATGAATGAACAGACAAGCAAACACAGTCAAATGTACAGGCACAACTGTAAATTGAAACAGGAACATGTGCATCTGAACACTGCCCAAACTGGTAATTGAATTGGTGGATCCCAATAGGGTTTCAGAAGTTGAGGGCATTTATACATAAAACCAGTCATCTTATGAGATTGGCAAGGAATGTTAAGCCAGAAAGGACGAATAGGTTGTTACATTTAAACTAAGTGGAGAAGAAGCTGAGAATTCTAAGGCTTATTAACTAAGTCATAGCAAGAAAGTAACTCATAAGCCTGGGATCAGGTCAGGACAAGTGATTGGCCAAGATGGTAGTCAGAGAACATAGAGGGAAGTAAAGAAGGTGGGAAGAGAGGGGTCCAAGAGAAAGTCCAAAAGACAATGAGTCAGTCATGGTGACTTCTGGGTGAGTAAATTTTCAGCTGCTTAGTGAGCCTGTCATGGCATCTCAAAGTGACAGAGCTCCCTGGATAGGATCTGAAATAACTTGTCACTAAGTTCTAGTTTAAAGAAATGAAAATCATTTTGTGTTTTTGATTAAAAGTCCAGTGTTTTGGTTTCCTATTGCTGCTTTAACAAATTACCATAAACTTAGTGGCTTAAAACATCATGAATGTATTATCTCACAGTTCCAGAGAAGACTTAAAAGGATTGCTCAGGGCTAAAATTAGAATATCAGCAGGGCTATTTTCCTTCAGGAACCTTTAGAGGATAATTACTTGCTTGCCGGCTTCCTCTTTCTTTGTTTCATGGCTCTTTCCACCAATGGCCTTACCCTAACCTCTGCTTCCATCATCCACAAGTCCTTCTTTGGCTCTCTCATCTGATCTTCCGCCTCCTTCTTACAAGAATCCTTGTGATCACCTTGGGCCCACCCAGATCATTCAAGAGAATTTCCCTTTACTCAAGATCATAACGTAATCACATTTGCAAAGTGCCTTTTGCCATGTAAGGTAGCATATTTATGGGTTCCTGCATTAGGACATGAGCATTTTGGGAAGACTATTATTCTATCATATTCATCCAAAGGAAAAAAAAACTATTTTAAAAACTGAATCAGGTTTTGATGGAAACAGTAAGTACATAGCTCTAAACTTCCTGTCAGTGATAGGCAATCAAAAAAGTGACACAAAACCCTGAAAAGAAGGGGGTAGAGAAAGAAAAATTAGTATTGTGTAATAATTTATACTTTCAACTGATTTTTCCCAAGTAAAAATTTAAATGTAAATGTGATGCTGTCACTCCTAAAAGAAGATAACAATTGGACTCTGCTACCTGCTTTTTCACTGGCTATGTACCTCTGCTCTCTAGGTCCCCTCTCTGTGAGCAAGGACACACACCCCAAAACTGTAGGTGGTAACCAACTCATGTAGCACAGGGATTCAACCCAAGACATGAAAAGGAGGAAAGTCTGAGTTTTGTTGTTTTGTTTTGTTCTCTTTAAATAATAATAATAACAGCAAATGCTTTAAAAAGAATCTCTGGGTTTTATTAAAATTATTGAATATAAAGATAGAAAAGATTTGATATGCCTTACATGATCAAGATCGAGTATACATTTTCTTCCCAGCTGGGACAGAGACAGATTACAAACTCATTAGTAGATAGTGGCAGATGGTGCTAGTAGGGGTGAGTGCTGAATAAATCAGGACTGCAAAGGTGGGAGTTGTTGATGAAAGCAATATCATTTACCCTTCCTTCCAGCCACAAGAGAAGAAAAGTTATAAGCAAATAGCTGGTAACATTGGCAGACTCTTAATGTTTCCTTCATTTGTCTCTCTCTTTTCCTCTTTGGATAAAATGGAAAAGACGCAAAAGAAAAGTTCAGAGCTCTTTTCAAAGCCTTGGCTGAGGGTCTAATTTTTTTTAAGACAACTTAGTTTATCCCCATAAAGTTGTTCTCACTTTATCAAGTCAAGTTACTCAATTTCTAAAGTGTTGAGGACTTGGTTTGTTTAAAACAAGAAAGATATCTACATGTTTATCAGCACTAGAGAAGGAGCCCATAGAAAGAGCTAAAAATATAATCAAAGAGGAAATAACTTGATTCCTGGATACGTTTTTTTTTTAAATAATAGAAAAAAATCACCAGCACAAGAGTGAGGGGATCTGTGTTTCTCAGAAACTGGATGAGAGCAGAGATGACTCTATGAAACTTGATGAGGATGGGGAAAGGCAAGGCAAGTTCATCCATTAATTTCAGGGCAGAAGCAAAACAAAACAAAGCAGATGAGATATGAGGGCAATGATGAAGTTTTGGAACAGTCACTGAGAACCATCAGGATGGGGAGCTGTCCATATTATCAAACAGTTTTGAAGGCCATTCTGAGATCTGAGACTACCAATTTACAGAGGAAAAAAAAATCCACACAATTATATGACTTTTTCCAGTAGTCTAATGTAAAAGTAGACAAACTTGTTGGCTGGATTGATCCAAGTGTGAGGGTCTACAGGACGAATGGGATAAAAAACAGTGAGACACAGGGGTGCAGACCAAACAATCATTAAAGCTGAAGAAGAGTATGTGATAGGTGCAGGGGAGAGGCGCACTGAAACATGAAAAGGACAAGGCCACATTGAGCCTTGACTATAAGTACTCTGGCTACACAATGAACAATACAACTGAAGACTAGAGGCAGACAGACCATGAGGAAGCTATCACACTAATCCTAAAACAGAGATTACAAAGATCTGAACTGGCAAAGGTAGTATATTAGTTTCCTGTGGCGGCCACAATAATTTACCACAAACTGGATGGCTAAAGGCAACAGAAATGTATTCTTTCACTGTCTCACATTTCTGGAAACCATAAATTCAAAATCTTTCTTTGCCTCTTCCTGCCTTGTGTGGTCATCATTTCTTGACTTCTTTGACTGATGGCCACATCCCTCCAATCTCTGGCCACTGTCACCTTCACCTTCATATCACCTTCTCCTCCATGTGTCCATGTCTTCTCCTCCTGCCTTTCTTTTATAAGAACACTTGTCATTGGATCTGGAGTCCACCCAGAAAATCCAGGATAATCTCATGTCAAGAACGTTAATTTAATTATGTATGTAAAGACCCTTTTTTCCGTATAATGTAACAATCAAAAGTTCCAGGGATCTGGATATGAACATATATTTTGGGGACCACAATTCAACCCATTATAGGTAAAAATTGTGAAGAGGGAGAAACAAATCTGAGAACTATTTGAGAGGTACAGTCGGCATAATTTGATGTTTGATTGGCTGTGGGAGGGAAGGGGAGAGAGGAGTCAAGAATAACTTTTAACTGGCCACCCGAATGATACTACCTACTGAGATAGGAAACATGGACAGGGGTGCCTGAGTGGCTCAGTCAGTTAAGCATCTGACTTCAGCTCAGGTCATAATCTCATGGTTCGTGAGTTCGAGCCCCGTGTAGGGTTTTGTGCTGACAGCTCAGAGCCTGGAGACTACTTCATATTCTGTGTCTCCCCCTTTGTATTCTCCCCCATTCGCTCACTCTCGCTCTCTCTCAAAAGTAAATAAACATTTAAAAATTAAAAAAAAAAAAAAGAAAACATGGACATAAGAAACCACTGAATGAAGAATATGGCTTCCCTTTAAACATGCTGATTTTGAGGTACCCATGAAACATCTAGATGGAGATATTCAGCAGATAGCAGGACCTATGCAACTGACTCAAATGAGAGAGCTGGTCTCAAAAAAGCGATTAGGGAGCTTATGAGCATAAAAGCGGTAATTCAAAACCTCATAGAGAAACAGATTCTTAACTATGGAGAACAAATAGCATTGCCAGAGGAGAGGTGGGTAGGATTAAGAGTACACTTACCATGGTGAGCCCTGAGACATGTATTGAATTGTTAAATCACTATATTGTACAGCTGAAACTAATATAATACTGTATGTTAACTACACTGGAATTAAAATAACAAAACTTTAAAAATAAAAACCTCAAAGAGGATAGTATTGTTCAAAAAAAAATAATAGGTGACAAGAATTACAGAGGATAGAAATGGACACCTGGCAGTTTAAGGGGAGACAAGGGAGGAGCAGCCATGAAAGAGACCAAAAATGAATGGTCAAACAGGTATGAATAATTCCAAGAAGATGTAGTATCCAGGAGCCAAGAGAATAGTTTCGGGAAGTGGGAGGAAATAAGCAATGTCAAATGCAGGAGAGAGGGCAAGTGAGGAAAGTGTTGAAGCAGATGACAGAGGGGGAGATGTATCATGTGGGTGTCCAGATGAAAAGCAGTCCAGACAATGAGAAAACACATATAAAAACCATGAATATTAGGCATGCTCAAAGAACAAGGAGGCCAGTGTGGTTGGAACAGAGTGAGCAAGAGAAGTAAGTAAAGGACTGAGAGGTAACAGGAGTCCTGGTCCTATAGGTCCTTTCTGGCCATTGTAAAGAGTTTGGCTTTTGTTTGGAGTGAATATGAGAAGTTATCAGAGGGGTTTCTGCAGAGGAGTGACATGATCTGACTTCTGTTTTAACAAGGCCACTTGGGCAACTATGTGAGAATAAGAGACAAGGCTCCAAAGACCTACTGGAGACAGACTGTAAAAGGAAAGATGTAAGTAAGGAGATAGTTTAGGAGAGAGTACTGCAACATCTCAACAAGAGATTATGGCAGCTCGGACCAAAAATCATATTCTTCCACATGTAAATAGTGGGCCTGCTCTACAAATAAAACTTCAAGGTACAGACCTAGTCCTGTATTCCAACCAGATGGCCTACCTTAAGCCTCTTCTATAAAATAATTTTGATGCAGCCACTGTGTAGGATGCTTTGAGGAGCACTAAAGTGCAAAGTACAAAAGTGAGAACAAGAAATAAGACTCAAAATATATGTTGAAGACAGATTGTAGAGATCTAGGAAAGAAACCAAACTACTTCTGAAAAATCTCACTTGGCTGTCTTACAACATATTGCATTGCACACTACAAACTTGTAAGTACACATATGTTTCTCCCATAATTCACCATAAAACCCAGTGATTCATTCCTCAGCAAGAAAGATCCTGGAAAAGTTTGATTAAATTGAAGCCACTAGTGCTGCATCAGTGCTGAAAAATTCATGCTCAAGAGGAAAAAAAGTTAAAGGTGTTCTTCATTAGACTATGAGCCAACTGCACATTCTCAATATCCCCCCCATATCAGGAATTGCAATTAATATTGTGAAATAATGCAGCAAATTGAATAGCATTGCTTCACAAACTCTCTGGGTGTTGTATGAGACATTTAAAGGGTCAGAGCTTGGCAATAGCTTAGCACTATGCGGAAATGACCAAGGGATATGCTCTACCTTTGGAGCCTCTCAGTCACTCAGGAAATTCTGAATTAAGGGAACAAGCTATTGCACATACAAACTGTATTCACTCTGAAATTTATTAGTGTTGCTCCAGCATCTTCTATTCAAATGCAGCCAGATTCTCTCCCATGGGCATATGATTTCCACTGAATCCAGGAGGAATTATGCCAATCTCAGAAGAGTACAATTGTTTCTTCCGCACTTGACAGCAAAACTAACATTTTAATGCTGAAAATAAACATGCACATCCCAGCATTCTTTCATCCAGAAACATGTTGCACCTGAAGGTTTGATTTCCAGATCAGCTCACAAATGTTTGTTTAATCCACACTGTTCCTAAAATACTTTATAAACAGTGCCCTTGGACTTACCAACATGAGAACTTTGTTTCTGTTGATTTAATGAATATTTTTGCAACACTGGTTGCATGCCAATCATTGTGCTTGTACTGGGATTTCAGAGTTGTAGAATACAGAGAACACAGTTCTTGCCCTCAAGGGCTCACCTTGGACATGGTGATGACTATTTAGATGCAACTCTAAAAGCATGAAACATGACAGAAAAAACTGATGAGCTGGACTTCATTAAAATTAAAATTTTTTTTCCCTATAAAAGGCAATGTCAAGAAAATTAGAAGATGAGCCACAAACTGGGAGAAAATATTTGCAAAAGACATTTTATAAAAGCCTGTTATCCAAAACCCAAAGATCTTTTAACACTCAACAATAAGAAAATAAATCACCTGATTAAAAAGTGGGTCAAAGACCTTAACAGACACCTCACCAAAGAAGATATACAGATGGCAGGGGCACCTGGGTGGCTCAGTCGGTTAAGCATCTGACTTCAGCTCAGGGCATCATCTTGCTGTTTGTGGGTTGAAGTCCCGCATTGGGCTCCGTGCTGACAGTTCAGAGCCTAGAGCCTGCCTCGGATTCCGTGTCTCCCTCGCTCTCTGCCCCTCCCCTGATCACTCTCTCCCTCTTTCTCTCTCTCTCAAAAATAAACATTAGAAAATTTTTTAAAAGATACAGAGATGGCAAATAAGTATATGAAAGATGCTCCACATCATATGTCATTAGGAAAATGCAAATTCAAACCAATGAGATATGACTACACACCTATTAGAATGGCCAAAATCTAGAACACTGACAACACCAATGCCAACAAGGATATGGAACAATAAGAACTCTCATGTGTAGCTGGTGAGAATGCAAAATGGTATAATCACTATAAAAGTTTGGCAGTTTCTTACAAAACCAAACATTTTCTTACCATACAATCCGGCAATCACACTCCTGGGTATCTACCAAAAGAAGTTGAAAACTTACTTCCACACAAAAACCTGCACACAGATGTTTATAGCAGCTTTATTTATAATTACCAAAAATTGGAAGCAACCAAGATACCCTTCAGTAGGGGAATGGATAAATTATGGGAAATCCAGACAATGAAATATTATTCAGTGCTAAAAAGAAATGGTCTTTGAAACCATGAAAAGAAATTGAGGAACCTTAAATACATATTACTAAGTGAAAGAAGTATGATTCCAATTATATGACATTCTGAAAAAGTCAAATCTATGGAGACAGTAAAAAGACCGGTGGTTGCCACAGGTCAGGAGGAAAGAAAGGATAAATAGGTAGAGCACAAGTAATTTTTAGGGCTGAAAAAATACTCTGTATGATATTGTAATGATTATAACATAATACATGTCATTAGACATTTGTCCAAACCTATAGAATATATAACACCAAGCATGAACGCTACGTTCACTATGGACTTTGGGTGATTACAATATGTTGGTATAGGTTCATCAATTATAACAAATGTACTACTCTGGTGAGGGATGTTGATAATCAAGGAGGCTATGTATGTGTAGGGGCAAGGATATATGGGAAATCTCAGCAGATTTCACCCAATTTTGCTAAGAACCTAAAATGACTCTAAAAAAAATAAAGCCTTCTAAAAAAAATGTTAAAGACATACAAAAGCAATTCAAAACAAACAAAAAAAAAAGCAACACATAAGACCAATAAACAAATTTTAATCTCAATGGTTTTTTAAAAAAATTTTGTTAATGTTTATTTTAAGAAAGAGAGACAGAGCAGAAGCAGGGGAGGAGCAGAAAGAGAGAGGGAGACACAGAATCTGAAGCAGGCTCCAGACTCTGAGCTGTCAGCACAGAACCCGACACAGGGTTTGAACCCACAAACCACGAGATCATGACCTGAGCCGAACGTTTAACCACCTGAACCACCTAGGCACCCTCTCATTAAAAGCTTTAAATGCAAAGTCACATAACATGCCACTTTTTCATCCCAGATATGGAAAAGGTAAGGAAAAAATGGTCATTGTCATACATTCCTGGTGACAGCATCTATTGATGCAACATTTGACAAGACAATTAAGCAAGTCATATCAAATACCTTTAAAAGGTGCACAACTTTTGACCCAGTGATTTTATTTCTAGGAATTTATCCCAAGTAAATAACTATGCACATGCACAAAAATGCATACACAAGAATATCTTAGTAGCAAAACATACAGATACACAATAAAGAATTAAATGAAGCATAGTGTGCCCAAACAATAAAATGCTGTGAAATCCTTAAAATTGACACACTAGAAGAAAACTTAATTATTGAAAGATTTACACTAACATACACCAAAGATATAAATGGGAAAATATTATCCACTAAAAGATTAACAGTGTTAGGATTATGGGATTTTTATTTTCTCCTTTGTGTTTGTCTGTTTGTCCTAAATTTTCTGTAATAAGCATGGGCTGCTTCTGAACAAAAATATTTTTTAATGTTTATTTATTTTTGAGAGAGAGAGAGCAGGGGAGGGGCAGAAAGAGCGGGAAACAGAAGATCCAGAACAGGCTCTATGCTGACAGTAGAGAGCTCGATGGGGGGTCGAACTCATGAACAGTGAGATCATGACCTGAGCCAAAGTCAGACAATTAACTGACTGAGCTACCCAGGGGCCCCTGAGAAAAAATGTTTTCATTGTTTGATCCCCTCTTCAAAAAAACCTACTGAAAAGAAATAAATTTCCTACCTTGTGTTAGGCACTTTGAACAAACTATCTCTGATCCTTAGTATTGTATAACAAAGTAGCTGCTATCTCTGCATTTTCAGTGAAAAAAAACTGAACAAGGCAGTAGTAAGTTTCCTAACACGACTCAGCTTCTGTGATGGTTAATTTTATGTCATCTTTATTGGGCCATTAGGCACCCAGATTAAACATTATTTCTGGGTGTGTCTATGAGGGACATTTCCCAATGAGAGTAGTATTTTAATGGATGGACTCAGTGATGTAAATTCCCCTCCCCAGTGTGGAAGGGTCTGAATAGAAAAAAGCAGAGGAAGGAAGGATTTGCCCCCTTTCTGGATGCTTGAGCTGGGACTTCTGTCTTCTCCTGCCTTTGGACTGCGACGTATACCATTGACTCTTAGGGTTCTCAGGCCTTTGGAGCTACACCACTGGCTTTCCTGGGTCTCCAGCTTGCAGATGGCAGATGGTGAGCCAATTTCTCATAATAAATCTAGATAGATAGACAGATCAATCAATCTATAAATCAGTCCTATTGGCTCTGTCTCTCTGGAGAATGCTAATACAGATAGTAAGGAACAAGGCCAGGATACAGCCTAGAACTTCAGCTATTACTATTCACAATGTCCAGCTGTCTTTAAGACTACTGCATCAGCCATCAAAACTTTTCCACAGTAGTGACAGCACTGGGTTCTAACCACCATTGGCCCAAAATTTAAAAATTGCTGGGCGCTTGGGTAGCTCAGTCGGTTAAGCATCCGACTTCAGCTCAGGTCATGATCTCACAGCTCATGGGTTTGAGCCCCACACAGGGCCCTGTGCTGACAGCTCAGAGCCTGAAGCCTGCTTTGGACTCTGTGCCTCCTTCTCTCTCTGCCCCTTCCCTGCCCATTCATTCCCCACCTCTCTCTCTCTCTCTCTCTCTCAAAAATAAATAAACATGAAAAAATTGCTAAAGCAGGCAAGAAGCCAATAAGGGTTTAGAAGCAATAGTATTAAAAATAGGCTTCTATCCAAGGATCTATATAAAGTACTATAAGCTGCACAGAACAAAGGAATCAGATGGGGTTACTTCCTCTGAAAACTTCAATAACACAATCTTTAAACGTAGAGAAAAATCCATCAAAACCCAAGATTTAATAAGTTTGACACACACAGTGGAGGATCACACCACATGCTTCACTCCTTCAAAAATGTTGATTATAATTATAACTATTCTATATACTACTTCTCAGTCTCATTTCCTACCTCCACTTAGAAGCATAGAAACATCAAAGTCAGGACAATGCTACCTGTCATAGTCTATAGGTCATCCTTCACATTACCAGCTTCAGAAGCTTTGGGAATTCTCCTAAATCATTTGCTTCCCTCAATAATTTCATTAGGGCTTCTTGACTATATTGATATATTCAACCTTGAAATAATGAGTTCCATAATTTATCACTCTCTGAATGGGCAGCATTATCTTCCATAATTTTCTTCAAGCTATATAAAGTTTCCCCATTATTCTAGTGTAGAGAGCATTGCAAGAAAAGTCTATATTTTGTGTTAATTATTATTTCAAACTTCAACCTTAATTTTAGTCTTTCTGTAGTCTTCCACCAAAAGAAATTCTCATTACAACATACCCTGCCAGGCACTATGTTGCTTTTTTTTATTATTATAACAGTCCTATTAGAACCTTATATTCTGAATTTGTTGGTGCTTAAGGAAAACAGCTTTGCCTGTAATTCATTGTGCCCTGACCTTATGACACCAACTTATACTTGGCCAATTAGGGACAAGGCCAAACTGCATTATTCTTAGGTCTATTCAGTTAATAAATGACACATTTCTTTCATATAATCTTTAACAAGAACTCATAAATTGCATTCATTATGCCCCAAGAGATGAGGTACCAACGGTAATTCAGGTGGGTACATCTGAAAAGATTTGTCAGTTTCCTATTCCATTCTAGCCAGATTTTTTGGAAAACATTGGGAAAAGACTGAAATTTCCCACCAGCCTGAGACTTCATGCAAGTTTTTACAACATTAACTGGAAAAAACAAGATTCCCAACATGGCACCCAACAGACCTCGGCACATAAAATCAATAAGCACTGTGAGTCACTGCAGCAGGCAGATGTTCTTTATGGAACCTCAAAAGCCAAACAAAAAAACGACGTTGCTGAATCCATTATGGAAAAGAACGGATACCAAGTCTCAATAATACTCTAATTCCATGGCATTTGAGTGTCTTGAAAGCCTGGCAAGTGTTCATAAACGTTTTATAATGCTTGTGGTCTTGAAGCAATGTCTGAATTCTTTCCAATGGAGTGAAAATTGCTTCTGTTGTCCTTGGAAGTACTGCTGCCACACTACCAGTTGCAAACTCAGACGTAGGGATATGCTCTCAGAGACGACAAGATAAGGCCTCATACAGGCCAAACCTAAGTGCCAGTATAGTTGTCTTCTGCATCGGTAGGGGGAAGGAATCCACAGTACAAGTTTTGAAAGCCATCCCTCCTGAACTGAAGCACTGCATCCCAGGTTTTGATTCCACACAGCTGCTGCCGAGAGAGGACCTTCTGAACCGGAAATGGGATTGCTACATGAAAGCTGCACAGCAGCCACACAAATAATGCTTCATTTCACCAACATTTGCAGCATAAGGTGACGGATCTTGTTTTGAAAATGTTAGGACTGGCAGCCTCTTTTCATGAGCTTCTGAATCCACCATGTTGCTTGAGATCTTTCTTACTCGGGGCACCTACGTGGCTCAGTCAGTTGAGCATCCAACTTTGGCTCCAGTCATGATCTCCCAGCTTGCAGTTTGTGAGTTCCAGCCGCACACTGGGCTGGCTGCTGTCAGCCTGTCAGCGCAGAGCCTGCTTTGGATCCTCTGTCCTCCTCTCTTCCCTTCCCCCGCTTGCACTCCCTCAAGAATAAACATTAAAAAAATAAAAGATCTTTCTTACTCAAGAGGGATTTCTTTAACCCACTGCAGCGGGCTGAACCCATTGCAGCAGGCCCCCAGCTCCATGCCCTGTCGCCAGCAGCCCACAGGTGGGCAAGCCCACAAGCCCTCATCTACATTGCTTTTCACACTTGGAGCAATTGGCATACGGATATATCATATAGTCAGCTTTATATCAGAAGCCTAAAAAATTGTTCCCGGAAAACTTACAAATTGGAAAAAGGAGCACAATCTTTAGATGAATTTTCCAAAAATCATTTAAGTTATTCCAAATATTTATAAAAACCTTTCTCAACGATGTCAACCAAAACTCACTGCAAGAGGCTGTGAATTTGAGATGAAGATAATTTCTCTTCCTCTAAGTTGATTCAAAGAGAGGAATGGAGAAATTAGAAAGATAAAAATATCTTAAAACGGTAGTGGAATCCTGTATTCCATACACTGAGTCAAATGCTTTAAGACTCGTTATAGAGTTCCCAGTTTACTTGATTTACTTAGAGTTTAGGAAGTTCTCCACAGTACGGAATATAATTGTGTCTCATTTATTGTGGATTAGGTATAGTGTAAAATTTGTGGTCATTTGATAAGGGAAACCAAGTCCATTGACAGGAGTCTAACCTCTTTGGTGCAAAATAAGAATATTTCATTATTTTGATTTTCATCCCCCTTTTACCATGACAGCAATCTCTGTTAGCAATACCACCTATACTACACTTCTACTTCTACTCTCTCTTTCCTACCCCACAGCCAATACGAGTTAACTAGATTCCCTTCAAAGAGAAGAGATTCTAACACTAAAACAAAACTCTCACTCCTATAGAAACCCTCACTTAAAAAACAAAAACTTAAAGAATTTTCCAAAAGTGTAAAAGCTACCAGCAGCTGCTCTGTTTCATAATACAAGATAATGTTCATGTGGAAAAACTGGGTGAGAATCCAGGAAGCATCCAAAGTGATTGTCTTTGTGAAGCAAACATCTGTGTTGATGGGAAATTAAGACATACGCACACATCTGTATTCAGATGTCAAACACAATTCCCAAGGGAAGCATTAGAATTCCACTAGTTTTTTGGAAAAAAAATAATAAAGATCTCCTAAGCTTTGCAAAATTTTGTACAATAGCAGTCAAATGCAACTATACCAGACTAGGTCTTTCATCTGTATGTTCTGGGAAATAATTAGGAGAATTGGAACTGATTGTTGTAAATTCTTTTTAATAATTTGAGCATCTTCACCAACTCCTACACTGAGCCTACGATCCTTCTGTGCCACCAATGCCAGTCATGGAATTTGTTTATGATGACAGTTTCTTTCCTAGTCTAGTCATTGATTTTTCCATTCTACAACACACTTAGTCATGAATGTTGTTTATATACTCAGTTACAGAAACATTCCCGCACACCATGAGCAGTGGGGGCTGTCACTCATGTGCCACTACCTTGAAAAAATACACATCTCTTCCCCCCATTCTCATTCTCCCTTCCAAGGATAGCTCACAGTGGAAAGATTACTTCACCGGTTTTATAAAATGTACTGGAGAATCCCACTTCCTAAAGGAACCACACCCTTGTCGTCAGAAAAAGAGAATACTGGGGAAACACAAAAATAAGAAAATGATGGGGCGCTTCAGTGGCTCAGTTGGTTGAGTGTCCAACTCGATTTCAGCCCAGGTCATGATCTCACAGTTAGTGAGACTGAGCCCCTGCATGAGGCTACACACTGACAGCAGGAGCCTGCTTGGGATATTCATTCATTCTCTCTCTCTCTCCCTCTCTCTCAAAATAAATAAATAAAAACTTTTTTAAAATAAGAAAGTGATATATGTGAGCCTATCCCAACTCCTTTTGAAGATCAGCCCCCTGAGGGCAGAAAATATTTCTTCTTGGTGTTTCTTCTGGTACCAAGTTGCCTATGCAAGTGAATTCACCAAAGAAACTAATGATGAAACCCAAAAAGCGTTCTTAGTATTCCCTCTATTTTTAGTGTCTTTCAATAAAACTACCTTTTAAAAAAGAAAGAGATAAAGGAGCAAGGATAAATAGGGTGAAGAAGCAAAGTAGCACTTTACAAACCCCCATCTCCAAGCCTCAGAGACAACCCACAAGGTACATATTCTTATGCTTATTTTGTAATTTTTTTAATGTTTATTTGTTTCTGAGAGAGAGAGAGAGAGAGAGAGAGAGAGAGAGAGAGACAGCCTGAGCAGCGGAGGGGCAGAGAGAAAGAGGTAGACACAGAACATGAAGCAGGTTTCAGGCTCTGAGCTGTCAGCACAGAGCCCAAGGTGGGGCTCGAATCAGGAGCTGTGAGATTATGACCTGAGCCAAAGTCGGATGCTCAACCAACTGAGCGGCCCAAGCACCCCTCTTATGCTCACTTTTAAAATGAAGAGTTTAAGGCTTATAAAAGGAGGTAAGGGGCTCCTGGGTGGCTCCGTCGTTTGAGTGTCTGACTTCAGCTCAGGTCATGATCTTGTGGTTCATGAGTTCAAGCCCCGCAATGTGCTCTGTGCTGACAGCTCAGAGCCTGGAGCCTGTTTCAGATTCTGTGTCTCCCTCTCTCTCTGCCCCTCCCCCAACTCGTGCTCTGTTTCCCTTTCTCTCAAAAATAAACACCAGAAAAAAACATTTTTAATGAAATAAAATAAAATAAAAGGGGGTAAGTTGTTTGTGGCACACAACTAAAAATTGTCAGAGCGAAGTTTCAAATTCACTGATGAGTACCTAGAATTTAGCATTTATATATTGCCAGGTAAGTACAGAGTTTTTGGCAATTGATCCTGAATGGAAAAAAAAAAAAAAAAACAAAAAAACAAAAAAAAAAAACAAAAAAAAAAAAAAACACTACTATCATCTCAATATCTGATAAAGTTAGTGTAGTCGAAACCTCATCTTAGCCAGAAAGCAATCTTAGGAGAGCATCCATAAAATTTCTTAAAACTTAAAAAGTTTGTTTTTTTTATTTTTTTAATGTTTATTTATTCTTGAGAGAGACAGACAGACAGACAGAGCATGAGCAGGGGAGGGGCAGAGAGAGAGGGAAACGCAGAATCTGAAGTAGGTTTCAGGCTCTGAGCTATCAGCACAGAACCCAACGTGGGGCTCGAACTCATGAGCCGAAGCCAAAGCCAGAAGCTTAACCGACTGAGCCACCCGGGCACCCCAAAACTTAAAAAGTTTTAAGCAACACAACTTCCTGATGAGTCCTTTGTAATAACTACAAAATGGGTATATAATGAAGCAAATTGTTTTATAAGGTTATTGCCTACAAACTAGTAAAGAGTTGGAGGACTGTATTAGTTTTCTATTGCTGAGTAATAAATTACCACAAATTTAACAGCTTTTTAAAAATACCACTTATTAATGCACAGTTTTGTAGATCAGAAGTCCAGCATAGTATGCCTGGGTTCTCTACTCGTAGTACTACAAGGTTGAAATAAAGGTGTTGGGCACCTTGTCTGGGGCTCTGAGGAAAAGTCCACTTCCAAATTTATTTTTGTTGTCAGAATAATTCACTTCCTTGCAGTTGTAGGACCGAGGTCCCCATTTTCTAGATAGTTGATGCCAACCCAGAGAAGACTGACTGCGTTTGAATGGTTATGTGTTTAGGTCAGGCGCACCTGGATAAAGTCAACCGTGCCATGTAACATGACCTAATCACAGGAGTAAAATTCCACAAATTCTGTCTGGGGAATTAGGGAGAACATATATAGCAGAGGCAGGGGTAAAAAGTCTTGGGAGCCATCCTAAAATTCTGGTAGGAAGTGGACAGATTGAAAGTAGTATATCTGACATGTTGAGCAAAAGAAACCAAACACGAAAGAGTACATACTGTTCTATTCCATCTATATGAAGTTCAAAATAGGCAAAACTAACCAGTGCTGTCAGATAAAGTCAAGTAGTGGTGACCCTTAGTGCCAAACAACAGTATATAGGAAAAAAAGGATTTATTCATTCAACAAGTACACATTGAATGCCTCTCAAAGCTAAATAAAGTGAATTTCATGGCAATCAAGATAAGGCCTCTGTCCTCAAGTAGCTTAAAAATCTATCAGGGAAGGGCGCCTCGCTGGCTGAGAGCATGTGACTCTTGATCTCAGGGCTGTGACTGTGAGCACCATGTTGGGGGATGGGGTAGAGATTACTTTAAAAAATAAAATCTTTTAAAAAGGTAATCTATCAGGGAAAACAGAGACTAAGAGTCTACAGACTAAGAAGCTAATAAATAAATATTTACCATGAATTGTGATAAGCCTCACACATGGAAAAATAGGAGGCACTCTGAGAACACAGAGTAGAGGAACACAAAGTAGTTTAGGGGGCCAAAAAGTGATATTTAAACCAAGACCCGAAAAAATTTAGGTAGGCAAAGAAGGGGTAATACTTGACTTGGTGACACTGGTTGATTGTGAACTGATCATCACTTACCTGTAAGACATGACTATCTAGAGGCCATATAGTCTCTGTCTCCATCATTATGAGAACAGTGTGAGGAACAATGGAAGCACTAGCACTGCTCTACACTATGCTGGCCAAACAATTCCTTTAATGCTATGACATTATCAGTTCTAGACATTCTTCCACCAAATGAATACTGACAAGGTAGAGAGTGACTTGAAGGTAACCATTGCCACAGCATAGAAGCTTGAATCAGTGTGAAAAGAGCATGGCAAAACAGCCCAGTGGCTTCATGTTCAGGTTCTGGAATCAGACTGCCTGGGTTGTAATCCTAACTCCATCACTTGCTGTGTGTGTCCTTGGTCATTCACCTTCTGCAAGCCTCAGTTTCCTCATCCCTAAAATAAGGCAATAATGTAAAAATTGCCAAGTAATTAAAGAGTAGCTTCTTTAAGAAATACAGGTGTCTTCAGGTGGAAGATGTTTTAGACTCCTTCTGCGTAAGTTATGGTGCTGGTACATTTTGAATGCATATGAGGAAGAACTCTTCTCCTGCCACTCTGTCTGACTCACCAGCCATACCCAATTGTCATTGCCCAAACACACAAAGCTCACTTCAATGCCTATACATTTTTCCAACTTGTTCCTTTCCTCTGGCATGTCCTACCTACTCTTGTTTCATCAAACAGTTTCTATTCATCCTCCAGAGTCTCAGCTCATGCATTGCCTTGCTGATGAAGATGTTACTGTCTGTACAAGACAGAACTGGGTGATCATTTGTCCATGATCTCAGAGCACTCTGAATATATCTATTTCAACATGCAAACTGTACCATAGTTGCTTATTCATGCATTCATCTCTCATTGTTATGAGCCTCTTGAGGGGTAAGACTGTACACAGCACTTGGACCATGGTAGGCAGTAAAAATGTTCACTGAAAGAACTGAATGAATGAATACTGATGTAATTGGCAATAAATTCCTGCCACCAGTAATATTTAAACAAAGACTATCAGGCATATACAGAGAGTATTGGAGTGTCTGACACTCAACTTGCTAATCACTGAACAGGACCCTCCAAACCTGAGAGTCCTTAGTGCTAGATGAAGAAAACTAAATCACAAGGGCAGAGAAAAGGAAAAGTTGTATGTTCAGGGAATAGCAAGTGCCTCTGTTTGCCTGAGCAAGAGAGGACAGGATAGAGACAGGTCTGCAGCAAGAAAGTGATGGCACACACAAAAGAGTAAAGAACAATTATTTAATAAAGCCACTACTTGAGGGATGCCTGGGTGGCTCAGTCAGTTGGGCGTCCGACTTCAGCTCAGGTCATGATCTCACGATTCATGGGTTCGAGCCCCACATCGGGTTCTGTGCTCTCAGCTCAGAGCCTGGCACCTGTTTCGGATTCTGTCTCTCTCTCTGTCTCTCTTTCTCTCTCTCTCTCTCCCTCTCTCTCTCTCTCTCTCCTCCTCCTCCTCCTGGCTCGCACTGTCTCTCTCTCTCAAAAATAAATAAACATTCAAAAAAATGTAAAGGTACTACTTGATAGCGGTGGGCAAGGTAAAGTGCCCATCATGGGATGATAAATCTTGCAGAGCCTAGCAATAGCAGACAGCTGATTTCCACCCATGGTTCCAACAGGGCTAGGGGAAGCAAGTAGAGTTACCAGAACACTGTAAAAATGGATTGATTTGATGTGAGTTCTGGCCTAAGTAGAAGAACAGGACTTGGTCTCTGCCAAAATCAGAGTTCTACAGAAAGAGAGAAGGGAAGAATAAATATTTAGGCATCCCATCACCTTCCAATATCCTTTCAGTGCCAGCCAACAGCCAGACACAACAAAAATCTGGACAGCAAGGAAGTTCAGGGGAGGCAATCTATAGAAGTCAGCCTTCTGAACTCCAGAGTAGGTCAGAGAATGAGTAACAGTAGACTAATGGTGTGAACATCATTTGGTGAGCCCTCAGAGTCTAGGGTTTGGGGGTGACATGATCCAGGCTTCATCTGAGGATGTTTAGTCTAGTGGCTGTAATCAGAATGAACTCTGAATGGGGAGAGGGAGATGGAGGCAGGGAAACAAACTAGGAAATCACTGTAATGGCTCAAGCAAGGCGGGGAGGAACATAAGCAAGGGGACGCACTCACTATTCATATCAGCCCCTTGGATGGCTCTTGATTCTCCAGCAGGTTGCACAATCCCTGGGCTGTTTACCCTCCTTGCAAGCAGCCCACCAAGTCACAGAGGTGGAAAATAAAGGTCTCCAAACTGAGAAAATGTTTCTGGTGTATACCTTTCAGTCTCCCCCTGATATTCACTTTCTCTCCTTTGCTTTGTGTCTATATATACTGAGCAGAACTAGAGGAAACTAGCCGCAGCAACTGGAGGTCACAGAGCAGAGGGCAGTAACTGAGCTTCTTACCACAAAACGCCCCCCCCCCCACCCAAAAAAAATGAATAGAGATCCACAGGAAGAAAGCCCTGCTTGATTATTAGTCACCATTTCTCCCAAACTGTGACATCTTAATGCTTCTCTGGCTATCCTCCCTCTCTTCATACAGTGACCAAATCCATCCTTCCTGCCTTCTCCCTCCCAAAAACTATCTTCCTTGGGCCCTATCTCAAAGGGACTCATTCTCAGATATTACATTCAAAAGCTATCTGACAACATTTTCTACAACTAGATCAGCACAGAGATGACTAGAAGAAGCTTCATGTGACTCTATAACATACTCTGTAACTCTTGTCTTTCTGCATGAGCAGATGTAGATTCCTTCTTCCAGTGCCACTATATCTTATCTCCAACCCAGCATGCATCACACATCAGCACCCAGCCATGTGGGTGCAGCCAGAGTAGGCACCTGATAGTTCCTTTTACAAGGCAGATAGGAAATGGCTCTGGTTTTATTTTTTGTTTTCTGTTCAGAATGAGACTCTTTTTATTAGTAATATTATTATGCAAAGTTTCCTAAAATAAAAAGAGCCAGTAACTACTTTAGTCCTTAGCTGTTTTCTGAGACACTATGCAGCAAGGCCTCACTGGATTGGGATTTACTTCTTTTCTCCACTGCCTAATTAGAAGCTTATCTCTGCTAAGAGGATTACTTACAATACAGTATCACTGAGCACATGGGGAGCCTTTAAAGATTTGTTCTTCTCTCAACAAACTCCTTGCCACGCTTTTCAAAATCAAAGTGTGGAAGGAAGAAACATCTGAAAAAGAAAAAGGCTGAGTTACCACACACCTAGAAGCTTTTCCCCTACTGACTCATTACTATTTTCATTAGCAACATGAATCAACAATTCCCGATAAATAATTTCTATTCTCAGACAGAAGGGTAAAAATAATACAAAGCAGCAACACAACATGTGTGTGTGTGTGTGTGTGTGTGTGTGTGTGTGAGAGAGAGAGAGAGAGAGACAGAGACAGAGACAGACAGAGAGAGACTGTGCTCCCTACACACATACACACACACACACACACAAAAGTACACACTCATTCTTTCTAACTGGTCCTAAAACAATCCTGTTTGCACGATTAGAACTGCATTTGAGGATGAGCACTGGGTATTGTATGGAAACCAATTTGACAGTAAATTTCATATATTGAAAAAAAAAACGCATTTGAGTCAGAGTTCTTAGAACAAATGAAGAGTTCATGAGAATCTCCCATGCCACCTGTCTGTCTACTCCCAAGGATAACAGGAATACCAGATGGTCCATCCATTAGCTTTTGCTTAGATTCAGGGCTGTTGTGGAGACAGTCAGATGCCCCTAAATGGAAAAGCAAGGCCAGTTGAAGGCCAAAGTGGCAAGAAACCACTTAGAAACCATGTGTGCCCTTGAAACAGTAAATAATACTGTGTGGATTCAACAATTCATTTTGTTGATGAACCTAGGACACATTTATCTTACCAAAAATTTGTCTTTGTTTTCAGACATCCTTTTATTTTTTATTCTTTATTTTTTTAATGTTTATTTATTTTTGAGACAGAGAGAGACAGAGTATGAACGGTGGAGGGTCAGAGAGAGAGGGAGACACAGAATCCGAAACAGGCTTCAGGCTCTGAGCTGTCATCACAGAGCCCAACACAGGGCTCAAACTCATGGACCACAAGACATGACCTGAAGCAAAATCGGACGCTCAACCAACTGAGCCACTCAGGCGCCCCCACACATCCTTTTAAAAACCAATTTTAATGACGCTTTCTTTAATTCTCTATTTGTATCCAGATCTGTTTTCCATACAAAGAGCTACACAAACAAATTATTGGAATCATTACCCTTGATGTAATCTAAGTCTCTTTTATTTGACTATGTTTTTTCTTGACTTTCAGATAAACACATGGCAGTTGCCTTCCCAGTGGAGCCCAGTGCAAAAGGTGGGGGTATGGCCCAAAGAGGTCTAAGATATAGCAGTCTCCTCAGAATGGGTGGGAGATGTCGCCACAGGTAAGAGATGGTTGGTTAGGGCTGCATGGATCTGTGCTGCTACAACCATCATCCAGGCATTTGCTCTTTCATCTTCTGATGGGTGGTTCTTGGCTGTTGGCTTAACTTTCAGAAAGCATTCCACTTTCCCAAGCCTCATGGACAAGCTCCTGCTTTTGCATCTTATTTTCTCTAGCAGAAAGGAAAGGAATCCGTACTGGAAAGCTCTGAGAATAGGGGAGAGTGAGTAAATGGCTTTATTTTCCTCCCTCTGGTGGAACATAAGTTCTTGAAGGGCAGGAGCAGAGGAGAGGTGGTGCGTTACAAATTATTAATGTACTAAAATAATCCAATCATAGGAGTATCAGGCTTCTTTTCAAATCAAACCCTGGCTTTTCTGAGGAGGAGGAGAATATGAGCAGTCTGTTGAAAACTTTCTTGGTTTTCAACAAAACATCATTATGTTTCGCTTTGTTTTGTTTTTCAAAAAACATAATTTTCCTGGCTGTGATATGAAATGTTTCATTTTATCAGCTGTGTTAGGCAGTTCAGCTATGGCTATAAATGTTCTCTGGCTTTTGTCATTAGAATGAGTTGTTCAAGTGCACGGTACTCAAAGATGATGTCCTCAAACCATTACAAGCAAAATTCTTTCATCCTTAATTCAAGTAAACATGTCTGGAATAACTTTTGAATCTTGGCATGGGCAAGGGTGTTCTCTTAGAGTCACTTTGCGATCAGTTACCTATAGTAATCTCATCCTCATACCCTACCAATCAGTAATGGCATGTGCTTGAAAAGCAGCTGGCAAGGGTCTCACCTACATGATCTATACATCTGGAACAGGAAAAATTAACTGATATTCAGGCATGTGAGAAAAGCCACATGGCAGAGCAGTAATGCACACTGACTCCGGATGTTTGCCTGGATTCAATTCCCATATCTGTCACTTTTTAGGGCAAGTAGAACAAACAATTTAACCTAAGAGTTATAAATGAAAAAGACTTGGATAAGGACTTAGTACATGGTAAGTACTATACTAAGTGTTAGTTATTGTCATTAAGTCAAGATCTTGGCTTTAACAGGGCTTTAAGCCACCACCAAGAGGAATGAAGGATCCAAGTCTTAGTTTTCCTCCTACTGAAGTGGCCAAGTCATCTCCCATGCCATTCACCAGTCCTTGCTTAGGCTGCCCTGTCTTGCCAGTAATGCCACCATACTAAAAACAATGTTCACTGCTGCCCTCTTCAAACTCTCAGTGCTGCCCTCTCAGTTTCCCGAGTTGATCCTGTTGCTCTTGCAAATATAAGGGAGGATTCTCTTTCACCATTGCTGCATCTCTTCATCAGACTAAGTGTGACCTTGCTCTCTCCATTTTTTAAACATATCACCTATAAAGGGTAGTTGCATCATTTTAGTTTTCTGCAGGACTATCTTTCAAATAACTTGATAAAACCTATAACATGAGTCATGTCAAAACAGCTCAAACATTCTGCTCAGAAAGTACTTTCCCAGAGGTGAAGAGTTAAGATGGCAGAGAAGTAGGGGAACCAGGATCTCCCTTGTCCTTCAAACACTGCTGTATTGAGGTCAGAACACTTGGAATGCCCAGGAAAGCTATTGGCAGAGTGACAGAAAAATCTCCACAGATAGAGGGAGACAGCTTGGTGGGACACAGGTACTTGTATGCGAATTAGGGAACATAAAATAGTGTGGGTACTGAGGGGAGGGGTCCCCTTCTGTGGAAAGACAAAAGGGAGAGAAAGAGAAGCTGTGGATTGTGGTTTTGTGTTAGGACAAGAGAAAAACCTCTCCAGACCACAGATTAGGAGACAAGAAATAGAGTACCAGTCTCCACTCGTAGATGGGAGTTTTCAAAAGTGCCCAACTTTCTGTGACTCTCTCTGGGCTGAAGTGCCACTGTGAACATGCACCCGGGGAGAAGGGAGCCAGCCCCAGGGCACAGTAGTGATCTCAGGGGTGCACTCAGAGAGAAAAGTTCCCTCTCTTGAGTACTGTGGGAAGAGGGTATATTGCCTCCCCCCCTCCAAGGACAAAAGACCCTGCAGGTGCCAGCCATATCAGCAGGTTGGAGTGACTACCCCAGAACCAAGTTGCACAGTGCGGGACCCTTTAAGTCATCCATCAGGTTTTGAAGCCCAACTGAGCGCCTAAGAGGCATGGGAGACTATGGAGTAGGACAGGCCACCCACCCATGAAACTCTATGAGGACTGGCTGAACAGCGTGCTTTGTGACACTGGGGCAGGGAGGAGAGATTGGGGTGTCACCATTTTTCTTCATGTCACCAACATGGTGGCCTTCATGGAACAGCACAGTGGCCCACCGTGGAGGTGGGACCCACTTACACCAAACCCTGCCCCTCCATGCCTGGCAACTGTTTACTGGAGTGGGACTGATACTGAGCAGATGGCCTCTCCTCCAAACCAGCACAGCCACTGGTCCCAGGCACTAACAGACGACTGTCCTGATGTTTTGTATATTAGTCTGTTGCTTTTTTTTCCTCTCTCTCTTTTCCTTTCTTTCCTTCTCTTTTCTCTTATTTTCTTTCTACCTTCTTCTTTTTGTCCTTTGGAATCCAGCTCACAGTTCCTGATTTGATTTTTGGTCAATTCTTATTTTTTTTTCTTGTTTTCTTTTTTCTCTGCTTTGTTTATCTATTTAATCAGGCATTTTTACTCCATTCTTTTTACATCTTTTCTATATCTCCTTCTTCTTTTCCTTTCTCTCTCTCTGGATTAAGCCTGGTAGTTTCTCTGATTCTCTGCTTAGTCTTTTTTTTTTATCTTTTCAAGTACATATTTATTGTCACTTCTGTGCCATTTACACTCCCTGAGGTCAGGGATAGCACATCAGTTTTGCACTATATATGAGAAGTATGGTAAATTGTAAGAGTCATATAAAACAGCATGTGTAAAAGAGGGAAGAAAAGAAAATTGAGACAAATATCATGGACAGCATTTTCTATTAAAAAATGAGTGACTAACATGTATTGAACACTTACTAAATGATAGACTATGTCAAGTGGTTTTATAAGTAATTAATTCAATCAATTATCCTCTCCACAAATACCTATTGAGCATCTACTGTTTGCCAGATACATCTAAATACAGTTTTAAACCAGAGCCAATTCTTACCCTTATGGAACTCACATTATTCTTCTATTAATAGTCATAATGCTATAAAAGAATAATAACTAGATTTATTGAATGCCACATATATTTTTTTTTTATTTTTTTTAACGTTTATTTATTTTTGAGACAGAGATAGAGCATGAACGGGGGAGGGTCAGAGAGAGAGAGGGAGACACAGAATCTGAAACAGGCTCCAGGCTCTGAGCAGTCAGCACAGAGCCTGACACGGGGCTTGAACTCATGGACAGTGAGATCATGACCTGAGCCGAAGTCGGACGCTTAACCAACTGAGCCACCCAGGCGCCCCTGAATGCCACATATATTTTTAAGCTTCTGTTCACATGTGTGTCACAAAAACCCTAACAAATGATTACTATTATGATTTTATAGATGAGAAATTTGAGACTTAGTGTGAGCAAATCACTTTTCTAAGGTCACACCTTACTATGTCTGTGATAACAAATACTATTGTGATAGTTCTGAAACAATAATGGCCATATCAGTCAGCTGTGGTCCTTGCTAAAAATGCCAAAGTTTGAGCTGTACCCTTCAAGATTCTCTTTTAGTTGGTCTAGAGTGAAGCTAAGAGGAGACACGAATGTTAACGGATCTCAATGTTTTGATCAAAAAGCATTTGGTGTGGGGCTCCTGCGTGGCTCAGTAGGTCAGGCATCCGACTTCAGCTCAGGTCATGATGTCAAGGGTGGTGGGTTTGGGCCCCACATGGAGCTCTGTGCTAACAGCTCAGAGCCTGGAGCCCGCTTCAGATTCTATGTCTCCCTCTCTCTCTGCCCCTCCCTTACACTCTATCTCTCTCTCTCAAAAATAAATAAATATTAATTTAAAAAAAACATTTGTGTTGGTGATGTCAAGATTGTAAGAAACAAGCCACACAAAGAAAGACAAAAATTGCATGGAATCACTTATGTGAAAAATTAAAAAAAAAAAATCAGACTTGTAGAAACCGAGAATAGAAAGTAGAATGGTGGTTGCCTGGTAGCTGGGGAGTGGGGAAAATGAAGAGAGGTTAGCAAAAGGGCATAAACTTTCCATTTGAAGATGAATAAGGTCTGAGGGCCTAATGTATAACATGGTGACCAGAAATCATAATCCTGTATTACATAATTGAAATGTGCTGAGTAGAACTTAAGTGTTCTCACAGGAAAAAAAAAAAAAAAAGAAAGTTACTGCATGAGGTGACGGATGTGATAATTTGATTTGTCATATACCTCAATAATCTGCTTAATCTTTTTATTGCACCTTTCATTTTTTCTTTTTGTATGGGATCAGGTCCCTTGCCCTTTCCTCTTTTCCATGGTTACTTCAATGAGTAATTCAAACCACACCAGATGGACTATCTAAACATTCCACCACTACAAGTAAAGAGGAGCTTTGTAGACGACTATCCTATGGGACAGGGCAGTGCAACAACAGAGTGCACACTCCACACTCCAAAAACACTTCCTGAAGTGCCAAGCCCTGGACAGTGTATGACCCATTCTTAATATAGTAGTTCTCACACATGCAGAACACATAACAAGCTATTAAAACACATAAAAGACAGAAACCTAGCCAAAATGACAAAACAGAATAATTCTCCTCAAAGGAAATTCCAGGAAGAAACGATAGCCAGAGAATTGCTCAAAACAGATATAAACCATATATCTGAAGAATTTAGAATAACAGTCATAAGATTAATAGCCAGGCTTGAAAAAAGCACAGAAGACAGCAGAGAATCTATTGTTGCAGAGTTCAAAAACCTAAGAAATAGTTACAATGAATAAAGAAAGGCTATGTGAGATGCAAAATAAACTAGATGCAGTGACAGCGAGGATGGAAGAAGCAGATGAGAGAATAGGTGAAACAGAAGATAAAATTATTGAAAATGATGAAGCTAAAAAAGGTAAGAAAAGTTACTAGACCACAAGGGGAGAATTAGAGACCTAAGTGATTCAATGAAACAAAATAATATCCATATCATAGGAGTTTCAGAAGAAGAAGAGAGAAAGGGGCATAAGGTGTATTTGAACAAATTATAGAAACTTCCCTAATTTGGGGAAGGAAACAGGCATCCAAGTCCAAGAGGCACAGAGAACTCCTTTCAAATCAACAAAAATAGGTCAACACCATGACATGTCATGATGAAACTAGCAAAGTACAAAGATAAAGAGAGAATTCTGAAAGCAGCTAGGGACAAACAGGTCTTAACCAATAAGGGTAGACACATAAGGATGGTAGCAGACCTGTCCACTAAAACTTGGCAGGCCAGAAGGGAGTGGCAGGAACTATTCAATGTGCTAAATAGGGAAAATATGCAGCCAAGAATCCTTTATCCATCAAGGCTGTCATTCAGAATAGAAGAAGAGACAAAGGCTTTCCCAAACAAAAACTAAAGGAGTTCCTGACCATGCAACCAGCCCTACAGAAGATCCTAAGAGGGACTCTGTGAGCTGAAAGCAACAAAGACTACAAAAGACCAGAGACATCACCACAAGCACATATCCTACAGATACCACAGTGACACTAAATCTATATCTTTCAATAATCACTCTGAATATAAATGGACTAAATGCCCAGTCAAAATACATAGGGTATCAGAATGGATTCAAGAAAAAGATCCATCTATATGCTCTCTATAAGACACTCATTTTAGACCTGAGGACACCTCCAGATTGAAAGTGAGGGGATGGAGAATCATCTATCATGCTACTGGACGGCAAAAGAAAGCCAGACTAGCCACGCTTATATCAGAAAAATTAGATTTTAAAACAAATGTTGTAACAAGAGATGAAGAAAGGCAATATATCATAATTAAGAGGTCTATACATCAATAAGAGCTAACAATTATAAATGTTTATGCCCCCAATGTGATACAGCCAAATATATAAATCAATTTGTCATAAACATAAACAATGTATAGATAATAATACCATGATGGCAGGGGACTTTAATACTCCACTTACAACAATGGACAGATCATCTAGGCAGAAAATCAATAAGGAAACAACAGCTCTGAGTGACACATTGGACTAAATGGACTTAATAGATATATTCTGAACTTTTCATTCAAAAGCAGCAGAATACATTCTTCTCAAGTGCACATGGAACATTCTCCAAAATAGATAACATACAAGGTCACAAAATATCCCTCAACAAATATAGAAGGATTGAGGTCATACCATGCATATTGTCAGATCACAGTGCTATGAAACTTGAAATCAGTCACAAGAAAAAATTTGGAAAGCCCCCAGATACATGAAGGTTAAAGAATATTCTACTAAAGACTGAATGGGTCAACCAGGAAATTAAAGAAGGGATTAAAAAATACATGGAAGAAAATGAAAATTAAAAAACACAACAGTCCCAACTGTTTGGGATGCAGCAAAGGCAGTCCTAAAAGGAAAATACATTACAATTCAGGCCTATCTCAAGAAGTAAGAAAGGTCCCAAATACATAACCTAAACTCAAACCTAAAAGAACTAGAAAGACAGCAGCAAAGAAAGCCCAAAGCCAGCCAAACAAGAGAAATAATAAGATTAGAGCAGAAATAAACAATATAGAATTCAAAAAAACCCACAAAAAACAGTTAAACAGATCAATGAATCTAAGAGCTGATTTTTTGAAAGAATAAACAAAATTGATAAACCCCTAGCCAGACTTCTCAAAAAGAAAAGAGAGAGGACCCAAGTAGATAAAATCACAAATGAAGGAGGAGAGATCACAACCAACACTACAGAAATACAAACAATTATTAGAGAATACTATGAAAAATTATATGCCAACAAACTGGAAAATCTGGAAGACATGGACAAATTTCCAGACACTCACACACTACCAAGAATCAAATGGGAAGAAATAGAAAATTTGAACAGACCCATAACCAGTGAAGATTGAATCAGTTATCAAAAATCTCCCAACAAATAAGAGTTCTGGCCTACATGGCCTCCCAGAGGAACTCTACCAGACATTTAAAGCAAAATTAATACCTATTCTTCTCAGCTCTTCCAAAAATATACAAATTGAAGGAAAGCTTCCAGACTCGTTCTATGAATACAGCATTACAATCAAACAACAAAATAAAATAAAGTGAATCCACATTGACAAAGAAGTCAAAATTTAACTCTTTGCAGATGACATGATACTCTACATGGAAAACCTGAAATACTCTGCCAAAATACTGCTAGACTGACACATGAATTCAGCTAAGTTGCAGGATATAAAATCAATGTACCGAAATCAGCTGGATTTCTATATGCCAATAATGAAGCAACAGAAAGAGATATTAAGGAATCAATCCCATTTACAATTGTACCAAGAACCATAAATACCTAGGAATAAACCTAACCAAAGAGGTGAAAGATCTGTATGCTGAAAACCACAGAAAAATTATGAAAGAAATTGAAGAAGACACAAAGAAATGGAAAAAAACATTACATGCTCATGGATTGGAAGAACAAATATTGTCAAAATGTTGATACTATTCTAAGCAATCCACACATTCATTGCAATCCCAATAAAAATAGCACCAGCATTCATCACAGAGCTAGAACAAATGATCCTAAAATCTGTATGGAACCACAAAAGACACAAAATAGCCAAATAATGTTGAAAAAGAAAACCAAAGCTGGAGGCATCACAATCCCAGACTTTGGCATGTATTACAAAGCTATAATCATCAAGACTGTATGGTATTGGCACAAAAACAGACAAGTAGATCAATGGAATACAATAGAAAACCCAGAAATGGACCCACAAATATATGGCCAACTAATCTTCAACAAAGCAGGAAAGAGTATACAATGGAAGAAAAGACAGTCTCTTTAGCAAATGGTACTGGGAGAACTGGATAGCAAATGCAGAAGAATGAAACTAGACCACTTTCTTACACCATACACAAAAAAAAAATTCAAAATGGATGAAAGACATAAATGTGAGACAGGAAACCATCTTTGACCTCCACCACAGAAACTTATTTGACATGTCTTCGAAGACAAGGGAAATAAAAGCAAAAATGAATTATTGGGACTTCATCAAGACAAAAAGCTTCTGCACACCAAAGGAAATATTCAACAAAACTAAAGGCAATTGACAGAATGGGAGAGCATATTTGCAAATGACATATCAGATAAAGGGTTAGTACCTAAAAATATAAAGAATTTACTGGGAGGAACCAAGACAGCGAAACAGCATGGAAGTTTTTTTTGCATCTTGCATCCATGAAAAACAGCCAGATCAACACTAAACCATCCTGCACAACTAGAAAACTGATTTGAGGATTAACACAACAATCTGCACAACCTAAACCACAGAACTCAGCAGGTACGCGGCACGGAGAGGTGAACTGGAGAAGAGAGAAGCCGAACAGGGCAGGGAGCTGTTTTTGCTTACAGAGAGAGGACAGAGACAGGGGGAGAGAATGGGAAAAGCACCCCCAAAAGAGCAGCTGGAGAGAAAATGGAAAAGTGGAAACAGCTACTTTTAGACTGAACTAAAAAGGGAGAAAGGAGAAAGTAGAGGGTTTAAATTCCATTAAGACTCTATAAAAGGGGGGGGCACAGAGTCTGAAATGCCGCAGCTCAATATCTGGCAATGCTCTAGTCAGAAGGGCTAATTCCCAGGAGAAGAGTGGGCTCCGGGAGACCCTTGGGCCACATGGGGAAAAGCAGCAGTTCCACTGCTTGAAGAACATTTGGTAGAGGCTGTGCAGCCACCCAGTCCCAGCAGATCCCAGAGAACAACCACATTCACTGGTGCTGTAACAAGGTTGTTAAGGGTGAAGACTGGTGCCAGATGTGTGTTGTGATTTTCCATAATCCCTGAAACGCTGCTGCTATACAATCACGTGAACTTTTTCTGGGGCAGGCTGGCACCCAGCTGCAGTCTCTGGGCATTGGCAGCAGTATAGTACTGCAAACGTTCCTGGGTGGGGCCAGCACCCGGCCATTGTTCAGTGAGACCCTCCCCCAGAGGATCTGAATGGGTCAAAGCCACAGTCCTTCAGAAATGAGGGATTGGGAAACACAGCTGCATTGGAGATAAAACTCAGGACGGAGGTGCCACCTGGCAACCTGATGGCTTGGTCACAGACAGTGAAAAAGCGGGAGTGGACTAAAGCCAGAGACAAAAGATGGGTGCACGATTGTTGGTTGGGGAGAGCACAGACTTCCAATACTAGAGACTACGTAGCTATGTGATGCCATTTTCACACCTCCAGTGCATGTGCATGCACACCTACAAGTGCCACAACAATCCACCCCAGCAAGCTAAGCAGCGCCATGTAGTGGAGAATGGAGCCATTACACTAAGCCCTGTCCAACTGGACCAAACTCACTCTTCAGGAACACCACAAATCTCTTCACCTGCTTAGTTTATGGACTATAAACTACTTCATAGTTTGACTTCTAGGGGAAAATGATGTAATTTCAATTGTATTTGAGTCTGTTTGCTGGTCCACCTATTCACTTTTCTTTTCTTTTTTTTCTTTTCTTTTCCTTGAATACAGAGAGAAAAAATTGATTTTATTTTCAATTTTAGTAAAAATGTTTTTCTTTACTTTTTCTACTATAATTTTTACCTTTTTGTAAATTTTTCAAATTCTATTTTACTTTCATTATTTCATTTTATTCTATTTCATTATATTCATGTTCTCAAATTTTCAAACGTTTTCCTTCTTTTTCTTGTTTTTCTTTTTTTCCTTTCTTTTTTTTTCCTTTTTTCTCTATAAAGCTCATTTCAATAACCAGACCAAAACACACCTAGGAACTAGCATCATTTATTTGATTTCTGTGTGTGTGTGTGTTGTTTTTAATTTTTTAATTTTAATTTTTTTCCTTATTAATTCCTTTCCTTCCCTCAAAATTATGAAATGAAGGAATTCACCCCAAAAGAAAGAGCAGGAAGAAACAACAGCTAGGGACTTAATCAACACAGATAAAAGCAAGATGTCTGAACCAGAATTTAGAATAACAATAATAATAATACTAGCTGGGGTCAAAAATAGATTAGAATCCCTCTCTGCAGAGATAAAAGAAGTAAAATCTAGTCAGGATGAAATAAAAAATGCTATAACTGAGCTGCAATCTCAAATGGATGCCATGGCGGCAAGGATGGAGGAGACAGAGCAGCGAATCAGCAACATAGAGGACAAACTTATAATGAAGCAGAAAAAAAGAGGGAAACTAAAAAAGAGCACAATTTAAGAATTAGAGAATTCAGTCACTTGCTAAAAAGGAACAACATCAGAATCACAGGGGTCCCAGAAGATGAAAAGACAGAAAAAGGGGTAGAAGGTGAGCAAATCATAGTGGAAAATTTTCCTAACCTGGGGAAAGACACAGACATCAAAATCCAGGAAGCACAAAGGACTCCCATAAGGTTCAAGAAAAACTGACCATTAGCAAGGCATGTCATAGTCAAATTCACAAAATAGTCAGTCAAGGAAAGAGTAATGAAAGCAGCAAGGGAAAAAAAAAAGTCTTTAACCTACAAGGGAAGACAGATAATGTTTGGAGCCAAAGAAACTTGGCAGGCCTCAAAGGAGTGGCAGGATATATTCAATGTGCTGAATCAGAAAAATACGCAGCCAGCAATTCTTTATCCAGCAAGGCTGTCATCCAAAATAAAAGGAGAGACTAAAAGTTTCCCAGACAAATAAAAATTAAATCAGTTCATGACCACTACACCAGCCTTGAAAGAAATTTTAAGGGGGACTCTCTGAGAGGAGAAAAAAATGAAAAAAAAAAAACCACCAAAAGCAACAAAGTCTAGAAACGACTAGAGAATGCCACCAGAAACTCCAAGAAACATAATGGCAATAAAGAAACTCTACAAGAAACATAATGGCAATAAACTCATAACTCTCAGTGCTCACTCTAAACGTCAATGGATTAATGCTCCAATTCAAAGACATAGGGTAACAGAATGGATAAGAAAACAAGAGCCAACTATATGCTGTTTACAAGAGACCTACTTTAGGCCTAAAGACATCTTCAGATTGAAAGTAAGGGGATGGAGAACCGTCAATCATGCTAATGGTCGACAAAAGAAAGCTGGAGTAGCCATACTTATATCAGACAATCTAGACTTTAAAATAAAGACAGTAACAAGAGATGAAGAAAGGCGTTATATCATAATTAAGGGGTCTATCCACCAAGAAGACCCAACAATTGTAAACATTTATGCGCCAAATGTGGAACACCCAAATATAT
The DNA here is from genome assembly GCF_046562875.1 of Panthera onca. Lineage (NCBI taxonomy): Eukaryota > Metazoa > Chordata > Mammalia > Carnivora > Felidae > Panthera > Panthera onca. Next base: position 156,073,637 of record NC_138346.1, read on the forward strand.
AAATCAATTAATCACAAATATAAAGAAACTCATTAGTAATAATACTGTAATAGTAGGAGACTTCAACACCTGACCCACAGCAATGGACAGATCATATAAACAGAAAATCAACAAGGAAACAATGGCTTTGAATGACACACTGGACCAGATGGACATAACAGATATATTCAGAACATTTCATCCGAAAGCAACAGAATATACATTCTTCTCTGGTGCACATGGAATGTTTTCCAGAATAGATCACATATTAGGACACAAATAAGCCCTCAACAAGTACAAAAAATATTGAGATCATACCATGCATGTTTCCAGACCACAATGCTATGAAACTCCAAATCAACCACAAGAAAAAATTAGGAAAGGTAACAAATACTTGGAGACTAAAGACCATCCTACTAAAGAACGAATGGGCCAACCAAGAAATTAAAGAGGAAATTAAAAGGTACATGGAAGCCAATGAAAATTGAAACACCACAGCCCCAAACCTCTGGGATGCAGCAAAAGTGGTCATAAGAGGGAAGTATATAGCATTCCAGGCCTTCCTAAAGAAGGAGGAAAGGTCTCAGACACACAACCTAACCTTACGCCTTAAAGCTGGAAAAAGAACAGCAAATAAAACCCAAAACCAGCAGAATACAGGAAATAATAAAGATTAGAGCAGAAATTAATGCTATTGAAGCCAAAAAAAAAAAAAAAAAGAATAGATCAATGAAATCAGAAGCTGGTTCTTTGAAAGAATTAACAAAATTGATAAACAACTAGCCAGTTTTATCAAAAATAAAAAGGATAGGACCCAAATAAATAAAATCAAGAATGAAAGAGGAGACGGGGTGCCTGGGTGGTTCTGTTGATTGAGCAACTGACTTCAGCTCAGGTCATGATCTCATGGGTCGTGAGTTTGAGCCCCGCACTGGGCTCTGTGCTGACAACTCAGAGCCTGGAGCCTGCTTCAGATTCTGTGTCCCCTCTCTCTCTTCCCCTTCCCCACTCATGCTCTGCCTCTATCTCAGAAATAAATAAACATTGAAAAAAAAGAACGAAAGAGGAGAGATCACAATGAACACAGCAGAAATGAAAACAATAATAAGAGAATAATATGAGGAATTATATGCCAATAAAATGGGCAATCTGGAAGAAATGTATAAATTCCTAGAAACATATAAACTACCAAAACTGAAAGAGGAAGAAACAGAAAATTTGAACAGACCCATAGCCAGTAAAGAAATTGAATTAGTAATCAAAAAATCTCCCAAAAAACAAGAGTCCAGGGCCAGATGGCTTTCCAGGGGAATTCTACCAAACATTGAAGGAAGAGTTGAGAACTATTCTCTTGAAGCTGTTCCAAAAAATAGAAATGGAAGGAAAACTTCCAAACTCTTTCTATGAAGCCAGCATTACCTTGATTCCAAAACCAGACAAGACCCCACTAAAAAGGATAACTACAGACCAATTTCCCTGATGAACATGGATGCAAAAATCCTCAACAAGATATTAGCCAACCGGATCCAACAATATATTAAAACAATTATTCACCATGACCAAGTGGGATTTATACCTGGGATGCAGGGCTGGTTCAATATCCACAGAACAATCAATGTGCTTCATCACTTCAATAAAAGAAAGATACTCTCAATAAATGCATAGAAAGCATTTGACAAAATACAGCATCCTTTCTTGATAAAAACTCTTAAGAAAGTAGGGATAGAAGGATCATACCTCGAGATTATAAAAGCCATATATTAACGACCCAATGCTAATATCATCCTCAGTGGGGAGAAACTGAGAGCTTCCCCGTAAGGTCAGGAACAAGACAGGGATGTCCACTCTCACCACTGTTATTCAACATAGTATTGGAAGTCTTAGCCTCTGCAATCAGACAACACAAAGAAATAAAAGGCATCCAAATCGGCCAGGAGGAGGTCAAAATTTCACTCTTCACAGATCACATGATACTTTATGTGGAAATCCCAAATATTCCACCAAAAAACTGCTAGAATTTATCCATGAATTCAGCAAAGTTGCAGGATATAAAATCAATGCACAGAAATTTGTTGCATTCCTATACACCATCAATGAAGCAATAGAAAGTGAAATCAAGGAATTGATCCCATTTATAATTACACCAAAAACCATAAAATACCTAGGAATAAACCTAACCAAAGAGGTAAAAAATCTATACACTGAAAACTATAGAAAGTTTATGAAAGAAATTGAAGAAGACACCAAAAAATGGAGAAAGATTCCATGCTCCTGGATAAGAACAAATATTGTTAAAATGTCAATACTACCCAAAGCAATCTACATATTCAATGCAATACCTATCAAAATAACACCAGCATTCCTCACAGGGCTAGAACAAACTATCGTAAAATTTGTATGGAACCAGAAAAGACCCCAAATATCCAAAGCAATCATAAAAAAAAAAAAAATCAAAGCAGGAAGCATCACAATCCCAGACTTCAAGCTGTACTACAAAGCTGTCATCATCAAGGCATTATGGTACTGGCACAAGAACAGACACTCAAATCAATGGAACAGAAAAAGGAACCCAGAAATGGACCCACAAACATATGGCCAACTAATCTTTGACAAAGCAGGAAAGAATATCCAATGGAATAAAGACAGTCTCTTCAGCAAGTGGTGCTGGGAAAACTGGACAGCGACATGCAGAAGAATGAACCTGGACCACTTTCTTACACCATACACAAAACAAAAAACAAAAAACAAAAACAAACAAACAAACAAACAAACCTCAAAATGGATGAAAGACCTAAATGTAAGAAAGGAAGCCATCAAAATCCTTAAGGAGAAAGCAGGCATAAACCTCTTTGATCTTGGCTACCGCAACTTCTTACTCAATACGTCTCTGGAGGCAAGGGAAACAAAAGCAAAAATGAACTATTGGGACCTCATCAAAATAAAAGCTTCTGCACAGCAAAGGAAACAATCAGCAAAACTAAAAGGCAACTGACAGAATGGGAGAACATATTTGCAAACGATGTATCAGATAAGGTGTTAGTTTCCAAAATCTAGAAAGAAATTATCAAACTCAACACCCAAAAAACAAATAATCCAGTGAAGAAATGGGCAAAAGACAGGAATAGACACTTCTCCAAAGAAGACATCTAGATGGCCAACTGACACAGGAAAAAATGCTCAACATCACTCATCATCAGGGAAATACAAATCAAAACCACAATGAGAGACCACCTCACAGCTGTCAGGATGGCTAACATTAACAACTCAGGCAACAACAGATGTTGGTGAGGATGCAGAGAAAGAGGATCTATTTTGCATTGTTGGTGGGAATGCAAACTGGTGCAGCCACTCTGGAAAACAGTGTGGAGGTTCCTCAAAAATTAAAAATATAATTACCCTATGACCCAGCAATTACACTACTAGAAATTTATCTAAAGTATACAGGAGTGCTGATTCAAAGGGGCACATTCACCCCAATGATTATAGAAGCACCATCAACAATAGCTAAATTTTAGAAAGAGCTCCCATGTCCATCAACTGATAAATGGATAAAGAAGACTGGTATATATACACTATGGAATACTACTCAGCGATGAAAAAAAATGAAGTCTTGCCATTTGCGACAACATGGATGAACAACATGGATGGAAACACAGATACCATATGTTTTCACTCATATGTGCAATTTGAGAAACTTAACAGATGACCATAGAGGAAGGGAAAGAAAAATAAGATACAAACAGGGAGGCAAACCATAAGAGACTCTTAAATTCAGAGAATAGACTGAGCGTTGATGGGGGTGGGGTTGGAGGGGTGAAGATAAAGGTGATGGGAATAAAGGAGGACACTTGTTGGGATGAGCACTGGGTGTTATAGGTAAGTAATGAATCACTGGGTTCAATTTCTGAAGCCAAAACTGCACTGTATGTTAGCCAACTTGACAATAAAATAAAAACTTAAATTACACTAAAACAAGAAAGAACATGTATGTATGTATGTATACATATACAAACAAACAAACAACCAAAAAGTCTTTTCACACTAATTAAAAAATTACTCTTCCAGGGAAGTAGTGAAGGTATCTTGATCTCTCTCATAAATCAGTATCATTACACTTTATGCATGCCCCCACACACACCCATCAACACACACTAACACACAAGTATACATATGTGCACATACATAGTCTTGTACAACAGCTTGCTGGAGAATTTTATCCAGCAAGGTCCTCCTTATCTTGAGGACCAATCAACAATTCCAAATTCTGTATGCAATATTCTCAAGGGCACCTATCAAGTTCATATGTGTTATATGTCTATCTGATCAATTAAATTGTTGGAAGCCATTACAGTGACATTTAACATAAAATTTTGTGTACCACCCTTTATTATTTAAAATATTCCCTTGTTATCACTAAGATGAAGAATGTCTGCAAAGCAGATAGCCTCTGGTCTCAAGAATCAATGAAAGCAAGTCGGTTTGCCTCCATTAAGATCAAAGATCAAAGAACGGTATAAATATACAAACAGAAGTCCATAATAACAAGTCCAAACAGTGTACAGGGGTAGCCTCAAGGTTGGTGCATGAGCCTTGTAATCAGAAAGACTAGGATTCAAATCCCGGTATGGACACTAATTAGTTTCTGACCTTCAATTTTCTTACCCAGTCTGTGCATCAGTGTTCTCCTCTGTAGGATTCAGATACTAATACTGCCTTCATAGATATGTTGTAAGGATTAAGTGAGAAAATTAGGTAAGCCATTTGGTGCAGTACATAGTAAGCATGTGTTTAAAAGCTACTATTTCCTGATGAGAATCATTCACGATGGATTCTAAAATAAACCAAACAGTTCTTATCTAGATAAGATCTTCAAGATGGTTAGTGAGTTACTGGCCAGGTGCCATTTTACCCTCTTTCCAGATACCCAGATACCTTGATAGTGTGATTTGCAAAGCACCACAGAGCAAGGCAACATAAGTCAAAATAGCCAGATATTCTATCAGACAAGCCCAGCCCTTAGGGAAGAGTCTAAGGAAAGGATGGCAAAACTGAGTGTGGGATGGAGCTTTCAAAGTGAGGCAAATTCACTCAATAAATAGTTACAGGACACCCGTGCCAGGCACTGTTCAGAGCTGAGAGTACAGCATGAATGAAAATGGGCAAAAACTCTCCCCTGTGGAGTTCACACTGTAGTTCAGGGAAGCAGAAAATAAACAACTAAATTAATAAAATATAAAATATATAATATGTCTGATGGTGATATGTGCTATAGAGGGAAAAATCCAGCAAGGCATGGGAATAAACAGAGCCAGGATGGATAATACTCTCTCAAGATAAAGCAGAAAAACCCATGCATTACTCCATCAATATCAACTCCCCTGGCCCTTGATCCACAAGTAACTGCAGATGACCACACCATTAATTAATACTCAGTAACTATTTTTTGAGTGAATGACATGTCTCAAGAGAAAACCAAAATCTCGAAAATAAAGCAAACTTTACATACTTGTGTCAACTAAGTAGAATTAGTGTCTGGTACACTTAAACACTCAATAATAGTTGTTGCATAATTCAATGTCTTAGCAAGTAAATGAAAGGATTACAGGTTTTCAGGAAAAGCAATCACAGCTCCATCCACAGAGCCAGGCTGTGTTGTATAGTGACTGCAACATCTATAATTTGAATAACATGTGCCTGATTGCTCACCCATACCTGGCATTCCTCTAAGTACTTTACATGGATTATCTCCTTTGAGCCTTTCAATAATACTGGAGATTCAGGGGAGGAGCCACCCAGTAAAGGAGTTGTGAAAGCCTTCTCTCTTGAGTGGTGCCCTTCCCTGTGGAAAAGTGCATCCTTATCAGTCAATAAGTTGGGTCCTGAGTCAACTTCAGAACACTGATTCTGATCACCAATCCATCAGGTGCTCTTCAAATTGTCAAACACCGATGTTCACAATCTTTCTACCCAGCTGCCAGCTCTTCTCAGCAAACCACTGTTTCTGATAACCCTCCAGTCCAGACTCAGAACTTAGTATCTTTTCTCTTTCAATCATTCTATTGGTGTTATCCAGCACTCACTGTATCCAAACTCTAGAAGCAATAAGAAGGTCCATAAGTTTACAAACAGACCAAGAAAAAAAGCTGAACACTTTATTTTTTTTTTTTATTTTTAGAGAGAGACAGAGAGAGTAAGCAGGAGAGAGGGGCAGGGGGAAAGAGAGAGAGAGAATCTCAAGCAGGCTCCATGCCCAGTGCCGAGGCCAACAGGGAACTTGATCCTACGACCCCAGGACTATGACCTGAGCCAAAGTCGGCCGCTTAACCGATTGAGCCACCCAGGCGCCCCAGTAGTTCAGGCTTTAATTGAAGGGGAGTGGGAGGCTGCTGAAGGGTATATGCAGGAGAGCAACAGGATCAGATTAGCATTGAACTTGGACCACATATGGCACAGGGGCATGAGGCCCCCTCCCTCCAGTTATGTTCCTTTGTGCATCTGCACTATTGCCTCCACTTCCTTACTAAATGCTGCCTCTTTCCTTTTAAAGCACTGGAAAAAAGTATGAAGTGGGCATTGTTCGTTCCCAGAACTGGTTACATCCTTACTTCTGTAGTAACTTGTTTTTCCTGGTAAATCTAATCTTCTTTCTCTTAATTAGCATTTGGGTTTTCGGTAGCTCTGACTTCTTGTAAATCAGCACTGATTTTCATCTCCTAAATACTGAAGATGGGATCCAGCTGGCAGGCATGGGTTCTACTGAATTTGTCTGGGACCGGCTTTTGCTTGGCAAGCAGCTGCTGACGAGGCTCACCCTGTGGCTCATTTTTGGGGGTTTTCTTTTGTGCAGCCAGAACACAGTTCCACCTAGCTCTTCTCCCAGCCATGTGAAGCTGCCTATACCAACCTGCAGGACCTCTCTGTCCTCCCAACTTGAGTGGTTCTCCAACCTGGGAATCAAAATCATCCTCCAAATGTATGAATCAAAGTCTTCAGTCCTCTCTTGCACCTGTTGTTTGCATCACAGGGCAAGTTCATTACTTTGCTTTCTTTCTTTCACTTTAAAGTGTTCAGCCTTCTTGGGGCACCTGGATGGCTCAGTTGATTGAATGTCTGACTCTTGATTTCAGCTCAGGTCATTGGGTCAGTGCATGGAACACTCTTCTCCTTCCTCTACCCATCTTCATCTGACTGCCACCTGCTTATTCTTCAGATCTCCGCTTAAATATCATTTCCTTGAAAAGGCTTTTCTTAGCTTCCTCTAGGTTAGATCCCTTGCTCTCTTCTCATAATCCCTATATTTCCATTTCCATAATACTCATCAACTTTGTGATTAGTACTGATTTATTTATCAGTCTTCCCTTGTAACTAGAGACCTTTGTAAGTGCTCATTAAACACCTGTTAAATTAATCAATTGATTGAAGTAAAATTTATTTTGTGAATCTAGATGCTTCTTTCTCCCTGAATTCTAAATTGAAAGAAAAAAAATTAGGAAACATCTCAGGAGAGAAGAAAAAGGACAATTCCAGCAGTTTAGGCTTTATGATCATCCCATACATTTCCTCACTAGTATGTGCCCACCCAAAACACATTCTATATAACTACCTTCCCACCTATCCCTTCCCTTGCACCCAGATATATTATCTTTCCTCTTTCTAATTTATTGTCACTTCCATTCATTCAATGAACATTTATAAAGCAATTTCTGTGTGCCTCATACCGACTCTAAAATTTTTGTTTTCAACACTTCCCAGTTGATGATTTAGGAACTGACTGTAATAAAAATGCAGGTATAAGCAATTTCCTTTTATTTCAGGGGGTAAGAAAATTGGAATTCAAAAATATATTTAGTGAAACCTTAAGGGGAAAAGTTATGAATCTGAGTTGATGGCAACAGAGAAATCAAGATGAATTGTCTTAAACTTCATTATTTCATTGGGTCACAAGTTTTTTAAAAGTTGGATGTTGTTTCAGACATGGTTTTATCCAGAGCTTTGTATAGTCACCAGGCTCTGGCTCCTTTGGGATTCTCTGGGCTCTACTCAGCTTCCCAGATCTCGCTTCTTCCAATACACTGGCAGAGAAGCTCTTCACTACCTCACACAAAAGAAAAAGAAAGCCTTCTTCCCAGGAGCCCCCAGCAAAAATAATTCCTGCCCATCTCTGTGGCCTGAATGGGGCCAGATGCTCATCCTGGAACCAGTTAATGATACACACTGTTTGGTTTAAGCCTGTCAGGAGCCACCTGTGAAGCCAAAAATGGTGCGCATTCCATGCTGGCTGCACAGCTAAGCAAAGTAGAACATATCCCTAAAGGAAAAAAATGAAGGTTATTGAAGAAATGAAAAAATAGATCCCAAAGAAGCAATCAACAGCTGCTTTCCCAAAGCAGCACTCAAGATTTTCCCCTTCACATGAAAAAATATGTCACCATTCCTGTGTAGCTTATAGAATCCCCACTGGTTAGAATTATAAAGAATTATACAGATAGAACACAATCCGTCTCCCTCATATTACAGCAGTTAGGGCTGGGAAAAGTGAAGTAAACTGTACCCAGGTTACACATCTAGTTAATGCCATTGAAAGGAACATAACCCAGGTGTTTTTATTTTTGATTCAACATTCCTTCTTGTATGTCAATACTACACAATCAGGGCAAAATGAGACCATATGATGTGTCATTTCTGTTATTCTCTAAACATAGAGTTTATTTGCACAGAGAGTATGTTTGTTGGGTTTATGAGAAGGGGGTAAGTAGGAAAAGATGAAAGAATGGAAAAGAGAACAATTTTAATATCTTTTTAATTTTTTTTATTTATTTATTTTTTAATTTTTTTTAACGTTTATTTATTTTTGAGACAGAGAGAGACAGAGCATGAACGGGGGAGGGTCAGAGAGAGGGAGACACAGAATCTGAAACAGGCTCCAGGTTCTGAGCCATCAGCCCAGAGCCTGACGCGGGGCTCGAACTCACGGACCGTGAGATCGTGACCTGAGGTGAAGTCGGACGCTTAACCGACTGAGCCACCCAGGCGCCCCATAATATCTTTTTAATTTTAACTCACACAACTTTCTAACACATATATTGACCCAAAAACAAGAACTTTTCTCAGAGCTAATTTGACACTAGGACATTGGTAAAAAAAGAATCCAGTGCTCACTTCAGGAGCACATATTCTAAAATTAGAAAGATACAGGGAAGATTAGCACAGTCCCTGCGCAAGAATGGCACACAAATTCATGAAGTGTCCCATATTTAAAAACAAACAGCAACAAAAAGAATCAATATAATAACAACAATTAGGTTTGTAAATCCTGGTCCTAAGGCTGGGTGCCATTTGGAGAAAAGATAGGTTGCTAGCTCTGTTCTCAACAGTTGTTGTATTTGAGACCTGCCAGATAATGTCCATTTGTAATGAACTTGATACAAGGAGGGACTCTTCAAAGTAAAGAGAAAGAACTCGTGCTAGTCAATTAAAAATCACAGAGCAACCTGTGCCCTGTAGCCTGTGAACTCTCCTCCAGATCACAGAACTGCATTTCATTTACAGGGCAGACCAGCTAGCAAGGGCTAGCTTTGGGAGTGGGAAGAATAAACAACAGATAACCAAAAGTGCCCTTCTAGAGCCTACCTGGCAAATCTATCCATAGTATTCACACCTCCTCCAGATATGGAGGCAACAGCACACTTAGAGAGTACTTGTCTTAAACCATTATTTACCATTACTACCTCAGTAAGAATTAGTTTAATTAAAATTTTGCTCACTTTGCTGCCCTACTGCCCTGTTCAGACTGCTCCTAGCTTCTCACCCTCCTCCAGATCTTGCAGTCCACACTCACCTTCTAAATATAAGTTGAATTGTGTAATTACACTGCTTAAAACACTTTGACAAATTCAAGTGTTTCTAGAATAAACGTTGCCTTGTTAAGATGATCCACGAGGTCCAGAACCCACTACCCATCATCTGTCCTTTGCTCTCACCACCCAGAGTCCTGATGCCACCTCCCAAGATACCTTCATTTTCATTCCTTCTTTCCCCTATCCTAGCTGTTTTCTCCACTTGGAAAGCCCTTCACTACCTTGACTATAGAGCACATCCTGACTAGGTCATAAGTCCCAGGGAAAGATTATCTCTCCTCTCAATTACCCTAGATAATTTCCCCTTCAACATCCCCTATAACATTGTAGTTAGGTCTTTTTTTTTTTTTTTTTTTTTTTTTACCTTTTGGTCTCCTCCATTGAGTTGTTAGCCATTGCACAGAGTAGATGCCCAGTTAATGTTTGTTGAGTTGGACTGAAATCAGTCATTTAATCTCTCTCTTACCTTCAAAGCAGAATCAAATCACACTTTCTTCCAAAATACGTCTTAAATTATTCTAACTCTAGGTTCAGTCTATGTCTTGAGTCAATCTGGTTATTCCCTCTATTTAATGCCAAAACTACAAGTGCAGCCCCAAAGTCAACTCCCAGGACCAAGTGTGAACTGAGCCAAGAGACCTTTAGGTAACTCTAGTCCACATTCAAGAGCTTAGCATCACCCACCTTTGCCCACTAATCCCAACTTGCATTTATTTATTTGTTTGTTTGTTTGTTTGTTTGTTTGTTTAATAAATACCTGAAAGCCTACTTTTTGCTAAGCCCTATATTAAGTACAAAAGAAACGTGGATAAAGAAGTTATGAACCCAACCCTCAGGGAGACCACAGTCTCAATGGGGAAGGTGGGAGGTAAACAGGAAACCCTGTTACAAATCCTCTATCAGATCTTGCCCAATCCCCAGTCTGTCTGCTTCATTTCTTGTCCTTGGGATTCTTTTTGCCTTGATTCTTATTCCAGAAACCTCAACTCTCTTTCCAGACTGAGATCTTTCAATCCTACTACTGGGATAAAAGCTTTGTCCCTAGATTTCTTTTCCATGTAACCACCCCTTCTGCAAGCCACTCTTGAATGAGAGAGGAAAAGGTAACTTCTTTATAAGGTCACTGATCCTTTGTATCAGGACTCTGATGTGGCTTTCAAGTCTAGCATCTAATATTCTTTAACCTTAAAGTATATAAGATCCAGAGAAGCCAAGATGCAGAACAGCATGGAAGTTTTTTGTGTGTCTCACATCCATGAAATACAACCAGAACAATACTAAACCATTCTGCAAACATAGAAAACTGATCTGAGGATTAACACAACAATCTACACAACCTGAACCACAGAATTCAGCAGATATACGGTTTGGAGAGGTGAACTTGGGGAGGGAGAAGCCACAGAGGGAAGGGAACCACTTTTGCATGCATAGAGAGGACAGAGACGGGGGGGGGGGGGGGGATACGGGAAAAGCAAGCCTCCCCAAAAGCAACTGGAGAGAAAGTGGAAAATTGGAAACAGCCACAGGGACTGAACTAAAAAGGGAGAAAGAAGAGGGTTTAAATTCCATTAAGACTGTAAACGGGGAGCACAGAATCTGAAACTCTGCAACTCGATACCTGGCGGTGCTCTGGTGGGAAGGACGAATCCCCAGGAGCAGAGTGTGGTCCAGGAAGTTCTCAGGCCACATGGGAGAAGCGGTTCCACTGCTGGAAGGACATTTGGTAGAGGCTGTGAGGCCACCTGGGCCCAGCAGACCCCAGAGAGTGGCCACATTCGCTGGTGCTTGAACAAGGTTATTGGGGGTGAAGCCTGGTGCCAGATGTTTGTTGTGATTTTCCATAATCCCTGAGGTTGCTGCTAAACCGTTTAGCAGTTGCTGCTAAACTGTCTTGCGAACTTTTTCTGGGGTGGGCTAGCACCTGGCTGCAGTCTCTGGGCATTGGCAGCAGTATGGTCCCACAAGATTTCCTGGGTGGGACCAGCACCCAGCTATTGTTCAGTGAGACCGTATGCAGAGGGGCAGAACAGGTCAAAGCCGCAGTCCCTCAGAAGTGAGGGGCCAGGGAAGGCAGCCCCATCTGAGACAAAACTCAGGAGGGAGGTGCTGCCTGGGGCTTGGTCACAGACAGTGTGGAAGTGGGAGTGGACAGAAGCCAAAGGCTAAGGATGGGTGCATGATGGCTGATCAGGGAGAACAGAGTTCCAATACCAGAGACTCGTATTAGTCTGGGAGACGCCATTTTCACCGCTTCTGCACATACGCACCTACAAGCACCACAACAATCCATCCTAGTAGGCTAGCAGCGTCATCTAGTGGAGAATGGAGCCGTTACACTAAGCCATGCACAACTGGGCCAACCTCGCTCTTCAAGAACACAAGTCTCACCGCCCACTTAGTTCATGGACTATAAAGCACTTCAAAGATTGACTTCTAGGGGAAAACGAAGTAGTTTCGTTCGTATTTCAGTCTGTTAGCTGGTCCAACTATACAATTTCCTTTCTTCTTTTTTTTTTTCTCTTTTTCGTTTCTTTTCTTTTTCCTGAATACAGAAAGAGAAAAAATTCATTTTTATTTTCAATTTTTATTTAAAAAATTTTTCTTTAATTTTTTTCTCCTATATTTTTTACTTTTGTGTAAACTTTTTCAAATTCTATTTTACTTCCATCATTTAATTTTACTCTACTTCACTGTATTCATTTTTTCAAATTTTCAATCAATTTCCTTTTTTTTTTCTTTTTTCTCTTTTTTTTCTCTAATCTATCAAGCCACTTTCAACACACAGACCAAAACACACCTAGGATCTAGCATCATTTATTCGATTTTTGTCTCTGTGTTTGTTTTTAATTTTTTAATTTTAACTTTTTTATTTTAATTTTTTCTACCTCATTAATTCCTTTTCTCCCTTCAAAATGATGAAATGAAGGAATTCACCCCAAAAGAAGGAACAGAAAGAAATGACAGCCAGGGACTTAACCAACACAGATACAAGCAAGATGTCTGAACCAGAATTTAGAATCACGATAATAAGAATCTAGCTGGAATAGATTAGAATATATTCCAATAGATTAGAATCCCTTTCTGTGGACATAAAAGAAGTAAAAGCTAGTCATGATGAAATAAAAAATGCTATGACTGAGCTGCAATCTCAAATGGATGCCGCAGTGGCAAGATGGATGAGGCAGAACAGACTCAGCGATATAGAGGACAAACTTATGGAGAATGATGAAGCAGAAAAAAAGAGGGAGATTAAGGCAAAAGAGCACGATTTGAGAATTAAAGAAATCAGTGACTCATTAAAAAGGAACAACCTCAGAATCATAGGGGTCCCAGAAGAGGAAGAGAGAGAAATAGGGGTAGAAGGGTTATGTGAGCAAATCATAGCAGAAAACTTTCCTAACCTGGGGAAAGACACAGACATCAAAATCCAGGAAGCACAGAGGACCCCCATTAGACTCAACAAAAACTGACCATCAACAAGGCATATCATAGTCAACTTCACAAAATACTCAGGCAAGGAGAGAATCATAAAAGCAGCATGGGAAAAAAGTCCTTAACCTACAAGGGAAGACAGATCAGGTTCGCAGAAGACCCATCCACAGAAACCTGGCAGCCTGAAAGGAGTGGCAGGATATATTCAATGTGCTGAATCAGAAAAATATGCAGCCAAGAATTCTTTCTCCAGCAAGGTTGTCATTCAAAATAGAAGTAGAGATAAAAAGTTTCCCAGACAAACAAAAATTAAAGGAGTTTGTGACCACCTAAACCAGCCCTGCAAGAAATTTTAAGGGGGAGTCTCTGAGGAGAGAAAAGATGAATGAATGAATTAATTAATTAATTAATTAATACCAAAAGCAACAAAGATTAGAAAGGACCAGAGAACACCACCAGAAACTCTACTCTACAAGAAATATAATGGCAACAAATTCTTATCTTTCAGTACTCACTCTAAATGTCACTGGACTAAATGCTCCAATCAAAAGACATAGGGTAACAGAATGGATGAGAAAACAAGATCCATCTGTATACTGTTTACCAGAGACCCACTTTAGACCTAAAAACACCCTCAGATTGAAAGTAAAGTAAGAGGATGGAGAACCATCTATCATGCTAATGGTCAACAAAAGAAAGCCAGAGTAGCCATACTTACTTCAGACAACCTAGACTTTAAATAAAGACTGTATCAAGAGATGAAGAAGGGCATTATATAATAATCAAGGGGTCTATCCACCAAGAAGGCCTAACAATTATAAACATTTATGCACCAAATGTGCAAGCACCCAAATATATAAATCAATTAATCACAAACATAAAGAAATTCATTGATGGGGCGCCTGGGTGGCTCAGTCAGTTAAGCGTCCGACTTCAGCTCAGGTCACGATCTCACGGTCCGTGAGTTCGAGCTCCGCGTCAGGCTCTGGGCTGACGGCTCAGAGCCTGGAGCCTGCTTCCGATTCTGTGTCTCCCTCTCTCTCTGCCCCTCCCCCGTTCATGCTCTCTGTCCCAAAAATAAATAAACGTTTAAAAAAAATAATAAAAAAAAAGAAATTCGTTGATAGTAATACCATAATAGTAGGAGACTTCAACACCCCACTCACAGCAATGGACAGATCATCTAATCAAAAAATCAACCAGGAAACAATGGCTTTGAAGGACACACTGGACCATATGGACGTAACAGATATATTCAGAACATTTCATCCTAAAGCAGCTGAATATACATTCTTCTCCAGTGCACATGGAATGTTCTCCAGAATAGACCACATACTGGGACACAAATCAGCTCTCAGCAAGTACAAAAAGATAGAGATCATACCATGCATATTTTCAGGCCACAACGCTATGAAACTCGAAATCAACCACAAGGACAAATTTGGAAAGGTAACAAATACTTGGAGACCAAAGAACATCCTACTAAAGAATGAATGGGCCAACCAAGAAGTTAAAAAGGAAATTAAAAAGTGTACGGAAGCCAATGAAAATGATAACACCACAACCCAAAACCTCTGGGACACAGCAAAGGCAGTCATAAGAGGAAAGTATATAGCAATCCAGGCCTTCCTAAAGAAGGAAGAAAGATCTCAGACACACAACCTAACCTTATGCCTTAAAGAGCTGGAAAAAGAACAGCAAATAAAACCCAAACCAGCAAAAGACAGGAAATAGTAAAGATTAGAGCATAAATCAATGCTATCAAAACCAAAACAAGAGTAGAACAGATCAATAAAACTCATAAAATACCTAGGAATAAATGTAACCAAAGAGGAGCCATACGCTGAAAACTATAGAAAGCTTATGAAAGAAATTGAAGAAGACACCAAAAAATGGAAAAAGATACCATATTCCTGGATAGGAAGAACAAATATTGTTAAAATGTCGATACTACCCAAAGCAATCTACATATTCAATGCAATCCCTATCAAAGTAACACCAGCATTCTTCACAGAGCTAGAACAAATAATCCTAAAATTTGTATGGAACCAGAAAAGACCCCGAATAGCCAAAGCAATCTTGAAAAAGAAAACCAAAGCAGGAGGCATCACAATCCCGGACTTAAAGCTATACTACAAAGCTGTAATCATCAAGACAGTATGGTACAAGCACAAGAACAGACACTCAGATCAATGGAACAGAAAAAGGAACCCAGAAATGGACCCACAAACATAAGGCCAACTAATCTTTGACAAAGCAAGAAAGAATATCCAATGGAATAAAGGCAGTCTCTTCAGCAAGTGGTGCTGGGAAAACTGGACAGCGACATGCAGAAGAATGAACCTACACCACTTTCTTATACCATACACAAAAATAAACTGAAAGCGGATGAAAGACCTCAATGTAAGACAGGAAGCCATCAAAATCCTCGAGGAGGAAGCAGGCAAAAACCTCTTTGATCTTGCCTGCAGCAATTTCTTACTCAACACATCTCCGGAGGCAAGGAAAACAAAAGCAAAAATGAACTATTGGGACCTCATCAAAATAAAACTTCTGAACAGTGAAGGAAACGATCAGCAAAACTAAAAGGCAACTGACAGAATGGGAGAAGATATTTGCAAATGACATAACAGATAAAGGGTTAGTATCCTAAATCTAGAAAGAAATTATCAAACTCAACACCCAAAAAACAAATAATCCAGTGAAGAAATAGGCAAAAGACATGAATAGACACTTCTCCAAAGAAGACATCCAGATGGCCAACCAACACAGGAAAAAATGCTCAACATCACTCATCATCAGGGAAATACAAATCAAAACCACAATGAGAGACCATCTCACACCTGTCAGAATGGCTAACATTAACAACTCAGGCAACAACAGATGTTGGTGAGGATGCAGAGAAAGAGGATCTCTTTTGCACTGCTGGTGGGAATGCAAACTGGTGCAGCCACTCTGGAAAACAGTATGGAGGTTTCTCAAAAAACTAAAAATAAAACTACCCTACGACCCAGCAATTGCAGTACTAGGCATTTATTCAAGGGATACAGGTGTGCTGTTTCAAAGGGACACATGCACCCCCGTGTTTATAGCAGCACTATCAACAATAGCCAAAGTATGGAACGAGCCCAAATGTCCACCAATGGATGAATGGATACAGAAGATGTGGTATATATATATATATATATATATATATATATATATATATACACACACACATATACACACATACATACACACACACATGCATACAATGGAGTATTACTCGGCCATCAAAAAGAATGAAATCTTGCCATTTGCAACTACGTCGATGGAACTGGAGGGTATTATGCTAAGCAAAATTAGTCAGAGAAAGACAAATATATGACTTTAAGAGACAAAACAGATGAACATAAGGGAAGGCGAACAAAAATAATATAAAAACAGGGAGGGGGACAAAACATAAGAGACTCTTAAATATGGAGAACAAACAGAGGGTTACTGGAGGGGTTTGGGGAGGGGGTATGGGCTAAATGGGTAAGGGGCATTAAGGAATCTACTCCTGAAATCATTGTTGCACTATATGCTAACTAATTTGGATGTAAATTTTAAAAACTTAAATTCAAAAAAAGTATATAAAGATCCTTAAGGTATCCTATTTAGAATGGATATCCCCAGGATCCATTCCCCAGATATTCTAGTTAAATCATCTATGTTTATTATAAGTCCTCCCAATGGTTTTGAAACAGAAGGTACAGAAATTTTGAGCATTGTCCTAAGTTATACATGTTCATTTAAGTTTTACAATCATCTACACTGCCTCACTCCACCACTGTAGATTTGGATCCTACAAACCTTCAATGACAGGGCTAATTCCCCAAGTCTCCTACAAAGAAGTAGAGTTTAGATAGCAGAGGACCTACTGTGCATCACAGTCTGCTTTGACTTTTGTATACTATAATCCCCAAAGTTCCCATCACTAGCATTGCCTACATATTGGAACATCTTAGATGCATTAGGATGTAAGCTACTTGAACTGCCTTAGCAATGTAGCAATGTTTTGGGGGTTGGGTTTTTTTTGGGGGGGGTTGTTTGTTTATTTTGGGATCTGACTCCAAAAGCAGGTAAAACACAAGAAAAAATAAACAATGGGACTACATCAAACTAAGCTTCTGTAAAGCAAAGCAAACCATCAACGAAACAAAAAGAGAACCTGATGAATAAAAAATACTTGCAGATCATATATCTGATAAGGAGTTAATATGAAAAATCTATAAAGAACTCATACAACTAAATAACAAAACAACAACAACAAAAAACAATTTAAAATGGGCAAGAGATTTGAACAGACACTTTTCAAAGAAGATATGCAGATGGCCAACAGGCAAACCAGGGAAGTACAAATCAAAACCACAATGAGATATCACCTTACACATGTCAGAATGGCCATTATCAAAAAGACAAGAAATAACAAGTTTTGGTGAAGATGTGGAGAAAAGGGAGCCCTTGTGCACTGTTGGTGAAAATGTAAATTAGTGCAGTCACTATGGAAAACAATAGAGAACTTCCTCAAAAAATCAAAAATAGAATAATCATGCAATTCAGCAATTCTATTTCTGGGTGTCTATCCAAAGAAAATGAGAACACTAATTCAAAAATATATATGTACCACTTGTTCAATGCAGCATTATTTACAATAGCCAAGATATGGAAACAAGTTAAGTGTCCACTGAGGGATGAATGGATAAAGATGTATATACCCACACGATGAAATGTTACTCAGCCATAAAAAAGAATAAAATCTTGCCATTTGTGACACCATGGATGGACTTCACGGGTATTATGATAGGTGAAATAAATCAGAGAGAGAGAGAGAAATACGACATTATTTCACTTTCATTGTGGTGACTATTTTGCAATCTATATAAATGTTGAATTACTATGTTGTACCCCTTAAATGATATAATTCTATGCCAATTATACCTCAATAAACAAAAAGAAATAAACTTATAATAAAGGTAAAGATCCAGAGGAAATAGTATTGCCAGAAAAGTCAGGCTTAGAAGAGATGCTAGAGTTTGCACTGAGTTCTCAGGAGAAAAACAGAAGTTTTAACCATCATAATAATAATATTTCCCATTTACTGAGGACCAATTATGTGCCAGGCACTGTACAAGCTATATTACGTTTTTTTCTAATCCTCACAACCATCCTTTGAAGAAACTGGGGCAGAAGGAAGTCCAGAAACTTTCCCAAATTTCCACAGCTGGAAAGTGAAAGAGTTAATTCAGGTTTATCCCCAAGTCCACGATATTTCTATGATACCACAAATCAAGGAAATAATTATCACCACCTCCTCAATTTTTCCAGAGTTATTAATAGAGCATACTAATCCCTGAAAGACTCGAATATCACTGGGAAATTTCCAAGAGTTTCAAAAATTTGTAAAAAAGGAGAAGTTTTTCTGGAAGAATCAGGAAATGGTTGGGTATTCAGAACGAAAAGGGAAAATGCCCAACAGCAGTGTTCATTATTCTTTCCGACTCAATAGCACTAAACATAAAATAAAATGAACTTGGACATTTCAATGTTGTTTTCTCTTTGGAGCAACTGACTTCTACTTAATAGGACAGGAAAACAGACCACTGAGCATACTGCTGCATGATGGCTCATCCTAATAAGGTTTTGGCTGAGCTTCTGTAGCTTCTGTCTGCTTGAAAGATCCCCTGGCCCCTTTCCTAATTGCAGGGGCTGCTCCCAGAATGAACACTAGATAACCAGCCCTAGTAAAAGAGCACTTAGGGCCATGCTGGTCAGAACACCCACATGGCTTCCAGGCAGCTACGATGATGCCAATGATTAATTAATTGATGCCATTGGGGGCTGTAAGCTGGGGATGAGGGCACCAAGACAGGAAGCAGACACAGCACAGCCACAGATGTCACACCCCCGGCATTCTAGCTGCTGTGTGGAACAGGGATGAGAGTCACAAGCCCAGGTCTGGGCCTATGGGAAATTGGGTCTTGCTAATTTCTGAGACAAATCCCTCATCTGTAAATGAGAAGAATAATTCCTGCACTACTCATTGCAGAGGCCTTTGTGAGGCTCAAATGAGTTATTTGTATGTGAAAACTCCGTGAAGACTACAACTAGGTTAAACGCCCCCGTCTTGAGTATTCCCATAGCAACCTGTGCTTGTCTAATAAGCATTCATCATATTTTACAGTGATTACTTCTTTGTTTTTCTCTTCTAGGCTTCATATACCATAAGGACAGAGACTATATTAATATAGCTCTCCATTGTTTCCTAGTATCTACCATATTACCGGGCACTGTGGTTGGTGTTCAGTAAGTATTTGTGAGATAAATGTATAGATGATGAATGCGGTCGTCTATAGTGTTCATTTCTTTTGTGAAAATTTCATTCCATGATAAACAAATCCCACTTCATCATCATTGTCCTAATTTATGTCAGCTAATGGAAGCTTTGTTTCACTTTGTAACTGTTGTTTCAGACACAGCATGGTCCTTAAGAAGTGCATAGTCCAAAGAGAATAAGATGTGTACAAATGAAAAATTAAGTAACAACAAATACAGTCAATGCTATTTCTAACAAGTTCTCTTTTTTTAATTTCAACTTTTTCAAAGAATTAGCATCTGTGGTAATTCCCAACATCCTAAAATTGCAAGTTTCTATATTTATAGACGATGGTGGCTGTAGACCAGATGGACTATTTTAAATATAACTCCAATTGTGTAGAAATCTTAGACTTTTCTTTGTGGAAGAGTGAGTGTTTCCTGAAAGCACTAAGAACCACAAGTAGATATTATGTGTGCAAAAGTGTGGAGGAAAAGGTAGAGATGGTCAGAGGATGCATCTGTAGTTCCCAGGGAAACATTTGTGTAAATAAAGATCTAGACTCAAAACTTAAAAGTAGGTCCTATTATTTACTAAGATATGCATGCAGTGAGAAGAAATTGGAAAGCATAGGTCCAATGCCCCAATATTTTTATTATCTTGAAATTACAAATGTTCTCTAATCTGCTTTTATGTGAACAAATATGCAGATATAATGTAATAATTTGAGGAAGCCGCCAGGGTTTTTTTCTAAGAGGTACTTTTCCTCTCCGATAAGTCTACAGGGAAGACCTAAGTCCAGGGTATCACGTGCGTGACACAGAAAATCTTGGGGACACTTCTGGCAAGAAAGGGCTGAGTGAAGTCTTTGTTACCACTGGGAATGATAAGCAAGGGAAGGTGAAATGGTGAAAACAACAAAGTGAGAGTTCTACTAAAAAAGGCTTCCTGACCTAAGAGTAGCAATTGAGCAACCAGTGAACCTTAATATAATGAAGTTTGAAAAGACAAATGGTACAGTTCCTTAATCATTTCTAATACCTCTTTTAAAGAAAACAAGCAGGGGGTGCCTGGGTGGCTCAGTCGGTTAAACAGCCAACTTTGGCTCTGGTCATGATCTCACAGTTTGTGGGTTCGAGCCCCACACAGGGCTCTGCACTGACAGCTTGGAGCCTGGTGCCTGCTTTGGATTCTGTTTCTCTCTCTCTCTCTCTCTCTCTCTCTGCCCCTGCCCACTTGCACTCTGTCCCTATCTCAAAAATAAATTAACATTAAAAAAAATTTTTTTACAGAAAGAAAAAAGACAAGCAAACTACAATGAATAAAAGTCCTCCTGTATTCATTATCCAACAAATAATTCTGAATTGGAGCTCAGTATTACTTACCTGCTAAAAGTTCATTTAAGCCTTTAACTGGAATTAGCACTTATGGTAGACACTTTGAGGATTGAGTATAAGAGACACTGAGAGTTGTCTCCCAATATTTATTCTCCCCTTTGTCCACAGTTGAGCACAAGACCACTAAAAATAAAACTATATTTCCCAGCCTCCCCTGAAACTAGGCATGCACGTGTGACTAAGTTCTACAATGGAGTATAAACAGAAGAGTCACCTTAGCAGCTTCCAGGAACCTTTAACAGAAAGCTGATGCATATTGTTAGGCCCCTTATCTTTGTCTTCCTCTCCTTTCTTCCTGCTGAAACAAAGATATTGCTATCTGGAGGTTAAAGAACACAGTCTTGGGATACTTGAGCAGTAAACTGGAAGGAGTTACCAACCCTAAACATTTTTATACCAAGAGTCACTACTCCAGCCCTGGACTGCCCATGCATCACTTACATGAGAAACAACACACTTCTATCTTGATGAAACCACTATAATTTGGAGGTGTTCTGTTACTGCTGAACCTAAAATTCACTGGTACAAAAAAGGTTTGTACTCCGGTAAATAAAAAGCAGTCCCCAAGTTTAAGAAGTTTCATAAACTTGAGAAGTATATGAGTGGTATACACATAACTATAAAGCATAAAAATATAAGGGTCATAAGATCAAAATATTATCACTGAGGATAGGAACAATAAAAGGAAGATAAATCACTTCTGTTAGAAGAGAATGAGGGAAGGAATCATGGCTCAGGTGGCATTTCAGTTGGGTCCTGAAAAAAAGAATAGATAATTTGAGAGATGAAAATGCAGAAAAAAGACAAAACAAGCAGAATAAACAGCATTAAAAAGGCACAGAAGCAGAAAAGCATGAAATGTGTTCAGGGAAGCGTAAGCGTAAGTGATTCAGTTTAGCCAGAGCACAGGTGATCCTTACTGATCATCCAATTGACCTACTTCCTTCTCCTGCTGCTCATGACCTTTGTTATTATCTGATGCTCTATTATACTGATTCTATGTTATCTGCTTATTTCCTAGAATAACTAGAATTGCAGTTGTCAAACTTTTTGGCCTCAGACCCCAAAGAGCTTTAGTTTTCATAGGATACATCTATAAATACCTACTGTATTAAAACTGGTAGAAAGCTTCCCTTGTGCAAGATGAGTAACTTCTAAAGATCTGGTGTGCAACATAATGCCTACAGTTAAGAACACTATAATGTGCACTTAAAACCTTTGTAAAGAGAATAGACTCCAGGGCATTTGGGTGGCTCAGTCAATTAAGCATCTGATTCTTAATTTCAGCTCAGGTCATGATCTCACAGTCATGAGATTGAGCCCTATGTTGAGCTGCACAGTGCAGAGCCTGCTTAAGATTCTCTCTCTCCCTCACCCTCTACCCCTCCCCCACTTGTGCTTTCTTGTTCTCTCTCTTGAAAAAATAAAAAACAAAAAACAGAATATGGGGTGCCTGGGTGGCTCAGTCGGTTGAGCATCCAGCTTCGGCTCAGGTCATGATCTCACAGTTTGTGGGTTTGAGCCCCACATCAGGCTCTGTGCTGACAGCATAGCCTGGAACCTGCTTCTGATTCTGTGTCTCCCTCTCTCTCTGCTCCTCCCCCGCTCATGCTCTGTCTCTCTCTCTCTCCTTTAAAAATAAACAAAAACATTTTAAAAAATTAAAAAAAAAACAGAATAGATTTCATGTTAAGTGTTCTTAACCACAAAAATAGGGACAGGGAGACATGAAGAAACTTTTGGAGGTGATGAATGTGTTTATTACCTTGATTGTGGTAATGGTTTCATGAATATACACACATATCAAAATTAATCAAATTATAGACACTAAACATGCAATCTTTTATATATCAATTATATTTCAAAAACAGTAAAGCTGTTTTTGAAAAAAAAGAATTTAAATTGATAAATTTTAAAATATTTATTAATTCATTTTAAAATAACAAAAATAAACCCATTAATGTTAATGCAAGAAATATTTTTATGGAGGAAAAACTCTTTCAAGCAAAATTATTTAAAAAGTAGCATTGCTTTATATTTTTGCAATCCTTAATCCTTAATATCTGACCCAATAAAAAACAGCTAGATTCCCACATCTGTTTCCACATCCACATTCAATCTGCTGTGATATCACATATTAGGTAGCCCTGGAAAACTTTCTTGCATACACATTTAAAAATGAGAATGAAAATGACAAATAATATCTTAGTATTATTATGAAAGTAATTTTCACTTTGCAGATATCCTGAGTGGGTCTCAGAGCTCCTCTGGGTCCCCTATTACCTTTTGAGAACCACTGCACTAGAATATAAACTCAGTGAGGGAAGAGATTATGTTTAGTTTATATTCCCAGCACCTAGACTTCACTTATAGTAGGCACTAAATACCACTTGTCAAATAAATGTGTGAACACGAGGCCATATTGTGAAGGACATTGAGTACCAGGCTAATGAGTCTGGAAGTGACTTAGTAGACAATGGAGAACCAGTAGAAGTATCGGAACAGAAGAATGTAACAATTTGATTAATCTGATCACACCAAAAAGGATGAGTTGGAGGGGCGCCTGGGTGGCGCAGTCGGTTAAGCGTCCGACTTCAGCCAGGTCACGATCTCGCGGTCCGTGAGTTCGAGCCCCGCGTCAGGCTCTGGGCTGATGGCTCGGAGCCTGGAGCCTGTTTCCGATTCTGTGTCTCCCTCTCTCTCTGCCCCTCCCCCGTTCATGCTCTGTCTCTCTCTGTCCCAAAAATAAATAAAAAACGTTGAAAAAAGAAAATTTAAAAAAAAAAAAAAAAAAAAAAAAGGATGAGTTGGAGAGAAGAGCAACTTGGAAACAGAAGTGCCAAGCAAGATGCTCTTGATCTAGTCTTGGTGAAAAGTAGTGAAGTTCCGAAGTAGGATGGAGGTGGTACAAACAGAAATAGGAAGACAGAAGTGAGAAATCACTGGATGCAGTATATTAGTCCTCAACTGGAAATCCATGAATCTAACCAAACTTAACTGTCTGTGTGATCTTCGCTAAGTCAATCAGCTCCTTGTTCACCTACATTTTCCTCAACACTAAAATAAAATATTGTATTAAATATGGATTATCACTTTCTTTTCAACTGTTCAATTTGCTGATGATAGAGCTATATCACCAAAATATTATGTTTAAATGTCACAAAATTTTAATTCCTTATTGCTAATTATTCCTGCACTTCCTGATGCTAAGACTACTCATTAGCAAGACTCTTTAAAAGTAAGATTAGAGAATCAAAATTAAACTTCAATGTTAGTTAAAGTGTTTGGGGGAAAAGATATCATTTACTAAGGAGATCTTTTAATTTATTTAAATCTGAAGGAAATCCTATGATGTAGTTGATTTTTTTCCCCACATTTTTCCAATCAGGAGATATTAAGAAATATACCAAAGGTCACACATCTGAGAGTAGGTAACAAAGTCAGGATCAACAGATATGTCTGATTCTAAAACCAAAGTATAACACTACCTCAAAGAAATGGAGAAACTGTTCAAATCTGGATACGTTATCAATTTGAAAGTCTGGATTAATGAGAAAAAAAAAATATGGCACACGTGGAATCACACTATTACCTTAGTTAATCTAGAAATATAACAGAAAATCAGACTCTATAAGGTTAACATGGCAGGAAAAATGACTATATCCAGATAATTAAGATGTATTAAAAAGTATGGGCAAAGATAGAGGAAAGAGCAAAAAGCTTGGAAAATGTTGAGGGGGAAAAAAGAAAGAAAAAAAAAAAGATCATCATCTCATCTGATTTTCAAACCTGAGCACACCACTGAGAAAGAGGCTCTGTTCTTCATCATTTCTTTGTTCAGTTTTGGCTAAAGCAAATTAAGGTCATACACTGGGGGAATAAATGGGATGTGCTCTAAGGTATTTACCAAATCAACAGTGGCACAAGTAGTTCTGCTAATGAAAATTATTCCAACTGTCTGACTCAGACATCAGCTCAAATTTCAACTCCCTGAGGCCATTTGGTTGAAAGGATTTTATAATGATTTTCAAGAGAGCATTTAAAGTTTGTATTTCATCTCAAGGAAAAAGAAGATGCATTTGTTCTCTGCTTCAAATCAGAAATGTGCTTGACTTTGTAAAGATTGCATAGCAAGAACACTCACCTATAGTTTCTTAAAAATCAATCCTTTATGCATCCCTCTTTTCCTATTTCCCAGTAATTTCCTTACTTACTTCTGTAGTAGTATATTCTGAAATTATATCCAGAGCTTATTATTCTTTTGCAGTATGCTGAGATACATTAGTAAGCCCCTGGTTATAATTTATTTACTCAGTAAATTTTCTTGAGAACCTACCATGGGCCAGGCAGTGTGCTGGGTAGTGTCTAATGGGGAGATAAATAAGTAGATAAATATTTTATTGATGTGTTCATATTGTCAACAAAATAAGCAGTTACCAAGTTCCAGGTGTTCATGTTAGACACTGGGGATACAAAGATAAAAATCTGAAAAAAAAAAAAAAAAAAAAAAAAAAAAAAGATAAAAATCTGCTCTTCACCAAAAATGTAACAGTATCCAGGTAAAGCAATTCAAAAGAAAAACAAAAGTAAAAATCAGGAGGAAATGGACATTTGGAAATGAGCTGTGTGGAAATGAGATGACTTTGCCCAAGATAAACCTATTCCTTTGGAGATGGTATGAAAGAACATGAAGAAAGCAGTCAGGAAGACAGAAAAATGGGCAGGAGAAGGTACCTGGGTGGCTTAGTCGGTTAAGCATCTGACTTTGGCTCAGGTCATGATCTCACCATTCGTGAGTTCAAGCCCTTCATCAGGCTCTGTGCTGACAGCTTAAAGCCTGGAGCCTGCTTTAGATCCTGTGTCTCCCCTCTCTCTATGCCCCTACCCTGCTTGTGCTCTCTCTCAAAAAAATAAATAAATAAGCAAACAAACAAACAAATAAATAAACATTAAAAAATGAATACAAAAATAAAAATGGGCAGGAGAGAAAACAGTGTCCTGGAAGCTCTGTCTGGTGAATTAACAGCTAGGTGATGTCCCCATCTGGCTAAGGAAACAGGCCAACCAAGGTCACTATGTTCTCCTTTGAGATTTTTCCATGAGTGCATTAATGCCACATGATTAGCATATTGTTTACATGACAATTGAGCCTGGGTATTGAGGGTTGGGGGATGTAGGGAAATGGTGGTTAGCAGCTGAGTGTAAAATTATCCTAACATAACTATTCTGGTGAGAAATACCAACTGGGTTTTGGACACATCATTTTACCACTTTTATTCCAACTCAGCACCACTCTTTATGTTTACTAAGCTTTGGGTTTATATTGACTTCGAATTATTTCACTTGAGTAACAGTCTTAATTAGTATAAGCATGAGTCCTTTATTCTCCCTGAAACACTGCCAAGTTCAGCTTTTCCCTCAGCAAGGGGAAATTTAATTAACATTTTGTTAATTTCTAGAACTGTTTCAATTTGCCCTTCTCTGGGGTTTCTACCTGCTCAGAGAAGGAGGGAAAATGTTGATAGATAAAGAACACAGTAGAGGAGGCATTAAAATTAACATGGAAATAATCCAATTCTCAGGATGATTCAGAAAACCTAGACTGTTTTTGGAAACTAATGTGGCAGGTTATATATGAAGTATTAATCCATAAATAGGGAAGGGGAGCTGTGAGATAGCCCTGCAATTCCTTTGTTTACCCTGTAGCTCCCATGCCTCTTTAAGCTAATCCTGACCTCTGCTGCCCCAAGAAAGCTAGACTGTAGTTGAAATGCAAATAGGAACAAAAGAAGTTAAATTTTAGCCTTTAAGCTTATGGGGCTGAGGTCTTGCCATAAGCAATAGATCTGGAAGAGTATTTAACCAGCCATTTCTTCCATTCCTCCATTCTCCAATGGGGCCAGCAAATAAAACTTGATGGATTCGAAGGGGTGGAAAGAGTTTGGAGGAAGGAAAGGACAGGACAGGACAGGACAGGACAGGACAGGACAGGACAGGACAGGAAAGGAAAGGAAAGGAAAGGAAAGGAAAGGAAAGGAAAGGAAAGAATTAGAAATGATATGGGAGTCCTATTCTTTGCCCACCTCAGCCAGAACTTGTAGGATAAAAAGAGAATGAGTGGTTCTCCCTCCTAAGCCTAAGGATCTGAGACAGATCTCAATGAGAAACCCTCTGCCTTTCAGGTTGATGGCCACAGAGGGGAATGGCAGACTGAATGATGGGCTGGAAAAAGCCCTGAGGTTCCTCTCAGTCCCTGAGTGACACAACAGAGTGTCTAAAACTCCATGCCCCAGACTCCAAGAGAGACACAGAAATCAGCAGGCAGAGAGAACTAGAGCTCTGAGGGTCCCACAGTATAGTCTGCAGAACTCTGAGATACTCTCAAGATTTTCATCACTTGTGTCTGCCCTGTATACTCCCCTCTCCTTGAGTATGGCTAGCATGTGTTGAATATGACAACATTTTACAACTATGATGAAGTGATCTTATATGGCAAGGGTGAAGGGAATTTGAGGATGTAATTAAGGTGCCTACTCTGCTGACTTTGAGTTAATCAGGAGGGAGATAATCTTGGGTGGGCTGATCTAACTAGGTGAGCCCTTTAAAAAGCCTTCCTTGAAGGGAGAGATTGGAAATGAAAGAGAATCTTCTCTTGGCCTTGAATGAGCAAATAGCCATGTTGTGAGAAGGGCCTTTTGAGAGGGCTACATGGTCCCTGCCTGTCAGCTAGCAAGAAAATGAAGACCTTAGTCATATACCACAAGGAAATGAATTCTGCCAACAGCCTGAGTAAGCTTAGCAGTAGATGCCTCCCCAGAACCTCCAGGTAAGAATACAACCTGGCTGACCCCTTGATTTCAGTTTTGTTAGATGCTGAACAGTGGACCCAGCTAAACTGTGCCCAGACTTCAGACCTGTAGAAATTGTGAGATAACATGTGCCTTATACCACAAGGTCTGTGGTCATTTGTGATGCAGCAATAGAAAACTAATTCACGCAGCCAGAAATGACAGGATGCAGGATTGTATCTGAGGCTAAGGACTGGATGGGAAATGGGTAACAGCTCTGTGGATGCTGGCATGGATGGAGACATTGAAGGCTCAGCAAGGCAAACACTTTCTCAAGAGACAACAGCAAAGACCTGAACCCATTTAACTAAGACACAGAAATCTCTCACCTATTTGGAAAGGCATTTGCAACTCTCCCCAAGCCAAGCTTAGCAACATTAAAAACAAAAAAACTATGGAGGGAGGTGTTACAAATCCTAAATTTGACAGAATTTAAACCTGCAATTTATAAGAAAAATGTCAAAAATGTCTGTATTTATCTCTAAATGGTTGGATTATGACTTCTGCCTCAGACAGGGGTGCCTGGGTGGCTCAGCCAGTTAAGCATCTGACTCTTGATTTCAGCTCAGGTCATGATCTCACAGTTCATGGGATCAAGCCCTGCATCAGGCTCTGCACTGACAGCAAGGAGCCTGCTTTGGGTTCTCTCTCTCTGCCCCTCCCCTGCTCGCTCTCTCAAAATAAATAAACAAAAAATATTTCTGCCTCAGACAGAATAAGGGCTGAGGCTAGAAATTTTTAGTTATGGAGGGAGAGAGAAATTTCATTTTACACAGTCTAGTTTGTGGCATGCAACATCCATTTCCACCCCCACCAATCTTCTAGTGGAGTTTTGCCTCAATAAGCAAGGCCATCCTAGAAAAACACAAAGTCAAGGGTAAAAACAGTCTCTTCTCCCCAATACCCTTACCTTAAGGAAACCAGTTTAAAATGAATATTAGGGGCAGCCTTAAAAGTTGCCTCAGAGGGGCGCCTGGGTGGCTTGGTCGGTTAAGCATCTGACTTCGGCTCAGGTCATGATCTCACGGTCCGTGAGTTCGAGCCCCGCGTCGGGCTCTGTGCTGACAGCTCAGAGCCTGGAGCCTGTTTCAGATTCTGTGTCTCCCTCTCTCTCTGCTCCTTCCCTGTTCATGCTCTGTCTCTCTCTGTCTCAAAAATAAATAAACGTTAAAAAAAATTTTAAAAAAAAAAAAAAGTTGCCTCAGAGACTTCCATAGTAAAATAGCAGAAAAAAGCAAGAATGCAGACCCCTGCCCACTTCAAACATAACAAAACGAACACCAGACAAATGTTAAAAGCCAGCAGCACTCAGAGGAATGGACACAGCTTCAAGGCAGCATTTGAAATAAGGATTGGACAAAGAGAAATAGAAGATTCCAGGAATCAAGGTATGCCTCCTCCCCCTGCATGCCCTCTCACCCCCTACCTATACCCCACCCCCATGCAAGCAATCCATAGGACAAAAGGTGAGGTCACCAAGTCCTGGGGAAATATCACTAATTTCTTCAATGAGGCAAGAAGTAAATGGAGAGGGAAAATAGCAGCCAGGGAAATAGCCAGAAAATCCCATAATAAGAG
Source organism: Panthera onca (assembly GCF_046562875.1). Taxonomy (NCBI): domain Eukaryota; kingdom Metazoa; phylum Chordata; class Mammalia; order Carnivora; family Felidae; genus Panthera; species Panthera onca. Next base: position 156,103,065 of record NC_138346.1, read on the forward strand.
AATCTTCTTTACTATAAGTTGTCATTTTATTCTTTCTAGCCAAAAGAAAGCAAGCAAGTGAGGATCCTACCCAAACTACATAAATAACATCAAAAAAAAAGCTTTGAGAAAGATAAACCAATAGAAAGATGGGTAAAATTCACAAATGTTTCCTAAGAAAACAAAAATTATAAATATGTTAAAAAGATGCTCAATCTCATTAGTAATCAGCAAAATTCATTAACACCACAATGAGATCTTACTTTATACCCAATAGATTGGTAAACATTAAAAGGAATGGCAGGGGTGCCTGGGTGACTCAGTCAGTTAAGCTTCCGACTCTTGATTTCGGCTCAGGTCATGATCCCAGGGACACGGGATTGAGTCCTGTGTCAAGCCCCATGTTAGTCTCCACACTGAGCCTAGAGCCTGCTTAGGATTCTCTCTCTCCCTCTCTCTCTCTCTCTCCCTCTACCCCTCTACCCCACTCGTGTGCCTTCTCTCTCATTCTCTCTCATAAATTATAAATGAATGAATGAATGAATGAATGAATAAATAAAAAGAAGCATGGCTAAAATCCTTGAGGAGAAAAGCAGGGAAAAACCTCTTTGATCTTACCCGCAGCAATTTCTTACTCAACACATCTCCAGAGGCAAGGAAAACAAAAGCAAAAATGAACTACTGGAAACTCATCAAAATAAAAAGCTTCTGCACAGCGAAGGAACAATCAGCAAAACTAAAATGCAACTGACAGAATGGGAGAACATATTTGCAAATGACATATCAGATAAAGGGTTAGTATATAAAATCTATAAAGAACTTATCAAACTCAACACCCAAAAAACAAACAGTTCAGTGAAGAAATGGGCAAAAGACATGAATAGACACTTCTCCAAAGAAGACATCCAGATGGTGAACAGACACATGAAAAAATGCTCAACATCACTCATCATCAGGGAAATACAAATCCAAACCACAATGAGATACCACCTCACAGCTGTCAGAATGGCTAACATGAACAACTCAGGCAACAACAGAAGTTGGCAAGGATGAGGAGAAAGAGGATCTCTTTTGCATTGTTGGTGGGAATGCAAGCTGGTGCAGCCACTCTGGAAAACAGTATGGAGGTTCCTTAAAAACTTAAAAATAGAACTACCCTACAACCCAGCAATTGCACTATTGGGTATTTTCCAAGGAATACAGGTATGTTGTTTCAAAGAGACACATGCACCCCAATGTTTATAGCAGCAGTATCAACAATAGTCAAAGTATGGAAAGAGCCCAAATGTCCATCGATGGATGAATGGATAAAGAAGATGTGATATATGTATATACAATGGAGTATTACTTGGCAATCAAAAAGAATGAAATCTTGCCATTTGCAACTTCTTGGATGGAACTAGAGGGTATTATGCTATGCAAAATTAGTCAAAGAAAGACAAATATCATATGACTTCACTCATATGAGGACTTTAAGATACAAAACAGATGAACATAAAGGAAGGGAAGCCAAAAGAATACAAAAAGAGGGAGGGGGAAAAAAACATAAGAGACTCTTAAATATGGAGAACAAACAGAGGGTTACTGGAGGGGTTGAGGGAGGGAGTATGGGTTAAATGGGTAAGGGGCATTAAGGAATCTACTCCTGAAATCATTGTTGCACTATATGCTAACTAACTTGGATGTAAAATAAATAAATAAATAAATAAATAAATAAATAAATAAATAAATAAATAAGGCATGGCAATAACAAGCATGGATAAAGATGCAAAGGAATAGGGATTCTCATAAATGCCAGTGGGAGGATAACCCTGGAGAGCAATTCAGTATTGTTTGGGGTTGGAGAAACTGATACCACATTTGGGTGTGCTGCTCTGACCCTTTCATCAATTAGCCCTAAGTCTACTAGTTTTGAGGGGGGCCCAGAGCTAAAGAGCTCCCTGCAGCAGCCACTATGGAAAACAGTATGGAGGTTCCCCCCAAAAAATTAAAAACTACTATATGATTCAGCAATTCCACGTCTTAGTATTTATCTGAAGAAAACAAAAGATATATGCACCCCCATGTTCACAGCAGCAGTATTTACAATAGCCAAGACATGGAAACAACCTAAGTGTCCATCAGTGGATAAATGGATAAAGAAAATGTGATATAGCTATATATACAATGGAATATTATTAAGCCATAAAAAAGGAAATTCTGCCATTTGTGACAACATGGGTGGACCCTGAAAGCACTGTGCTAAAAAAAATGTCAGGCAGAGAAAGAAATACTGCATGATCTCACTTACATATGGAACCTAAAAAAAAAAAAAACAAAACTCATAGATACAGAGAACAGATTGGTGGTTGTCAGAGGTGAGGAGTGTGGTGGGCAAAACGGGTAAAGGGACTCAAAAGGTACAAACTTCCGGTTATAAAATAAATAAGTCCTGGGAATGTAATGTACACCATGGTGAATATAGTTAGATTTAAAAAAAAAAAAAAAAAAAAGGACCTCTTGAGAGGTCCTTAGCTTTGATCCATTCCACCCTCTCCTTAACTGCTCATTCACCAGTAAATTCAGGGACAAATAGAGTGTCTGTAGTAAACAAAGACTTGTTATGCAGCATCTGGCAAGCCCTAATAAAAGAATCACAGCCAAGACCCCTACAGTCCTCCTTTGCTGATAACTACTCACCTTTTAAGAAACTATTCCTAGCTTGCTACTGGGCCCAGTTGAGACTGTTTCAGCAAGACCCCAACTGCCCATCATGAACCAGGTGCTATTTGATCCACTGTTTCAATTATCTGCTCCTGCCTAACAACTCATCCCGAAACACAGTGGCTTAAAACAACAAACCAGATAACAGAGTTCTCTATGCAACAATCATAAAGGAAAGATATACTCAAATGCTGACTTTTAAATATCCTCCTGATTTTTATATCACATTCATAGATTTTAATAACTTAACCAATGAGCACCTTCTGCCTCACTGTGTAGTTTCCAGATTTTTATGGACTTAAATATTTATGTAAATTGTAGGAATGAGGATCTGTACAAACTATAGGAATAAACTGTAATAAGAAGTGGAAAGTCTTTCCTATATAAATCTTCACTTTCCCAGAATTACGATACCCAAAAAAATTTTGGAACATGGTTACTCTGTAATCGTAATGTAAATGCAAAGTAGTGTTATTACATACTTTCAAGCGAACCCTTACTAGGAAATCAACCTGGCAAGCTTTGGCTGTGGAGAAAGATGGTAAATACATCTTAGTCTCTCTAGTATTACACTCTCAGCTGCATCTTCCCCCAGATAATCACAGAGATGGGTCTCCTAAGAGTTCACTTTAAAGAAAAGGAGATGAATGAAATGACAATAACCAGAACTGAACAGATGACTAATCTCCTGGCTCCTACAGATAAGTTATGTACTCTCTTATGTATCAGCATCTGGAGGCACATTCATGCTACATCTGTACAGCCAGACATTGCCAGACAAGATGAGCAGAATAAACCAATCCATACACCCTCTGACACCCCAACCATCAAAAAAAAAAAAATCTTTGGTGAGATTTCCAGTTAAGATTTTTAGTCAAATTTCAAAAACCCACCCAAACACAGCAAGTCTACTAGAATTTCCAGGGTAAGAAGTAAATAGTTCACTATTTCTCTTATCCCATAAAATCAGCAGAAATTTTGATTACTCAGAAGGTAAATCTTATCCTGCTCTGGATTACATCCAACAGAAATTACATATAACTATTTCAGGTCACTACAGCCATTTAAACCATTTCTACTTCAAGCTGATGAAATCAAGGTCAATGTCAGTCCCCTGGTGGATCAGGCAGCATCTCTCTGTTCTTTGAGCAGTATTGGACCCTCCAGGGAGCATCCCACAAGTACTATCAGAACCAATCTCATTGCCTTGCTTGGTTGGCTCCTTGTGTGGCCTCTTTAAGGACCAGAAACACAGCAATTCAGAACCTATTCTTCACTACTTGACCCACAACTTACCCTCCTATCCTTGTTATTAATTGTTAAATTACTTATTTCATTCTAGGCTCAGGTGTGGGTATCTGAAACCCTTTGTCTCCCAGCTCTCTGCCAGAAATTTGGAATGATCCTCTCTCCTTCACTGTCTCAAATCTGAACCTCTTCCCACTTAGCACCAATATAACTGCACTTTATGCCCTGTAATGTACTTGTGGGGCTCCCCTTCCACCTCATAAGACGTTAGAGCACTGTGCTTTCTTTGTTCATTTTGGTGAACTCAGTGCTTAACAAAGGGTCCTCACATGTGAGTTTCTCAATCAAGGTTTTTTTGAGTGGATGACCTGACTTCTTGATGATAGCCCCAAATTGAACTTCTGAATTTAGCTTCTAACCACACTTTGTTTCCCAATGTTGGGGCCTTTTGCTTAAATGCTGGCCTGGACTTCCCTTAGTTGCCCACCCCAGCTCCAGAGCCCTTGGATCAAGGGAATGTGACATTCTGTGAAATCTTGCCATTTGCAACAATGTGGATGGAACTAGACTGCATTATGCTAAATGAAATAAGTTAGAGAAAAATATCATATGATTTCACTCATATGTGGAATTTAAGACACAAAACAGATGAACATAAGGGAAGGGAAGCAAAAATAATATAAACACAGAGAGGGAGACAAACCATAAGAGACTCTTAAATACAGAGAACTGAGGGTTGCTGGCGGGGTGTTGGGTGGGGGAAGAACTTAAGGAATGAGGGACATTAAGAAGGAAACTTTGTTGGGGGCACCTGGATGGTTCAGTCAGTTGACCACCCGACTTCAGCTCAGGTCATGATCTCACGGTTCATGGGTTCAAGCCCTGTGTCAGGTTCTGTGCTAACAGTTCAGAGCCTGGAGGCTGCTTCAGATTCTGTGTCTCCTCCTCTCTCTGCCCCTCCCCCACTCACACTCTGTCTCTCAAAAATGAATAAATGTTAAAAAAATTTTTTTGTTTAATTTAAAAAAGGACACTTGAGATGAGCACTGGGTGCTATATGAATCACTAAAAATAAAATTAAATAAATAAATAAATAGGCTAAACTGGCAAAAAATAAATTAATTAAATAAAATAAAAGTTTTTAGAAGATAGCGTGACATTCTGTGGCTCCCTCCTGACTACAGCCAGCCTTGTGCTACCCAGCAACCCTTCCTTCTATCCCAAGAGAGAAATTAACGTCTCCCTGGACACAAAGGTAGAACACAGATGAACCCATGCAAAGGTATTTCCACTATTAGAAATACAGTTCTAAGTGGTGCTATCTGATCTGCCAAAGGCCACATACACAGTTGAGCACCTACCAAGTGATAGGCACTATGCTATGCCTTATCCACATCCCATTTAACCTCATTCTATGGGTTCTATGAAGATTATTAATCTCCATTCTACAAATGAGAAAAGTAAGATTTGAAATTTTGTGTAACTAACCAAAGATGACATAGCTAAGTAAGTAGCAGGGTTGGGATTGACACCCATGCCTGTCCAACTTCAACACAAACACCAATGCTGTTTCCACTATACCACTAAGCCATAATACAGTGGTCATAAAAACTGAGCTCTACCAAGTATACATAATATTCTTGAAACAAGGAAAAACATACCTTCAAAAGACACTAAGACTAAGAAAAGAGTAAGGCTTGGTAAATAAGGGGGAAAATCCTTTGGTCAAAGGAATTTGATGACAGTTAAGATAGGCATAGCAATGCAACACATTATAACTCTAGATGAATTGGATTAATGACAGTGCAACATGTTACTGAATCATAGTGAGATTTAAAATAATTAGGAAAATCAGACTGGCCTTCAAAAATAAGAACCCCTGATTCTTTTTAAAACATAACACTATACGAACAAAGAGAACACTACATAAGAACTAAGTTAATTATAAAATTGTAATCGTTTTTCCCACTCTGCTTTTTCAAGCACACAAACTGTCTCATTAGTTGGGAATATTAAATAACCCAGGCCAGAAGTGACTAGCATGCAAATAACTGTGCAACACAAAATGTTCTCCTACAATCAGATGACTGAGCAAGATTATCAGAGAAAGCATTTTCACTTTCAGATAATCTTCGAATACTTACCTAGAGAAAGTATTTAACTATTTCCTTGATCAAGTGACGGATAGCAGTGCAGACAAAATTACATGAGGGGGAAAAATGTTTTAATATATAAATCTGGGCTCCCTAATGTAGTGTCAAATCACCTCTGATTTGCCTCCTCTCCCCAACACCCCTTCCCAACTATCTGACTGCCTTGATTTATTGCCATCATTTTAAAAAAATGTCCACAAGTCTACTTACTCAAACATTCCAGCCACACTGACCTTCCTTCAGTCCCTCAACTGTGCCAGCTCTTTCACTCCATCTGCCTCAGTTTCCCCCAAAATATTCGTCACTTGGCTGCCTCCCCATTCTCCAGGTCGCAGCCTCAGAGTGTTACTTCCTTGGCAAGGCCTTTCCTGACCACTGAGTGTGAAGCCATCTCCTACACACCTCTGTCTTGCCCTACCCATCTCTCTTCCACTGAAGCACTGGCCACCCTCAAGAAAGATACGTTCCTGTGTGAGATTACTTGCTTAACTCTCTCCTACGCTCACCCCATGAGGATAGGAACCTTGTTATTTTGCTCATCACTGTTTGTCCACAATCTGTATAGTGTCCATCAGCTTAGTAGGAACTAGAAAATATTTGCTAAGAAGTGGATATACAGGTGTCAAATTAAGGGGAGTATTTGGGCTAGAGATTTCAATATAGAAGTCATTAGCATATTGATGGTATCCAGAACCATGAGGCTCACATTAAAGAATGTTCCTGAAATGTGTGTAAAATATTTGTTTTCATAAATAGCCTATTTTAAAGGCAGATAGAGAACTTGGTATTTTCAAGGCCGTTGTGAATCATTTTGTAAAGAAAATTACACTACATTTTATCTTTTGAGTAAATCCCTTGGTCTAGGTTGGAAATTACTTCATGCCAAGTTCAGTTATACCAGGTGAATTAAAGTCATACCTAAAGCCCCCCCAAAAATTTGATAAGTGAGTCAAAATGCATAATATCCCTATGTCTCTTACCAAGTGAGTCATCTATCAAAAAAAAAAAAAAATGCTATCCCCAAACACACCTTTTCCATTACATTGTGACTGGCTCTAAACAAGCCATCCCTTCTAGTCCTACACCAGTTAAGGTGGTTTTTATTTAAATCAAATATTTTCAGAAGTCTCATTTCTATTCATTTTTCCTACCCCTATAAGTTATCATTTGATAAAATCTTAATAATTCTGACCATAATAACTGATTTGAATCCACATGTGACTTTTCAAAGTGGTACTTTATATGTTCTGAAGTTACGGCTTGATGTGTTTTTAAAATCAGGGGCGCCTGGGTGGCGCAGTCGGTTAAGCGTCCGACTTCAGCCAGGTCACGATCTCACGGTCCATGAGTTCGAGCCCCACGTCAGGCTCTGGGCTGATGGCTCAGAGCCTGGAGCCTGTTTCCGATTCTGTGTCTCCCTCTCTCTCTGTCCCTCCCCCATTCATGCTCTGTCTCTCTCTGTCCCAAAAATAAATAAACGTTGAAAAAAATAAAATAAAATCAATTTTGCAACTATATCAGAAAACTTAATGTCTATACACATTCAATTCATTGTTTTCCCAAAGCCACCTTTTTTAAAGGAAATTTTATGTATTGTTTAGTTGTACAACCATGTTTGCCATTTTAGAACCATCTGATTCCTGCGGTGCCTGGGTGGCTCAGTCAGTTAAGTGTTGGACTCTTGATTTTGGCTCAGGTCATGATCTCACAGTTGTGGGATCAAGCCCTGCAACAGGTTCTGTGCTGACATCACAGAGCCTGCTTGGGATTCTCTCTCTCTCTCTCTCTCTCTCTCTCTTTCTCTCTCTCTCTCTCTCTCCTTCTCTCACTCTCTGTCCCACTCACCCCCCAAAATAAGTAAACAAACATTTAAAAAATCTGATTCCCTCACAAGAAGATTTCATGAAACTGTTACCCTTCATCCCCTCTAATCAATCCACTACCAACTCCTGAGGTTTTATTTCCAAAATCTCTCTCGTAACCATTCACTCCTCTCCATCTCTACCATTTCTACCATAGCACCATGTCTTCTGGCTGGGGAGTGCTGCAATAGCTCCTCACTGGTCTGCCTACTCCCACCTCAGCCCCTCAATCCACTTTCCATGGCCAGGATGTTCTTGCCAGGCTCTATTCTTTCTAGCCCCACCGTGTCATGTCAGTCTGCTTCTCACACACACACTCTCTCTACTGTCCAAGCACAGTGACCTCAGAGCCACCTGGCCACTGCCTGCTCCCCCCGCCACCACAGGCCCTTTACATATGTTGGCCCCTGGGCCAGGACATTCTTCTTCACTTCTTTGTCTAACTCCTCCCATCCTTCAGATTTCAGCTGAAGCTTCACTACCTCAGGGAAGGTTCCCTGTTCAATGAACTCTGTCAAATCCCTGATGCAGACCTGCAGAGGACCATGAACCTCTATTCCAGAGCCCTCTTTACAGTTACAGAGGTGAGTTACCATCTCTGCCCTTTAATAAGACTGTAAGCCCATCAGACAGGGCTTGCATTTGTTTACCTTCCTACCACAGCAATTAGCCCCTCCTTAAATATTTTTATGGGAACTCTTATTACTCCCATTTAACCAAAAAAAAAAAAGGAAACAGAGACTCAAAGAGGTTATATATTTTGTCCAGTGCCACAGTGCTCCTAACCAATAGAACTAAAATTTCAAACTCAGGTTCACACAAAAGGCAAAATGGCAAGAACAATATAATTAATCTTATTAGGAATACATACACAAGTGGTCCAGAAGTAGAAGATAATATGCATGTACAAAAAAAGTTATGTTAAGGTGGTGATAACATTGTAAGGTGCTTTTTATTGTTGGCTGTGGTTTTTTGTTTTTTTGTTTTTTTTTTACTTTTTCAAAATAAAAAAAATTGTCATTCTAAGAGTTCAATGTCTCTTCAAAGCCACTTTCCTTCACTTGTGAACCAATCCATCCACTTAGGAATCATTCCTGCTCACAGTAGGTGCTCCCCTGCTCTGCTCTAAGTCCACCATGGACCACTGCTGGATCACAGGCCTCCTAGATAGGATGCTACTGTTTCTGTTGGGTCTCAGGACAGAGATGACTGTGGGGCAGGACCCACATCCTTTTACTGCCCCATCCCTGGATTCTTCACTGTACCAATAGATCAGACTTCACTCGCAGTTTAGGTATAGCCAAAGGAAATTATAACGTGAAGGGTAAATGTTTTTTAACCACATGTTAAATAAGACTGCCATTAAAATCTAAAGGGAAAGCATAAAAGTTAAAACCGTTCACAGAGCTGTCCTGTTGGTCACATCCTAGTTTCTAATCTTGCTCCCTTGTCTTCAACAAACCTCCAGACTGGGACACTCCATCTCCTTTTGGATAACCTACCCATTAAGAACTGGTCTTGTTCTAGAACACCTTCTCCAATTCTCCACCCACCCCAGTTCTGAGTAAACTGTAAGATGTAGTAATCACTCAACAAAATATTTCCCTTGATCTGAGTTATTCCAACCAGAAAATCATTACTGGGGACTATTTTACAGCCATTCAAGGTAGGCTTTGGCAGCTCATGCCTGGCTTTTTGGGGTCTCCCCATCACTGTGAGGGGCAATTGAGCCTTCCTGTACTTCCTGATCATCCAGTAGTTAATTATTGGCTCAAAAGCATATTCACCTCCCAATGACAAATATTAAGACTCAGAGTCAATATAGCCCAAATCTAGACAAAAAAGTCTAGTGGTTTTCCCCATGTATGTAACCTGCCCCTCTGTCTGTCTACAGTAAAGACAGCAACTTGCATTATTGCAAGGAATTCCCTCTATTCACCCATTTACTTTCATCCTATTCCCTGGGGCTTATCAATGAATAAGAAACACCTAAGAAACAAAAGCCGTTTACCACTTGTTGGTACTCCTTAGCTAAACAAAACTCCAGACGAAACCATGAAATTAAAATGTTTTAATTTAATTTGTGGATCAAGTTTTTGAGACAGGTTCTCTCCAGCAATCTGTCAGTTTATAGTTTAGCTGAATATATGGAATCCTAGGTTGGCATCTATTAAGTTATCTTCCACTAGCATTTTAAAGATGATAATCCATTTCCTTCCAGCCTCTATTAATGCTGATGAGAAGTCTCTATCAGTTTAATTGTCCTTAATAAGTACTCTGCTTCTTCTATCTAGAAATCTTTAAGATTTTTTCTTTGTTCTTGTTCTACAGATGCTCCACAATGCTTCTAGATAGAAATTTGGCTTTATTTATCTTGACCCAGACTAATAGTCTCCTTTAATCTGAAAATTTATTCTTTTTTTCAGTTCTAGAAATTATCAGCCACTTCCTTTTGGATATTGCTTCTTCATTTCCTCTCTTCTGTTCTTCTTGATCCTATTAAATATATGTAGAAATTTTTCATTCTAATTTCTTTCAGATTTTCTTTCTTTTCTGTACACTGTATTGATTTTCTCAAATCCATCTTCCAATTTACTATTATATTCAACTACGTCTAATCTATTGTTTAACCTATTAAGGTTTCATTCCAATGTCTCTTATATTTTCAAAAGTTCTACCTAGCTCTTTTTCTAATCTCTGGGTTCATTTTTCATACTCTCTTATTCTTCTATCAGCTTTGTTCCTTGTCTCTTCTCAAAAATGTTAAAAATATACTACATATAAAATCTATTTTAGATAGTTCTAAAACCAGTTCTTGTGGTGTCAGTTCTCCTATTAGTTGTACCTGCTGGCTCCCTCAGGGGTTATGCCTTTCCTTGTGGATTTGCAATGTCATTTATCTTCAGCAGCACTGTTTCTGTGGGATTCCCATGGATGATCTCTGGTCATCTCTAGAGAACAATCCCATTTGTCTGCTGAAATTCAGTTTTTAAATCAGTATGTATGTTAATTTTTCAACTTGGCATGCCACAAGAATAATAAATCACATTGCTACTCCCAGCTTTCCTGGGCTGGTGAGCCACATTTGTCTAGTACCCATTCATTGGGTTGGGCACAGTTCTACAAGGCTTCTGACTCCATGCAGTGGTCTCAGTTCCACTACCTTGTACAGTCCTGAGACCTCATCTCCTCATCATTCATTTTTATGAGTGTTAAAATTCCAGACACTGTCCCAAAAGGACTTTATCTGGATCTACAAACCTTAAGTTCTACTTCAGCTTTGTAACCCCTTGCCACTCTAGCTTTGCATTTCCTCTACAATTTTTGCACGTGAAGATTTCCATGTGTTTAAGTCTGGTTCCACTTTTCCAATTAAAATTAATTTAATTTATATTACATTTCTTTTTTTCAAAGTGAAATGCTTCTTTATCTTTAACATACTATGGGAGGCAAAAATTATTGCATAATCTCCATTCATGTGGAAAGACAGTGTGAGGATTAACCATTCTCAAAAATAAACGTTCCCTACAGTTGGAATTAAATTTTGTGGAGAAAGAAAGAGGCAGGACCTATCCCTGAATGAGTAGGTCCCAAGACTCAGGTTGAACACTTTATATCCCAAACCTATGTAACCTTGAACCTAAATGAAATACCTTGTCCTTCATCACAGTCTATCATAACCAGAGGCTGTCAATCTGGATCCTCCTAGTTGTCAAAGAAGTAAATATCCCATTGACTGCAACATCTCCAGGACTATTAAAATTGTTTTCAAGATGCTGGGGGTTTTTACTACCCTTTGTCAGGCAGAATTTGGTCATAAAAACAGAAGCCACACTAGATTTTTTAAGTAAGAAAAAGTTTAACATAGGGAAATAGAGGTTTTTACCACTGTTGGAAGGCTGGGGATCAAATGTCGTTTCTGGACATCTCCAAGTGCAGGGAGTCCACAGACACCTTCAGCAACAAAATGGGCAAGCTTCACAAAGTTTTTGCTGCCACTGAGAGCCTTCACCAATAATCCCAGGAGGATGTTTAATAGCCAGGGGGCAAACTGCTAATGAAGGCATGCCTGCTATAAAATAATTGTTTCTTTCCTTCCACCTTCTATATCTCAGTTCAGGTAGGCTACAGGCACCCGAGGAAGCTACAGCAACTGATTTACCATGTTGAGAGAAACAAGAGATAGGAATGGTTTGGGATAGAGATGGTACAAAGTGTGTAAGAGAAGAAGCTGCAATACTAACCATAGCCATAGTAACATTAGCCTTCTCTCTAGAAAACATCATATGGGAACTTAATGCATGAAACAAAAAGCACAAGTAAACTATTCTTTCACAGATTTTGTAATTTGCATATAATGTGGTATCAAAGACCCATGACAGAAACAAACCTAGAAAAGAAAGATAAAAAGGAAAATACCTTCACAACAACAATGATAATAGCTAACATTTACCAGACACTCATTCTGTGCCAGACAGTGTGTTGAGTGCTTTACAAATAATGTGAGTTACTTTGGGTCAAGAATATTAATATTAAGAAAACATTTAAATGGATAACTTTCTTCAATGGCCACAGTTCTTATTTGTCAAAGCATTATTTTAAGTCTCTTCTAGGCTATGCCTGAGGTGTTTAGAATCAGAGTCTGCTCCTGTCTACTAAGAGTTTAGAATCAGAGTCTATTCCTGTCTACTAAGAAAAAATTTAGGCTAGGGTTTATCCCACACATTGTTTTCACCATTTGTTAAGTGGAGATGGAAACCCATAAGCCTAACAATGTTGCTTAGAAACTACAAATCAGCATAAAATAGCACTCTACAAGGACACTAGGACCACAACAATTTGACAGTTCTGCAAAGACACAGTCCAGCACACTTTGGATAACTGCTTCAGGGCTAAAGCCTTCTCAAGAAGCTCCCTCTAAATGCCTTAACCCCTAGTTTCTTTTAGGTGGTGGAGCAGTCCCAAAATAACCATCTCCTAAGGTGAAATTTATAGTATAAACAGTCACGAAAAACAAGAATGGCATATAATTATAAGAACAGCTGAGGACAAGAAGGACCTTGTTGAGTTTTGTTCATGGCGAGGAAAACAGTGATAGGACCTCTTGGGGGCAGAGGGTATATGCTCATTCCTTCCATAGATATGAGACTAGATATTAAGTACCAGCCATTACAATAGATGGTGAGAATGCAATGACAATAAGACACTATCTCTGCTCTCAAGGGGCTTACACTCCTGTATGGTAGGAAAACATAAAATGTAACAAAGGTAACTTGAATTATTTGTCTACTATTTTCTTTCTATAAAATAAAAACAGGTTTTGTTCTGCACTGGGCCTGTCATGTCTAATAGCTCTTCTAAGATAAACTGTCTAGCATCTCATTGCAGCTGAGGCAATCTCAGTTGGTCTTGTTTTGTATCACACAACCTGTTCAACAAGGTCCAGGTAGCTCAGTTCAGAGGAGGGCATTTAACACGAGAGCTGCTCATCTGCAAGCTATCTGAAAAAACTGAAGCTAAAAAGATGCATATGGAAAGACAAAAGGAGGGAGTGGTAAATCACAGCTTCAAGAAGACTAAAACAAGTAAGCAAAAGCAGTAAGTAAATACAAATCTAGCACAGAAAGAGAGGAAGCCAGATCCTCTGGATCTGGAAGGAAGAAGATATAAGAAGATACAACTGATAACTTTAACTTCTGATTGATGAAGTTACAGGACCAGATTTACTCTCCCATTTGAAACAACTAAAAACCCAGACAAATATATTAAACAACAGTTTTCAAGATACTGGACATCAGGCAATGAGGGGCACCGATTCCTAAAAGATGGGAAAGAAACAAGGTGAGCCCAGCCACTGCCCCAGCCTCATGCCTCAAGAGAGTTTCCAGACACTCAGGAATAGGAAACCCAGGTGAAGCCTGGCAGACTTCCTGAGGTGATAAGACAGACCAAGTCAAGGAGACCTGACAAAAGACAGTACCAGAGAAAGAGAGCTAAGCAGATTAATAATTCTGGACATCTAAAGAGGGTTCTCCTCAAATATTCAGCTGGATACCGATCAGAGCATTTGGGTGAGGAAACTACCTAAACCTGAAAAAAAGGCACACTAGAAATTATTAGAGGTAACTCTTAGGATACTCCAAAGAAACAGAACCAATGGGACATGAATATATAGAGTAAGAGATTTATTTTAAGGAATTAGCTCATGCAGTTGCAGAAACTTGGTAAATCTAAAGTCTTTGGGGTAGGCCAGCAAGCTGGAGAATCAGGGAAAAGTTGCAGTTTGAGTCCCAAAGAAATCTGCTGGCAAAATCCCTTCTTGTTCCAGAAGTCAGTCTTTGTTTTATTAAGGCCTTCAACTGACTGAGTGAGGCTCATCCACATTATGGAGAGTGATTTGCTTTACTCAAAGTCTACCAATTTAAATGTTAATCTCATCCAAAAACCAACTTCACAGAAACGTTCAGAATAATCCTTGACCAAATATCTGAGCACCATGGCCCAGCCAAGGTGATACATAAAATAAACCATCATAATAACAATACCTGTGCTTACACCTATCCAGGAATAGGGCCTCTTTCCACCAGCCACACTTTAAAAACAAAACAAACATGGGAATGCAAGCTGGTGCAGCCACTCTGGAAAACAGTATGGAGGTTCCTCAAAAAACTAAAAGTAGAACTACCCTACAACCCAGCAATTGCACTACTAGGCATTCATCCAAGGGATACAGGCGTGCTGTTTCAAAGGGACACATGCACCCCAATGTTTATAGCAGCACTATCAACAATAGCCAAAGTATGGAAAGAACCCAAATGTCCATCGATAGATGAATGGATAACGAAGATGTGGTGTACACACACACACACACACACACACACACACACACACACATACACAATGGAGTATTACTTGGCAATCAAAAAGAATGAAATCTTGCCATTTGCAACTACTTGGAACTGGAGGGTATTATGCTAACTGAAATTAGTCAGTCAGTGAAAGACAAAAATCATATGACTTCACTCATATGAGGACTTTAAGAGACAAAACAGATGAATATAAGGGAAGGGAAGCGAAAATAATATAAAAACAGGGAGGGGGACAAAACAGAAGAGACTCATAAATATGGAGAACAAACTGAGGGTTGCTGGAGGGGTTGTGGGAGGCAGGATGGGCTAAATGGGTAAGGGGCACTAAGGAATCTACTCCTGAAATCATTGTTGCACTATATGCTAACTAATTTGAATGTAAATTTTAAAAAATAAAAAATTAAATTAAAAAAAAAAAAGAAAGAAATACCTGGATTCAAGACACAGGTATTCTTGTAATGGAATAAAAAGAGCTTTTTCACATTCAAAAATAAATAAATAAATACATACATACATACATAATAAAATAAAAACAAAACAAACAAAAAACTCATATTTCATAGGGCATCAGATAGACTACTTAGAAGGGTCTTGCCTCAGTAGTAGGAAAAATTTAGCTCTAGACTGAACTCTATTCTGGTCCTATCTAACAAAGATTAAAAGTAAGACCCACAAGGATCAAAATGTTTCTAAGAAACTTAACTACAGAACAAACAGTAACATAGAACAAGAATATTTATAGGACTACAAAAATATCTCACACCCAAGAAGTTAAAACACAATGACTGGCATCCAATCAGTAATTACCTGGCATGCAAAATAAAGTAAGAAAACATAGCCTAGGGGTGCCTGGGTGACTCAGTGGTTAAGCGTGTGACTTCAGCTCAGGTCATGATCTCTTGGTTCGTGGGTTCAAG
Source organism: Panthera onca (assembly GCF_046562875.1). Lineage (NCBI taxonomy): Eukaryota > Metazoa > Chordata > Mammalia > Carnivora > Felidae > Panthera > Panthera onca. The sequence goes on from NC_138346.1 coordinate 156,118,796, forward strand.
CCCTGCCTTGGGCTCTGTGCTGACAGCTCAGAGCCTGGAGCCTGCTTCAGATTCTGTGTCTCCCTCTCTCTCTGCCCCTCCCCAACTCATGTTCTGTCTCTGTCTCTCAAAAATAAATAAACATTAAAAAAAAAAAGAAAGAAGAAAATATAGCCTATAAAAAGGAGAAAAATAATCAAAACTGATACAGAATTGACACACATAATAAAATCAGTACACAAATACATTTTAAAAGTTCTTATAACTATCATGTCAAAAAATTTAGAGGAAAGACTGAACATATTAAATAGAGATATGAAAGATATACTTTTTAAAGATGCAAATTGAACTCTAGAGATGAAAACCACAATACCTGAGAAGAAAAATACACTGGATGAGATTAATAGATTACACATTCTAGGAGAAAATGTAGTAAACTTGAAATATGGACTAAAAACATAAAACCCAATTACATATTGCCTTCTAGAAATTCACTTTAAACATAAAGATATAAATCAGTTAAAAGTAAAAGGGTGAGAGAAAATATATGATGTTAACACTAACCAAAATAAAGCCTCACTGGCAATAATAACATCAAACGAAGTAAAATTCAGAGCAAAGAATGTTACCAGGGACAAAGAGTGTCATTTCATAATGATAAATAGTTCAGTTCCTCAAAGGACATAATCATCATAAAAGTTTATGACATAAAAGTTAGAGAGGGAGAGAGCCAAACCATAAGAGAGTCTTAAAAACTGAGAATAAACTGAGGGTGGGAGGGAGGGGAGGGTGGGTGATGGGCATTGAGGAGGGCATCTGGTGGGATGAGCACTGGGTCTTGTATGGAAACCAATTTGACAATAAATTCCATATATTAAAAAAAAAAGAAAATATATTTAAGGGATGAAGGCAAAATAAAGTCATTCTCAAATGAAAAAAAAAAAAAAAAAGAGTTGCATACTCTACCAACAAGCCAGCCAGGCACTCTTAACTATACACTTTAAATATGTAGAGTTTATTCTATGCCAGTTATACTTCAATAAAGCGGTTAAAAAAAAAAAAAAAGACACACCAAGATAAACAAAGCTCATCAGAGCATCACAGTCACAATTTACAGAGTCAAAAACTGATGTGATTGTAGATAGGAGACCCACAAATTGCTCCTGCTTAGAACCTGCCACAGACACAAGCCTCCATGAAATTCACTTCTCTGTTCTTATGAGCTCCCTTTCTTCCTCACTGCTACATGTAACCTCATAATGAAGCTTCTGCATAATCTGAAGTTAACCTGATTTGACTCTCTGTTTCTTAAACCAAGGATCCAAACTAAAAAGTTCGTTAATGTAGAACTGGAAAGTCAAGGCAGGTGGGCAGAGTATAAGAAGTATGATTTAACTGGTTGATTCAAAGGAATTCAAGTTTTTAAACTAAATGATTCCTGTCTCAGAAGCCAAGAACTTGTAAATATGAATGAGAAAGTACCATTGTGTGGTATTCAATAAATGTTGAAATACTGTAAATCTCTGAAAAACTCAGTGTGAACTAAAAAAAGAACAAAAGATAAAAGATGGGAACCAATATCTTAATTTCCCAAATTTGAAAAGAATAGATTCTATAACTTTCAAATCATGAATTTGATGTCAATTCCAGGAAGAATTCTGGAAGTCACAAAATAAAGCAGCATTGTGAGTGCACTAAAAAAGAGCATCACTAAAACCCAATATAGCAAGTCACGGTACTCTGAAATCATTTACTTTATGATAGAAATTTACATTCTGAAAGATCAGCAATGTGTCTTTCTCTTCTATTAAATGTTGGTTTTTCTCCAGAATTCTATCCATAGCACTGAGGGAAGTTGCTAATTTGATAGGATGTAAACCTGGAGTTTCTAAGAAGAAATATGTGGGGACCCCTCCTGGAAGCAAAGAAAACACAAAGAAAAACAGAGCCAAGCAATGAAGACAGAGTTCAGATGATATATGAACCCCTAGATCTCCAGCTGTAGACAGAGGTAGACCTAGCTCTGACTTTTTCATTGTTAGTCAATATCTCCCCTCCCCTTATTACTTACCTAATGTATTTGTTTACATATTTATTCATTTTGGCAAGTGGTCTCTCTGCACTTCATTTTATCAGACTCAGTTAGGAGCACTGTGAACCACTTTGGCCACTGACTTTCTAAAAACAACATTGTGAAGCTGCATTTCATCCAAACCAGGGTGGTCTAGGTGGTGAAGATTCTCGAAACTAAGCTAGATAAGAAACTGAAGATGTTTACCCTGTGGGAAAGCAGACACAATGGCTTCCTTCGAATAGTTGAGAGGATCTCAGGTATAAAAGTGAATAGATTTGTTTTGGAGTGCCAAAGAGTAAAACTTAAAGGAAGTCAGATTTTAGCTCATCTGTGCTGATCTTTGGGCTTAATTCATTTTTTGCTCATCTGTGAAGAACCCTGAAAAGGATATTCATCACTCCCATCCTTTCCAACAGTGAGATTCTATGATATCTCATAGATAAGATAAGAATAGATAAGATAATATATTTTATTACATATTCCTCTGATTACTTTTAAAGGTAGGAATAGCCCTAGATAAAATTCAGATATTTTCTGAGTGTTTCCTTTGTGCCAGGAACCATGTGACTTTATACATTTCCTACATCACTCCATCCCTAGAAATATGGCATCCTGGCAAGGCTAAAACCATTTCAGTGCTACCACTTTTTCATACAATTCATAAAAATACACTACTTTTCTTCTTGTTAAAAATACAACAAGTTCAGGAAATAAAATGTAGTTCCTGTTTAATCTGCATACCAGATTTGGGAAAAGACTCAAATACTCCTCAGTTAGCCCATAATCCAATTTTCCCCAGTGTGCAGCTGGGCATTTTAGAATCCATGTTAAGTGCTCATTCAACAGCTATTCTCCCTTCTTTCTTGCTGGGAGAACCCTGGTGTGATTAGATCAGCCTCAATGGGTGTCCTCAGCCTCAATGGGTGAATCATACATTCATTTCATAAATGTTTACTGAGCACATACTTCTTATGTGCCAAGAACTAAAGACTCTAAAGATGCAAGTGAGAAGGCAATACCCTGTCTTTTTTAAGTTTTATTTTAGTAGAGAAAGACAAATCAGAAACAATAAATATATTAACTAAGTAAATTATATGGTTAATTAGAAGATCAATGGCATTATGAGGAAAATATAGAGCTTGGTAAAGGGAATGGAAGTGCCAGGGTAGTAGCAAGAGGCAAGTTTCGATATTAAATATGATGATCAGGATAGACCTCATTGAGTAAGTGAGATTTGAGTAAAGACTTGAAAGAGGTGCAGGAGTGAGCCATGCTGATGTCAAAGAGAAAAACATTTAGACACAGGGCACAGCTAGAGCAAAGATCCTCAGCAGGAGTATACCTGGCATGTCAGAGGTATAGCAAGAGGCCAGTCTGGCTGGCTGGAGTGCAGGGAAAGCAGTTGATGATAAGGTCAGAGATGTCACAAGGGTCCAGATGATGCAAGACCTCGTAGGCATTATGGAGTCTTTGGGTTTTACTTTCAATGAAATGGGGACACTTCAGTGGGTTTTGAGCAAAAGAGTGACACTCTTGAATCTAAAGCCCAAGCTGATGGCTCTTTCCACTTTGCATTTATCCAGTTGTTCCCCTAGCCCCACCATCCAAAAAATCAAAGAAGTCATTTAGGGTTCGACCAATCTGCAATAAAACGCCAAGTAGGAAATAGCAGCAAACAAAACTTTTTCTGTTTAAATGTGTAAATGTGGTAGAACAGGTTTTCTTCCTCCCTGCTTCCCATTTACACGCAGTAACACATTTAATCATCACAACAACCCTGCAGATTAGGTATTACTATAGTTTTTGTTTTGTAGCTGAGGAAACTGAGACAGAGAATTTAAGTCACACAACTATTAACTGCAGAGCCAGAATGGAAATCCTCCTGGCTGACTGATTCCAGAGACTGGGCTCTGAATCATTACAATAAACTGTTTAAGTTTATTAAGTTTATTATCTACTAATGGGTAGATACCTGCCAGGAATATCCAGAGGCACTTTCCTGTCCCAATTTCTCTCCATCCTAAATGACCATTCACCCAGACCAGACAGAGACTGACCAGACCAAGCCAAGTCCCTGGGGAAAGCACTGTTCCATGCAGGAAAGCAGTGGGAGAGGGGGAAGATTCCAGAAGAAAGAGGATACAAAGGAGGGAGAGGAAGATTTTTCCCTAAGGACCATAATAGACGTCACTACATGGCGTGACCCTGAGTGTCTAGAACAAAGAACTTACTCTCTTGGACTCAAAGTATAGCTTTTGACCTTTTCCTCAACAATTTTATATGATTAACTGGCAACAATAACATTGTTAATAATAGGCAGTAGGACATCCCTCCCACAAAAAGGGCAGAACCCTGGAGTTACGTAAGGAACGTGGTAGTGCAAGAAACTCATCAGATTGGGACATTTTACCCAAAGCCCCCCTAATGCCAGCCTTCTCATAACAATTAGTAACACAGAGACTTTTGAGTTGCAATGTGAATGTCTCACACAGTTATTTTACCTTCAAAGAGATATTTTTCCTAAGAGGAAAAATATAAACCTGAATCAAAAAAAATTTTCTCTTTTTTCCTTCCAAGGTCACCCCCTCAAATGAAAAGTACAACTTTGTCCAGCCAAGAAGACAAAAATTAACTTAAAAAAAAAAAAAAAAGGAGGTTACCTGTAAAGCCCTACTCCTTGGGTAAATTAGGTCAGGTATCTTGATTCTGTGCCTAACACACAGAATATAGTCTCTTGAAAGATTTAATACCTCTTTCACATCAGGCCCAGTACTATTTCCCTTACAGCCAGTAAGCCCTTCAGGGAAAGTCAGTTACTCTAAGGTTTTCTTGCAAAAAGAACTCTGCTTTTTACTGATTCCAAATACTAGTGTCTCTGACCTCAGTGGTTCTCAAACTGCTAGACTCACTCCTTTCTATAGAAAATATTTTTCAACGCCCATATATAGTCCTAAAATGAAATCCATACAAAATTGTAACCTACCTACACTTATAACTTTTGAACAGAAAAAAAAAATGCTTTGACTATAACACAAAGGAGGAAAAAAATAGAATTTATAATAAAATAATGTATATGCCAATATGCTCAAACACAGCCACACCAGAAGACTAATGTAGTCAATGCATCTACATGTGGAATCTATGGAAATTTGACATCTACTACCAAATTGATTAAGGTCTATTGTATTGATGATCTGAATGCTGAAAGTAGCATGGCCACTAGGCAATGTGGTTTTCCAAAATGGGGAACAACTTGGTAAAGCTTGAAATAAATCAAGTATACTCTTCCTTCAATTTACAATTATTTTAGTTTTGGAAAATGCAGCCTATTTTTAAACCATGCAAAATATATTATGAGTTTATGTAAAATGTTATTAGGCTCTAGACTAATAATTATAACAAGTTTTTACCTACCCAAGCAACTGATGAAGCAACTAAAAGTTATGTAGAACATCAAACAATTCTTCCTTGTGTAGGACTGCCCTGCAAATTGCAACTTTCTAATATCCCTAACCTTTGTCCATAAAATCCCCACTATCCCCTCAGACAACCAAAATACCCCCAACTTTCCAAAGTATTCTCTAGGAGACAGTATCATTCCTATTGGTGACAATGCATACTCTTCATGCACTTATAAAAATAAGCACATTTTAAAAGAAATTTCACTTTAAAGCTCAATATCTCAGATTTACCTTTGACTTTACCATTATCTGCATCAGAAAAGTAAAAAAATGTCTGAGTTTTGGAATCATACCTGGGTGAAACCTCAATTTCACCACTAACTACCTTGGTGACCTTGAACAATCCCCTAACCTCTCTAATCAGCAGCTCTTCTCCTATAGAAGAGAAAACTATGTCTTTACAAAAGGACCACAAATATAACTCAACCCAAATCAGTAATGTCTTGATTGTCCATAAACTAATCTGGCATTTCTCTCAGGTTCCCATTCACTCACTGGTTAATGGGGAAAGAATTAACTATATGTCCAATGCAATTTAAATTTAATCCAATCTGATAATTTAAATGATCCCTTTAGGCAGTGTTGAGAATCTCTAGGGGAAAAGTACGTTCAGGCTCTCAGCAGGACCAGCTTCGTAGGTCTGAGACCTGTGCAGTTGCACATAGTCCTGCACTTAGAAAGCCCCCACAGCTGGTTTAATGCTCTGTCACAGTCTTAAGATTCTTAATTTTTGAACAAAGGACTTGTATTTTCATTTTGCACTGGGCCTAGAAAAGTATGTAGTCAATGCTGGCCCTCAGGCACCTGCCTCCCTCCCCTGCTTCTCTCCCTAAGATGATATCTGGATATCTGAGGAGAAGGGCATTGATGGGTCCTCATGACTTTGAGAGAAAGAGCCTCCTATCTTCATGAATGTCATTGGCGTGCATTGGGAAGTTACTACTGGTCTCAAGACATCAGCCATTATTCACTGGGTGCACCTTGCTTGGTTAGGACCAAGTAACACCTCTGTATGTCTCAGCCTTACCCCTACTATGTTGGCTATAGACTGTGGAGTGACTACTCTGGTCCTCACCAAGTCTACTGGCCTGGCATTCCACCTGCCTTGTCAGGGCAGGGTGGGCAGATGGTGCCTCAGAAGGCCTTCTGGCTCTTGTCACGTCATCTACAAAACATGGGACTTGGAGGAAGCATAGGAAAACAAAGCCATAGGATCTCCTTCTGTTTGTGGTGCATAGCCAAGTTGTTGTGGTCATACTCCCAAGTTGGTACAGGTGAACAGAACAAAAATGAGATTTCCAGGGCCCCCAACTTGGAAATGGGCAATATCTCCCCTCTTTGTTCTTACTATTACTCTTATTTTTGTAATACAACTTCTTTCCAAGCCATGGGGGAAAATTACAAGACACATATCACTATCTTCTACTTCTATTTCTTTCCACAATCTCCTTGGCCAAGAAAGGTATGTGGAGGTGGGGGACGTTTTTACTTTCCTAACATCATATCCTCCTACTTGTTTTTTTTTTTAATGCTTATTTATTTCTGAGACAGAGACAGAGCATGAGTGGGCGAAGGGCAGAGAGAGAGGGAGACACAGAATCCGAAGCAGGCTCCAGGCTCCGAGCTGTCAGCACAGAGCCCGACGCGGGGCTCAAACTCACAGACTGCAAGATCATGACCTAAGCTGAAGTCGGACGCTCAACCAACTGAGCCACCCAGGCGCCCCATATATCCTCCTACTTCTTGATGCTAACCTCGTGAAGCCTTAAGTGTATATAAGTGTGTCTTCTCTATACAATGGATAGCCCTCTATGATCTGAATTTTCTGGGCTCAGCTAGTGATGTGCTAAATGGGAAATAAGATAATTAAGCAAACCCCCTATATGCACACATGGCTCAGAAGTCAATAGTTCACTTTCTCTTTCTCTAGCCAAGTAAACCTCATGGCTCTCCCATAGAACCTTTTGCAATAAAACATGATGTAAGAAGGAAATGAAAATATACCCATTTAACATTTGCAAAAATATTAAGCCAAGAACATTTGTTTTGCAGATTGGTTTCAAGTTTGGGTTTTTAGGTTCCTTCCCTTTCAACAACTCTATCTTATTATTTTGCAGTTAATTATTGAGTTTATACAATATCCAAAGCACTTAGAAAGAGAGCCTGCACATGACTATTCAGGGATGAAATCGGCTCTGCTCTAAACTTCCTGCCTGGGTCCCAGCTCTATGCCTTTCCTGAATGGCCCACTAGGACCTCAGACTCAGCATCTCCACAACTGAATCCATTCAACTTTTCCCCAAATGAGCTTTCCTTCTTGACTTCCTTCTTTTATCAGCAGTAGAAAATGAGGTTAGTGCAGTAGTTCCCAACCACTCTTGGCTCACAGTATCCTTAGCATCTTGTTAATTTTTTTCACAATGCCCCTAAAGCAAAAGAAATCCTTAATTTCATTTTCTACACAGTTAGGTCCAAACAATTTGTAAGTATGTGTGTCCTCACAACCTAATTACATTTGAAATATACATATATATTTTTTTAATGTTTCATCCTTAAATAACATTAACTTAATAATGAAATATATGCACCTGCTGGGCACTGTATCACTTCTACAATCTTGGAATCAAACTGGGCACCACTCTCACTCCCTGTTCCACAGTGATTTTCATGTAGTAGTTGCTTTTTATCACAGCAACCACCAAAAACCCAGCTTTGCAAAGATACAACAGCACCAAAAGAAATGTATGACATTGACACTGTGGCAGACATAAAGTTCATAGTTTGCATGATGTCCTATAGTCATAGAGTATAATTATGTTTTGTTTGATATTTTTAAACGTCCCACAACACCCCCTGTGAATTCACTGTGGTGTTCCGGGGCACCTCAGCCACATCGTGGGAACTGCAGGGTTAGAATGACAGTTTGGAACATGCTGTGATAGATTATTACAGTAATGACCCCCATAAATCACACCTCTTTGTATGCATGCACTAGAGCCAATGGGATTTAGTTTGGCCAATGGGACATTAATAAATATAACATAGGCAGAGGCTTGAAAATTACTGTGCTTTGGAGTTTGCCCTCTCTTGCTGCCGGAAGCCATTCTGCCACTGTATGACACACCTGGGTTAGCCCCTGGGAGAGAAAAGACCTCATGGAGAGAGGCCCCAGTCATCTCAGTCATCCCAGACACATGAGGAAAACCCAAACCATCTAGCTCTAGCCAAACTGACTCAGACCGAGAGAGCTGCCCACTGAGCTATAGAATCATAAAACATTTTAAAACTTTCCTTTTAAACCACTATGTTTTGGGTGGTTTTTAGGCAGCCTAACTGATAGAATGTTAAATAAATTGCACTTTATACTTTGGGTGATGGAAAATCAATAAAAGAATCAATTGCTTAATGAAGTTGAATAGAGTTAAAATGGATGAACAATGATCATTCAATGGTCTCCTCAGAATTCTCTTGGAAATAGCTTGTGATTTCCAGCCTTAAAGCCTCAGGAACAGATCCTGAAGTTCGTAAACATTTCAATTTTATTATAATTGAAGTTAGAAAATTGACTTCAGGGGCGCCTGGGTGGCTCAGTCGGTTGGGCGTCCAACTTCGGCTCAGGTCATGATCTCACCCTGTGTAGGTTCCAGCCCCGTGTCAGGCTCTGTGCTGACAGCTCAGAGCCTGGAGCCTGGCTTGAATTCTGTGTCTCCCTCTCTCTCTGCCCTTCCCTACTCTCACTCTGTCTCTCTGTGTCTCTCAAAAATAAATAAACATTGAAAAAAAATTTTTTAATTGACTTCATTTGTTTGAACCACAGTTCCTACAATTATAATGTAAGTGATCATTAACCTATGAGGAAGCTTATTTGTAAAGGAAAATGTGAATTTTAATTCAGTTGTCAAAAGAGTGAAGGGAAATCTTGTTACACAATACAAGAATGGCCCCTTCAGCCCTAGTTCTGATTGCTGACCACTTTAACCACAGTGGCTGAAACCCAACAGCAAACCCAGAACCAAATGAAAATGGCCTCACAGCAGCACAAATGCATCTGTTACAAGATGCTAAATCTTAATGCTAATCAGGCCTTTCCCAATCTTTTGCGAATTCAACAAAGCAAGGTTCCAACCAGAGCACGCAGATGATTGCATGGAACACTTTTTGGCAGGGGCCATAGGCCGACCATCTAAAAAACCTGTGACTGTGAAGGAAGGTACAACCAGGAGCTGCTCTTCAGAACTGCATTGGTGTAGTGTAGTCAGAGAATATCACCATTCTAAGGCACAATAAAATACGTTTTTTTAAAAGGATGAGACTGAGTCATCAAGAAAATATTGAATGTTTATGAAAATAAATTGAAACCCCTTCAGTAAGATTTCCATTAAAAATGATTAAGAGGGGTGCCTGGGTAGCTCAGTCAGTTAAGCATCTGACTCTTGGTTTCGGCTCAGGTTATGATCTCATGCTTTGTGGGTTTGAGCCCTGCATCAGCTCTGTGCTGACAGTGTGGAGTGTGCTTGGGATTCTCTCTCTCTCTCTCTCTCTCTCTCTCTCTCTCTCTCTCTCTCTCTGCCTCTCCCCTACATGCTCTCTCTCTCTCTCCCTTTCTCTTAGGATAAACTTAAAAAAAGATTAAGAAAAGTAGTATAGGCTCTTAAAGTAGTATTGCTATCTAGAAACTTCACTTATTTGGAAAATTCCATTTCCCAGGAGCCATTGCAAATAATGATGCTTTCGGCATCTCCATGAATTAGAGGTAACTGCATCAGCTCACCCTGGACTAAATACCGTCTACAGTTTAATTCTATTGAGTGGGAAAATTCTCCCAGCCCTCAATAGCATGAGAATGACTGAGGCACTGGTCCTCAGACAGCAGCTCCAACTTCCTGAGCAGGAGACCGAATAGGGCAGTAGAGGAACAAGATGACAATTACCTCATATGGGCCCAAGGGTGAGCTCCTTTCCGACCAGGTAAGGCTCTGTAGAGAGGATGAAGTCAGTAGCCACATCACCAGGGGCCAGATATCCTAGGAGAAGTTATGTAATGAAGGTGTCCAGCTGGGAAAAGCCCACCTAATTCCACATTTCCTGCCTGTGCCCAAGACCCTGCTCACCCCATCAGGGAAACTGCCTGTGAAACAAAAAAATAAGGGAAAGGACACTCCAGCCACCACAGACATAGTAAACACAGCCGTAACTACAGCCTATACAGAGGCAAAAAAACAACCTATCTTTATGTAGTTAAAGAAGCTTTAGAAAATATAGATGCAGAAAGAGAGAGGGGAAAAGAGCCAACTACATACATATACAGTAAGTGTGCTCATATGCAAAAAGGATATATTAGGATCTTCTTTTCATTTATCAATATATACCTTAACAGAATCATTTTGAATTGCATCATATCCAATTTTACAGCCATATCCTTTTAATCAATCCCATGTTTCGGGGTATCCAAATTCTATTTTGTTATTTCTTGAGGGTGTCAGGAAGCCCTGGTTCAATACCAACTGACCAGTAGAGAGGAGTCAGACAAATAGAAATCAAACTATCAGCCTTATTTTTTATAAAAGTTGGATGGAGGACACAGATCAGGTGTGCAGCCCAATGAGACTCCTAACAGGGTATCTGGAGTTAAACAGTTTCCTAGACAGACACAGGTAGAGCTGGAAAACCGCAGGCTTCCCCACAGTCAGGAGGCCTTCCGCATAAAAGCTGCACTTGGCAGGAAGCCAGTGAGGGCACATGCTCTGCAGGTAGAATGATGCAAAGTGCGAGAACAGTGGGAGCAGAGCCCTGACCACAACCAAACAAGCTGCTCCTCTTCCCCTGGGGAGGGGTCTGCGGTGGAAGAGGGGCTGGAAGTATTCCAGAAGTGGCTGTGCCCCAACACAGAAACCAGGCAAAAGCAGGTTACCTACTCAGTGCCATTTCAAAAACAAGGCTGTGATAACTATGCTTAAATTTTTACCTTTCGGCATTTGTCCTATTATTTTCTTAGAACAAATTCCTAGAAGTGGGATTCCCAAGTCAAAGCTAAAAGCATCTTTAAAATCTTTCACACATACTATCAAACTGCAGAGACTATAAATTTACACTCCCAACAGCAATGGATGAAAGTGCACACTTCTTCACTCCCCTTGCTGTTGTGATAGGTTAAGATGGTATCTCATTATTGTGCTCGTTTGCATTTTGTTACTAGGAAGGCTAAAATCTTTCCATTGGACATTTTTATTTTTTTCTTTTTGGACTCCTTTGGTATGCCCTCTGCTCATTTCTTTGGTGAGATTTTCATATTCTTATTTGTTTATAAGATGCAAAAACATTTAAGCAAGTCACTCTTCTTAATCTTACAATTGTGATGCATCACATAGCAGTTAGAATCATAAGCCCAACACAGCATGATACTGAGGTTGAGAATGATCATTTCCACATTTATTAAAACTTTTCCTCATATCAAAGCAAGAACTTATTTGAAGAAGGGACAGGCTTTTGGAAAAGGTCAACATCTATAGCCCACAGAAGTGCTTGGATTTAATATCCTCTGATATTTAGTCTATGCAATGACATTTTTATTTCAAACTTTAAGACATTTCATAATTATTAATCCAGAAATCTGAAATTTTTTTCTTTTTTTTAAGGAGAAAACAGTTCATGTTTCATTTTAATTCCAAGTACAAGAGGGACAGTTAAATTTCTTTAAACAACTGCTGACATCATCTCGAGGGGGTGAGGGCAGGAAATGACAGACCTGCATTCAAACACAATAATCACTTTATTACCAGATCTAATGACATGTCTGGGAGAGACCCAGAGTGTTGTCCAGTTAATGCCCCCTTGCCCTTCACTTTTTTATCAAAAAAAAAAAAAAATCCTTAACAGATGTGCTTTATTTTGAGCATATTCAGTACACAGAACTTTAAAATTTTGAAGAAAAACTCAGGGTAATTACTTGTTCTCTTTATTAAAAGATTGCCATCAGAAATATCAGGTATAAACTGCTGACTGAGGCAAGGTACACGGTTAAATGACTGAACTCATACAGACATTTTAAAATAAACAGTTCTCAGTATTTTGATCCATAATCTGCCAAGGATAGCTACTTTATGTTTTTAGGTAATACAGTTAAGCACTGGTAAACAAAACATTCTTTAAAGACCTTTAAAACTTTTAATGCATTATTCGATACTTTTAAGTTATTTAAATTCCAGTTAGTTAACATAAAGGGGAATATTAGTTTCAGGTGTACAATACAGTAATTCGACACTTCATACAACACTCAGTGCTCATCACAAGTGTGCTCCTAATCCCCATCACCTATTTCACCCATCCCCCCCATCCACCTCCCCTTTGGTCACCATCAGTTTGTTCTCTATAGTTGAGTCTGTTTCTTGGTTTGCCTCTCCCTTTTTTCCCCTTTGCTCATTTGTTTTGTTTCTTATATTCCACATAAGTGAAATCATATAGTATTTGCCTTTCTCTGACTTCTTGCACTTAGTATAACGCTATCTAGTTCCATCCATGTTGTTGCAAATGGCAAGATTTCATTCTTTTTGATGGCTGGGTAATATTCTACTGTATAAATGTACCACATCTTCTTTATCCATTCATCAATCAATGGACAGTTGGGCTGTTTCCACAATTTGGCTGTTGCAGATAATGCTGCTATAAACATCAGGGTGCATCCCTTTGAATTAGTGATTTTGTATTGAGTAAATACCCAGAAGTGCGATTGTTGGATCATAGGGTAGATCTATTTTTAACTTTTTAGGAAACATCATATGGTTTTCCACAATGGCTACACCAGTTTGCATTCCCACCAACAGTACGAGAAGGTTCCACATTCTCACCAACACCTTTTGTTTGTGTTGTTGATTTTTAGCCATTCTGACAGATTTGAGGGAATATCTCATTGTAGTTTTCATTTATATTTCCCAGATGATCAGTGATGTTGAGCATCTCTTCATGTGTCTGTTGGCCAGCTGGAGGTCTTCTTTGGAAAAGTGTCTATTCGTGTCTTCTGCCTATATATTTTTTTTAATTTTTCTTTTTTTTAACGTTTATTTATTTTTGAGACAGAGAGAGAGCATGAACGGGGTGGGGCAGAGAGAGAGGAAGACACAGAATGGGAAGCAGGCTCCAGGCTCTGAGCCATCAGCCCAGAGCCCGATGCGGGGCTCGAAGTCACGTACCGCGAGATCGTGACCTGAGCCGAAGTCGGACGCTTAACCGACTGAGCCACCCAGGCGCCCCCTGCCTATATTTTAATTGGATTATTTGTTTTGGGGTGTTGAGTTTTAAAAGTTCTTTATATTTTTTGGATACTAACACTTTATCAGATAGGTCATTTGCAAATATCTTCTCCCATTCTATAGGTTGCCTTTCAGTTTTGTTGATTGTTTCCTTCACTGTGCAAAAGCTTTTCATTTTGATGAAGTCCCAATAGTTTATTTTTGCTTTTTTTTCCCTTGCCTCAAGAGACATATCTAGAGGGGCGCCTGGGTGGCTCAGCTGGTTAAGCGTCTGACTTCAGCTCAGGTCATGATCTCACAGTTTATGAGTTCGATCCCCGCCTCAGGCTCTGCACTGACAGCTCAGACCCTGGAGCCTGCTTTAGATTGTGTCTCTCTCTGCCCCTCCCCCACTTGTGTTCTTTCCCTCTCTCTCAAAAATAAATAAACATTAAAAAAAAGAGAGACATATCTAGAAAGAAATTGCTATGGTCAGTGTCAGAGAGGTTACTGCCTGTGTCCTTCTCTAGGATTTTTTTTATGGTTTTAGGTCTCACATTTAGGTCTTTCATCCACTTTGAATTTATTTTTGTGTATGGTATAAGAAAGTGGTCTCTCTGTGCCCCTCCCCCACTCACACTTTGTCTCTCAAAAATAAACATTAAAAAAAATTTTTTTTAAAAGATTAATTGACCATATAGTTGTGGGTTTCAATAATATCTTTGTAAGAGGTCTTAAAGTAATGGATATTGAGCAAATGGTAGTAAACAATTCCTTAACAAAAAAATGTGCTTAGTCATTCTTTCTGTTAAAAAATGTTCCATTTTGGGAGCACCTGGGTAGATCAGTCAGTTAACTGATCTCTTCTCAGGTCATGATCTCATGGTCATGAGATGGAGTCCTCTGTCTGGCTCTGAGCTGGGCGTGCAGCCTAAGATTCTCTCTCCCTCTCCTTCTGCCCCTGCCCTACTCGCATGTGTGCTCTCTCATTCTCTCTCAGAAAAAGAAAGAAAGAAAGAAAGAAATCTTCATTCTTTTTAATTCCCTTCTTAACAGTAACATACTTTTAAATCTACCAAATCAATAAATTTCAGAATTCTAAAATTCGTGCTAGTATGAATTGTCCCAAAATATTCCCTTCATCATCTTTATGCTTCTCCATAAAGTATAACAATACCTGTTAGAGCCCTCATCATTCGCCATTCATTAATTCAATAAACATTTTGAGAAGCTGCTAACATTCTTAAAAACTTAGTCTCTGCTACATTAGGAGCTAAGGTACAAAGATAAGTAAAACAGTTCTTACCCTCAAGGAAAACATGGTCTAGAGTTTATGGTCTAGCAGGGTAGACAGTGTACAGTTTATAGTGGGGGAGACAGAAAAAGAGAATCCACTGTGGTATAATCAAGTACTGACACTGAGCCCAAGGAAACAGTCACACTGAGGCTGAGGGAATCAGAGAAGGCTTCTAGGAGGAAGTGATGAGTCACTGAGTCCTGGACAATGAGCAGGTTCTAGCTAGGGTGATTCAGGCAAGTGTAAAGGCACAGAGGCAGATGGGTCACAACGAGGAGAACCAGTAGTACAGTTCAGTTCAGATGAAGCATAGAGTTGGGGTGGGCACAGTCAATGGTGAGAGCACTACAGAAGGAACATTACATCTTTACATCTCAATGAATGCTGACAAAAGTTGACGATGAAAGGCTATTCTTATCTTCCTCCCCCCCCATTTCACAGTTAAAGAAACAGAAAAATTAAAATTAAAATTTTAAATTAAGTAACTTGCCCAAGGTCATATATTGTAGGTGGCTAAAAAAAAATTCCAACTTAGAAATTCTGATTCCAGAGCCTAGGCTCATCTGCTAATCATGAATGGATTGCATGTTATGCTAAGGAATTTGAATTTCACCTTGAAGGTCATGTGAGGACAACAATTTTAAGCAGGAGAATGCTAGAGTCCATTTTGCCTTTTAAAAGGATGACCCATACTGCTAAAGGGATGAAGTGAGGCTAGACCTGAGATGGAACTATGTACGGTTCTGCCTGATGTACCCTGCACAACTAGAGGGAGGACCATCAAATGTGGTCTATGAATGGCACTCAAAGTTGTGCAATGCACAACCTACAGGACCACATTTAATGTAACTGCAAGTTAGGAGGTTATTACAGTAATCCAGACTTAAGATGTATGAGGGATTGAACTATAGAAGAAGGGAATGGTTTATAATGCAGAAATAACAATGTAGAATCAACAGGAGCTGGTGGCTGGGTGGATGAAGATGGTGACACAGAAAGAGCAGTCAAAGAAGTTTTATTTTGTCTCAGTCTAAGTTGGAACTACATTTTTTCATCTTCTTCCCTACTTGGTTCTGGATTAGAAACTTGCACATGATTTGGAAAATGAAGGAGTCAGCCCTTATGCTCCGAAGGTCATCATGGTTAGAGGTGAGTAGAGTAAGATGCAGAGAAGCAAGTGCCAGTCTGTGCTTGTTCTTCCCCACTCTACACCTTCCTCTGCCTCCAGATCCAGCTGTTCTTCCCATCTGCCTGTCCTGCTGACCAACAGCAACCCATGACCAGATACCCAACTGCAAACTCACAGAAGCAACCACGAGGACCAGATCACAGCCTTCCACAGACCTCCATGGGAGTGGAGTTCTCCTTTGTGGACCCTATCAGCAGATTCCCCTCAAGCTCTGACATGTCCACCATGCCAATTTTTCAGGAAGACTGCTTAGTGACCGCCCTGCTTCACCAACTCTCCTTCCTGGACCCTTACTTCCCTGATCCCAGCAGGCTTTTTTTGTAGCAACTGAAATGATTATTCTGAAAGGCATATAGAGCTGCAAAGAACACAGAAGAGTCAAAACAACTTTGGAAAAGAAAAAATTCGAAGGACTTACACCATTTGATGTCAAGACTCATAAATGAATCTATGACAGAGCTGTAAAGATGGACATCCAAATTACACAGGGGCAAAACATGTGGTAAACTTGCCTGGGATAACTTGGAAGGCAGAACACATGCCCATTGACACTGTAACTCTGGAGGAAGTGGTTGGCAAGAGAATAATTGTGGGCTTTTATTTTGTATCTCAGGCAAAGTATTTTAAGAAGTGAGCTCAAGTGAGGCACCTGGGTGGCTCAGTCGGTTAAGTGTCCCATTCTTGATTTCGGCTCAGGTCATGATCTCGCAGTTTGTGAGTTTGAGCCCCACATCAGGCTCTGCGCTGGCGGCATGGACCCTGTTTGGGATTCTCTTTCTCCCTCTCACTGCCCCTCCCCACCTCAAAATAAATAAACTTAAAAAAAAAAGAGCTTATGAAATAATTGGCCAATTTGCAAGCCAATTTGGGAGCCTAACGAGGAAGGCTGTATGAAAGCTATTGGGCCCCAAATTTTAAAAGACAATTTTGAAAATATATATGAACACAAAATCCCATTAAAATCTAGCTTTGTTGCTGCCACTGGGGCTAACAAAGTTAGTTGTGGTTGGGTTTGAGGATGAGGAACCCTGACTATAGAGATAGGACGGTCTCCCATTGTCCCTGACACCCTGTGAGACTTCCACCCACTCATCATCACTAGAGGAAACACAATCCCTATGCAAAGGAATGTGGAGGAGAGAAAAAATACTCAAGGACCATGCCACCCTCCATGAACTGTGGACCTTGCAGCAGCATCAACCTCCTAAAGTGCTCCTGCAACAAGATGGACAGAAGGGCCCTGCCTTCATTCTGGAGATGCTCACATCCAGATAAACTCCAGGTCTAAAGAATGTGCTGAAAATCCAAGCTTCAGAAATATATGTAATTTCTCTTCGAACTGGGCTTCTAACAACTTTTATGTATGTCAACAAAAGTACTGTAGATTGGGCTTTTCTAAGAAAAAGTGCCCCAAAATTCAGTATACTTGGTATTCTTGGCAGAATCTTTTGTTCTCTTCCATTTTTCAGTCACTTTATTACAACTTAATCTTTGTAAATACTACTTTGGGTCATCCAAGCTTCTGGAAGTACTTTGGATTATTGGAATTATAGTCTTCATTCTGAAAGTCTTCTTCATTGGCTCAAAATGCCTTACTTTATTGGGTACCCTCTTTCATGATGTCTTGTAAATCCAAGGATTACTGGTATACATTCTTAGAAGAATTGTGTCAGTATAAATGAATTTTGTTCCATAGCAGTTTGGTTTCATTACCTCATTAGCTACAGGGAGTTTGGTAATATAACTAGATTCTTGGGATATTACCAGCTTATTCTACTTCCTTTTAAAATTTTGGATTCTTTTTGGAAATCTGAGGACTTTCAGACAGGTTTTGTAAATACTTTTTACATGACCAAGCTATAGAGTGACTTGTTCAGATGATATTTGATCAATATGTCAAGCAGAATTTCTTGAGATTATTTTTCCCATCTGTCAACATATATTTTCTCAAGAGTACATTACCTCATGGTTCCACCAAGAGAATGTCCACTGGTCAGAACTGTGATTTCAGACCATGTAACCAAATGGCAAGATGGGGATACTTCATCACACCTTCAAATATAATTAAGTCCAGGGGTGTCTGGGTGGGTCAGTCAGTTGAGCATCCGACTTCGGTTCAGGTCTTGATCTCATAGTTCATGGGTTAGAGCCCCACATTAGAGTCACTGTCAGTGCAGATCCCACTTCAGATCCTCTGTCCCCCCTCTCTCTCAAAAATAAACATTTAAAAAAGAGAGACAGAAACAAATATAGTTAAGTCCTATAAACTATTAAGACTACAACATATTAATTTCATTTGGTTGTACTGACCATTGCTAAAGTCATCAGGATAGATTTTAGTATGCACTCTCTCAAATAAACTTCAAAAAAAAATATGTAAGTAATGTTTAATCTAACATCTATATTGACATTTATTCTAATTACTTGACATGTGATTGCAGTATAAAACTATAAATGTATTTTCTTACTAATGTTATCAAAAACAGCAACTGCATAACTAAATTAAGAATTAATGGCTTCAGAGGAATTCAGGTATTCTTTTCAAACAATGTTTCAAAATAAGGAATATTTTTATGATAAAATATATCTTTATCCAAAATCTCAAAAATTCTTAAAGTTTTCATAAAATTTATATATTTTTTAATTTGAGAGGGTGTGTGAGAGAGCAAGGGAGAGGCAGAGAGAGGGGAAGAGAAAGAATCCCAAGCAGGCTCCACACTGCCAGTGCAGAGCCTGACATGGGGCTTGAACCTACAAGCCATGAGATCATGACCTGAGCCGAAATCAAGAGTCAGACGCTTAACCGAGACACCCAGGTGCCCCAAAATTTACATTATTTTATTTTTATGGTGATTTTTTTAATGAGAATTTCATTTTAACTTTTTTTCATTTACATCTAAATTAGTTAGAATATGGTGCAACAATGATCAGGAGTAGATTCCTTAGTGCCCCTTACCCATTTAGCTCATCCTCCCTCCCACAACCCCTCCAGTAACCCTCAGTTTGTTCTCCATATTTAAGAGTCTCTTATGAAAAAAAAATTTAAAAAAGACTCTGTTTTGTCCCCCTCCCTGTTTTTATATTACTTTTGTTTCCCTTCCCTTTGTTCATCTGTTTTGTCTCTTAAAGTCCTCATATGAAGTCATATATTCATCTTTCTCTAATTTCACATAAGTGGGTCGTAGGGTAGTTCTTTCTCTGCATCCTCACCAACATCTGTTGTTGCCTCAGTTGTTAATGTTAGCCATTCTGACAGGTGTAAGGTGGTATCTCATTGGGGTTTTGATTTGTATTTCCGTGATGATGAGTGATGTTGAGCATTTTTTCATGTGTCTGTTAGCCATCTGGATGTCTTCTTTGGAGAAGTGTCTGTTCATGGCTTTTGCCCATTTCTTCACTGGATTGTTTTTTGGGTGTTGAGTTTGATAAGTTGTTTATAGATTTTGGATACTAACCCTTTATCTGATATGTCGTTTGCAAATATCTTCTCCCATTCTGTCGGTTGCCTTTTAGTTTTGATGATTGTATTTTTAAATGAAAGTTCTATATGTTATATTTTATCTTTAATAAGATTTTCTACGTGAATATTAATTTACTGAGGATGATATATTTTAATATTACTCTTTTAAACATTATTAGCAATAATATAATTTTAAATTTTTCAGTGTTATTACAAAGATTACATTAATGGTTAGCCTTTAACCTAATGGCCTCAAGGTAGCCACCATTAAATTGAGAAGGAAGGGTATGGGAACAAGAAAGCAAAGAAATAAGACTTGAGAATGACATCTAGGCAAACATTGGATATATTTACTGGCACATGGAACTGACTAGATGCTAACAGATCAAAAGCCTTCTAGATTTCTAAGTGAACTATACTGCCAAATAAATATAATCCCAACCTGAAAAAGCCTTAGACTATTTGAGCATTAAAACAATCCTCAGGACCTCACACTTGCACAAGTAGGAAACAGGCTGTGAAAGTTGTATAGCCTTCAAGAATACACCCCCAAATATCCTCTTCAGGTGTGGCCATAAAAAAACATGACATGGAAGTCCCTCCCAGAGGATGGACCCAGGGCCACGGACAAAGGAGTTTGACCAGGGGAGCAACGTCATGATCTAATCAAGGAACTTCCCCTAACCCCACCTTATGAAGACAGGATATTTTCATAATGCTTGTTCAGGATTTCATATATACTAGCAACTAGAAATTGTTGAGTGTCTTCTGTTTTTCTCTTTCTGTTTTTCTCTTTTTCCAAAAGAGAGGTTCATTTGTTTTTGCTTTGTTGAATTATCCTGTTCCTGATTCACCACTCTACATTCAGAGGGAGAAAGGCTGAACAGCCTTTTTATTGACAGATCACACAAGAGGCCCCGTCCAGACACCATGTCCATCACTGGAAGATCTGAACTTTGTGCCACTTCGCTGACTTCATAGGTCTTTGGGTGCCTCCTATGAGATACGGATATTTTCTATAAAAGAATGGAATAGATATTTGTGACCAGAAAGAAAGACTGTGGAGGATACTGGTTAGCAAGTCATTGAAAACCATTTTCTTTTTCTCCTGGGACACTGTTAGCCTGCTTTGTGGTCAGTACTGACCAATATAATGTGAGAAGTAACATCTGTTGCTTCCAGGCCTGACTTGTTTGGCCTCTGACTCATGACCCTCATGCCTTTTTCCTTCCAGCTGGCGAGGCTGGAGATGAGAAGAACAACTTTTGGAGTTGTGGTGTGAACATGGGGGATCCAAAGGACAGAAGAAACAGGAGTCCCTAAAAACGTGTAGAGAAATGCCACCCTCTAGGAGTGACTGTATTCCATTCTTACCTGAGAAAAAATAAATATACTTTAATCATATTAAGCCTCTGAGGTTTGGAAGGTTATCTATTACAATCACTAATGTATATACAGCAGAAAGAACAGCACAAAGATAGAAGGATTGAAAGAAATGACACAGCCTGAGGAGGGTAAATGGTTCTCTTTGGCCAAAACATAGACACAAGAAAGAGAACAGCAATGAACAAGAGGTTCCTTTGGGCATATTGCTATGGGTCTTAAACACATGCAAAAATTTGGACTTTATTATGTAGAAATGGGGACCATCAAAAGTTTATATCTATTATATATCTTCTATTTAAAACTGCTAGAGTCAGTGCTGCCAGTAATCTGCCTTTTCTCAGGCAATTGAGAATCCATATCTTTCACACACTGTTGCCCTCCAAAATTGAGAATATACAATATAATCACCAAGCTGACAACAGCTTTTGCAATCTGTTAAAGCTGCAACTCACATCAAAATGGATCCTGCAAAATTCAGTAAGAAAATTGAGAATCAGGGGTGCCTGGGTGGCTCAGTCGGTTAAGCATCTGACTTCAGCTTAGGTCATGATCTCGCGGTTTGTGAGTTCCAGCCCCGCATCGGGCTGGAAGCTCAGAGCCTAGAGCCTGCTTCAGATTCTGTGTCTCTCTCCCCCTGCCCCTCCCCTGCTCACACTCTCTCTTTCTCTCAAAAATAAATAAACATTAAAAAAAATTTTTTTTAAGAAAATGGAGAATCAGTAACCTTCAGAGAAAAAAGTCAACTTTCAAAATCTGTTTCTTCATGAAAGTGTGGTGTGTCGGGGGGAGGGAGAAAGGGAGATGTCTTTGCAGATAATGCTATTCCTGCAACAAAATAAAACTGAAAATGGGCTTAAATCAGGGGCGCCTGGGTGGCTCAGTTAAGCGCCTGACTTCAGCTAGGGTCAAGTCTTGCATTGGGCTCTATGCTGACAGATCAGAGTCTGGAGCCTGCTTCAGATTCTGTCTCCCTCTCTCTCTCAAGAATAAAAACATTAAAAATAAATTAATTAAATTTAAAAAGACGGGCTTAAATCATGGTCACATTTACTAAGCTCCTTCCATGTGACAATACAAAGATAAATTACTTACCAGGACTTCGAATTACTCAGAGTAATACAATTAGTAGGAACAAAAACAGATTAACCAGGATACATTAGTGTACATGCTACTATAAAAATAGGACCCAAACGAACTACAAGGTTTGGGGAAGAATCAGGGGTCACAGAACTTTCTTAGCCTCATACCGAAGATCCTTCTTGATCAGACTCAACCTACCTTTGCAGACTGAAATTTTGGTACTTTTCTTCACAAAATCATTTGCTCTCATACCTATCCTCCACCTTCCCACATCCATGCCTTGCCTTCTACCTCATTTTCTCTCCCTGACTCATTGCTGGCCACTGTTTAAGGTGCTGCCAAGACTCTACCCATGAACTCTCCCCTGGTCCCAGTGGGATGTATTCTCCCCCTTCTCAGGGGTCCCATCAGAGCCCTCGCAGGAAATTACCACTCCTCTGCTTTGCATTATGGCTACTTTCTGACTTGCTAGTCTTGTCTCATCTCCACTCTAAACTATAAGCCCCCTGAGGATCAGGAATGTTTCTGGTATGGCACCTTGTATGTACATAGTGGATTTTCAGTATTTTCTGAATGTTAGAATTTTAAACCCAAAACCCACTCCCTGCAGATGCTAACTCAGCACACACAAATAGTCACTGCACTCTTTGGTCCAGAGCTAAATCGCTGGGTGTATGGTATTTTCCCATGGGAGGGGAACAATCCTGAAAGAATATTCAGTAATAACAAGCTGAAGAAATAAAAATAGTACTACACCCTGGTTCTAACTAGTGCCTAGTTGTATTGCAAAAATTAAGATTGTCCAATTGGTCAAAATGCTTACATACTGATTAGAATGTATTAAAATGTCTAAGTTTGCCTTACTGCAAAACAATCTTTTATAGAAAAATCTCTACTTTAAAATATGTCAGCATTTGCTCTTAAGCAATCCAGAGAGGAGAAAATGGAAAGTGGCCTCCCCTTTCTAATATCAATACCATTAGCAAATGGTATTGACATGAGGGCAGCTGGAAATATGGTCTATAATGTTCCCACACTACACTGATGCTGTAAGAGCTGGAAGCTAAAACATGGAGACAAATCAGCATTATTCAGGACGGAATGGTCAAAGCCAAAAGTAGAAAAAAATTGATGTCTATAAAATATTGAAGTAGACTGAATGTGTTCACTGAGGCCTGGAATATAATAAAAGAAATACATGCTTAAAATTTAAGCGAGGACAAACTTAGGATACGTAGAAATATGTACAAGTTTTTTTTAAGTGGGATGAACTTAAGGTTTTTGTTAAGAGATAAGAGCAGATGAGAATGAAAATATAAATCCATGGATAATAGCTCCATAAAATATTAATAGAGGAATTTTTGTGGCAGTGGTCCCCAGTCTGTTGAGTACTGGGGCCCCTTGGCCACCATAATTAGCATAAGGACACTGTAACTACATAAACACAGCAAGCCCTGTCTGTGGACTGTATAAACAACATGCCTAACACATTTGTACTACCATTTGACACAAACACAAAGATGTTTTTCCTGAGTAACAGAATGTCAGGTTGAGGAAACTGGGCAGACTGATCTAGTAGGAACACACAGCTCTGAGAAGAGCTGTCAGAAGGAGAGGGAAAACTCTACTCACCAGGGGGGCACATGATGTTTGGGAAGGATCCCAGAAGGAGCACTGGCTTTGAAAGGCCCTGAGCAGAAAACAGAGGACAGAGCCTGCAAGATGGCACAGGCTGTGTAGTGAGTAAAGGAACCTCTCAGATCTTCAAGACAATTACCACGTTCAAAAAATTCTGTGTATGGTTAAAGTTTTTGTGGGAAATGGTCAAGGGGCTGAGCTTCTGGATCACCGCAAACAGCAAAAAAGTGGAAGTAATGGGACACATGAGGAATTAAAGAGTGGGAAATTCAAGGAAACAGGAGAAGGGGCACCTGGGTGGCTCGGTCAGTTAAGTGTCTAACTCTTGATTTCAGTTCATGTCATGATCTCATGGTTCATGAGTTCAATCCTGCATTGGACTCTGTGCTGACAGCATGGAACCTGCTTGGGATTCTCCACCCCCCACCTACCTGTCCCCTGTTCACACGTGCTCTCTCAAAAAAATAAAAAATAAAAAAGGGGGGGCAGCATTGGGGCACTTGGGTGGCTCAGTTGGTTGAGCATCCAACTTCGGCTCAGGTCATGGTCTCATGGTCTGTGAGTTAGAGCCCCACGTTGGGCTCTGTGCTGACAGCTCGGAGCCTGGAGCCTGCTTCGGATTCTGTGTCTCCCTCTCTCTCTGCCCCCCTCCCCAACTTGTGCTTGATCTCTCAAAAATAAATGAAAAAAAATTTTTTTAATTAAAAAAAAAAAAGGTGGGGGGCAGCAGCACTATGCCTGTTATAGGCCCTGGAAATGGAGCTTAAACCTAATTTAATCTGGCATGGGGGTCTTGGGCAGTATCGGAGTTTCTTACATAAATTCACTCAAAAGTGTTCCTGAATCCTCAGAAGCTTTTTGTCATTATGTGTTTCCTTGGTTGATGGAATGCAAAAAAAAAAAAAAAAAGATTTGCACTATAGATTTTGTACTATAAGTTGATGAAATAATGCAAAACAAAACAAAACAAAAACAAACAAACAAACAAAACCACTATTTTCAGAGTACTGGCCTGTTCTGACTGAAGCCAAGAGGAATATGAAGTTGTTAGCTTCACCAGACAGGGAAGGCTGAACTCGGTTCACCAGAGAACTATGAAATGCCGCATAGGCCACAGTCTTCTTTGAGAGCATCCATGGACCACATCCCAGTCCCATGTATTGCCAAATAAATAGGTAATGCTAGTCACAGAAAGGCCCTGAATGGGTATAATGGTTAGAGCTTTCATCAAAACTTGTTTCCTTTCCTTGCTCTGTTCCATTTAATCCTCACAACAACCCTATTTGGAAGTTAACGTTATTAGCCTAATATTAAAGATGAAGAAACTGAGGCATAGAATTAACCAAAGTCATATAGTTAGTAAACAGCACAGAGTCCAAAACTTTGTGAAGCCTGTAAGAATTAATCAACTATGTATTGTACACTGTGAAAAGTACTAAAACAAGCATATGATTAGCAAATGTTATGTATATTACTGCATTAGGGTTCTCAAGAGAAACAGAACCAGTAAGATGTAGGAATTGGAATATACGAATTGAATCTCATGAGTATGGACGCTGGCAAGTCCAAATCTGCGGTGATCTTCTTAAAACCCAAGAGAGACAATGCAGTTCCAGTCTAAAGCAGGTGCAGGTACAGGAAACCTGATGATACAGAAGAAGTCTGAAGACAGTCTGCTGAAGACTTTTTTCCTCTTACTCCAGGGAAGGTCAATCTTATTCTATTTAGACCTTCAACTAATTGGATGATGCCCACCCACATTATAGAAAGCAACCAGCTTTACCCCTTAAAATACTAATCTCATCAAAAAATACCCTTGCAGATATACCCAAAATAATGTGTGACCAAATATCTGGGCACCCTATGGCCCAGTCACACTGACATATAAAATTAACTATCACAATTACATTCCAAATGAACTTTCTTTCAACCCTTTATCCTTATAGCACCTTTATAATTTACATACTTTACTAGTCTGGAATTTAATACAAGTACTTTTTAGTCTCAAATACTTAAGAACCCACAATTCCCTTTATAGCAATTAAGGATATAATTTACATTTGTATCTCTTATTTTTAAACTTTAAATTAGATTTTAAATGTAGGACTTTCAATTGCTATGTCCTCAGGGAACTCCTAAACTTAGTAAGACATGAATTTGAAATTAATACTTTCAGAATTAAGCTTTCTGATAAAAATCTTACTTAAGCAAATTTTATTATTTTTCACATTTACTATAGAGATAAAGATAAGGGGGAAAAATGTCTCAGGAAAATGAGTTCTGAGGCAGAAAGGACAATTTAAATCAGGAAGTGACAAAATGACAAACAGCAGCTAATAAAATGCCTGGTAAAAAAGAACTTTAGGGCTATGAGAATGATATCTAGAACCAAAAGGGAGTCCCACCTTGCTGTTCAGAGCTAAGGGTTAGTGTTAGAGTTAGGGCTAGGTCTCACTGTTAAGGTTCCCTAGGGCAGGAATCACATCTTTATGCCTCCCTCCATCTACCATGAGGTATAATACAGGCCTTGCATAATAGGTTCTCAATTTTGTCAAGTTAAAAAAGAATAGATATTTGGAGAAAAGTAACTTAGCAGAAGGGAATTAAAAAAAAAAAAAAAGAAAAGAAGGAATGTGCTGTCCAGGCATGTGATATGGCTTGGTTACAGGCTTATTAGGTAAGAAGGCTGAGATTCCAAGACCTTTTTGGATTATTAAAGGAGTAAGATTTACATGAAGGCACATTCCCAAGGCCTGACACACTTATTTAGCTCAAGAAATACTTTAATTCTTCCCTATGGCAATAAAACATAACAAAAATTGGTCATTTAAAAATCCCCACTAATGGGCTGCCTGGTGGCTCAGTCGGTTAAGCACCCAACTTCGGCTCAGGTCATGATCTCGCAGTCCGTGAGTTTGAGCCCCACATCAGGCTCTGTGCTGACAGCTTGGAGCCTGGAGCCTGCTTCAGATTCTGTGTTTCCCTCTCTCTCTGACCTTCCCCCATTCATGCTCTGTCTCTCGGTCTCAAAAATAAATAAACATTAAAAAAAAATCCCCACTATATCCCCCACCTACCAGGCTCCCCCCACCCCCTTAAAAAGCTGGTAACTTTTCTAGGTTATTTAGGAAAAAAGAAAGTTCATTTCCAATTCTCCTTTTCTAATCTTTCTGCCAACTTCAAATATTTGGGCTTTGCATTTCAGCTTAAAAATCTTTTTTGAAACACACACACACTAGGATTTATGTCAATCTCAGTTCTGATTAGAAATGCAAAGTCAGCTTCACTTGGGGTACAGCACTATGGGAATTCTAATGCAATCAGAGGTCAGACATTCCTTCAAAGTCACAAGAACTCTCACATAGATTGATTATATATATATATGGCAATCCAAAAACCTTGTCACTTTGTATAGTACATTTCCAGGAAAGAAACCCCAAACTTTTATAACTGATATACACAAAACACCAATTAAACAAAGCTGTTGTCAAAGCTTTCAGAGCAAGAGCAGAAATTCTGGGTTAAAACACAGGGTCCGTAACATCTGAGAAAAGTGCCTTGAGGTCCTTCCAATTCCAATATTCCATCTGAAAGAATAAGCACAGCCAATTGTCTGGACATAGAGTCCACTCATTAGACAGCAAATACATAAGGAGAGAGTTCATTAGAATAGAGGTACAGTCAGAGAAGAATGAAAATCATTAACCCCAGGGTTAGAAGTCACATGGTAATTTTCTAACCACTCTTATTAATGAAATCATAGAATCTTAGGATTGGAGGAAGTATTAATATATAATCTAGATTCCAGACAAAACACTGCATCAGAAAGATGACTACCCATATTTTGCAAATTCAATTCTTATGCTTAGTGAACTGTCTTTGGAAACAAGCAAAAAACAAAAAACAAAACAAAACCAAAAAAAATGAAAAGCTTGACTTTAGCCTTTTTCAAGTTATTGGCAATTTTACTTGCAGCTTGAGTTTAAAAAGACTTTCCAAAAAACAATGAAGTATGAAACATTTAGGAAGATAGTTATTTAGAAAATTGATAAATTTACACAATTTTTTAAACGTTTCAACTATTTTTAGACCCATTTTAAACAGAGAAAAAGATTAAAAACCATAAGGAAGAAGGCTGAAAAAGACATGTACACTACTTCATTAAATGTGAAAAACATGGCCATGACATGTGCACCTGCTGCTTCTAGTGCCCACAATGGGATCTCTGTCCCAGTGACATAGGTCAGCTGCTTGATCCTTCAAGCTCTTGCTAAGGCCAACAGACACAGGTATTTTATTACAATATTTCTCTATTTCTTTCCAATAGCTATATTTCAAAAGAGGACTTGCTTCTCTCCTGGAGTGTGACTAAGGCTTTGTTTAAATGAAGAGGTCATAGATGCTTAACACTTCTTAACCTTATTTCACTTAGTCGGTCACTTCTTTCAGTTATCTAAGCCTTTTTGTTGAACACTGGACAAAAATAGTCCTGATGAGGTCTTCTGGAGAGTAATGTGCTGTTTGCCTGAGAGAACTAGCTTTAAAAATTACGTCCTCCTTTAGCTCTAAAAATTTATCACTTATGTCTCTGAAATAAAGCACAGCATGAAAGAAAACACAAACATTATCCATGTAACCTTGATTTTCTGGGAGAGTCCAAGTTTCATGAATTAAAATATAGTATTAAGTGTCAAATTATAGAGGTTTGGTTGAATAAGTTGTAATATATCATACAATAGGCAACTATAAAGCCATTTAAAAGATGTGTGGAAGAATATGAAATGGAAAATGTATTAAGTGTTTAGGTTAGAAACCAAATTATAAAAATTATAGCCCTGATTTTATAGAGACAGCAAGAGGATTGAAAACTACACCAAAATAATAATTGCAGTTTTATTTATGTGATGAAATTGTGTGATTTTTACTTTTTCCTTGAACTTTTCCATACTTTTCTATAGAAAGTATTGTATTATATAGGTTAAAAATAATTGTAAAAAGAAAAGTCACTATTACCACTCAGCAAAAGATACCTGAAAAAGTAAAAGTTGCAGTGTTTCCTATGATCTTTATATCTGCATCTTTTCCATGATTTTTTTTTTAATTTTTATTTACATCCGAGTTAGTTAGCATATAGTGCAACAAAGATTTCAGGAGCAGATTCCAGTGACTCATCCCCTCTGTATAACACTCAGTGCTCATCCCAACAAGTGTTCTTCCTTAATGCCCCTTGCCCATTTAGCCCATCCTCCCACAACCCTCCAGCAACCCTCAGTTTGTTCTCTGTATTTAAGAGTCTCTTATGTTTTGTCCCCTTCCCTGTTTTTATATTATTTTCGTTTCTCTTCCCTTAGGTTCATCTGTTTTGGTTTTAAATTCCACAAGTCATATGATATTTGTCTTTCTCTGACTTATTTCACTTAGCATAACACCCTCTAGTTCCATCCACATTGTTGCAAATGGCAAAATTTCATTCCTTTTGATTGCCAGGTAATACTCCATTATGTGTGTGTGCGTGTGTGTGTGTGCACACACACACTTCTTTATCCATTTATCTGTCAGTGGACATTTGGGCTCTTTCCATACTTTGGCTATTGTCAATAGCACTGTTATAAACATTGGGATGCCTGAGCACACCAGATTCCCTTAGATATATATTAGTAGTGCAATTGCTGAGTCATAAGACAGTTCTTTTTTTTTTTTAATTTTTTGAGGAACTGCCACAGTTTTCCAGAGTAGTTGCACTCATTTCCCTTCCCACCAGCAATGCAAAAAAGATCTTCTTTCTCCACATCCTTGCCAACATCTGTTGTTGCCTGAGTTGTTAACGTTAGCCATTCTGACTGGTGTGAGGTGGTATCTCATTGTGGTTTTGAGTTGCATTTCCCTGATGATGAGTGATGTTGAGCATTTTTTCATGTGTCTGTTAGCCATCTGTATGTCTTCTTTGGAGAAGTATCTATTCATGTCTTTTGCCCATTTCTTAGCTGGACTGTTTGTTTTTTGGGTGTTGAGTTTGATAAGTTGTTTATAGATTTTGGATACTAACCCTTTATCTGATATGTCGTTTGCAAATATCTTCTCCCATTCCGTTGGTTGCCTTTTAGTTTTGTTGATTGTTTCCTTCCCCATGCAGAAGGCTTTTATCTTGATGAGGTCCCAATAGTTCATTTTTGCTTTTGTTTCCCTTGCCTCTGGAGACGTGTTGAGTAAGAAGTTGCTGCGGCCAAGGTCCAAAAGGTTTTTGCCTGCTTTCTCCTCAAGGATTTTGATGGTTGCCTATCTTACATTCAGGTCTTTCATCCATTTTGGGTTTATTTTTGGGCATGGTGTAAGGAAGCGGTCCAGATTCATTTTTCTGCATGTCACTGTCCAGTTTTCCAGTACCATTTGCTAAAGAGACTATCTTTATTCCATTGGATATTCTCTTCTACCTTGTTCAAAATTAGTTAGCCATACCTTTGTGGGTCCATTTCTGGGTTCTCTATTCTGTTCCATTGATCTGAGTGTCTGTTCTTGCCTAGTACCATACTGTCTTGATGATTCAGCTTTGTAATACAGCTTGAAGTCTGGGATTGCGATGCCTCCAGATTTGGTTTTCTTTTTCAGGATTGCTTTGGCTATTCGGGGTCTTTTCTGGTTCCATACAAATTTTAGAATTGTTTGTTCTAACTAATTCTGTGAAGAATGGTGGTGTTATTTTGATAGGGATTGCATTGAATATGTAGATTGCTTTGGGTAGTATCGACATTTTAACAATACTTGTTCTTCCAATCCATGAGCACAGAATATTTTATTTTTTTTATTTTCTTTATATTTTTTCTTCAATTTCTTCCATAAGCTTTCTAGTTTTCAGTGTGCAGATTTTTCACCTCTTTGGCTAGATTTATTCCTAGGTGTTTTATGGTTTTTGGTGCAGTCATAAATGGGATCGACTCCCTGATTTCTCTTTCTGTTGCTTCATAATTGGTGTACAGTAATGCAACCGATTTGCATTGATTTTATATTCTGTGATTTTGCTGAATTCATGGATCAGTTCTAGAAGTTTTTTGGTGGAATCTTTTGGGTTTTCCATATAGAGTATCATGTCTTCTGCAAAGAGTGGAAGTTTGACTTCCTCCTTGCCAATTTGGATGCCTTTTATTCCTTTGTGTTGTCTGATTGCTGAGGCTAGGATTTCCAATACCATATTGAATAACAGTGGCAAGAGTGGACATCCCTGTCATGTTCCTGACCTTAGGAGGAAAGCTCTCACAGTTTTTCCCCATTGAGGATGATATTAGCAGTGGGTCTTTCATATATGCCTTTTATGATCTCGAGGTATGATATGATCCTTCTATCTCTACTTTTTTGGGGGGTTTTATTAAGAATGAATGCTGTATTTTGGCAAATGCTTTCTCTGCATTTATTGAGAGGATCATGTGGTTCTTGTCCTTCCTTTTATTGATGTGATGTATCACATTGATTGTTTTATGTATATTGAACCAGCCTTCCACCCAAGTATAAATCTCAGTTGGTCATGGTGAATAATTCTTCAATGTATTGTTGGATCTGGTTGGCTAATATCTTATTGAGGATGTTTGCATCCATGTGCATTAGGGAAATTGGTCTGTAGTTCTCCTTTCAGTGGGGTCTTTGTCTGAAATCAAGGTAATGCTGGCTTTACAGAATGAGTTTGGAAGTTTTCCTTCCATTCATATCTTTGGAACAGCTTCAAAAGAATAGATGTTAACTTTTCTTTAAATGTTTGGTAGAATTCTCCCAGAAAGCCATCCAGCCCTGGACTCTTGTTTGTTGGGAGATTTTTGATTACTAATTCGATTTCTTTACTGGTTAAGGGTCTGTTCAAATTTTCCATTTCTTCCTGTTTCAGTTCTGGTAGTTTATATGTTTTTAGGAATTTGTCCATTTCTTCCGGATTGCCCAATTTATTGACATATAACTGCTCATAATATTCTCTTATTGGTTGCATTTCTGCAGTGTTGGTTGTGATCTCATTCTTGACTTTACTTATTTGGGTCCTTTTTTGTTTTGTTTTAATCAAACTGGTTGGGGTTTATCAATTTTGTTATTTCAAAGAAACAGCTCCTGGTTTCATTGACCTGTTCTTTTTTTTTATTTCAGTAGCATTTATTTCTGCTTTAATCTTTATTATTTCCCTTCTTCTGCTGGTTTTAGACTTTATTTGCTGTTCTTTTTAGCTCTTTAAGGTGTAATGTTAGGCTGTGTATCTGAGACCTTTCTTCCTTCTTTAGGAAAGCCTGGAATGCTTTATACTGCCCTCTTATGACTGTCTTTGCTGCGTCCCAGAGGTTTGGGGCTGTGGTGTTATCATTTTCATTGGCTTCTATGTACTTTTTAATTTCCTCTTTAACTTATTGGCTAGCCCATTCATTCTTTAGTAGGATGTTTTAGTCTCCCAAGTATTTGTCATCTTTACAAATTTTTTCTTGTGGTTGATTTGGAGTTTCATAGCAGTGTGGTCTGAAAAGTATGCATGGTATTATCTCAATCTTTTTATACTTGTTGAGGGCTGATTTGTGCACCAGTATGTGATCTATTCTGGAGAACGTCCCATGTGAACTCAAGAAGAATGTGTTTTCTGCTGCTTTAGGGTGAAATGTTCTGAATATATGTTAAGTTCATCCGGTCCAGTGTGTCACTCAAAGCCATGGTTTCCTTGTAGATTTTCCGTTTAGATGATCTGCCCATTGCTATAAGTGGGGTGAAGTCCCCTACTATTATGGTATTATCAATGAGTTTCTGTATGTGATTAATTGATTTATATATTTAGGTGCCTTCACGTTGGGGGCATAGATGTTTACAATTGTTGGGTCTTCTTGGTGGATAGACCCCTTAATTATAATGCCCTTCATCTCTTGCTACAGTCTTTATTTTAAAATTTATATTGTTGGGGCACCTGGGTAGCTCAGTCAGTTAAGCGTCCGACTTCAGCTCAGGTCATGATCTCACGGACCATGAGTTCGAGCCCCACGTCGGGCTCTGTGCTGACAGCTCAGAGCCTGGAGCCTGCTTCGGATCTGTGCCTCCCTCTCTCTGACCCTCCCCTGTTCATACTCTCTGCCTCAAAAATAAATAAACATTAAAAATTTTTAAAAATTTATATTGTCTGATATAAGTATGGCTACTCCTGCTTTCTTTTGGCGACCATTAGCATGACAGATGGTTATCCATCCACTTATTTTCAATCTGAAGGTGTTTTTAGGTCTAAAATGGGTCTCTTGTAAACAGCATATAGATGGATCTTGTTTTCTTATCAATTCTGATATCCTATGTCTTTTGATTGGAACATTTAGTCCTTTGACATTTAGAGTACTGAAAGATTTGAATTTAGTGCCATTGTGTTGCCTGTAGAGTTGGGAGTTTCTGGTGGTGTTCTCTGGTTCTTTCTAGTCCTTGTTGCTCTTGTTCTCTGTTTCATCTTTTCTCCGCTCAGAGAGTCCCCCTTAAGATTTCTTTCAGGGCTGGTTTAGTGGTCATGAACTCCTTTAGTTTTTGTTTGAGAAATTTTTTCTCCTCCTATTTTGAATGACAGCCTTGCTGAATAAAGAATTCTTGGCTGCATTCTTTTTATTCTGCACACTGAATATATCCTGCCACTCCTTTCTGGCCTGCCAGGTTTCTGTGGATCGGTCTGTTGCAAACCTGATCTGTCTTCCCTTGTAGGTTAAGGACTCTTTTTCCCTTGCTGCTTTCATAATTCTTCCCTTGTCTGTGTATTTTGTGAATTTGACTACCATATGCCTTGGTGATGGTTGGTTTTTGTTGAATCTAATGGGAGTTCTCTGTGCTTCCTGGGTTTTGAGGTCTGTGTCTTTCCCAGGTTAGGAAAGTTTTCCGCTATGATTTGCTCACATAACCCTTCTATCCCTTTTTCTCTCTTCATCTTCTAGGACCCCCATGATTTGGATGCTATTCCTTTTTAATGAGTCACTGAGTTCTCTAATTCTTATGTTGTGCTCTTTTGCCTTAGTTTCCTCTTTTTCTGCTTCGTTAGTCTCCATAAGTTTGTCCTCTATATCGCTGATTCGCTGCTCTGCTTTGTCCATCATTGCCGCCATGGCATCCATTCAAGACTGCATCTCAGTTATAGCATTTTAATTTTGTCCTGACTAGATTCTACCTCTTTTATCTCAGCAGAAAGAGATTCTATACTTTTTTCAGCCCCAGTTATCATTCCCATTATTGTGATTCTAAATTCTGGTTCAGACATCTTGCTTGTATCTGTGTTAAGTCCCTGGCTGTCATTTCTTCCTGTTCTTTTGGGGTGAATTCCTTTATCATTTTGGAGGGAGAAAAATAAAATAGAAATTAGAAACACAAAAAAATCAAATAAAAGATGCTATATCCTAGGTGTATTTTGATGTGATTGTTGAAAGCTGCTTGATAGAACATAGGAAAAAGAGAAAAAAGGAAAACATTTGAAAATTTCAAAATACATGAATACAATAGAATGAATTGATATAGAATCTTAAAAATATACAAAATATGGAAAAAATTAAAGAAATCTTTATAAAAACAAAATAAAAATGTTTTTTCTCTTTCTGTATTCAAGAAGGAAAAAAATTTTGAATAGATGGACCAGTGAACAGAATGGAATACGATTGAAATTACATCCAGTTTCCCCTAGAAGTCAAACTACGAATCATTTTATACATCATAAACTAAGTAGGTGGAGAGACTTGGAGTGTTCCTCCAGAGTATGGCTGGCACAGTTGGATGGGGCTTGGTGTAATGGCTCAATTCTCCACTAGATGGTGCTGCATAGCTTACTGGGATGGATTGTTGTAGCACATGTATGCGCTTGCATGGCAGAGGTGAAAATGAAGTCACCCAGCTACCCAGTCTCTAGCATCAGAACTCTGTGCTCTCGCCAATCAAACACCCTTCCCCTTTGTCTCTGTCCTCCATCTACTCCCCATTTCTACCCTGTCCATGACCAAGTCATCAGC
This sequence comes from Panthera onca, assembly GCF_046562875.1. Lineage (NCBI taxonomy): Eukaryota > Metazoa > Chordata > Mammalia > Carnivora > Felidae > Panthera > Panthera onca. The sequence continues at coordinate 156,153,555 of NC_138346.1, forward strand.
CTATCAGATGGTACCTCTGTCCAGAGTTTTATCTCAGATGAGGCTGTGTTTACAAATCCCTCACTTCAGAGGGCCCTGCAGCTTTGATGTGCTCAGACCCTCTGGAGGAGGGTCTCACCGAGCAATGGTGGGGTGCCAGCCCACCCCTGGGAACACTCTCATGACCACACCACTGCAGATGTCCAGAGACTGCAGCTAGGTGCCAGCCCATCCCATGAAAAGTTCACGCAATCATGTAGCAGCAGCATTTCAGGAATTATGGTAAATCACAACACACATCTGGCATCAAGTTTCATTGCCTGTTAATATTCTTATTTCAAAACCAGCAAACGTGGCTGTTCTCCAGGGCCCACTGGGACCTTTGCCTGTGGGGAGGCCACACAGCCTGTATCAAATGTCCTCTCAGCAGGGGAACTGCCTCTCCCTATGTGGCCTGAGGACCCCTCAGACTTCACTATCTACTCCTGGAGATTCACCCTTCCCACCAGAGCTCTGCCAGGTATCGAACTACAGAGTTGCAGACTCTGTGCTCCCCTGTTCATTGATCTTAATGGTATCCAAACCTCCTTTCTCCCTTTCTTGTTCAGTCCCTTATGGGTGTTTCCACTCTTTCTCTTTCTCTCCAGCTGCTTTCCGGTGTGTGTGTGGGGGGGGGGGGGGGAGTGCTTTTTCTGTACTCTCCCCCATCTCTGTCCTCTCTCTGCAAGCAAAAAACAGATCCCTACCCTCCGTGGCTTCTCTCCCCCTCAGTTCACCTCTTTGTGCACTGCATAGCTGCCAAGTTCTTTGGTTCACATTATGCCAATTGTTGAGTTAATCCTCAGATCAATTTTCTAGGTGTGCAAGATGGTTTGGTGTTGACCTAGCTAAACTTCAGGGAAGAAAGAGACACAAAAAGCTTCCATGTTGCTCCACCATCTTGCCCCCTCCCTTGATCTTTGAATTTCTTCTTGTCCCTTCTAATTAAATTCTGTATTACTTTCTAATGCAATGTAACAATATACACCAAAACTAAGCAATTTGTAATAATGCACAATTATCTCACAGTTTCTAGAATTCATGAGTCTGGGCACAGCTTATCTGGATCCTGTGATTCATTGTCCCTCAGTCAAGAAGTTGGCCAGGATTTACAGTCTCATCTGAAGATTCAACTGGGGAAGGATCAACTTCCCAAATTCATTCAGTGTTTGTGGGCAGTTGTTCCTCACAGGGTGTTGGGACTAAAAATAAAAATCTCAATATCTTGCTGGCTGCTGGCCACAAATTTCTGTCATTTCCTTGCCACATGTGCCTCTCCAACGGAGCAGCTATTTTATCAAAGTATGCAGGCCAAGACAACAAAGAGGATCTTGTAGCAAGATGGAAGTCACAACATTTTGTAACTGAATCATAGAAGTAACACCCCACACCTTTGCCATAGCCATTGCTTAGAACGAAGTCATTAAGTCCACCCCACACTCAAGGGGAGAAAATTATACAAGGACACAAATACCAATGGGGGGGGACCATCTTAGAAGTCTGCTTACCCCATTATTCTTTCTAGTAGGCCTTTTTATAATTTCTCAAATATACCTTAGAATTAGTTCTCTCATATATCTTCCTTCAGTCTATAAATTTATAAAAATAAATACAAAAATCAGGTTTTCTGTTTTATACCTGAAGATTTTTAAGGAAAGTAATTTAAAAATCATTCTTCTAATAAATTGATAGATTTTTTTTATATTTGTATGTCTTTAAGTGATTTTGTATTCCTTTAACGGAAAAAAGAAAAATTGTATCACCATGTTATTTACAATACTGGCAAGCTATTTTAAAAACCTCAATTTTCAGTGTATATAAATTATGATATCAGAGGGAATAATATTTAATGAGCAAAATCATGTTGTGGAAAAACATCTGTGACATTAGAAACACCTATACTGTTAAATGAAAAAGTCAAGATCTAAAGCACCATATTGAGCACGATCACAATTTGTTAAAATACATAAGTAAACAAACAGGAACACTCCTGGCATTATGCACAATAAAATATTAACAATGTTTATCTTTGGATATTAAAATTTCAAGTGATTTTCCCCTTCACAGTATCTTCACAATTTGAATATTTTATTATTGTTACATTTAAGTATTAAACATTAAGTTTTATTTCCTCTCAACAAAGTAAAACCTAAAATTAATATATTTCTTAATAGCAATTAATATATGTGACCAATATTATCCAAAAATTCCTAATAGAACCTTCAAATAATCCTTGTAATACCAAACAGTTTTGAAATTCAAGTAATATAGATTTTTAAAGTTAGAATATTGAGAAATTTACAACTATCTTATGTAGTAAAGAGGATATTATCAGTTAATTCTAAGAACAAAAAGGACAATACTCTAGAATTCTTACAGATGAAATCTCTTTAGAGCATAAGGTAAGTGGAAGATAAATTAATAAAGCTTTAAAACAATTTTTTTCATGTACTATTTGTGTGTCTACTTTGGGCAAGCCTCTGTAGCTTAAAATTCAGTTCATTAGCTCAGAAACAAAATCCAAGTTACATATAGAATTTTCCTGTTTGCTATATTAAGTCATTTTTAAATGTCTAGCAGTATTTTCTAATTTATTGAATTGGGGTTCATACCTTAAACTTTCAATAGAAGTTATCTGCTTTTGAATTTTCAATAAACGAGGCTTCTTCCATTTTTGTCACATTATGGGAAACAGACCAAAAAATTAAAACAGAAAGCCCATTCATCACCTAGAGAAAATTGTTATATCCCAAATTCAGTTCCTCCACAGTATCGTCCACAGATAATTTGCTTAAAAAATTCATTTTAATTTTTTAAGGGAAGGGAAGGGACTAGTTAGAAAATGAAGAAAAAATTAAAAGGAGAAACTTCCCAAATCTGTCTAAAGACAAAGTTAGCCATGTGAAATTGTCTAAATCTTTTTTTTTAATATTGTAAGTTTTATCATATCCTTCATGACTATATTTTGATACAGCCACTGTCTCCATTTTGAATAGTGTTCCTTTTCTGAGTATGGAAATAATGCATAATCATTGTTGAGATTTGGAAAACAAAGGTACAAGAAAGAACAAAGTCACCCACAATTGTACTACTTAGATTTTACTATTGTTAGTATTTATATTACTGCCTTTTATATATATTTTTTTAACTCCATAGCAACTTTTTTCTAGATATGTCTCTTAAGGCAAGGGAAAAAAAAAGCAAAAATAAACTGTTGGGAATACATCAAAATAAAAAATTCTGCACAGCGAAGTAAACAATCAACAAAACTAAAAGGCCACCTAGGAAATAGAAGATATTTGCAAATGATGTATCTGAAAAGAGTTGGTGTCCAAAATGTATAAAAAACTTCCAAAACTCACACCCCAAAATGAATAATCCAATTTAAAAACGGGCAGAAGACATGAATAAACATTTTTCCAAAGATTAATCCATCACTGATCATTAGGGAAATACATATCAAAACTACAATATCACTTCACACCTGTCAGAATGGCTAAAATTAATGACAATAAACAACAGGTGCTGGCGAGGATGAAGAAAAAGGAACCCAACTGCACTATTGGTGGGAATCCAAACTGTGCAGCCACTATGAAAAACAGTGTAGAGGTTCTTCAAAAATAGAACTACCCTATGATCCAGGAATTGCACTACTGGGTATTTACCCAAAGAATACAAAAATCACTAATTCAAAAGGATACATGCATCCTTGTGTTTATAGCAGCATTATTTACAATAGCCAAGATATGGGAGCAACCCAAGTTTCCATCAATTGATGAATGGATAAAGAAGATGTGGTATATTTATAAAATGGAATACTATCCAGCCATAAAAAAGAATGAAATCCTGCCATTTGCAACATGGATGGTGCTACCGAGCATTATGTTACCCAAAATAAGTCAGTCAGAGAAAAATAAATACTATACAATCTCACTGATGTGTGGAATTTAACAAAATAAATGAACAAAGGGGGAATAAAAGAGAGAGGCAAACCAAGAAGCACTCTTAACTATAGAAAACAAATTGATGATTACCAGAATGGGGTAAGGGGCATGAGGGGCTGGGCTAAATAGGTGATGGAGATTAAGGAATGCATTCTTCATGATGAGCACTGGGTGATGTATGGAATTGTTGAATCACTATATTGTATACCTGAAAGTAATATAACACTGTATTTTAACCAACTGGCATTAAAATAAATACTTAAAAGAGAAAAATACGTTATTAACAAAATGGATCCTGCTGAATATAAAGTTACAAGCCCTCCTTTCTAAATGAACATTATACATTTTCTCATGTCATTCATGCATTTTGAATACAGTATTTCAATGATATCCCATCAAGATGATGTTTTTATCCAAATCTCTGTTCAAGTATTCAAATCTTAAGTTGTACAGCAGCACTATGTGACACTCGTAAAGTAATGGATAGAATTTCAGCATGTCTCAATGCTCTATAATAGTTACTATAAAATAGAAATTATCTTTTTCCAAAAATAAAAAACTCACATTTTCTGTCTGCACAGAGTCATTCAGTAGATGAAGGGAATTAATTCCTCCATGGTGATTGAACTATTCAGGTTTTCTACTCACATTGAATCAATTTGGGTAATTTTTTTCCAGAAAATTACGTATTTTACATATGGCATAAATTCCTTCTCAAGTAGGGCAGATTGTTGCTGAATATTACAGTTGTCAACATCCTTCAAGATTATTGAAATGGGGAGGTAGGAGAAAGCAGATCAGGCACTTCTACCTAGCTCCTATCATATTCAGGAACCTCTCTACCAGCGTGTGAAAACTCTGGATGTGTACCAACAACAATAAACTTACTAAATACTTACTATGTTCCAAATAATATGTTAAGTGTTTTAGGTATATTATCTATGTAATCCTTGCAAGGACCTCACGACAAGTAAATATTATTATTCCCCATTTAAGACATGAAGAAACGGAATGCCGGAGAAGTAATTTATCTAACCTGTAAGTGGAGCTAGTCTAGCACCCAAGTCTATATGACTTCCATTTCCTTATGTAATATTTCATTATGCAGTATCATCTCCAATTATGAGCCATTTTTCTCTACCATTTTTTAATGTATGACTTAATTTGATATGTTTACATGCATTAACTACTTCTCTCTGTTGCAGATGATGAAATAATCTGAACTGGAAAAGAAGGAAAAAGAATCTGATGTAATTAGATACAAAAGACTTTACCACTATGCTGCAAGAAGGACAGGCTTAGAAAATCCCAGACTTTTGCAAAAACTGAAGATGTTATACATTCTATAACATTTTCTAGCCAAAATGAAATTCTAAGTGCAGGGCTTGTTTGTAGCACATTAAAAGATATAACAATGATATTTTCACTCACCTTTATATCTTAGAGCCAAGAGACTTCCAGCAGCATTAATTTCTCAGTGTACAGAACATTTAAAACATTAATTATCTACAATTTTTTAAAACAAAAATGAAAACACTTATGATGAAAATGTCTAAACTAGGGTAGTGCCTTAACAACCAACCAATCAGGGATGGAATTAAGAGTCAGTGACTAAAATAATTAAAGGAGAATAAGTGTTCACTTAGATCAGTTCTTAGCACAAATAAAGGAAAAAATCACTACCATTTAGCATTACTTATAAAATCCAATTTGGAAAGTAATATGTAATCCATTGAAAAGATGCTTCAGCATAGATAAGAGGCAAAAAAGGTCATTTGTTCATTTAGATCAATTAACAGTCTATCAGTTCCTTAATATGATTTGTCTTATATCCTTTGCACTGAGACACTCTATAATAATGAAGTAAACCTAATAAAATTCTTTCAAGCAAACCACCATTTGTGTAGGAACAAAGGATTTTTTTTTTAAAGGAAAAGAAAGTTGGAACATTCACCCAGTAGAGAAAGCAAAATACAAATGAAAGAAAATTACAGCGGATGATTGCCCACTGAGCCCAAAACTAATCAGCAGCCTTGCAGAAATTCAGAGAAAAGAATGCACCAACAAGTTCTCATACCACACAACTCAACAATTAATCTATAAAGCTTTTACTTTTTTATTTTCAAGAATAAAATCTTCTAATGTAGATTGTTTTGTCTCAAGGCAATGGGATCTGCAGGGTGGTACTGTTTTATCCTATGCCCATTTCACCAACTTTCACACAAGCTTCAACAAAATATGTTAGCCAGTGATTTGATTTGATTTTACTTTATTTTATCTTATTTGAGAGACAGAGAGAGCACGAGTGAGCACATGAGCTGGGGGGGGGGGGGGGGGGGGGGGCTTGGTGCAGAAGGAGAGAGAGAATCTTAAGCAGGCTCCACACTCAGCATGGAACCTGATCCCATGACCCTGGAATGATGACCTGAGCCAAAATCAAGAGTCAGACACTCAACTGATTGAGCCACCCAGGTGCTCCACCGATTTTATTTTTAAAAGACAGCATGAATTTTAAAAAATAGTTTACCAATCTATATAAATATGTTCTGGCTGTCTGCTTACATGCCAAAAAAGGCTGGCTGGTTTTTCCCAATTAGGGAAGTAAGCTGGGCTGCTTAAAAATAAGTCTGACTTAAATATAGACTATTGGTAGTAGCAAATATTTTGGATTGGCTTGCTCAACATCTATTCCAATCTTGCTGCGTTATCCTTCTGATACTAGAGTGGACAAAAAAACTTTACCTCAGGGTCTTTTGCAGCTACAGATTCTGGATAGGATTTAAGTTCTGCCATTCATGTGCACTCAAGATTTCAATTCAGAAGGCAGATACAGCAGAAGTGATATGGCTCCAGAGCTGCTAAAGATTTAGTAGAAACGGGGTGCCTGGGTGGCTCAGTCAGTTAAGTGTCCGACTTTGGCTCAGGTTCTCACAGCTCCTGAGTTCAAGCCCCACATCAGGCTCTGTACTGACAGCTCAGAGCCTGGAGCCTGCTTCAGATTCTGTGTCTCCCTCTCTCTGTCCCCTCCCCCTCCCCATACTCACTCTCTCTCTCTCTCTCAAAAATAAACATTAAAAAGAATTTTTTTAAAAAAGATTTAGCAGAACAGCTTCCTGACCATGGCAGCAGCTCCATTAGCAACCCAGTTGGGCAGCAAGACTTTGGGAATCCATCCTTGTGTCTACCTCCCTCAGCTTAGAGGCTTCTCTGGAGTGCTAACAATTCTGGGGCCTATTTGGTAACCTAGATTGCATTATTTTCCGCTTATAACAGTACAGCAGATTGTGTTCTCTGTAACTGAATCCTGACGAATAGGATGATTTTATATAAAATTCAGGGGAGGGGGCCAAGATGGCAGAACAGCATGGAAGTTTGTTTTGCATCTCTTGTCCTTGAAATGCATCCAGGTTTTATATAAAATTCAACTTACAGAGACCCAGAGACAATGAGAGGTCCCAGGTCATCGATCAGGAGAGGCGCACACTCTCCAGGACAATGGAGACTGAAGCTCAAAGTGCAGACTGTTTGTGCCCTTGAAGAAATGAACCAAAATCCTCCAGATCTGCAGAAAATGAGGTACATAGACAGACTCCTGCAAGTGTCAATCAGAGACATGGTCTTTCACAGGCTAGTGAAATCCAAGTCTAACATTTGGTTTGGATATTTGGTTCCAACCATGTGGAACATGCCATACTTAATAAAACACACTGTGGACAGAGGAAACAAACATAAGTGCAAAAATGAGCCACAAATCAGCTAGATTAAGGAATCCAACAATAGACTAATGGCTGACATTCACCATCTAATTGTCCACGCTTTTCCTGGAATTACTAAATTCCAGAGATTATGAAATCCTTACTATCAACGCAACATGAAGAATTTGGACATTTAACATAAGACCAATGCTTACAACAGGGCTTTTCAGGAGGTCTAATAAAGAGAAATTCTCTAGAAGCCACTGATTCCTTCCAACTTCACCTTTGCTTTTACATATCTGCTATTCCCTATGACCAGTTATAAAGCCTAGATAAAATACTTTTAATTGAGGGTGTTGATTTGTGATTCAGTTGCTTCTTTCATGGGCTAGTATACTCCATACAGCAGCAGGAAATCATGCATATAGACCCTGGACCTGAATTGACAAGTATGCCTATAAGGAAGCAGTTCAATTATAATTATAGGAAATTATTACAATCCCAACTTTTAAAACTCTTATTTCTAACAAATGTCATTTAGCTATAGCTAATGGGTCCTGAATAACATCAGTTGGTAATAGATCTGATATACATTTAATAAGGGGAAATATCCTATAAGTACAAGATATTATAACTCAGAAGTATTGGCAAATTACTTAAATGTAAAAAAACATTAGAGAGAAGAAAAGTTAGTTCAAATGACAGTCGTCGAAACAGTAACATATGAAATCAATGTCTGGCCAGAATTCTATCTCCATGGTTTTTTTCATGATGTGAATTATCACACAATATTAATTACTAAATATAAAGAAGCTCAACTTGATTTATTCAAGGAAAGAACAAATTCACAATTAACTATTTGCTTAAAACTTATTTAAAAGTTTTGAAGTCATGAATAAGGTTTTAAAGTTTTTAATGTACCTATTTAATTTTATGCTTGGTATGAAGCCATCTATAACTTTCACAGGATATTAACCATAATCACCTCCTACAGTACTTCAGTGCTCAGTCATTTATTCGCCTCTCAGATCTCAAGGAGCCTTGGTTGGTTTTGCAGAATTAGTCATTCACTCTGAACACTCTCCCAGACCAGAAGATATAATCCCCCAGATTCTGAGAAGAAACTGTCCAGGTATCAAAGACACTTGCACTGTCAAAAAGCTATCCTTAGTGAAATCACAAATGACCTCAAAAGTCAGGCTGGACAAGTCAGAACAGATACAAGAAGAATACAAAACAGCTAAGTTGGTATGGAAGGTTAGTTGCATAAGAGACAGATAGACTTGAGGTAGTCCCGAGGGCAGGCAGTGCCACCTACTGGTCAGAAAATGTAAATTTTTTAAATTGCCTAGTGAATTCCCTTTGTCAGGTGACAAGGTGGTAGAGAGCTGGGCGGTCTCCTTCTAAGCACTAGATCACCTGGAAGAAACTTTCTGGAAACTAATTATTTTAAAACATTATACCAAGGTGATTAACTGTGTTTATCAAAAAACTCAAAAATAAGAGTCACAGACACAATCCATAGAATTTTAGAATGATCAGTCCTGAAAATGCCACTTAATTCTATTTAAGTCAATATACCTTCTTCAGAATTTCCCTGGACCTCCTTTAACTAGGAATTCAATAAACCTGTCCAAATTACAAATGAATATTTGATCTCTGGAAAGACATATGATTGACTTCATTTTTTTCATTACCACAGTTACAGTCTTACTTTGGGTTTAATATTGAGGGAAGCCTCACAAATATTCCCTATTCATCAACTCATATGTTGAAACTGACCACTCTTATGTATAGAAAACTGAGCAGGGAATATATTCAGGAAATTTATAATCATCTCTATAAACTCACCTCTTTGACCCACAAATTAAAATTTTTGTCTAGAAATGGGCTTCTGAGCAACATAACTTCTCAATTCATGTCTCAGAATTCAAGTATCTTAGTCTTAAAAATGGTTAATGGTGATATTCCATGCTCCATGAAACCTCAAATGCTAATGACATTTTCAAACAGTAAATGGTACACAAAGCATTTGGTGATAAGCTGCTTTTAAAAAATTTGTGAAACAATGATTTAAAAAAAAAAAAAAAACTAAAGAACACAGCACTCACCCCTTAGTTTTCTGAAACATAAACAGTAATGACTCCAGAAGCAAAATACCCACAACTCAAATCAAAACAATTAAACCATAAAATCACTTTAACCAGATTTGAAGGATTTCAAAGCCAGTCTTCATTCTCCAAGATATGGTCAGGAACTTTCTTAATCTTTTTTTTTTTTTCCTTTAGTTACACCAGCAAGAATTTATTATGCCAGTGACTACAATGTTTGTTTTGTTTGTTTTTAATCTAGACTTAACTATTGCCAGTCACAATTTTTTTTACTCTAAAGAATCACTAAAAATCCTTTAGCGTACGGTTTGTAACATAAAATCCATCACTTAGCCATTTAAGTCCGCTTCTTGGCTTGCCCTCAGAGTAGCTGTTCCCTACTCAGACTGATGACAGCAGCCAAGTGAGCCTATAGCCTTGTTCTCTGGGTTTAATCCCCTCTACAGCTTTCCTCAGTTGAGTGAGTGAGAACATTGCTCTGGTAAAGTATTAACAGGATCAAGTTGAGAGAGAGTCAGGACTTAAAACTGGGTTCAAATCCTGTCTGCCACTAACCAAACATGTGCCTTAGAGCAAGGTATTTAATTTCTCTGGACCTGTTTCTTCACCTTTAAAGTGAAGATGATCATTGCCTTCCTCAGGGGTTTGCTGAGGATTAGGTGAATTGATCTACTTCCAACAACTAAGAACACAGTGGGCACTCAATTAACATTTGAAGTTCCTTATTAGTAATTATTTTGTTAGTGTTTAATACATACCAGGCTCCATGCCAAGTGCTGGGGATAGAACAGTAAGAGATAAAAACAATCCCACCGCCAAGAAACTGATATTCAAGTGGGGAATATAGAAGAAAAATGAAACAATTTAAAATACTGATGTGTTAGGGTGAAAACAAACAAGGGCTGAAATCAAGAATACAGAGAATAAAGGGAGGAAGAAGGTCAAAAACGTCATCCCCAAAGAAATGCCATTTAAATTAACTACTGAAGGATGACAAGGACACGGTCATGCAAATAGGAGGAACAGTACTCAGGGAAGAGAAAACAAAGTGAAATAGCTCTAAGAAAGGAAGTGCTTGGTGAAAAGTGAAAAGTGAAAAAAAGTTCCGTGTAACCAGAACACACACTTGGAGGAAGTGTGGCGATGAGGTGGGAGGGCTCTGGAGGCCGCTGTAAAGAGCCTGAAGGAGGGTGGTGTGATCCCATTAACATGTAGCAGAAAGGGTCATTTGCCCATGTCCCTATGAAAAGTCTTGTGCTGGTACAAAAGCAAAGGCTTTCCCCACCATTCCTCTAGGCGTATCCAAGGGACCATCTCTCTCTTCTCAGGTTTATATGTGGGTCACATCATTACCAAACGAAAAAAAAAGAGCCTAGAGCAGGGAACACACAGGAATAAGCCAGAGGTCTGAGCTGATGTGACAGCCCTCCTGCTAGACAACAGTAGGCAAAACTGCATACAAAAAAGTCCTCACCAAACACTGATGAGAGAAACAAACGAGACGGGAAGTGCTGGTTCTATGAAAGCTGCTGGGCTCTGCTCAATGACTCAGGCTTCGACAAGGGTCCTGGGTGCTCAAACATCACCCCTGACTGGGAGTCTTACTGCCTCTGCAATGAGGAGACAGCAGGAATCTTTGGAAGGTTCTCGCCCCTGTTGATCTAACACTCCATCTAGCTATAACAAGTCTGCAGGAAAACAAGGCACAATCTTCCTGTTTGGACCTTTCTCCCACCACCTTCCCCAACACACTCACACACATACACCCCCATAGCCTTTAGCCTCTGTGTGCCCTTTAGTAGAAGCTGAATCATCCAAAAACCAGTGCCCCTTCCCTCAAAGACAAAAATGAGCATAAGATCAAGCCCTTCCAGAGAAGAAAAACATTAAGACCCTGACATCTTCACTTTCAAGAAAGCTGAACACTTATGTCCTGTAATCAATGTTTTCAGAGCACTCCCATTACTAGGTAAAACCTAAACTGGAGGAAGGCAAGAATGGAAGATGGAAGAGCCATGCAGAGCCTGAAGCAGCAGCCCAGATGGAAATGAGGCATGGATGAAACAGGGGACAGTGAAACTAGAAAGAAGTAGACATTTGGGAGACAGATGAATTAGGTACAGTAGGTGAAGAAAGAAACAATGAAGCGAATTATGATGCCACTTCCTGTCAGAGAAAATTAAGGAAAATAAGACTTTAAAATTAGCTTCATCCTGAACACGTTAAAGTTCTGACACACAAGTGGAGAGGTCAAGAAAGCAGCTGATATCTGAATATAAATCGCAGAAGAGCAATCCAAAATGTTAAGATATATATCTAGGAGTTGTAACTGTAAAAATGCTGAAAGCCATGGGAATAGATGAGTCTTCCAAGAAGAGGGTAGAAAAGGGGACAGAACCCAGGTCTGGGCCTGAGGAACCCCCCATGGATAGAGGGTGGGTAAAGAAGAAGCCAGGAAGGGATGCGCAGTGGAGAGGAGGGAAGAACATTACAAGAACATGGCTGCAATGTTCCCATTTTCATTTCCCACACCTAACCTATCCTACGCTGGAAACCTATAAAAATAAAATCAAACTATTTTTATAACAACTCACCTGGAAAAGTGGGTAAGAATTCAAACTTAGAGGAACTTTTTTTTTATGTTTATTTTTGAGAGAGAGCATGAGCAAACATGAGCAGAGAAGAGGCAGAGAGAGAGGGAGACAAATAATCCCAAGCAGGCTCCACACTGTCAGCTCAGAGCCTGATGCAGGGCTCAAACTCATGAACCATGAGATCATGACCTGAACCAAAAACTCAAGAGCCAGACGCTTAACTGACTGAGCCATCTAGAGCCCCTAGAGAAACTTTTTCAAAGCTAAATTAAACTCACTGGATCTACAATTTTTTTTAATCATAAATATTATGTCAACATATTTTTGGGTGACACATAAGAAGATAATGAACCATGAATCATATTCACTCTACCCCCTACATGAAGGAACCTCACTAAGAGAAAAATCTACACAAGAGTTCAAGTAGCATTTTTAGAAGCTTAGCTTCTCCATAATTAAAACTACAGTATCCACTGAAGTTATTTCCATTGAGATCAATCTTATCATGCATGTCAATTCCACTCTAAAAACCACTAGGAGGATCCTCATCTACAAAACTAGAAGAGAATAAAATACCTAGTAAGAGAAAGATAAATAGCCAATATTATTTGTATCAATGGGAAGTATCAAATACTGCATGTAAACTGAGACGAAACTATCACATGGGTTAATCCATAGTGCACCAATTGGGAAGTCTCCTTCTCCAAGAACAAATTCTTCTGGCATACCAAGTTACATTTAGAAAATCACCCACTTGGTGAAATTAAAAGAAATCTTACTGTCATCTACAGCTTCTTCCCATACTATTTTATATCCATTTTAGCACTTACCTATTGTATTTGAGAGCTCTTTTAGGTCTCTGCTTACCTTGACAGATGGTAAGTTCTTGAAGTCGTATCTATCATTCCTACCCAATGCTAGTCCATGACCCTCAGAGACTTCAAAGTAAAGGTCCATGATTCACTTCCATTGGAACAACCATCTGGAGAATGGGTCAAAATGCAGAATCCTGGACTCCACCCCAAACATATGAAATTAGCATATTTTTAAGGATTTCTAACAGCTCTGATAGGGCCTTCAAACTGCATCAAGGAGATAATGAATCCAAAAGGCATAACTACCTAAGAGTTATAAGCTGATATTTCTTCTACTTACACTATTGTTTGGAAACTACTGCCATAAAATTGGTTGAATAAGGAAATGTCACCCTGGGTAAACCTCCATCTAATAAACAGAAAAAGATTATGACTATTTTATCTTAGAGTACCCCAGCGGTGCATATCTCTTGTATTTTTACTGAACCAAACTACATAATTTTGGGATTTTCATTGAGGAAAAAATACACTGAGAAAAAAAAATACCAATGATGTATTAAAAACATAAAGACCTAAACAATTACACGTGTTATCCCCTGAATCATTTAAACAAAAAGCCTAACATTTAAAACCCCAAATTTTGGGGGCACCTGGGTGGCTCAGTTGGTTGGGCGGCCGACTTCGGCTCAGGTCATGATCTCACAGTCCGTGAGTTCGAGCCCCGCGTCAGGCTCTGTGCTGACAGCTCAGAGCCTGGAGCCTGTTTCAGATTCTGTGTCTCCCTCTCTCTGACCCTCCCCCATTCATGCTCTGCCTCTCTCTGTCTCAAAAATAAATAAACGTTAAAAATAAAATAAAATAAATAAAACCCCAAATTTTTATGATAAAAACATTTTTTCATGAAAAGTTTATTTTAAGGAGTCATATTTTAAATATAAGAAAGATTATAAATTATAGCTTTACAATAATTTACTTTGATCAGTGCATGAACATTTATACATCTATGAGTAGAAATACAGTAAACACATTTTTAAACAATATCAAAATACGTTACGATTTCACATAACAGATTCCCAAAATTCAATCTCAAAAAAACATTTTAAAGAATGTTATGATTTTTATAAAAGAGAAAAGCTTTCCTTTTTCCAAAACTGTAGAATATTTTACCTATATATAGTCAATACTACTTACTGCACAGCACAAACAGTTCAAAATATAAGATGTATACTTAAAACAATCTACCAGAAAATCTTTTAAATTTCTTTTTGTTACTGCTTTAAAAAATATCTATGGCTATACTGAAGTTTTACAGAGGCTTAATGTCTGAAATTCAAGATGTCATATTCAACTTTCAATCCTCCTGGCAGATAATAACCTAGAGTCATTTCTTAGAACTAGTTTTCAAGTAATAGGTAGGGACAGGCTGTGCCATTTGTACACTTCACAATCTTAGAAACATTTTATAACCATGATATGTGTTAGGACTTGTAATTACTCTGATGTCCCTTTCAATCAGTGTCAAGAAGATAATAAATGTGCATTTTACCCAGAGCACTAATTCTTGGCACTATAAGCTGAACAACATCTCCTATCTCTTTATTCACTTCTAGCTTGGGTAAAACCCCCACTGTCCTTCTAACCTATTACTTCCACCAGAATAATAGCAATGCTATTAGTACCCATATATTTTTAGAGGTATCAGAGGGTGAGAGGGTCATTATATGATCCAACTTTCATATGGCGGATAACTATGCTCTGTTTAGAAGAACCATTATTTTGAAAACTATTTGCAGATGGAATTTATTTTGCCACTCTGCCAGATAGGCAATGGTAACTGAAGAATGCCAGGAAGGCTCTCTCTCAACTTGATGAAGGTCTAGCAATAACATGGACCTAAAGAAAACGTGCTGTACTTAGAAAATGTCTATTTGTTAAAGTTATAGGAGGAAATATAGCAAATTAATCATTTGGCAAAATTATCTCTATGTAATCATCTGTTCACATTACAATATTGGATATGGCAGCCCCAAACAGAGGTTAACTGATTACTGCTTTTATAACTGAATTCTTAAAGAGTTTCACATAATTACATTTATGAAATGTCACAGAAACCCAAAATGTACCTATTTGTAATCATCAGAATTTATACACTTGATCAGGACCAAGCTATGTTCGAGGCTCCATCTAGCCCAATGTTCAGTCATCGCATGTATTCTCTGCCACAAAGAAAACATGTGCTCTTAGTAGCCACTGAAAGATGCTGTTTTGCATGGAAGAAAATCAAGAATTAAATACCCTTCTCCACCGGGCAGGGAACCCTTACAGAACAAAAGATGATGACAGAGGTTTCTGGAAATGTTCAGAGGGACCAATGAAATAGCATGCTTAGTGAGGGGGCTGGGGAAAGATTGGTCTCACTGTAGCAGGAAGGTAGCCCAAACTGCAGACCATGACATCTAAAAAGAGACCCTGTTCTTTTTGTTCAGAGAGTTACCGAAAGTCACCAAGTTCACAAACAGATATATCTTCATGTAAGGGAACATAATGACAAAGAAACTGACCCTGTTATCAGCTTAGCAATAGAGGTGAGAGAGAAAGACATTTCAAGGAAAAACTTACTAGTATTAAAGTACCTGTGCACAGCTGAAGCCCTAAATAATAACTGCCATTTAACGCCAACAGACAAGTGGAGTTACAGCTGTACCTGGACCCTGGTATCTTACATATCAAAATTCTAGAAAAATCATGGTGAGTATAACCCACTTTGTGAATATGAGACTCCATAAATCACAGGGAATCAATCTTCCTGCATCCCCAAAAAAAGGAGAAACGGACATCGATCATAATAATGACTTATCATTTCAGATCTAACATCTAGTGACAAGAATTTGTTTAAAATGTTTCCGTGGGCTTCAATGTTTTCATCTCTAAAAATATCAAACTCTTGGGGTGCCTGGGTGGCTCAGTTTGTTAAGCACCCAACTCTTGATTTCAGCTGAGGTCATGATCTCACAATCTTGAAATGGAGCCCCATGTTGGGCTCTCACTGGGCATGGAGCCTGCTAAAGATTCTCTCTCTCCCTCTACTCCTCCCCTGTGCACACGCATACACACATGCTCTCAAAAAAAAAAAAAGAAAAAGAAAAATATCAACTCTTTCTTTGTGTGTCCTTCTAAGACAGATGGTGTTAATAATTAATAGATACTTGGGGAGCTCCAAAAGAAATCCAATGAACAAGTAACAACAAATTACATCCTGAGGTGGGTCCTATTTTCAAATGATGGGCAAGTACAATAAGACAAACTACATTGTATAACCTACTTTTGTTACACATTAATGAGTAAAACCGGGCTTCTGTACAGGTCTCAGATTAATGAGACAAAGAATATCAGTTTCATAGCATTAGATTTATGTGAAAGAGGAGTGGATGTCTGTCCAGGTAAAGTTGTACCAGAAATCAATAGTTATCTTAGCATTAACTCAGCACGAAAAGGGAACTACTTCTGATTTCCTGGAACACAGCCCTCATGGGTTATTATTTCTGATTACCATGGCAGCACACAGCATCTTCCATACAACACTTTAGAAGAATGCTTGGTCACACCATGCTCTGCCTTACTAAATGATCTATGTTGAAACCATTCATTTCCATTTCTCCTACATCTATAACATGTCAAATAAGAGTGATAAGACAGTCATTTGCCCTCAATTTTCTCAATAATGTAAGGTTTTAGAGAAAGTATGTTAGAACTCTAAAATAATAGGCTAATATATTTTCTCAATTCCTCTGGTCCTCCTTTATTTCCACCGGGGGAAATCGATTTCTGATGCTATCTCCTCTAAAGTTTAGGGGGCTTAAAAGCATTGCTCTTTCACCCAAAAAAATGTTCTCAAACATAGTTATTTTCTGAGTAAATATCTTTCAAGAGAAAAGTTCCACAAGGACTATAAAAAACCTTCCCTGGAGTGCTTATAAAAGGTAACATAAACGTGGGTATGAGTGGAAAAAGAAATAATGGTTAAAGAATTGCTTTAAAAAAAAAATCAAATATAAGTGGTTTCTACTCTGCCTTTTCCACCTTTCTTCCACACAAGCAAACACATACCACAACAGATTTCACAAGTTTTTTAAAAAAAGTAATTACAAAGAAGCAAAAAGCAAGTCAATCAATCCTTGTTTTATGAAGAGAGAAAGTAGGCTATAGACATCAAGAGACTATAGAAACCTTCCTCCTCTTAGTGGATTAAAGAAACAATGCTTCTAGACCTATAGGTGGCATAATTCACACTTCGCTTCCTGAACATATCCTGCTCAGGCTGGTATAACAAAATGAAGATGCTACAAGACAAATCAAACTCTAATCCTAGTTTCACTGCATTAAGATATTGAAAATGAGCTACAGACCTATTGCAATCAATGACTTCTATGTGGAAAAGAAAACATGGGTTAATGTGGAGCAAAATCATCTCTCTAGAAATACTCCCTAAAACTTACTTTAAAAAGACTCTTGAATGAATATTTAAATTGATATTTTAGGTAATTTATCTTAAGAATAGCACATATGAAACTGCATTAGAAGATACCCAGAAACCAAAATTATATTTCAAAGAAGGTATTTCATACACATAAGACCAAACCAGAGTCCGTAACAGTGTCTAAAAACAGATCTTATGGGATTTCAAAAAAGGAAGAATGGTTCATTTCTCCAGAGATGGATCATCCACATCATAATCATTCTCGTTTCACATCACCGATGGCTCCCCAAACATCAAAGAGAAATTCATCTGGGAACGCAAAGTCTCCAAGAGTTTCGTCAAGTGCCACAGCAAATTCATCTGGATTACCTTTGTCCTTTCCAGCTTCAAACATTGTGGTAGCTATCAAAAACAATTTTTAAAAATTAATGACACATGCAACAGCATCACAGATTGGAGAAAAATGGCACCAGGAAAATTACTTTCTAAATGTAACATGCATAGATATATTTCTAGTACAAGTTATAACATTAACATTCTATCATATCAAGGTAGCAAATATATTTTTAAACAATCTGTCCCCTGCAGCCAGATTTGCAGCTGTCCTGTCCTCTCCTCCACCTTGGAGCCCATCAGTCAGGAACCACTGCTAATCCTATGGGCGTGACAAGAGCTCCTGAAAGAAAACCCTGTGGCTAACCCTGCTGGGAAACTCCAAGTACATCATCCCTCCCCCACCTCTTCACAGCCACAAGTTCTACCAGTACCCCACTCTTAACTAGAATGGAATCTAGTCCTCTCGGCCCCTCAAAAGAAAAAAGACAAAGGATAACAATTTGCAATGGGAAAATCAAGCCACGGAGAAGAGGAGAAAGGTATCTATCTACTTGTGGAATCAAGGTAACTTTTTCTGAGCCCCTTTCTTGTTTAAGATAGAAAGAGGAAGTGGTGGGGCGCCTGGGTGGCGCAGTCGGTTAAGCGTCCGACTTCAGCCAGGTCACGATCTCGCGGTCCGTGAGTTCGAGCCCCGCGTCAGGCTCTGGGCTGATGGCTCGGAGCCTGGAGCCTGTTTCCGATTCTGTGTCTCCCTCTCTCTCTGCCCCTCCCCCGTTCATGCTCTGTCTCTCTCTGTCCCAAAAATAAATAAAAAACGTTGAAAAAAAATTAAAAAAAAAAAAAGAAAAAAAGAAAGAGGAAGTGGTGCCCTTATTCTGTTTTTCCAGTAAATTACCTGGGCCCCATATCTTATGTCTGGGAACCAACATCTCCAGGAGTACACATTCCCATGGAACCTGACCAAACTAGCTGGGAACCCATGAGGCTCAGGTGTTGTTGTTGTTGTTTCCCCTCAGCCCCCTATAAACACTAGTAACCAGAAAGAGACAATGTAGATGTGATATGGGACTTGGGTGAAGAACCTACAGGGAAAAAAGAAACACCAAAACTCAGCATCTGCTTTCCTCCCAGGTTAAGGTTGAACAAATCAACAGTTGTAGGATTTCTCTGAATGAGCCAAGAGGTCTGGTCTTTCAGCTAAAATCTACTAGGGCTCTTAAGAGCATTTAAGAACTGTGTCTTGCCTTAAACAGTTCTGTACTGACACAGACTGAAGGGAAGGAGAAGATCTGGCTCAAAGAAGGGCACCACAATCAGAGCAGAAGTGGGATGTGGCTGGAGTGACTCCATGCAGGGATGAAAGAAGCTTCCACATGGCCAAACAACGTGGTGGCAGATGGAGAGTCCAGGTGTGGTAAGGAAGGCACGGAGGTTGGGCAGGAGGGAAGAGAAGTTGGGCAGGAGGGAAGCTACAATGATGATTGGTCACACACTTGGAGAATAATCACCTACGTATATATATTAAGAATACTGGGAGCCAGATTTGTCACTGCCAGAAAAAGTTAAACAGAGAAAGGGGAAAACTAGAATGAATCCTGTGGAACAGAACTCAAGAGACCAATGGAGACATATTTCAATAGATTTAGATACCCAGATAGCAAGAAGCACACAAAGCACCCAGAACTTGGCTCTTAAACACCTTTCTCCACTAAAAAGAATCAGAGTTCACAGGAGAAATGGCTGATTCCAGGATTGGAGCAGGCAAAGTAAAATACGAACCAAGAGTAGCTAATCTTATGCCAGAAGGTAAGAAACCATCAACAACTGGTGAGAACATGAAAAAGACACAGAAGTCAAAGTGATAGAGACCCCATCGACCAGACCAGGGATAATTTAAGCAACAAATTAAGTGGCAATGTTAATAGATTATAATCCCATTGAACAAAACATGAAACCATAAATCCACAGTGAAATGACTGATAAATAGATTGAAGGAATGTAGGAACATGAGGAAGAGGATATTTACATAGCTTCAAAATCTCTTTCCACCAAATACTAATTAAGAAGAGAATAACTTTATGGTGGAGACCATTATCAAACACCACCGTAAATCATCAATATGAATATCAGAAATAGAACAAACCAAGTCCTATGCCTCCCGATAAGATGTAATGAAAAGAATCTAATAATCCAGTGAATAAATGGGCAAAAGACACGAATAGACACTTCTCCAAAGAAGACATCCAGATGGCCAACCGACACATGAAAAAATGCTCAACATCACTTATCAGGGAAATACAAATCAAAACCACAATGAGAGATCATCTCACACCTGTCAGAATGACTAACACTAACAACTCAGGCAACAACAGATGTTGGCGAGAATGCAGAGAAAGACGATCTCTTTTGCGCTGCTGGTGGGAATGCAAGCTGGTGCAGCCACTCTGGAAAACAGTATGGAGGTTCCTTAAAAAATTAAAAACAGAACTACCCTACGACCCAGCAATTGCACTACTAGGTATTTATCCACGGGATACAGGTATGCTGTTTCAAAGGGACACATGCACCCCATCTTTATAGCAGCACTATCAACAATAGCCAAATGTCCATCGATGGGAGAATGGATAAAGAAAATGTGGTGTGTGTGTATACACACACACACACACAACGGGGTATTACTCGGCAATCAAAAAGAATGAAATCTTGCCATTTGCAACTATGTGTATGGAACTGGAGGGTATTATGCTAAGTGAAATTAGAGAAAGACAAATATCATGACTTCATTCATATGAGGACTTTAAAAGACAAAACAGATGAACATAAGGGAAGGCAAACAAAAATAATATAAAAACAGGGAGGGGGACAAAACAGAAGAGACTCTTAAATATGGAGAAGCAAACAGAGGGTTACTGGAGGGGTTGTGGGAGGGGGGATGGGCTAAATGGGTAAGGGGCACTAAGGAATCTACTCCTGAAATCATTGTTGAACTATACGCTAATTTGGATGTAAATTAAAAAAATAAAACTTACAAAACAAAAAAAAGAATACAGCACATATTTGATATTTCTGCCAGAGGTATAACCTGAATGCAATTCAGAAAAAAAAAATCAGGCAAACCAGAATTGAGGAGCATTCTATAAAATAACTGGTTTGTACCCTCCAAAAGCATCAAGATCATGAAAATCAAGAGTGGGAAACTATTCCAAATTGATATAAAAGTAACACATGATTTTCGACATGCCCTTCTATAACAGATATTATTTAGTAAAACATAAGATCTGAGTTTAGATGGTAATGATGTATCAATGTTAATTTCATGATTCATGGTTATATTGTGACTAGATAGGAGAATATCTTTGTTTAGAGGAAATATGCACTAAAGTATCTGGGGGCAATGAATATCATTAATTTATTCCTAAATGGTTCAAGAGTAAAAAGTCTTTGTATTATATTTATAACCTTCCTCTAAGTTTAAGATTGCTTCAAAAATATTTTTATAAAGCAGTAATGAATTGACTTTCTCATCATTGTCCCCCCACCCCCCTTACCTTGCCTCAGCCCTGACCCAGAAGCTACTGCATTTACCATCAATCCAGAAACAAACACTTCAAAGAAGAGCATCCGTCGGCTGGACCTGCTACTCCAGCCAAAGCATTTTGCCAAGTTTACTAAAACTTTTATATATAGATCTTAAACGATATGCAACACTAGCCAGGATATAGTGAAGCAAAGATTCAGATACACTGGCTTAACGTTGTAAGTTTGGCTTTTGAAAAACAATTTGGCAGCAGATATGATCAAAATCCTTAAAATGTTCACATTCTTTAATCTACTAACATTGTCCACTTCTGGGAGCCTACACTTTTTTTTCTCCCAGTTTTATTGAGATATAATTGATATACATCACTAAGTTTAAGGTGTACAGTATAGTGATTTGACTTACATATATTGTAAAATGATTACAGTAAATTTACTTAATACCCATCACACCTCATATAGATATAAAAAAAAGGAAAAATTTTTTCCTGTGAGAACACTTAGGATTTACTCGCTTAACAGCTTTCCTATATGTCATGCTTCAATGTTAACTATATTGTCATCATGTTGTACATATATCCCTAGTACTTATTCATAACTGGAATTCTGTACCTTATGACAACTTTTGTTCAATTCCCTCTCCTCTCTCACCTGCCTCCAGTAACCACAAATCTAATCTCTTTTTCTAGGAGTAGGAGAGAGGAGGTTTCTTTGGGAGGAAGGGGTCTTTTTTGTGTGGTTGTTGGCTTTTTTTTAGATTCCACATATAAGTGAGACCATACAGTATCTATTTGTCTTTCTCTGTATGACTACTCCACTTAGCATAATGCCTTGAGATCTGTCAATGTTGTACAAATGGCAGGATTTTCTCCTCTTTTAACAGCTGAATATATTCCATGGTGCATATATACCACAACTTCTTTATCCATTCATCTTGATAGGCACTTTGTTTCCACGTCTTGGCTATTGTGAATAATGCTGCAATGAACATGGGAGTGCAAGTATTTCTTCAACATAGTGTTTTTATTTCTTTTGGATATACAGGAATCTAACTTCTCTAAAAATCTTAGAAACAGAGAGCTGCCTGGGTGGCTCAGTCGGTTGAGTGGCTGGCTTTGGCCCAGGTCATGATCTCGCAGTTCATGAGTTCAAACCCTGCGTCGGGCTCTGTCCTGACAGCTCAGAGCCTGGAGCCTGCTTCGGATTTGTGTCTCCCTCTCTCTCTGCCCCTCCCCAACTCATGCACGCGCACGCACGCACTCTCTCTCAAAAATAAATAAAAACATCTAAAAATCTAAAAATGTTTTTTAATCTTAAAAACAGAATTTAGCATACAAATGGACCTAACAGTATCAAACACAAAAACAAAACCTAAGATGCAGAATCATTAAGTTCTCTCTGGCACAATGAATTCTAGTAGATGAAATACTTGATGAAATATTTTGAAATCATTTTTAAACAGTATTTATTATTAGAATAACTCTAATAAGCTGGGGATAGTTCTTCATCTTAACATTTACTGAGAAAGCAACATAAATTTTATATTACAATCACAACTACGTTTTTACAAAATCTCTATATAGGATGGATAAATGGAGAAGTAGGTGATGAAGAGATTATAGTAAATTAACAGAATCTTTTAACTCCGCTATATGTCTGAAAATCATAACAAAACATTAGAAAGAGGACTTCTACACAGACAAGGGAAAAATACTTAAAATACAGTAGACACAGTCAAACTGGAGAGAAAGATTGTTTTTTTAAGTTAAGAAAAGTGGAGAGCTGCCCTGAGCATGCATTTTCACAGAGAAGCCAAGGGCTCAGGAAATAGTACTTTATTGATAGTCCCCCATAAACCTGGAGGGTTCTCCCTGTGTCTCTCTTCTCCTTAGGTTGTCTTGCCTTGGCGATTTTAGCCACAACCATGACCTTGCAGAAAAATCCTAAACCTTTACTTCCATCGCTGACTTCTCTCATGAGTTCCAAATACCTGTTACTGAGTAAGTGGTAGACAAGTCTTCCTAGGTGTTCTGTGAGTAAATCAACCAGCATGTCCAGAAACCAAACCTCCTCCTCTCTTCTGAAGAAACTGCTACTCTTTCTACTGTCTCCACTGTCATTCGTGGTGCACACATTCTCCCCGTTACAGCTCTCTTCTTGTGCCTGTGGACCACACACGCCTCCCCTCAGTTGCACCTCTGCACTCTCTCTGATCTGCTCCTTTACAATTCACTCCCATGGCCACCATGTTGTTTCCTTAACCTCCAAGTCTGGGCAGCACCATCCCCAGAGATACAATAGATTTATCTTCCTAAAGCACAGTGTGGATCCTATTAGACAATGAGACAAAAGGACCAGAAAGCTCCTTTCCATCTCAAAGACTGTCTGCATCATTCCCATATATAAAAATACTCCTTGGGTCACCAATGCTTACTTACGAACACCAAACTCTAGTCTGGCATTCTCATCCAAAGCACCCTTGGCTCCCACTTGGCTGTACTTCTCTACACTAACACTACGCCCTCATGAATCTGACCACTCAAACCACCACCATCCCTCCTTCCTGTCTTTACCCAGGATAACCTACTCCTAATCACCAGCTCCACTGTCAGAATCCTTTCTCTCCTTGGGGGCTCCTTCCTCCAGGAAGTCCCATGTCCACAACTGAAAGTGATATCTGCATTCCCCAAAGCCTTCTGCCAGTGCCCCTCATATTTGAATGTGCAAGCAAATTGCCTGGGACCTTGGCGAAATGCAGGTTCTGGTCCAGAAGCTCTGCTGCAAGGCCTGAGAGTCTACATTTCCAACTGACAGGTAATACCAGTCCCCAGACCACACGTTGAGTGATAAGGTCTTACAGTGCATATTTAACATTGCTCAGTATTGTCATCATTTCCACCTCTGTATCTTCTCTCCTATTAAGACAATAAACTCCCAACAGATCTTGAATAGCTCCTGAGTCTTTCATGCCCACAGGAATTAGTTCAGTGTCTTAGGCATAGTACATGCTGGTAAGTGCACAGGTACAGGCAGAGGCTTTGTAATTACACTTAAGAAATTTTTTAAGGTTTATTTATTTGATAGAGAGGGACAGAGAGCAGGAGAGGAACAGAGGGAGGGAGAGAAAGAATCCCAAGCAGGCTCTCCACTGTCAGCATGGAGCCTGACACTAGGCTAGAACCCATGAACCGTGAGATCATGACCTGAGTCAAAACCAAGAGTCAGACACTTAACCAACTGAGCCACCCAGGTGCCCCTACACTTAAATAATTTTTACACTGGCACAGGTAACATGCATTGGAGAAAGCAAAGCCCAGAACTCTGGTCCTGTAGCCAGGCTGTGAAAGAG
The DNA here is from genome assembly GCF_046562875.1 of Panthera onca. Taxonomy (NCBI): domain Eukaryota; kingdom Metazoa; phylum Chordata; class Mammalia; order Carnivora; family Felidae; genus Panthera; species Panthera onca. Next base: position 156,178,431 of record NC_138346.1, read on the forward strand.
TAAACAAAACCTGAAGTATTATAAAAGTAGGACTCGAGTTTAGAATTTTGCGTAGTCTACCATTTTAAATATTTCTCAGACTCCACACATAGCATCTATTGAGACAGTTACCTGAAGATTTTACTAACATTTGGGTCAAATACAATCTGACTGAGGAAGAAAGAAGATGCACACAGAAGATACAAGAAAAATGGAAACCAATTTGACAGTAAATTTCATATATTAAAAAATAAAAAAATTAAAATAAAAAAAAAAAGAAGATACAAGAAAATCTACACACCACTCAGAAGCAGAAACTAACAGTGCAGATAAATGATGCTCTTAAACCGGAGACACAGTGACAAGGATCAGATGTTCCCTGACAATGAGTCAACCAAGCTGTCACACACATACACATACCCACTTGACTATAAGAGACAACTTGGCACATGGCTGTTTGACACCTCAGGAAGCTCAGCAGCATTGTCTAGGCCACTGAGCCCAGGAATGATATATTCTCAACCTTGCCCACTCTGACTTGCAACCTCTGGTTTAAGCTCCTTAGTTACAAAATGAGAAAAATGATGGTCTAAGATGCCCATACCACAACTTCACGATCCCAGCTGTATAATCTCACTCATGCACTCGTGATGGCACTGCAGAAAAATAAAACTTCCGCCCTAACTACAGTCCCAGAGTTGGTCAGACCTCCAGTTATGCAGTCCTACCTCTATCATCACTACTACTATTACTAGTAATAATTACCAGTGATTATTGCTAAAAATGGTAATAGCTCTACCTATGATTTATTGTGTAACAGGAACTTTATACATATTATTTAATGATCCCACAGTTCGTGAGTTCAAGCCCCACGTTGGGCTCTGTGCTGACAGCTCAGAGCCTAGAGCCTACTTCTGTGTCTCCGTCTCCCTCTGCCCCTCCACCACCCCAGCTCACGCACGCATGTGCTCTCTCAAAAATAAACATTAAAAAAAATAAAAATAAAAATAAAAAAAACAATACATTAAAAAAATAAATAAGTAAAATAAACATTAAAAAGATTTTTTTTAATTTATACATATTATTTAATGCAATGTGTTAGCAACCCAATAAGGTTTTTATTTTACCCTTTTTATAAAGATGTGAACATTAGGCTCAAAGTTTAATAAATTTTCCCAGGAGCTAAAGCATCAAACTAATGAAGTTAGGACTCATACTTTCTGTGAATTCACTATTTTTGTGCCTCTCAAAGGTCAGTCAACAAGCATTTACCAAATATTTACTCTAGGAGAGCTACTGTAGTAGGAGCGGAGATTAAAAACAAAGTATCTGCCTTCAAAGAACTCCTGGTATGGTAGAAATAACAAAAATATCAATTAAGCAGTTTCACTGTTGTGTTAGAAACACTATATGTAATACAGTGTTTCATAAGTCTTTTTAAAAACACAGTAATTTGCTGTATGAATTCTCAAAGAAATTAAGAATGGAGCATGCACTAAAACATGTATGAAGTCTGGCTAATGAATAAAGTATAAACATAAATTTTCAACATCCTTGCACGAAAAGTAAACTAGTATAATTTTATCCTTTTTGATTAAAGACTATCTTTAAAAGAAAAGCAAAATGAAACTCAAGCAAAATAAAGCACTTTTCATAAAGTTATATCACATTAACATGACAGCTACTAAAATATTTTTTGTCTGTAACCATATCTGCAATAATACTTAACACCCAAATACTATCTGGGGGGGAAAAGAAATTGTACTGAAAGAGTCGAATTGTTAGACTACATATAGCAGCTAAGTGCTGCCCTCTAGTGGCCATTTTGAAAATATCTTTATATCCTTTCCACAACTGAATTTAACATCATTTATTAGCAACAAACTTATTTTGGTACTATAGGTCAATCTACATTTTCCACTAAGTTTTTAAATACTTAAAGCTTTTAAACATAATATATTATTTCAGATGAAAAATCCTGGTATCAAAATCCCAGAACTGAATCTCAGCTCAACTTGTTAGCTGACTTTGGGTAAGTTACCAAACTTCTCTACATCTGTTTTCAAATCTATAAAATGACACATAGCAGTATTAAATAAAGATGTCATAACCACTGTTAGCCATTAAACCTGTAGTTGTATTTCCTTCAATTGAGGGCCTTTAGCACTTATTTTCCTTAAGGCTTTTCATAAATAATCCATTTCAAGCAACTCAAGACAGGAGTTAAACATCAAAAACACAACTAATGTTGAATATGGTTTCTTGTTAATGAAAATCTATTTCATTGGCTTTATCTGAGAAGGATGGCTTTCTATAGTGTTGTTTTGAATTCACTGAATAAAATCATCTTAAGAATATAATTACCTCTATTAAAACACCATTATTGTATATTTTTAAAAGAACTAAGAAATATTTTATGAGAAAAAATTACTTAGAATCTATCATTCAAATTTCCTTTCCACACATTCCTGGATCCCTTAATAAATTAGAAATCCTAAAATTCTGACATTGCTAGGGTGATCTCCAAACTCCTAAATCAGTATCAGAACATATTATAGTTGTATATATAATTTACACAGTTGCCTTAACTTATATGAAACTTATAGGATACAACTTTTCATTAAGTTAGGTCAATCACATAGAAGGTGTCACAGGACTCAAAATCTTCCAGACTCCATTCTCCCCTAAGGATAACATTCCAAGGCAACACATATGGGCATTGGGTCAGTTGAAAAGTCATAACTCACAGATTAACTTTATAACCAAACAAAGCACTGTCTCCTTCGGGGTTACTTCCTAAACTCATTTCAATTATTTTCCATTTTCAAGTGGTAAATACATCCCAATGCTTTTTGAGGATAGTGTTTTGGTTTTAGTCATTTTACTGCCATATTACTTTTTTTCACTTTTTAATGTAAATTTATACTAACAACTCTAGAGTAACATGATGTCACTGCAATTTTAAGACTTAACGTTTCTGAATGCTAAGAACACTGAGACTAGCAAGCAAATATATTCATTTGTCTGTTGAATCAGTGTCACAATTGTGATTTGTACTTCATGCTAATCATATCTGAATAATGACAGAAATTCCTAATTTAACAATGGTTTACATTCTTCAAATAATTACTTTCCTTAAACTTTACCTCCCTAGATGACTGATCACATTGCTAATCATGTATAATGATAATGACTTTCCATGTCATTGGAGGAATTTGTTACAGATGACTAACTTTACAATGGGATTACAAGTTAATTTACAAGGAATTTGTGAGCAATGTTTAGTGCACTGAATTTTTGAGTAAAAGAAACTGATTCTTAAAGAACTGCTTCTTAATTCATTCATAATTACTCCACTGTCCAATTGTTCTTCCATGTATACTTGTATATATTTAATAACAAAAGAGCAAAACTTATTTATTCCCAATTTATACTTAAGTAATATAAAGCCTGTACCCAAAAAGTTTTTTAATTTTTGAGAAAGAGAGAGAGAGAGAGACAGACAGCACGCACACACACATGAGTAGGGGAGGGACAAAGAGAGGGCAAGAGAATCCATCCCAAGCAGGCTCTAGCTGTCAACACAGAGCCTAAGATGGGGCTCAATCTCATGAACCACACGGGATCATGACCTGAGCTGAAACCAAGAGTAGGACGATTAACCAACTGAGCCACCCAGGCACCCCTGGCCTATTCCCAAAATTAAGTTCTAAAGACAGTTTTAAATTCTCCCCTGTGAAAAGTGTGGTTCTTCTAAATTTGAGTTCATCAAGATCTAGCATTGATATGCTAGTTTCTGAATAGTATAATATTCAGTTATATGGTTTGAAAACTTCTCAGCTTCTCTTCTCAATAGAGATAGAGATTATTTTTCCAACAATAAGAGCACTGCCATTTCTAAATCCCCTTTGTCTTCATTTGCATAATTTCCATAGACCCACCTCACACAAATCTGTTTTTCCAAATGCAAAAAGGTTGAGAAAAATTTTAAGACCCTGGCTTTCTATAGGATAATTTCACCTTTAACTTCTTGTCTGTGTGGAGCAAGTATCTATTTCATGCAAATTTTATATTCTGAACCAAGGAACTAAAAGAGAATATCAATTTTTCTTAAGTTACAGGCAGCATCTGTATGTCCAACACAGAAATTTTATTTTAGGTCAGACAGGTAGGAAAAAATAAGAATAGACTCTATAGGAAAAAAGGAAGGTGAGTTAAAGTAGAAAAGAAAGAATGAGTTTCAAATACTCTACCCGAGCTAGAGTAAAACACTTTACTTGGCAGCAGGTAAACATAACAGTCCAAGTCTTTGGCTTAAAAAATTTTATTAAGTAGCTGATCCAAACAACACGTGCGTGCACACACACTCACACACCGATGCATATAGACACAAACCACATCACCACAGTGTGCATTACTCTTTCGTCATCCAGCATCCATCTGCCCTTCTCAAAGGCACATTTTCCTGGCTTCTACATGGGAAAGGCCAGGACTTTGACCAGCTCAACCCTAGTATTCCAGTCACTCTCAGCTCCAGAGCTGGAGCATTTGACCCAGATCTAACCATCCTGCACCCTGCACCCAAAAACTGCTGCCTCAGTGAGCCAATCAAGCCAATCAGAGTCAATCCTCAGCATTTTGTTCGAATGACTTGGAAAAGGTCTTCCCTCTTTCCCATCATGCTTGACACTAAGTTGTAGAGGATGAAGCCATGGCCATCATTTTGACTCCATGAGGGAGGGCCTGAAGTTGCCAGAGGACACTAGGTAGGGGGGCCTAAAATGCAGCCCAAATGAAAAGAAGAGAAACCACATCCTGGTGATAGCCTAAGAACTCCAGGTCTAGCCATTTTTGAAGCCAGGATCTATCTCTAGACTTTTCAGTTATAAGAACCAAACATGTCCCCCTTTTTATTCCTTAAGTCAGCTGGAATTCAGCTTGTTGTTGCTTTGTTATTTGCAATGGATAGTCTTACTTGATAAATCAAAACCCTGATATCTTAATGACGACACAAGAAATACACAAAAATTGAACTGCTCAACTGCCCTTATCAGTCATACACCAGGCATGTCCTTCCTCTTCAGATTTCTGATCCATTGTTCACAGGGTCTCAGGAATTGTATTAAGTGTGCACAACTTCGATATCCCAATATACAATTTGACATAGATCTATAGCAAAAACATTTCATGTGTCCTATAACGAAACCTGTTCACATATATATTTTAAATCCATAAAGCAAGCCTATGAAGGAAGGCTGTTATTACAGTTTATAGTTTGTAGATTAAAAACTTAAGTTTAGAAAAGTCGACTTGAGTCTTAATGCCTCACAGCTAGTAAATGGTAAGGGTCAGGTCTTTTCATTATTCTTTTATTACATTTTCATTATGTTTTTCTTATTCCACAAATAATTTTTATCACGAAGTATAAATGCAGGACATAAATAAGCACTAAATTCCATCAAATTAAGAACTGTAAGACTTTTCAAAATAGTATAATCTTACCTAACTCAGGATCTCGAATTCCCATGTACAATTCAAGAAGATCATCAATCTTCTCAACTGCTTTTGTTTTGGCTTCAGAGGGCTTTATCAAAGACAAGAGAAAGAAGATACTATTTTATATAAAATCTCTTGAATGTTAAGGGAAGGTAAAATCTGATTTGGAGCCAGTTCATGGTTGTGTCCATCAGCTCATTTGAGTGGAAATCTATCCCCAATGTGCTCTGTAATGCAATACAAATCAATACAGTAAATACTTATTTTTAGTGTCAGCATTAAGTGCCATGGATTCAAAGGAGAAACAGAACACAGTCTCCAAGTAGCTAACAATCCAGAAAGGGAGACAACTGTGAAAATAAATATGTAATAATAAGGAAAAATTTTAAAGGATATAAGAGGCATCACAGACAAGGTAAACTTAAATCTCTTAGAAGTCACAGAGGACTTGAAAAAAGGTGACTTAAAAACTGTTTTCAGGGGTGCCTGGGTGGCTCAGTCAGTTAAGCATCTGACTTTGGCTCAGGTCATGATCTCGCTGTTCGTGAGTTCAAGCCCCACATCGGGCTCTGTGCTGACAGCTCAGACCCTGGCACCTGCTTCTGATTCTGTGTCTCCCTCCCTCCCCCCCTCCTTCCCCTCCCTGTTTGCTTGCTAAGAAAAAAACAAACTGTTTTCAAAGATAAACTGGTAGAAGATAAGCAGGAGAGGTTACTGCAAATAGAAGTATTGCAAATAGGGGCACCTGGCTGGCTCAGTTGGTAGAATATGTGACTTGATTTTGGGCTTGTGAGTTCAAGCTCCATGTTGTATGTAGAGATTACTTAAAAATAAAATCTTAAAAAAACTATTGCAATAGATATGCAAAGTCTATGTGAACTCAGAGTCTGATAAAAAAGAGTATACCCAGACAGGACTTGGTCTTAGGGGTTCCTGTGGGCCATGCAAAGGGCTTTGGTCCTCATCATGCAGATGAAGGGTCTCCAAACCTTTTAATGGCTCATCCCCAGGGTAAAACATTTGTTGAACATATGGTCTTACTATTTTTTATTTAATTTTACTGTATTGGCCCAAGATGGAGCCATGCGGTCCAAAGTGTCATGTTATCTAACTTTTTTGTCCCTGTAAATACTGTGCTTGACCAGAAACGCAGTATAATCCAGTCAGCCCACCCCCAAATATCAAGCGAACTCTAGGACTCCTCACACCAAACAAGATTGACTATCTAGCCGCAGACAATCAGAGATTTTCTATTTCTCTCTTACTTGTTCTCTAATCTTTATCCTACAAATCTTGTCCTCTAACCCATTTTGCAATTGTCTGAAAGGGGACTGTCCGCTTCATGAATAAAGTTTGTATCACCTAAATTGTCTTTAATTTTTTTTATTTGTGGCATTTTATTTTTATTTTTTTATGTAAGCTCTACACCCAATATGGGGCTCAAACTCATGACCCCGAGATCAAGAGTCACATGCTCTACTGATTGAGCCAGCCAGGCACCCCTTCTTTAATCATTTTTTCACAGTATGTATCTTTCATAAATACATGTATTACTATATTAATGTATTATATACATTATGAAATACACAGAAATGTTATAAAAGGAGAAGATGCTGAAACAATAGTTAATTTTTATGTATTAATGGTACCAAAATATTTTTGTTCTTCCTAAAATTATTAAAGGTTAGAGTGAAAAACATGATTGAATACATTATTCTTTGAAAATCTTGGTTTAACGTTGGCAAAGTTTGTTTCTACATTCAGTTTATTTCAATACTTGGTCTTAATGGCTTCATAGCTAAAAAAGAAATTACCCAAAGATGTAAAATAATCAACTACTGGTACAAATGCAGAATTCAAGATTAGATTGTAAGAAATTCATAATGCTTTTAAGACAGTTATAAATATACGTTGCTTTGTGTTCTCCAAACTTATTAAAATATGCATTTTATTACAAATACCATTTTATTTTTATTTCCTTGAGGATATTATTACAACTTTCTCATGTTCTTATTTATATGAACTAAGCCTTAGAAAAACAGGTACAATATACCACACTCTTGCCTTCTTTATGGTGTATTTTGGATGCGCTGTGTAAATCAACAGTCCATGCAAAGTAAGTTGGGTGTTCACCTTTGTAGCCAGCCAGCCATATTGTTAAGTTTTGTAACAAGTATCACTATTTCTCATACACAATTTTACCATTCCACCCCCTAAATAGCTCTTGATCTCATCACCTCTTCCCCACTCACATTCTGATTGTCTGGGTTTAGCCCTCAATTTTTTCATATTTGCAGAAGTTTCCTAATTTTTCTCCCTGCCTGCAATCTTCACCCTCTCAAACCCACCCTGCTCAACAACCCATCCCTTAGAACCAAGGGATTTTTCTAAAACACAAAACTATATTGCTCTCCTCAAAATATTTTTTTTTAACGTTTATTTTTGAGAGAGACAGAATGCGAGCAGCGGGGAGGCATGGGTAGCCGAGACAGAGGGAGACACAGAATCTGAAACAGGCTCCAGGCTCTGAGCTGTCAGCACAGAGCCCGATGCAGGGCTCAAACTCATGACCCGTGAGATCATGACCTGAGCCGAAGTCAGACACTCAACCGACCGAGTCATTCAGGCTCCCCACTCTCCTCACGATTCTTAAATGGCTTCCCCAATTCCACAGACCTTTCACATCCTGACCCAGGCCTCCTCACCCCCCAACCAGATCCCTCTAGCACCCCCAAATCCCAATCCCATGGATGCTTATAACATCCCCAAGCCCATCATTTTTTCAGACCTAGAATACTCTTCTCCCCATTTTTAACCAACTCAACCATTTCTTTGGGATAGAAATTCCCTCCCACCTCTCCCTATCCCTGACAGCAGCTGATCAGCTCTCCTCTGACATTAACCCTATTCCCTAGTTTTTAATGGCTTCTTTCAATACTTCTCTCCCTTTAAAAGAAAAACAAGGTTTTTATTCATCTTTGTATCACCAGCACCTGGACTATGCCTGTCTCAAGAAACACATACCAAATAATTTATGAGGTATGCAGGTGGAATATCTTCCACACTTTTCAGAATCTGTTCTAGGTTATAAGGAGGCGATTTGTTTCAGATCTATAAATTCTTTAGATCATAAGTCCTTTGCACCAAATTTAACATTAGCAACAAACTAGCCTTTTCCTTTGAATTGGGCTATTTTCAGTTACTCTATTTAATGAAATAGGCTATGAAAATAGGAATGGAGTTTAAAATTTTTTTTTAACATTTATTTTTGAGACACAGAGACAGAGTGCATGGAGGGGAGGGACAGAGACAGGGAGACACAGAATCCTAAGCAGGCTCCAGGCTCCAGCTGTCAGCACAGAGCCCAACTCAGGGCTCGAATTCACGAACTGTGAGATCATGACCTGAGCCAAAGTCAGACACTTAATTGAGCCACCTAGGCGCCCCTAGGAATGGAGTTTTAGAAGTTTATCTTCAAATGAATCTTTCCTACCTCCCCAGACAGATCTTCGGCTGCTCCTTTTCATCCCAACACCTTATAAACAGCAGGTACTCAACAAATACTAATTATGTTAACTAAGCAAAGATGACCCTCCTCCTGAAGTGACATCGAGTTTTCTGCCTGCCTCTGACCCCTTTGCAAGTGGTTTTAAGATCTGTCCTTTGTTCCTCACAGCCTGGACTAGAAAGCAGTGGGCATTCTCCTGGCTCCCCCTGCCAGCTCCCTCTCACTGTCTTCCACTCTCTTCCAGATTCCTCTTCTACTCAGGTTTGTTCATTCATGTAATAAACATTTACTGGCCTGCATCAATGTGCCCAAGGGTGTGCTGGACACGGGGGGCACCTGGGTGGCTCAGTTGGTTAAGCATCTGACTTAGGCTCAGGTCATGATCTCAACATCTAGGAGTTTGAGTCCACTTCAGGTGACCCCACCCCACTTTCTCTCTCTCCCCTTCTCTGCCTCTAACTCACTTGCACCCTCTCAAAAAAAAAAAAAAAAAAAGTGCACAGGACACTGGAAAAGTAAAAACTCAGAACTACCAGATGTCACTGCCATGAGTTTTTCACATACCTCCTCAAATCTCATTTGTAAAATACTTTTGGCTCTCCCCGGTCTCTTCCTTGCCCCTTGCATCCACATGAATCCTTTCATTCACTATCCAAGACCAAGGTACCTGACTCAGAATCTTTCTCTGGATTCCCCCAAACTGACAACATCCTAGGGGACTCAAACATATGAAAGTACAACTTTGGCATCATGGTTCTTTGAGTGTCTGCTCCAACAAACCACCCCCATGAATGATCCTGGGCATCGTCACCCAACAAAACTCTGGGATCCCACTCTGAAAACTTGCTCACTCTGCTCTTCAAACACATGGAGAGCCCTAGGCCAATATGAACCAGCCATCTCTGGTGCCTGTGCCCTGCCTGCTGGAGCTCCCTCGCCTCAGACACATGCCTGACCTCCCCATTGTCTACAGGAGGACTTCATCACCACAGTCCTCCCTGGGAGAGCAGACCACCATGTGCCACCCTGAATCCTCACTACCCCTGTCACCCTTAACCCCTGCTATTCTCTCCTTTCACCCTTCCTCCCTCCATTGGTCTCTTCTCCTTTTAGTGTTTTTCACTTAAAAACTGACCAAGTCAGGGGCACCTGGGTGGCTAAGTTGGTTAGGCGTCTGACTTGAGCTCAGGTCATGATCTCGCAGTTTGTGAGTTCGAGCCCCACGTCGGGCTCTGTGCTGACAGCTCAGAGCCTGGAGCCTGCTTCAGATCCTGTGTCTCCCTCTCTCTGCCCCTACCCTGCTCATGCTCGGTCTTGTCTCTCAATAACAAACAAACATTAAAAAAAATTTTTTTTAATAAAAAAACACTGACCAAGTCAATCAGCAAAAGTTTACTCTTCTCAAGTTTAAATAACGGTTTATTAATTCAGCAAAGATTTGTGCTCCTTTGATGTGTCAGGTACTGTTCTAGGTGCTGCGGCTACAGCAATGAACAAAACGTGAGAAAAAGAACTAAACAGATAAGAAACAAAGATATAATGTGTCCTATTGTGTTTAGTGCTTTAAAGAAAATTAAGGGCAAGGAAGATTGGGCAGGGGGAGGAGTGTCAGGAATTGCTACTTAAGCAAGATACTCAAAGAAGGCCTTTTAGATAAAGCAATATGTGGACAGAAACCTGAAGAAGTCAAGGGAGTGAGTCACGCCTGGAGGTGGACAGGCAGAGGTAACAACAGTACAGAGACATTGAGATGGGATGTATCTGGAATATTTGGGGACAGCAAGGAGACCCATGTGGCTGAAGCAGCGAGAGCCAGGAGAGGAGAGGAGTGGTGGGCAACGAGCTCAGGGAAGAAATGCAGAGTCAGATCATGTTGCTCACTCCAAGGACTTTAGCTTTTATTCTGAGTGCAATGGGAAGACACTGGAGAGTATGGAACAGAAAAGCAACCACTTGGACTTTTAATTCTGGCTGATGCGCTAAGCACAGAGGGAAAGAGGACAAGGGTAAACACAGGAAGAGTGAATACAAGGCGACTGCAACATTCAAGACAAGATGTAAGTGCCTTGGGCCAGATGAGGAGGGCAGAGATGATGACAAGTTGCTGGATTATGTTCTATTGTGGAGGTAGACCCACCAGGGTTTGCTGATAAAAGGGACATTGGTCACGAAAGACAAAAGTCAAAGGTGATGAGGAAATGTTTTACCCGAGGAGACTGGAGTTCATGAATATAGTATTTCATTACCAAAATCTTAAGTATGCCTGCTACTACCAGTGGCTCTGAGACTTTCTCTTGCCTCTCAGAGAATTCTGGTTAAGTGTTTGAGCCAGTCCAGATGTCTACAGACTCTAGCAAATGTTCTCAGCAGGTAGCTGAAGATGGCCATAGATCACAATTTCTTCTCTTGGACTTACTTATGTTTCCTTCTTAAATGCTTTCAGTAATCTTTGTATTATTTAAGTAGGCATTGAATTAAAGTCCTTGCTTTAGCGTATATGGTACCCTGTTTAATTTTGTGGCTTTGCCTTTATTTCCAGCTCTAATAAACATGAATATCCACACATTTCCAAGCAAAATGGGAGTTAAATAAACATAACCTACCATTTCTTCCACGGTGGCAGGACCCTTTGATCTCAGGCGAAGTGTCTCCCTTCCAGTACTAATTTTTCCTGCTGAGGACTTTCCAGCTTTTGACCTTGGCTCTATTTCTATAAACATATAATAGATGGAGAAAGGTGTGTATATTCAGAAAGAATTTCAACAGATTTCTATAAATGTAAATGTATTTTCCATCATAAAACTATATACACAATTAGACATTTGATAGAAGACATGTCTTCTTATAGAATTTCCTAAAAAAAAATAAATTCGCCTGCCATTGTTATTCTTATATTCCACATGCAGTCTGGTTACAAAAATAAAAGGGAAATATTTTAAATATAGTTGGAAAGCACTAAGAGTTAAAAGGAATAAAAAATAAAACAGGTGGCTTTATTATAATAAAGGGATGTAAGTAACAGGAGAGCAGAGGCAGAAGTTCAGCTGGACTTCATTAAGGTCATGAAGGATTCACGTCTGGATAGAAGAGAGGAGTGTAGGCACTCCTACTGAAGTACCTACCCTCTGCTTGATGCTCTATATACAAAACTCATTTAATACTCATACGAACCTATGATGTAAGTTATAGCCCTCATTTTACAGAAAAGGAAATTGGACTCCATAAAGAACAGAGCTGGGATTCAAATCCAGGTCTTGTGACCCCAAGTCTGTATGCTTTCCTCAATGACACTCCAACACCGTACCTCTTGCAAACACAAGGGATATATTCAGAGATGTCATACTGAGAGAAGCAGGATTCTAAAGAGGCTAGGAATAAGTTTCAAGGAAGGAATTCTCCTCAGAAAGTCGGTAAAAGAACAGAGAACAAAAATCCAGGGAAAGCCACTGCTTTCCTTAGGCTTGTTGTGTTTTGGTTTTTTGTTGGTTTTTCCTACGCACCAGGAGTCACCCAATACTAAGCAGTAACATGAGTGAAAGGGTAGGGCGGGGACTGAGGATAACTCCAAAGCACATGCCCTATCTAGGCCAATAACTTACTCCAATAACTTACTGCCCTGGGGAAATGTGTGCCCCGCATAGTTGAATCTACTTGTTTGCAAAGAAACTGGATACTCAGTTCTCTATGAAACTCCTGATTTTTAAGTTTTTCCAATTAAGTCAAACCTTTAAAAACAACATATTAGCAAAAATAAAAGATGTGTGGATCCAATTCCAGTCACAGGCTACCAACTCATAAGTTCACAAATATCCCCAAGTACCCTTGACCAAGGACTCTGTGGCAGCAGTTTGGGACAAAGTACAGAGGTGGGGCAGGAAGATGCCCTACCACCAACCGGAGATAACTGAGCTCCAATAAGGAGCCACAGGACAGGCTGGTACATGCAAGTAGGTAGTGAGGGATGTACAAAGCTCTCCAGACAGACATCAAGTGTGCTGCAAATATGCTTTCTTGCTGACATAGAATCTAGAATCATTCCCATCTTCAGCAAGTACTGTTTTGCTATTGGGAATCCACACCAAAGTAATTAAGGATTTTACATATTAATTGTAACTTGTAACCGGTGACAGAATCACCAAAACATAAAACAAGTTTTCCTCTGGGGTGCCTGGGTGGCTCAGTTGGTTAAACGTCCAACTTTGACTCAGGTCATGATCTCACAGTTTGTGAGTTTGAGCCCCGCGTTGGGCTCTGTGCTAACAGCTCAGAGCCTGGAGCTTGCTTTGAATTCTGTGTCTCCCTCTCTCAAAAATAAACATTTAAAAAAAAAAAAAGCTTCCCTTGGAGAATGAAATTATTTAAAATTATCACGCAATAAAGAGACCAGTTCTCCTAAGCTGATGACATTAATGCTAATCATCATGACCAGACAGATTCTCCAGCAACCAGAGCTTTATCGGCAAGTCTACTGCATTTGCCTTGCCAGTCATACTGTGCCCCGAGGGAAGAACAAATTAATGGAAGATTTTCAGCACAGAATTTCCAGAAGCGTGCCCAAAGAAAAAGATGAGGTCTGTCATCACCACCACCTCAGAGTGACGTACAGACCTAAAGCACTCAAGACAGTCTCAGCTTAATATTAACCTTCAAGATAAACAACCTTACACCACCCACCCCTTCCACACCCCACACACACACACACACGCACGCGTGCGCGCACACACACACCACACCACTGTGATTTCACTAAGCAACCTACTCAGTATAACCTGTCTCCCCATAAAAATTTCCTATAAGGTGGAAAATGAACTGCTCAGCTAACACAGGTGTTTTGGTCTACCACTTCACACACATTTCTAACTAAACTACTGCACTAGCATTCTGACTTAACAAGTCTCTTGCAAGTTTGGTCAGCAGGATAGAACCCTGGAAAATTGGACAACTCTAACAACAGTGCAAATAAAAGGTTTCTGAGGTTTACAAAGCTAAGGACCCAGCCTCTGGAGTTTTATCAAGGGACTGTCATCCAGGCTGGAGAAGTCAGCCAGCTTCCCTAGATGATGTCTCTATCTTACACCTTGCTCTTAAAACACCAGTAGCTAGAAAGGAAAATGCATGTAGAATGGAAGGGTTTTTTAAGTTTTTTTTTTTTAATATTTATTTTGAAAGAAAGAAAGAGAGCGGAGAAGGGGCAGAAAGAGAAAGAGTTCCACGCAGGCTCCATGCTGTCAGCACAGAGCCTAACCTGAGGCTCGATCCCACAAAGCATGATATCATGACCTGAGCTGAAATCAAGAGTTGGATGATTAGCCAACTCAGCCACCCAGGTGCCCCTGGAAGGTTTGCTTCTTTATTTAAATGTTTTATTTTTTAAAACAGTTTTAGGTTCAAAACTGAGAAGACAAATTTCCCATATGCCTCCTGCCCCCACATGTGTACAGCTTTCCCTTTTATCACCATTTGCCACCACAGTGATAAATTTGGTACAATCAACAGACCTACACTGACACATCATTACTTGAGGTCTGTGGTTTACGTTACGGTTCACTCTTGATGTTGTACTTTCTATGGGTTTGGAAAATTTATCCACCATCACAGTAGCATATAATTTTTCTTTTAATTTACATGCAAGTTAGTTAGCATATAGTGCAACAATGTATTCAGGGGTAGATTCCTTAATGCCCCTTACCCACTTATAGCCCATCCCCCCTTCCACCACCCCTCCAGCAACCCTCTGTTCGTTCTCCATATTTATGAGTCTCTTCTGTTTTGTCCCCCTCCCTAGTTTTATATTTTTTGCTTCCCTTCCCTTGTGTTCATCTATTCTGTATCTTAAAGTCCTCATATGATATTTGTCTTTGTCTGACTTTGCTTAACATAACATCTCTAATTCCATCCACGTAGTTGCAAATGGCAAGATTTCATTCTTTTTGATTGGCGAGTAATACTCCATTGTGTGTGTGTGTATACATATATATACACATACATATACATATATATGTATATATACACACACACCCCATGTCTTCTTTATCCACTCATCTGTCAATGGACATTTGGCCTCTTTCCATACTTTGGCTATTGTTGACAGTGCTGCTATAAAGATGGGGGTGCACGTGTCCCTTCGAAACAGCATACCTGTGTCCCTTGGGTAAATACCTAGTAGTGCAATTGCTGGGTCATAGGGAAGTTCTGTTTTTAGTTTTTTGAGGAACCTCCATACTGTTTTCCAGAGTGGCTGCACCAGCTTGCATTCCCACCAGCAGTGCAAAAGAGATCCTCTTTCTCTGCATCCTCGCCAACATCTGTTGTTGCCAGAGTTGTTAATGTTAGCCATTTTGACAGCTGTGAGGTGGTCTCTCATGGTAGTTTTGATTTGTATTTCCCTGATGATGAGTGATGTTGAGCATTTTTTCATGTGTCAGTTGGCCATCTGGATGTCTTCTTTGGAGAAGTGTCTATTCGTGTCTTTTGCCCATTTCTTCACTGGATTATTTGTTTTTTGGGTGTTGAGTTTGAGAAGTTCTTTATAGATTTTGGATACTAACCCTTTATCTGATATGTCGTTTGCAAATATCTTCTCCCATTCCATCGGTTGCCTTTTAGTTTTGCTGATTGTTTCCTTTGCTGTGCAGAAGCTTTTTATTTTGATGAGGTCCCAGTAGTTCATTTTTGCTTTTGTTTCCCTTGCCTCTGGAGACTTGTTGAGTAAGAAGTTGCTGTGGCCAATGTCAAAGAGGGTTTTGCCTGCTTTCTCAAGGATTTTGATGACTTCCTGCCTTACATTGAGGTCTTTCATCCATTTTGAGTTTATTTTGGGGTATGGGTGTAAGAGTGGTCCAGATTCATTTTTCTGCATGTGGTTGTCCAGTTTTCCAGCACCATTCGCTGAAGAGACTGTCTTTATTCCATTGGATATTCTTTCCTGCTTTGTCAAAGATTAGTTGGCCATACATTTCTGGGTCCATTTTTGGGTTCTCTATTCTGTTCCATTGATCTGATTGTCTGTTCTTGCACCAGTACCATACTATCTTGATGATGACAGCTTTGAAGTCCGGGATTGTGATGCCTCCTGCTTTGGTTTTCTTTTTCAAGATTGCGTTGGCTATTCAGGGTCTTGTCTGGTTCCATACAAATTTGAGGATTGTTTGTTCTAGCTCTGTGAGGAATGCTGGTGTCATTTTGATAGGAATTGCATTGAATATGTAGATTGCTTTGGGCAGTATCAACATTTTAACAATACTTGTTCTTCCAATCCAAGAGCATGGAATATTCTTCCATTTTTTTGTGTGTCTTCTTCAATTTCTTTCATAAGCTTTCCATAGTTTTCGGTGTATAGATTTTTCACCTCTTTGGTTAGATTTATTCCTAGGTATTTTATGGGTTTTGGTGAGCATACAATTTTTTTTAATGTTTATTTATTTTTGGCAGAGAGAGTGCAAGCAGAGGAGGGGTAGAGAGAGATGGGGACAGAGGATCCAAAGTGGGCTCTGTGCTGACAGCAGCAAGCCCAACGTGGGGCTTGAACTCACAAACCGTGAGATCACAACCTGAGCTGAAGTCAGACGTTCAGGTGACTGAGCCACCCAGTTGCTCCAGTAGCATGTAATCATTGTCCTAAAAATCCTTTGTGCTCTGCCAATTCACCCCAGTTTTTTTTAAGTCATTATTTGTCAAACCATCCTTCTCCATTAAGGTAGTTATCTCAAAACCAACCACTCGGTGGCACCAAATATTAAATTTTAAGTTCTGGCTTGGACCAACCTCCTGAAAGGCAGCTTTTACAGCTAAGGAAACAGAAGCCATGTTTCTCTATGATCCTATGATTCAGGGACGTAAATCACCAGTTCATACATGAAAACAGGATGGTCCTGTTTACCCGCAGGAGAAAAAAACAAGTTCTGTCCTTCTGTGCTGAATGTTTTGAAGACTGTGAAAGTTTCTCGTCTGGCCTACTTTTGGCAAGCCGGCCTAAGCATGTCTAACTAACGAGGCCAAGCCCTAAGTCAGTCACTTCACACTTCCCATGAACAAGTTTACATGAGACCTCTCTTGGGACTGAGTGCAGAGAGAGACGCAGTTCGTCCAGTAGACACTAGTAGCCAGCCTGCAGCTGGCTGGATTTGCTAGATTCAGGGCTCCTCACTCCTGTGAAGCATACAGACTACCCACCTGCTGCAGATGACGTAGACCACAGGACACACACAGCTGTGGTTACACAGCTGCTCCCATAGTTGAGGGGGAGGTCACCAAGAAGCAGTCACACTTGTTCCCAAGCCCATTTTGTGGCAATTGTATCTGTTACTCTAATTATGTAATTTAATTTAAAAGTACATGCACTGATGAAGTAAGTGTGAACCAAGGAGTTATTGTGAGGAAAAGTAGGTTAACAGCTTTGGAAAGATTCCATGAGGGCAGATGCAAAAAAAAAAAAAAAAAATAGATGTAAGCAAGACAACACTAGGAGATTAGGAAAAATATTTTTAAACATCCAGCATTTCGGGGCGCCTGGGTGGCTCAGTTGGTTAAGCGTCCGACTTCAGCTCAGGTCACAATCTCATGTTCCATGAGTTCAAGCCCCACGTCGGGCTCTGGGCTGATGGCTCAGAGCCTGGAGCCTGCTTCCGGTTCTGTGCCTCCCTCTCTCTCTGCCCCTCCCCCGTTCATGCTCTGTCTCTCTCTGTCTCAAAATAAATAAACGTTAAAAAAAAAAAAATTAAAAAAAATAAAAAATAAAAAAAAATAAACATCCAGCATTTCACATATCTAGTTTTTTAAAATGAAACAGAACCCACAGATATGCATGAAGATTGTAATTATGTAAGACCTCACAGATTGGAGAATCTGTGTCCTCTACTCAGAGGGATTTTTACATCAAAAAAAAAAAAAAAACAGTAAAAGAATGTATACATTTTTAAATAAGATATTTATACACACTAGTATCATTCTTTATGATACCCCATTTTAATGGGCATTTTCAATAATTAGCCCACCCTCCAGTCTCTGCTATACCATGAAGTGGAGGAATGAGGAAGCAGAGAAGACAGATGTCTACCTCTAGTTCGACCCTGACCTCTGGAGAAATAAGAGGCTAACAAAAACTATAGCCCTGTTTTCAGGAGGGGCACATACAACATGGCTTAGATCCCCAACTGACACAGAGTGACAAGGTGGTGAAATGGGCATTCTCCTCATGTCTGCAGAACAAGGTCCTGTTCTGGTCCCATGAGGGCTCTAGTTGGCCTACAGCATGGATCATCACTTTCATAAGGAAGACCAAAGCCAGGATTTCAACAGGAGATGGGTACAGACAGACACAGCTACATCTAACACTTACTCAGTGAACAAGGTAGAGTTCAGAATCAGAAAACCTGAGTTCAAATCCCAGCTCTTCTGTTCACAGGGAACAAGTCCTCATCCATAAAAGACCACCACCTAAATATGGTGTTGTTTTAAGCATTCACACAGCTAATGTATAATACTTGGTCAGCCCAGTGGCCTGGCTCATATCATAGAAGGTTTCTGCTGGTACATTTCAACCTGGGGAGGAGAAATCTCTTCCCAAAACTCTCTCCCCATCAGAAACACTTGCATTGGTTTTCTGACAGTATTCAGAGACTTGTCACTTCAAATAGAGGTCTCCTTTTTATTCTATTTGATCTTTTCCATAAAACTATGATTTTCCCCCTTCAATTTACAGGAGCATGGAAATAACACGTGACCCTCCCTCCCATTGTTCCACTCAGATTCTCCAAAGTGGCTGAGTTTAAACCCAACCTCTCATGGAGGCATTCAGCAGTGGAGGCCCTCCAGTATCCATTCCATTGGTTGCCTTCTCAGTACCCACTGATCATTTGAGGGTCACTGTGGTTCAGGGGAAGCTGACTGCTCTCAGCTTCAGGGATGGGCCAACCTATCAGATTCCCTTCATCACAAGTGACTGTTTCAGAGATGATGATGTGACCAAAGTCAGTTAAGGCAGAATGAATCTAAGGACTTTTGCTAGAAATTCTGAGACAAGGACATGCTCCTTTTCTGTTCTGCAATGAATAAGGAAGCACACAGTCTCAGTAGTTGCTGACCTCCATTTCGGGACAGAATGTGGAGCTAACCTTAAGATAATATAGGAATAATGAAGCTGATGCCTCGGGCAGCAGAGAAGAAAGAGCAAGAAACTGGGTCCTGATCACACTGTACAGGATGGTTGATTTATAAGATGCCCTTTTCTGCACAAGTCAGTTTGGTAAGGTTTTCCACTGTTGCCAACTGAAAGAGATCTCACAATACAGAATTCTGTCTAAGCAGTGAAGCAATTTCTAAAAAGGCCTTCCAATGCTTGGACATACACAAATAGACCTGTCTATAAACAGTTCAAGAGCTCCCTACCCTATTCCCACCCCTAACACACACATGCCTGCACACACACTTCTCAGAACAGCTGATATAAAATCTAGCTTGTGTTCCAAAATATAAAAATGTAACTGTACATTCCCTTTTTCCATGTGCTCTTCCTCTCACCAACATTTCTCAGACTCCTTTAGAATGGCCATGAGTTTTTATTTTGTTTTTTTAAATTCAGCTGGTAGGGTGCTGGGGTACATTTAAAAAAGACAAATTGGGGCACCTAGATGGCTCCATTGGTTGAGCATCCAACTCTTGATTTCAGCTCAGGTCATGATCCCAGGGTCGTGGGATGGAGCCCCACACTGGGCTCTGCAGTGAGTGTGGAGCCTGCTTGGGATTCTCTCCCTCGCCCTCTGCCCCTCTCCCCAGCTTGTGCTCACTCTCTAAAAAAAAATAAACATTTTTTAAAAAGACAAAAAGATAAGTGGATGCCACATGCACAACGCATCATTGTCTACTGGATCAAAGGAGCTGGCAACAATGAACCAACACCACAAAACACACACACACACACACAGTTGCTCTTGTAACTGTTCCTTTGAGGAGACTATACAGTGCATGATAAGTGTGGGAAATGGAATAACTGTACCTGAAATCTTATTCTTTAGTTAAGATGTCATTTGAGGGTGCCTGGGTGGTTCAGTGGTTAAGCATCTGACCTGGCTCAGGTCATGATCTCACAACTCTTGAGTTCAAGACCTGCTCGAGCCCCCCACAGCGATCATGAGCTCCAGCCCCAGGTGAGCCCTGCTTCTCTCTCTCAGCCCCTCACTCACTTGTGCCCTCTCTCAAAATAAAAAATAAAAAGACATCATTTGAGAAAAACTCAGCTCTATTTTTAGAACTCCTTGAAATTACAGGCAAAAGTTAATGCACGCCTTGAAGAAAGTTTGTAGCTTTAATACAGAGGGGACTGTGTTACAAAAAAGATTATAAACCTCTGGACTCCAATTGGAGGGAAAAAAAATTTTTAAGTGCTGGATAAAATATTTTTACCCTTTTAAACTTATTTATTCCACAGCATGATTTTACCAGAGAATTCAAAAAATCAAGAGGTAATCTTCACTTTTATTATTGGTTTACTACATATTTTCTACTAGTCTTTGAAAAGGTATGAAAAGTGTTACAAAAACAATCTTAACAGTTTAAAGAAGAGATATAATGGAATATTCTACATTTCTAACACAGAACCATTTATAATATTAAAGAAAATGGTTTAAAATGAGAATAATCAGGGGCACCTGGGCAGCTCAGTAGGTTGTGTCCAACTTCAGCTCAGGTCATGATCTCACAGTTCATGAGTTAGAGCCCCACGTCGGGTTCCGTGCTAACAGCTTGGAGTCTGAAGCCTTCTTTGGATTCTGTGTGTGTGTGCACGCGCGCTCTCTCTCTCTCTCTCTCTGCCCCTCCCCCACTCACACTCTGTCTCCTTCTCTTTCAAAAATAAATTTCAAAAAAAAATTTTTTTAATGGGAATAATCATATAGTTAAAAATTATGAAGCCACTAAGTAGAATGACTCAGTTTCTCTACTTCTTAGCCTAGAAATGCTAGCCTCTTTTTCCAAATAATTGTTTTCTGGCTATAAAAGTTAGTATATTAATTTTATATTAAAAATGCAAAGAACACAAGAAGCCTAAAGAAAGAAGTCACTCATAAACTCACCACCTAAAAAACTATTAAGTTTCAATATACATATGCTGTAAGTCATTTTTCTTAGTTGTTACAGGACCCCCTGAGTGGCTCAGTCAGCAGACTGTCCAACTCTTGATTTCGGCTCAGGCCATCTCACACATAGCCTGCAGTGGGCTGTGCTGACTGCGGGGAGGCTGCTTGGGATTCTCTGTCTCTGTCTCTCTCTCTCACTCTCTCTCCGCCCCTCCCCAGCTCACACTGTCTCTCAAATAAACATTAAAAAAAAAGTTTTACAGAAATAGGATATTACCACACATTGTTTTGTAGTCTGTCTTTTCACTTAATACATCATTAATCATTTTCCATACACAAAAGAAATAACCTCCTTAACTTATTCTGAAAACATACTCTTACCACAATTTTGAGCACAATCTGTTATATAATTATAGGATAATGGATCTGACAACTCCCATTGTAAAAATACTCCACAGAATATGTGTTGGTATAATCACTGTTTTTCTAATAAGTTACTTTTTTTATTAAAAGAAATTTTTAAGTTTATTTATTTTGAGAGAGAGAGCGAGGGAGAAACAGCGATAGAGGAAGAAAGAAAATCCCAAGCAGGTTCTATGCCATCAGCACAGAGCCCGATGTGGGGCTTGAACTCACGAACTGTGAGATTGTGACCTAAGCTAAAACCAAGAGTCGGGTGCTTAATCAACTGAGCCACCCAGGCACCACTCTAATAAATTACATTATATTCATACTGTGCAGCCATATTAAGGAAGCCACTTACATTGTAGCATTTTTGCCCCCTTCCTCCTACAGTGCTAGGACTAAGCTTAAGAACAGTTGAAAACTTAATCTGTCTTTTATTCACAGTTATTAATTCCAAGTGTTCCTGAAACATTATAGTTCTAAGAAACCAATCTCTGTTTAAAGTAAGTGCCTTGGGATTACAAAGTTCTTAATACTATAGATTGTAATTTCACTTTTCCCAATTAAAAATGTCAGCATTTAATAAATTTTCTTTTAAGGAGAGTTTACAACTACAATAAAAGAGTGCGTATTTAGCTTGGGTCTTTATCCAGCTAAGTCTTACGCTGAAAACGCATTTATCAGTTACACTCAGTATTCAACACATCTACCACACCCCACAAAAGAGAATTTGGCTCTTTATTTATCTTCTCCCATAGTATCTTAGTGGCAAATGCCAAACCAACATCCAGCTAGATAGAAGGGCAGAACAAATTCTGTGACATAAAAAGATGATTAAGCGACATGTTCTACCCCCTAAATTTATCATTGTGAAGACCTTAAGCCTTTGCCTGTGTATACACACACACACACACACACACACACACACACACATATAATACGTGTATATACATATGTATGTATATACGTATACACATATATACATACACACACACACACACACACACGAGTGCCACTGTCAGATAAAATGCAAAGTATCTAAAACTGAACATCTCTCCCTAACTTTCCCTCAAACCAATTCTACATCCAAACTGCCTCATTTCCAGTCATCACTCTTATTACACAGGCTCCAAGGATAGACATCTTGGGAGTGACATTTGTTTCTTCTGAACTTTCTCTTCTCTCTTCTCCTTTAAGCAGCATCAATCCAACTCCTGACAACCATGTTTGCCTTGGCAATATTACTCAGGCTTCTTTCTCTCCTTCAAATCCCTACTGCTGCCCCTAATCCCAGCCCTTATTTACTCCCAGACTGCTGCTGCAGCCTCCTATACAGTTTCTTCTCTATAAAATCCAGCCACATTGATTTTCAGGCTTAAATCCCCAAAATCTATTTCATGTCATTCTTCAGTTCTAATACCTAAAGGACTCCCTCTCTCCCTCAAAAACAAGCTCAGATTCCCCACCTAGTTTTTGGAGCTCTTCTTATAATAACCCAGAACTGCTTCTGCAGCCTGATTTGCTGCAGTTCCTACAAGCCCAGGCTCTTCACTGTTCTCAACACTTCCCACAGAAAACCCTGTCTATACTTTTCCTCCCATCTACCAAGACCAAGTTCAAATGCAAATCTTCCCTAGGAAGATTTCACCTACCTACCTTTCCCTTCTCTGAACATCAATTTAAATTTCTGAAGCGGATTTAAATTTTTACTCCACAATTTTGGGTATAAGAAAGGTCAGACTGAACAGGATTCAGAGCCCCTCATTCCAGAGGCCTGGTGAGAAACCGAGCCTTAGCTTTGTTTTTGAAGTCTCTCTTCCCTCTCTGAGCATCAAGAGGGCTGCGAATGGGCTCAGTCCAACAAAAACCCTACAGTCTGAAACTATGTCCAAGTCAGTATGTCCACTTGTAGCCTAAGCCCAGGACACAGGGCAATCTTGACCTCAAGCCTGCAAGGCTACAGTTTTGTTCTTTGGAAGGTTCTTTTGTTTTTGTTTTTAGATAGCGAGCACACAAGCAGGAGGGACAGAGGGGGACGATGGATCTGAAGCAGGCTCTCCGCTGACAGTAGCAAGCCCGATGAGGGGCTTGAACTCACCAACCGCAGAATTATGCCCTGAGCCAAAGGTGGATTTTCAACCAGCTGAGCCACCACCTAGGTGCCCCACAAGACCACAGTTCTTAAGTCTCTAATATCCTATGGAACTCTATCAGGCATCCTGTCACCTCTTATGGGGAGTTACATGGAAATAGGACCCTGGTCCCTGATTCTGGTGGAACCTACCAAAAACCATGGCTTTCTCTTTGGGGAAGTTCCTTCCCAATCTTACCATTTCTCCCAGCCCCCATCACTCTCAAAGCTTTAGAACCCTTCCCAGTCATGGACAGTCAGCTCTCAGCTGAACTGCACTTTAAATGTTTTTCTAGCACATACCCTGGCTTGTGTTGTATTCTAGAAAGGCAGTAACATCCAATGTTAATACAAGCCTCAGGAGCAAACAGGAATGGAGTACTGTACTTGCACTCCCTATCCACCGTTGGGTGACCTCAGCAAGGTATTTAACTGCCCAAAGTCTCGGGGCGCCTGGGTGGCGCAGTCGGTTAAGCGTCCGACTTCAGCCAGGTCACGATCTCGCGGTCCGTGAGTTCGAGCCCCGCGTCAGGCTCTGGGCTGATGGCTCGGAGCCTGGAGCCTGGAGCCTGTTTCCGATTCTGTGTCTCCCTCTCTCTCTGCCCCTCCCCCATTCATGCTCTGTCTCTCTCTGTCCCAAAAATAAATAAAAAACGTTGAAAAAAAAATTAAAAAATAAAAAAAAAAAAAAAAAAAAAAAAAATAACTGCCCAAAGTCTCAGTTTACTTATCTGAAAAACTCTCTCAGGAATGGCATGATGATTAAATCAGGCCATAACAGTCCTATTAGTAATGACTTACATTTATGTAGCACTATGTGCCAAGCACTATTCTAAGTACTTTACATATATTAACTCATCTAATCCTCACAAGGCTTTATAGATAAGTAAACAGGAACAGAGGGAGTACATGGTCCAAAATCACATAGATAACAAGCAGCAGAGATAGGAATTAAACCCAAGCAATTTGTCTCAGTCTATGCTCTTTATTGCTTCCTATAAGCCTTCAATAAATGGTACCTTACTGCTATTAATAGAATTATTTGATTCTTAATATATCTGCCTCCTATAAATTGGAAGCTCCTTGAGGACAGCAAACATACAAACGTATCTGCAACAGTTGTTAGAAAGCTGGCTCTGAAGGCTCACTGCATGGGTTAGAAGGCTTCCTCCATCACTCACTAGTCTAAAACCTTGGACAAACTGCTTCATCTTCTAGCATGGTTGAAAGGATTAAGTGATTTCCAACATAGAAAGTACTTAGAAAAGTGAATGGCAGGCAGCTACTATAAGGAAATACAGATATATCTCATTGATAGAAGATAGGATATCATCGTCAGTCTTTTCGAGATCTGGAACCGTGCCAGAGTTCCCAACAAATAACGTGCTAATCACCAACTCATCTCCATTACTTTTCAAGTTTCACATGTGTTTGTCTTGTTCCTAAAATCACCCCTTACAGAAAGGTTCCACCTTCATAAGAATAGTAATAAAACTTATATTGAATACTTACTAGGTGTCAGGGACTGTTCTGTTCTTTTTTCATGTATTTAATCATTTAACCTTCGCAGTGGCCTGATAGGATAAATACTATTATCATTTTCACTTTTTGTATGAAGAAACCAAGTCACAAAGTTTAATCCAATGCCACATGATCACACAGTCCAAACGTGACAGTCTATATACTTAATTACTTGTACTTTCTCTTCAGTAACTTTTATCATATTCCCCAGTATGTTTTGTAAAATTCAGTATACATGAAAAGGCACTAAAAGCACTTGTTGGTTGAAACTTTTTCACTAGAAATACCATGAAAAATAGACATTTCAAACACTTAAAAAATACTATCTAAAAAGTCATCTAAAACTTAAAAGCCAAAGTTTCTGTCTTAATATCAAATAGACTTAGTCTTTGAAAAGGAGCACATCAGTGAAGCTGAATCACACAGATGAGGTCCGAGTTTTCCAGCTGTGAATGACTCAAAGGACTCAGACGTACTTCACATACTGAACATCCTATTCTGATAGACACATAGCACAGAAATGAAGCCTCTAAAAGAAGACATAGCCCGGAGATCTGTTACAAAATCTAACCCCAAAGCAAAGACTATTAATGCTTTAGGAGGTACACCTTTTCTTTTAACTCCCTTTCTGATTTTGAAAACAATTTACAAAAAACACTTCAGGCCTTCTTCCACAAACATCTTTCCATAAAGGGCAACAATTACAAATTAAAGAACTTCTCTGGGATACATAGAGAATCATCCAAGTAAAACAACCAAAGTTTCAGAGATTTAACAGTTATTTTTCTGCAGCTAAAAGGCCGCACAGGAAACAAACCAGTTGAACTAGTCTAGTCTTAGAGCCAGCTAAATGGAAGAGTGGGTTTTCACAGCCTTGGGAAAGTCTAGGTTTACAGGGCAAACCCTGCAGTGTTGAGCTCATTGTGGAGACATGTTCCTTTTCATTGGCAAAAAGGGAAAGGAAGTGAGCCATGCCCTAAAAAAAATATCACTAGAGACATTCCACCCGATACTTGATAAGGACTGGGAAGGCTGCCATCAACTCATGGCTAGAAGGAGAAAAATTTGGATCAGAAAGCAGCTGACCAGGAGAAACCATGTTAGGTATGGGAAAGATTTCTCAAGCTACAAATTTTTAACAAGGGAATCATTTAAACCAGTGGCTTCCATTTTTATCACTTTTTTACTATGACCCACAGTGACAAATACACATATCATAACACAATTACAAATATATACATAATTGAAACACAAATATACAAAACGTAACTGACACGTACAGTGTAACCTACCCTTACTAGGCACAAAGGACTATAAAGTTTCCGATTCTATTCTACTTTGTGTTTTGGGGTTTTTTTGTAATGTTTATTTTTGAAAGAGACAGACCAAGATAGAAAATGAGCAGGGGAGTGGCAAATGGAAGAGGACAGAGAATCCAAAGCAGGCTCTGCTCTAACAGCAGAGAACCCAATTCAGGACTCAAACTCACAAACCCTGAGATCATGACCTGAGTCGAAGTCAGACGCTTAACAGACTGAGCCACCCAGGTGCCCCTACTTGGTGTTTTAAACATACTGGTTGAGATCCACTGGATGAACAGTGATTTAAACTCTGATCAACACAGGAGAATCTGAGGGTGTGTCTTAAAATAGCCTTTAGCTCCCCCTCAGAGCCCCACCGCCAACTCAGGAAAAGCTGCAGTGGAGCATCTGCTCTTGGGACAAGTACTGGGCTCTTGAGTGCTTAGGGAAAGGGCATCCAAAAGCTGTCTCCTCCAGGTCTGGCCATTCCTCACTGTGCTGGCCCCTCCTCTCTCTACTCCGGAAAGGCTGGGCTTCCCCCACAGCTCTAGGTTTGATCTTTTTCTCTTACTACTCTGAGTGATGGGATTTCCACAGCTTGAAATTACTCCTAAATCCCATCCCCGAGGCTCCAGTTCTCAACACCTGTCTACCTCTTACACATTGCCAACTAAATTTTCCCACAAGTTTCAAATTCCTCAGGCCCAAAATTATACTGTAAGTAC
Organism: Panthera onca; assembly: GCF_046562875.1. Taxonomy (NCBI): domain Eukaryota; kingdom Metazoa; phylum Chordata; class Mammalia; order Carnivora; family Felidae; genus Panthera; species Panthera onca. The sequence continues at coordinate 156,205,568 of NC_138346.1, forward strand.
AGTCTCTCTTCCCTATCTTCTCACCCAAATCTGTTTCTCTTCCAGTTTTCCTCATCTTAAAGAATGGCACTACAATCCCTCACCCAAGCCACATCTGTGGGTCATCATTTGCAATATCTTTTACCTCTACAATGAGTTGCCAATTCTACCTTCTTAATATTCACTAGTACACAGATAAATGTTTAACCATCAGCTCTCCAAGCTTAAAAAAAAAAAAAAAAAGTCCTGATTTCCAGCACTTTTCTGTCTGTGATGTAAATGATGTCACTAAATGTGGAGTTTGGGAGAGATGTGCACAAATGGCTCCAGCATGCCACTGTCTATTCCTCGGAACCATTTCTCATCTCCATACCTACCGGTACTACCTTAATTCAGGATTTCGCCTTCTCTCTCTGCAACCTACACAATAGAATCTTCATGGATTTCGTTGACCACTATCTCATAAACCACCCGCCGCTTTGACACAGTCTCCAAACTGTCTAAAAGCCAAGTCTCATCATGTCACTCTCCTGCTTAAGCCCCTTCATTGCCCACTCTTTATCTTCACATATAAGGGTCTTGATTATTTGGTCTCTACTGACCCTTGAGCTTTGTCTCTTGCCACACAACCACCTATAACCTCTATTGGAATCACACTGACATACATGCTTATTCCCAAACATAGGATACTGCCCCATGCCTCCGCACCCTTATTGTATTCTCACTTCCTGGGACAACCTTTCCTAATTTGTTTACTGAGCACACCTCTTTTAAGATTCAGCTCAAATCCTTTCTCCAGAAAGCTTTTCCTCAACTCTTAGGTAGACCTGATGTCTCCCACTTTTATGCCTCCAATACATGTTAGCACCTCTAACACTCTATTGGATTTCTTTCTTTTCATATCCATCTCTTCCCACTAGATCTGAGCTTCTTAAAGGTAAGAATTAGATCTTTTTCACAGACAGACCAAGCAGGTAATATCGTGATGGAATACAGTGGACTCTCAAGAAACTATATCAGCGATTAATATCCTAAGACCAACATGTACTAACTGATCAAACATCTATTGAATGAAAACATCAGGATGTTCTTGCCATATACCCAAGGCCAAAGGACAGCTAAGATACCCCACCTGTACCTTCTAGATTACTAGGAAGCCCATACTGCTATAGTCAAAGAATTTGCACTGTGATTTTTTTTTTTTAAGCCTATTGGCTTCTGTGTTAGTTTCCTAGGGCAAGTACAAAAGACCACCTATCTTAAACATAAGAAATCATTTTCTCAGTTCTAGAAAAGTCCGAGATCAAGCCAACACCAAGGTTGCTTTCTTCTAAGACCACTCTTCTTGACTCGTAGAGATCTTCATGGTCACATGGCATTCTCTCACTATGTGTATTTATGTCCAAATTTCCTCTTCTTATACCAGTCATATTGGATCAGGGCTCACCCTAAATGATCTCATTTTAATTTAATTACCTCCTTAAAGACCTTATCTCAAAATACAGTTACATTTTGAGGTAGTGGAGATTAGGATTTCAACACATGAATTTTAGGGGGCAAAATTCACTGAATAACAGCCTCCTGCTAAACTGTGAACTCCTCAAAAGGTAAGAACTATAGCCTTCTTTCTTAGTATCCACTGTGCCTAATGGAGTTCCCAGAACACAGCAGATTCTTATCTGTGGGAGACAATAAATGAAAGATCTTCTCAGAAGTATAGTCCAAATCTGGATTGTTGTCCTTTCCAAATCTGGTGACCAGCACTAAGAATGTCGCTTTCACCCTTTCCCTAAAAGAAAGCTTGATGCAGGGTGCCTGTCTGGCTCAGTTGGTAGAGCATGAGACTCCTGATCTCAGGGTGTTGAATTTGAGCAAGCCTCATGCTGGGTGTAAAGATTACTTAAAATTAAAAAAAAAAAAAAAAAAAAAAAATCCTTAAGACCAGACATGCAAAGCCAATTGACAATATCCTGCCTCCCTCCACATCTATTCTTTTTTTTAAGTAGGCTTCACGCCCAGCCTGGAGCCAACACAGGGCCTGAATTCACGACCCTGAGATTGAGATCTGAGCTGAGATCAAGAGTCAAATGCTTTACAGACTGAGCCACCCAGGCACCCCCCTCCATATCCATTCTACACACCCAGCCTCATAGTATCATGCATGGGCACGGTCAGATTCAAAGTCAAGAGAAAACCAACACACTCCACTAAACAAGGTAATAACTTAGGAGAAATGGCAAAATGAACATCTGCTACTTTTTCCTACCCAAAAGGAAACCTCTCCCTCCTGTCCTGTATGATTTTGGTGGGCCTACTGATCATGTAAGACTGCCTTCCTCACTATCAAGATGGAACATGACTTAATCAGTGTCCCTCCCTCTCTGAGGAATCTGAATCCTCAGTGGAGAAACATGAAGATAGGAAATACCTAAAGGGAGTTAATTCGGTGCCATGAAAGGTGCCTGGTTCAAACATCCCTGAAATGGCCTTAGCTCCTGACCTTCCCAAGGCTTGACTGACACAGTCTGTTTCTGAGACCTGATAGTCTTCTAAAAAAAACAAACAAAATGGGTTTTCAATAAACTAGGAAGTGTTTATTCTGTAGCTCTCAAAGAATCTTGGCACATATAATGGCCCCAGAAGTGGGATGTGGTGGACCTATGAAAATGGGAGCAGGCTGTAAGGATTCCCCCATCCATGTCTGAAAGTTGCATTCATCATCTTTATTACACCATTGCAAAGCAGCCAACTGCACTCTTCCTCCTTGCATTCTGGAACCCAGTCCACATGCCTCCCCAGGCTAAATCTTTAGGGAAGTTGGTAGGCAAACATCAAAATACTAGAGTGTATGGCTATTTCGACAGCTTTCAGTATAATCCTAGAAATGACTTCACTTCAGCCTAGGCAGCCTATCTGATCACAGAGATGAGAACGTTCTGCCTCACCTACAGTGGCCTTTTCTTCTGTGGGAATCCAAGACAACAAAGTCAGATAATCATGAAGGACAATGAATCTGAATCAATCCATCAATGACAATGCTATAAGATCCAGGATAGAAGGAAACAGCAAAAAATAAGATCAGAACCAAGAGAACTGGGGGAAGCTAGATCCCCTAAGTACCTCTTGATGTATACTCCCTTCTGGGAAAAGCACCAAGCACTGGGATGAAGTCAAAGAAAAGAAACAACTACTACTGCCTTTATCGCAGAGGCAAAAGCAGCAAAATTAAAGGCTGAAGGACAGAGTAGCAAGGCCTATTTCTCAGAGAAAAACCCCCAGGCTATGGCCCAAAGTCAAGTACCAACCCAGAGGAGATAATGCATATTGATCAGCAGATTTAAGTAGAGTTAAGCTGCCACAGTAACTTTGGAAAATAAAACCTATCATTACTCCAAAATCAATTTCTACATGTCCTAACCACATGTCCTAACCACAGCACCACCAGAATTTGGGATACAGAAATGATATACCCCCACTAGGAAAATCCTACCCAGTGTCCTCAAATGTGTACACGGAATTCATAGGAGCAATAGAGAGCAGGTTCAATAGTAGCTAGCACATAAGGCAGTGTGGGGGTTTATCCATCTATACATGTGTCTCTGGTATTGAAAGGGAAAAAATCTAATCATGGAGCAATAATAGCTAAATACAATGACCTCTGTAACATCCAAGACTAATATCAACCAAGCATCCAAGTTAATGTATATCAGCAACTTTCTACGAAGATACAGGGACCACAAGATTTCAATGCAGACAATAGGTAAAAATAGAGATTAATTCTGAAAAACAGATTATGTGTTAGAGACAAATGTAGGAAAAAATTATATTCCTTGAGTTGTACTAAGAGAAGAACTGATTTATGAAAAGTCTAAAATCAAACTGCTTATATCCAATCAGTTTATAGATTATGATCTGGGGAACTGGGTAGCAAACAAAGCCAGTTCACAAGGAGGTGGACAGAAACCTGAGTGTGCCCGCCTTCCTCTGTGACAAGTGTACTCAGAAGCTTGGTTGCACACCACACAGAATCACAGTATCGATAGCATGGTCTCCTAGGATGGTCTTTCCAGGAGCAGCACTGGAATAAGGGATTCTTTCCCCCCACCCCCAATGTTTGTTAGTTTAAGTTATTTTAATTCCAGTATAGTTAACATACAGTGTTATATTAGTTTCAGGTATACAATACAGTGGTTCACTAATTCTGTACATTGCTCAGTGCAAGACATTCTTTTCTTACATCTATGTAACCCCACTCCTACAAGTAATATAACCTACACCGTATTTCTATTAAATGGCACAGAATCGCTAGGAAGCAGAGAAGAATTCCACTTCCATATGGATAGTATCTGTCGCTTACTTGTTAAGGGAGGGGAAATGTAATTCCCCAGACCCACTGCATTCTCCCATCATTTTTATTTACTGCCCTGAGAAAATATCCATTAGAAGCAAACTATAAGGAATATTTATGTTCTGTGAGCAAAGGGAAAAACAGAAGTTGGGTGGGGTCATGGATGAGTAAGGGCAGCCTAGAATGATTCTGCTAAAGATATTTCAACACCGATGAACACCAGAGGCCGTCATTTGGCTTATTAAAATAGTGCTGGATAGTCAGGAGAAGCTGGCACATTTTCCTGTAGATGAGATAGCCCTAGGGGTTTGAACAGTTGGAACACAGCTGCCATGGCTAAAACCAAGCAAGTACAGATGTCACACCAAAGTGGAAGTAATTTCATACCATCCCATGCTGCCAAATTCAAAATGCTAATGGCGAAAAAGTATTGAAGTCTTTAAAATAGACTAGATAACTATTTTAAATACCAATTCTATGTGTAACCAAAAGTTTTTGCTGTTAAGGTCCACGGACAATAGTTATGGCTTAGAGAGCCCAGTCAAAAATTTTACTCCTCAGCAAGATGAATGTATTACAATGTGCCGTTCTTACAGTCTGGAACAGCCACAAAGTCACTCGACATCAGACTTTGTAACTCCAAAGGTCCTTCAGAAAATGTCCTTTTAGGCAATTCTTTCTCCTTGAATAGTTGTTTCCCTTATAAGTAGTGCTCTCATTCTCTATATCCTTAATGGATATACTAAATCACATGGCACCACATCTCAGTGCTCACTACCCTTAGAAAGACAAGCCAGGGAAGGGAACACCTCACACACATACACACACCCAAACTTACCAAATGCCTTCTTAGGTTCTATTAACTTCAAGGTAAAGGGTTCATCTTTTTTTAATTCCTTTAACTTTTTAGCAACATCATAGTGACGCCACCCAATGATATCTTCTCCATTTATGGATTCAATATGATCCCCCACACAGATGGTTTTAATGGAGTCAATTAGGCTACCATCTTTAATTCTCTGAAAGAAAATTAAGGATAACACTTAATACAAAATGGAACTGTATAACATTGCTTTTTATGCCCCCGAGACATTATACGTATTGACATATTCACAATGCAGCTTAATGCTCAGTTAAAGATAAAGACCAGGCAACAAAGGACAACCACCATACCTCATTCAGAATTCTGCTCCATCAGTCATCATACCTCCTCCAAGAAACTTCTCAAATCCTCTGGGTTACTCCCCTAAGAATCATTAAGGTGTTACTCTCCTGCTTCTATAGTAAGTGTTGTTACATATGCTGAGCTCTAAACTAAGCACTTTACATTTGCCATCTCATTTAATTTCAACAACCTTTAGCAGAGCCTCAGACCATAGACTGAAAAATTGAAGCTTGGAAAGATCTGTTCCAAAAAATAGGAAGGGAAGGAAAACTTCCAGACTCATTCTATGAAGCCAGCATTACTTTGATTCCCAAACCAGACACCCAGCAAAAAAAGAGAACTATAGGCCAGTATCCCTGATGAATATGGATGTAAAAATTCTCAACAAGATACTAGCAAATCGAATTCAACAGCATATAAAAAGAATTATTCACCATGATCAAGTGGGATTCATTCCTGGGCTGCAGGTCTGGTTCAACATTCACAAATAAAAGAACCACATTTTATTCACATTAATAAAAGAAAAGAACCATATGGTCCTGTCAATCAATGCAGAAAAAGCATTTGACAAAATTCAGCATCCTTTCTTAATAAAAACCCTTGAGAAAGTCGAGATAGAAGGAAAATACTTAAACATCATAAAAGCCATTTATGAAAAGCCCACAGCTAATATCATCCTCAATGGGGAAAAACTGAGAGCTTTCCCCGAGATCAGGAACACTACAGGGATGTCCACTCTCACCACTGTTGTTTAACACAGTGTTGGAAGTGCTAGCATCAGCAATCAGACAACAAAAGGAAATCAAAGGCATCAAAATTGGCAAATATGAAGTCAAGCTTTCACTTTTTGCAGATGCCATGATACTCTACATGGAAAACCTGATAGACTCCACCAAAAGTCTGCTAGAACTGACACATTAATTCAGCAAAGTCACAGGATACAAAATTAACGTACAGAAACCAGTTTCATTCTTATACACTAATAATGAAGCAACCAAAAGACAAACAAACTGATCCCATTCACAATTGCACCAAGAATCATAAAATACCTAGGAATAAACCTAACCAAAGATGTAAAAGATCTGTATGCTGAAAACTATAGAAAGCTTATGAAGGAAATTGAAGAAGATACAAAGAAATGGAAAAATTCTGTGCTCATAGATTGAAATAATATTGTTAAAATGTCAATACTACCCAAAGCCATCTACACATTCAACGCAATCCCAATCAAAATTGCACCAGCAATCTTCCCGAAGCTAGAGCAAGCAACCCTAAAATTTGTATGGAACCACAAAAGACCCTCAATAGCCAAAGTAATATTGAAGAAGAAGACCAAAGCGGGAGGCATCACAATCCCAGACTTTAGCCTCTACAACAAAGCTGTGATCATCAACACAGCTTGGTATTGGCACAAGAACAGACACATAGACCAATGGAATAGAGACTCCAGAATTGGACCCACAAAAGTATAGCTAACTAATCTTTGACAAAGCAAGAAAGAATATCCAATGGAAAAAAGACAGTCTCTAACAAATAGTGCTGGGAGAACTGGACAGCAACATGCAGAAGAATGAAACTAGACCACTTTCTTACACCATTCACAAAAATAAACTCAAAATGGATGAAGGACCTGAATGTGAGACACGAAACCATCAAAATCCTAGAGAAGAAAGCAGGAAAAAACCTCTCTGACCTCAGCCTCAGTGATTTCTTACTTGACACATCTCCAAACGCAAGGGAATTAAAAGCAAAAATGAACTATTGGGACCTCATGAAGCTTTTTATCTTTGCACTGCAAAGGAAACAATCAACAAAAGTAAAAGGCAACCAACGGAATGGGAAAAGATATTTGCAAATGACATATCGGACAAAGGGCTAGTATCCAAAATCTATAAAGAACTCCCCAAACTCCACACCCGAAAAACAAATAATCCAGTGAAGAAATGGGCAGAAAACATGAATAGACACTTCTCTAAAGAAGACATCCAGATGGCCAACAGGCACATGGAAAGATGCTCATGTCACTCCTCATCAGGGAAATACAAATCAAAACCACACTCAGATATCACCTCACGCCAGTCAGAGTGGCCAAAATGAACAAGTCAGGAGACTATAGACGCTGGAGAGGATGTGGAGAAACAGGAACCCTCTTGCACCGTTGGTGGGAATACAAACTGATACAGCCACCCCGGAAAACAGTGTGGAGGTTCCTCAAAAAATTAAAAATAGATCTACCCTATGACCCAGCAGTAGCACTGCTAGGAATTTACCCAAGGGATACAGGAGTGCTGATGCATAGGGGCACTTGTACCCCAATGTTTATAGCAGCACTTTCAACAATAGCCAAATTATGGAAAGAGCCTAAATGTCCATCCACTGATGAATGGATAAAGAAGATGTGGTTTATACATACAATGGGATACTACTTGGCAAGGAGAAAGAATGAAATATGGCCTTTTGTAGCAACATGGATGGAACTGGAGACTGTTATGCTAAGTGAAATAAGTCATACAGAGAAAGACAGATACCATACGTTTTCACTCTTATGTGGATCCTGAGAAACTTGACAGAAGACCATGGGGGAGGGGGAGGGGGAAAAAAAAGTTAGGGAGGGAAGCAAACCATAAGAGACTCAAAGACTGAAAATAAACTGAGGGTTGATGGGGGGTGGGAGGGAGGGTTGATGGGGGGATGAGCATTGAGGAGGGCACCTGTTGGGATGAGCACTGGGTGTTGTATGGAAACCAATTTGGCAATAAATTTCATATTTAAAAAAAAAATCATACGCATTCCCTACTCTTACCAAGTGGAGTAATAACTTCTTCTGAATCCACAGTATGATCACTGCATCTAAGAGTTAAGAGCAAAACTCATGTACCCCAGCATCTCTATAATTATCATTAGAAAAAAGAAAATTGTAAAAGGGTAACCTGGGAAGGTTGGGCATTTTTAAGTTTTATTACTATATACCAAAATTCACAATAGGCTTCTATTTCACCCCCAAATTTTAAGAACAATGCTATGTTCATTATAATAGTAACTATTAATATGCTTTATGCAAGTGAAATAATACCAATTCAGAGCTCATTATCATTACGAATAATCAATTATAAAATAAATGAGAAATTTATAATCTGACACTGTTTTATTAGGGGTCCATATTAACATTACAAGTTAACAGAATTAAGAGTAACCACAGCAACCACTAAGTACAACTGGAATTTCTAAAAGGTCACAGAAAAATAAACAAGATTTTTAAGAAGACTAGAGTCTAAAGAAACAAAAAAAACTATTAAATATCCTGTTATCTACCCATTCTTAAGCCATTAGAGAGTGTGAAAATCTATACATAAATATTGCCTTCTTAAATTTTACTCTCATCTATCTCTTCATACCTTCTGAACCTATTTTTTTTCCTTTGAACAACACACAAATTTCAGTGTCCTATCACATGTTAAGACTTGTCAGTTTTATTAATACGTAGTATATAAAATTAATTAAATGAAAAACTTTACAGACATGTATAAATCTTACTAATAAATTAAAGGTCAGAGGAACAAAAATCTACACTGTCTTGGGCCTAGGAGTAGTCACAGAAGTCACTAGAAGAGTGTCTAGACAGAAGGAGGAAAGGCAGTTACCAGAAGTCCAAGTAGCAAGGCGAGAATCCAGGTGGGCAAGAAAAACATCAAAGCACAGGTAAATAATCAGAAGTAGCAGATAAGGATCTGGGATGAAGAGACAGGAAAATCGGTGTAAGAAACCTGAACACCATAAGGTGAATACAGAAGTGGAAGACACAGATTATAGACATTGTGGGTTACCTAAGCTTTAGCCTCTTAAGTTCATAAAATAAAGAATGAGGTAGTAATTGAGACAAGTTTCTGGAATATATGCTTTGATAATCATATTATAACATGACAGAGATTAGTAACCTTGCTAAAAATGCTACTCGAACACAAAGGATGGAAAAAAGATATTAATGCCATGCTTATATTTAGTGAGTCACTTAACATCCTCTGTAACACTTAAAACTTTGTCTAATCTGGTTTTATCTCATCTTGATACTGCAAAAAAGCAGAGAAGACAAATTTTTAAAAGATAGGATTTACAGCATTATTAAACTCAGAGGATCCTAGCCACCTCAGAGAATTATTATTCTCCGTTATTTCATTGCATATACTTATAAAACCTGCTAATCACAGACACCAGAACTCTAGGGCAGCATCCCACCCTCCTCAAAATCTTAGGTATCACATTCAAGGTTGTTTGAGCTGCACGCCCTGCTGCCATGGTCAGCAAGTTTGAGATCTGTGCTGCTGATCCTAACACTGTCCTCAGACTATGCTCATGATAATGTAACATTCTTAATTATAAACAGTTATTTCACTTAGTCCTCACAACAAGCCTCATTCCATTAACAAATGAGGATACCAAGGTACAATGATTACTGATGAAAAGAACACAACAAAAAGAACTGGGCTTCAAACAGACGTTGCACCCACAGACTGCATGACCCTAAATTATGACAAAGCCTAGAATATTTAGCATCTGTCCCTCTGTATAAGTGTTTGCCAACCAGTCCTAAGCCATTCTGGGAATTTCTAGTTTTAAGTATACTCTGAATTTTCTGATAAGGTTATTTATATGCTCTGGTTCTGGGAAATCTAGGCTTGGATGCTAAAATCACAAATATTTAAGTCTGTTGTCTTTTACCCAAGAAGTTTTACCTGTGAAAACCACACCATACTTTAATTCAAATTTAAGAAATCACATAAATGTTTTAGATTCAACATAGATCCTACAGTATAGGTCTGACATTTCACTTACCATAATGCCCTTGAGGTCCATCTATACCGCCAAAACTGGGAAGATTTAATTCTTTTATACAGCTAATACTAATGCTCCATTGTGTGTATATATACATACATCTTTATCCATTTATCAACTGATGGACACTTAGGTTGCTTCTGTATCTTGACTACTGTAAAGCTGCAATGAACACCATACACAAAGGCATGGTGTATTTATCTTTCCAAATTAGTGTTTTCATTTTCTTCAGATAAATACCAGAAGTGGAATTGCTGAATTGTATGGTAGTTTTTTAATTTTTTAAAGAAAACTCCATATTGTTTTCTATAGTGACTGCATGCTACATTCCTATCAACAGTATTACAAGGGTTCCCTTAACGTCCCATCCTCATCAACATTTGTTATTTTTAGTCTTTTTGGTAATAGCCATTCTAACAGGTGGAGGTGGTAGCTCATTGTGGTTTTGACTTGCATTTCCCTGATGATTAATAACCTAGAACATCTTTTCATGGGGGCACCTGGGTGGCTCAGTCGGTTAAGCGTCCAACTCTTGGTTTCAGTTCATGATCTCGCAGTTCGTGGGTTCAAGCACCCCTCCAGGCTCCATGCTGGCAGTGCAGAGTTGGCTTGGGATTCTCCCTCCCCTACCTGTTTGTCCCTCCCCCACTCATGCGTGCAGTCTCCCAAAACAAACTTCAAAAAAAAAAAATCTTTTCATGTATCTGGTAGTCATCTAGGTCTTCTTTGGAAAAATGTCTATTCAGCTTTTTTGCCCATTTTTTATTAGACTTTTTTTAGTTTGATATAGTCCAACTTGTTTGCTTTTGCTTGTTTTCAGATTCAAAAATCATCACCAAAAACCTATGTCAAAGAGCTTACTCCCCACGTTTTCTTGTAGGAGTTCTGCGGTTTCATGTTTTAATTCAAGTCTTTAGCCCATCCTGAATTAATTTTTGTGTATGATGTGAGATAATGATCCAATTTCATTCTTTTGCAGATGGCTATCCAATTTTCCCAGCACCATTTATTGAAGAGAATCCCTTCTCCACTGTAGATTCTTGGCTCCTTTATTATAAATTGACTATATACACAAAAGTTTATTTCTGGGCTCTGTATTCTGCCATAGTGATCAGTGTTTCTATGCCAATACCACACTTTTTAAATTACCAGAGCTTTGTAATATAGTTTGAAATCAGGGAGTGTGATGCCTCCAGCTTTGTTCTTTCTCAACCTTGCTTCAGCTATTCCAGGTCTTCTACAGTTCATATGAATTTTAGGACTATTGTATTTCTGTGAAAAGTGCCATTGGAATTTTGACAGGGATCACACTGACTCTGTAATATTGCTTTGGTTAGCATTTAACAACATTAATTCTTCCAAGGCATGAACATGAAATAGCTTTTCATTTGTATCTTCCTTACATCCTAGAGTTTTCAATTACTGGTCTTTCCCCTTGGTTAAATTTGCTCACAGGTATTTTATTCTTTTTGATACAATTATAAATGGAATGGATTCTTCTGATAGATTATTCACATATAAAAGTGCAAGATTTTTGTGTATTAATTTTGTATCCTGCAACTTTACTGTAGTACTTCTAACAGTTTTCTGGATAAAGTCTTTAAGGTTTTCTATATCATCTTCAAGCAGTGACCATTTACTTTTTCCTCTCCAATTTGGATGCCTTTTATTTCTTTTACTGGCCTAACTGCTCTGGCTAGAACTTCCAATATTGTGTTGAATAGAAGTGGCAAGAGAGAGCATGCTTGCCTTGTTCCTGATCTTTGTGGAGAAAAACTGAAAGTTTTTCCTTTAAGGATGATGTTAGCTGTGAGCTTGTCCTACAGGACCTTTATGATGTTGAGGTATGTTCCCTCTATACCACTTTGTTGAGTTGTTTTTTTTTTTTTTACCATTTGAATTCTTTCAAATGTTTTTTCTTCAACCATTGAGATAAAAAATGTTTATATCCTTTTGTTAATGTGGTATATCACACTGATTTATGGGTGTTTAATCACCCCTGAAATAAATACCACTTGACCATGATGTATGATCCCTTTAACATATTGAATTTGATTTGCTAATATTAAGGATTTTTGTATTTATGTTATTAGGAATACTGGCCTTTTTCTTGGGGCATTCTTGTCTGGTTTTTCTATCAGGGTAATTCTGGCTTCATAAAAGGAGTTTGGAGGAGTTCACTCTAATTTTTGGAAGAGTTTAAAAAGGACTGGGATTAATTATTCTCTTTGAAGGCTTGGTAGAATCTACCAGTGGAGCCATCTGGTCCTGGGCTTTTGTTGGGAAGTTTTTGATGACTAGCAAGGAGACTGAATCCATCTGTTCAGATTTTTTATTTCGTCAGTCTTGGTAGGTTGTAGGTTTCTAGGAATTTACTCATTTCTTACGTTGTCCAATTTGTTAGATAGGATAGTTCATAGCAGTCTCTTACTATCCTCTACATTTCTATGGCTCCACTGTAACATCTCTCATTTGATTTTGAGTCCTTTTTTGTGAGTCTAGCTAAAGGTCTGTCAATTATTTTTCAAAGAACCAGCTCTTTGTTTCATTGTCTTTTTAGTCTCTATTTCTGCTCTAATATTTGTTATTTCCTTCCATCTACTAACTTGGGGTTTCATTTAGTTCTTTTTCTAGTTCCTTGAAGTGTAAAGTTAGGCTGAGAATGGTTTCTCAAGGCAGGCATTTACCTCTGTGAACTTCTTAGTCCGTGTAAATGTAGAGCTACGTAGTACTATTAAATACAGTTCTCTGCTCATCTAATTATGTGATGATTTGTTAGTACTCCTAATTGATAACTTAATAGCAGTATCAGATTTTTATAGATCATTCCTTTATACCTGCAACAATCCTGTGAAATAGGTGTTAATATTCCCTTTTGAGAGAAGGATCAGAGAAGCTTAATGACTTATCAAAGATCATTTGTCCAAGTAAATAAGTGGTTGGACTAAGACTGAAAGCAGGCATGTGTAGTTCTAAAGCCCATGCTCCTATATATCACCACTCCCTGATCATGGAATCCTTCTTCCTTACCCTTGTCAATCTATACCACACTGTCCTACTCTAACCTACTTGGACTTCTAGCCACTACTGAAAGGATATCAAGTACTCACTTTAGCATATATACTAAAATTGGAACTATATAGAAAAGATTAACACAGTCCCTGCACAAGAATGACATACAAACTCTTGGAATGTTTCATTTTTTTCTCCTGCTTATCTTAGCAAAAATAAACATTGAAAGGGTGAGCCAGAAATTAATGAAAATGATTACTTATAAGGAGTGGGAGAAATGAGTAATGGGATAGAGGGCCAGGAGAAAGTGACAGATCTCTGAACGTCTTTTAATATACTTTTGAATCATTTTAATATTTTATTTTTTCAGAAAAAATTAGAACATGATGCGGAGAAAACTCAATTCAAAGAGAAGTGGATTCAATAGTATTTCAAATGAATAACCATCACCTAATGGGGAAAGGGACAGGAAAGAACCCATTTCAAGTAACCTGAATACTTTGTGTATGTACATGTGTGTACATGCATACCAATCTTGAACTCTTAATAGGTTCTTCATAATATGGATATAGCAATCCTGAAACTATTTTGCATATATTGTAGGACTAAGCAAATGAGTAAATATTTTATTTTAAAAAGTATTTTAATAGGGGCACCCAGGCAACTCAGTCAGTTGAACATCAACTCTTGGTTTCAGATCATGATCTTCTGGTTTGTGGGTTTGCACCCCACATCAGGCTCTACACTGACAGTGCAGAGCCTGCTTGGGATTCTCTCTCCCCGTCTCTGCCCCTTCCCCACTCATGCTCTCTCTCATAATCAACTTTAAAATATATATATATATATATATATATATATATATATATACACACATATATACATACATATATACATATATACATACATACAAAATATATATATATATATATATATATATATACACACACACATATTTTTTTTTTTAAATGGGGGAAGGCAAGGGAAAAAAAAAAAACCTATGGGGCAGGATTAAAATTTGAGGCATAATTTTGAGTCCATTTACTTCTAAAATAGGTTTTCTAACCCCATCACTGAAAAGACCCAGAAACAAGGACACTCCAGTGACCATGAAGGAGTCTAACTAGCATCCAGATCTTGACTTTGAAATATCCATCCTCACCAAAAGCAAAACCAGAGCCCCATGAAAAAATGGTTGATTCCAGGCTTGGGAAAAGACAAAAGATGAACCTAGAACATCTTGTTGTGCCAGAGAAGAAGAACTGCTTAATAAATGATCAGAGACATGTCAAAGGATACACAAGCCAGCTGAAAGATTCCGGCAGACCAAATCTCAGAAAATCTGAGCATAAGCAACAGTTGTGGACTATAACCCATTAAGTGAGAAATCATGTATCCATGCTGATAAAAACAAAAAAACAAAACAAAAAAAAAATGCCACTTTTTTTCAACAGAATGTTTTAAATATGTAAGAAATGATGGAATTTTTTAAAATTCACCATTTTGAAACCATTATAATAAAAATCAATTCAGGCAAAAATCAATCAACAGATGTTCAATCTGTAAGGTGCAAGTAGGAAAATGATATTTTTAAAATAAAGTTTCTCCCCACAAATATTAATTACAAAGGAAAATATAACATTGCAATGAAGACTGGCAGACACTATACCTTAGGTAAGTGACAAAGGTCATAAGCAAGCTAACATAATGCACCTTCCCATGTGGTACACCAAGAGGGACACATCTAATTTTCCTACCAAAAATACATAATCCGTTTCTCACACTGTCCCTCAATTCAGGCTTCTTTGAGGTTTCTCATTCTATGAAAGGCTGAGGGATTATTCTAAAGACCATTAAAAAGACAACTAAATAAAATTCATGACCCTGGATTACACCTATAAAGGAAAAGAAAAATGCTACGGAGGATATGAGGCAACTGACAGAAATGCAATATAGGCATTAAAAATTATTTTATCAATATTAGATTTTCTGAATTTCACAATTGCACTGTCTAGCTATACAGGAAAAAAAACCCTGTGCTTAATAACTACGTTCTGAAATACTAGAGGCTAAATGGGAATATATGCATTCCACTTTTTCAAATGGTTCTGAAAATTATATTTGTACATATGTATACATATACACATACACATGTGTGTATTAGACCAAAAAAGCAAACGTGACAAGTGGTAAAAATTGGAGAAATGGGTAAAGGGTATTATGGAAGTCTTCTGTATTCTTACAATCTTACAGTAAATTTGAAATTACCCCCACCCCAGTTTGTAAGAAGTCCTATTAATCATATTCATTTCTCTTTTAAGTTGAATTCTACGTCAGCAGTTTGCTGTATGCTCCACTTTCTCCTTGCCATCATGTTCTGCCTCCCCAGGGCTAGTGACTCGTACTGACGCAGGCACATGTTCAAGGAGACATTCAAGAAAAAAAGAACACAAACTCTGAACAGAGGTTAAGATCTAAAAAATCCACGTATGTTTGCAAAACTTCTAAGCCCTTCCTGCTGACATTAGAAAGGCATTGCTGCATGTGCCTCATGTCCTGAGCTTCCCCCAGATAATCCCACATGACTTTCCCAACTCACGATTTTCCATTTGATCACCCACTCAACCTTCAACACAGTCCTATCTTTTAGCAGAGCTAAAAATAGCCATTCTATCAAGTGGGGAGTTAAATAAAGTACTATTTACAGTTAAGGAGGTTGCTTACCTAAGACTTGTTTTAAATGACAGTGCATCAGCAAAGAAAAGATTTGGACAAAATAAAAACCTGAAACATACTCTGTTGCATGAAGTTTGTAACTAATTCTTAGTGAAGTGGATGGGAATGCCAGCTCTGGAGTCAGAGCTCTTAAATTCAAATACTGAATTTTTCTGCTATATAACTTTAAAGCAAGCTACTTAACCTCCCTTATCCTGTTTCTACATCTGTAAAATAGAGGTTGGTAATAGTACCTACCCACAGGTCAATCTCCCAGACATCATGTTCAACAGAAGAATCCAGAAACGACAGAGTACATAATATAGGATTCTACTTACAGAAGGTTCAAGAACGAGCAAAACTGTAGTGATAGAGGTCAGAGTAGTGGCTACCTTTGTGGGAGAAGCATACTGCGTGGGAAACAGTACAAGGGAGACTTCTGGGTGGTGGAAATGAAGTTTCCCTTGATCTGGGTGATGGTTAACAGGTGTGAGTACAATAAGCTGAACATTAAAAATCTGTTATACCCTGGGGTGCTTGGGTGGCTCAGTCTGTTAAGTGTCTGACTCTTGAGTTTGGCTCAGGTCATGATCTCACAGTTCATCAATTCGAGCCCCATGTTGGGTTCCCCACTGACCGTGCAGAGCCTGCTTGGGATGTTCTCGCTCCCTCTCTCTCTGCCCCTCCCCTGCTCACGTGGGTGTATGTTCTCCCTCTCTCAAAATAAGTATTTTTTTGAAAATTTGTTATACCTCAACAAGAGGAAACATAGTACCAATGGAATGGTTGAGACTTAAATGAGAAAATGTATGTCAAGTGCCTAGTACATAAGCATTCAATAAAAGTCTGTTATACAATTGCTTAATAGAACTGTTTAAGAGATAAGTCTACTTTTCTTTTCCCCACACCTCAGTTCTTAGTTTTTCATACTATTTCAAACTTCCTTCTCTTGCCTTTACAGCTCTATATTGCTCTATTTGTATTTAAATAAATTCTATAGTTAAAAATTCTTGGGGCGCCTGGGTGGCTCAGTCGGTTGAGCGGCCGACTTCGGCTCGGGTCATGATCTCGTGGTCCGTGAGTTCGAGCCCCGCGTCGGGCTCTGTGCTGACAGCTCAGAGCCTGGAGCCTGTTTTGGATTCTGTGTCTCCCTCTCTCTGACCCTCCCCCGTTCATGCTCTGTCTCTCTCTGTCTCAAAAATAAATAAACGTTAAAAAAAAAAAAAAAATTTAAAAAAAAAATTCTTCAAACTTTTCTAAAGCTTATTTATTTTGGGGCAGCAGAAGTTGGGGGGGGGACGGGGGAGGGAGGGGTGGAGAGAGAGAGAGAGAGAGAGAGAGAGAGAGAGAGAGAGAATATATGTATCCCAAGGAGGCTACACACTGTCAGTGCGCAGTCCAACACAGGGCTCAAACCCACAAACCATGAGATCATGACCTGAGCCAAAAATCAAGAGACAGACACTTAACCAATGAGCCACCCAGGCACCCCTGAAGACTATTTAAGATGTAAGAAGGTGTCAAAAATATGTTGGAGCGCCTAACTGGCTCAGTCAGCAGAGCATGAAACACAGTCTCTGGGTCGTGAGTTCGAGCCCCACATTGGGCATAGAGATTACTTAAAATTATATAGGTGTATTTATATATGTATGTATATATACATACACACACATACATACATATACATGGACACCTAGGTGGCTCACTAGGTTACATCCAACACTTGATCTCAGCTCAGGTCTTTGGTCTTGAGTTCAAGCCAAACAGTGATGGGCCCCACACTGGGCATGGAGCCTACTTAAAAAAAAAAAATTGAGGGGTACCTGGATGGCTCAGTTTGTTGAACATCTTACTCTTATTTCAGCTTAGATCATGATATCACAGTTCATAGAATCAAGGCCCACATCAGGCTCTGTACTACAGCGTGGAGCCTGCTTGGGATTCTCCTTCTCCCTGTCCCACCCTACTTGCATGAGCTCTCTCAAAATTATATATATATATGTAATTTTTTTAATATAGCAAAAATGAACTATTGGGAACTCATCAAAATAAGAAGCTTCTACACAGTGAAGGAAACAATCAGCAAAACTAAAAGGCAACTGACAGAATGGGAGAACATATTTGCAAACGACATATCAGATAAAGGGTTAGTATCCAAAAATCTATAAAGAACTTATCAAACTCCACACCCAAAAAACAAATAATCTAGTGAAGAACTGAGTAAAAGACATGAACAGACACTTCTCCAAAGAAGACATCCAAACGGCCAACAGACACATGAAAAAACGTTCAACATCACTCATCAGGGAAATACAAATTAAAACCACAATGAGATAGCACCTCACACCTGTCAGAACGGCTAACATTAACAACTCAGGCAACAACAAATGTTGGCGAGGATGCAGAGAAAGAGGATCTCTTTTACACTGCTGATGGGAATGCAAACTGGTGCAGCCACTCTGGAAAACAGTATGGAGGTTCCTCAAAAAACTAAAAATAGAACTACCCTACAACCTAGCAATGGCACTACTAGGCATTTAGCCAAGGGATACAGGTATGCGGTTTCGAAGGGACACACGCACCCCAATGTTTATAGCAGCACTATCAACAATAGCCAAAGTATGGAAAAAGCCCAAATGTCCATCAATGGATGAATGGATAAAGAAGATATGGTATATATATACAATGGCAATCAAAAAGAATGAAATCTTGCTATCTGCAACTATGTGGATGGAACTAGAGGGTATTATGCTAAGCGAAGTCAGAGAAAGACAAAAATCATATGACTTCATTCACAGGAGGACTTTAAGACAGAACAGATCAATACAAGGGAAGGGAAGCAAAAAAGAATATAGAAACAGGGAGGGGGACAAAACATAAGAGACTCTTAAATATGGAGAACAGAGGGTTACTGGAGGGGTTGTGGCAGGGGGGATAGGCTAAATGGGTAAGAAGCATTAAGAAATCTCCTGAAGTCATTGTTGCACTATATGCTAATTTGGATGTAAATGTAAAAAATTAAATTAGAAAAAAATAAAATATATTTGGAAATAACCCCCCCTCCATTTTGTTTAAATGAAACCTTACCAACCCATCCCTGCTGAGCCAGTTCTGACTGTTAAGATCATTTCTTTGACCTGGTAGATTTTCTTAAATATTACCCTCCAGTAAGTCACATAGTTATTTTTTTAAGACTTACCTTTATAAAAGCATAGCCAGTACCATTATCTGTAATGGTGAGACCAAGTGAATCCTCAGATTTATTTATATTTACTTCCTTTTTGATCCCTTTCACATGGGCAAATATAAAATCTTCAAGACCTATCTGTGATCCTAAGAGTCTTTCCATATCAACTTTAGGTGTGTTTAACGTGCAGTATAAGATCTGTAAGAAAGAAAGAAACAGTTCAGTTTCCATCAGGAAAACATTCTGGTTATTAGGGTATTTGAGTGAAATAGTCGATTTATGACAGAAGTTACATCATTAACATTGGGTAATATATATGGAGTATTTCCTATAGGCAAGGCTCTATATTAAACAATTTACGGTCATTATCTCACTAAATCCTCACAATGACTTTACAAATACTTATCCCCTCCAAATTACAGATGAGGAATTTGAGGTTTAGTGAAAGAAAGTAATTGGCCTAAGGTCACAAAGCCAACATTTGTCAAGAGCAAGATTCTGAGTTTACATCTCACCAACTTCCAAGTGATTGAAAATACCTCCACTACCTGCCATTTACAATGCTAAAATCAAAAGATGTCTTCTCAAAGGCAAGGCCATGACATGTATGCCACAATGAAATTATAGGCAAGTCTATTTTTGAAAACTGCTAAGTTTTTTAAATGAGGAAATTTATCTTGCATTAGAATGCTTAAGAAAATTAATGAACGAGGTGCAAAAATAAAGAGGTCTAAAACATATCTTACAGACTCACTAATCCAATCCCTTAATTTTCTTGGGTATGTAAAACAAAAACATTTCAGTATAGCAGTTTTATTCCAAAATAGTTAAGGTTTTTTTTATTTTTATTATCAATTTTGCCACAGATGTTGCCAACACTTCCTTGGACCCTGAGCCTTGCTTCAGTCCTCACTTTGTACCCTCTCCCTGGATCCCCAGGTTTCATACCATTCTTGACTCCCACTGAAGGTAAGCCTTCTCACATCCATAAGCCTCATGAAGTTCAGGAATGGCACAACTACTACTTATTAAATGGATCTTTAAGGCACATCAGAATGTGTCTGAACTGGAAGCACTCTCTGTTCTACAACTAAAAGATCCAGCATGGTCAGCAAGATTCTGACCAATTTCAGATGTATATGAAAGGAGCTACTGAGAAGGACAAGAGGCAACTGGATATAAAAGAAAAAAGGCTTACAAAGAAACATGTGCTGTCCTGCCCTTTCCCCTTTTCCTCTGTGGGGAGCTGTGCTAACTGGTGGACCTTTGATTTAACCCTTTGTGTTCCTGGGCAGGGCAGAATATATTTAGTTCTGTAATTAGTAAGTTTTTGTGAAATACTCTAGTATAAGAACTGTATTATTCACAGGGAAAAAGAAAGTCCTTTAAGAAAGGTTCCTATTCTTTATTCTGTGAAATCAATGGTATAATTAGTCCACTGACAAAAATCAGTAATAGTGTGGGTAGAGGGACAAGGTAACATGCACAGTGAACAGTTTTCCTGATTTTCTTTCTCAAAACGATGGGAAGTAAAGAAACAGTTTTATTATTACTGTTTTTAACAGTGAATCTGCTAATGGTGTTCATAGTGGATCCCAACACCATTAACATAAAAAACAACTTACCAGTTAGAAAACATTAAAACAGAATGATGATGTAATAGGGCAGGAGAAAAGCCCCAAAAAGGAAATCCCACACGAAGTGGACTTCTAGTTACTAAGCTGTTTCCTTTCTTTCAATTTTTCACATTTCCCTGCAGAGCAAATATTAGATTTCCTGTAGGTATGACCCTTTTTCATTGTGCTTCCTCCCCTACAGAACAATGTTGCATCCCAGGCAGCCAAAAGTTTGCAGGCAAGGCAAGACATGGGTGCCTTCCTCTTCCCCTCTTCACATAACACTCAGATCTCAAGTATCTATACATCTTATGTGCTTTGAAGGAAAATGACTCACATCCCCTATTCTAGGCATAAGATTTAAACTAGTATAAGCGGCATTTTAGGAGCAGGCATGTGGCCAATCGCGGCCAACAAGACATGGAAGAAGATGTCCAAGGATCTTCTGGAGAGTATTTTTTTACTCTGAAGAAACATACAGTAAAAGACCATCCTTTCCTTGCCCTGGATGCTGCCTTATCTGTAGGTGGTCTGGGAACTTCCACCACCATCTTACTACTGAGGAAGAAACCAGTGCCAAGAAAGGCGAAGCAAAGAGATGGAATAAACCTAGATCCCTGACATAGGGGAGTTGCTCTGTTCACCAACTTTGGAGCTCACTCTACCCCTTTTATGCAATTGTTTTATCCAATTTTAGCAAGTAGTTTCATATTATTGCAGTTGAAAACTTATTAGATACACAGTCTTATCCCAAAATATTTAGTTACACAAACCAATAATTTCACCAACCCATTTTAGATTTTGTTTTCAACTAAAAAGATTCCAGATATAAAAATACAAAAGATAGGAATTCTATTTCTTCCATTTAAAAGTTCTTTCTAGGGGTGCCTCCATGGCTCAGTCAGTTGAGAGTTCAACTCTTGATTTCTGCTCAGGTCATGATCCTAGGGTTGTGAGCCCAAGCCCTGAGTTAGGCTCCGCACTAAGCATGGAACCTGCTTGTGATTCTCTTTCCCTCTGTCCCTCCCCTTCTCACTCTCTCTAAAATAAAACATAAGCAAAAGTTCTCTCTACTTTCTAGCTCAATTTATCCTTAAACTCAGTCAGGAAGCTGGTGAATTATGTTTAATATACTGAGATACTATGCATCCTTATCCAAATTTCACATCCTATCTCCTCTATCAAAAATTTCAGGCACAGGGTACCTGAGTGGCTCAGTCAGTTGACCGTCCAACTCTTCAGCTCAGGTCATGATCTCAGTTGGTGGGATTGAGCTCCATGTTGGGCTGTGCGCTGACAGCACAGTGCCTGCTTGGGATTCTCTCTCCCCCTCTCTCTCTCTCTCTCTGCCCCTTCCCGGCTTGTGCTCATGCTCACTCTTGTTCTCTCAATAAATAAACATTTAAAAAGAAGAAATTTCAGGCACAGAAAAGTGGCTCCCCCTTACTTCCAATATCAGCAAAATAAATCTCCAAGAGGAAATATTTCATCCTTAAAATGGTTGTTAGGAAAAAAAAAAAAACAAAAAAACAGATTAAGAGGTAAGAGATTTGGGGTGCCTGGCATGCAGCTCTTGATCTCCATGTCCTGAGTTCAAGCCCCACACTGGGCATAGGGATTATTCTTAAAAATAAACTTATGGGGGCACCTGGGTGGCTCAGTCAGTTGAGCATCCAATTTCAGCTCAGGTCATGATCCCACTGTTTTGTCAGTTCGAGGCTCATGTCAGGCTCTGTACTGACAGCTCAGAGCCTGGAGCCTGCTTCCAATTCTGTGTCTCCTCCTCTCTCTGCCCCTCCCCCGGTTCACACGCAGTCTCTCAAAAATAAACACTAAAAAAAAAAAAAAAAAAAAAAAAAAAAAAAAGTAAGAGACTTGAATCTAGTCCCACTTCCGTACTCTCAGTGAGCTCAGTCAAATCATCTGACCTCCCTGGTCCTCATGCACATCATGACATTAGTAAAGTTGGTCTACTGACACACTTGTTGCAAAAACTGAGAGACTACATATATGAGTGCTTCTTAAACGAAAAAGCTCTTTATAGAGGTTATTATTCCTGGAATGTAAGGGTTTCTTGAACAGTGATGTTTCACCCATGCTTGAAAGCTGCTTAGTTTTCCTGAAGAGATCAGATTTTGTTTCTTTTTAATGTTATCAGATGGATTTTTAAATGTAACAGATGGATTCCTTTTCTCCCATAAATTACATTATCTTTCAACTTTGTTGTTAAAGAATAACTCATGGAGGGGCACCTGGGTAGCTCAGTCAATTAAGTGTCTGACCTTGGTCCAGGTCATGACCTCGACCTTGTGGTTCTGGAGTTCAAGTCCCACATTGGGCTCTGTGCTGACCGCTCAGGGCCTGGAGCCTGCTTTCTTCTCTCGCTCTCTCTCGCTCTGCCCCTCCCCCCACCCACTCATGCTGTTTTTCTCTCAAAAACAAATATTAAAATAAATAAATAAATAAATAAATAAATAAATAAAATAAGAGGGGGCACAAGGGTAGCCCAGTTGGTTAAGCATCCAACTTCAGCTCAGGTCATGATCTCACAGTTCATGGGTTTGAGCCCTCATTGGGCTCTGTGATGACATCTTGGAGCCTGGAATGTGCTTCAAATTGTGTGTGTGTGTGTGTGTGTGTGTGTGTGTGTGTGTGTGTGTGTCTGCCCCTCCCTCCCTTGCTTGCATGCTCTCAAAAATAAATAACTCATGGACAGTATTCTTACCATGCACTGTATTTGAATTGCTATCTTCTGGTTATCATGTGGTTATGATTATTCACCCTTAAAACTCAATATAGCCAAGATAAGTCTGAACGACTATAGAGTCACTAATATAGATTAATATTGCCTTTTCTCTCCATTATATACTTTATAATGTCCCTTATTAATAAATAGCTTGTCATTGTTGTTTCAAAAATTATTCTGGCCCACAAACAGGTCACAAATTTCTCCAAAAACATATCAAGTGCATTTTTTTTTTTTTTTTAAATCAAGGAAGTCCATTTCCAACTTTCTTTTGTTTAATACTTTCCTTAAACAGGAACTGAGTTGGTCAAAGATTCCACATGTTCCAAAGTTCTCTGGAAGAAATTATAGGCTTGTGTAGCTGGCATGAGATTATTTGTGAATGTGATTTTAAGTACAAGCAACTGGAATCTTTACCTCTTGAGGTTTTCTAAAATAGCAGTATTACTATTTTAATACTACTTTCCTACATCTCAATCTACCAAAAATCTAACTTTATACAGGTTTTCTAGAAATATCCATGTTATTACAGAAAATAAAAAGCACATAATGACAAATCTAGTAACTAAACCACACTTTTTGCTGTTGTTGTTTCCTTAAGTAATCTCTACAGTAAACACAGAGCTTGAACTCCTAACTCTGAGATCAAGATTAGCATGCTCTACAAACCAGGCCAAGCCAGGCACCCCAACTAAACCATACTTTCATCAGGAGTTAATACTTCATCTTTACACATAAGAACACTGCTTGGATTGTTTCCTTTGTTAATGACTATGTTTTTTATCTGGGCTGTTCTCATTATCTAAGTCTCAGACTTTTTCCTCAATAAAAGATTATTTTACCTCTATCTGATTAACTACCCTTAAAATAGCAGGAATTAGGGGTACCTGGGTAGCTCAGTAAGTTAGGCGTCTAACTTTGGCTCAGGTCATGACCCCGAGGTTCGTGGATTTAAGGCCCCTCATCTGGCTCCGTGCTGACAGCTCAGAGCCTGAAGCCAGCTTCAGGTTCTTTGTGTCCCTCTCTCTCTCTCTCTGCCCCTCCCCTGCTTGCATCCTTTCTTTCTCTTTTTTCCTCTCTCTCTCTCTCTCTCTCAAAAATAAACATTTTAAAAAATGTTTTTAAATAGCAGGAATTAAAAACAACCTGAGGGGTGCCTTGGTGGCTCAATTGGTTAAGCATCCAACTCTTGGTTTCATCTCAAGTCAGGATCTCACATATTGTGGGATGGAGCCCTGGATCAGGGCTCCCAATCCCTGTTTGGGATTCTCCCCCCCCCCCCGCCCCTCCCCTGATTGCGCACTCTCTCATGCTCTCAAAAATAAATAAAATAAACATTAAAAAAAATATATAGGGGCATATATGGGTGGCTCAGTCAGTTAAGCAATTGATTCTTGGTTTTGGCTCACGTCATGGGTCTCCTGGTTTGGGAGAGCAAGACCCACTTCAGGCTCCAACAGTGCAGTCTGTCTGGGATTCTCTCTTCCCCTCCCCCACACTCACACACACACTTTCCAACTAAATAACTAAATACATACATATAACCGGAAACTAGGAACAAAATAATTATGGGGGCGGGGGGGGGGGGGGGAATTACCCATTTACTGAGTGCTTGAATAGATGAGAGTAGCTTTAGCCAAGCCAGTGACAATATTCTTATTCAAAACTCTTCCACAAAGCTCTCAAGGTCTTATGCTACATGGCTCCTCCAAAATAGGTTATGTGATAATCAAATAACTTCTAAAACTCAAATAATCCTTCAATTACAGTCATGAACTGGGCACCTGCTCATCCCTCTTAGCTGTACACAGTTTGAATACTGGCTCCCACTTCCAGTAAAGTAGTGGCAAAGTGAAGGAACAGAGAAGATAGGTCTGGAAGAATAGAAAAATAAAATCAAAGTAAAGGTCCAAGAACCATTATGTGCACCAGGTACTTTCACATATTAGCTCCTTTAATCCCTCCAGCAATTCTAAGTAAGAGATATTACCTTCCCCCTCTTTTAACAAACTAAAAAACAAAGGCTAGAAATGGCACTATTTGCAACAATATGGATAGACCCAGGGGCATTCTACTATACTAAGATAAATCTGACCAAGAAAGATAAATATTGTATGATCTCACTTACATGTGAGCTCTAAAAAGAACAAACCTCAGATACAGAACAGATTGGTGCTTACCAGAGGCAGGGGATGCAGGGTGGGAAAAACAGGTGAAGGTGGTCAAAAGGTACAAATTTCCAGTTATAAAAAACAAGTCCTAGGAATGTGATGCACAGCACCTATAGTTAATACTATATTGTAGATTCGAAAGTTGCTAAGAGAAATCTTAAAAGTTCTCATCACAAGAAATTATAACTATTTGTGTTGACGGATGTTAACTGGATATCATGGTGGTCACTTTGTGATATATACAAATACTGAATCCTTATAATTTACATGTATTTCAGGTATACATCTCAAAAAAGTTAAAAAGACTTAGATAAAACGGGTTAGAGTCATATCAGTAGTATTTGGTGCACATGAGATTCCAACCCTGGATGTCCAAGTCCAAGTTCTTTTCCCTGCAGTGTTACCTCTCTTGACATCTAACACCTGCACAGAGAGAGACACCTAAGTTACTGATCACTTCCTAAAGCCATTAGCGCAACTAATCCTTGTGAGTCAAGTCCTGAGGGCAGGCATAACTACGCCCTGGGCAAGGTGATTTATTAGGTGATTTATCTAAGGTCACATAGGTAATGAATGACGATCAAAATGGGAATTCAAAACTTCTGGGCTTTTTCTAACCCATGATACTATAATTGTGCTGTAACCAAACTCAGCTTTGAATTTTTTTTTTTTTAAGGTTCATTTATTTGGGGGGGGGGGGAGGGGCGGGGTGGCGGGGGAGAGACACGTGCACATTCAACAGGGGAGAGGGGCAGAGAAAAAGAGAGAGAATCCCAACCAGGCTCCACACTCAGCACAGACCCAGACACGGGGTTCAATCCCATGACGTCACAAGATACCTCTTGAGCCAATATTGAAAGTCAGACGTTCAACTGACTGAGACATTCAGGTGCCCCTCAGCTTTGAATTTAAAATGCAGGCAGAAACTATACATTTTTTGCTCTATATAGAACCAAACTAATACTGTTTACCTAATTAACCACTTCCTGAAAGGAGTTAGAAAATCTGCAAAAAGGAGCTATTTGTAATTGATTCTAAAAATCAAACATGATTAGTCAATATCAAAATATTAACACATTGTTTGATTTACTGTAATTTTAAGTTTGAGAGAGAGAGGGAGGCAGAGGGAGGCGGAGAGAGAGAGAGAGGCGGAGAGAGAGAGAGAGGCGGAGAGAGAGAGAGAGGCGGAGAGAGAGAGAGAGGCGGAGAGAGAGAGAGAGGCGGAGAGAGAGAGAGAGGCGGAGAGAGAGAGAGAGGCGGAGAGAGAGAGAGAGGCGGAGAGAGAGAGAGGCGGAGAGAGAGAGAGGCGGAGAGAGAGAGAGGCGGAGAGAGAGAGGCGGAGAGAGAGAGGCGGAGAGAGAGAGGCGGAGAGAGAGAGGCGGAGAGGCAGAGAGAGAGAGAGAGAGAGAGAGAGGCAGAGAGAGAGAGAGAGAGAGAGAGGCAGAGAGAGAGAGAGAGGCAGAGAGAGAGAGGCAGAGAGAGAGAGAGAGGCAGAGAGAGAGAGAGAGGCAGAGAGAGAGAGAGAGGCAGAGAGAGAGAGAGAGGCAGAGAGAGAGAGAGAGGCAGAGAGAGAGAGAGGCAGAGAGAGAGAGAGGCAGAGAGAGAGAGAGGCAGAGAGAGAGAGAGGCAGAGAGAGAGAGAGGCAGAGAGAGAGAGAGGCAGAGAGAGAGAGAGAGAGAGAGAGGCAGAGAGAGAGAGAGAGAGAGAGAGAGGCAGAGAGAGAGAGAGAGAGAGAGGCAGAGAGAGAGAGAGAGAGGCAGAGAGAGAGAGAGAGAGGCAGAGAGAGAGAGAGAGAGAGGCAGAGAGAGAGAGAGAGAGAGGCAGAGAGAGAGAGAGAGAGAGAATCCCAAGCAGGCTCCACCACAGAGCCAAACGCAGGGCTCAAACCCACCTCCCACGAGATCACGACCTGAGCCAAAAAAATCAAGGGTCAGACCCTTAACTGAGCCATCCAGGTGCCCCGATGTACTGTAGTTTTAAAATGATTTCTTCCAGCTAAGTAATTTTAAAACTAGTTGCATTTCTGTCTTCATATTATAAACAGTCATTTAAAATCTCAAGTCTGTTATTTTCCCAGTATAATACGTGTCCTAAACTTCTAAGAAGTGTTTCTAAAATATACGTATTATATATAGTGCCTCTTTACCTTGTCAATGGCTACAGTCATCTAGAAACAAGTTTCAGTTTGCAAAAGATAAAATTGGCAACAAGACAGATATTTAGAAACCTGATACTGTATGCTCTATTTAGACCTTCATGAGGATATTGTACAAAGCCCTGCCTCGAACTGTGTAGAACTTTCTATAAATGATTCACTTCTAAATTAGCTGCCCTGGGTCAGCAGTGGCAAGTCTTAAATAAAAGGTGAATCATCCTTTGTACTCTTCCTTCTTCAGTACAACCACTTTTTCAGTGATCAAAATAATAGGACAAAAATAATTTTATCCAAAAAAAGAAAAGCAGACTTATAGTTGTTAATCTACCAAATGACTTCCCACAGTGACCAAAAGAACATTCTTTTGCTAATGAAAGCTAACCAAAGCAACTATGTATCCAAGAAACTGTGTATCCATATCCACCTATGTATCCAAAGCAATTCTCGAAAGATAAGGTTAAAAAGATAGGGATAGATTTTAGTCTTGCCTTTGTGGACATTACAGAAACACTAAACCAAGTAAGATAAATCAAATGTGTATGGCTATATATATCATCCTCTTCCACAATATTCTTCCAGTCAGAACTTTATCCTGGTCTAATAATGCTGCAAGGTCATGTGCCAAATTTAAAGACATCATAAATCACTGCTGTTCCCCTGGTCAGGTGCTGTCTCAAATTTTCCAGCTTTCTAAACCTACTTATCTCCTTAAAAAACTCCTCTTGAAACTTAAAATGGAAAATATAAAAGGGCAAAGAGACTATAATAAGGAGACATTTTGTATCTAAGAACAGTGTAGTAGGGTGGGTTTGTGAAATTCTAAGAAAAAGATTCATGATTAAACTTTCCAGCTTAACAAATACAAATTTATAAAATATGGCCATTATATCCCCAAAAGGTCCCTAATCAAAATCTTAAAACACGTTTGGCAAAATGCTCATGGAGCACTGTGTTCATATTAGCCCAGGTAGCAGACTTACAACCCTTATAATGAAAGGTCTGTAAGCATATGGTATTTAAAAATCACCCAAAGGTGTTGGGGGGCGGGGGGGGGGAGCGGCGTGGCTTGCTCAGTTGGTACAGCATGTGACTCTTGGTCTCAGGGTTGTCAATTTGAGGCCCCTGTTGGGTGTAGAGATTAGTTTTTAAAGAAAATTTTTTTTAAAGTAAACACCCAAGTGAATCATGGAGAATTGGAAAGCAAACATGGTGAGCCACTCAGGGGTCTATTCCTTACTACTATTTCCTAGGACAGAATTTCTGAAAGAGATGAACACTTTATGGGAAAAGTGGGCCATCTGAAGCACTATAAACATCTTCAGAGAAAAAGATTGAAAGGGATTTTTAATTTAGACTAGGACACCTGAAAAGACATTAGGAAAAGTACAAAGCAACAGGGGGGGAGGTGACAGAGGAAAATGTACTAGAGTGTTCCCTAGATGGAAGGATTGGGGGAAGACAAACCCACTGATCACCTTAGATAATTGTTCACTAGCAAGTTTAGAAGCACTGGGGGAAAAACAAAACAAAACCACACCTATAGATAGAGTCAGTGTGACACAAGTAAGGGGAACCCTCAATCTGGAGTGTGTGTGTGAAGATTCTTCTAAACTCAGGTTGCTCAATTCTGAACCATCTCCCACCCCAGGGATAGAGAACCCCAAGAACAGAGACTGGGATGAGGTAGAAAGGAGCTGCCAAGAATAGAATTATGTCACAGGCTCAGACACTTAGGCACAGCCCTGGCTGCAAGACTCTCCCCTTTGCTCAGAGCCGTTTATTACTAGCTCCTGCTCCCTGCTCTAAGCAGCTTCTTCCCACCCTCAGCTTGCCAACATTACTGACATTCCTGACTATAAAACTCCTGGGACTGGAGCAGGCAGAAGACTTAAAGAAGGGAGAAGAACCCAGCAATGTCAGAAGGCTTCCCGAAGAAGCTGGCAGGCTACCACAGGGTTCCACCTTCAACTCCCAGAAATGTGTCACCAAGCAGGAGCCAGGACGAGGAGTACCAGTGTCTCCTGGCTCCAGGTCTGGTGCTGACGCTGCGCCCTCACTATCTGCTTCTATTTTTACAACCACGCTATGCTCTTCCCACCCCCTTCCCTAGTGCTTATAATTTCACAGACTTCCTTAATGCCCAGGAAACTGGTTTATATATGGTGTTTCATTACCAAACATATGAAACTTTCTGATATTTTTCTTCTTTCTCCTTTTCTAGTAAGCATTTTGGTTATAATTAGGTGGATTCCAGGTCCCAGAGTTTGTTTTTGTTTTTAACTAGGTTCCACACCCAATATGGGGCTTGAATTCAAGACCTTGTGATCAAGAGTCTCATGCTCTACCAACTGAGCCACCCAGACACCCCTCCCTACCCAGCCCCCTCCCAGAATAATTCTTAATACCATCCTTCTCACTCTCTGAAGTGTCTGGGTTTGAAATACAAATTGTATGGCCATCTAGTTATAATACATCTATTAAGCTGATCAAATAAGCATATTGCCATTTCAGAATGGTAGGACTAAAGACAGCATGGGATAAAAGGAAACACATAGATTTGGATGTTGAAAAAACAGTGGTAGAGTTCTTCCTCTATCCTTTAGCATCTAAGTAATCTTCCCCAGAAGATTCTTGGAAGGAAATATCAGTGTGTAGAACTTGAGCACAATTAAAACCATAGGAGACTTGGGAGAGAGCACACAGGAGAGGGCAGAAGGATAATCTTAATCTTCAGGCTGAATGTGGAGGCTGACACTGGTCTCAATTCCACAATAAAAAGATCATGACCTTTTGTGAGATGAGCACTGGCTGTTGTATGTAAACGATGCATCACAGGAATCTACCCCCTGAAACCAAGAGCACACTGTATACACTGTATATTAGCTAACTTGACAATTAAAAAAAAAAAAAGTCAGATGCTTAATCGACTGAGCCACCCAGGTGCACCCGTTGAGCCTGCTTAAGATTCTCTCCCTCCCTCCTCTAAATTTTTTTAATTTTTAAATTTAAACAAAAGATGGGGCACCTGGGTGGCTCAGTCGGTTGAGCGTCCAGCTTCGGCTCAGGTCATGATCTCAAAGTCCATGAGTTCGAGTCCCAGGTCGAGCTCTGTGCTGACAGCTCAGAGCCTGGAGCCTGCTTCGGATTCTGTGTCTCCCTCTCTCTCTGCCCCTCCCCCACTCATGCGGTCTCAGAAACAAATAAACATTAAGAAAAATTAAAAAAAAAAAATTTAAACAAAAGATCCTAGGAGACTTAATGGGATTTAATGTGCACCTGCTCTATTCCTTAAGAAATATATATTTTTAAAGTGTGTATAGGTAGAAAATATTGAATTTTTATTTCAGGATAGTCAACATGGTGTTATTTTGGGCCTGATAAGGCTAGGAACCACTTGCGTAAAGGAAGAGGCCTGGACTTTGACTCAAATTTATCTGGGCCCAAAGACATCGCTTTAGACTGAATGACTTGAATAATTTACTTTCGCTCTGAGCTCTAGTTGCTTCATCTACAGGTGGTAGCCCTTTCTAGGGCTTTGGGTAGAAACCCACCATTTCAGATAGGATAGCATGGGCTAAGTGGTAAGGATTGGTATTCAACAATTCCCTTCTTGGGGGGCCTGGGGGCCTCAGTTCGTTGAGCATCCAGCTCTTGGTCTCAGCTCAGGTTATGATCTCACAGATCGGGAGGTCAAGCCCTGCACTTGCAGATAGTGCAGAGCCTGCTTTGAATTTTTGCTCTCTCCTTGTCTCCACACCCCTGCCTCAAAAAAATCACCTTTTTAAAGAATTCCTTTCTTCTTAGTTCTTAAGATAGGTTTCCCTTTCCCCACTCACCTTTACATAAAGGCAGGAAGATTAAGATAGGAAGGAGAAAGTATAAAGAATATAGAAGAAAAGGAGTAAAAGGGATCATGACCATCACCTAATACCTAATCACACCCAGTACATGCTGCTAGTATCAAATGTGAAAAGCTTCAAGAGGTTAAATTAAGATTCTGGCCCTGGAACATGAAGGACCTAGTGTTAATGCCAAGCACAGAAACCACTATTATATTAATGCACTATGTAGATATGTGAGTGGTTTTAAGAACGGACATAGAATTATCATTTCCTCAAATTTGTTACTGTTATATCCTGTTAAGGCCACGTAAAATTAACACTGCAATTTAAGAACCTGTGACTTTTACAGATGGAGAGGATCTACAGGATCATCCTGGATTTTAGCCATTAAAACAACAACAAAAAAAAGTTGAGGGGTGACTGGCTGGTTCAGTCAGAGCATGCAACTCTTGATCTCAGGGGTCAGCAGTTCAAGCCCCATGTTGGGGGTAGAGTTTACTTAATAGTAAATAAACAAAAGAAACAAAGAAAAAAGAAAGTTAAAACTATTCTCCTACATAGGCTTTATCTCCAGGGGTTTTTTTGTTTGGTTTTGTTTGGTTTTTAAAGAATAGAAAACACCACTTTCTAAATGCTTGAGTTCTTGAGCCTCTTAACCAGTACTTACAGATTGGTCATACGTTTCTACTTTTAAGTAGGCTCCACACCCAGCATGGAGCCCAACAAGGGCTTACAGACTTGAGCAGAGATCAAGAGTCAGATGCTTAACCGACTGAGCCACCCAGGCGCCCTGATGGTCATAGATTTCTAAAAACAAATATTCTATCACAGACAAGGTCAAAGGTCCCTTCTTGCTTTTCACTTATCTATAGTAGCCACAAAACCTCCCTGCTGTTACTCATGCCCAAGCTTCAACTTCCTAGTCTGCATTTTAAGCACCAAACCTCAGAATACTCAGCATACCCATAACAGCAGGGCTGGGGTTTCTAAGATGAGTAAGGAAAGCCAACTTTTAGATCCCAACCCAGAAAAGCAGTGACAGTCATCCACCCTCAGTCAGCCAACCTCTGTTGTCTATTTCAGCAAGTATTTAGCCCAAAGGTATCTGCTAGTCACTTCAATCTTAAGTAGTTTCAAGGAACATCTTTTGTCACCTCAGGTAATGGGCATTTCTAAGGAGACACAGGGAAGCAAAGAAAGCACAGGAAACCTTTTCAGAAGGCACAGACTTCTTAGAAGTTATTTTAAATTGGCTTATCACCATTAAAGACACAGTATCAGCTCTCCCAGCATGAGGGACACCCTCTGGGACACTGTAAAAACCCCAGTGACTGTCATTGACAGGCCTCAGAATCTCCCGAGGTCTACGCCCTTGCTTCTGCTACTACCAGCTGTACAGAACAGATATATAGTGTTTAAAAGAAAAGTGAAAGGAGAAGTTTATAGTCACAGATATGCACGTATTTTCACACATACAGACTTGTAAATTCAGAGAGTATTTTTCTAGAAGGATGGCCAAGAAAGTGGCCACAACAGATGCTTCTGGCGAAGACAAGGGAACTGTGGTTCTGGGTGACCCACTTTTTTCTTCTAGTTTTTATTTTGTGATATATTATTATTTTTCAATTAAAACCTGGTTTCATAGAACATCATTTACTCTGTAGCTCCACTATGGACTTCTGCTACACAGAGAATAATTTCTGCTAGTAGATTCAGTAAATGAATGAAACAAAATTAAGAGACACCACTTTCCTTAACTTATGGATACCCTTAACTGAGAGCCAACAAGTGGACGGGAAGAGGAGGACCTGAGAGGTAGGATGGAACTACTAACACCAGGAGGAAGAAACTAGACACATTGAATTAAGAATCGATTGCATGAATTAGTTACAACTATCCTGCTTATATCCAGTTTTGAGGCAACAAAAGAACTTGTGTGGCATAACCATCCCCGATGTCCAAGCAATATATTTGATGTCAGAAAAGCAGAAAAACATACCCTAACTTCTAAAATTTTATTTCAAGTTTATATTACTGCACCTTACTGAATCATACATGGAATTGTTTTCCAAAACAGTTCAAAACACTTCATTTTTAATTTATCTGATTGACAGGGAGCACTGTCAGCATTTTGGTCTTATACTTTCTATCCAGAACTTAATAAGAAGGAAATGATCTCTAAATGATCTTTTTTTATAAGAACTACCAGTAAACCAAAAAAATTGTGAGAAGTTATTTTTTTAATGTTTATTTTTGAGAGAGACACAGAGTGCAAGCAGGGGAGGGGCAGAGAGAGAGAGGGACACACAGAATCTGAATGAAGCAGGCTCCAGGCTCTGAGCTGTCAGCACAGAGCCCAATACGGGGCTCAAACCCCACCCCCATGAGATCTTGACCTGAGCCAAAGTCAGATGCTTAACTGGCTGAGCCACCCAGGCACCCCTCTCAGTGATCATTTAAATACACTAGGGTCTTTACAATTTCAAGGATTTCTTTAGTCCATCCACTTGCAAAGCAGAGAGAACTTTCGCTGTTTTGTTTAGCATTTTAGAAATTAAAAAAAAAACTCCTCTGGTTTGAAGTCTTATTCAGTTTCATTACTACAACTTTCCTCTGTAGCTATAGCTTTGCATTTGTGGAATCAAAATTACATGCTAGGTATATATGCTGAGCGGTAAACGTACACATGGCTCAATACTTCAGGGCTCTGCCATAGCTTTCCCAGCCATATCCCAACTCACCTCTCTTTGATCTCTGCCTACCATATTCCCATCAGCATATCTTGTACTACTGGTAACATTCTTCATTTTCCACCTTGTATTATCAACATATGATACTTATCTCTTCATTTGCCTTGTTACCACCACACCTATATATTGTAAGCTCCAGGAGACAGGCACTTAGTAACCTCTGTATTTTAATGCTTTGTGGATTCAATTAAAAATAAATGTTACCTTTATGTACAAACTCTGGAGAAACATTCAGGCTGAAAAATACTTTGGATCTCATTTAACCCAGTGGTTTCCAAACATCTATCAATAATAGATGACAGGCCAGGGATATAAGGGAAAGGTAAAATTCACAATATTCAGGCCCTAGCCCAAATCTACAGAAGTGGGGCCCAGAATCTCTGGTTGTTTTAAAGGTCTCCAGGTGATTCTGAGGTGCACCAGGCTTGGGAATCACTGGTCTCGTCTACCAAACACATATTACATATGGAGAAACTGAAGCCCAAGGAGATCGAAGACTTGCCCAAAGTTGAATAGCAAAGTAAACAGAAGAGCAAGAACATCAGCAGAGGACAATGATGAAATGGAAACCACCTGGCAGAGTTCAGAATGAAATAAAAGATAAGCATTAACTAGATCATCATCCTAGACCATCTTTCTATCACTGAATGTAGCAACTGAATAGCTTTTTTAAAACTATGGGCTTTTTTTTTAAATAAATTTTTTAAGTATGTACCTCAGAATATTGGCCTAAGGAGTACTAGGCAGGAAAAAAAAAGGGGGGGGGTAAGTTCCACAGTCAAGTAAACATAGGGAATGAGAAACACCAAGCTTTTTAAATGTTTAGTGGACTTCTTAGAGCCTTTAATATGTAATTATGAGCATACAAAACACATCTCCTCCAAAGTTATCTGACAACTGAAGACCCTTTCTATAATAGTATTTCAAGAGATTAGTATTCCTTGGAACACATTTCAAGGAAATTCTAGCTTAACCAGAAACTAAGTTTCTAATCTTCGAATTGAACTGGAGGAAGGGGCTAAATATTTTTCACCTTTATGTTCCCAACATCAAATACAATACTGGACTCATAGTGAGCACTCAGATAAATGGACTCCTTCAGCAAAAATTGGTTAAAAGTAATCAGGCACAGGTTTATTTGGTGGGTAAACAAGTTAAAAAGTTGGATTACAATAAGTCTCACCCAACTCCAGAATTATAAAACATTTAATACCTGGCATTGACCTAGATGTTTACATAAATTATTTCATTTATACTTAAGTCTTTTATGGTAGCTCCTAGCAACACTATTTTACAGGTGAACAGAAACCGAGCAGCCACTAACTTGCCCAAAGTCTCAAAGAAGTGGCACTCCCAAACACTGAGCTATATTGTCATTCAATGCTTCTAGACAGGAGCAAGGAGGGGGTGGGGGCAGAGTTTAAGGATAGGCACAGAGGAGTTAAGCAGGACAACCTCACAGAGGGTTATCCAGAAAAAAGTATATACATGCTTATGCTAGCAAAGCTTAAGAAAAAGGTCCCTTTTTCTTAAAATGCAAGAAATATGAATGGTTAAAAAAAACACTTTATAAAAGCTCAGAATAGGCCAACAAATGCCCAGTCTGGCTGGTGTTGGTCACTGACTCAAGAAGTATCCACCTAAGGGGTGCCCAAGCGGCTCAGTCGGTTAAGTGACCAACTCATGGTTTCAGCTCAGGTCATGATCTCACTGTTCAGGAGTTCGAGCCCCATGTTGGGCTCTGCATCTGGCAGCATGAAGCTTGCTTGGGAGCTTAAGTCAGACTCTTAACCCACTGAGCCACCCAGGAGCCTCTATATTTAAAAATTCTTAAATGGGATTTAAAAAATATTGGCACCCGGGTGGCTCAGTCGGTTGAGCGTCCGGCTTCGGCTCGGGTCATGACCTCACGGCTCTGTGAGTTCGAGCACCACGTCGAGCTCTGTGCCGACGACTCAGAGCCTGGAGTCTGCTTCAGATTCTGTGTCTCCCTCTCTATCTGCCCCTAACTCACTTGTATTCTCTCTCTCAAAAATAAATAAACATTAAAAAAATGCTTTTTTAAATATTGGCAAGTGTTGATAATTGTTGAAGCTGGACACCTGGGAGGTATTATACTATTTTCTTCCACATGTATTTAAATATTCCATAATAAAAAGTTAAAAATGAAAAAAATTACTGCATACTGCTAGTCCCTGCCTAGAGCAGTTCTCAAATTTATGGCAAAGACAGGCAGTAAATCAAGTTATTCAGTTTGTAAGATTTATGGAAGCTAAGAAAAGAGGCAAGGAACCTTGAGGTGGGCATGGGGATGGGGGGGGGGGGGGGGGGAGAGGGAGCTCTGGGTATGGACTTCTAAGTAAAAGTGCTTTAATTAATTAAACAAGGAAGCTTTTAGACTGAGGTTGTTCTAATACCTCGGCAGCCTATGTAAGCAAACCAAAATCTACACCTGCAAATGCCTCAAGAATACAAAACCTAGAGACAACCAATCACGAACCACCAACCAGGCTTTCCTAAACAATGCAAAAGAATTGTGCTTTGCTTCCACATCTCTTCTGTAAAAACCCTGCCCCTTGGGGCGCCTGGGTGGCTCAGTCGGTTAAGTGTCCGACTTCGGCTCAGGTCATGATCTCACAGTTCGTAAGTTCGAGCCCCGCGTCGGGCTCTGGGCTGATGGCTCAGAGCCTGGAGCCTGCTTCCGATTCTGTGTCTCCCTCTCTCTCTGCCCCTCCCCCGTTCATGCTCTGTCTCTCTCTGTCCCAAAAATAAATAAAAAACATTAAAAAAAAATTAAAAAAAAAAAAAAACAAACCCTGCCCCTCACTCCCTACACTCCTAGGAGTGTAGAACACTCCTAATCACTTCTGTTTTGGCACTGCTCAATTCCAGTCGATTTTGCTCAAGTAAACTCTTAGGATTTTTAATATGCTTCAATTCATCTATTAACACAGTTAATAGAGAAAGACAAGGGGAAAGATTCCCAGGGAAAGGGAAGAACAATGCATAAAAGTCATAGGGAACTGAAAATATTCTCACATTTTGGACAGGCCATGGAAGAGATCTACCATTCCCTTAATTAAGGAAGTCTTCAAAATACCTATCATGCCCACAATGCTCTCCACTGGGACTCCTTAACCACTGTTCACCTGCCTTTGTACACATGCCCTACAGGCTGGACCAGAGAGAGCCCCTGATCCACAGGTTCATGGGACCTGTCCCACCTGTTCTGTACCCAGACTTGCCAACACAGAGACTCACTCTCAGGGAAGTCAATTTTGAGACAGAATGGGGCACAGAAAGTAGACAGGTAACAAAACAAGACAGAGATGAGGCAATAAGAACCTTAAAGGCACAGAAATCAAAAGGCTGAAAGGCATTAACCAGTCAAGACAAGAAAGCGGGGGTGGAGGGAGGAAGAGATTGATTGATTGAAATGGAAGGTCAAGGACAGACTTGTTCTTGGTTCTCCAAGTCTAAAGCTACTGCTTTCACCTGGACAGCATGAATGATTGTACAGTTGTCCATGGAACCTGAATGTCCAGCTGCAGAGGCTATCCTGAGCTTCTTTACCTCCCTATACATCCTCATATAAACAAACCCACACATGCAAGTTGCCTAAGATAATCCAAGTGTCTCCATCTCCTGCTATCTGCAAGAGCCTTTCATGTCTACTCAGGATGGTTGGAGTGGTGGGAAGAAGTGAGGGAAGGCAAACGGACCAGCCGTTAGCCTCTGAAGTGGCAGGGGAGGAGTGTGATTGGCCATTGCCCAGGGATTCAGACTTTAGGATTATCCACATGACACCCTCAGGGGATTTCCAGCACAGAAATCAACAGTTTTATTCATTTCTCACCCTCCTGACAGCAATGAGGTCTATAAGGCAGCTGATTAGATTCTCCCACTTCTCAAAGTCTTTTGAGTTTTTTGTAAAAATAAATAAATGAAGCTGATGTTCATGAGGGATAGTAAGCATATATATTGATTGTAATATATTTAGAACTTATCAGACGGTACTATGCAATTCCAGAAAATACCATCATATTCAACTTACAAAATATGTATAAGGAAAACATAGCAAATGAATGGTAAATTGGGTTTCTACTTTATAAAACACAAGTCAAAGATCATTCCTCTGCTGAAAAACATTTGAGTTCTTTTCACTGCTCACATAACAAAATCCATACAGCTTCAAGGATGTTTGTAGTCTCATCATCTACATCTTCAGCTCCTACCGTATCTACCATTTACTTATCAGACTTTCATGGAGCAGCTAAACTATCTAGCTACCCTAGGGACAATATTTAAAAAAAAAAAAAAAAAAAAAAAAGTCCCAGCCCCTCCTCCCACCTCCCCACCACTGCTGCCCTGGAAGACAGGAGTAACTAAATTCAATTCAGTGTGTCAACGTGATGTTAAAATCATGCAATAGTGGGTATTATACCTAATCTAGACTGACAAATTCACAAGGAAGGCTTCTTGGAGGAGGTCACAGTTGAGATCGGAGAGGTGAATGGGAGTGATCAGAAATGAGAACAGCACAAGAAAAAGCACAGAGAAATGAACAGTTAAGTATTCTGGAATATAGAGGGGATGGTTAGAAGAGATTGGAGCAGGAAGCACAGCACAAGACTTAAGAGGGAGGCCGGAATGGAGACATTGTTTAGCTGGTGGGGTATTTGTGTTCTCCCTCCAAAATTCAAATGGTGACTCCCCAAAGGGGATGGCATTAGCAGTAGGGCCTTTGGAAGTTACTTAAGCCTTGAGGGTAGACCTTATGATTAGGATTAGTGCCTTATCCGAAGTTCCAGAGAGACTACCAGCTCCTCCCACCATGGGAGGACACAGTAAGGAGGTGCCAGCAATGAACTAAAAAAGGGACCCTCACCATAAGGTGCTCATGCACCAGCTTTTAGAACTGTGAGCAAGAGATTTACGTTGTTTAAAAGCTACACGGTGATATGGTTATAGCAGCCAGCGAGGAATAAGGCAGGAAGTAACTGGGAGCGCTGAAGGTTTCTAATAGGTATGATCAGACCATCAAAATATTAAAATAGAAGATGGGCAGGATCAGGAAAATCATTTTCAGGGTGCCTCTTTAGCCTCAGCATTGTAATAATCTAGCAGTAACAAATGTCAATACCCTCCAACCAAAGACCACCAGCATTTTTCACCTCTAGTTTATTGTTCTTGGCATCAAGGGACACAGCATGCCTTGAGGCACCATGGAGGGGTCTGAGTAAGAAGATGCTAGAAAGGATCTGGACTCCTGTTAGATGATTTGCGAGCAGCTCCAAGGAAACAGGAGTCTGCTCTAGATAGGGTGCCACCAAGAAGTAGGGCAATTCTAGGACTATTTTAGTAAACCTATCACTAAGGTGGGAGAAGTTATCAAAGCTAAAGCTAGGATTATTAAAGGAGCAGCAATCATTTAGATCAGTCACCTGGTCGGGGGGGGGGGGGGGGGGGCAGTAGGATACCTGGTGATTTTTGTGGTTTGAAAAATGTTCATGTTTTGTTTTCTGTCCAGGTATGATGACAGAGTAGTCTTATGATTAGAGAGCAGTCTTTTAAGTAGTGTTTGTTTTTGTTTTTTAAGTAATCTCTACATGCAACGTAGGGCTTGAACTTACAACCCCCGAGATCAAGTCACATGCTCTACCAACTAAGCCAATCAGGCAGGTGCCCCCAGAGTGGTCTTATTTTTTACTTGACCCATAAGTCACAGAATGGTCTTATCCAATTTTGATGTTCTAGGAAATCATTTATGCCCGACAGGAGAACACCAAGGCCTACCTGTGAGAGTCAGGCCAGCTCCCAGACAGCAGGGACTGCTTTTCTCACTCTTACACTCCTATTTAGATCTGTTGGACTGGCTTCAGAGTCCTCATAGCTCAATGGTAAAATTCACACTGAATTCCTAGTTCCTTCATTTTGTGTTGTGGTTCCTAGGAGGGACTGTAAGTCAGTCAGTGAACCCCATTTTGCTTTCGTCTTCCTGGATTTCCCATTCATGAAACAGAAAGACATGGTTCCATGTTGGGATGAGCACTGGGTGTTGTATAGAAACCAGTTTGACAATAAATTTCATATTAAAATAAATAAAAAAGACATGGTTCCACTTGCCAGTTATCTGCATTGCTGGGAAATTATAAAGTCTGCAGTGCAGTTCATGTTCTCCAGATGTGCCACATAAATACAGAATATTGACTTTCACAAGAGCTCAGTGCTGATGCCAGCAAGTTGAAAAAAAGCAGTTTCTGGGAAGCTTCACAAGGCAGCTTCACTAACTCAGCTAGGAAGCAATTCTGCTTGTAAACAAAGTCTCCAACTTCATAATTTCTGGAATTTTTAGAGATGCAAGAATTAGATAAAAATAAATCTTAGCTTCCCAGTTTCCATACTTTGCCCTCTTACTCCCCTCCACCTTCAAGATATGAGGGATGCTCCTCACTCCTACCTCCATCAAAAGCTAGTCTTTCTTGGGGTGCTGGGTGGCTCAGTCAGTTAAGTGTCCAACTTCGGCCCAGGTCAGGATCTCACGGTTCGTCGGTTTGAGCCCCTCATCAGGCTCTCTGCTGACAGTTCAGAGCCTGGAGCCTGCTTCAGATTCTGAGTCTCCCACTCTCTGCCCCTCCTCCACTTGTATTCATTCTCTCTCTCTCTCTCTCTCTCTCTCTCTCTCTCTCTCTGTCACACACACACACAAATCAATAAACTAGTCTTTCTTCACACTGCAATATGAAAAAATTAACATCTATAGAAGATATCAGTATTATAACTGGTACTAAAGCTTCATACTAAAGCTACAGGATTTTAAGTACTGTGAGGATTCATTATTCAATGAATATTTGAGCTCTGTTTTGGATACAACTATAGGCCCTTTGGGGCTAGGTCTGTAAATAGACAAAATCCTTGCCTTTGTGGAGCTTATATTCTACATAGGAGAGGAAAAAGACAAGTAAGTTCAATATACATAGGATATTAGTATCAGGGAAAATTAAGTGAGGAAAGGAACAGGGATGCTGTCATTTTAAATGGGATGATCAGTACCAGGCTCACTGATAAGGTGACATTTGACCAGACTAAGAGGAACGACATTCTGCAAAAAGAGGTTCTGGTAAAGACAACAGCCCTAAGGCTCCAGAGTTCAAGGAACAGCTAGGAAGCCAGATTGGCTGGAGCAGAAGGAACAATGATATTAGAGAGGTATCAGGGCCCGTAGCCCATAAGGTTTCGACTTTTGCTGAAAGTGAGATGGGGAGCTATCAGAGTTTTGAACAGATAGAAGTGATACAGAATGTGCCTCACGGGAGGCAACTTTTGAGATTTACTATAGAAGAGAAATGGGGTAACGGATGAGATGGGACAGGTGAAAGGTAAGGTTTGCTTTGTTGAGAGGAATAACAGAATTGCAGGTTTATAAAAAAAATAGCTTGAAATTAAAATCACAATTCTTGAAACTAAAATCTGATCTTCCCAAGAATACTGCTTTACTGGCTTTACATAATTGAGAAGTTAGATTTGCTTGACCCATTCATTCAATGATTTAGTAACATATATATGTACAAATATAACCAAATCAAAGGAAATGATTTCTGAGATTTGTAAGGAAACTAAGGTTTCAGTTTCTGGAAATGTAAGGTATCTAACTACAAAACTGATTTCTCTAAATGCTTGTTCAGATTACCTTTCTCCAATCTTTCCACATAATAGAGAATTAAGAAAACAGGTCATGGAACAAACTATTGTCAAACAATCACAGTGGTCAAATATTCAAAATGCCCCTTCAACAAATTTTATGACTAAAGCTCAGGAGTTTAATGATCAACTCCTTTATATAACCTGAATATTTTAAAAGATGGTATTAAACCTTTTGTAAAAGTATCCCTGCATTTACAGAAGTGAACTGCTCTTTTAGGCAAGATTTACTTTTCTCTTTTTATTGAATTGCTCGTTTAGTTGTTTAGAAAAAAATATCAGCTGAAAGGGATTTCTGCATAATTGGCCATCTGTTTCAAGGTAATGATCACAGACTGCAGCCTACAAGTGATTCATAGCTTAGATTCATAATTTCCTTAGCTTCCTCCTTCAGAGACCTTGAAATAGGTGAAATCCAAATTAGTTTCACAACAGCATTTTTTTTTTAATTTTTTTTTTTTTAACATTTATTTATTTTTGAGACAGAGACAGAGCATGAACGGGGGAGGGGCAGAGAGAGAGGGAGACACAGAATCCGAAACAGGCTCCAGGCTCTGAGCTGTCAGCACAGAGCCTGACTCGGGGCTCAAACTCACGGACCGCGAGATCATGACCTGAGCTGAAGTCGGCCGCTTAACCGACTGAGCCACCCAGGCGCCCCCAGCACTTTTTTTTTGAGACAATATTTTTGTGGGTAAGTCTGAGGCTTTAAAATAAGTTCTTCTGGGTTTGTATTTGGAATTTGAATGCAGTTACCAAGATCCTCATAGCTGCCATGTAATGGTCTTGGAACCAGGAAACCTGCATTCAAATCCTGGTTCTGCCCAATACCAGCTCAGTGACTCTGGGCAAGCTACTTAACCTCTCAAAGCCTCATTTAACTTAACTATGAAAAGAACCCTTACGCCATTGCTATGGTGAGCATGGAATGACCACACTGTAGACTTGCATGCCTAGCACAGCCATGGGCATGTTATGAACTCCCAGTAAATCTGCCACACCTGAAATCAGGTCAGGCCAAGTCCTTCCTTTTCCCCCTCCTTAAAGAAGGTTCAACTTTTTATACAGTGCTATTTATAACCTTATAGCCACCTCTCTAGGAAAAAGGCAGGACTTCAGAGTTAACAATCGTTGGAAAAAAGGGGGAAATTTTTTGTTTTATGCCTCCTGACCACTCAAAAGTTTATACTATGATTTCCCCCTTGAGGGCAGGGGGAAAGGAGATGGGAAATGGGGAGCTCACCATAGTGCATTTTAATAAATTACTTGTTTCAAAATTAACTATGGAGATATTTAGGATATACTATACTATGATGACCAGTATTTTATCCTGGATATACTTAACTATTCTTAATCCAAATGGAAAACTCACATTAATGTTGGCTGTATACATAAAGTAACATATTTGGAATTAGAAAAAATAAATCAACTTTGATATAGCAGGTTTAGATTATCTTGGAATTTTATCTAATTCAGTGCATTTGAAACTGAAAACACTGAAAATGACTGCCAAAC
Organism: Panthera onca; assembly: GCF_046562875.1. Lineage (NCBI taxonomy): Eukaryota > Metazoa > Chordata > Mammalia > Carnivora > Felidae > Panthera > Panthera onca. The sequence continues at coordinate 156,249,297 of NC_138346.1, forward strand.
TGTCAGACACCCTGGAAAACTTGGGAAGCAATACAGCAATAGAGGTTCGTGGAATTTGGAGTCAGGAGACACACACATACACCTGGGTGTAAACCCAGGCTCCGCTACTTCGTGTAATTTTGAAAAGTTTGAGAACCTAAACGCCTGTTTCTTCTCTGAAGCAGTGATGATAGTAATATTTTTCAGGAATTAAGTGGATTAAATAAAGTCATGCATCTTGAGCTCTCAATATTGATAAGGAAGACTATTAATGCAAAGCAACTAAATCTAGAGTTCCTGGATACAGGAGAGACATTTAAAGTTGTCAGTTAAACATGCTAACAAGCTTACTTAGCTTAGAAACCAGAAGATCCAAGTTTAAGTAACATCCCAGATTTTTTTTCTTGTTAGTTATGTGACCTTGCAAAGACCCAATCACTTTGTACTTAGCTCCTCACCTGTTAGGTATTAGTAATATTAGTTACAATTTGTTAAGCATAGACCATGTACCATGCAGTCTGATAAGTTTATTATATAGGAACTCCATCTTTTTAAGGTTATTTTTGAGAGAGAGAACGTGTGCATGAATAGGGAGAGGCAAAGAGAGAGGGAGACGGGAGACGGAGAATCCCAAGCAGGCTCCGTGATGCCAGTGCAGAGCCCAACACGGAACTCCATCTCATGACCCCAGATCATTACCTGAGCCAAAATCAAGAGTCCAGCGCTTAACCAGTTGAGCCACTCAGATGACCCCAAACCCCAGTCTTTACAACACTTCAAGGTAGATGTTATCTGATTTTTAAGATTTTACTTTTAAATTATCTCCACACCCAGTGTGGGATTTGAACTCCTAATCCAGAGATCAAGAGTCACCTGCTCAACCAACTGAGCCAGCCAGACATTCCTGTTCTCATCTGTTTTATAGATGGCTGAAAGGGAGGGAAATTAAACTTGTTCGAAGCCACACTGCCAGTAACTAGTAGAACCGGGACTCACATCCAGGCTTATGGGTCTCCAAATCCTGTCCTTGGCTACCCAATGAACTACCTGTGCCACCTGCCTCTCCTAAAGGACTTTGTTCTTGTGAAAGAGCTTTTTGAAATTGAAATATCCTTAAAATATTGTTACTATTCTAAATCAATATAAATAATTCACAAAATGGATTTGTGATTTGCCCCTCGGCTCCTGGGAAACCTGAAAGAACAAAAGGTTACACTTCAAGCGCCCTTTCATCTCCCCTTGGAAGTTTGCCGTGACCTCAATTTTACTTGAGCAGGTCTGATAAACAACATTAAACAACAGAAATCCAAATGCACCTCTGTGCCATTCAAAGGCAACTCTCTATCCTCCCTGGGGTCCAGGGCAACATCTCGTGCTCTTCCTCGAAATGCGGACAAAATATTTTTTTGCTCTGACTTACATTTGCACTTCGCGGGAGGAAGCATAAAGTAGCCCCATAAACAGCCACATAAACTAGTGCTTTCTGAATCACGCCCACGGCCAACTCCAGTTCCAGGCACGCAGGCAGCCATTCTAATTAAAGCAAATTGCAGCCCCTTTTCAAAAATATGGTGCAAAATTTTGAGCTGATTTTCCCTCTGAAAGTTGTGTTAACTAGTCCCAAGTAGTTAGCTATAATACTCTCTAGTTATCCACCCTTGGTTTAACAAATTCCTTGGGGACGCCACCAAAGGGATTCTGGTGTTTGGTGCTGACACCTGTGGGGCTAAGGGGACCTCGGTTTGCTATCACCTGGAAGGTACTTATCTCTCCACTCCTCAATCTGGGAGATCCTCAGCGTGACCCTCTCCCGACTGCATAGGAAGGAGAGTAAAGTCCAGATGCAGTCGAGGGTGTCAACTTGTCCAGCCGGAACTCCACTCTGGGGAGGCGCTCACGCCCCGAACGGCTAACTCTGGGACAAGTAAAGCATATTCACTTACATGAGGAAGAAAGGTCGCCCCCGGTTTCCCAAAAGCCAGGGGCCTGGGGAATGTGACCTTCTCGGGGCTGGGACTTACCTGTCCCCTCCCGCGAGGCCCTCTCAGTGCCCCACCAGCGCTGCAGGTGGACTCCATTCTGGGCTCAACACCCCGGCGCCCCGCCAGCCGGAGCCAATTTAAGCCGGTGCGGCACGTGGGAGACGCTGGGGGCGCGCGGGAGCGCGCGCGCGCGCCAAGCTGAGCCGGAGCACCTGGTCCTTACCTCCGACGCCGAAATCTCGAACACTGCCGCAATCTTGGCGTAGAGCTCCTGGATGCTGGAGAAATTGTCCACTCGGCCCGTGGCGCTGCCGTGCGCCAGCTGCGTATGGAAAACCAGCTTGTGTGTCGGAACCGGGGGGTCCGGGAGGCTGCCGCCGCTCGCGCCCGCCTGCTCGCCCTTCACCAGCCGGGCGGTCTCCTTGGACTTGGTTTTCATCTTTCTCCGCAGCCCCAGGGGCATCTTGCCTAGCCAAGGGTGGGAGCCCACCTGCACTGCCAACCGCCGCCTCCCCGGCCGGATGCCGCGGACTTTGAGCTCAGGCCACGGGGCTCCGCGCAGGTAAAAGTCGCCGCTGGGCCAATGGCAGAGGTGCTTCCGCCTGGCCGCGCCGGGTCAGCGGCCCCCTCCTTCCTCGCGAGGAGAGGCACCTGGGCGGCAGCGGCCACCTGCCCTCCCAACGCGGGGATCTGGAGACAGGAAAAGTTGGGCCCGTTCCCGATTCTCATCTACCGGCTTCTCTCCCCGCCTTTTAAAAAATGCCAAGATTTCCGTAAAAGCCTTGGGATGCTGAAGCTACAGAACACATCTTAGAATGCAAACACGCTGGCCTTTCTGGTAGGACCTCACACAGGATTGGGCCATTGGGGATAGGGAATTAGGTAGAAGTCAGCTTTCATCGGCCTTCTCTGAGCCTCACACCCTGCAGGGCCGAGTTGGAAGGGAAAGTTTTGAGATTGGTGCCGCATTAAATTCATAGTCAAAGGCTCTCAGCCGGGCCTCGGCGCCTCTCAGTAACCCTTTTTATCCACCCCCACCCCCACCCCCTCCGGCAGTTTTCTCTCCCAAAGGTTCAGCGCTCTTCCCAAGTCATGTGCTCCACTCCCGCTTCTGGTTCTGTGCAGAGCACCCTGCCTCTTACTCTGCAGAGAAAAACTGGAGCCATTCTGTGCAGTGTGTGAGCCACCTCAATTCCCCACCCCTCTGTGTAACTTCACGCACCTCTGGTCTCCAAACTCCGAAGAAATCTCTTTTTATTTGACCCTTGCACTTCTCTCTTCTAACATCTCTTTTTTTTTTTTTTTTTTTTTTTTTTTGTCAACTCTAGTATAATTAAGGTTCACTGTTGTTAGTTTCTGGTGTACAATATAGTAATTCAAGGATTCTTAAGATCTCTATTGTTAAGCTACCTGTTGGCTCTTGTCCTTTCCCTCCCCATCTGGTGCCACTCACTGGTGGTCAGAAGCCCAAATCTTTTACACTGTTTTCAAGTCCCACCTTTGCACTTCCCTCTAGCTACATCTTCACAACAAAGCAAAAACAATCTTGACTTCTAGGCTGCTCTTCCTCACTTCCCCCTTTGCTCTTAGACTTGTTGTGATCAGACTTTGGCCCCACACTCCACTGAAATTGCTTGTACTATGATCAGCTTCTTAATCATCAGATATGATTAACTCTTTTCAGTCTTTATCTTACTAAGACCTTTTAGAGCATCTGACAGCCTCAACCATTCCAGTCTTAAAACATGCTTCTGTTTTAACTTACCTCTATCCCTTTTTCTAACTGTTACTTTCCAGGAACTGTTTTCTTAAAGGCTATTATTTTTCCTTAGCCACCTTCTCTTACTCTGCATGCTCTCCCTAATGACCACACCTATTCCCTTGGTTTCACTAGATGTTATTGACTTCCAAATTTATATCTGCAGCTCATACTACCGCAAGGGGAGAGTACTGCAGAAAACTCAAAGTGAGATTGTACAAACTAATCCTTTTCACTCAAAGCATCTTTTTTTTGAACTCTTGATTTCAGAAAATAGGATAATGTACTTAGTAACCCAAACCAGACATCTTTGAGTCATTACACCAACCTTTTTCTGGTTCCCTCCCTCCTCACATCAATTCAGTCCTGAAAAATCCATGTTTCCCAAATTAAGGTTAGCAGAGCAGATGTCCTAGAATAGGGAGGGTATCTATTCTTTAGGATAATTTTAATATTTTTGTTTTCATGTTCTATGACTTAAAATTAGTGTAAACATATTCCAGTTCATGTGGACTTTAAAACTTAATATAAAAATATTCCAGTTCATACTCTCTGAAAATGGAATACTACTTCAGGATCCCAGGGCTTGAATTTGCCTTTGTGTTTATGATTGCTATTGCACCAAATACTATTACATTGTATGGTGCTGAGAAAAGAGTAGAGAAAACCTATTGTGTAAATGACGCATTCCCATCAAGCGAAAGCTAGTTAGCTTCACAATATATTGTGTGAATAAAAAGCTCACTAAAGTTTGATTAAAGTAGGAAGAGACAAAGGGGAACCCTCTTACACTGTTGGTGAGAGTGCCAACTGGTGCAGCCACTCTGGAAAACAGTATAGAGTTTTCTCAAAAAGTTAAAAATAGAACTACCCTATGACCCAGCAATTGCACTACTAGGTATTTATCCAAAAATACTGATTGGAAGGGGCAGTGTTTGTAGCATTGTCAACAATAGTCAAATTATGGAAAGAGCTCATATGCCCATCAACTGATGAATGGACAGAGAACATGTAGTGTGTTGGAATGTTACTCAGCTGTCAAAAAGAATGAAATCTTGACTTTGCAATGATGTGGATAGAGCTAGAGTGTATTATGCTAAGCAAAATAAGTCAGCAAGAAAAAGACAAATACCATATGATTTCACTCATGTGGAATTTAAGAAACAAAATAGATGAACATAGGGGAAGAGGGGGAAAAAAGGAAGCAAGCCTTTATAAAAAAACTCTTAACTATAGAGAACTGAGGGTTGCTGGAGGGGAGGTGGGTATTTAGAAGGGCACTTGTGATGAGCACTGACCATTATACGTAAGTGATGAATCACTAAACTCTACTCCCAAAACCAATATTATACTATATGTTAACTAGAACTTAAAATTTTGAAAAAAAAATCTGATATTTATGAATGTTTTAAACATAATCATTTTAAAATTGTACTTATCTATTCTATAATTTTTTTTTCAACGTTTATTTATTTTTGGGACAGAGAGAGACAGAGCATGAACGGGGGAGGGGCAGAGAGAGAGGGAGACACAGAATCGGAAACAGGCTCCAGGCTGAGCCATCAGCCCAGAGCCTGACGCGGGCTCCAACCCACAGACCGCGAGATCGTGACCCGGGCTGAAGTCGGACGCCCAACCGACTGCACCACCCAGGCGCCCCTATTCTATAATTTTTAAGACTTCAAACAATTCACCTACTTTGAATTAATGAGAACACAAATATATTCATAAATTATATTACTGATTTTTAGTTTTAAAAGAGAATAAAAGTAGGATGAGAATTGAGTCTTCCTAGGGTATATGGCAGGTACATTCTCAATATCTAAGAAGTGTGAGGGAACACAGGATGTGAAAATAAAAACTTCAAAGAATAAACTGTGTCAAATAAAATATCAAGCAGAGCAAAAGTATTGGCATAGGATGGGAAGGGTGGATTCTACAGCCCTTCAATTCCCTTTAATTTCCAAATCCTGTCCTTGTTTGCCTAGAAACTGAAAGTGTTCCTTGAGGCATACATTAACTTCAACTTCCTGTACAATCTCACTTAGGGAACCAGTTGTATCAGCCATAGTCACAGAAGGAAACAGATGGTACACTCAAATTAAGAATATTTGGTTATGGTTTAACAAAGGGACTGGGCAGGTGGTAGTCAAGATATACTCCTAACACAGAGTATTGTATGTACCCCAGGGCTATTTCTATCCCAAAGTCCAAAGTGGTAAGGAATTAAAAAGTTCTATAGGCAAAAACACCTTAAGAGGACCTGTTGACATTTGTTTGGAGGAAGCCTCTAGGCAGAGGCAATCTAGAAGAAAAGCAGCTGGGAAAATGGATAGCCTGACCCAATATTCTTAGACCTGAGCAAAAGGAGCCCCTGCTCCAGCCCCCTTCCAGCTGCACAAAACCCTACAAGGTATGGAGTCCACAGAGTCAAGGGGCAGTGGCCACCCAGAACCCATGCTGTCCCTTCTAGACCATGCCTTTAATAATACCCAGGATCCCAGATTTCCCTCCCAAGTGTCCCCAAGTCTCCTTCCGGAAACCTGTATAGGCTTTCCTAGGGTCCAGGCAGCCAGCACTGCCAGAGCACACAACCCTATCTCTGGGGATAGTCAAGGAGCAGCTCTTTGTCAAGAAAAGTTGGGGTTGGGCAAGTGGGTGTGGGAATATACAAAGCTGGGTAAGAATATAGTATATAATGGGGTAGGCTGCAGGCAGCCTTGTTTCTCCCCATGTCCCAATTCTCTAGTGTGGAACTCTGATGAACTGAGGAACTCTAAATTTGAACTTCACCTTTCAGATCATTATGAAAATCTATTAGTTAAAATAGGAGGATAGAACATATATTATTTGACAATCTGTTTTTAAAGCAAGTAGTTTTAGTTAGTTTTCAGTAATTAAAATATGGTATCTGGAGCCCCTGGGTGGCCCAGTTGGTTAAGCGTCAGACTCTTGATCTCAGGTCATGGTCTCAGGGTCCTGAGTTAAAGCCACTTAAAAGAAAAGAAAAGAAAAAAAAAGATATGGTATCTGGGCCTCCATTTGTACTCTGGCCTCAGACCCCACAAATGTGCCTACCCTGACCTCATTCTCCTTCCTGCGTCAAATCAACATTGAACTAAACCAGATGCCAGAGGAAAGAAAGTCTCTATTGATATGGCCCAGGCTACCGATACCACCAGGAAAAACTGAAAAAGATTAAGGTTGATCTAGAGAGGCTGGCATACCAGCCCACCTAATCCCTATTTTTCCTGAATTCCTAAAATACAATCTATTGTACTATAAGTAGTGCTTTACAAGAGAGTTTTGAATTTGCATATATGGTAAATTGTCTACCTAACCACACAGTGCCTTGATGGTAGAAACCATGTTCCACATTCCTCTTTAATATCCTCTCCAGATTCTCACATGGTATTATGTATATAATAGATATCAGTAAATATGATTGATAAAATTGATCTTTCTTAATACCTAAAATAAATGAATTCACTTCAATTAATCAAAAGTATAAAGTCTGCACTTTACATCTAGGCTTACAGTTCAACCCAGGTTATTGATCTACAGTATTTTCACTCAGTAGCATTTAGTGTTTCTAACAGCTTAAAAGTATCAACTATAAAATCAAATATGGGGGCGCCTGGGTGGCTCAGTCGGTTAAGCGTCCGACTTCAGCTCAGGTCACGATCTCGCGGTCTGTGGGTTCGAGCCCTGCGTCAGGCTCTGGGCTGATGGCTCAGAGCCTGGAGCCTGCTTCCAATTCTGTGTCTCCCTCTCTCTCTGCCCCTCCCCCGTTCATGCTCTGTCTCTCTCTGTCTCAAAAATAAATAAACGTTAAAAAAAATTAAAAAAAAAATCAAATATGAATGAGTCTTAAAAAATTATAATATTAAATTAATATAACCTTGTATGTCTGCCAAAAGCAATAATATCAACTGGTTTATAAGAAAACATGTAGTCATCAAGTGAATCATAATATAAATTTACTAATTTGTTTTTCCCAGCAAATATAGCCTCTAATTGCAACGTGTAATATCAGGCATTTTGAAGAAATAACTCCCCCCCACCAACCATTCTAGTTATGTATGTAAGCAAATACTTGAGAGAAAATAAACATAGGATTTGTTAAGCCATATGCAGTTTTCCCTGGAACTAAAGATAGCATGTTTTATAGTTGCATGGCAACAATGAACAGCTGAAGGTGACAAGCGGATAAGGAAATGACTCTCATTTACCTGAAATTCAAGTAAATTTTGTTAGGAGTAATTGGAAATAGAGAACTAGAAAGTGGGGAGAGGAAAAAGAAGTTAAGTGATATAGTGGGAAGAATAAAGTTAGTAATCAGTAAAGTGTTCACTGAGCACCTACTATGTGTCTGACTGCTCAGTATTTTTTTTTGAAGGTAAGTCGGTCATATATATTTTTCTTTTTTTTTTTTTAAGCTTATTTATTTATTCTGAGAGAGCATGCCTGTGTGGGGGCAGGGAGAGGCAGAGAGAGAATCCCAAGCAGGCTCCGTGCTAACAGCATGGGTTTGAAACCATGAACCGTGAGATCATGACCTGGGCCAAAATCAAGAGTCAGACGCACAACCGACTGAGCCGCTCAGGCACCCAAGTCATATGTTTTTCTAGCGATCGTTTGTTAGCTGTTTCTCATACGTTAACTTGGAACTCACAAACTGGCTAAATAAGTTAAAATGAATTAAAACCTTAGGTAAACACCATATCCTGAGACCCACAGGATAAGTCTCAGAGTTCAAAGATATACATATTTCTGTCAGAGTCACAGCAAAACAGCAAGAAGGAAAGTGGTGCTCTAAGAGAATTTCTGAAAGATAAATGCTTCAGGGATTCAGAGGGAGTTAATACCCTTAAACGGGCTTCAAGGATATTGGTGGGACTGGGGCACCTGGATGACAGTTAAGCGTCTTAGACTCAGGTCAAAGGCCAAGTTTGAGCCCGCATTGGGCTCTCTGCTGACATCACAGAGCTTGCTTCAGATCCTCTGCCCACCCCCCTGCCCCTCCCCTATTCCCTCTCTTTCTCCCTCTTCCCACCTCAAAATTAAAAAACATTAAAAAAAAATAGTTCGACAGGGGCACCTGGGCGGCTCAGTTAAGCGTCCAACTTCGGCTCAGGTCATGATCTCGCAGTTTGTGGGTTTGAGCCCCACGTTGTGCTCTGTGCTGACAGCTCAGAGCCTGGAGCCTGATTCTGTGTCTCTCTTTACCCCTACCCCACTTGTGCTCTCTCTCTTTCTCAAAAATAAAAAATAAACATTAAAAATAAATTTTTAATAAAAAATAGTTTAAAGAATGTCGGTAGGACTAACCACACTGGGTACTTAGTGCTTAGTGTGCATATGAATTATGAGCAAAGGAGAGATTTATCTGAAATGCAGATGCCCTGGCCCCAGGTCCCGTCCCAAGATATTCTGATCCATCTGGGATGCGCTCCAGCAATGCACATTTTCTCATAACCACCCCCAGGTAATTCTGATACAGGTAATCTACAGAGCATACTATATGAGTAGGTGACAGTAGACATTCACCTTGGAGGAGTTGGGCAGTGAAAAAGAGGGTAGAGAAGGGTAAGGCCATTCTGTGTGGGTACTCAACTACAAATTCTTTCAGTAGGGTTGTGTTTCCTATACATTACCAAAAAATTATTTGTTTGAATAGAGGTCTTTGTTTATTGAATTTTACTATTTTTCTGGAAGATTTCCCTACACAAATAAAGTGATGAACGGACATGTTTGTGCACTCAGTAGCTCAGTATTTTATATATATTGTCTCATCCAGGAATACTTGGAAGAAGCCCTCTGGTATGGAGTCCAAATTACTCTGCATCACCAAGGTTATGGTAAATAAAACAGTAAAAAAGCAAGAACAGATGTGACTGGTAAGCTAATTTAACCTAAGTTCTATAATAACGTACATATGTTAGAGCTGCATTGACCTTAGAGAGCAGCCACTTTCCAAGGTCATATATTTTACTCATTTAAGACCTGTATACAAAACTGAAAATAGTTGACATACAAGCCTTTGATGACTCTTTCAGAGTTGGGCAAATAATTTCCTTTATCCAGAACCATACATAGGAGATAGAGTAAAACAAATATTTTCAATAAGAGTAATTACCTAAACAATCTTTTGAAAATAATTATTATAGTAGTTTTAAGGTCAAGAGATAGTAAAGACAAAAAGATATTTCTCTAAGAAAAAAATAGCTCACATAAGAGTAGAAATTCTACAGTAATTATGTTACATACCAAAACATGAGCTCTACTATCCATTTGCTGGTGGAAAATGTGAAAGATTGTCTGCACCTGAGAGTCAAGTGATGAGATAATTGTCTCCAACTGGTCCATTTTAAATTTATACATGGAAGTGATAGTTTCTCAAACATGGCCAAGCATTTTTCATTTTGTTCCTTGATTTTATTGGAAAAATTATACTAGTAAATATTATCCAAATATTTTTGCACATTTGTTCACTAAAATTAGAGTACTGAATTTACCTGGAATTTTTTTTTTTAATTTGATCTGTAAACTAATCATTATAACCTCAGTAATTTGAGATAACATGAGTATTTCAGGATATAAACTATTCCAAAAAGTAATCAAACAATGTGTCTTTGTGATCATTATATTTAATACTTAGTTCAAAATAGTCTACTTCTTCCAAATTACTTCTGGAATAAATAAACCTAATTTATTCTGTTTAAAAGCATTTTGCATTGGGCCACCTGAATGGCTCAGTCAGTTAAGCATCTGAGTCTTAAAGTCTGCTCAGGTCATGATCTCACGATTATGGGTTTGAGCCCCAAGTCAAGCTCTATGTTAAAGTGCGGAGCCTGCTTGGGATATTCTCTCTCTCTTCCTCTTCCCCCGCCTTTCTCTCAAAATAAATAAACCTTAAAAAAAAAAACCAAAAAACATTTTGGATTATCTGTCTTCTTGGACATCTTTCTTAAATAAAAATATTAACAAATAAATTTTACAAAATGTCTACTATTTAAATTATTCAGCATAAATTCAATCCAACATTTTTTGAGAAATTGTTTTGTATAAGGCCTGACCTAAAGGCTGGGGAAGAAAAGTCAGTTTTCAAGAAGACCCACTCTAGTGTGGAGATTAGCATAACTGTTCATTATACAAGGGAGAGTATAATAAGCTCTACCAGGAAAGAAACAGAATGAGGAAAAGATTGTTTCTCCAGAGAGATCTCCAGAGAAATCAGGAATGTCTCACATCTGAGGTAGACCTTGATTTTGATAGAAGATGAGATTGGAATGATATAAGGAACACATAAGGAGAAAAACTGGGGGCCTTTCTTCCTGCAGAAGCCAAACATAAGTAGATATGAATGGCTTATCTTACAAACTCATCCCTAGGGTTAGAGTTTCAACATATAAAATTGAAAAAGCAGGTTGATACCAGATTGTATATGGTTTTGAAAATAAGGATGTCTGAATTTTATTTTGTGAGCAACTGATTATAACTAATAACGTGGTGAATGCAGAATACCAGACCAGCAGTGAGCAAATTTAGTCTAAGTTCTATTAATTAGCTTGTGGACATGTCATTTAACAGCTCTGGACACCAGTTTCCTCACTTGTTTTTTAAAACAAAACAAAACTGAGATTTGGGTAGAATCACCTAAAATTCCTTTAAGTATAAAATAATATAATTCTAAAAAAAGTAATATAATTCTAGATTCAATATAAAACTATGGGACTGCTTTAACTTTTTATCAGTCTATCATTTAAAAGGTGAAAATGGATTATTCCTATTTAAATAGAAAATTTACAAATTTACCATCCTTGTGGTTGTTAAAAGATGATTCAGTTTTGCTGATATCTGCTTCAAGTTTTTAACAGACATTTATTTTCTGGGAATTAAATATATTCCCCCAAAGAAAATTTTCCCCATCTTCTGCCATTATAGCACTTTCTTCTCTGCCAGGATCTCAAATGCTTTGAGAAACTCCAGAGTGCCATAAAAATTCAAAGCAAAATGTTTAGGCACAGTATCTGGCATTTAAAAAGTGCTAAATATTTTTTGAAATTATTTCCTCCTTCCCATTTTTTTTTTTTTTTTTTTTTTTTTTTTTTTTTTTTTTTTGCTAACTTTAACTCAAGCCCTCATAATCTGTTAACACAATCATTTTGGTTGTCTTCCAACTAGTCTCATTCCTCCTGTGCTAAATCTTCCCTGTCTATCTGCCATACCTCTACCTGTAGATGATCTTAGTCAACTTAAATCTGATTGTGTTACTTCTCCATTTAAAACTGCTTGTTTGGGGGTGCCTGGGTGGCTCAGTCGGTTAAGCGTCCAACTTCAGCTCAAGTCGTGATCTCGCAGTCTGTGGGTTCGAGCCCTGCATTGGGCTCTGTGCCGACAACTCAGAGCCTGGAGCCTGTTTCAGATTCTGTGTCTCCCTCTCTCTGACCCTCCCCCATTCATGCTCTGTCTCTCTCTGTCTCAAAATAAATAAAGGTTAAAAAAAAATTATAAATAAATAAAACTGCTTGTTTTGGGGGGCACCTCTGTGGCTCAGTTGGTTAAGCCTCCAACTCTTGATTTTGGCTCAGGTCATGATTTCACAGTTGTGAGATTGAGCCCCACGTGCTGGGTGGGGAGCCTACTTAAGATTCTCTCTCTCTTCCTCTGCCCCTCCCATGTGCTCCCTCTCTCTCAAAAAAGCAAACAAACAACAACAAAAACCCTACTTACTTGTTTTCCATTGCTAATAACAGTAGTTCTCAAAGTGTGGGCCCCAGACCAGGACTATCAACATCACCCATGAACTTTTTATAAATGCAGATTCTCAGGTCCCATCCCAAAGCCACCATCCATGGTTTAACAAGCTCTCCATGTGACTCTAATGCACCCTAAATCTGGGAATCACTGTCTTATAGGATAAAATACAACTACCTTGGGATAGCATACATCTAGTGCCAGTGCCCCTATTCCCCTACCTTTCCCAAATCAAAACCTCTATTTTAACCCTGTTACAGCACTGGCAGCTTCCTAAATACTGCTGCCCTTTGCTCATGGTACTCCTAGAAAGCACTTTCCCAACACGGCAGCCTGATAGCCCCTGCTCGCTTTTCAAAATTCAGCTCAAGGGTATATGGGATATTGTAGCAGTAGAACTTCTGATAAATCCCAATAGGAAAATAATAGTGCAAAGCCCTAGGATTCTGGGCTAAAGGCGTTCCCTCTACTGCCAACAACCATTTTGCCTTTGAAAAGCAGCTCCTGGCCTGTTTCGGATTCTGTGTCTCCCTCTCTCTCTGATCCTCCCCCATTCACGCTCTGTCTCTCTCTGTCTCAAAAATAAATAAACGTTAAAAAAAAAAAAATTAAAAAAAAAAAAAAAAGAAAAGCAGCTCCTGACCTACTGACAGATGTTGGTAGAGATTCATTACCTGATTGTGAGACACCAAGTAATTATACAACCTGAGCCACTCCTCATGCATTGAATACTTGGTCAACCAAGTCATAAAGTTGAAACATGTACTCCATTATTAACTAATAGAATAATGCATTCCATTAAATATAAATGACATGGCAAGACTGGGGCCAAGTAAAGACTAGTTATTAAGGAGGAAGACACACAGGTGTGGATCTGCACAGTATGCTGACACCAGCTAGAAATGGAAAGCTACTGCATTACAACCCACTGAAGGTAGCTCTAAAAGACACTGTGAAGGGAAATTCCTCCAGTGTGAAGAACTTTGGACAGTTTGCTTGATTGTCCACTTTGATAGAAAGAAAAATGGTCTGGTATCTATTTACTTTGGCCACATTCCCCTAGTTACTCTAGCTGATAATATAAATTGACAAAAGGCCTACAACCAGGACCCTAGTTTAATCAGTGAGTTTAAGGACTTGGGAGGAGCCTAAGGCACAGAACTCCAGGCAGTGCCTAAACACTATTGATCTTTCTTGTTTGCTGCTTATCATTAGGCAACTCCTTTGTCAGAATTTTACTTTTTTTTTTTTTAATGTTTTTTTTTTCTTTTTTTAACATTTATTTATTTTTGAGACAGAGAGAGACAGAGCATGAACGGGGGAGGGGCAGAGAGAGAGGGAGACACAGAACCAGAAGCAGGCTCCAGGCTCTGAGCCATCAGCCCAGAGCCCAATGCGGGGCTCGAACTCACGGACCGCGAGATCGTGACCTGAGCTGCAGTCCGACGCTTAACCGACTGAGCCACCCAGGCGCCCCTGGAATTTTACCTTTAAATCCTTAGTAAGAAGCACACTGGGAGAAGTAATTCAGCAGCCCACGGGCTTTGAAGGAAAAGAGAAAGAGCAATGAATATTCAGGGACTACCAGTCAGTCTACCCTTGTTTTCATCAAAACCTTTTGACACCAGGCTTTGCACTGCCCTGGCAACACTCTGCAATTATCAGTATCTGCAATCCAGGCTGTTGCCTCCAATTTTGGGTGTAAAATGCAGGTAATGTCTATTACAAGGTAGTGCTGGAGAAAGACAAGAGCAGACTTACCTAACAAGCTTTCCTTCAACAAATCCTCTCCCTGCTGCCCTACTAGCCTGCCGTCTATTAACCCTGACAAATGAGTTCAGTACAGCCTAAATTTCAATAAGTTTCTTTTGCCAAATGGCTCTATGGTTTCTCTAGGGTTGATTATCAGAGAGTTCTTGCTGCTTTCCTGTCCCGGCCAGGAGGAGAAACCCTCAAGTTCTCATTTATTTAGTGCTTGGCATTAGTTTGCTCTTAAATGTTTAATATTGAGTGAATAAATTCTGACACTAAGGTCTGAAACCAGTATTCTTTTTTTTTTTTTTTTTTTTTTTTAATTTTTTTTTTTTAACGTTTTATTATTTACTTTTGAGACAGAGAGAGACAGAGCATGAATGGGGGACGGTCAGAGAGAGAGGGAGACACAGAATCTGAATCGGGCTCCAGGCTCTGAGCTGTCAGCACAGAGCCCGACGCGGGGCTCGAACCCACATACCACGAGATCGTGACCTGAGCCGAAGTCGGACGCTTAACCGACTGAGCCACCCAGGCGCCCCTGAAACCAGTATTCTAAGTCCACTTTCAAATGAAAAGATGCTGTGACTAATAATAAGCTAATATTTACTATTGAGCCAGATACTATTATAGGTTACATTTATTTATTTATTTATTTATTTATTTATTTATTTAACTGGGGAGGGGAGAGGCAGAGGGAGAGAGAGAAAGAATCTTTAAGTAGGCTCCATGCTCAGCATGGAGCCAGACTCAGGGCTCAATCCCACAACCTTGGATATAACCTGAGCTGAAATCAAGAGTCAGATGCTCAACCGACTGAGCCACCCAGGCACGCCAGGTTATTTCTTTAAATGAGGTAATACATGTAATAAATGAAACAATGATGATTTTCTTTTGTGCTCTGAGTGGGAAATCAGAAAAAGAGGTATTCTTCTTTACAATACTAACATAATTTAAGTGTTCACTATGTCTGATAGTAAATTTTGTGTCAGCTTGACTGCGCTAAGGGATGCCTGCATAGCTAGTAATACATTTCTTCTAGGTGTGTCTGTGAAGGAGTTTCTGGAAGAGATTAGCATTTGATTCAGTCAGCTAAATAAAGAGATCTGCCCTCACCAGTGTGGATGGGTATAATCCAATGTGATGAGGGCAACAGTGGAACAAAAGTCAAAGGAAGGGCAAATTGCTCCCTCTCTTCTTGAGCTGACATGTCCATCTTTTCCTGCCCTGGGACATCAGAACTCCTGGTTCAAGAGCTTTCAGACTCTAGGACTTATACCAGTAGCCCCCAAGTTCTCAGGCCTTTGGACTTAGAGTGAATTATATCACTGGTTTTCCTGGTTCTTCAGCTTAATCAATCAATCTATCTATCTAATTAATTGGTTCTGTTTCTCTGGAGAACCCCAGCTAACACACTGTAATGATTTACCTAACAGGGCTAATATCTTCCAAGTACACTTAGTTAACTAATACTCTTGATTTTATTTTCTGAAGAAAAAATTTTAGTTTTTCTGAAAATATAATTTCATGGCTTTGGAAATTTTATATATATATATATATATATATATATATATATATATATATATATACACACACACACACACACACACACACACACACCACTTAATACAAATTGATTTTCTAATAATTTCTAATATTTTGAAAGAACAATTTTTAGACAATTTCTTCACTGCTGCTTTAGAGATATATGTATGTGACCCATTTATTTGTATCCCTGAAGCACACCCTGAAGCTGAAATAGCAGTGGTAAAGAGGACACTTAACCCAAAGGTCTATGAACTCCAACAGCCTACCCATGGTAAATACTACATAAATCTCCTCAAACGTCAAGATTACATTTAATACTTGCAAAAGAAAAGCATTGAATACAACAATTTGGGAAACATTTCCCTACATTATTTTTGTGGCCACTGATGATGACCATAAAATTAAGAAAAATGTGAAACTAAGGGCGTCTGGGTGGCTCAGTTGGTTAAGCATTGGATTCTTGATTTCTGCTCAGGTCATGATCTCATGGTTCATGTGAGTTGGAGCCCCGGAGTTGGGCTCTGCACTGACAGTGCGGAGGGTGCTTGGGATACTCTCTCTCCTCTATCTCTCTACCCGCCCCCCCCCATGCTCTTTCTCTCTCTGAATAAATAAACCTTAAAAAATAAAAAATAAAAAAAAAGAAAGAATGTGAAAACAGAATTCAATCAGACTCTTCTAATGGTATTTTATTTTCTCGTATATAGTCTTAAGAGAAATGGCAAACAGAATGGAAGTTTTTAAAAGCCAATCTTAAATTTACTTTTACAGTTTAAGACAAATTAAAAAAAGTTTTTACAGTGTGCTTCATTTAAATTATCTTCCCTTCAATCAGAGTAAAGCAACACATCAGAATGAAGTTCACTCAAATCTGTTCTAAACTAATATTCTAAATAAACTGAATGAGAAACTTAAGATATTTCTGTTTCTTACTAAAACATTTATTTCTATGTAAGATTTTCATAAAGTCTTTGGTATGTAAATTTATTTTTTTAAATGTTACCAACTAATAAAATGTATTGCTAAAATAACATATAAGCACTTGTTGGGATGAGCACTGGGTGTTGTATGTAATATTTTTATATATGTATGCATTTTATGTTATGTATATTTATGTATTTATGAAGTTAAATATAACTTCATATGGTTCAAACAAATATACACAAACATTCATGTACAAATGTAAGCAACATATTCTTGCTAACAAAGAGTAAGAAACAAAATGCTACTGTACATTACATAGTTCTAGAAAATAGCCTAATATTTAAGAATTTTTATTGCTTTGAATTTATTTTTTTGAATTACAGAGTAGTTTTACTTGCTTATGAAACTTTTGTGGTTTACCAACGTCTTAAACTATGTTATAATGTGAGTTGATATTTGAAAATGAATTCTAACAAGCTTATTAATAGATATTTTAAATTTCTATTATTATTTCTAAATTTCTATTTATTATTATTTTTAGTAACAACCTTGAGGAAAAAAATGGGGTTAAACAAAGAATAATCAAAAGAGGTGGGCAAGCTAATTTTCTAATTTTGTTCCCTGTATCAATTTTTTAAAACCATATTTATTATTCCTGTAAATAATTTAAATTTCAAAGCATGATGAAACACTAACATTACCTAATTTAAATTTCCTGCATCATTTACTGTGATTTATAATTATAAAGGGCATATATTATTCTTTTCTACCCTAACACTATTATCTAGTACTAGTTGTGCTAATACTTTATTCTTTTAGGAAACTTGCAGGACCTTCTAAAGTTGTTAATGATACAAATAAACTTCTGGCCCACATGTTAAAAAAAAATACTAGGTTCTAGTTAATTAAATTTATGGCACAATCGTTAAAGGCAGTTTCATGTATAGGAGGAAAGACCTCATCTACTGTCATTGTCATCTAACAGCAGTCATCAAAATTACAATAAATAACACTGTAAAACAACTTTATGCTATAAATACAGCATGTGCTTCTTGAAGAAAATTTTTTAAATTTGAAAATGAAGATGAAAGCAATGGATACCTTAATCCTACTATCTTCAGATCATCACTCTTAAATTTTTTGGTTTGTTTTCTTCTAGTCTATTTTCTATAGATACATTATAATGTAAAAAAAAAATTTTTTTTTAATTAAACCTAACCTTAAAATTTGACCCTTGGAGGAAGTGCTTGGGTGGCTCAGTCAGTTGAGTGTCCAGCTCCTGGTTTTGGCTTGGGTCATGATCCCAGGGTCGTGGGTTTGATCCTGCCCTTAGGCTCTGTGCTCAGAGTGGATCCTGCTTAAAATTTCTTTCTCTCTCTCTCTCTCTCTCTCTCTCTCTCTCTTTCTCCCCCTCTTCCCCTCTCTCTCCCTCCACCCCTCTCCCCTGTCATGCTCATGCTCACTCTCTCTTTCTCTCTCTCTCAAATTAAAAAAAATTTTGACTCCTGGGGCACCTGGGAGGCTCAGTCGGTTAAGCGTCTGATTCTTGATTTGGGCACAGGTCATGATCTCACGGTTCATGAGATTGAGCCCTGAGTTGATCTCTGCTGGCAGTGTGGAGCCTGCTTGAGATTCTCTCTCCTCTCTCTGCCCCTCCCATAATTGTCTGTATACATGCACATGCACGCCCTCTCTCTCTCAAAAAAAATATTTTTTAAAGATTTGACACTCTACAATAAATGATAAAATAAAACAAAATTTAGAAGTCATCATTCTTTAAATTTTTTTTTTTTTTTTTTTTTTTAGTATTTATTTTTGAGACAGAGAGAGACAGAGCATGAGCAGGGGAGGGGCAGAGAGAGAGGGAGACACAGAATCCGAAACAGGCTCCAGGCTCTGAGCTGTCAGCACAGAGCCTGACTCGGGGCTCAAACTCACGGACCGCGAGATCATGCCCTGAGCCGAAGTCGGCCGCTTAACCGACTGAGCCACCCAGGTGCCCCAACAAGTCATTATTCTTTAATATTCCTCGTTAAGAATACAATATTTTCAGTTAACCTAAGATTTAGAGATCATCTTATTATTTTATTTATTTAATTTTAAGCAGGCTCCATGCCCAACATGGGGCTTGAACTCACAACCCTGAGCTGAAGAGTCACATGCTCTACTGACTGAGATCATCTTATTACACTCTGTACTTTACCATTAAGAAAAACCTAAGCCAGGGAGGTTAAACAACCTCTCCAAGGTTACAGGGTAGTTATTGGTAAAACCTGATGCCTAGTAGTATTCTTTCCACAATCACTTTGCCTTCTTTCGTTAAGTGGGTCATATTTTAAATAGGCCACCATCTAATACTATATTATTATGTGCTTTAATTATTTCAGGTTATACTTCAGAAGTGAGCAAAAACATTACTCCTAAAAAAAAGAATGGAGATACATTTATCCTCTTTCTCCAAAGCCATTTGTTAAAACACATTGTTGGGGCACCTGGGTGGCGCAGTCAGTTAAGCATCAGACTGCAACTCATGTCATGACCTGGCGGTTCTTGAGTTCTGAGCTGTGCTGACAGCTCAGAGCCTGGAGCCTCTTCAGATTCTGTCTCCCTCTCTCTCTGTCCCTCCCCCACTCACACTCCATCTCTGTCTCTCCCTCTCAAAAATAAATAAACATTAAAAAAAATTAGGGGTACCTGGGTGGCTCAGTCAGTTAAGCATCTGACTTTGGTTCAGGTCATAATCTCATAGTTCACAAGTTCAAGCCCCATATCGGGCTCTGTGCTGACAGTTTAGAGCCTAGAGCCTTCAGATTCTATGTCTTCCTCTCATTCTGCCCCCTCCCTCTCACACTCTGTCTCTCTCTGCTCTCAAAAATAAAAACATTTAAAAAATTTTTTAAAAACCCACATTGTTAGTAGTTTAGGCATTTTATTTTATTTTTAAGTGTTTTTATTTATTTTTGAGAGAGAGAGACAGACCACAAGTTGGGGTGGGGGACAGGGAGAAAGAGGGAGACCACAGAATCCAAAGCAGGCTCCAAGCTCTGAGCTGTCAGCACAGAGCCTGATGTGGGGCTCGAACTCAGGAGCCGTGAGATCATGACCTGAGTTGAAGTCAGACACTTAACCCACTGAGCCACCCAGGCACCCCCTTCATTTTATTTCATTTTTACTTATTCTTTTGTTTATTTAAGTTATCTCTGACCCCATGATTGGGCTCAAACTCACGACATCGAGATCAAGGGTTGCATGCTCCTCTGAGCCAGCCAGGTGCCTCTAGGCATTTTAATAATTGCACAAATATGAACAACTAAAACATATTAGAAGCAACATACCTATCACCCTATCAAGAAACAGTATATATTTTTTTCATCTGTCAGGGTTTAACCTGTGTGAGGTTCAGGTATGAGACAGCATGAGAAGCTATGCAGACCTACTCCCCAGTGAAACTAATGAAAAAACACCTATTTAAAGTCTCTGGAAATGGTTCTAAAGACATACAACAAATGAAGAAGTATTTATTCAATAACATCTATTAAAATTTGATAAGAATAGTGAGAATTTGCGATGTTTGACCAAGACCCACTCTATCCTTCCCCTTTCTAAAGATCAGTGAGGTGGAAACTCCACTAGAGACTGCCACAACCTAGAATATCCCAGTGTCTCCGATTTGAAGAATTATAATCCACTCAAAAGACTGTCTTCCTGGGAAGGGCAAGACCTCAGCATTTCCCATCCTGCCCCAGCTACCTGTTGCTAAGGCTAAATCCTGGTGAATGTGAGGGAGAGTTGGGGGAATCCTCTCTTCTACCACTATCCCGCCCCCTTCTTGGGATACAGGATCTACCTTGGAGACAGCACTGCTAAAAATATTGGAGCCCTCGGTGCCCTTAAACTGGTTTATGGGTCAGGATTTCCTTGCTGGGAGATAAAAGCTAGAGAGACCTGGGGCTACTCCCAAACTGGCCCAGTATTCAGCTCCTGAAGCAGGGGTGTCACTCAAAAAAAAAAAAAAAAAAAAAAAAAAAGCATCATTGTTCCTACCCCTTCCCTACCCTGTCAGCACTAGTTTGCCAGAAAGGTCAGAGGAAAGAGACAAATGGGAGGAGCCCTCCAGGGGTCAGAACACATCTGAAACAAAATTTCAGAACTATGCCTTCAAAGGAGCCCTACTTTGATTTAATCAGTTTGTGGAGCAATTTATGACCCACAGGCATTGTTGAAAACAATAGAATATCAGTGAGCAATTAGTGTAAGTTTAACATCTGGGTGTGGTCAGGGAAAGAGAAAGAACCTTGCCAAAAACACTGTTATCCCAGGGTGACTGTGAGCATACCCAAACACTATCAGAGGCTTCACTTTATAGGGGTTAATAGAGTTCACTAAAATAATTCAACCAGTCACCAAACAACTAAGTAACAAGTCCTAAAGGAGGGCGGGAACTAGTGCCCAGAGTTGCTATATTATCTAAAATGCCTAATAGCCAACAACAACAACAACAAATCACAAGACATGCAAAGAAATGTAAAGTCTGACCCATACACCAGGCAGAAAAGGAAGAGAAAGAAACTGCTTCTGAAGAAACCAGATGTTAGATTTAACAGACAAAAACTCAGAAGAAGCCATTGTAAATATGTTCAAAGAACAAAAGGAAACCATGATTACTAAGGGATGATATGGTGATACTGTCTCATCAAATAAAGAGTATCAGTAAAAAAAAAAAAAAAGTATCAGTAAGGAGAAATTGTGAAAAAAAAAGAACAAATGGAAATTCTAGAACCGAAAGGACAGTGAGATGATAAATTTACTAGAGGGGTTCAACAGCAGATTTGAAGTGACAGAAAAAAGAATTAGCAAACTTGAAGATAGACTGATAAGATTATGCAATCCAAAGAATTGAGAGTAAAAAAGAATGAAGAAAAATGAACAGAGCCTCAGAGAATGGCGGAATACCATTAAGCATACCAATATGTGCAAAACAGGAGTATATTAATCTAAATATCAACAAACTCAATAAGCATAGAGATCCACAAACATCAGACATCAGAATAAAACTGCTGAAAGCCAAAGACAAGGAATCTTGAAAGCAGCAAGAGATAAATGACTCATTATTTACAAAGGAAATAATTACAATTACAAATAATTACAATAAGATTGGCTGACTTACAACCAGAAATAATGAGACCAGAGACAGTGGGATAACATACTCAGAGTGCTCAAAGAAAGAAAAGTTCTGTCAACCATGAATCCTGTATCCAGCAAGGCTATCTTTCAAAAATGAAGGCAAAATAAAGATATTCCCAGATAAACAAAACCTAAATGAATTTGTTGATAGCTGACCTGTCTTACCATAAATACTATCAGAAGTTCTTCAGGCTGAACACAATGGCCCAGGTTAATAATTCAAATCCGCATGAACAAACAAAGCACCAGCAAAGGTAATTAATGTAATTACAAAAACAGTATAAATGCATATTTCTTCTTCTTAACTTACTTAAAAAACAATTGTATAAAGCAGTGTATGTGTAATGTATTGTGACTGCAACATATAGAAATATACTCTATTTGACAGGAATAGCACAAAGGAGTGAGAACAATGATGTATTAGAGAAATTATAAATAATAAACCAGACTTGCACACCTAGAATAAATCACACTTGGTCATCATTTTTACCCTTTCAAACTTAATGAGAATAAACCTATATAACCCAGCAAGTAATTTTTAAACAATGCTAAGGCCCCATTATCAGTTCAGAGTTTCAATTTTAACTTCTGAAAAATCTTTAAAATTTATGCATCAAATACTCTGGAAAAAGGGCATAAAATGCATAATCATTCCTATTGTGTGATTAATCCTGATGTTGGCTGTGCCCACTTTCATGATTAATAAGTAAGGGAGTGTAATTTATAAAAAAAAAAAACACAGTAAAACATACTTTCCCCAACTGAAAGGGTTGTTTCTGAAACCATTGTGGTACGGCAATGATTAGCCGAGGAATTTAGCCGAGGAATTTAAGTTGTTCTGAAAAAAAAATAGTTTTATGCACAACCCTAAGAAGTCAGTTTTTAGGTTCACTAAAATTAAGATTGTATTAAATAAGGAGAATGATAGTCTATATATTTAATGAGTAATAAATATATGGTTTATCATTCCTTGCTCGCTAGAAACCTTTCAAGATCTCCCACTCCCACTGTTTCAAATTTGGGGTTTTTTTAATGTTTGAGAGAGCGTGCGCATATGTGAGTGGAGGAGGGGCAGAGAGAGGGAGAGAAGGAATCCTAAGCAGGCTTCACGCTGTCAGCACAGAGCCCAACACGGGGCTTGATCTCACAGACCTGAGCCAAAAACAAGAGTCAGATGTTTAACTGACTGAGCCACCCAGGCACCCTGAAATTGTTTTTGCTATGTTAGACACACTAATAAGCACATTAAGAAGACAATTAAGAAGAAGCCTAACCTCATTCTAAATGTTCAATACTTTTCAGGGGCTCCTGGGTGGCTCAGTTGGTTAAGCGGCAGACTTAGGCTCAGGTCATGATCTCGCGGTCCGTGCGTTCGAGCCCTACGTTGGGCTCTGTGCTGACAGCTCAGAGCCTGGAGCCTGTTTCAGATTCTGTGTCTCCCTCTCTCTGACCCTCCCCCATTCATGCTCTGTCTCTCTCTGTCTCAAAAATAAACGTTAAAAAAAAAAAATTTAAATGTTCAATACTTTTCAGATCTTATGAGTCTCAGTTAATCTCATCTCCTGAACCCCTCAGTACCCAGTCTTAGAGATGCAAAATACATAGTTGATTTGAAATATTGTGTAACTTTTAACCTATTAAAAAATGTCACTAAATATTTCTCAAGCTCTTCGCTAATACAGAACCTCCTATTATAGCTTAATACTACTTTCTGTCCAGAATTTTTATATTCATCTCAGTGCCACCCCTTTAACAAACAGGAATGGGGTTGTCTCTGGTTATATTTCTCATGTTTAAGGCTGTATCCAAAACTTATTTTCCTCTGCCACTTACTTTAGTCTTTTCCGTTCCTTATCTCCAGTTTCCCCTTTTTAAAATTATCTCACAGGAGTGCCTGGGTGGCTCAGTAGGTTGGGCATCTGACTTCAGCTCAGGTCATGATCTCGAAGTTCGTGAGATCGAGCCCTTGTCGGGCTCTGTGCTGACAGCTCAGAGCCTGGAGCCTGCTTCGGATTCTGTCTCCCTCTCTCTCTGCCCCTCCCCAGCTCATGCTCTGTCTCTCTCTCCCTCTGTCAAAAAATAAACATTAAAAAAATTTTTTTTTTAATTATCTCAGGGTACCTGGTTGGCTCAGTCAGTTCAGCATCCAACTCTTGATTTTGGCCCAACTCATGTCCCCAGGGTCATGAGATTGAGCCCCAAGTCAGGCTCCATGCTGGGCAAGGATCCTGCTTGGGATTCTGTCCCTCTCCCTCTGTCCCTCTCCCCTGCTTGCTCATGCATACTCTCTCTCTCTCTCAAAAAATAAATGTTTAAAAAAACAAATACATAAAATAATCTCTTTAAGATGGGTGCCTGGCTGGCTCAGTTGGTGACTTGATGTGACTTGATCTTGGGATCATGAGTTAGAGATCCATGTGTGGCAAAGAGTTTACTTAACATAAGAAAAAAATAATTATCTCTGTAAGAATGGCCTAAGAACTGCATTGATACAAACCAAATTTCTAAAAGCTACAGAGAAGATGTACCTACCAATTTTTAGTTTGGGAGAGATTACTACATTTGCAAATGATTATAGATGGTATTGTACTCATTACAAATTTTCTCAATATAATCTGCAGGTTTTTTCCTTCCCTCTTCCTCCCTTCAACTCTCCTCCTCTCTCTCTCTCTCTCCCCAATGATATAATTTCACATATGTTGGATAGCAACTTTTTTACTTGGAAAAATGTTAATTTAATTATATTATTTATCTAAAAGCTTAGATGTGGCCTTGAAGTATTTTGAAAATAACATTGGAGTACATCTTTTTTAAATTAATCATGGATACATTTCAATTCTGAGCTCTTTTCTCCCTAAAAAAACGGCTGTTTTCATAATTAATCTTTCAAGTTTTCTAGTTAACACCATCAAATTATAGGTTTATATTCTACATGCTCATAAATGACTCACAGTATTTCAAATATGCTGAGTTACACAGATTGCAACAAAGAAGTAGGTAAATGCACTTTAACAGAATTTGACCTAGTCTGGGAAATTTAACAATGGCACATCATAGCATATTGGTAGGAAATGTTACTGAGAATAAGCAACAGGGAGTCTCAGAATTCCCTTACAAGTTTGCTTTTTAGCCATAGGCAAGTCCCTTAGCCTCTCTGGGCTTACTTCCTCATCTAGAAAATGTGATCTCTAAAATTCTGTCCAGCTCCAAAATTTTACAAATTTTATGAACTAAAATTATCACAGAAAAAAAAGAAATGATAAAAAAGTTGAAATATTCAATCCATAAAACCTATCTATTCAAATAAATATTAAGCTACAATTTACAAGTAATAAATCACATTTCTTTCTATAATTCTCCATAAAGGGGGATATGAAAGCCAGGTATACAGGCAGGACACTACATTACACATTGTTGGATAAACATTGTTACTAGATTACGGGTAATGTTTAACCTTTGAAATACAAGAATAGAGTAGTTACTTCTAACCATTTGCCTAGTCCAATCACATGTATTAATTTCATTTTATTCAACGTAACTAGTCAAATGATAGGTGTTTTCTTAAAAATAAACAAGCAAAAGTATTTTCAATTCCTTGCCCCCAAGAAAGGCTATTAATAGGCAGGAGTGATGAACTAAAAGATAAAGGGTCACAAACAGATGCTTTCAGAGGCAGCAAAGCAAATGAACTAAATGTGGGAAGTAGCTTTATAGAATGCAACTGAGATTGTTAGGTCAGTGACAACAGAACAGTGAACGCCTTGCTTATACACACCCTGATTAGAATGCGTGAGCATCTGGTTTTTCTTGCAGGAAAGATAAACATCTCTATCAATTAGCTTACTGGCATCTACAGTACTTCAAGTATCCAAGTATATGGCTGAACTTAAAAAGAACACTTTAAAATCAAAAGTACCTTCACAATTTACATCAGTAAGAATCCTTTAAAACTCTACTTTTACATTAATTCAACATTCAACAAATAAAAATTGGGCACCGATTACTTGCTAAGGCATTATCAGTATTCTTTTAAGACAAGAAAGATACTGGTATACTGTTTGTATATAGCAGTGAAAATTAATTTTTTTATTAGAGAAGAATAATTCTGTACTTTTTTTTTTTTTTTTTTTTAAGAGAGTGAGCAAGTGGGGAGGGACAGAAGGAAAGAGAGAGTGAGAGAATCCCAAGAAGGCTTCACACTCAGCATGGAGCCCAATGCAGGGCTCAGTCCCACAACTCTGGGATCATGACCTGAGCCGAGATTTAGTCAGACACTTAACCGACTAAGCTACCCAGGTGCCCAATAATTCTGTACTTTAAAGAAAAAATACTTTTTAATCCAAAGATTATCCATCTACCTAATCCACAAATCCTTTATTTAGGAGAAAAGGCTTAATCAAGAAAATTGCAATAAATGACAGTAGGTTTAATATAGAAATCATATCCACCACTCTGACTGATGCTTTCAGTTCTCTTTACACCTGTGAGAAAGTTTCTATGATGTTTATACTTCCCTAAGAAGTTTAGGGTTTTTTTTTTTTGCTTTTGTTTTTGTTCTAGAGAGACAGAGAGAGACTGTGTGTGTGCATACGTGGGGGCAGAGAGAGAGAGGGAGAAAGAATCTTAAGCAGGCTTCATGCTCAGTGGGGAGCTCACTCGGGGCTCGATCCCATGACCCTGGGATCATGACCTGAGCTGAAATCAAGAGTCGGGCACTTAATCAACTGAATCACCCAGGCACCCCTTCCCTAAGTAGTTTTAGTTGTTCAGGGAACCAAAGTTATAAAGGAATTATTTATTAGTTAGGTGGAATAGTAAGTGTGATTAGCTGAATTCTCTGGCATTTTCAACATTTTTTTTTAAGATTTTATTTTTAGTAACTTCTATACCCAATGTGGGGCTCAAACACACAACCTGGAGATTAAAAGTCACATACTCTACTGACTGAGCTGGTGAAGTTCCATTTGCAACTAAAGCATGTGATGATTTCCAGCAATTCTATTCTTAGATATATACCCAAGAAAATTGAAAAGTTATGTACACAAAAACTTGTATAAAAATGTTCATAGCAGCATTATTCACAACAGCCAAAAAATGGAAATAACCTAAATGCCCATCAGCTAATAAATGGATAAACAAAATGTGGTATCTCCATAGAACAGAACATTATTTGGCCATAAAAAAGGAATCATCAGAAGTACTGATACATGATGTAACATGGATGTACCTTGAATACATCATGCTAACTGAAAGAAGCTACGTGAAAAAAAGCCACATATTCTTTGATCCCATTTATACTAGATGTCCAGAATACACGTCTCTAATCCATAGAGACAGAAAGTAGATTTGTGTTTGCCAGACACTGAAGAATAGGAAGTGAGTGCTAATGGATATGGAATTTCTTTTTCAGGTGATGAAAAGTTCTGGACTCAGTGGTTATGTAACCACTTAACTATATACTTTTAAAAAGGTAAGCTTATGGCATGTCAATTATATTGCAGTAAGGCTGTAAAAAGCATGTGTTAATTACAACCTATTTATTGACTTTCTAAAAGACTCTTAGTCTGCCAAAGAGTGATAGGATCCAGTATAGCTTGTACATATATCAATCATCCTGAAAACTACTTTTGAACCAAAAACTTTGTTTCAAGACATCACTCTTACTCTAGTTAAAAGAAAAAGAAAACAATTTTTTAAACATAAATATATTTAAAAAATTAAAACACCTAAGAAATGCAATCTATGTATATGAAAAAGTAAAATATTTATATGCATAACAAGTAGTAGCAACATCATTCATAAGCAGCAGTTAGTGTTTATTTTCCCCATATTTTGGTTTAACACCATAGTGGTACTTTATTCTTTTTAGGGAAATTGCATAAGGTACATATAGCATATTATCAGTAAGTTATAGAAGACTGTATAATTGGAAAATTAATTCCAAGTAACAATATTTCCTCTAAAAACACATTTATTATTAAACAAATTATTTTAAACTAGTGGACAATAAAATGTGCCTATAATTTATTAAGTCCAAGATATATAGTCAACTTGCATAAAATTACATATGGCATTTTAAAAACAGCCTATTTCTAAAATATCAGTAATTCAGGCAATTGGGATTTCCACAGGAGATAAATTGCCATTAATTTCCTTTTTATGATGAAAATGTCTGCCTTAAGAACATTACAACTATGTTATTAAGAAATGCTACAGCATACTTTAAAGATCAAAATGGTGAAACATATGCATTAGTATATTCTTTTACGGGTACCAGCCCTATAGCAGCATTTCAGATGGAGATTTAAATCTAGTCAACCACATTTCCAAATGACTTGGGCTTTAATTTTCTAGAAATACATATCACATGTGTATTTTAGTTAAGAATTTAAATTTCCATTATAAATGAGAACCTATCATACTGATAATGTAAAGATAAAAGAAATAAAGTACTTTAGGATAGGCTAGTACTTTATTAGAAATATATCCACTAACTCCACAAAAACAAATTTTACATGAAGCAAAATACTAAAAATTTCTGATTTGGGAGAAATGAAATAAAATACAGTGAATAGGTTTTCTCTTCATCTCTAACTGTAAAAATCCCTTTTGCCTATTTATTTGACCCGTCTCTATTCATGCAATTTAATGAATCCTCAAAATAATTTACACATCTTTATACAGAATTCACATCTACATCAGTAAACTGCCAGTCCTTTTATATTTTCAGTGCCTTATCAAAATATGGGTAACAAAGTTTTTCATTCTATGAGGCAGGAAGATGTTTCCTAAGTACTTCTTTGGATGATGAGGATATAGTATCTGGGAAGGACACCTCAAATTCTATTAGAAGGTCACCACGCTGGTCAGGATTTTTTGGAAATGGCAGCCCGTATCCAATAATTCTTCTCCTCATTCCAGGTTTCACAATATCATTTATTGACATAGGTATGGTTCTTCCATCCATTGTTGGCACGTTAATTGAGCAGCCACACAATGCCTAAAATAGACCAAATAAAATGAACAAACTCCAAAACTTAAAAAACTCAACAAAAATATAACCAAGTATGAAGAATGAAACCACTAAGGTAAAACATTAACCTCCAAAAGAATATCAATAATTGTAAGACTTTTTCCCTGTTAACAAATCTCTTTAGGACATGCATGATCAGACATATTATAAAAGAAGGAAAGGAGAAGGGGAAGGAAGGAAAAGGAAAGAGAAGTAAAGGATGTCTTCCACTATGCCCTGAAATGAAATGGAATGTTTGAGACTGCCATTACAACATTCAAAATGCAGGGATGGAAATGGACAAGAAAAGAGGGAGAAATTTAGGAAAAGAATAGAATAAGAGTAAGTACCTACTTCTCTGGAAGGAAAAATATTAGGATAAGAAATACATTTATTGGTTTAGTCAACAAATGTTTACTGAGCGCGTACTATATGCCACACATTCCTGCTAGATGCTGAGCTAAGGGACCATGAACAGGGACCCCCACCTCAGGGAATGCACAAGGAACTCAGGAGCAAACCAGTAATAACAATACAGTATATATAACATTGGCACAGAGGTGCAGAAGTCTTTTGTGAGACAAAGGGCACCCATCATACCCCCTTATCTTCTGACAGTACAGAATGAGCTAAGCTTTGGACCGTTAGCAAGTATTGAAGCAGAGCGAGGAACAACAGTGTTCCATAGACTAGAGCTCAGACAATGACATAGATGTATATAAGATAATAATGGAGCAAATTTAGGGAAATGTATATACATTTATGGGTAGAAACAGAGGGAGACAAAATCCCAAGCAGGCTCCACGCTGTTAGCTTAAACTCACAAACCATTAGATCATGACCTAAGCTGAAATGATGTCAGACGCTTAACAGACTGAGACACCCAGGCACCCCTAAAATGACCTTTCATTTTAAGCTAAAAAGTTTGGACTTTATGGTAGATGCTATGTGGAATTATTTAAGAATTTTAAGCAGGGAAGTGACATGGCCATATATGCAGGATTATAATGCAATTTGAAAAACAGTATCTAAAAACAGAACAAATAAGAACTTATAAAGCAGTACCTTTAACAATTATTTTAAATTAATATCTTTTTGTTATATAAGTATTACTCCAAATTAACAATTTTGGGGAAAACCTTATACATGGACTAAGGTGATAAAATTCCAATGTATATCTCATAAACCATATCTATAAAAACTGAGTAGAGTTAACCCAATATTAGGTTTCATAGTGCGTAACCCAGTTAGCACTTAAAGTTGGCATTTAAATTGCTAGTACAGGTAACTAAACTTAGAAAATATAATCCTACCCGTGAGAGAGGCATTATAGGGGTGCCTGGGTGGCTCAGTCGGTTGAGCATCTGACTTTGGCTCAGGGCATGATCTCATGGTTTGTGGGTTTGAGCCCTGCGTTGGGCTCTCTGCTGTCAGCACAGAGCCCACTTCAGATCTTCTGTTCCCCTCTCTCTCTGCCCCTCCCCCACTAACACGCACACGCACGCGCTCTCTCTCTCTCTCTCCCTCTCTCAAATAAACAAACATTAAAAAAAAAAAGAGGTATTATAGTAGTACTACCTCTGGGGGTTCTTATGAGAATTTAAATAACATACTAAACATTTAATAAATATTAGCTATTGTTTAGATAAATTCCCTAAGATCAGATGCATAATTCTGTCTGGTTTCAGAATCCCTGGTGCTACTAACTTACCTCTCGTAAAGTAATTTTAGCAGTGTAAATTATATTTGATCCATCCCTTTTAAATTTTGGGTGATCTTTATCTTTAATGATAAAAACAATGTCTGCTGGAATACTAGTTGGCGTTTCATCTCCTTCCCTTGGAAAAGTAATTTTGGTGCCTTCTTTCCACCCTTTCTTAATCTCGATGGTGAGAATTTTGTCCTCAGATCTATAACTCCTTCCATCAGGATTTAACCTTTTTCGAGAAATCTTCATCCGTTTGGTACAACCACTATATATTTCTTCAAGTGATACTCTAAGTTCATGAATAACTGGAGGATCTTGTTTAATGCGGGATGGTCCCACAGAATTCCTGTCTCTGGGATATCCATTCATGCTGAATCCAAAGGCAGTAAAAGGATCTCCATCTACTTCCATTTCATCAGAATCTCTACCACCAGGCATCCGTCTTCCAAAGAAAATTTCAAAGGGATTGGAACCTCCAAAGAATGCTGCAAATGTGGCATGAGGGTCACCGTGAAAGGTGTACCGGAAGGTACCTCCTTGTCCATCAGTACCTCCTGCTCCTCCTTTCAACCCTAAATGAACAAATAAACATGATTAGAAAAAAGCTTGCAACTCTCAAAAGTTAAACTTTCAAAGTTGTATCCCTAATTAAGATTTTGGCCACCTTAGGTTATAATTTATTAAGATTGGCCAGAAATGCCATTGTAACTAAATACAGAACGGTTACCTAACTTTTGATCATTCCATCCTAAGTTAAATGTTTAGCTTTCAAATTCTTCCTCCACATCCCCATCTTTAGTGACAATTTATTCCTGAATCTTTGTTCTATACACAAATAAGAAAATAAAGTCAGGAACCTCTTGTTTCATAAACCACTGGTTTGATAACCTGACGTATGTAAGTTTTCAAAAGACGACAATTGAAAGGTCTTTGGTAATAGATGCAAAATGCATAACTTAAATCTTTAAGTATCATTATAGAGCATAATCAATAATATAAAATACCATATTCATACTAACTAGCTTCATTTTAGATCATCTTTTACTTTAAGAATTAAAATAGAACTCTTTCTGTGGCAGAAAGGGGAAAAAATTTTATTAGGACACATTATGAAAAATGTTTCTTTAAACTGTTACCCTATTCTAGCTAACAAAATTGTTTAGGCATATCCTGTGATAGCATTAATTTCAACACTATGTAGAAAGAAGACTAACATCAAGAGCTATAAACACTCTGTAAGTCCTTTGGGCTGGTTATTTCTGTCTGTTGTGCACAACTTGCTTCAGACTCTGAGATAGTGACCTTTTGGCCCTGTTCTTTAAGATTCAACTAAGTAATATGTAGTTCACAAACAATTATACTTTTGAGGCTGCATTTTCTGCTATATATTAAAGACAGTTTCTGTTAAAGACCCATCAAACATTAGTATAGTGGTCTTTTAAAGGATCAATACTGACAAGGATTTATATCATTATAGTAGTAGCAAAGTTTCTGAATGAGCCTTACGGGCATTCCTGACCAAGGAAACAAGGAGGAATAGAATCTAAAAATTTTTAAATGTGATAAATTCAAGAGATTAAGAGATTCCAATATCTTCAAACAGTGAGTAATTTGAGGGCAGGAAATACATTCTATTCATTTTTGCATTGCTCACATATACAGGGCTGAAAATGATGACACTCGTGTTTATTGACTAGAGAATAAACTAATTCTTAAAGTGTGTTTAAACTTTGAAAGGGATCTTGAATGTCGGGATAGAGAAGAGGCAAAAGCTATATAAAGTACAATCATACATACACATACATGAGAGATTTAATAATAAAAAATTATACTGGAATCACTCAGCATGCTTTCAAAGAGATTTAGTTTTGTATGTTTTATTCTATTTGGCTTCTTCCATTAAAAAGTACACATATAGTATGGAAGTATTGAATCACTGTATTGTACACCCAAATCTAATATAACAGTGTATGTTAACTGGAATAAAAATTAAAATTTCAAAACAAACATATATATATATTCTTTTTCATCCAACAGTCTCAATTGATGTTTAAATTTTTACCTTCATCCATGAATAAAAATCTGGAGAGACTAAGAAAAATTTAATAATCTGAAAAACTGTTAAAATATGTATTGAATGATACATCCAAATAGCAGTTAGGATGTTCCTTTCAGAAAGAGAATGACAAGTATAAGCAGGACAAGGAGTTTTAACATGCAGCTCACACAAAACTTCTTTTTATAATTTTTAGTGGTACAGTTTTAACTCCAAATGTTAAAAAAAGATAGTGACAGAGTTTTATAAGTGACAAGTTATGTATATAGCTCAAGGTCATGACCAATGTGACTGAACCAATGCTTAAATTACTTCAATCATTTCATCTTTTATCCCACAAATATAATAGAGTATAATAGTTTAAGAACGAGTTGAGTACATTAGCTTGCCCAATCTAACTCTCTACAAGACAAAATCTAAATATTTTGGACTCATAATAAATTCATGAAAAGAAAGAACAACATTTTAAGTTATTACACTATGGGTTTGGCTTTTCCTTAAAACCTCTTCTCTTCTCTGCCAAAAATGGTAACTCAGTCAGGATTACAGAGGCTCTGAGAAGATTCACACAGTCTGAAGTGACATTTATCAAAGCTGACAATGGAGCTTTGAGGTTTTCCTTGACACTAAACAGTCAAGTACATACATCGCTCAGATTAAGTACAAGGCTACTACAATGACTGAGAAAATCATACCAATATTCATAACAATATAACATGAATTATTATGTAAGTATCACTTGATTGCCTAGCACCTGAATTATAACAGGCATGTTATCAACTATACAGTCAACTCTTTATTACATACATTTTGAGTGCTCATGGAAAATTTTAATATTCAACTGGATTCCTCTGTTCTCCAAAATATTTTCTAGACACCATCATCACTTTTCATGATAAGGAATATACTCTGGAATCAACATTTGCCCATGCTGTGTAGCAAGACTGCTATTATTTAAAAACCAACCAACCAATTTGCAATCCAAAAACAAGTATGTGTTTGGTATACTCTCCATAACAATAATTTCCACTAGTTAGTTGAAAGTTTGTCAAAAGAAGCAGCACTGGAGAAGAATTAGGATTTCAAAGAAAAAAATTACAGGACTTTAACAACTCTTATTTTAGGGAGATTTGATATGTAAAAATCTAGATTTATAGCAAGACTTACAAAGTTACTAGAATAATGAGATCCTTTAAGTAGTCTTGACTCAAAATTTCAACTTATTTTTAAAAATACATAGCAAATAAAGAGATTCAGTTGATTACATAAAGAAGGAACAAGTGAGTATAAAGATTAATATACTAAACACAAGTTTGATCATTATAAATACTACCTTTCAGTAGTTAAAGAAAGTTACTCAATAAACTACATACCAAAAAAAGGCATAAAGGAAAAGAGATCTAGGATCTAGGGTTACAGATCTAGGATGCTGTAAGGAGGCATTACTGAAAGTCTTTTTTTTTTTTAAGCATTTTAATACAAACTTCTGTTGAAATCCATTGAACCACAAACCTAAAACCTTCTAGGAGATACAGGTTCAAAATCCAATTTTAAATTTCTGTAGTTGTGGGTGTTTTTTGTTTTTAAATGATTCAACTATGGAGAACATTTCTCTATTTTTAAAAATAGCTTTATTTATTACATACTATAAAATTAACCCATTGCAAATATATAAATCAGTGATTTTAGTAAAGTTGTAGAGTTGTGCAGCCATCATCACAATCCAGATATAGATCATTTCCATCAACCTAACCAGTTCTCTACTTTCTATTTGTAGCTGATCCCTGCTCCCACTTCTAGCACTAGGCAACCCATTGATACACTTGCTTTCTCTATAAATGTGCCTCTTCCATGCATTTCAATAAATGGAATCATAGCATATGTTGCCTCTGACATCTGACTTCTTTATCTAGCATAGTTTTTGAGGTTCATCCATGTTATAGCATGTTTCATTAAATCAATCTTTTTAATGCTAAGTAGTATACCAGTGTGTCCGTGTGTATGTACACACATACATATATATCACATTTGGTTTATCCATTCAGTTAATGATAGTACTTTTAAATTGTTCCCAGTTTGGGGCCATTACAACTAATGCTGCTATGAACATTCATGTACATATCTTTTTGTGGACCTATGTTTTCATTTCTCTTTACAGATTCCTACGAGCAGAACTGCTGGGTCATACGGTAAATTTAAAACATCTTTAGTTTTGTCCAAAAATTTTAAAACCCAGCATTTAAAACTGTGGATATTAGAGATTTTCAAAACATGAATAAATTGGATCACTGGTTCTCTTAGTCTCTAAATATATAAATTTAGCATGTTCAATTCATATACTTCTCAGTTCATGGTTCCTGTTCCCACTGTCCTAGACCTTGACAGCGAGTATAATAACTGGGGAAAACAAGTATATCATATGAATTACTAACAGCTCCAGAGTCCTAACATTCAGTGTTTTGTTACTACTGAAGAAACACATAGAGCTATGGAACCAGGCCTGCAGATACAAACTGACCAATGAAAGGCAAAGAGAAAAAATGTTCTCCCACATTTAAACAGTATACCTAAAAGGGATTTTTTCAAAGAATAAATGAGCTATTCTGAATAAAGAGCAAATAAATATAATGCTTTTCTGTAAAGGAAGAATACTTTTGAAAAAATCATCAAATAACTTTCATTTAACTGTATTTTCAAATAACTCCTAACTAGAGAATGATATTTCTGAATATATTTCAATGCTTTAAAAAATTTATTCTCCCCTCTCTATTACCTTTATTGTTTATGGCAATTATCTGAATCAAGAACAAAAAAAGATTCAGGGTACAGAGATGATACTGCTTTTGTTCTTTAAAAATTCACTCACTGTGATGATGACCAGTAAAAATCAAACTAGAGAAATACTACTGAAGAGAAACACTATTAAGAGGTAATATTAAGCCAAGAAAAATGTCTCATTGGATGACTTGAAAATTCTGGAGATAAATATCCTTAGTATACACTGAATTCTATGGCTTCGTCATAAACAAACTTAAGCCATCAGGGAGATGTGGGTTAAGCAGTGGATATCTGCTTTTTCTTGGGAATGTATAGTGTTGCTTCATGTTTGTGAATTCCTTTACAAAATCACAAATAACTTCTTCAGAAAGAGTATATTATAAGTATCTCACAATCCTGGTTAGCTTTTGAGATGAACCAAATCGTATTTTGATTAGTATGGCCATAAGGAATAAGCAGAATTGAACTGGCCATTATTTGCCTTTTTCAATATTTATCTTGTAAGAGCCTGACACTGCAGGTCCTCATCACCAACAACAGAAACTGCAATTTAAGGCAACTCAGATCAAAAAGAAAAACAAAACAAAACAAAAAGAAAAAAGTTTCTACACAATCACGCTGCTTATATAAAATTTTTTTTTTTTTTAATGAGTTAGTGCTTCACTGTATTTTAGGGTATATTTCTAATTAGGAAAATTTTACGTTAAATGCAATAAAGGAGACAAAGAAATAACAAAAAAGTTTTCATAACTACAATGATTTAAAAGAGAACATTTTGGGAGGAAAAAAAATAATGAAATAACGTGGTCCTGATTTGAAATGTTAAAAATCCCAGAACCTATAGGAATTAAAGTGTTTTTGTTGTTGCTGTTAATTAGCAATTTAAAATAGTCTTCATAGCTACATTTATATGGAGATGATGGACAAATTTAATTTAAAATCCAGAATGATAAAAGGATAATCTTAAATAACCCCTGTTTACTGTATTCAACTAGTTTCTGATCTCACAGTGCAAGAAACAAAAGTATGGCAGGGAGAGGAAAGGGAAGTTGTCACGCTTTCCTCAATACCTAGATAGTAAAATTTCAAAAGAAATAATGTTACCTAAAAGTAAATCAATAATTGTTCTAACTAGGTGGCCATTTTAGGTCAAAAATTGTATTTCTGAGATCTCAGTTTCTTGGCACACACTTACTGTTTACAATTAAGCTAAAAACTTGTTCTGGTATTTTATGACATCAGGAAAATTCTTTCCTCTCCAGGCGGAATGCCAAAAACAACTACAGCTGAATGCCTGGGCCTTCTGCTTCTCAGGGAGACGATTCTGTCTTGTTCCATCTAAACTAAATTGCTATCAGAAAGGCAAAAAACTTCTCTAGTTTTTGCGAATAAAATATAAACTACCCAGAATGTGAACTGCCAATGTTAAAATTTTAAATGACTGAAGGATCTTTATTGGTTCTGGCAGAAAATTCATTAGAAAACAAAACAGGTTGCATAAGACTTTGACACAATTCATTAATGGGCAAGGGAATTTAAGGTTTCTTTTCAAATATACAATGTTAACATAAATCTACTGGTAGAATATATATATTACAAAATTCCAAAAAAAGGGCAAGCAAATACATTTCATTCACAGCTATGTAATAATATTTATTCATATGATCAAAGATGAAATCTTGCTTTTATCTATTTGTCTTTCTACTTTGATGCCTGATGATTTAATTTAATTATGACCAGAAAGCTGAAAGCGGGGGAGAAAGAGAGACAGAGCTGGAGAGACTTAAAGATATACACAGAATACTTACCTTCCTCCCCAAACTGATCATATATTTCTCTCTTTTTAGGATCACTCAATACTTCATAAGCTTCTGCGACCTCTTTAAATTTTTCCTCTGCTTGAGGAGATTTGTTCTTGTCCGGATGAAATTTGAGTGCTTGTTTTCGGTAAGCTTTTTTAATATCTTCATCTGAAGCTCCTTTTTCAATTCCCAAAATGTAATAATAGTCTTTCCCCATTTCGAATGCCTTGAAATGAACTTAGATTTCCCTTTGTGAAAGAAAACAGCGTCCCCAGTCTTAGCAATACAACGATTCCAAGAAAAATAAACCAAGCTGGGTATTTTAAAAGTTAAAGCAAATCAGCAATTCAGTTTCGCTGTCTTAAGGCAGCAAGCAAGCAGCGTCTCTATTTAATTCCTTCCCCAAAGGCTTACTTACAGATAAATATACACTACACAGGAGACAGCCTCCTTCTAGATCCTCCCATTTTCACTACGTGTCTCTGTACTTTCTAGAACAGCAAATGCTACAGGACGTCACTTCCCCAGCTGCCTCTAGTCAAAGTACAGAGCTAGGTTTTCTCCTCCTCCACGATTAACTATTCATTTTCCTTCTGGCTCTATCATTTTTATTTCCTTTTTAAGAAGCTAAGTGGATTAAGAACCCAATATTTCAGCACAGAATATCATAACTACGTTTTTATTTACTCTATTGTAGGAGAAAAAAAACAAAATAATTATAGCCAATAGGCATCCTATGTTAA
Organism: Panthera onca; assembly: GCF_046562875.1. Classification (NCBI taxonomy): domain Eukaryota; kingdom Metazoa; phylum Chordata; class Mammalia; order Carnivora; family Felidae; genus Panthera; species Panthera onca. The sequence continues at coordinate 156,287,284 of NC_138346.1, forward strand.
AATAAATTAAAGGCATTATACAAATTTAAAGGTATCCTTGAACTGATTTTAGGTATTTTAATTTCAATTTCAAGTTATCCAAATATAAGATACACAATGCTAAAATATGGTTTGTTTAAATTAACATTTCAGATAATTTGTGTCATTTTCAGAATTCCTGGGGTCTATCAATCAGAAATGCCAGGAGGTCAACATACCAATTTCACATTGTAAAAGGATATCATAAACATCAAAAGCAGTCAAGGACTTAAATATTATCTTAGTTAGTGGTTTTAACTAGTTTTCTGTAATATACAAGAGTTAGTAGTTCTGGCAAACTAAATATTTGTGAAAGCTTCTTATCTGATTTTAGCTACTTTAGCAAAAACAGAATGAGATCCCACTCCCCCCACCTCTGTCTCCGCCCAATTCTTAGGGTCACTATTTAAAGAATTTTTGTGCTGCAGGAAAGATAGAAGAAAAGTATCAGGTTACAGACAGTAAATACTCACGTTTCTTATAAGACCTTAACTGGATCATCTTAAAATCTGCATATGCTATTTACAGGGCAGCGATATGAGAAATATTTTTGCTTTTAAAAACACATTTCCCTAATTATGATTATCAATACTCATTGCTGAAGGTTTTGGAAAACACAGAAAGAAAAAAGAATAAAATAAAAACCTCCCTATCATACCACTTTATGTAATTCCTGCTAAGTATATTTCCTTGTAGTCATTTTTTCCTATGAATATTTATATTATATTTATATTTATGATATTTATAGTTTTGTATTTGTTTTTTTGTTAACAAAGTTTATGTCATATCATTTACATACCCTTTTGATATCTGCTTTTTTGTATATATTTTGTATATTTATGAGAAATATTTTCAATCTATATTACTCATCTTTTATCTCCTATTGTTTTGTCATCTTTTCAAAGATGTTCCCATTTCTAATATAATGGAAAGATGGATTAATAAGAAAATGTCAAAAGAATTGCACACAGCCCTATAGATACCTTAAATCTGTAAACTTGGAAGAAAACAAAGAACATTTAAAGGAAAAGTAAATGTACATATATGTTTAGAGTATAGTGAAAAGGTAACAATCACATGTTAACCTTTAAAGATATGGGAACACCTACTCTATCTATATGCCAAGCAGTTTTACATTAATGATTCAGCAATTCTTTCAGAACATTCATCTTTTTACTTTGACAGCTAGGATTTCCTGTTTTTCAAAACTCTCTCCTTTAAAAATACTTTGGTATTAGAAACGAATAGCATCTTTCTAGCTTATTTACAGATTACAAAGATTTGTCAGCCATTCAAGCAAATTTTTTAGTTCCATCAAGGAATACTCAATGTCAAAAGGTTAACATTCAAATCCAAAAACCTTAGGGGAAAATGCTAATATCCAAAGTCAACTTAAAACTCCTACTTAAAAAAAATTGCAAGCTGAAGTCCTGTAGAAGTACAGCATCTCCAGTAAGAGTAAAAATATAATAAAAATCACCTTTTCTAGAATTAATTTCCAAAAGAATTCCTTTAAAATACTCATTACCAAAGGAACACTGACATTACTATCTGTGAAAAGCCTGAATTGTTCTGGTAGGTAATGCTGGGAGGAAAGAAAAAAATAGATTCTTATCTGATTTAATCATTTTCAGATAGGTAGAAATATTACCAGGACTTGGCATATTAAATGACTTTAGAACCCGAGACTAGATCTTTCACATTTCAAAGAAATGCATTACCTATTAACAAATGGAAACAAATCTGACTTTCTACATGTAGAGAAGGATGATAAAGGATTTTTATATTTCTTCAAATATCATACACACAAAAAAGAACCATAGTGGTAAACCTGAAAAGCAAGAATTCATCTCAACTGTGAAATTTCAAGTTATTAAATAAGCAGTTATAATTTGAAGATTTTAAATAATAAAACAATCTAGCTAGGTTTTGGTAAAATGAGTACTGTAAATAATTCTTTCAAACATTTGGGAACAATGCCAACAGACACATGAAAAGATGTTTGGCATCACTAATCATCAGGGAAATGCAAATCAAAACCACAGTGAGATATTACCTCACACCAGTCAGAATGGATAGTATCAAAAAGACAAAAAATAACAAATGTTGGTGAGGATGTGAAGAAAAGAGAACCCTCATGCACTGTTAGTGGAAACGTACATTGGAGCAACCATTGTAAAAAAGACTGTGGAGCTTGCTCAAAAATTTAAAAATAGAAATACCACAGGATCCAGTAATTCCACTACTGGGTATTTTACCCCAAGGAAACAGAAACACTAATTCAAAAAGATATATGCACCCACACATTCACAACAGCATTATTTACAATAGCCGAGACATGAAAGCAACCTAAGTGTCCATTCATGGATGAATGGATAAAGATACTATATACGGGAATGAATAAGTCACAGGGATGAAAGGTATAGCATAGGGAATATAGTCAATGGTATTGTAATAGCACTGTATGGTGACAGACGGTAGCTACACTTGTGGTGAGCACAGCATAACCTATAGAGTTGCTGAATCACTGTGTTATACACTTGAAACTAATGTAATATTGTGTGTTCAACTATACTGCAATAAAGAAGATAAATATGGCAGCATCAGTGGGCAGTTGAGGGGTCAAGGCCAACTCATACCCATAGCCAGGTGAGCCTGACTATTCCTCCATTGCTTCAATGTCAAGTGAGCAGAAAAAAGCACCATGGAGCCTAGGAAATTAGGTAGGCCCAGAGGGGGGGAAAAAAAACAGCACACTCAGGCTACTGAGGAAAAACATCCCTTTTTTTTTAAGAGCTAAAATCCACTACATTTTTTTTTTAAAGAATGAGAAACACTCATAACAGGAAAGTTATTCCTGAAATGTATAACTCTATACTACTGTCCTAGGATTCTCTCTCAGAACCCTTGGAAGGAGCGTGGCCCTACCCACATCTTGGTTTAGCTGCCAAAAGTGTAAGAATAAATTTTTGTTGTTTTAAGATGTTTACCTTGTGACAATTTGTTTTAGCAGCCCTAGGAAACTAAAACAGTGAGAAATACAAAAAAGTATGTATGATGTAAATGGACAGTTCAAAATTGGTAACAATAAACACCCATTTATCCATTAAAAAAATAAATAATAAATATAATTTTAAAAATCATTTGGGAACAAGTATTAACAATTTTAAGGGGCACCTGGGTGGCTCAGTCGGTTAAGCTTCTGACTTTGGTTCAGGTCATGATCTCATGGTTCAAGAGTTTGAGCCCCACGTCGGGCTCTGTGCTGACAGCTCAGACCCTGGAGCCTGCTTCGGCTTCTGTGTCTCCTCTCTCTCTGCCATCCCTCCCCCTTCATGCTCTCTCTCTCTTTCTCTCTCTCTCTCTCTCTCTCTCCCTCCCTCTCAAAAATAAATAAACATTAAAAAAAATAAAAAAATAAATTTAAATCCCTATAAATACCATAACCTGGAAATTTGTCCTTAAAAATAATTCACAGAAAAAAAACTATGAACATACCAATAAACTCATTGCACTAGATGTAATAGGGTAATAGATTAATATAGTCATTAAACTGCATAGTATTTTAGAGAAATTTTACTCGTTACATTTACTTTTTTCAGACTGAGCTATCTCCTCTACCACTTAGGAGTTAAAAATCTATTACACAATCACTTTACATTAAAATTTTTTCATCTAAGTTTTATTTCATCTATGAGATTAGGGTGTTTTGTTTGTATGATTTTTTTAATCAGGGTGGGTGACCAATTGTCATCCCTGTAAATAATGATCATGACAGAAATAGAGTATGTAAGGGAAAAAGTAGGGGCAGCCTTTAGGGATAATGGAGCTGAGATGTGAACAAGGTTCTTTTACTATTTTTTATTTTTTTTAATTAATTAATTTATTTATTTATTTTTAATTTTTTTTTTTTTTAACGTTTATTCATTTTAGAGACAGAGAGAGACAGAGCATGAATGGGGGAAGGTCAGAGAGAGAGGGAGACACAGAATCTGAAACAGGCTTCAGGCTCTGAGCTGTCAGCACAGAGCCCGATGCGGGGCTCGAACTCACGGACCGCGAGATCATGACCTGAGCCGAAGTCGGTTGCCCAACCGACTGAGCCACCCAGGCGCCCCACTATTTTTTAAAGTAAAAATAAAAACAGGGGCACTTGGGTGGCTCAGTCGGTTGAGCGTCCGACTTCGGCTCAGGTCATGATCTCACAGCTCGTGAGTTTGAGCCCCGCATCAGGCTCTGTGCTGACAGCTCAGAGCCTGGAGCCTGCTTCCGATTCTGTGTCTCCCTCTCTCTCTGCCCTTAACCCACTCGCATTCTGTCTCTGTCTCCCTCAAAAATAAATAAACATTAAAAAAAATAAATAATAAAAATAAAAATAAAAACACAGCCAAAAAACTACATAATAGTCTATTTGAAATACTGTTTAAAAATCACATAGATCCTTGCTTATTTGATTTTATACATATATATGTGTATGGCAGAAAGTTGGGTAACAAGAACCAGAGTTAATAAAACATACACTTTTTTCCCTTAAATTTCTTTAAGGCTACTATATTTTTAATAAAGACATAAAATTAGTATATGTATTTTAAAATTTTTACTAATCAAACATTAATGTGATTATTCCATGAAAACACAATTCTCTTCTGTTTATTAAAAGAAAATTACAGGGGCACCTGTCTGGCTCATTTGATAAAACTTGTAACTCTTGATCTTGGGATCATGAGTTCAAGCCCCATATTGGGTATAGAGCTTACTTTAAAAATAAGTAAGTAAATTAATTAATTAATTAATTAATTAATATTACAAAGATTCTTCTCCTTAATGTTTATAGTTTACAAGATTAAGTTCTCATGCTGGAATAGGGGTGGTTCATCTCTAACTGAAGTAAAGATAATGTATTTTAAGGGATTTTAATTTTTTCAACCGAGTCAGAAAACTTAAGTGTAGTTATTATTTTATTTATCAAAGTTTTTTTTTTTTAAACATGGTTTAATGGTTTTGGGCCCAATTATTTATTTGGAGGAAGTGTGCCACTCTATTTTAGGGAGACATGGGCCAGAATTCAGTAAAAATTCTAATGACATTATACATATTTTTTCAATAACTTTAACAAAGATTCCTTATTTGGGATATTATGCTTTCATAGTAACTATAGATAAATTATTTTTACAGAAATTATTTTTGATTGTATAATCAGTTTCAAATATTAAATATGTTTAGATATCAGAGCTAAAGATAGCACTTGAATCACACACTAAAAATCCTAAAAGTACCTAACTAGTCATTCAACTGATGCCATCTTCACCTTCTACTTTGGCTTTATTAATATACAATAAAAAAGTTTTTTTCTCCAATTCACAAATCATTTCCCAGTTTATAATACATTAGTACAAAGAAAGACAGCATGCCTTCTAGAGTCTCAGAAGAAATTATTATTAAAATTCAGATCATCACTTAAATACTTGAAGGCAAACGACTTCTAATATTTTACCAATGCTCCTGTTGAAAACTTTTTCTGTCGATATTTAATTCATAAATGGGTAGGTACATTTAGTTCAGAAATTTCTCATCAAGTGATTAATTTTAGTAAGTTGTGACTTCCATTCCCTAATACTTCTTATCCAAGAATAAACAGACTGAGGCTCTTTTACACTTGTCCTCACAGTACTTTAGATAGTTAAATAGTGGTGGGGCACCTGGTTGGCTCAGTGGGTTTCTGATTTTGTCTCAGGTCGTGATCTCAGGGTCATGAGATAGAGCCCCGTGTCAGACTCTGTGCTGACAGTGCAGCGCCTGCTTGGGATTCTCTCTCTACCCCTTCCCTGCTCACTCTCTCTCTTCTCTCTCTCAAAATAAATAAGCATTTTTTTTAAAAAAAGAGAGTTGAATAGTAGTTATAAAATTTGCTAGGGTGGCGCCAGGGAATATTGATTGTGTACTGGTTAAAAGCACAGATTTTAGAGCCAGACTGCCAGGGTTAGAGTCCTGACAACATGACTCCAGCTGTGGAGCCTTGGACTTAACTTTACTATGCCTCAGTTTCCTTATCTGTCAAATGGGATTAACATTAATATCTACTTCATAGGGCTGTTGTGAGGATTAAATGAGATAAATGTGTGATGCACTTAAATGTGACTGGCACATAATGAGGACTATGGAAGTATTGAGTACTATTGTGATAACAATGATCTCATCATATCAACTAGAAGGACTTTTTCCTACAAAATAATTACTACACCATAGGGATAATAAAATGTCTTTATTTACAAGTGTATGCATCCACACACACAACAGCTGTCCAACTAAGAATAAATGGCTCTTTCCAAATGCTCCAGTTAATACTTGTTACTTATTCATCTTGACTTCACTAAAATTTACAATCATTAAATCTTCACATAGGTAGCATTCATAGTATTTCAAATACATACACTTGTATTTCAAATGCAAATTTCAAATACCTTGACTGTATTTCAAACATAGTAATCCAGACTGGTATTGGTGAAAGAACAGGCAAATAGACCAATAGAACAGAATAGAGAGTCCAGAAATAGAGATGTATAAATATAGTCAACTGATCTTTGACAAAAGAGCAAAGGCAATACAATGGAGGAAAAAAATAGTCTTTTCAACCAACAGTGCTGGAACAACTGGACATCCACTTGCAAAGGAATGAATCTAGACACAGACCTTAAACCTTTTACAAGAATTAACTCAAAATGGATCACAGACCTAAGTGTAAAAATGCAAAACTATACTAGAACATATGACAAAAATCTAGATGACCTTGGGTTTGGCAATGATTTAAATAAAATACCAAAGGCACAGTTCATGAAAGAGAAAACTGTTAAGCTGGACTACATTAAAATTACAATTTTCTGCTGAGAAAGACATTGTCAAGCAAATGAGAAAACAAGCCACAGACTAGGAGAAAATATTTCAAAAGACATATCTGATAAAAGACTATTATCCAAAATATATAAAGAACTCTTAAATCTCAACAACAGGAAAACAAACAACCCAATTACAAAAATGGGCCAAAGAGGGGCGCCCAGATGGCTCAGTCGGTTGAGCGTCTGACTCTTGATTTCAGCTCAGGTCATGTTCTCATGGTACATGAGTTTGAGCCCCGTCTCGGGCTCTGCACTGACAGCGTGGAGCCTGCTTGGGATTCTCTCTCGTGCTCTCTGCCCCTCCCTCCCTCTCTCTGTTTCTCTCTCAAAATACTTAAATAAACGTTTGTGTTTGTTTTTTTTTTTAATGGGCCAGGGGTGCCTAGGTGGCTCAGTCAGTTAAGCATCTGGCTCTTGACCTTGGCTCAAGACATGATCTCAGAGTTAGTAAGTATGAGCCCCCCATGGAGCTCTGCACTGTTAGCACTTAGGATTCTCTCTCTCTCTCTCTATCTCCTCCTCCCTGGCTCTCTCTCTGTGTTCCCTCTCTCTCTCTCTCCTTCCCTCTCAAAATAAATAAACATTAAAAAAATTTTTTTGAAAGGGGGCATCTGGGTGGCTCAGTTGGTTAAATGTCCAACTTCGGTTCAAGTCATGATCTCACATTCATGGCTTTGAGCCCCAAGTCAGGCTCTGAGCTGTCAGCACAGATTGCTGACACACAGCTGTCAGCACTGGAGCCTGTTTCAGATTCTGTGTCTCCCTCTCTCTCTGCCCCTTCCCCACTCATGCTCTGTCTCTCAAAAATAAATAAACATTGAAAAAAATTTTCCATAAAAAAAATTTATAAAAAGAAAAATGGGCCAAAAACCTTAAAAGAAACCTCACTAAAGGAGACTAGCAGATGGCAAATAAGCATATGAAAAGATGCTACATATCAAAAGTCATCAGTGAAGTGAAAATAAACAAAGACATCACAACACACCTAGAAGAATGGCCAAAATTCAGAACACTGGCAACACCAAATGTTGGCAAAGATATAGAGTAATAGGAATTCTCATTCATTGTTGGTAGTACTGCAAAATAATAGTACATTCTAGAAGATAATTTGACGGTTTCTTAAAAAAACGAAATATACACTTATCATTCAATCCTGCAATCATGCTCCTTGGTATTTACTCAAAGAAACTCAAAACCTAGATCTACCCAAAAACCTGCACGTGGATGTTTACAGAAGCCTTATTTGTAATTGCCCAAACTTGGAAGCAGCCAAGATGTCTTCCAGTGGGTGAATGTGATAAACTGTGGTCATTCAGACAATGGAATATTATTAAGCACTAAAAAGAAATGAGCTACCAAGCCGTGAAAAGACACTGGAGGAACCGTAAGTGCATATTACTAAATGAAAGAAACCAGCCTGAAAAGGCTATATATGACATTCTGGAAAAGGCAAAACTATGGACACAGTAAAAAAAAATCAGTGATTGGCAGGAGTTAGTGGAAAGGGAAGGATAAATAGGTAGAGTACAGAGCATTTTTAGGGCAGTGAAACTACTCTGTATGATACTGAAATGGTGGGCACATGTCATTTTACATTTGTCCAAAATCATAGAATATACAACACCAAAAGTGAACCCTAATGTAAATTATGAACTCTGGGTAATAGTGATTTGTCACTAGAAGTTCACCAGTTGTGAATAAATATTCCATCTAGTGGGAGATGTTGATAATGGGGGAGGGGGAATTGTGCATATGTGGAGGTTTATGGGAAATCTCTGTACCTTCCACTCAATTTTGCTGTGAACCTCAAACTGCTCTAAAAAAATAAAATCTACTTTATTTTTTTTTAAATGGAAAAAAGTGCAATGTTTATATTCTTAAAAATGTTTGTTTTTTTTTAAGTCATCTCTACACCCAGCATGGTGCTTGAACTCACAAACCAGAGATCAAGAGTCAAGCACGCTCTACTGACTAAGCCAGGCAGGTGCCCCTTAAAATATGTATCTTTGATTTTAGGGCCAGAAGATCTTTCCAGTTTTAGTTTCTGTCAATGCCTCATATACCTCAATCATACTAATTTGGAAGTTGCCAAATTGAATCTTCAATTTCTGTTAGTGGACTAGCATAAGGGGGGCTACAAATGTCTAAAGAATAAAGACCTAAGAATTTAAATGCTTTCTAACCTCAGCTCTGTCACTTAATAAGTGAGTTATTTAGGCACATCATTTAATTTCTCTGAATTCCTAAGTCACAAAGGTTATTGTGAGAATTAGATAATACACATTGGGAAGCACTAATATGTATGTGATGACATATCCATATAAACTGTTTTCATTAGTTTAAACTATACAAACCATTTTGCTACCACTTGGAGATCTCCCTTTATTCAGGAAGTTTTACTTGTTATAAAGTATGAAAATAACTAGAGTCACCTCCACAGGACTCAGGCATCCTCTAAGGTCATGCCCTTTACCATGTTCCCTTTTCAGAGTTTTCTTTCTGAATTTTAGTTTCTTAGTGTCAAAAACAGTAACTGTTCTATGTCTTCCCTATAATAACATTTATACAATATAGTTTATCAAAACACTTCCATGTGCTTTCTCATCTGTTTTCCATATATGCATACACATCTGATATTAAAACTAGTGATAAGATGTCAAAGAGCTTTTCTCTAGCTAGCAATCTAATAGTTATGATATTTATTCTTAAAATTAGAGTAGACATTGTTCTAATATTAACATACACTTAAAGAGTACTGCGTCTGTTCTATTACTTGGTCTGCTTTTAGATATCTAAATAATTTCATATAATCAAACTACTGACCATGTAGTAATTGGATACATATTTAACCTTTACATGTTATATTTTCCTAAAATGCCTTTAAACCTGAGAATTCTTGTTGAAATTATAATTTATTTCTTACAGCAAATTGCTTGATTGTAAATTTGGAACTCAGATGCTAAATTTTCATTTCTGTGAAAAGATTTCAGACTTTGAGCATAAGTTACAATCCCTAAAAATTTTATCATGGCTACAAATGCAAATTTATCTTTAGGGAAAAAAATAGAAAAATACTGAAGACATTCATTTCTTGCTCCATCTAGGCTATAAGACAGAATAATAAGCTTAAGGCAAATGTCTTTAAGACATTACACCCTATCTAAATTGTTCTAGAAATCCTACTTTTTTCTTGACTATAAAATGTCCTTCCTTAGGTAATTACAGTAATTTGGACTCGTATTTGGAATTAGGCAGTCAATAGCATTTGAGTGCACATTTTATAGTATTTGATGAATACTCTAAAACTTGTTTTAAAAGATGGATGTTATTATAGTGAACATTCTCCATAAATAAAGTATCTCATTCGCAAATATTTACTGAGTGCTTACTATGTGCTATAAAGTAGATAGAGAACATCCTTGCTTTCATTCAATTCATATTCTAGTGAGAGAAGAAAACCAAGAAACAAGTTAATAAAGAAGTGATATAATTTCAGATAGTTTGAAGTGCTTTAAAGAAAATATTTCAATGTTACTAAGACAGGGGTTGATGGAGAAACGTTACTTTAGCCAGGATGGTCAGGAAAGACTTCTGTTCAGCTATGTTTTAAGAATTATACCAAAAATTTGGCACTAAGGTAGGTAGAGGAAAAGGATCAGGTCTCGTCATTATACTTTTGTTTTTAATGTTTGTTTTTGAGAGAGAGAGAGAGAGAGAGAGAGAGAGAGAGAGAGAGAGAGAGAGAGAGAACAAGTCAGGGAGGGGCAGAGAGAGAGAAAGGGGATCAGAGGATCCAAAGCGGGCTCTGTACTGACAGCACAGAGCCCTATAAGGGGCTCGAACTCACTAACTGAGATCATGACTTGAGCCAAAGTCTGACCTCAACTGACTGAACGACCCAGGCACCCCTAGGTATACTTTTAAAAAGGTATAATGCTTTCAGAAAAGCAAATGGAATGGTAAAGAGCTCTTAATGATCTCTTTGATTCTATTATCAAGAGATGTATTCAGCTCTCTTCACCTTTTCCATTTATTCACTTTTCCCATGTGTAATCTGTACATATCCTTTCAAACCTACAGCTAACAATCAAGTTAAATAGTTTAATACAAATAAACAATTAGTAGCTTCAAATAAGTGTGTTATGTAACTGTTATAGTACTTAAGGGACCATTAAGCCATGAGGAAAGATCATGAAACTTGGAATAAGAGCAGTGGTTCTAATATTCTTAGCTTCATTACCTAGTATCTATGTGAAGTTCTCGAAAAATGACTATTTCTCCGAGACTCAATTCCCTTAATCCATAAAATGGATAACATCATCTATCTCGTTAGATTAACATAAAGAGTAAGAGGGGCGCCTGGGTGGCGCAGTCAGTTAAGCGTCCGACTTCAGCCAGGTCACGATCTCGCGGTCTGTGAGTTCGAGCCCCACGTCAGGCTCTGGGCTGATGGCTCGGAGCCTGGAGCCTGTTTCCGATTCTGTGTCTCCCTCTCTCTGCCCCTCCCCCGTTCATGCTCTGTCTCTCTCTGTCCCAAAAATAAATAAAAAAGGTTGAAAAAAAAAATTAAAAAAAAAAAAAGAGTAAGAAAATATGTGGAAGGGCTTTACAAAAGTAAAATACTATGCGAGTAAGAAAATATGTGGAAGGGCTTTACAAAAGTAAAATACTATGCAAATGTTAATTATATACTCCTCTTGAGCTGGAATGGTAGGTATGGAAAATGTCTATAAAAGAAAACTATGAGCAGCGCCTTGAAAGATTGATAGAATTTAGAAAGAAAGAGGGGCACAGGGAAGGTTTTCTGTTTGGATCAAGAACACAAAGCCCAGACAAAAAGAGCATAAAATGTATGTGATACAGCAAAAAGACTGGTCAGGTTAAAGCATAGGATTTAGGAAGGCTCACTTTAGGAAGATTACCGAAGTTATGGTCAGATTGTTGAGAGTTTTGAATGTCATTTTTTTTTTTTACTTAATGATTGCTTTCATGTTCTTCAAAAAGTGACTAGGGCGCCTGGGTGGTTCAGTCAGTTAAGCATCTGCCTCTTGGGCTCAGGTCATAATCTCATGGTTTGTGAGATCTGGGCAAGCCCCGTATCAGGCTTTGCGCTGACAGCATGGAACCTGCTTGGGATTCTCCCTCTCCCTCTCTCTCTGCCCTCCCCAGCTCATGCTCTCTCTCAAAATAAATAAATAAACTTAAAAAAAAAGTGCTAATTCATTGTCTTTGAAACAAAGTTTATTTTTTTAAACAATATGACCAATGTGGGGCTTGAATTCATGACCCCAAGATCAAGACTCGCACCCTACCAAATGAGCCAGCCAACTGCCCTAAAACAAACTTAAAAAAAAAAAAAAACATATTTGATATTTGACATCTCTTAAGTGTCAATTTACTTTGAAGCTAATGAAATTACTTTCTTGGTTCTCTTAGCGTGCAGTGTTATTAACAAAGTTTCATTAATATTTGTAAGCTTCAAGAACACCAGTAAAAGATGTCAAACAAACCTAAAAAGGTAACAAGAGCTTTATCAATCATAATTCTTCCTGGACTCCTTACTATCTGTACCACCAGAATTTCCCAGCACTTTATCACTATAGTTATATTAGAATTCCCAATGATTTCAAGTTTTATACTGTGTCATTGCTTTATTTTACAATACTTTTCCTTCAGGAAGCACTATAATAGAATACACACACTCTATTTTATTCTACATTTTATTGATTTAATGGTCTTTACAAAAGAAATGATTTACAACAAAATTTTAAAAATTTCAAAATACGGTGGTACCTGGCTGGCTCAGTCCAAAGAGCATATGACTCTTGATCTCAGGGTTGTGAGTTTAAGCACCACATTGGGTATAGAGATTACTCAAAAATAAAATCGTTGGGGGGCACCTGGGTGGCCAAGTTGGTTGGGCATCCGACTTTGGCTCAGGTCATGATCTTACGGTTCGTGAGTTTGAGCCCCACGTCAAGCTCTGTGCTGACAGCTCAGAGCCTGAAAGCTGCTTCAGAATCTGTATCTCCCCCTTTCTGCTTATCCCTTGCTCATGCTCTGCCTCTCTCTCTCTCAAAAATAAATTTAAAAAAAAAAATTGGAGGGCACCTGGTTGCCACATTGGTTAAGCATCCAACTTTGGCTTAAGTCATGATTTCATGGTTCGTGGGTTTGAGTCCCACATCGGGCTCTCTCCTTCAATGCGGAGCCTGCTTCAGATCCTTTGTCCCCTTTCTCTCTGTTGCCCCTCTCCGGCACTCTCTCTCTCTCTCTCAAAAATAAACATTAAAAAAAAAACTTAAGGGGCGCCTGGGTGGCTCAGTCGGTTAAGCGTCCAACTTCGGCTCAGGTCATGATCTTGCAGTCCGTGAGTTCGAGCCCCACGTCAGGCTCTGTGCTGACTTCTCCGAGCCTGGAGCCTGTTTCATATTCTGTGTCTCCCTCTCTCTCTGCCCCTCCCCCGTTCATGCTCTGTCTCTCTCTGTCTCAAAAATAAATAAACGTTAAAAAAAAATTAAATAAAATTTAAAATACATGCCTTCAAAATAATAAGATAGCATGAAACTGCTTTAAGAGGTTTATAAAAATTGGGGCACCTGGGTGGCTCAGTTGGTTGAGTGTCTGACTCTTGATTTTGGCTCAGGTCATGATCTCATGGTTCATGGGACTGAGCCCAGCATGGGGCTCTGTGCTGACAGCACAAAGCCTGCATGGTATTCTCTTATTCTCTCCCCTCTCTCTCTATCCCACTACCCTGTTCGCACTCATGTTCTCCCTCTCTCTCTCTCTCAAAATATATAAACTTCTTTTTTAAGTTTATAAAAATTACTAGAATTATCTGAATCAGAAGTATTTTGTTTTGTAAATAATAATTTCTGGGTGCCTGGGTGGTTCAGTTGGTTAAACATTGACTCTTGAAGTCATGAGTTCAAGACCCATGTTGGGTTCTGCACCAGGCACAGGGTCTACTTAAAAAAAAAAAAAAAAAGATATATAGAATGGAATACTACTTGGCAATGAGAAAGAATGAAATATGGCCTTTTGTAGCAATGTGGATGGAACTGGAGGGTATTATGCTAAGTGAAATAAGTCAGGCAGAGAAAGACAGATACCATATGTTTTCACTCATATGTGGATCCTGAGAAACTTAACAGAAGACCAGGGGGAAGGGGAAGGGGAAGGAAAAAGTTATAGAGAGGGAAGGAGGCAAACCATAAGAGACTCTTAAATACTGAGAACAAACTGAGGGTTGATGGGGGGTGGGGGAGAGGGGAAAGTGGATGATGGGCATTGAGGAGGGCACCTGTTGGGATGAGCACTGGGTGTTGTATGGAAACCAATTTGACAATAAATTATAAAAAAAAAAAAAAAAAGCTGAAGGGATCCTAATGTATACTTGAGATAAATCTATCCCACCCATAGAGGGCATTTGCAATATATTTAATAACCCATCCTTATCTTTAATTCCCCAAAGAATGGTGACCATTTTGTTTCTATAACCAACATTAAATGAAAAACTAAAACTGTTAAAAAAAAAAAAAAATAGAGGCGCCTAGATGGCTCAGTTGGTTGAGTGTCTGACTCTGACTCCTGATTTCGGCTTAGGTCATGATCCCAGGGTTGTGGGTTTGAGCCCCATGTCAGGCTCTGTGCTGAGCATGGAGCTTGCTTAAGATTCTCTCTTCCCTCTCCCCAACTCGCACTCTCTCTCTCTCTAAAAATAATAATAATAATAATTTCCTGGAAGGCCTGGCTGGCTCAGTTGGAAGAGCATGCAACTCTCGATCTCAGGGTTGTGAGTTCAAATCACACATTGGTGTAGAAATTATTTAAGTAAGTAAATAAATGTTTTTTTTCCTTTTTTGGGGACTATAGAACTGATTTTATTCTGTGATGGTATTAAAGTGTATCCTAGGGGTGAGTGGCTGGCTCAGTTGGTCGAATAAGTGACTCTTTATCATTGGGGTTGTGAGTCCCAGCCCCAAGTTGTACATGGGGCCTCCTCAAAAAAAAAAAAAAAAAAAAAAAAAAGACTTTCTCCTCACAAGGCTTTCCAAATTTAAAAAAAAAAAAAAATCCTAATAAAATAGCCCAGTAACAACTTGCCCTTCTTTCTTACCCTCTTTGATAAGAAGTCATTGAAAAGCTTTACTAGAGGACTAGTGAACATAAAGTGAGCTAATCCCATACTTTCCTAGCAGTTTGGAATCAGTTAGAAGTGTTCTCTACATTACTTGCCAATATTGAATCAGAGAACCAAAAAACTATAGAATTCTAGGTCATTTTAATTGGATCTTGTAAATTGATATTTGATTATTAACACTTTGACTATGTTTAAGGATCATATCAGCGTGTTTGGGTGGTTAGCCGGTTGGCCATCCAACTCTTGATTTTGGCTCAGGTCATGATCTCACAGTCGTGGGATTGAGCCCCATGTGGGGCTCTGCACGGACAAGGCAGTGCCTGCTTGGAATTCTCTCTCCCCTTCTCTCTACCCCTCCTAATCCACATGCTCACAAGCTCTCTCTCTTTCACAAAAAATAAACATTAAAAAAAAAAGATCATATCATCTATAGCAATACTATCCAACAGAAATATAAAGTGAGCTACACATGCAAGCCACATATGTAATGTAAGCATTTCTAGAATCCACATTTTAAAAAAAGTGAAAAGTGAAATTAATTTTAATAATGTATTTTATTTAACCCAGTAAATCCAAGATATTGTCATTACAACATGTAATCAATATAAAAATAGTAAGATCTTTCACATTCTTTTTTTTGGTATTACGTCTTCAGAATTTAGTGTTAATTTTACACTTACTCAATTCAGATAGCCACATTTCAAGCCCTTAGCTTCATGTGTCTAGTGGCCACTGTATTAGCCAGTGTAGATTCAGAGGTTCCTACTAATGACCAGTGCTATGATCCAATGTTGTAGAAACCTCAACCTGTGAACTTAAGTATATCACATACACATATCCCTCACAGATGCACATTTAGGGGAAATAAAATCTTAACAGATACACTCTAAAGAAAAGTCCATTATAACTTATAAAATAGTATCCCAGTGCTCAGTTCAACAACACCTATACTGTAATTGGAATAACACTGAAAGATTAGCAAGGCCTCTGTGCAAGAACGACGTTCAAATTTGTGAAGATTTACTATCTTAAGAAGAGGTAAATATGTGAAGTGATAGACGTGTGGATTAACTAAAGGGGAAGGAATCCTTTTACGTTGTAGGCATATATCAAATTATCACAGTGTGCACTCTAAATATGTTACAATTTTGTCAATTTAATTTTAATGTAGAAAAATAGTATTCCATTTTTTTTTTAAATGGACATCAGGCTTGAACTCACAAACTGCGAGATTATGACCTGAGCTGAAGTTGGACGCTTAGCCAACTGAGTAACCCAGGCACCCCAATAGTATTCCATTTTTTTATCTTAAAAAATTTTTTTTAAATGTTTATTTATTTTTGACAGAGAAAGAGAGAGAGAGAGCAGGGGAGGGGAAGAAAGAGGGGGACAGAGGATCTGAAGTGAGCTCTGCACTGACAGCAGCAAGCCCAATGCAGGGCTTGAACTCACAAATTATGAGATCATGACCTTACCGGAAGTTGGATGCTCCACCAACTGAGCCACCCAGGTGCTCCCATTTTTTATCTTTAAATAAAACATACTTGTATTTTTTTTTAATACTTTACATTTAGAATGAAATAGTGGGAATGGCTCCATTTACACATGCTTACTCAGTGTATACTTTTACAATGCTGAAAGTAAAAGCCACATTAGGAAATGAGGAATTTATGTGATTTTTCACTTTATTCTTTTCTAAAGTTTCTCCTTTCATAAGAAGTCAAAGAAGGCATCAGAATCCCTTGAAAAACTTAACTGACTGGCTAGAGAAAGGGTAGTAGTCTGTAGCTACAGTGAAACCAACAGTTCCTCAGAATAAGACAACTAGCACAAATAAAAAAAAAATGTCTGTAGCACAGAGGAGAGACAGGAAAGATTACAGGCTATTTCACTGAACTGTCAGAATCTTAGCCAAGACTGCAATAAACTGATTATCTAGCAAGTTTGTTTGTTTAGCTCTACCAATGTTTAAAACTCAAATGATTTCATTTAAATCAGTACCTAATCCAAACTATCAAATATCTTCAAAATATGTTGCATCCATTAGGTCATAATCAAACCACTGCTACTATGATTCGACTATGATTCAAGGACTTTATTTGCAACCTGCCAAATATTAATTAGGAAATGTATAAAATAAGCCAACATATTATATAGTATTCAACACTACTATAAAATTAGGCCATGGACTGCCTAATTCCAAATAAAATGAGCCCAAACTACTGTAACTGCTTAAAAAGAACAACTGAAGTTTAAATGGATAGGGTTTAACATTTGGCTGTTTAATATCTTAAAATGTAGTCTTTTTATTATCTAAACTAAATCAGGAAGTCAAGGCAACAGTTATTGAGGCCTTCCTGTATTATATGCCATGAAGTATAAAACAGTAGAAGGCAGGATCCCTGCCCTTGGGAGTTTACAATACAAATATATAAAATAGTACCTTTCACTATATGGTGGCAGAGTTGGGGGGTTGCAGCAGAGACTATGGCCCACAAAACCGAAAAATGTAAATGTTTCACCTTTAACAAAAACATTTGCCAACCCTTGCTTTATACAAATTATTCTTGACTAGAGGGAGAAAGAAGTCTAAATATGCACTAGAGTAAAATTTTATTATATCTAGCAAACTTTTAAAAACCTAGTTTTGGGGTGCCTGGGTGTCTCAGTCAGTTATGTGTCCAACTCTTGCATTCAGCTCAGGTTATGATCTCATGGTTTATGGGTTCGAGCCCCGCATCGGGCTCCATGCTGACAGTGCAGAGCCTGCTTGGATTCTGTCTCTCTGTTCCTCCCTGCCTTATGCTCCCTCTCTCCAAAATAAATAAACTTAAAAAAATAAGATAAAAAACTGTAGTTTTCACTATAAACACAGCACTCACTATAAAACATCAGCCTGGTTGATGGTAAAATAAAACTTGTATGTATTAATTCTCAACCAGGACATATCTGCTAAGGGGAATATATTTGAATATTTAGGGTGGTAAGTAAGCTATTTGTTTAGCAAAAAGGGGGAATATGTTTTAAAAGGTTGACAAAGACTTTAATCATACCTCTATACTGTCCAGCTTAATCATCTTCAACTAACCCATCCCTCCTGGCCATAAATGACTTTGGCTGTTTGCCAAAATCAAATTTACCCACAAAGTAGTCGATTCTCATTATTTGCCATAGTTATGTTCTATAAAGTTGTCATGGATGCTGAATTAGTGAATGCTAATTAACAAATAATAATACTAATTAGTGAATACAAGCGAAATGGCAGGGTTAAGTCAGGTCATCAATACATAACCTTGTTTTATGTGTTTCTGTTTAGACACCTCATTTAATGTACCATTGAACTCATGGCCAATAGTACTATAACTTGGGCCTCCATGAAGTTTTTCTAACACATGTATTCTCTCTCACCTCACAGCCTTCTTGTGCCTAGGAACACTAGACAGCAATTCAGCCGTATGCTGAAACATTAAACAGTAAAATCACCAACAAAAAGCATAAAATGCAAAAATGCACTAACTAGATCACAAAAACTTGTTTATGAGAGCTAAAATAAGTTGTAAGCACTGCCTTGCTAGACCTCAACTGGGAACATAGGATTTATGTGTATCCATATCAATATCTATATATATATAGATATCGATATAGATATGTATAATATATATAGATATAGATATAGATAGATATCTATAGATATATAGATATCGATATAGATATGTATAATATGTATACACTTTTTCTTTCCTGCTCTGCCTGTGCATATGTCTGCAAATGACCAGGAAAGCATCTCAAATACTAATTTCAGAGTTACAAATACATTTTAGAGAGGGCAAATATGAAAGTACAGAATTGGTGAATAATGAAGGATCAACTATATGATACACTACTACTGATAATCTTCTAAATTAATGATGATCAGTTAAAAAACTGTTTTTGAGCAAAAGCAACATTAAGTCCAGTCACCCAAAGTAATGTCTCTGAAGTAATATTTCATTATAAAGGAATATAAAGGAAAACAATGTGGGTGTATTCCATTCTTCCCCCTTTGCACGGAGCTTACTACTGCTTTGAGACTCAGCCTCTAGTTGGGCAAATCTGAGCCCCAGCTTGATTAGGTTCTCCTGAGCTCCAGTTCCCATATTTTCCCCAGTATCTCCACTCTATCACTTATCACAATGATATAACCACCTCTTTGCTTATGCCTTACCCACACAGTTGTAACTTTTTTCCCTACAACTTTTTTTTTCTAGTATAAAGCCATATTTATAATATATTGCTATTCAATTAACTTTTACTGAGTAAATAATTATGAAATGAGAAATTACAAGGATGCAAAGTATAATGACTATAGTATACAATCACAAGTGGGTAAATTTAAGTAATAAAAAGGTAAAATGTGTGCAATTTGCCAACAAACTGTATTTGGGGGTTTGGAAGGATTTTAGATTGCCCTGTTTCTAGACTGAAGAAAGGTGTGCTCAGTTGGACTACTAATGAAAGTATAGAATATACGAAGAGTACATTTGAAGGGAAAAATGAGTTCCACCTAGAATATGCCTACCACCCTATTAATGACCCACTCATCTAGGTTACTTCCATACTTGATAATTTTATTGCTTGCTAAGACTGCATTTGTAACTACTATATGTTGTAACAACTCCTTTTTCTAGCTAACTCCCCAACTACAGTGTAATTAAAAAAAAATTTTTTTTAATGTTTATTTATTTTTGAGACAGACCCACAGACTGCGAGCAGGGGAGGGGCAGAGAGAGAGGGAGACACAGAATCTGAAGTAGGCTCCAGGCTCTGAGCTGTCATCACAGAATCCCAATGCGGGGCTCGAACTCACGAACTGTGAGATCATGATCAGAGCTGAAGTCGGATGCTTAATCAACTGAGCCACCGAGGCGCCCTGGTTTATTTAATTTTTGACTACTAAAAACCTAGTACAACAATATTTAATTGAATTGAATGTGGATGAAAATGTCCAGAAGAAAGTTGGATATTCTGAACTGGGGGCTAGGGAAAAAAAAGTCTTATGAGATACCACCTTACACCTGTCAGAATGGCTAACATTAACAACTGTGGCAACAACAGATGTTGGGGAGGATGCAGAGAAAGAGGATCTCTTTTGCACTGCTGGTGGGAATGCAACTGGTGCAGCCACTCTGGAAAACAGTATGGAGGTTCCTCAAACAATTAAAAATAGAACTACCCTACAACCCAGCAATTACACTACTAGGTATTTATCCAAAGGATACAGGTATGCTGTTTCAAAGGGACACATGCACCCCAAAGTTTATAGCAGCACTATCAACAATAGCCGAAATATGGAAAGAGGCCAAATGTCCATCGATGGATGAATGGATAAAGATGTGGAACACACACACACACACACACACACACACACACACACAATGGAATATTACTCAGCAATCAAAAAGAATGAAATCTTGCCATTTGCAACTATGTGGCTGGAACTGGAGGGTATTATGCTAAGCGAAATTAGAGAAAGACAAATATCATATGACTTCACTCATATGAGGACTTTAAGATACAGATGAACATAAGGGAAACAGATGAACATAAGGGAAAGGAAGCAAACATAATATGAAAACAGGGAGGGGGACAAAACATAAGACACTCTTAAATAAGGAGAACAAACAGAGGGTTACTGTAGGGGTTATGGGAGGGGGAATGGGCTAAATGGGTAAAGGGGCATTAAGGAAACCAGTCCTGAAATCCCTGTTGCACTATATGATGCTGGGGGAGAGGGGTGCCTGGGTGGCTCAGTTGGTTAAGCATCTGACCTTGGCTCAGGTCATGATCTCATGGTTCATGAGTTTGAGCCCCGTGTCGGACTCTGTGCTGCCAGCTCAGAGCCTAGAGCCTGGAGCCTGCTTCAGATTCTATGTCTCCCTCTCTCTCTACCTCTCCCCTACTCACACTCTGTCTCTCTCTCTCAATAATAAACATTAAAAAAGAAAAAGAAAAAAGGCACATAAAAAAAAGGAAAAAGAAATTTTTTTTTAAAAAATCTATAAAGAACTCCCCAAACTCCACACCTGAAAAACAAATAATCCAGTGAAGAAATGGGCAGAAAACATGAAGAGATACTTTTCCAAAGAAGACATCCAGATGGCCAACAGACACATGAAATGATGCTCAACATCACTCATTATCGGGGAAATACAAATCAAAGCCACACTGATATACCATCTCACACTGGTCAGAGTGGCTAAAATGAACAAATCAGGAGACTATAGATGCTGGTGAGGATGGGGAGAAATGGGAACCCTCTTGCACTGTTGGTGGGAATGCAAACTGGTGCAGCCGCTCTGGAAAAGTATGGAGGTTCCTTAAAAAATTAAAAATAGAACTACCCTATGACCCAGCAATAGCATGCTAGGAATTTATCCAAGGGATACAGGAGTGCTGATGCATAGGGGCACATGTACCCCAATGTTTATAGCAGTGGTTTCAACAATAGCCAAGTTATGAAAGGAGCCTAAATGTCCATCAACTGATGAATGGATAAAGATGGGGTTTATATATATGATGGAATACTACTTGGCAATGAGAAAGAATGAAATCCTGCCATTTGAAGCAACATGTATGGAACTGGAGGTTACCATATGGTAAGTGAAATAAGTCAGTCAGAGACAGATGCCATATGTTTTCACTCATACGTAGATCTTGAGAAATTTAACAGAAGACCATGGGGGAAGGGAAGGGGGGACAAATTACAGAGAGGGAGGGAGACAAACCATAAGAGACTCTTCAATACAGAAAACAAACTGAGGGTTAATGGAGGGTGGAGGAGAGGGGAAAGTGGGTGATGGGCATTGAGGAGGGCACTTGTTGGGATGAGCACTGGGCGTTGTATGGAAGCCAATTTGACAATAAATTATATTAAAAACAAAAAGGAAAAAAGTCTTAGCTGGAAATAAAGCTTTAGGAAAGATTATAACAGAAGTAGTATTTTAAAATGTAAAAGAGGAATTTTTTTTTTTTTTTTTTAAGAGACAGAGGGTAGGAGGGAAAGACAGAATCTTAAGCAGGCTCCAATCCCAGCGCAGAGCCTGATGCAGGGCTTGATCTCACAAACTATAAGATCATGACCTGAGCTAAAATCAAGAGTTGATCACTTAACTGACTGAGTCACCCAGGCACCCCAAGAGGAATAATTTTTGGAAGAATCAAAGAGCTTTAGGATGCCCAGCATTTAAGGGGTACATCACTCAAAGGGAGACAATGAAAACCACTGAGAAGGAACAGAGACTAACCAGGTAAGAATGGAATGGCAGATACTACTGATTATGAACCAAATAGCCATTCTTATCTTCTTTCTGGCTTAACAGATATCCAAATTCTCCCAAAATAATGAACTCAAGGAAGGTGGGAGCTTCCCCAGGCCTGGGGAATGACTCATGGTTAGCTTAAATCAATCATAGTAATCGCATTTCCTTTTGCCAATGATTGGTGTAGGGGTGGCCAGTGACATGGAAGGGAAATGCTCTGGGGAACTTTAGGCAGACTGTCCTCCTTATAAATACCTACTCAGGAGAAACCCTAGTACTGCCTTTCTGCTTCTGGATAATGAAAAATGCTTGTTGCCTTACAACCCTGAAAGTAAACATCTGTGACACAGTGAGAATGGTAGAGGGTAAAGAGCAAGAGCCTGGGTTCTGGACACTGTTGTTACATCTTTGAATCAATCCTGAAACCACCCATCATTGGACTTACTGTTAGAGAGATTTTGTTACTTGGAGCTGAAAGCATCATGATACCATTGGTGTCCCAAAACCAAAAGGAGGAGTGTTTGTTTTTTGTTTTTTTTTTAATTTTCTTAATCTTTATTATTTTTTTTAATTTTTTTTTTTAACGTTTATTTATTTTTGAGACAGAGACAGAGCATGAACAGGGGAGGTCACAGAGAGAGGGAGACACAGAATCTGAAACAGGCTCCAGGCTCTGAGCTGTCAGCACAGAGCCCGATGCGGGGCTCGAACCCACGGACCGTGAGATCATGACCTGAGCCGAAGTTGGACGCTTAACCGACCAAGCCACCCAGGCGCCCCTAATCTTTATTTTTGAGAGAGAGACAGAGTACAAGTGGAAGAGGAAGAGAGAGAGAGGGAGACACAGAATCCGAAGCAGGCTCCAGGCTCTGAGCTGTCAGCACAGAGCCCGATGTGGGGCTCAAACTCATGAACTGTGAGATCATGACCTGGGCTGAAGTCGGACGCTTAACCAACTGAGCGACCCAGGTGCCCTGGTTTATTTAATTTTTGACTCCCAAACACCTAGAACAACAATATTTAATCAAATTAAATGTGGATGAAGACGTCCAGAAGAAAGTTGTAATATTCTGAACTGGGGACTAGTTTATGACCTGAGCCGAAGTCAGATGCTTAACCAACTGAGCCACCCAGGAGCCAAAAGGAGGAGTGTTTCACGAAGGATATAGGAAAGTCAAAAGTAATAGAATACCCACAAGAGAATGATTTTGGTTTCAAGAGTTATAGGTATTCATGGTAAGCATTCAAAAAAGCATTAACTATGTGCAAGCCCTACTCTAAAAACTTAACACAAAGAATCCCGTTTAATCTCTTACAACAATCCTATGAGGGAGGCAGATGGAATTGTAGTCAGTGAAAAGCAAAAGCCAGCATCCAGTGGATTGAACAAGACAGAATAGTAAATTTAAACACTTCTAGGAAATCATCTGAAGAAAAGAGAGAATTATATATAAGGGAAGGAATAAAGGAGGTTTGAAGATGGTCAAGAAAGGAAGAAAACAACAGAGAGGAAAATGAAATATATAAAAATACAACACATAAGAAATGATTGCTTAGGTAAGGTTCAGAGAAGATAGGAAGGTTTGGTACCAAGAGTACAAGTAGATAAAATTTGAACAAAATGAGAAATGGGCTCTGAGATGAAGAGAAAATAAATAAGGACAAATTTATAAATTTGAAGGCAAGAAGACTGACTAGGAAGACCAAGAAGTTCATACATGATATCGATGTTCTTTTTAAAAGAATGTAAGTTTATTTATTTTTGAGAGAGAGCACACGTGAGCATGCACACATTGGGGAGGGGCAGTGAGAGGAAGAGAGAGAGACAGAGAGAATCCTAAGTAGGTTCCTTGCTCTCAGCACAGAGCCCAAGGCGGGGTTCAAACTAACGAACCATGAGATCATGACCTGAGCTGAAACCAAGAGTTGGATGCTTACCTGACTGAGCCACCCAGGCGTCCCTAAAAATTTTTTTAAAAAGGACATCCACTACTAAAGAGTTGAGGAAAAAATTGGGCATTTGATAAGAATGGTGGTGGTCTGAAATAGCAGTTATGGGAAATAGAAAGGCAAATAATCAGGAACAAGTAAAATATTACTAAATTGGACCCAGTCAAAACCAAGAAATCATGATGAATGGACATTTATTTCTTTACAAACATTTTAAATTTAAAAAAAACGTTTTAAGTTTATTTTAAGAGAGAGAGAGAGCACGAGTGGGGATGGGGTAGAAAGAGGGAAAGAACCAAGAGTCAGACGCTCAACCAAATGAGCCACCCATGCACCCATCTTTACAAACATTTTAAGGACCTTCCATATGCCAAGTTATCTTTCTAGGTACTTGGGGATACAGTATGAACAAAAATCCCTGCCTCATGTATTTCACATTCTAATGGGGGAGATATAAAGATTTTTTTAATTAAAAATATTTTTAAAATACTACTATATGGAGTAGTATTCCTATGGTGGTAGGAATCAAGAAAAATGAGGAAAAGGAAAATAAGGGAACTAAAATTTTATATTGGGTGGCCAAAAATGGCTTCACAGAGAAAATGACATTTGTACTATGACAGAGTGAAAGCTATGTATATTTGTGGGGGTTGAACATACCATGTAGAGGGAAAACTCAAGGACAAGAGTCTGGAGGTGAGGGAATGCCAAGCATCTTCAAGATGTAGCTGTGTCAGAATGATGGGGTGGGGATGTGGTCAGAGAAATAATAAGTGGCTAGATGGTGTAGAGCCTTGCAGGCCACTAAACACTTTGGCTCATATTGAAGGAAGATAAGTCATTGGAGCGTTTTATGCAGAATGACATGATTGCTTTGGCCTCTGTGTTAAGAGTGAGAAAGGATGGTGGGCAATGATGGAAGACCAATAAGATTATATCGCAGTAATTCAGATGGCTTGGACTATAATGTAGCAGTGAAGGTGTTATTTATTTTAAAGATGGAGTCAATAGGACTTCCTGATGAATCAGATGTGGGATATGAGAGAAATCAATAATGACAACAAGGTTTTTCAGCCTCAGCAAACTGAAAGAACACAATTGCTAATGACTAATATAGGAAGATAGGAGAGCGGAGGGTTGGGGAATTGGGGCGTTCAATATAGGACATATTAAGTTTAAGATGCCTATTAAACTTACAAATGGTAGTATCTAATTGGCAGTTGGATATAGGAGTCTAGTATTCAAAGAAGCAGTCCAGATGGAAGATAAATCACTGGGAGTAGAGGTAACCTTAAAACCTCGAGGCTAGAGATTATACTAGAGTGAATATAGACAGAAAAAAAGACCCAAGGACAGAGTCCTAAGATTCACAAATGCAGTAGTAATAACTATTACTAGGAAGGTGGGGCCTCTCACTTATCCCCAGGAGATGAATCTTAATTATTCAAAACCGAGCATGTTACTTGCTAGAGTAAGCCTGTGATTCAGCTTTGGTCAGCACAAGGTTAGTCCGATTGGTGTCCGTGGGAAGGGAGTAGTAGAAAAGTTTTCTTCCTTTTAAAGACAAAAAACTTTCTTCTACTTTATAGTTATGAGCGCATAACATTGGGAACCATGGTAACATTTATGCAACCATCTGGAGCATTAAGACACATGCTGAGGATGGCAGAGGGCAAAGATGAAAAAACAATGGGTATATCATATATTGCTGAGCTGCTAAATCAACTAGCCCTAGAGCCACTTAATGCCTGGATTTTTTGGCTATTATTTAATATTGGTTTTCATTACTTATGGGAAATAGTATCTGGTTACAATCTCATTTTTAATTTTTTTTAGAGAACTGATTTTGTTTATTTATTTTGAGAGAGAGGGAAAGAGAGAGCACATACAGGGCAGAGAAAGAGGAACAGAGAGAATCCCATGCAGAGCCTGATGAGGCTTGAACTCATGAACTGTGAGATCATGACCTGAGTTGAAGTCAGATGCTTAAATGACTGAGCCACTCAGGCGCCCCTCATTTTTAATTTTCATAGCAATGCTTAGGGTATCAAAAACAAACTGAAACTCAGGGGGCACCTGGTTGGCTCAGTGGGTAGAGCATGTGACTCTTGATCTTGGGATCATGAGTTTGAGTCATACATTGGGCACAGAATTTAAAAATAAAAACATTTAAGGGGCACTTGGGTGGCTCAGTTGGTTAAGCGTCTGACTGTTGATTTTGGCTCAGGTCATGACATAACGGTGCATGAGTTCGAGCCTTGCATAGGGTTCTGTGTTGATAGAGCAGAGCCTGCTTGGGATTCTCTCAATCCCTCTCTGCCCCTCCTTAAGGAGCATGTGTGCACGTGCACGGACACATACATGCTCTCAAAATAAATAAACTTAAAAAAGAAAGTTTAGGGGTGCCTGGGTGGCTCAGTCAGTTAAACATCTGACTTCAGCTCAAGTCATGATCTCACAGTCTGTAAGTTTGAGCCCCGCGTTGGGCTCTGTGCTGACAGCTTGGAGCCTGGAGCCTGCTTCGGATTCTATGTCTCCCCTGCTCCCTCTCTCTCTGCCCCTCCCCCGCTCATGCTCTGTCTCAAAAATAAACATTTTTTTTTAATTTTTAAAAAAAAGAAAGTTTAGGGGGGGTGCCTGGGTGGCTCAGTCGGCTAAGTGTCCGACTTCAGCTCAGGTCACGATCGCACTGTCCATGGGTTCGAGCCCCGCGTCGGGCTCTGTGCTGACGGCTCAGAGCCTGGAGCGTGTTTCAGATTCTGTGTCTCCCTCTCTCTGACCCTCCCCCGTTCATGCTCTGTCTCTCTCTGTCTCAAAAATAAATAAACGTTAAAATAAAAAAAATTAAAAAAAAAAAAGAAAGTTTAGGGACACATGGGTGGCACAGTTGGTTAAGCATCTGACTTTCGCTCAGGTCATGATCTCACGGTTCGTGGCTTTGAGCCCCATGTCAGGCTTTGTGCTGACGACTCGGAGCCTGGTGCCTGCTTCAGATTCTGTGTCTCCCTCTCTCGGCCACTCCCCAACTCTCTCTCAAAAATGAATGAACATTAAAAAAATTTTTTTTTTAAGAAAAAATTTAGGGCGCCTGGGTGGCTCAGTCTGTTAAGCATCCAACCTTTGGTTTCAGCTCAGGGCATGATCTCAGTTCATGAGTATGAACCCCACATGGAGTTCTGCACTGATGGTGTGGAGCCTGCTTAGGACTCTTTCTCTCCCCATTCTGCACTCTCATTCTCAAACTAAATAATTAAACCTAAAAAAAATTACTAATATTAAAAAGAAAGTTTAATAAAAATAAAAACAGATTTAAAACCAAACAGAAACTCAAAAAAGGTTAAACTTGGTAAGGTTAAAAAACTTCACACCTAGGTAACAAATGGTGAATTGAAGCTCAACTAACTCCAATATGTATTTTATTAAAAAAAAATTTTTTTTAACGTTTATTTATTTTTGAGACAGAGAGAGACAGAGCATGAACGGGGGAGGGAAAGAGAGAGGGAGACACAGAATCTGAAGCAGGCTCCAAGCTCTAAGCTGTCTGCACAGAGCCTGACGCGGGGCTCGAACTCACGGACCGCGAGATCATGACCTGAGCCGAAGTCGGCCGCTTAACTGACTGAGCGACCCAGGCGCCCTCCAATATGTATTTTAAATGATTAAGAGTCATGGATTTAGGGGTGCCTGGGTGACTCATTTGATTAAGCATCTAACTTGATTTCGGCTCAGATCATGATCTCATGGTTTGTGGCTTCAATCCCCTGTTGGGCTCCATGTGGACAGTGCAGAGCTTGCTTAGGATTCTCTCTCTCCTGTCTCTCCCCTACTCATGCTCTCTCAAAATAAATATTTAAACTTTAAAAAAAAAAAAAAGAGTTGTAGATTTAGGGGTGCCCGGTGGCTCAGTCAGTTGAGTGCTCGACTCTTGATTTAGACTCAGGTCATGATCCCAGGGTCATGGGATCAAGCCCTGCATTGGGCTCTGCGCTGAGGATGGAGTCTGCTTGAGATTCTTTCTCTCTCTGCCCTTCACCCCCACTTGTGCACACTCTCTAAAAAAAAAAAAAAAAAAAAAAGAGTTGTGGATTTAAAGAGTAGACACGACTGACAGAAAAGGGGAATGAGAGTTGGGAATTCTTGAAGTGACTGGCAAACTGAGGCCAGGAAGTACTAGAGATTGAAAGAAAAGGGAAATATGAAAAGACTAGAACTTTGGTGAATATGGAGTTTCTGGCCAGCATAGTCAGAAGTACTCAGTAGTATCTGATTTAAGATGAAGTTCCCTGAATGTGACCTGGCTAGCAACTGAGGCCTTTACTCAGGGTTGCAAACAGAACACAAATGAATGAGAATCAGGATGACAATAACTGGCAATTATGTGATTATTTCAAGTAATTTTACATACTCACACTCAGAAGTAAATGTTTAATGAATGAATGATCTGATCATTAAACTTCTTCCATTCCAACTCTTCATCCCATTGTTTAATAAACTACAGATTATTCTTAGGATTTTATTTTTAAGTAATCTCTACACCCAGTGTGGGGCATGAATTTACAACTTTGAGATCAAGAGTCCAAACTCTCCACAGACTGAGCCAGCCAGGGGCTCCAGATTATTCTTTTTTAGACTGATGCAAAGAACTATCTGAAAACAAAGATGGAGTCTTTGCAGTGATTCATGGTTTCCTTCAATATTCACTTGCTAGAATAAGCTTCCTGAGGGTAAGCATATTTGTCTGTTTTGTTCACTAAGGTATCTCCAGCACCAAGAACAATGCCCAGCATTTTTCCTGAATTGAATAAGTAAGTACCTATGGATGACAGGTATTATTTTAATCACAAAGGTAAATAAAACAATTCCTACACTTAAGGAGTTTACCATTTTAAAGGCTCTAAGCAAAAATCTCTTGGTCTTCACTTATATCAAATACATCATCATTAAAGAGCAAGGTTGTTAAGAATCCAAGTATTTATTACCTGTCCTGGATAAAAGAAATGTATTGTAGTTTTCATATGTTTTTAAATTTAAAAAATAAACTACTATCCTATCTTGAGAAGTTAGTACTTGTATCATTAGGTACAATTAGATGACCTGTAATAAGTAATGATTATGGTAAATCACAAAAAATAATTTGATGCTTCTAAAAATTTTAATTCCTTCTTTTCATTATCAAGTCCTTTCAAATATATTTAACAAAAATGAAGTGAGAATATCAGTTAATATGAAGCAACATAAAAGAACAAACAGAATCAGAAGGCAAATTCCAAAGAGATCACTGGCTATAAATAGAGACATGGAAATGTCAGGAGAGAGAAGCAAAGTTCCACTAAAAAACAACAACAAAACTGTATGCCAAGTGGGCTTTACATCTCAAACCCACCCATTTTCAGTTAAGGATTTCTTTGGCAAAGATCCTCTTTCTTTCAATAATCTATCTCAAAATGTAAATATTGTGAGTAAAGGTAGATGTCCTCATTACAAATATCAAGATGTTTCTGGTTCTGCAAAGATTCTTCTTCCCTTTGTATTTAAGAAGCAGAAAACCTTCAACTGAAACTTAACCCAATCATTGCTGCTTCACAGAGTTTGTTGATGAAATAAAGAGCGCTGGATTAGGAATCTAGTCTTGGCTCTGCCATTAATCTTGTCACTTTGTGTATGGCTCTCAAGCAATCTGGGTCCCAATTTCCTCCACCATAAAATGAAAGAAACAGACTAGATGATCTTCAAGGTCTTTTCAAGTCTGCAAGTCTAAGAAAAGCTGAGTGAGGGTACACTTCCATGCTATAGCCTCAAAGCCCCCCAACATTCATAACCAAATATTCAACAATTTGTTTAATTCTAGTTTTGCAGGAAAATGGTTAATATGGTAACAAACAATTCAACTTGATATTAAGATTTTATCAACATAAAAGCACCAAACCATACTGGGCAAACCAAAGAGTAAGATCTAGTCCTTGACCAGCCCTCTCTTACACAGACAGAAAAGCAGAGAACAAGATCTCGGTGTTTAGAACATTTACTAGTCTAGCTGGGGAAACAAAATTTAAGCTAAATTCCACATTTATTAAATACTTTTTGCATAATAGGGCAGTTTTCATTCTGATAAGCAGAATAATCAACTATGATGTTTATTAAAAAAAAGAAAGAAAGAAAGAAAGAAATGTAGATTTCCTGAAACATTTTTCACTAGGTCCAGGTGGGGCCCAACTATCTACATTTAAAAAAAAAACACCCCAGATGATGTAGGGTGTTTCTCAAACATACCTTTGTTTTAAGAAACACTGCCCTAGCCTCGATCAACAAAAAAATAGGGTTCAAAAATAGAAAATGCTTTTAGACCTTGAGTTCTCTAGAAAACTAGAGAAAAAACTAGAGGACAAACTGTAAGGCATCAAAAATAAGCAAGTCTAATGGAGCATGTAGGCTTCAGTTATATTTCAGTGGTTCTCAAGTGTGGGCTGCGCTTTAAGGATCAACTTAAGAAGATGTCACACATAGAGATAATAGACCAATTAAATCAGTCTCTGGGAGTAGGGGTTGGGGCTCAGCTTAAACATGTTTAGAAAAGCTCCCCTGTAACCAATACACTGAATTAAGTAAAAGATCAATGGAATTGGTTAGTCAGGTTAAGGTTCATGAAAAAAGATGATTTTTAATTTTCATTTTTATTTGGCTAAAGTTTTAATGGAAAAAGATAAATGTAACAGAAGTGAAAGGAACTGATGTATAAATATATGATCTAAGTAGGGAAGGAAAAAAACATGTTTTGGCCACAAGATAAAGGGAGAATAAGAACAGTAAATGTGAATTTATTTTAGACATTTTGGTTTTGAAGCAACATGCAAGATGAGTCTTGGAGGTTGCTGCAGACACAGATTTGGAAGTACATTTAGGGAATAGGTAGAGGACCAATTCAAAGTAAATTATGAAAACTTATATCACACTATGTTAACTGTAATATAATTAAAATAAAATTTAAAAAAAGTTTCATAGGTCAAAAAAAAGAAACCATATATATTATACATTATGCAGTTTTATTATATATTATATTCTGCAGTATTATATACCAGCTTTGTTGTAAGTTATTGGAATGCATGCTATAGAATTAACTAAAATCACTCAGGAACTGGGTGGTAAAGGCCAGTTTTTTGAGACAGATGCTGTCAGGAGTACCAAATTTCAATCTAGAATTATCCCTAAAGTAAGGGGAAGCTGGGAGTATTATGGCTCATCAGCAAGGGCAGTCAGCTCTACATTTTTTTCACTAAATATGGATATTCAATTTCTTATATATTTTATGATGCTGTGCTAGATCTCCTATGATCCTGGTCAAGGGACAGATCCTGCTTACACACTGGCTGCCAAAAGATGTGAGCAACTAGCCAAATACTATCTATATTCAAAGAAGTCCTTTGTATGATACAGTTAAGGATGGTCCTTCTCTCATAAAACTTGAAGAACCCTGTAAAGTTGGGAATGGTACTTTAGCAAGCCCCTCCCTCTTCCCCCATACAGTATATGCCTTTCCCCTTCACTGAAGGAGGTCTTAAAGAGCAAAGAAAATTTATATTATTTTCACAAAGAACCTTTGTCTCAAACACTAATTGTTCTAAAAGACTGAACTATGAAGAATTTTATCCTCAATTCTCAGAAGACTCTGATTTTAAAATTTTTGGTATGCTTCTTTTGGGAGGGGGGCTAGTTTGTGGAGGAATCCAATATGCAGACAAAGAGTAAAAACACTATCATAGATGCTGTGTGGTAATACAGGGAAAAAATTAAAATTAAGCAATCCTATTCTTGTCTTGAAGATGCTTACAATCTAGTTAGTGGTGTGAATTACAAAACAAAACCCCCCTGTACAATTTCTTTGAAAAATAACACTAATTATACCAAATATATATGTATGTATACACATACATCATACACACACACACCATAAAGCACTATAGTTTATTTAGGAGAGGGAGGGAGGGAGAGAGAAAACACCAGGGGAGGGTGGGGGGAGAGGCAGAGGGCAGAGAGAGAAGGGGACAGAGGATCCTAAGCAGGCTCTGTGCTGACAGCAGAGAGACTGATTGCTCAAACTCACGAACCATGAGATCATGACCTAAGCTAAAGTCAGATGCTTAACCGACTGAGCCACCCAGGCACCCATAAAGCACCATATATACTTTAGTAAGGCATATTACTAATCCATCCAATGCAATTAACAATACAGAAAAGCAAGCTTGTATCATGTTATACATACATGGGTTCTTTGATTTTGTAACATTTTTATTACCTTACATTAAGATCTGCCTTCCCATGAAGAACTTCAGCATATGTCTTAATAGAAACAAATGCAAATACATATTTTTAAAATCCAAGTGAGAAATACTAAATTGTGAACCATACCATAGAAATTACAAAGACATATATCCCATTACTTGACTTTGAATAGATTCTTCCATTCTTTCAACTCAGACTGCCTGGGTTCAAATCACTAACACTAACATGTGACCGTGAGCAAGTTGGTTAACTTACCTGTACTGCAACAAAATGGAGATTTTAATAGCATCTCATAGAGCCATATGAGAATTAATGAATTAAATACAAGTAAAGCACTTAGAACAGGACCCAGTATATAGTACTAGCCACTATTAGCTATTGCTATGTTTTAGAGCATGCTATGCAGTAAAGGCACAGAAAAGACAGAGCTCTTACTGCCATGGACCTTACAACCTAGTGGGAATTCCAAATAAAAAATAAGTGATATTATGTTATTATTACCATGATGTAGTACATGATAACAAATAAGAATCCCTAAATTTGAGAGGCTTCTGGGTGGCTCAGTCAGTTAAGCATCCGACTTCGGCTCAGGCATGATCTCACAGTTTTGTGAGTTCACACCCGGGATCGGGCTCTCTGCTATGAGCACAGAGCCCATTTTGGATTCTCTGTCCCCCTCTCTCTGCTCCTCCCCCACTCGCACTTTCTCCCTCAAAAATAAACATTAAAAAGAAAAAAAAAAAAGAATCCCTAGAGAGCTCTGGACTAGCCAAACACTATATATATTCAAAGAGGCCCTTTGAATTTTCTGGAAAAATGGAAACAATCAGCAACAGTAAAATGGAAGAGGTAGGAAGGATACCTGACAAAAAGGGGGCTCTGCAGTTATGGATAAGTGAGAATGATAAGGATGATAAAAAGCTGGATTTAGGGCAAATCAAATGATTATGAGCAATATCCTAGTATTCTTCAGTCTTCTTACAGTACTTTAATCAGGACCACACTATCAAATTTGGCAACCAAATCAGAGAAGAAATTTCTAATAACTGAGGGGAAGGGGATATGTTTTCACATAGTGACTTCTATTTTCCCTTTCAGAAGTTTATGTAAGACTTTTTATTATCCTTTACTGTTGGCTACTTTTCAGAAACAGAGTAATTGCCCTCTTTTTGGTATGCTGGTAAAAGGAAAAAGTTACATGACTTACCAAAGGGCACAGGGGTTATATTTGAACACAGATCCTCTGGGACCAAGTCCAGAGTCTTTTCCACTATCTGGGGCTGCCTCCAGTTTCAGACACTGGTCAAGCTGTTGGTTCTCCACAATGGTCCAAAGTCAATTTGTGCTAACAACTTTGTCCTCTAAGATGCAAATATACCCTGCTTCCATTCATACCTTAGTCTGAAACAGAATTCTAGAAACTCAGTCAGAAGGGATATAAAAGTCATTAAGACCAGTGACCAGGGGCGCCTGGGTGGCTCAGTCGGTTAAGCGTCCGACTTCAGCTCAGGTCACGATCTCACGGTCCATGAGTTCGAGCCCCGCGTCAGACTCTGGGCTGATGGCTCAGAGCCTGGAGCCTGCTTCCAATTCTGTGTCTCCCTCTCTCTCTGCCCTCCCCGCCCCCCGCCCCGTTCATGCTCTGTCTCTCTCTGTCTCAAAAATAAATAAATAAATTAAAAAAAAAAAAAAAAAAAAAAGACCAGTGACCAGCCTAATGAACAAACACCCTAACTACATCCTGGTATGTTTAATTTGAAGTGGCCACTTCCCTCCTCACATCTAAACTGAATCTTTTGTGACTATGATACTGAGGAAATACTGGCCTGGTTAAATGACACAGAGTATAGCAAGAAGTTACCAGATCCTTCTGCCTAAGAGTTGTTAGGAGGTAGGTGATGGGCATAAAGGTGAGGCAGGAAGCCTGTACAATTTTGTCACTCTAAAATGCCTGTTAAAAAGCCATAATGGGGGGCACCCAGATGGTTCGGTTGGTTAAGCATCCGACTCTCAATTTTGGCTCAGGTCATGATCTCACAGTTCATGAGTTTGAGCCCTGATTACGGCTCATGCTGACAGCATGGGGCCTGCTTGGGATTCTCTCCGTCCCTCTCTCTCTCAAAATAAATAAAAAACTAAAAAAAAAGAAAAAGAAAAAAAGAAAGCAATAATGGACTACTTTTCTATAATAGCTAAAAATAAGAATCGGTTAATATTTCAGATTTACCAACTCCAAAAGTGAAAAGTTGTACTAAGAAAAAGGTCACTCAGTCATTTGGTAACCAATAAGTCAGAAGGTAAAATGAAGAAACTTGCCAGTACATTTAATAGCCCAACTTTTATTATGCTTGTTAATCTTTTCACTGTTATTTGGTGAATCTAAATGCTCCCCGCTAGACTTCTGTAAATTCACACTAACTTTTGCTTCATCCTAAGAATGAAATATGAAATACCAATTTCTGTGTTAAAAGTGTGACTATAAAATATAATCTAGTCAAATATTTAGCTAATCTCTCAAAGCACAATAAACCAATTTTAGATTAGCAATGATATACCCACTTTTAAGAAAAGTTACATTGCAAAAGGGAATGAATTTAGTTAAGAAAATCCTGATTTCAGGGGCACCTGGGTGGCTCAGTCGGTTAAGCGTCCAACTTCGGCTCAGGTCATGATCTCACAATTTGAGAGTTCGAGCCCTGCATCAGGCTCTGTGCTGGCAGTTCAGAGCCTAGAGCTTGCTTTGGATTCTGTGTCTCCCTCTCTCTGCGCCCCTCCCCCACTCATGCTCTGTCTCTGTCTCTTAAAAAAATGAATAAACGTTAAAAAAAAAAGTTTAAAGAAAATCCTGATTTCATCAGTTATAATGAAATTACCTAGAATAACCAGCAAAGTACAAATGGGTTTAAAACGATTGTGTAGACTGAGAATTCACATATAGCTTAATCAAAAGTCACTGGTTATTTCTCCCACAACTCAGTTGCTCTTGCAGGATTCTGGGTTTTACTAAAACTAAGATTTGAACATAGCTGTAATCCAAAAAATTTACATGGATTAGCCTTCCTTCGTGATAAGATGCCAGAAACTGAATTACATGTTAATAATATTAATTTCCACTTTACAGCACTTTCTGGTTTCTGAAGAACTCACAGATACCTCATTTGAGGATAGCAAAGCAAGTTGTCATAATGTAGAGGAGAAATCTGAGACACAGCAACTAAATTACTTGCCTAAGGTCACAAAATCAACTAAAATGTACAGACAGATTTTTTTCAATATTCTATTCATTCAGCAAATATCTAGAACACTAAGACTAGACATTAGGGACAGGTCAATGGTAAAGGTAGACAAAGTCCTCCCTCTCCAGTTTACATTCTAAAGGAAAAGAGACAATAAACAAGTAAACACACACACACACACACACACACATATATATGTATATACACTTATTTATATATAATTTTTAGAGAGAGAGTGCAAGTGAGGGAGAGGGGCTGGGGGGGGGGGGGAAGAGAGAGAGAGAGAGAAGTAATAGGATAGTGATTGCAGAATGGCACAACTAGAGGTCAGAGAGGGCCTAAGGAGGTGACATCTGAACTGAGCCTTGAATGACGAGGACAGATTATCCATGTGAAAGTCTACGAGAGCATCCACACCAGGCAGAAAAAAAAGGAATCCTAAAGGCAGGAATGATCTTGGACAGCATGGTGGGTGAAGTGGAATAAAAGGGAGGAATGTTTAGAGACAGTGGCCTGATTATATGGAGCCTGTACACTATTCCAGGGTATAGGATTTAAAGTGCAATAGGAAGGGTTGCCTCAGTGGCTCAGTCAGTTGGGCGTCCAACTCTAGATTTCAGCTTGGGTCATGATTTCGTGATTCATGGGTTCAGACCCCGCATCAGGCTCTGCGCGGACAGTGAGGGGCTTGCTTGGGATTCTTTCTCCATCTCTCTCTGCCCCTCCCCTTCACGTGCACACATGCACTCTCTTTAAAAGGTAAAAAAAAATAATAATAAAGTGCAATAGGAACACAAAGGTGAGATGACCTGATTTATGTTATAAAGGAATCATTCAAGGAGCACCTGGGTGGCTCAATCGGTTGTCTAACTTTGGCTCAAGTCATGATCTCAGTTTGTGGGTTCAAGCCCTGCATCGGGCTCTGTGCTGACAGCTTAGAGCCTGGAGCCTGCTTCAGATTCTGTGTCTCCTTCTCTCTCTGCCCCCTCCCCCACTCATTCTCTCTCTCTAAAATAAAAAGTTTTTTAATTAAAAAAGATTTAAAGACATTATTCAAGCTGCTATATAAACAATTGCAACACAATCATCAAGTAGAGGCTTGAGCTTCAAAAATATTGGAAATGGCTGCTTGTTACTTTTGAGAACTTACACATATATTACATACTTTTCTGTATGAAATTTCATAATATTAAAGAGCAAACTGTAGACATGTAAGGGTAGAAGCAGAAAAACCAACCAGAATACTATAACAGTCCAGGATGGAGGTGATGGTAACTTGGGAGCAGAAATGGAAATTAATAGAATTTGGAATATACCTCAAAAGTATGATAAATAGGTCTTCCCAATGGAGAGGCAGGCACAGGAATGAAGGCTGACTAGTGGTTCTCAATGTGAGATGATTTTGCCTATCTGGAGACATTTTTGACTTTCACAACTGAGTGTGTGTGTGTGTGTGTGTGTGTGTGTGTGTGTTTGTGGCTGGGGGGGGGGGGTGGGGGGGTGTGTTACTGGCATCTATGGGTAGAGGCTAAGGCTGCTAAACATATTACACTAGATACTAGTATTACAAAATATAGAGTTATCTGATCAAACAGTCTAAATGGTATTGAAGTTAAGATATCCCTATCTAAACTGATTTCAACTGGGTCCCATCCTAGAATACCCATTCTTCCAGGACAGTCTACAAATAAACTAGAAATGGAGGCCCTTATTTTCAATATTTAGAGACAACTAATACTGTCTGAAATAAAGTTTATTTGAGGGTAAATTATATCACTCTGTGGTTACATTACATTGATCAGGATGGAATAGGTCTAATTAATATGAAGAAATCAATTGATTAATAAATGCCATTTGTTGGATAATCTTTTTCAAAACAACTGTAAAAATTTTGTTTAGCAATACCACCCAACAACGTTTTACAGTCTTTTTTTTTTTACGTTATACTTAAATCTGTAGTCCAATACATTCACTGCTTTTCCAAATAGAAATCCCACCCACCAACCCAAATCTAAAAGGATAGTTATGAACACTGAAAAAGATAATCAAAACTGTATAACTCGTTAAGATGGTAAGAAAAGCTTCATTGGAGGAAAATGATGCCACAATTGTAGCTATATGCATATAACTGTCTAATGATCCAACTTATTTGGGGCCTTGAACAAATGCACACATTAGTTATCAGTAAGACAGCAGCACACATTTCTCCCAGTTACTCTTAAGACTAGCAATGGGGAAAGTACTCTTTTAGACCTAATTCACCAAACACAAAATGCCAAGTTGATAAAGTTCATTTTACCTAGGTCTTTGTTCTCCAAAAATAAAAGAATTCGGGGGAGAAAACCATTTCGGTCGACTCCTAAATAAGATTCCCGAAGTATCCCCATGAATCTGAAACTACTACTAATAATATTGCAGTAAATTACATGCCATCATATATCGGGAAGGCCTTAAGTTACCTGATAATTGGGAACAGATAACAAAATATACACACTAACAAAGCTATCTAGTCCAGGGATGACAATTCAGAACATTACATGTGGGTTCTTACCGGTAGGGGAAGGGGCAAAATATTGTTAGAAGAATTTGATGTTGTTCTTATAAGATGATCTCAATAAAACTGATTCCGGACACATACAATACTAGATTACTAAGTGTGGTTACAACAGAATTTTAGGAGCAGTCACATTTTTTAAAGGTA
Organism: Panthera onca; assembly: GCF_046562875.1. Classification (NCBI taxonomy): domain Eukaryota; kingdom Metazoa; phylum Chordata; class Mammalia; order Carnivora; family Felidae; genus Panthera; species Panthera onca. The sequence goes on from NC_138346.1 coordinate 156,325,803, forward strand.
AAGAATAGGGCCGTCATAACTTCAAAGCTTCATCCACATTATTTACACAAGATGTCGAAATCAGCTCAAGAACTAAAAGGCCTCCAGCCTAAATTAATCCCCACTTGTGATAAAGCTAAAAGATCTGGCAATCTAGAAGTAAAATACAGGGACACTTTACTACCCTGAAAATCATGCCGAGATCCCGCTAGGCCGGGCGGACGTTTTCAGGAACATCTCCGCGTGGCGTCCCGGGCACGCTTCTCCCAGGCGCACTCCTGGTTGCGGCACTCTCGAGATACTGTTGCGTCGTCCTAACGCCCGTCGACGTCACCCACTTTCCCATGGATACACGGAAGGACCCTTGGAGGAAAATTCACCCACACTCCCTCCCCGAGGCGGCAACCAATAGAAAGCAACTACTCCTTTTCTTCAGGTTTTGAGAAACTCCAGCCAACAGGGGTCGCCGCGCCACTCTTACCCACCACCCCGGAAGTACAACCACACAGTCTCAACACGCGAATGCGCGTAGAGGAGGCGCCAAAAAGAAACTTCACTCTCGCGATATCGTGAACACACTTCTCGACATCTCTCTGCTTCACCTTGTTTTTTTTCAACCCCACCCCCACAGCAGCGCGTCGCTTCAAAACATCGCGAGATTTTCTCCTTTCAGTCTCCGCCCCTTTACGGCACGATGGTCGCACAAGAATGTGATACAGCCTCGACGGCCGCCATTTTCTTTCTTTCTTAGCAGTTGGCTGAGGGAACATCTCTGCGAAGAAGCGGCAGCGGCCTCTGTAGCCTAGACATGGCAGACTACTCAACAGTGCCTCCACCTTCCTCTGGCTCAGCTGGTGGTGGAGGCGGCGGCGGTGGTGGTGGAGGAGTTAACGATGCTTTCAAAGATGCGCTGCAGAGAGCACGGCAGGTAGGTCTGGACCGTGCGGCGGGATTCCGAACGCTCACGGTAATTGGCCGCTGGCTGAGCAGGCCGCTACTTCGCGCATGAGGAAGAGGAAAGAAGTGCCCTTCCGGGCTCTGAAATGTGAGGAGACTCAGGGTTCCCATGTTGGTAATACAGTTTAGAGGCTGGAACTCGATTTTGTGTTTCTTAGTGTTTAAGCCATTTAGAACCCCAACGCGTTAGGCATAGATGGCTTTAGGTCTTTCGCTTCTGCGGCAGTCGCGCTTCCTTCTCCGAGGAGTTAGCTTGGCATTTCCTTTCTCTCAGAATGAACATCCTCCACCATGGGATAAAGCGCGCGTAGTTTTACACAATAGTATGGAAGGTTCTGGTAATGAGTTTGAGAGAGGACTAGGGTTTGTCCTCAAGAGCCATAGTAAGGAAGGGTTATGTCAGTAAAGCAGTTTTCACAGCTTCCAGTTCATCCGAGCTCTCTCGAAATTAATTTTTCGCTTTCGTTCACTTTCACATCTACAAGGAAGAGGCTTCAGAGAATACTAGTATCCGAGGTTGGAATCCTTCCTCAGAGCAGGATTTACGTGTCAGTGTTCTACCACTTCTTCCCCCTTATTTCTCAAAATGGCTTCAGGCCCATTATACCCGAAGTTTCAGTTTGAATCTGCCTCTCTGTTCAGAGTCGTAAACTGACCACACTTCTTTGTATTACGTAGGTGCGTACATATGACCTCAAGGCAGTTCTTTCCCAAATGAAAGATGTTAAAAAACAGAAAATTACTCCAGGAAATGTAAAGACTTATTAGTTTGAACTTTACCTTTATTAGATAGTCCTTTAACATAATTATAACTTAAAATGTTATGATGTTGGTATGTGTTTGTATGTAAGCAAAATCTTATTCTCGTTATGACATGCGTATCAGGTGCTAGACGTTTTTAGATTAGTGTTTAAAGCGAACGCTAATCAGATACTAATACTGTGCTGTGTTTTGTTTGCATTAAGGAGTTCACTTCGTTAACCTTTTTCATCCTCCACTTTCACTAAAGGATCATTTGAGTCAAACTGCATAAAATCTGCAATAATGTAATAATAAGCTCTTTTTTAAGTAATGTGAACACGTTATAAATAAAAATATACCTATACTGGTTTATAATCAGAAATATTCGACAGTCAACAAAAAGTTACCGTTAATGCTAATTCTGTAGTTTCTTTACTTGAATTCTATTACTTCTGAACATTTTTAGAATAGCGACTGAAACATTTTTTAAATGACACTCTTATTGGAGTTTTATTAGATTGGATTAAAAGATTCACCTAATTTTTTTCAACCAGTGTATTGAATTAATTTGTGCCACACACTACTTAGATACTAGAGGGTTTTTTACTGTATGAATTGGAGTTCTGCCTTCTAGGAAGTGTTGATACAGTCAAGAAACCAAATGCAAATGAATAGTAGTATTTGTTAATGCTTTCAGAGAGGAGTAGACAAAAATGGGCACCGTTAATTTATCCACTTGTTCTGTAAACATTTATAGAGTTCCTGCTGAGTCAGGCACTGTACACAACACCAAAGAGTGGGGTGCGTAACTGCCAAAGTAAAGGACTGATATTTTAAGCAAGACGTTAAAGAATGTGTGAGAGTTTGATCAGTGGAGAAAAGAAGCAGCGTGTGCAAAGGTATGGGAGTTTTTGGAATAACAAGAACCCATGAAGGAAGTCACTGGAGGATAATGTTGGTTGGGGGAAAGAGGGTGGAAATCAGGTGAGTACAGGTGGATACAACTTCTGAAAGACTTTGGGTTGCCATGCTTTAATTAAAAATTGGCTAATCTGTAATTTCGTGATTAAGTTACATTGCTTTTTTAAATACAGAAATTGTCCTCAAACTATGGATTTCTTATACTCTCTTTTTATGCCAGTAGGTCAGCTGCCTCAATGTCCTTGCTGTAATATGATTCTTTACAGATGTCTTCTTGTAATAATTTGATTTTTTCTTTACAGAACTGACCTTAAACCTGAGATACCCAAATTTAGCTTTTGAGTTGAATTTCCCCTTCTGGTTACATTTGAAGATGCCTTTATATGTCCGTTGTAGCTGTTTGTCTGATTATATAAATGGAATACAGGGAGGAGTACTTGGACTGAAGGAACAAGTTTAGGTTAACATCTGAACTACTTTTTTATTTATATGAAAAGCATCCTGGATTATATTCCCAAAATCCCCATCTAACCTTAGATTTCTTTGTCTGGCATATTGTGCCATGTTCTTGGAAGGACCAGGAGATACAAGGATAGCTTCTTGCCCTCAGAGAGCTGTGTATTAGTGGGCATGTTGTTGACATTTTTAATCAGACAGTTCTTTGTTAATGCAGGACAAGTGAAGAGGATCCCTGGTCCCTACCTAGCTCGTTTTGCCATCTGGTAGTTTAGACCAAGCTGCCCAATCGTTTTTCCAGAGAATCCTGATGGCTTATTTTTTAATGTGAAATTTGCAGATTTTTAAGATACTCTCTTAGCTAACGTCAGCAGAGGAGCACCAGATTGCTTTTCTAGTTTAGGGTTTCTAACCTGTATACTTGAAAGATTTATATTTGTGTATTTTAAGCTATAACTCCAGAGGGTGAGGTTGGGATTCTTTGGTTAGGATTTTGGTGACCACATTAGATAATCAGTTCTGTCTCTGAAACACTGGGAAATCAAAATGTATCTCTCTACCTTTTTTCCCCCCCTTTGAGGTTATGTGAAGATAGAAGTGAATCAGACTGGCACTAAATGAGTGGTAGATCTCAAGTTAAGGTTATCAGCTCTGATGCCTTCACTTCTAAACAGCTGTTAGTCTTTAAGTACTCAGTTATTCTTGAAATCTTTCTTGATGATTGTAAAAGTGATTCCGATTGCATTATGTTGTTTGAATACAATGAAAATTCTACAAAACAGAATTGTTGACTTTTCAGTTACCATTAATCTCAACTGAAAACTAGCACTTTAGGGGCATTCGGGTGGCTCAGTCGGTTAAACGTTGGACTCTTGGTTTTGACTGGTGAGTTCGAGCCCCGCATCGGGCTCTGCACTAACAGCATGGAGCCTGCTTGGTTTTGTCTCCCTCTCTCTCTCTCTGCGCCTCCCCTGCTCACTCTGTCTCAAAAATAAAATAAACATTAAGAAAGAGGGAAGGAAGGAAACCAGTACTTGCATATTGGGTGTTTTGTTTTTTATATTTTGTGACAGGATAGCAAAGCTTGATGATTAAAAATATTCTTGTGTTGTAGGGAGAGGACCATGTTGTGTCATTAAAAATGGTAGTATTTTTACTGAGAGCTTTTCTGTAATGTCTTTGTATTGTTTCTGAATTTTTGAGATGGTGTAACATTATTTTGAGTGAACAAGGTATCATTTTTCCATTTTCATTTGGATAGTTTTAGAACTATTCAGTGAATAATAGGGAGGTATAAATTATTCTTTCTATATGCAGAAGTTCTTAAGGAGTTTAAGAAGTACTACTCTGCAAACTTCTGCAGCATTTACAAAAGCTAACTGCAGAAGATTGCTGATTGATTACTTCTCTGTTCTTACAGAGATTTATCAGAAGGTATCACAGCTTAAACCATTTTCCTATCATCAGTAGTACTTAACAGTAGTTACGGTCTTCTCTCGGCCTGAAATACTGTAGTGCTCATCAGTGCCACAGAAGTGTATTTTAAGTTCCTAAGGAACAATTCAGATGTTAAGCTTTTAAAACTTAAGGGTAGAAAAGCAGTTGTTTTTAAATGTGGTGAAGAAGCTTTTCAGAAAAAGAAATAAGATTTTAATTAGATACTCAAAGACAAGGAACAGGCTTTTGAGAAAGTGAAAGGATGATTAAGGAAGGTTAGATTGACCAAAGCCTTTTTTATTTTATTTCAAAGTTTTTATTTATTTATTTATTTATTTATTTATTTATTTATTTTGAGTAATCTCTACCCAATGTGGGGCTCGAACTCATGACCCTGAGGTCAAGAGCCCCATTGCTTTTCTGACTGAGCCAGCCAGGCAAACCACAAAGCCTTTCTTAAATTAAGAATTTTAATATTTAGTCCTGATATGCTTTGAGTTAGTGTTTGCATTTACAGGTGAGGAAAAGGGAAATCTAGAAACCCTAGGAAGAACAGTTGGCATATGGTAACTGACAACATATATTAGACTCAAGTGATAAGTAAGTGGATTTTAAGACTCAAGTCGTTGAATATAGTTTCCTAACTGTAATGAAGCAGTTGGGTTTTTCATTTCATATCAGTCTCTTTGGGGGAATTCTAGACACCATAAGTTTGGTTTTTCTGTGTAATTTTTTTTTATCATGGAAAATTTCAAACATACTTGAAATTAACAGATTAATATAATGAACTCCAATGAGCCTGTCACTCATTTTCAGTGGCACCCCTTATCGTAATTAATTAATTAGCATGGAGCTGTATAGAAATCATTGGGAATCTCCACCATTGACTATGTAATCTGAGTTAAGTTCTCGAGATTTTTTCAACTGTAAAATGGATCTCTACCTAAGTATCCTTACCTCATAGTGTTGTGATGATTCAGTGACAAAATGAATATAAAACATAGTGTGGAATTTGACTTACTGCTGACACTCAGAAACTAATATTAGTTTCATTTCCCCTTTCATAGAAAAATGGAGTCGATATCCACTGGTTGTGTCCTACTTGTGACTTGAAGCTAGTGTGTCTCATGTGATGTTTGTTTACTTAAGTGCAAGCAATTATTTGCCCCATTCTTCAAGATTGAAATGATTTATGGTTCTGTAGCTGAGACTTTTCTTACAGGTACAGCTTTCCAGGCTTTTCCCCACGCCCTGTTTCTATAGAACAAGATTGTCTGATAGAAATACAATGCAAGTTACATACTTTATTTAATGCAACGTACCCAAAATATTACCATTTTAGCATGTGTCTAATTTTTTATTTAAAAAAAAAATTTTTTTTTTAACGTTTATTTATTTTTGAGACAGAGAGAGACAGAGCATGAACGGGGGAGGGTCAAAGAGAGGGAGACACAGAATCTGAAACAGGCTCCAGGCTCTGAGCTGTCAGCACAGACCCCGACGCGGGGCTTGAACTCACGGACCGTGAGATCATGACCTGAGCCGAAGTCGGCCGCTTAACCGACTGAGCCATCCAGGCGACCCGTAATTTTTTAAAAAATTAAGATGCTTTCGGTTCTTTATGTTTGTTTCAAGTTTTCAGTATCCATTATGTATTTAACATTTAAATACATTTCAATTTGGATTAGCCACTTTTTAAGTACTCAATAACCATATGTAGCTACTAGCATTTACCTTATTGGGCGACACAGCTTTGAAGTCCCATAAGGTGTTCACATTCTCTGTGCCCACAGCACACTTTTTGAAGAGTCATGGGAGAGAGCCATGGAGAAGAATTAAGACCTAGATTTTCCTCAAAGCTATTTATTTGGTCATTGGATTCTGGAGATTGCTGATTGATTACTTCTTTGTTCTTACAGAGATTTATCAGAAGCTTAATTCCAGATGATGATTGTTAACTCATTGAGGTTATTAAATGTATTAATACATTGATCTGTAATTTTAATAATTTCTTTTTCAAATTAATTTACTTATGTGTTAGATATTTAGCATATATGTGTAGTAGGAAATTTATGAAGAAATTTGGCACTGAGTAGTGTATAGTAGTTACAGTGTTATTCTTAATGATGGTGTGCTTTTGTTTTTTAAGATTGCAGCAAAAATTGGAGGTGATGCTGGTACATCACTGAATTCAAATGACTATGGTTATGGGGGACAAAAAAGACCTTTGGAAGACGGAGGTAAGTTGTAGTCATAAGTATTTTAATTGTTTTACACACAGTTTAGTTGAAGGCGGTTTTTAATATTTTTTGCATGTTCTTTATTGAAACATTACTTTTATAATAAGGTTCCTAAAATTGTAAGGTTTATATTGGCCTCAGAAGGAAAGGGGGGAAAAGACCTTAGACAAGGTAGGTAAAATTTTGAGCTAATCAGCAAGTTTTGTCTTAGTAGAAAACAACATTTTCTTTTTTTTAGGATTGTGCCAGATTGACAGTTTGCACAGACAACTTGTTAACATACTGAAAAGAACAAAAATATAAAATGTTTAGAAGACATTTCACTGGGTTTTTTTCTTCATACATGAATTAATCTTTATATGCTATGTTTTCATTATTTTACTATTTCAGATTTCACTTTAAAGGTTGATGTTGCTATAGCTTGCTACTCTAGTGTGTTGCAGGTTATACCTTTTTTTTTTATGTTACTTTTTTTGTTTCAGTACCTTGTTTTGTGTTTCAGGTTTAACTCAAAATGTGGCTTAAAACAGTAGATTTACAGTGCTTTTTTTTTTTTTTTTTTTAAACATAATTGTTGAAGCTTCTGAACTTAGAAGTCTGCAAGTATTTTTTTGTTTTAGATTTGATATATGAATTTTGATACATTTTCTTTTTGCCATTTTATTTATTTAACTTTTTTTTTTAAGGAGGATTCTGAATGAGCCTATAGAATGTATTTGTAGCTTTTGACCAGGTGTACTTGGTTTTCTTTTATTTAAGTGTCTTTCACATTTATAGTGAGGTTTTGATATACAAAAAAATGAGCTAATGATGCTTCAGATGTTGTATGTAATGTATTCTTTTTATTTTATGTGTAGATGGCTCTTGGACAAGTCCGAGCAGTACAACACACTGGGAGGGAATGCCCTCTCCTTTTAAAGGCAGGAATTTTTATTTATTACCTGTGTTTAGTATGTAAACGTGAAATAAACCAGTGGATTCTTAAATGGACACAAATATTTCTTGGATTATGTGTCTGAATTTTTGCTGCACAACATTCTGATGTTTAAACATTTAAGTTTGAAGGGGGGAGGAAAATGTAGTACTTTCAGATGTAGGTTGTCTATTCTAAGGTATGCATTGTATTCATCTGTGTAAAGGATGTAGATGAAGGTAGTCATGTAGTTGCTTTGAGTTTTTCTGCTGAAGTTTATGCCGTGAAATGTTTGGTTAGGAACAATAGAATAGTTTAGATTGAGATTGCCTTGTAATGTGATTTTTTTTATTTATTTTGCATAGCCTTGTGGTCACTGTCAGATACACTCAACTTTTGATATGTCAAATTTTCACGTTCTGATAGGTTCTGTTTTTCTTCCAGTCTTCAGTTCCTACAGTGGGAAGCATCATTAGCCTTTAGCATGTGATATTTTGCTAGTAATGGACCTAAGTACTTTGTCTTGTATCATTCTAAAGTGCTTAACATACATTAAGGTCAGTGATTTGATACAATCAAAAAGAATTTTTTTTTAATGTCTGTGCATCTTTTAAACATGAAAAGAATTAAAGAAATGTAATGTTTCTTTTGATTATTAAGAGTCTGGGATAAGTATTGGCACTTTTTGGTTCAAATGATAATTACCCTCAGCTATTTCAATAAGTGTTTACATTGATATTTATTCTTACTTGGGCACGGGTTAGCTAAGTCTTGTATTTGTACTTATTGGCAAAAAGTTAAAAAGCTCTTAATTTTGCAGATCAACCAGATGCTAAGAAAGTTGCTCCTCAAAATGACTGTAAGTATTTTAAATTGAGTCAAAAGCTAAAGTAACTGGAATTTAATATGAGGGTTTTGTTCCTGTTTTTTGTTGCGTATCTTTGGAGTTAGTGTAAGGCCATGAATAGCTTTGTAAATATGTATTTCATGTCTTTATAATCTCCCACTTCAGTTATGGCCGGGTGTATATTAATAAGATTTGGTTGCTAAATTGTTTTTGTATTCAATTTGTTTTATAATTCCATTTTTAACTTAAGCTTGCACCCCTTGAGAAAGGACAGTTTTTTTCCTATGTCATTGCTGATGATCTCTGCCATTACAGTGACTTTCTTGACCACTGTCAATGTTGATTTAAGTATTCTGCATGAAATTTTACTCTCTTAAAGATACTGTGTGTATTGAGGAAAGATTTTAGAATTGTTGGATATAATTGTGTTAAATATGTGGGAAACTTAGTTTTCATTTTATTTTTATTTGATTTTTTGGTAGCTTTTGGAACACAGTTACCACCGATGCATCAGCAGCAAAGGTATAGTGAAATGCTTTTCCAAGAGTTCTTTGCAAATTTTAGTTTAACTGTTGGTGAAAACACAGCCAAGTTAGTGTATAACGAGTATGTGTCTGCGTTTTTTTTTTGCATATAAGAATTCATTTCCCTCCATTTAAGAAGGTGATACAGAAGGATAATTTTACCTTTTGAGTGAGATACATTTATAATTTGGAAGGATGGGTGGAATTAGCCATATTTTAGAAGAACTAAAGTGAATAATCACTAAGATAACATTACCTGAACTCCACCCTAATTCCTTTGTAGTTCCTGCCTTTAGACTGTTCATCTACCATACCTTCTGACTTGATGTGTCAATTCTGACTTGAACTACTCAAGCTGTATTTTGACTATGAATATGTGCCTGAAAACCTAGTTTAAGCCTTTAGACTTTGATTTTTTGTTCGTGGGTTACCTTTTATGTGTAAACAGAGCTGCTTTCTTTGAAGGAAAATGTTAGTTTTTGTTATTTTTTAGCAGGTCTGTAATGACAGAAGAATACAAAGTTCCAGATGGAATGGTTGGATTTAGTAAGTAACCTAATTTTTAAAGCTTTGACAACAATCAAAACATACTCTATAGTCTTTTAGCAACTAATGTTCTTTTTTCTTACTAGTAATTGGCAGAGGAGGTGAACAGATCTCACGCATACAACAAGAATCTGGATGCAAAATACAGATAGCTCCTGGTAATGTTACTCTCTTGCTGTTTTCAAAATGACTAGAAAACTAGCATGTTTTTGTCAGTAGCTAGTGAATGATGCTGTTAATCTTCTCTTGGCCTAAAATTTGTTTGGTGTTGTTTTTAATTGTAGACAGTGGTGGCCTTCCAGAAAGGTCTTGTATGTTAACTGGAACACCTGAATCTGTCCAGTAAGTATGAAATCCTATGCCTGAGGCCAGTGCATCCTTCCTACCAGAGGATATTGCCCGTACATTTGAGCCAACTTTGTTCTGCACTATTAATTTTCCCATTTTCCAGATAATTTCTAACAACATATAAACATGCTTGAAAATTCCTTCATCTTGACAAAAACCGTCCTTGAACCCCACATTTATATTTCTCTGCCTCCTTATACAACAAAACTAAAAAGCGGTAGCTCGATTTGCGGTATCATCTGCCTCTTTTCATTTTTTCTTGAACATGTATGAATCAGTTTTATTCCCGTGGTTCCATTGAAATTGTTCTTTCTGAGATCGCAAATGGATTCGTCATCATTCCACCTATCAACATTGTTTGACACAGTGAACAATCTTCCTAGAAATCACCAGCTCCCTGGCTGCCCTTTCTCAGTCATTCTTGGTTGTCCTGCTTTATATTTCTGACCTTTTGTTGTGAAAGTGCCCCAAAATTCAGTCCTCCTAAAATAGATCTATATGTGCTCCTTAGAGTACTTCATTTACTCTATTAAACTTCATTTAATATATAGTTTTAGATACCATAAATTTTATGTACTTTTAAATTTTTAACTTCAGTGTTGCTCTCTTTTTCTAAATTCTAGATTTCCTGTCAAGCTGCTTACTTAGTATCTCTGCTTGAATGTCTACTAGACATCTCAAACATCAGATTGTTATAAAGGGGAAATTGTTTTCCATCCCATTCCCAGCCTGCTTTGTCTTTTACTCCTCTTACTCATCTCAGTGAATGGCAACTCTGTTTTAATACTTTTAGTTTTTTCTCATGCCTCAATTTATCCATAAGGAACTCTTGGGTCATTTTTCTTCATAATTGATTTGGAATCTAGCCTCTTCTTGCCACTTCTGTACTGTCACCTTGTCTGTGACATCATTTGCCTATATTTCAATATGTTTCCATTCTTTTTAGCCTTGTTCAGCAGTAGTATATACTTATGCTAGTATAGCCATAGTGATCTTTTTAAAATGTGAATCAGTTTATATCCCTACTTTGCTCAGATCCTCTAATGCTTCACCACTTAGAGTAAAAGTGTTTTTATCAAGGCCTGACTCACTTGCCACCTTTCTCATTTCATTTTTTTTTAATGTTTATTTACTTTTGAGAGAAAAAGACAGGTGTGAGCGGGGGAGGGGCAGTGAGAGGGAGACACAGAATCCGAAGCAGGGTTTGAGCCCCGCGTTGGACTCTGTGCTGACAGCCCAGGTCCTGTGTCTGTCTCCCTCTGTGTCCCTCCCCTGCTCACGCTGTGTCTATCTCTCAAAAATGAATGTTGAAAAAAAAATTTTTTAATAAAATTTTGTTAAATTAGTGTTAAGCCCCCTAAACCTGAATTAGAATGGGAGAAGTACCTGATCATACTATTTTGTATTTCTCTGTTTGCGATAAGGTTTTGATTATGCTGTAACTTACTCTTTGACTCTTTATTTGTTAACAGATCGGCAAAACGGTTACTGGACCAGATTGTAGAAAAGGGAAGACCAGCTCCTGGCTTCCACCATGGTGATGGACCAGGAAATGCAGTTCAAGAAATCATGATTCCAGCTAGCAAAGCAGGATTAGTTATTGGAAAGGGGGGAGAAACTATTAAACAACTTCAGGTATTATTATGTTTGTAAAATGACTACTTTTCATCTATTTTGAAGCCTGTTTCCTTCCACTCCCCTTTCGTTAATACTTGTGATTTCTGTAACAGGAGCGGGCTGGAGTTAAAATGGTTATGATTCAAGATGGACCTCAGAACACTGGTGCTGACAAACCTCTTAGGATTACAGGAGACCCATACAAAGTTCAAGTAAACTTAAGTTTATATTTTACAAAGAAGGATTGGGGGTGGAATGGGCAAAACATGTATGAATAATTACAGTGTTTTGAGACATACTTTCTAAATTGGGTGATTTTTTTTCCTCCCCTACTTCAGCAAGCCAAGGAAATGGTGTTAGAGTTAATTCGTGATCAAGGTGGTTTCAGAGAAGTTCGAAATGAGTATGGGTCAAGAATAGGTGGAAATGAAGGGATAGATGTAAGTAAAAATACCCATTCACAAATGGTTGTATACTGGTTGATAAATATGTGTTTTTTCTGTTCTGTGTTACAAAGCCATCTCTAACGTTGTATCCCCTCACCCTGTTTCTGCCTTAGAGTGTAGAATGTATAACTTGTATCTCATTACCCTGTTTGATGGCATATCAGAGCATAGTGCTGTTTTTACTTTTATGATTTGAGGTAGATTAATTTTCAGGAAATGGCTTTCTTAATATGTAGTCTTCTTTGTATAAGGTCCCCATTCCAAGATTTGCTGTTGGCATTGTAATAGGAAGAAATGGAGAGATGATTAAAAAAATACAAAATGATGCTGGTGTTCGAATTCAGTTTAAGCCAGGTGAGTATACATATTTAATTTTCTAGGTGTTGGTAGCAATTAGTTTGACATCCATTTGTTGCTAAATAGATCCATTTTGGTTTTTTATTTTGAAGATGATGGAACAACACCTGATAGAATAGCACAAATAACAGGACCTCCAGACCGATGTCAACACGCTGCAGAAATTATTACAGACCTCCTTCGAAGTGTTCAGGTTTGACAGATGTTACTATTTTCATTGTTTTGTTTTCATTTAAAAAATACTTTCCAGGATGCCTGAGTGGGTCAGTCAGTCAAGCATCTGACTCTTGATTTCGGCTCAGGTCATGATCTCATGGTTCGTAAGATAAAACCCTGCATCAGGCTCCACAAAAGTATATATTTTCTTGAAAGCCTGAAAGTGTCCCCCCTCCCCCTTCAGTTTTATGTCAGAATCTGTCTGATAATGCTTTGTTAGTAGTTAGAAAGGTAACTTTGAGGTAGACATCTTGGAACAGAAAGGCAGCTACATAAGTACAGTCTTATTCATCCTAGTGTAAAAAGAACAAGCGGTGGGTAGTATTTGATTCTTTGGGCCAAGTCATCTCTCAGCTTCTTTAAATTTCTGGTTTAGGAAAATAGACATGTAATGACTTCACCATGGAAAGAAGAATATTCTTCTGTGCTGACTTTTATTTTTTTCTTTGTGTTTCCCTTCTTTAGGCTGGTAATCCTGGTGGACCTGGACCTGGTGGCCGAGGAAGAGGTAGAGGTCAAGGCAACTGGAACATGGGACCACCTGGTGGACTACAGGAATTTAATTTCATTGTACCAACAGGGAAAACTGGATTAATAATAGGAAAAGGCAATGTATTTTAAATAATGTCTTAATGTGTGGGTAAAAATGTTAACACATGACCTGATTTTTCTGGATGCTATTTCTCTTGTAAATCAGTAGCAAGGATTTTTCTTTGGCTCTATTTTATGTTGGTTTGTAACAAAAACATAAATGAGGGCCTTATATGCACATAAAAAGAATGGGATTTGAAAAACATTGGCTTCTAGAGGGTGGACCAATAGTTTATTAGTGTAAGAAACTTGTTTTGACCCAAAAAGTGGTTTGGATGTTTTTGTGCCATTTGCTTTTTCCTTACATCTTTTTAAAGTTTAGGACTTTTAATAAGTGTTACGTTACTTGTGAAAGCAATTTATTTGAACCAAATATTTTGATGAGTGACTTTTTGTTGTTGTTACAGTTGATATTAAGGTTAGGTACAGACATGCTAAGCTGTCTTGAAACTTGAATGTATTTTAGAAGCATGAGATGCTTTATACAATTTGATTTTAAGTGTAGAATAAGTGGAAAATTCTAACAGAATATTGGCAGATGGGATACTGCTCTAAACTTTTTTCTTAATGGCCCTTTTAGTTGTGGTCATTTTCTTTTAAAGAGTTCTTTTTGTATCCTTTGACTCTTTAGAAAAATTACTGTGTTTTGATTTTAGGAGGTGAAACCATAAAAAGCATAAGCCAACAGTCTGGTGCAAGAATAGAACTTCAGAGAAATCCTCCACCTAATGCAGATCCTAATATGAAATTATTTACAATCCGTGGCACTCCACAGCAAATAGACTATGCACGGCAACTTATAGAAGAAAAGATTGGTGTGAGTATGCTTTAAATTTCAATTTATAGGGGCACCTGGTTGGCTTAGTCAGTAAAGCATGTAAAGCATGCAACTCTTTATCCCCAGGTTGTGAGTTCAGGCCTCATGTTGGGTATAGAGCTTACTTAAAAAGTAAATCAGTAACTACGATATTTACATAGACCCTATTCAGATGTTTCTATAATTGCTATATAAAAAAATGCCAATTTCTAGTCTAAGATTGTAGGTTTCACCACAAAATGAACACATATAACAGGAAAGATTGTCCAGCAGTGACAAATAATTCAATTAAATACACATTTATAAGTATTTGGAACTTCGTGTGAGTAAATAATAGACTGCATTACTTGCAGATACAATGTAAGAGTTGGTGGGTGGGTTGTAGAATGTACTTGTAGGACATAGTTAACAGGAATTCAGTATTTATTAAGGGCTTAATGTACTCCACCCTGCTCAGGTAAATATGTATTAGATGAATCCCCCAGTTTAGAGTAGAAATTTACAAATCCATCTTAGATTGACAGTCATTTGGGGAGTTTTAAAGTGTGTACTATTTGAATGCTTTCCACCTTTACACATGACAGACCGTTCTGATACACAAATTTGGAAACTTTTCCTTTAGATAAGTTTCCTGGTGGTAGTACAAAAAAAGTATAAAGAGTCTTGATTGTGCTTTCTTATAAGAGGAGGATGTAGTGTCTTAACTGTGTTCTTTTACTATAGGATGTAAGGGAGCATTTTGAATAATAATAATTAGAATCTCTTAGGAAAGTTCTCCCTGATGATTGCCATATTGTGGAAGGGATACAAAAGAAGTTAGATACTGTTTCTGTCTTCTGGGAAAGACAAAAATAGATGTATAAAAGACACTTACAGAATATCTTACCAGGGGTACCTGGCTGGTTCATTCAGTAGAACATGTTACTCTTGATCTTAGGTTGTGAGTTTTGAGCCCCATGTTGGATATAGAGATGACTAAGAAATTAAAAGAAAATCTTATAAAAAATATACAAATGTAAGTTTTGTGGTATTAATAATAAGTGTAATTGTTGGGGCACCTGGGTGGCTCAGTCAGTTGGGCATCCTACTTAATCTCCACTTGGGTCTTGATCTGAGGGTCTTGGGTTTGAGCCCTGCATTTGGCTCAGTGCTGGGCATGAGGCCTACTTAAAAATACAGGTGTCTGGGTGGCTGAGTCACTTAAGTGGCTGACTTCTGATTTCAGCACAGGTCATGATCTCCAGGTTCATGAGATTGAACTCGCACTGTTAGCACAGAGCCTACTTGGGATTCTCATTCTCTCTCTGCCCCGCGCCCCCCCCCCCCCGCATGCTCACATGGGCTTTTATTTTCTCTCATTCTCTCAAATATACATTTAAAAAATTATTAAGTATAGGAGCACCTGAGTGGCTCAGTTAGGTGTCCTACATCAGCTCAGGTCACAATTTCATGGTTCACGAGTTTGAGCCCCACGTTGGGCTCTGTGCTGATAGCTCAGAGCCTGGAGCCTGCTTCAGATCCTGTGTCTTCCTCTCCCTCTGCCCCTCCCCCACTCATGATCTGTGTCTCTCAAAAATAAACATTGAAAAAATTTTTAAATATAAGTGTAATTGAAAACATGAAGAAAATAATTATGTACCCAGTATTGGCAGAGGTTGATGCTAGAAAAATGAATTAACGTTTTGGATTTTACTATCCTTAGCATGCATGGATCAAGGTTTCTTCTGGATTGATGGGCAAACAAGATAGGTCCTAGAGAAGCAGTTTAGTTTGATAGTTAAGAGCATGGACTCTGGAATCAGGCTGTTAGGTTCAAAATACTCTGAATCATTTACTGTGTGACCTTGGAGAAAGCTGTTTATACTCGTTTGCCTCTTGTTTCTTTCTCTGAAAATAAGGATAATAATAGCTATTTTACAGGTTGTACAAATGATATGAGGTTTATGTCACTTAAAAGAGTGCCTTGTACATAACCCTATGAAAATGTTGCTACTTTTTGTAAGGGATTGGTTATGGATAATAGAAGTGAAGGATAATGAAAACAGATTTAAAGAGGTAAAGTAATAGAAGGAACTTGAAAAGTCATGGAGTTTAGGGCGCCTGGCTGGCTCAGTCAGTTAAGCATCTGATTTCAACTCACATCATGATCTCACAGTTCGTGGGTTCGAGCCCTGCGTCAGGCTCTGTGCTGACAGCTCAGATTCTGAAGCCTGCTTCAGATTCTGTGTCTCCCTCTCTCTCTGCCTCTCCCCTACTCACGCTCTGTCTCTCTCAAAAATAAACGTTAAAATTTTTAAAATGACAAAGTTTAGCTTCATTATTTTGTAGTGAGGGAATAGACAACTAAATGTGATTTAAGCATTTTTCTTTAAAATGTCACATGATCAGTATTAACTTCATGAAAGCTAATTTGGATTAGCAAAAGGAAAATCAACTAAGGATTATTAAGTGGTATGATATGAATATGAAGATAGGGTATTTAGAAACTAATGATAAAGGGGAAGAGAGGAATTTAAATTACTGATTTTAAATGGGGTTCCGGGGCACAAAGGTTATAAAGAGGAGTTTAGTTTTTTGAGTTACTAAAGTTACTAGTTGTTACTTTACATGATAAAGTACCCAGTAGTTCACAGTATAAAGCCTTAGCAATTTGGGGAATATATTGTCAAGGTGGTTGTCTGATTGTTAGGAAAGTAGATGCGGAATAGATGTAGAGAAAGAAAAGTTAGAGAAAACATGGTATTTGATACACTTCCATGATAAGATAATAAAGAAGTGTAGTAGAAGTAAGAATTATAAAAACGAAAGGGAAATAATGGAAAAGGGAATTCGTCTGAAAGGAAGAGAATGGAAGGTAAAGGAGATGTTTCAGTTCTTTGCTGATGCTGTTGATTTTAATGAATTTTCAGGTCTTAATATTTAATATGGTAGAGTTGAGTTTTTTCAGTATGGGCGCCTGGGTGGCTCAATCAGTTAAGCGTCTGAATTTGGCCCAGGTCATGATCTTGCAGTTCCCTGAGTTTGAGTTCCGATTTGGGCTCTGTGCTGATAGCTCAGAACTTGGAGCCTGTTTCAGATTCTGTGTGTGTGTGTGTGTGTGTGTGTGTGTGTGTGTGTGTGTGTGTCTCTCTGCCCCTCCCCTGCTTGCTCACACACTCTGTCTCTTAAAATAAGTAAACATTAAAAAAATTTAAAATTTTTTTGCAACATGAATGAGGAAATGAAGGAAAATCTAAAATATGTTGTTGGTGTTATTTGGCCTTTGAATTGTTAAGCCATTGCTGTTTTTCTGATTTTTTTGTACATCTCTGCTTTTTTACAGGGCCCAGTAAATCCTTTAGGGCCACCTGTACCCCATGGGCCCCATGGTGTCCCAGGCCCCCATGGGCCTCCTGGGCCTCCAGGGCCTGGAACTCCAATGGGACCATACAACCCTGCACCTTACAATCCAGGACCACCTGGCCCTGCTCCTCAGTAAGTACTGAGTTTGATTCTGGAGTTTTCCCCAAACATTCTAGCTTTTGGTAAATTGTGTTTTTATATTGATTTCTATCTTTTCAGTGGACCTCCAGCTCCTTATGCCCCCCAGGGGTGGGGAAATGCATATCCACACTGGCAGCAGCAGGCCCCTCCTGATCCAGGTAAAAGACATTTATCATTCATGTGTAATCTGTAGTTTTGTTTGCCTCTCCTGTTATATATACTCTTAAATTTTCTAGTGTCATTTCTACATTGTGTGCATTTTTCGCACTTGTTTCACTCTTTCAACAGGAGTCTTAGTTTCTGATTTTACCACAGTGTATGAGACTGAGTGAATATGATGTTTTCATGTAACTTTTTTCTACCTACGTTGACTTTCTCTCCTTTCAAAGTGATAAGAACAGAGTGCTAAAAGCCAGAAGCTATAGGAAGAAGTACAGTGTCTTAGTTTTAGATTCCAGTGCCATCAAATGTATGATGTGTTAATTGTGACATTGTCCATGAAAGAAGAGTGTACATTTATTTGTATAATTATGTGAGCATCTAATGGAGCATTTAATACTTAAATTTGAGAACTTGGTAGTTCTCAAATAAGATATGTAAGCTGTTTTAATCTTTTAATATTCCTTACGTAATTTCATACATTAGTAAAAATCAGGCCTCTGTTTAATGTCTGCATGTTAGAAATTAAAAATACGTTTAGTTAAATGTTTTCTCTGTTCCGATCTGGATTTTATATATATTACATCGTATTCTGTTATTGCATCTTCCACCCTCTAGTTTTCTTTCCATGATGGTCAAAGGGGCATTCATTGAAACCAATTAACATTTATTGATGATCCTTCTTTCTCACCTACTACCTATCTTTTAGGCCTCTTTCACTGGAGTAGTTTCAAGGAAGGTACTGAATTATGGATTCCTTTCCACACTAGTGTATTTATTTCTTGAAAGAACCTAAATAATTGATTTAAATGAAATTGTTTTAGTGAATTTTATTAAAACATTGTTATTTAAATGTGGCCCTATATTTGTAACATACTTTAATTTCCTAGGAAGTGTGCTCTTTGAAATATGGTTACACATGACAGTAACCAAATAACCACAACTTTCATTCAAGAAACAACTTGAGTGTGCTAAGATGTGGGTACGCAAAGATTAGTTTACATTCTACAGCAGAAAAGTACACTCCCAAGTGTTAGCAATGCTATTATAGGTGGACTTACAGAAGGGTCAAATATAAGTTAGTGTATAATAGCTTAAACATCTTTATTAGGTATTTTTTTCTTCATTTTTATCTTAGTGCACACGAATAGGGAAGGGGCGGAGGGGGAGAAAGAATCCCAAGCAAGCTTCTTACCCTGCACAGAGCCCATAGCAGGGCCTGATGCCATGACTTTGGGATCATGACCTGAGCCAAAGTCAAGCATCGGATACTCAACCGACTGAGCCTAGTTGTCCCTAAATGTCTTTAAAGAAAGAAAAGATTTTTCCTTCCCTCTTATAAGTTAATTGGGATGGTGTGATTAAGCAGAGAAATCCGATAATTTAAGAGATTCAAGAGTTAGAGCAAGTTAAGGGGTGAATTTCTATTGGGGAACTTGGATCTGCAATATTGCACCATATGAGCCCTGTTCGGATCAGTAACGTGATTGAGAGAAATGATGGGAATAAGTAGTCTCTGTATCACAGTCTCATTTTTCCCTCTGGGAGTAGTAGTGAAGTCACCGCTGTAAGAATTGGTTGATGAATATGGTTTGCGACACTGTCTTTGGAAAAGAAGTAACCCATTAGCTAAGATGGCAGCTAGGGTTAGATATTGTTTATATTAGACTTCGCATTATGTAAAAACCACATAATTGATTTAGATGAAACTTATAGTCAGTTTAACATTTTTTCTTACCTATAAAATGATAAATGAAACAATATCATGTTGAGTGAATAATTCTCCATATGTATTATATCTAACTGTAAGTCTGGTTTTGTTAATACAGTCTACACATTCAAGAGTACAAGTATTGCCTTTCAAAGTCTGTTTTATCTCAGTTTCTCTAGCCAGAGATGGTGTCAAGTGAAATATTTGTATTAGTACACAGGTAATCCAACTTAGAAAAGCAATACATTTTTTACTTGGAAGATGTGGAGGGTAGATAATGCCTTACAATTGTATTACCTTAAAAATTGTATCACTCTAGAAATCCCTGCTCCTTTTTCCTCAAACTTCACTAAACTTTATTAAGCAGCTGAGACTCGCTGCCCACATGGGATAAAGGATAAACAGATTTCATATAGATACAGGCTCTGCCTAAGGAAATTACATTCTTCTTGGTGATATAAACTAATAAAGATATACTGTAGTGTCACATGATGTATTCTTGGTATAAAGGACAGAATCAAGAAGAGGATTTCTTTTTCTAAGAGGTCTCAAACTGTGATTGCATGAGTTGGTTTTTATGGAGGATGAATGAGGAGTGCAAGTCCAGAGAAAGCATAACAAGGTCTGAGGCCAGATATGAGCATTGCAACTTCTGAAAAGTACAAGCAATTTACTGTGACCAGAACTTGAGTGTTAGAAAAATACTGACAAAAGAGGGGAAGATGAGGCTGGAATGGAAAGGATAAGCCAGAGGGTCAGATCATGAAAGATATTGGGTGATAATGTTGCACTTAAAAGCTTTTGACAGCCCTGAGGTCTCTGGAATGAAAAATTTCAAGTAGGGCAGTGACATCAAGTGTATGATTTAGGATAATTACTGTGAAATATGATGAGGTGAAATATGACTGTTTAAGATTCTTAAAGAATGCAGGACTTTAAGACAGGACAAAACTCAGTTTTAAAATAATTGTTTCTTGTACAGATAGTTCCTAGAAATCCTTTCCTTTAGTCATCTACCACGTAGAACTGCTGTGCTTGAGGCAAAACTAGGTTAAAAAAAAAGGTACAGAATGTTGTAAGGCAAATTGGATTTGAAAGCAAAAGATCTTTATTCCTATTACGATTCTGCCACTCAACTAGTTTTCTAAGAATTAGGTCACTTAATTTCTGTACCTCACTTTACTGAAATTAAAGGAAATAATGACAATTAAAATAAGAATTTAAAACTTCCCATTTACTGTTTTTGATCTCCAGTTAATTTTGGGGTCTCTTTCTTTGCCAAAGAGGGTGTGAGAGAGAGTGTGTGTGTGAGAGAGCGAGAGATTATGGACTTTAGATGCAAACCTTGAATTTGTGTTTATTCTAGCTAAGGCAGGAACAGATCCAAATTCAGCAGCTTGGGCTGCCTACTATGCTCACTATTATCAACAGCAAGCACAGCCACCACCTGCAGCTCCTGCCGGTGCACCAACTACAACCCAAACCAATGGACAAGGTAACTATGGTAACTAAAACATTTATTTTGTATGTAGAAATAGAAACTTATGTTTGGAATTCTGTATGAAGTACATCAGTGTATAACACCTAAAAATTTTCCATATTTCATTATAGCTTCAGTGAGCAGATTTCCCTTATTAAAAATAAGTTTGAAATAGTTTAAAATAATTGCATCTTACATAAAAGTTTAAGTTGTAAGATAACATTATAGAACACCCAGATAACCTACCTGTCAATATTTTATCTCCCATCTCCCACTTGTCCCATTATTCTGTCATATGTGTCCATATCCATTACCAGTAATCTTTCAGAACCATTTAAGACCAAGCTGTGCACATGATGTCCCAGTACCCTTAAATACCCTTTTGTATTAACTCCAATAATACATGACCATCATACAGTCCTCTAAAACATTAAGTCAGCATTGATACATCATTACTGTCCTGACGCAGAGCCCTTACTCCGATTTCACCATTTATCCTATCAGTTTCTCTATTCTGATCTAGGATCCCATCTGGTAAAAAAAAAAAAAAAGCACAGACCTTTTGTCTTATGCGATGACTATCAAATTAGCATAGGTCACCTGAGCCTTTTCTCAAAAAGATGAGGTCATGATCGTGAAGTCCTACTTGGTATGTGGCAGTACCTCAGAAATATTGCTATGTTCCTCTTAGTGCATTACATCAAGGGTCATATAACGTTGACCTGCTTCATCCCTGGTGATGGAACCATAGTCGCTTGGTCATGTTGGTGTCTGCCAGGTTTCTATACCATAAAATTACCATTTTTCTCTTTGAAATTAACAAATACTTTTTGGGGAATTATACTGAGTTCATAAGACTATTCTGTTCCTTCCTGAACTTCTGCCCATTGGCCTTAGCCTTCTTTGATAACATGTGCCTGACTCAGCTACAGCCATGATGGTAGTTTCTGTTTGCATCATTCTGCGTGTATTAGTTGGTATTATAAGGAAGAAGTTTTCTTCTATTTCTTTATATCAGTATGGACTCCTGTGTTATTCAACATGTATTTTAAACTATCTTTACTATTTTGATTATCAGATTGCCCTAACTTTGGTCATTCAGGAGTACCTTTGAGATGGTTCCTGTATCCTTTTGACATGTCTGTCATTCTTTTTTAACTTTTTTTAAATGTGTGTGTTTATTTTTGAGAGGGGTGGGGAGGGAGAAGATCTGAAGCAGTCTCTGCCAACAGCAGCAAGCCCGATGTGGGGCTTGAACTCATGAACCGTGAGATCATGACCTGAGTCAAAGTCAGATGCTTAACCAACTGAGGCACCCTGACATGTTTGTCATTTTTTAAGCATGTCTTTACTTTCCTGCCCAAAAGATGCTTATTTTGTGCTTTCTGGGCTCAAGCCCTAAAATCAGCTATTTTTCTAAGTAGCCCTGATTTCCTTTTAGCAGATGATGGTATTTGAGAAATCAAAAACTCCGTGTGTTCATTTCTACCATGGTGATATGGAACCTAGGAAATTTATATACATGTATGCCTATGAGTTCATATATGAAACATTAGTATCTATGTATATATTTCTCAAACCATTATACTGCCTGCAGAATTCTATTGTAACACATCAGAGTTCTTTCTGGCTTTTTCCCTTTCATTGCCTATAAATAGTGAATAACTTGGTATCCTCAGTGTATATCCTTACTTGACCAATGAATTTACTTACATGCTCAGTGTAACTCCTCTTCCCTGTGTATAAACAAACTTTCTCTGTTGAGGGCCTCTGTACCTCCTGTGTCCTGTGTTTTTGGCACCAGCAAGGATCCCACTACCACATAGCACCCTCCCTCCTGCCCCTCACTCCCTATGGCAGGCCACTCCTACTTTCTCCATTCAAGGAATAGAAGTAAAGGGCCAAGATTGTCTTTTGAAACTGTTAATCCTTTTTTTTTTTTTTTTTTTTTTTTTTTTAATAATGTTTTTCTTAAGGAGATCAGCAGAATCCAGCTCCAGCTGGACAGGTTGATTATACTAAGGCCTGGGAAGAGTATTACAAGAAAATGGGTATGTTCTACATTTCTTTTTTATACATTTAGTTAAATTGAATTTGAAACATTTAATAAATCTCACTAGAAGGATGAAGATTGTTATAAGACCATGTTTGCCTTATGTTTTTGTTACTTGCACTTTATTTTTAACTTTTAATATCTTGAAGGGAATATCGAATGTGTTCTTTTTTTTTTTTTTTAATGTTTATATTTAAGAGAGAGAGTGTGGAAGCGAGGGAGGGGTAGAGAGAGAGAGAGACAGAATCTGAAGCAGGCTCCAGGCTCTGAACTGTCAGCACACAGCCTGACACTGAGCTCAAACTCACAAGCCGTGAGATCGTGACCTGAGCTGACGTCAGACGCTTAACCGACTGAGCCACCCAGGCACCCCTGAATACATTCTAAAATCACTGATTCTAAAAATACATAATTCTTAAAATTGTGGTTACATAACAAGGAAATCCTTTTGTTTCCAAATGCATTTGTCAGCCACAATAATTAAAACCAAAAGTTCCACTGTTGGCACATATGACCCTGAATATTACTTGTACTTTTGTCAAAGACAGTTACATGTATCAGTAGCCTGAATGGCATAGGTTAAATTCTAGAGAGCCAAGCAAAAATTGGTTGTGTGGTATTTTCTGCTGCACAGTAACTAGATAAGTAACCTACAAGGACATAGGATGTTAGTTACTTAAATAACATTTGCATATAGGAGAAAGGAAAGGTTGTACTCTAGAAAGGTCATTTCCATTCAGTAACTGTAGAACACATACTACATACCAAACAGTGATAGATGCTGAGAATGTGATTGTGAGGGTAAACAGGTAGGAGCCCCTGACCTTCTGGTTATTATATTCTCATGGAGGATACAATTGTTAATCAAGTGTTTTGCTAAATATATTACTACAAATTGTTACAAATGAAAACTGTACTTCTACTAACAGTTGAAATGTACAGCCACTAAGTGGTAGAACCACAATTTGAACTCCCAAGAGGGCCTAAACTCCAAGCCCATCTCCCAGATTTGTTTTTTTCTGGGACTATTTGGAACCTGATATTCATTTGACCCTTAACATAGGTTTGAATTTTATGGGTTTACTTATAAGTGGGTTTTTTTTTTTACAGTATTATATAAATGAACTTTATGATTTTCTTCTTGTTTCTCTAGCTTACTTTATTGTAAAATACAGTATATAATACTCAAAATGTGTGTTAGTCCACTGTTTATGTTATCTGTAAGGCTTCTGGTTAAAGACTATTAGTAGTTAAGCTTGTCCAAAGTCAAAAGTTGTATGTGGGTTTTCAACTCCACAGAGGTCTGTGCCCATTAACCCCTGAATTGTTCAAGGGTCAGCTGAACAGATAGTAGTTTTTGTTTTTAGAAGGTTATGGTGTCATTTGAAATTGACCCATGTATACTACAGCCACTTGTCACAAATGAAAGCCAAACAGATAAACTTGTCCATTCTTCCCAGGTATAGAATGAATGTATAGATGGTAGAATTTTATCATAGTATACAGTCTGTTTGAGATTTTCAACATAAACTTCAATGTTTCTTTGCCTGTGAGTGTTTTGTCGTCTTCACAGAAAGAAAATTTTCCAGAATGGTGATTATATTAAATTTTCTTTTGTGTAGGATACGTTTACTTCATGATAAGGATGTTTTATGCAGCTAATTTTCTATTTAAAGAAAGAAAAATTGTTTTTCCTGTTAGTATGACTTGCCATGCTACATTCCTGAGGCTAAAACAGATTATGTTTTTGTGACCCATCTTATCTCAGGCAGGTCTACAACAGCTAAAATTCTGCAAAAAAATACTTTTAAAAAACTTTAATCTCAAAGCAGTATACTCTAATTAGGGTGATCACATAATTTATTATCCTGACTGGGATATACTTTTGAGAATAACTGAGAATGCTATTAATAATCATCCCATGATAGTGGTCAGGACATATGGTCACTTTAACTTGTATGAAATAGTGTCACCATTGTAAAAATTTGAGCATGTTGCAATTAAAAGTCGCTGGGTCTGACTTATATTTTCACCATGGTTAATGTGCCAGAGATGTTCCCTCTGTTAATATTAAAAATAAGTAAAAACAGGCCTGTTTATGGACTTAGGTAATTATTGGGGAATTGGTGAAACTTGTGTTTTATTATATTTTATCATTCATTTGCAGCACGTTGATAAATTTATGGTTTGGCTTTTCTACCTTTTATTTGCCCAGAGTGAGCAAGTGTGTTGAATGTAATCTGTGAGGTCTTAATACCATTCAGATTTTTTTTTCTCAGTTATGTGTTTTTCTGTAGCACTATAGTGAATCAGCTGTTAATTTTTTTGAGCAAAAGATAAGTTGAATGATTATTTCACATATAAATCTTAAGGGAAATAATAATAAATTGCCAGGTCTCTAATCCTGGCTAGCAAGTCAATTTATTTTGTCCTATAGTTCTTTTTGCAAATGAGTTGTTGCTTAACTACCTTAATTTCTTCTGGGTGCATTACTTGCCAGATATTGAAGCATAAGACTAATATAATTCAGTTTTCAAGATTTTGTTTAAGTAATCTCTATGCCCATTGTGGGGCTTGAACTCACAACCCTGAGATCAAGAGTCATGTGCTCTACCAAGGCAGTTTTCAAGATTTGTAAATAAAAGGGAAGAAAGTAATAAGATATTAGGGAGATAAAAATTTTTATCTCCAAATCCAACTATCTTATTTGGAGAGGCCAAGTGGCAGAGCTAGGATTTTCTAGGACTCTGGACATCCCAGTTCCCAATCTAGTAACCTCTTTACCAAACTGGGCAGGCTGTCCCAGCTTCTGAAGCCAAATCTCAGCTTTGCCTGTTAAGGACAGAAAATATCCACTAACGTTATAAATGTGTCATTGTTTATAAGTAAGTAAATCTCTTAAAACAGGAGGGGTTTTTTTTGTTTTTTGTTTTTAATGTTTGTTTTTGAGTGAGAGAAAGAGCGAGACACAGAATCCGAAGCAGCTCTGAGCTGATAGCAGAGCCTGATACGGGGCTGGAACCCATGAGCTGTGAGATTGTGACCTGAGCCGGTCGGACACGTAACTGACTTAGCCACCAAGGAGCCTCAAGTTTTTTAGTTAGTTTTGTTTTCTGAAACAGTTCTGAATTTCGTAGGATTAATATCAAGAGAATTTAGGAGAGAAATTCGCAAAGATGAGATAGAGGGTTAACAAAGGAAATTTTAAGTCTTACAAGGAATGGCAGTAAAGCTCGAAGAGTGGGTATTTTTGGAGCTAGAATGAGGAAACTTTTGTAATAAGTAAACAGATCAAACTGGATTTCAAAGTAGACAGGCAGTTCCCATTTGGAAGAGGGCAGGTGAAGGCATTTTTTGGAAAAGTTTGACTTAGAGAAAGGCTCTTACAATATTAAGTACTGATGTGGTGGACTCTGAGCCTTTGGCATATGGTACCTTAAGGGGAAAGGGTGTGTAGTGAGGAAAATGGTTGTGGGAAAGAGGCAGGTATATAGAGCGATAACTTGTAGTGACATCTATTCAAGCAGGTTTGGCCATTGGGCTGTTATGTGTGAACTCTAGGGCAAGTCTTACCTCTTGAATGAAATGAAAGTCAAACCTTACAAATGATGAATCTACATGTAAATGTTAAGTGATGTTCTAAAATATAAACTAAACAGGCATCACAATAGTTCTTGAACTAAGAAGGATAAAGGGAGCAAGCTAAAGTACATTTCTAAAGGGGGCAGAGAGGCACAAGAGGCTAGGGGAGAGCCAAGTAAGTCCTAAGCAGATAGGAAGAGTTATTTTCCAGCAGGGCAAAACTTGCCCCTCATGTTGGAGGAGTGAGATGACTTTTTCTTTGGACACCTTCAAGATTGGAATGTGAGGTGTTTACGACTTACCAAGTGCTTGATTTTCTTACAGTCTGACATGTTTACCCTTCACTTTCCACAGAAATATTTGAAATGGGAGAGTAGGTAACATTTTAATTGGATCAATTTTCTTAATGTGTCTCTGTTTCTACCATCTTATATTGTAATTTTGCCTCTAAAATGAGTATCTCTTAACAATGATGTTCAGTTCCTTTTTGTAAACCTGAAGTAGAAATTGTTGCTGTCTTAACCAAGTTTGGCCTCAAGTCAGCAGGTTTTCAAGTGTACAACTTGTAAGAGACATTGTGTGGTTTTATTACTTTTGATACCCTGGGATATTTGGCAGTTGTCTAAATACTGAAACCTATTTCAGATTTGTTTAAATTGTGTCTCCTCATTGGATCAGTATGTTAAACTCACTTCCTCTTTGAAAAGAATTCTGGAAAACAAAACTAAGAATTTTGTTTATATTACATGGGATTTCTCTGTTGCCTATAGAAGGGGGGTTTTTTCTTGGATTTTTAAAGTTACTCATAAAAGTTAAAATTCTATTCACTGAGTTGCTTTTAATTCTTCAATTTTGTGATTGATGGTGATAGCCTATTTTCAGCAACTATACAGAGTTCAGCTATACAAAGTTGGCAACATCCAACAAACATAAAAAACAACTTTCCCTGTGTCTGTTCTCTAGAGTATTTTTTATCTAGCCATAATAATTTCACCAGGCAAGGTAATAAGCTATATAAAATTCTGCTCAAAAAAGGGAGCTCAATAGGAAAACACATGTTCTTCCTCCCCAACTTTTTATTTTATAAATTTTTATACCTTGATAAAATCAGAAAAATCATACAGTGAACACCCATATTTATATTTTCTATTCAAATTCTACATTTTTAAAAAGTTTATCATATGTAATTTGTGTGTGTGTATATATGTATTTTTTGTGCCTGAGCCTTTAAAAAGTAGGTTGCACACTGTTGTAAATAAATTATTTAGTAATATCAACATATAGACCATATTTTCTTTGGTTGTCAGAAAAATGTCTCTTGTGGCTGTGTGTATGTTGTCTTTATTTTAATCCAGAGCCCATTTAAGTTTTGTGCGTTGGATTTGGTTAATTCTCTTTAGTCTCTTAATTACCCTGCTTAAAAAATACCTGCTCATGAAAGCTGTTGAGTTTTGTGTTTCATTGATCTTGTTCCTTCGAGTGTCTTTGGTAATTGTTCTTTATGTTCTTTGTCATGTTACTTTTAATAAAATTGTATTGTGGTTTGAACATATATTAAAATTTTAAACATCTTATTATTAAAGAGTATTTTGATGGTTAGTCTTCGTACACATAATTTATAGGTCACAAATCAGGAAACAAAGATCTTGACTGTATCTTAAAATAATGAAGTCTTTAATAGATTTCACATGGGTTTTTTGTTTTTCAAAAATGTTCTTTTCCTCCATCAGAGATTTACATTTTATTTAAAACCTGTAGTGTAACATCCAAATGAATAAGACAAGAAAAAATAGTGGTCTCCCCCCTCCCCACACCCAGCATCACCATCAGGGAACCATAGATTGTTTACTTCAAATACTTGCCAAACTCAGTTTAGAACATTAATATTTATAAATTCTGTAATTGAATCCAGATTATGCCTAAATCATTGCCTTTCTTGTTAAAACTATGTGGATGGTTTTGATTTCGCTTTTTATTAATAGTAATGCTTTAGAACTAAAAGTTACGATTAATATAAGGCAAAAAGAAACAGCATTCTGATTTCTTTAATTACAGAGTAGTTTTCTGACACTAATGAATAAGATAAAACAGGAGCAATTCTGACCCTCTGTGCTTGTCTTTGTAACCTGTACTTACAGTGGATATAATTTTGTATTAAAATTTAGGGGGTTTTTTTTAGGTCAACAAGGGCAGACACAAGATTATTCAAAAGCTTGGGAGGAATATTACAAGAAGCAAGGTATTGTTTTTATTAGAAATGAGATTCTTTTGGGCTTTTAATTGTGGTTACAGCAACAAAGTTGTTCTGTTTTCTCAAAGGTCAAGCGGTTCCTGCTCCTACTGGTGCTCCACCAGGTGGTCAGCCAGATTATAGTGCAGCCTGGGCTGAGTACTATAGACAACAAGCAGCCTACTATGCCCAGACAAGTCCCCAGGGAATGCCACAGCATCCTCCAGCACCTCAGGTATACTAAACTTGCTAATGTGTTGATTTCTACTCCAATCATGTTTTCTGCATGTTTACTGTTTTGTCTGTTTGGGATTATGTTTGCCTTTTAAATTTTTATCTGGCATAGCATAACTAAATGAAGTACTGTGATGTATTGTTTGGGTTTTTTTGTTTGTTTTTTTTATAATGCTTTCTGGCATCTGAGTGCTGAGTATTTCTACAGTGCCTCTGATTTTAAAAATAAATTTTTTTCCCCCAGGGATTTGCAAATCATGCAAGAAGCCACCACCATTTATATTAACCAGTTTTTCTTTCTTAAAGGATTCACTCCTGAGTTAGCTCCATTTAAAGGATTTTCTTTAACTTTTTGTGTATTTCTTATGTATCTCTTCTGCACAGGGCCAATAATAAGAAGTGGACAATACAGTATTTGCTTCATTGTGTGGGGGAAAAAAACCTTTGTTAAATATATGGATGCAGACGACTTGATGAAGATCTTAATTTTGATTTTGGTTTAAAATAGTGTTTTGTTTTTTTTTTTTTGAAAATGTACAAAATATCTATCACTACTGATAGGAGGTTAATATTTCTGTGTAGAAATGAAAATTGGTTTGTTTTTAGTATTTAGTGTAGATGTACACATTCCAGCAAATGTATTTGCAACTATTATGTGGTCAATGCTTTGTGATATAAATGTACTTTTTCAATGTATACTTTCACTTTTAAAATGCCTGTTTTGTGCTTTACAATAAATGATATGAAACCTCCTGTGTCGGTAAGTTGGATATGTGGGTATTTAAAGGATTCATAATTTCTTAGCAATGATAAATTAAGATACATATACACAAAATATAAGCTTTCCCCATGAAATATTAATTGAGTTTTTAAACACTGGCATGTTTTTTCCCCCTTGCAGTATAGTAGTAGATTGGAGGATCTTTTCCATTTATTGTATTTGGCTGTTTCAGCACAAGTAATCCTGATATCTTCATTTTTTTTTCCTTCTGTTTGATTCAAAACTGCATGTGTGTACAGTGATCTTTTGGCATACTTCCATTGCATTAACAGTGAAATTTCCTTTTATACATGACCACTGTTTCAGATCTGTACTGCTGCTATAACAGTTAACCTTTCTGTTCTTAATTTGATAATTACTTCGATTTCCAAGACTGTTTCAGCATAACTAATTTTAAACAGTTTTCGGATAGTGAATATGAGTAGTTGAATAAGAAGTTTTTTCATGTAAAGAAACTTTCAATGTATACAATATTAGTGTGTTTCTTTTTAAATTTAGGGTAGAAAAGTAAATAGTATGCAAAAAGTATAGCTACAGTGCATCTGCCATTGAAACATTATTGGGGTATGGAAATGTTCAAGCTTTTTTCTTTTTTTTTCTTTTTGCAGTATAGTTAAGCCTTGTTTTGTAAATGCACAAGTCCAATCATTGAATCAACTTAATTTTTTATGTACTTGAAATCACTTTATTACCCTATAACACTCATGCTGAAGTTCTGATATTTTGTTGAAATCCATTGTTTTACTCTTTGCATATTTGTTGGCTCTTTGCATATTAATATATTAGACTACATGCAAATACAGTCTGTCTTGCCATTGTCTGTTGAAGTGCAGGTTTGATCCAGCCAGTATAGAACTAGCTCTGTAGGGGTGAGGAGGACTGTGCTGTGTATCATCCTTGATTGTGTTCCTTCAAGGAGCATTGCACTGTAAGTACATCAGAATGACAAATTGATGAACTGCAACAGTATCTTTTTGTCAATGTTCCACATAATGTAAATGCCATACTTTGTGTGAATATTATGTTGGAATACAGTGCTGATATCTTGGAAAACCATAACTGCTTCTTAATTTAACATAGAATAATACATAGGTCTGTATTTTTTTTTTAAGTGAGCTTAATGGGTAAGTATTTTTGATATGCTTTAGCTATAGCTAAAGAAAACTGATCATTAAAATTGAATAGTATTACTCATTGGTGCTCCTAAAATATATTGCTTTTCAGTGTACAGTATGCATATCTTCTATATTAATATGAAAGACTTGAAATGTGTCAGACAGAAGTGGTTTTCAGTTTGCAAATATTAAGCAATGTAGCAGTTTTAACACCATTTCATAAATATATATATATGTATGTATATATATATATATATTCTTTTCATTGGTGGGGAGCACCAGTTCTGAATATACTATAAAGGAAGATGTACAAGGACATAAATGTTGAGATTACTTATAGGGTAGAAAATAGCAGTTCATTTCATTATAGATATTTGAAATGTTTTTGATTGTTTTATAGAACCTGGAGTGACTTCCCTTGCCCTTATTTAGATATGGATATATAGTTCTAGTTTGAAGTTTAATAGTTAAGGAGTTAGTTATGTGTTACCTTTAAGAGTAGGGTTATTGACATGAACAATTTCAGTATTTTGCATGATACTGTTTTATAGATGACCTTTTAGGAAAGTGGTGCATTTATTGATTAAACTGAAGAAATAGCTCAGTTGGATTCAATATCATAACTCACAAATTGGAGGCTGTTGATTTTGATTCATTTAAGGTTTAAAATCTTTATTAATTGCAAACAGTGCAATTATTTATACTTCACAGTGCCTTCCCAGACCTTCCACCTTAGGTTCTGCTGCAAAAAGCAACAGGTAAGCACAACCTAAGGACATATATAAATAAATATTTCAGTACATTAATGTTGTCCCTGTGAGGTTTTTGTGGTTGTGTATTCAAAAGCAATCTGCTACTGCTTCCCCAAAATGTATTTTGTTATTTATGCTACCATTTCAGTGGAAAGTCTGTAAGTTGTTCAAACAACTGTTTACATTTCTGGGTAATGTTTTTTATTTTAATTTTTTTATTAAAACAAGAAAAAAGAAATGATGAGTAGATTGCTGCTATAATTGAACTACATCCAAACTTTTTGTAATCTTTTCCCAACTACAGAAGAATTGTTAAGAAAGGGCAGTTAACATAGTTTTCGAGATTTAGGAAATCACTTGGTTAGAAACTTCAACAGCCTTCACAAGCTTTTTATGATTGACAGGTTGACAGGACATTTTCTTTCTTTGCCCTCCAAAGCTATATGGAGTTTATTTTTTTCTTATTCTTGAAGTATAACAATTCAGTAAGGACATTATGGGTCAGAATTTTATTACGAAGTTTTTTTTTTTTAAGACAATTCAGTTTTCGTAACATACACTGAAAAAGGAAAATATAAGGAATACTGGCAGTATGTTTTGATAAGGCATGTGCATCAGTGAAATGTTAACTGTATAGCAAATAACCTTTCATAATCTGTATAGCAACCAATATTTTTCTGATTTATAATACTTTAATAATTGACGTTGCATTTTACTTTTTTTGCCAGTTTAAAGTGTTTGTGTTCTTATAGATGATTTTAACTGGTACATATTTTGAGTTAAGATGAATGTATTAAAGCAGCATCCTATCAGTTTTGTTTATTCAGTTTCTAAAATGTGCTGATCCTTTTAAAACTCCTGCTTATCTCTACAACAAAGAAAAATATTCAAAAATACTGCCTTCATTTTCACACACAGTGCTGAAGATGCTGCAAGCACCAAATCATAGCTCATAAAATCAGGTCCTGAGATAGTTACCCATAAAGAGGAATCCTTTGAGTGTATGCCATTGGTGAGCCGATGAGCATGGACCATAGAAGGGCTCAATGTAGAAGGTAAAATTGGCAAATCATAATTGAGAAATATGAAATGTATTCCCATACATTGGTATAGGGTGTAATGTACCTGCTTTTGATCACTTTTCATTTTAAAGTGCTATTTGCTTGATCTTAAATGTTCCATGAACTGTTAAATTTTGTAAGTTGTGTAGTTACTGCACCACATTTATGTGTGTGTGTGTATTGTTTTAATAGTCAATGATAGGTATGTTAAGACAATATAAAGGAGATCTTTGAACCTTAAGGAGCCTTTCAACTTTTGGTTAGCTGTAGTTTGCATTTTTATAAAATAATAGATGAATGCTTATAGATATTGGGGCATTGTTTCTATCTCAAGAGTTTTTTTTAACTCATTACCATAAGCCTTCACTGATAACTGCATTTTTAAAATGGCGCTAATCTTAACCTTGAAATAAATGGAAAGCAGAAAAGGTGAGCCAGTTGACTTGAATGCAATGGATGTTAGGAGTGGTAGAAACAATGTTTAGATTGAAATTGAACTGATTTATTTTATTTAGCACTTAAAAACTTGACAATGTGTTTAAGATATTTTAGTGTGGTGATACTTAGAATTCTAATGGGTTTGATGTTTCTTTTAGAAATGAAAAGTATACTTTTATTTTTAATTAACAAAAATGGTTTTAATACTAAAACTAGTGATTTAATACTAGTTGTTTATAAACATTGTAAAATATTTCCTTAGCCAAATACCTTGGTAGTTAATTCAAAAGGGTGGGTTTGGGTAGGAGTAGCAGAGTAAACTTAAGCGGGAAATAGGAATATATGCAGAAGTGATTACGTTTGAGTGCTCTGCCAGGAGAACCAGTTCTACCTGTGAACATCTGTTGTCTAGAGTAAGGATGTAGAAATTATCAATGAGGATGTCTTTTTATTTTCTGAAAATTCTGCCTCATTTTAAAATGTATTTTAACAGTACCTAAAGATAATTTTGACTCTGAAAATAACCTTTATTTTTTGTTTAGTCACTTGAGTTATCTTGCCACAGTATAAACTTCTGAGGGATTTAAATTGGTGCTTTTAAAAAAGAAGCAAATAAATCCCAAGGTTTTATTTTCTTCAGTGATAGCCCTATAGAAACTCATAAATGTATTTGCGCATATATATATATATTTTTTCTTATGCATGCTCGATGCATTTTCGTCCTGAGAAAAGTGTTCTCTACAGAAACTACCCGTGTGTAAAAAGAAGATTGGCTTAAAATGGCTACTGTGATGGGAACAGTGTCTTAGGGAGATGCAGCTTGGACTTGAGGTAAATTGAATACTTTACAAACTGTGGTTTAGAGTTTGCTTTAATGACATTGTATGTAAAAGGGCACGATTGCTGTAATTTTGTATTGATTATGGTTTCCTCAATAAAAAAATAATAAATGTACATTGATGAATATTATAAGGGAGTGTTTTGTTTCTTTTGTAAAATATTGAAAAGACTTTATTTTAAATACACAAGTTATTTTATTATGGGTTTACATTGTAAAATAAAATTGTCTTCCAGAAAACTAAAATATAAAACAACTTGGTAATAGAACATGGTAATTAATTATTTACAAACTCATTTTAGACCAGATTTTAAAATTGAAGATTGTGCCTTTTTTTCCCCCCCCTTAGACGTCAAAATCTTCAATTATGTTGAAAGTGTTTTCTCCTGCATGAACTACTGATACAAAGTTTTTTTACTAAAATATAATTTGTTCAGGCAAGGTCACAACGTAAATTTGCTTTAGAAGCTTGAATATAACACACCTTTGAATAGTACATGTTAATAGTCTCAACACTCAGAATTCTAGATAGGCAGTGGTTTCCATTAAATTTTCTCCTTAAAAGTCTTAACTTTTGTTGTTCTCCATGTTCCCCCTTTTCCCTCTGTGCTTCAGAAAGACTTTAAAACTACAACAAGAAAAATGACTATTAAGGAAAACTCAGTAGTTTCCAAATTATGAAGTCTCCATTAATTTTAGGTGTATAAATAGCTCATAAACATCATTTTTTCATGCAAAATAATGTTTTATTTGTGATCTTTAAAACGTAATTGCTATAAGCTTAGAATAATTGAGTAACTTTTCCACTCTACCCCATTAAATACACATTAACTTCACAATAGGGTGACGAATCTGGTGATGATTTGGATAGGAAGAAGGTATTCTTTAGATGAGCTTGTGTTTTGAAGACTGTTAGGAAAAGGAATAAAAAGTCAATATAGTGGCACTTCTGGTTTCCATTTTTGGCCCCGCCACAGAAAACATGGATGTAGTAAGAAATTCGGGGGGGGGGGGGGGGGGTGGGAGGGGGCAGAGAAAGTTCCAGGGAGAGGGAAGGGGAGCTAGTAGTCGTCAGCTAAAAAAGAGAAGAAGAAAAGTGATTTTTTAAAGGAAAAAAAAAAATTTAAATACAATAAAAGTTCTAGATTAAAAATGATTTAATTCTTACTTTCAATTGTAAGAATACAGGTACTAGCTGCAGAGCCTTTGTTGTTGACCGCTTTACACATATATTCTCCTTCATCTTCTGGGAAAGTTTCTGGTAAATAAAGGCAGTAAGTTTCTCCTCTTTCAATATATTGATAGTCTTCTCCATCTTGCAGTATTTCTCCTTCAAACCACCATGTAATTTCTGGCTTGGGTTCTCCTGTTACTTTAACAGTAAATCTAACTGGCTCACTGTCTACAACTGATGTGTTTTTTAGAGGCCTCTTGAACCATGGAGCTCCTGATCTCGTTTGCTCCTCATCTTCAATAGTGGAACCATTCATGATGCTACCACCTTCTTCTTCCTCCTCCTCTTCTCTTTTCTGTATTAAAATAGGTCCATTCAAGTTGGCATTTATAGTAGCATTTTTAGGACAATGCTT
This sequence comes from Panthera onca, assembly GCF_046562875.1. NCBI lineage: Eukaryota > Metazoa > Chordata > Mammalia > Carnivora > Felidae > Panthera > Panthera onca. Next base: position 156,361,262 of record NC_138346.1, read on the forward strand.
TAGTAATAGAATTTTATGGATAAAAGGGTTTTTTCTTCCCAAAGAACATGTAAATATGCTTACTACAATTATGTCCTTTAGAAAACATTCCACTGACTTGAAAGCTATTAAAAATTACTTTAGGGCACCTGGGTGGCTCAGCCGTTAAGCATCTGACTTTGACTCAGGTCATGATCTCACAGTTCTTGAGTTTAGTCCCACATTGATTGAGTTTGAACCCCACTCCTCCCTCACTTTCTCTTCTCTCCCCTTCCCCCCACCTTGCCAGGCCCCTCGTGGGATTCTCTTTCTCATCCCCTCGCTGACTTGCGTCCTCCCAAAATTTTTTTTCCTAATCCCCCATAAAATTTCAAGAGCATCTTTGAAAAATAAAGGACATGTAAGCCTGGTACCTTTTGTAGTGCTGCATCAATTTCCTTTTGTTCAAACTGCATGCGTAGTAACTTTTGTTCTTCAATTCTTCTTTGTTCCTCTTCTTCTCTTGCCTTAGCCATTTGTTCAAATCTAGCTTTCATATTCACTTTATGAGTAAATGGAGCCTCACTTTTTTTTGCAGGCTTGACATCAACATCTTCTTCCTTTATGAAAGTGGGCCAAGAATAGTAATTGCATATTTTCTAGAAACCAACAAGAACTAAAGCAGTACTTCTGAAGATGTCATTTATGGACACAAAATAATCATACCATGTTTGGTTTAATTGTGCTATACTGCAGCCATGTAGATTTTCACTATCCCCTAATTTGAGAAAAATGAAAGTTTCATTTATGAAACACTCTTGACAATTAGAATCCTTTTCTCCCAGTGTAAAGCTACAATGTCATTGGAGTCCCAGGGTATTTGCTTAATCAATTCTTTGTGCTAGCTGATAGTACTGAATAACAGAAAAGGGTAGGGATGTTATACATTGTTAACAACTTAAAATACTTCTTGTCACAAGATTGTCCATCATTCTTCACTCTGCTATATAATAGAAAGTGCAATTTCCATTACTTCCCACTTTGTGATTTTCTTCCCCACCCTTCTTAGCTAGTAATTGTCTTTGAGATGAATTCCATCCAACAAAATTTATTGATGGTCAAATGACAGACAAGAGTGTTCACAGAATAAATGGAAGACAACTACTGAAAGAGGCATTGGCTGGAATGTGGGGGAAATCGTTGAAGTATATGGTTAGTCCTCTATATAGGGTGAGAGTTGGAAGCTATGGAAATAATTGAGTAATTTAAGAGCAGAGTTTCAATTGTTAAATAGTGTGAGTGTATACAACAATTTGGTGATGATGGGGTCACTGGTGGCCTTTGAGGGAAGTTTTAGTATAGTGGGTTGTAGGTACAGTTAATTCAGGGTTTCTAAAGTACTTTAGCTGTAGTGGACTCTTGGTTTCTAAACTACCTAGACTTTTATGTCTGGAAATCTCACCATTTATATTTCACAGTACTATGAAGACATTGCCTCAGTGTACCACAATCCAACTAAAGTTAGGAAATTTTGAAACAAGCTTTGAAGTAATTGCCTATGTAAGAAAAAATCTTGGTGTGTGGATGTTTTGCATCAGTTTGAGGTATTGTACTCCATTCCAATGAATGTAGAAGGAATTGGATAGTTTTTCTTGTTTTTTAGAATTAGATTTTTATTTAATGTTGGAAAATCCTAGAACATCAGACACAACCAAATAGCTAATGGGTAAATTCTAGTACTTCTGCCATTAATACCAGTGTTTCAGTTTGAAATGATAAACCTAATGCCTATTAATAAACACAATGCAGAACTACAGTTAATTGCTATTATGAATGATGTTGCTGTGGTTTTATTACAAAAAGGGCTAAAAGACATGTTAAACATTGGTTTGGTGCATTCTTAGGGTATTGATACCTACCACATGAATATTAAAGGAAACACAATTGGGTAGTGAACTTGAGATAAAGAGACGAGAAATGGTTTTGGAGTATGCCTTACTTGGAAAACTAGAAAGTCAAACACTATAAGTGATTTAAATGGGTGGTATGGATTAAGGCTACAAGGAGCTGTGGAATCTTGGATTAGGGGAGATTATATGGATGAGGTTACCTTGAAAGATGTTTGGAATACAAACAAGCCATGTTGAACACAGACATTTTTATTTTTTAATTAAAAAAATTTTTATAATGTTTATTCATTTTTGAAAGCAAGAGAAAGAGTGGGGGCAGGGGAGGTGGACACAGAATCCAAAGCAGGGTCTAGGCTCTGAGCTGTCAGCACAGAGCCTGATGCAGGGCTTAAACCCACAAATAGATCATGACCTGAGCCAAAGGCAAACACTTCACTGAGCCACCCAGGCGCCCCTTTTTGAGAGAAAGCACAAGCAGGGGAGGGGCAGAGAGGGAGACACAAGTATTCAAAGCAGGCTCCAGGCTCTGAGCTGTCAGCGCAACCTGTCCCAGGGCTTGAACTCCCTAACTGCAAGATCATAACCTGAGCGAGCCAAAGTCAGATAGTCAACCAACTGAGCTACCCAGGCGCCCTGAACAGATTTTTAAAGGAGGAAACCAGATAATATTACCAGATAAGTGCAAAGGGAGTCCTATGCTGGAAGTTGATTGCACTCCATGGCAAAACTGCCAACAAGTTTTTAAAGGGTATCTCTGACCTTAATCTAGAGAGAAGATAGGAAGGATGTCAGCATCCTTCACAATCAGTGAGGATATCCTCAGGGATTCCAGGAAATCAGACATGTCTTAATCTGTCCTTTCATACAGAAGAGCCAGTAATAGCAATAAAACAGTTAAGTCATCTCATTTTTAATCTTCCCTAAATATTTTGTAGGACTAGGTATGACTGCTCTGAGGTTTCACTACCTTTAACAAGGTGAGCAAGTGCATGCTGACTGAACTTTAGCTTCCATGATACATTTCTGTAAAAACTGATCTTGTGGCCAACTATTAAATGTTGGTGTTCTCCAGTTTTACTATTCACTTCCAACTATTAACCCTTTAAATATAGCTTTACTCTGATATGTTTAAATACTATTTATGATAGTTGCAATCTATATAATTCCAGTCTCTTGCCTGAACTCAGTACCTATGTTTCAGACTGCTTTTATCTTATCCCAATATAGTTCAAACTTCATGTGTCCAAAACTATTCATCCTACCATCTCCAGACTGAATTCTCTGTAGTATCATCTAGTTAGTTTCTCTGGTAATCTTAATGTTGGGCTGGGCTTCTCAGTAACCACCTGCCCATAAACAGCCTGTTACCCAGTTTGATTAAAAGTTGGGTCCATTTTTACCCCTGGATCCCAACTTAATGCCCTATTCCTTTCTTCTTCATTCTCTCTGATACCAGCTTTAAAAACAGAAGCTTTTTATTATTCTGTCCTAAAATGATTACTAACATTGTTCCCAAATCATAGTCCCTGCAAAGTTAAAAAGACCCAGTACCAACTAGCCACTACTTTTACAACTTTATTCCATTACCCATTATTCTATGAACCATGCCTTTGAACAAATTTTCCATTCCCCAGACACATTTTCACAACCTTTATGTGAAGGCTGTAAACGGACTCCCATCTCCAATCTGGAATGTTTCCCCTCTTTAACTGCAAGTTCTAGTTAACCTTCACACTTTGCTTAAATGCCATTTTCTCAGCCCTGTGAAACTTCTAGGAATACTGAGTCCATCCTATTTGACCCTACAACATTAAATATACAACTCCTATTTTAGCACTTAAGTTATAATTATTTTCATACATCTCATTAGGCTGAACTTTTTGAGGGCATATTATATTCACTTACATGAACCCAAGACTGAACACCAGGCCCAGCATAGATGTTAGCAATAGCATTTGCTTCTAGCAGTGACAGTAAACCTTAAGGTTTAGTGTGCATCGCACAGAGTTCAAATGCAAATCAGCTTCACTGATGAATACCTGATGTTCCACAGCATCTCCATTTATCTAAAATAGCTTATGATTTGCTTCCAAACTCTATTCCCATATTACTTTTGTTCGTGTATACCCACTTCAGCTCATTCCTTTCCCTCTCCTCATCTCTACCACCATCCCCGAGTCTTCTCAAGTTTCATATCCTACACATTTATCTATTTTCTCTATTTGACTTCTAGTTCAAGTTCCTCATCAGGCCTCTGACCACCCTGTACAAAGAGTAGTATCCTACTTTGTTAATTTCCATAGCTCTTAACTTACTACTCAGTAATTGTTTTCCATCCTCCCTACCTGTTAGATTCTAAACACTACTGAGCAAGGACTGCAGGTTTATTCAGTGTACTCCCAGTATCCAGAACAGTTCCTGGAACATAATAGCCATTCAAATAATTTTTTAATGCATGAATCTAAAACTATCTTTAGCTTCACTATGATCTAGGTATAAAGATGCCTATTTGATAATATCTCCATGTTTTAAAGATTCCTTCAATGAACAATAAAGCAAAGTTCCTTAACATCTAAGACCTTCCATGACCATCTTGCCTGCGTTTGCATCTTCATCATTATCTTTGATGTTCCTATACTGTTTGCTTTAATAATAATGAATTGCTTACAGTGCAAAGAATTTGCACATAATTTTTTCATTCTTTTAATTCACAGTCTCCCCTGAAGGCCCTCCCAACTTCCCACACCTACCTTATTGAATATTTAATGGAAATTCATTGTTAGAAGAACATTAATGCTGTTAAGTATTATAAAATGGCAATTCTGGCAGAAAAAAATTTCCAGATCCTACGTAAAGCAGTACTCATAGTCATGGAACTAGATCTTAAGCTGGAAGGAACATTACAGGTTATTTAGTAATTGCCTGTTTTTTAACATATGGAGGTACTTCTAATTCATGTCATCTCAATTCTAATTTAGGCTCTGCCACTGAATTATTGGCATGACTTTGAGATCATTAGGCTTTATTTGTCTCATCTTTAAATACGAAAGTAAATATCTGGAATTTCTTTTAAGTTATATGTACACTGGTTCTACTAATTCAAACTAAAACTTCTGCCAGTAAATACATGTAAACCGTTATTTCCGGAGTGACCTATCTGATGTTCGCAATAAGCGGCTTTAATTCTGATAACAGCCATTTTGAACAATGCTAGAGTGAGGAAATCTTTCAAAGTCTCTTGAGATCTTAATATGCTTTTGCTACTTAGTTCCCAGATAATATTGTATACATCTATGGTTAATTGTAAGTACCAAAACTTATTCAAAGTCCATGTTACATTTATACCATGACTGTTAAATACAAAATAGTATATACCTCATGAAAGTTTTCTGCTTCTCGCTCTTTAATTTCAAGGTCAATTGCTCTCCTTTTTGCTCGTTCTTCTTCTATCTTTTTCTGGATTTCTTTTTCAGACAGTTGTCCAATTTTTTCAAACTTGCTTTTTAAATTTTTAGCTTGAATAGAGCCACTTCTTTTCAATTTTATTAATTCTTCATATTCCCTACTCAGTTCAAAGGTTTCATGTTCTTCCTCTTCCTTCAAAAAAATTTTTATATATTAAATACCAGAGAATTAGTTTGTACAATAAAACATCCAAAAAGCGTTCATTTCTTTTCTTTTATTTGTTTGGGTTTTTTTTTAGTGTTTATAATGTTGAGAGAGTATGTGTGCGAAGAGAGGGGCAGAAAGAGAGGGAGAGAGAGGATCCCAAGCAGATTCTGTGCTGTCAGTGCAGAGCCCAACACAGGGCTCAAACTCAGGAACATGAGATCATGACTGGAGCCAAAATTGAGTTGGATGCTCAACCAACTGAGGCACCTAGGCACTCCCAAAAAGTGTTAATTTCTTATTTGAAGCCAAAAATAAAGTTTAAATAATCTCCTCCATAAACACAATGCCTAAATTTACTGATTAAAAGTAATGCATATGGGCATCTGGGTGGCTCAGTCGGTTAAACTCATCAGACTCTTGATTTCAGCTCAGGTCATGGTCACAGTTTGTGAGTTCAAGCCCCATGTTGGGCTCTGCACTGACCTCACAGAGCATGCATGGGATTCTCTCTCTCTCAAAATAAACTTAAAAAAATGTAATGCTTCAAATTTAAGACTTTACATAACATTTAAAATATTTCATTATGGGCGCCTGGATGGCTCAGTTATTAAGCATCTGACTTCAGCTTGGGTCATGATCTCATGGTTCATGTGTTCAAGTCCCACATCAGGTGACCTTAAGCCCCACTTCAGGTGAGCATGAGCCCCGCTTTAGGTAAAAACAGGAGATTTGCTTCAATGAGCCCTACTTCTCTCTCTGTCTCTCTCTCTCTGTCTGCCTCTTGCTCATTTGTGCCTTCCCTCTCCAAAAACATAATAATGATAATATTTCATTACGGCTCAAAACATCATTTAACATTCCATTATAACTCTATTATAACTAGAATATGCATATCAGGATTAACTTTTACTAGGAACTATAGGAAAATTTTTGCTTAGGAGAAGATGAAGAACTGTAATTAAAAGAACATGACTGGGGGTAAGATCTAAGTTCTAGTTCTGACTTTGATACTGTATGGCCTTTGCCTGGTCACTTAACCCACTAGACATGATTTTTTCATCTCTGTATAGAGCCAGAGTATCCGAAAATTCCTCCTGTCTTTTTTTTGATGATAGTCTAATAAAGTTAAATATCACTTAATACTCAACTTAAGTAAATGAAGCCTTTCTAAAATACAGTCTGGCCAAATCCCTACATTTTGATACATATCACTTTTATTCTATTTTATATTCTGCCATGAAAGAAAAGGAGTCAAACCAAAATTGGGCTCCCAATTCTTTAGAGCATTTTTTTTAATTTTTTTTTTTTAATGTTTATTTATTTTTGAGACAGAGAGAGACAGAGCATGAACAGGGGAGGGTCAGAGAGGGAGACAAAGAATCTGAAACAGGCTCCGGGCTCCGAGCTGTCAGCACAGAGCCCGATGTGGGGCTCGAACCCATGGACCGCAAGATCATGACCTGGGCTGAAGTCGGACGCTCAACTGACTGAGCCACCCAGGCACCCCTCTTTAGAGCATTTTATCTTAAATACTTTTTACTCAAGTTTCCCTTGGCTTTTCACAATTTATTCCTAGTTCTTTGTATACTTCTTACACTAAACCCTAATCTCACTATATGAAGTGGTTTAAAAAATTGCAGTTATTCCTGATATACTTTTCCTGGAGAAGACCTAAAGTCCTAGGTGTGGAGCAGGGGTAGTAGGGAAGGAAAATGGAGGGGAAGGATGGGATCACAGTGGATGATGTGATGTGAGGCTTAATTTCTTGGTTCAACCAAAGGGATGAAAGAGAAAATTTATTCCTTTATACTACCCTCCACGTTTTGGTCTCTGAGGGTCCAAACTGACAACTCCTAAAATACCAGAAACCTAACAAATTTGTGATACACCTCATATTACAGTGGTTCCCAAGTCATTCTGGTCAAATGAACTAATTAGCTGCAGTGCAGATGATCGTGGAACTGGTGTGCTACTCGCTTGGAAACAGACGTAGTAGGGTAAGTCACTCAGTAGCACCAAAATGTCAGTTACATACTGCCTTATGTTAATTAGAATCCATCTCAGTGTACTAAAATATAATTTACAAGTTTTTCTAAATGATTCATTTTAAGCTTCCTTTATAAAATAAATGCTGTTACATTTAAAAAACTTTAAGGCAAGGGGTGCCTGGGTGGCTCAGTCGATTAAGCGTCCAACTTCAGCTCAGGTCATGCATGATCTTGCAGTTTGGGAGTTCCAGCCCTGCATCAGGCCCTGTGAGGATCATTCAGAACCTGGAGCCTGCTTCAGATTCTGTGTCTCCCTCTCTTTCTGCCCCTCCCCTGCTCATGCTCTGTTTCTGTCTCTCTCTCTCTGTCTCTCAAAAATAAATACACATTAAAAAAATTATAAAGAAAAGTAAAATATTTTAAGGCTAGACCTTGGAATATTTTTCTACAGCATATTCATGATACTTTATTATTACCTATATGTTTATATAGTATTTATAGTCTCTTGATTGGCTAGGGCAAGGAAGTAAATAACCCCACAGGCCCATTGTCTTAACCCATAACCAAGAAGGTAACTTCTAAGAGACTGCAACGTCTGCATAGGTCACAAGCTGGCAAGAAGTCCCCATCAAGTTGCCCACCAAACATGCCGTGTCGTTGCCAGTCTTAGTCTGGGACAGCCACTGTTCATCTCACCCCAAGTCATGTTCATCCCCAATTCTCCTCATGCTGCTGCCAGGAGCCTCCTCATCAGAAGCTGAGGGTGACAGTGGAATGCTGGCCCCCACTTTTTCCCTCCCCTCTTCTGTCTACACAACTGGCCATCCAGATGCAGGGTGGCAGCTGTGGGAAGGAAAAGGTTAGGCAGGGCCTTAGAGCACCAGGAGGTAGAAAAAGGGCTTCTGAGAATGCACCATAGGGAGGCAGGGGACAGAAGAAGGTTTGAGTGAGCCAAAGCTCTAAAACTCTAGCACATACTCCACTGTCCAGTCAGCTTTCACTTACACACAAATTCAAAGATAAGATTATTAAAATTTTAATTTTTAAATTTTATTTTAATTAAAATTTTTAATTAAAAATCAAGATTGGCCAGGTGCCTAGCTGGCTCAGTCAGAAAAGCATGTTACTCTTGATCTTGGGGTCGTGAGTTCAAGCCCCATGTTGGGTGTAGACACTGCTTAAATAAAAAAGATTTTTTTTAATAAATAAAAATCAAGATTGGCAACCTCAGAGCATTAAATCTTATGCATGGCCTATTTGAGCATATAGGGCCCTGTGACGGCACAGGTTGCCTGCCCATGAAGCTGGCCCTGTACAGTCCTGTATTTATATACATATATATTTGTATATATCTTTAATTCATTTCAGTACTAGAGAAATCATACTAAAATATTTAACATCAAAGTCCCATCTTCTAATTTAGTAAAATAAAATTATTCAAAAACTTGCCACACTGATGTTCTAGTATCCATGGTACTCTTGTAATTTTATTTTGACTAATCAGTTTAATTCTGTTTGTTTCAAGAAAAATAAGCATAAATGAGTATATTAAACATTTTAGGAAACAATTCTCAATCATAATGTGACCGCACAATTGTGAGGTATTTAGGAAGAAATATTTACTTAAGGTAATCACTTGCAATCATTTGTTTTATTATTTTTTTAATGTTTATCCATTTTTGAGAGAGCACAAGCAGGGGAGGGGCAGAGAGAGGGGGGGACAGAGGATCCCAACATGGGGCTCAAATCCAGGAACCAAACCCACAAACCATTGAGATCATGACCTGAGCTGAAGCTTGATGCTTAACTGACTGAGCCCCCCAGGTGCCCTGCATCATAAGTGATTTAAATTAGTAAGGAAGAAACAGAGTTCTATCAGGCTAGAAAGCGCACATAACTGTGCTGAAACTTGTAGCAAGCGCCTCATAGTATGATGAGTGTCCTTTGTGAATAATAATACTCAGAAAGTTATTGTAAGATACTATATGTAAAATACTTACATTAATAAACATTTGGAAGAAAAAAATGGATATTTCCACATTTATAAACATTTGGAAGAAAAAAAAATGGATATTTCCTCAAATCTCACCTCTCCCATTTCTTGTCTCAGTTGTTCAAATTCCTGTTTTTCCATCTCTAGCTTATGCTTCCTTTCTTCCTCCGTTCGTCGTTTTTCTTCTTCCATTTTTTGTTTTAATAATTCTTCAAAATTAATTTCCAGTTTTCCCGGTGTAAGAGATTCTTGAGAAATTGTTTTATACATCTCTGGGAAGTCATCATCTACTACCTATTTAAAATAAGTCTCTTATTACTCTTTCCAAAATTACACATACTAAAAAGGGGAATTTTTTTTTTTTTGTAGAAACTGTGATTACTTGAGTAAAAAGGTTTCACCCTGAACTAAAAATTTGAAGACCTAAATCTCTTCAAAAGTATAAAACAATAAACAAGGTAAAAAATACTAGAAAATTTAAGGTGTTTTTGTGGCTACGGAGGAAACGGTGACCATCTGTTCTCCATTCCAACAAACACAAATCCTTTGACTTTGTATTATGAGTAATTCGAATTAGACATTAAGATTTTATAATACTGAGAACAATTTCTACGTGAGGTAAAATTTCCATTTTGGCGATTAAAATGAGCATTTCGCAGCTAAATCATGGTTTTGTCTGAATGAATTAAATAACCCATCAGGATTCCTTCATAATCAGGTAAAAATCACTCTTAATGCTGTAATTTTATTGTATTTAATGCTAACAAGAATAGTTAATACTTACTCAGAGCTGCCATGTAAAATTCTAAGCACTTTATATGGATGAGGAAACTGAGGCACTGAAAAGTAACTTGTCCAAAGTCAACACAAATATTAAGTGGCAAAGGTGGTATTCAAAACTTCAAAAGTCTAATAAAATTATAAATAATGATTTAGACTTTTTGTAATTTCATGAATTACATGTCTAATTGCCATTTATTTGTGACCTTGGGCAAGTTACCTAGCCTCTGTGAGTTTCCCCATTTGTGATGACTTTTCATACAGTTGTCAGGAGAATCAAATAAAATTTGGAAACACTTAGCAGTATGCTTGACACCCAATGGTAAGCTCCCAATGGCAGTTTTATTATTACATTAGCATTCCCTGTAATAAAGGCAATCCCTAAATTGCAAATAGAAACTTTGCAATCCAAAGATTGCCCCAAATTTTTACTAATATATTAGTTAACTGAGCTATAATACAAAATTAAAATATGGCCCTGGATAAGAAAACAACATAAATAAAGGAATTAGTTTTTCCTTTCCTGATACAGAAATATCTCTAGGAAACTAGAGTTTGGGTTTAATGCAGTTTTCTTTCCCTGCACTTTTTCCACTAGTGAATCCTGGCAGTTTCAGCCTAAAAATCTGACCCTGGGACTAGATCTCCTGATCTTTACAACTACTTCTTGTCTATCACTTCTGAACCTGTTTATTCTCCAAAAAATTAAGTGCCTTCACAAGGTTTATAGGGTTTCTGTGTAGAAATCATATGTGAATCAAGGATTACCTTGTAATACATATAAGATAGTTTTAAGGGGCACCTGACTGACTCTGTCAGTACAGCATGAAACTCTTGGTCTTGGGGTTGTCAGTTCAAGCCCCATGTTGGGGGTAGAGTTTACTTAACAAATAAAAAATTAATTTTTAAAAAAGTTTTAATATATTCCGCAAACATTTATAGGCAATTTGTTACTCTAGAATGCATTGTGCCACATGCCAGATGAACAGTCTCAGCCTCATGAATGAGAAAGGCAGCCGTAAGCAACAACAATACAGCTTTAGTGCTATGCCAGGGAAGTACTAAATGCTGTAAGAATGTATAGAAGGAACATGTCTTTGGAACTTGTATTCTCAGGAAAGGCTTCCCAAAGGAAACAGAATATATGAAAAAGAATTAGAGCATAGGGAAAGGAAAGAGGGACATGTTTCATTTAGCATTAATGAAGGTCCAGAGATGGATGAGAACACAGTATTTTGAAGAAATTGGGAGAAATTTAGTATGTCTGGAAAAAAGATGAAGAATCAAGAAATGAAGCTGGAAAAATACACCAGGGCAATATTATAAAGAAACTTGTTTTAAAATTTTTTAGATTTTTTTTTTTTAATTTAGATTTTTGCTTAAGGGAAGTAGAAATTTTTTTTTATTTTTTTAATGTTTATTTATTTTTTGAGAGAGGGATAGAACTTGAGTTGGGGAGGGGCAGAGAGAGAGGGAGACACAGAATCTGAAGAGGCTCAAGGCTCTGAGCTGTCAGCACAGAGCCTGATGTGGGGCTCACACTCACGGACCGCAAGATCATATCCTGAGCCGAGGCTGAATGCTTAACCAACTGAGCCACCCAGGCACTCCTTTCTTTTTCTTTTCCTTTTTTTTTTTTAAGTAGGCACTACATCCAATGTGGGGCTTGAACTCACAACCCTGAGATCGAGAGTCAGATACTCTACCAACTGAGCCACCCAGATGCCCCAGAAAGGGAAAATTTTTAAGCAAAACAGTAACACAATAAAATTTACTTGAAAAGAGAGAGAAAGATCACTCTTGGCTTTACAAGGAAGAATGGATTATAGGCAAGAAAACAAGTTAAACAGGAGTTAGTCTGAAGCTAGAGATAATTGACCTGGGAGGAGATAGGTGGCCCTAGAAAAGGATAACTATAGTAGTAGAAATGAGGGGAAAATTGATAGATTTTTAGAGTGATTTAGAAGATAGAATGAATAAAACTTAATGAATGATTGGATGTGAGGCATGAATGAGAAGGTTGGAAGTGTTTAAGGCTCCCAACTTTCTGGTTTGAGCATCTGGATTGGTGATGATGCCAAATAAAAACATGGATGGATATATGTGCCTGAAGCTCCCTTAGACATAGTAAGAAAACCAGGTCATATCATTGAAGCCAATTAAAATGTTTCAAGAAGGGTCAGGGGTGCCTGGCTGGCTCAGTCGGTAGAGCCTATAACTCTTGATCACAGGGTTATGAGTTCAATCAAGCCCCATATTGGGTGTAGAGCCTACTTAAAAAAATGGTTTGGCGCATCTGCCTGGCTCAATCGGTGGGCTGTATGACTCTTGATCTTAGGGTTGTGAGTGTCAGCCCCATATTGGTTGTGGAGGTTACTTAAAAATAAAATTTTTGAAAATGTTTCAAGAAGGGGATGCAGCATTCACATCAGCTTGCTTGAAAATAAAGTTTGTCAGATAACTGTACATTTTACAAACATTAAAATTGTATAAGGAGTGTAACTCTGTGACAGAATTAAGTTTGGTAGCAATATCCAAAAGTGATGGGTGAGTATTTTGGAGAGTTAAATAATTGTGATTAAATGGCTTTGACTATTTAATATATACTGGATGGAATGGAAAGTGAAACAAAAGAAGGAAAGGAAGGAGGGAGGGAAAGAGGAAATGTGGGAAAGGAAAGAAGAATGGAGAGAATAGAAGAAAGGGTGAGGGTAGGAAACTCCCTGCTTAGATACTTACTTCTGGAAAACATACCTTCCCAGAGAAGGAAGACAATATTCAATCATCTATGCCAGGCATAGCAATTTAATCAGAAACTTCTCAACATTACATTGAAGCAAACACCTTTAACTGACTGGTTTTATGCCACAGGAGACTTTTAAAAACTCATTTGCTATCCCTACTTTTGAAACTTTCCTGAAATAATAGAGTATTCCCCAAAGTTTAATTATTTCTCTTAACATACTCTTTAAATTTTTTTTTTAATTTTTAAAAAATTTTCTAAGTAATCTCTACACCCAACATGGGGCTTGAACTCACAATCCTGAGATCAAGAGTTACATGTGCTACTAGAGGCAGCTAGGCACCCTGTCTTAACATACTCTTAAAAAGCTGAATCCTAATGTCATTCTCCCAATTACATTCTGTCTTACCATGCTTCTCCTTGCTTCAGCAAATGCCTTCTTTTCTTCCTCTATTCTCCTTCTGGCTTCTTCTTCTGCTTTCTTTTTTTCATCTTCTCTCCTTTGTCTTTCTATTTCTTCAAAGCTGAGTTTGAGTTTACCAGGGCGGTACCCTTTTAAAATTTTTTCTGTGTCTTGGTTTTCCTCCTCTTCATTTACCTAACCAAGAAACAACTCATTAGTAAGAACTGAGATTCATCAAAGACAGGAATGAATGACCTCAAAAGGGACAGAATCAGCCACCTCACACATGAACATTTCCTTACCCTTAATATATTTGACCAAAAATTCCCTTCCTTTATATTGTCTTTCATGATAAAATATTCAAATTTGAGGAAATTCCAGGCAAAGATGTACTCAAGTTAAATAAAAGTTCCCAAGAAAGTCAAATTTTTAAATAGATAAGTGGAGTATGAAAAAAGTTAAGGGGTCATTTAAAAGTTCTGTTAAATATTAACTCTCCCAGGACAAAACAGAAAATGTGTATGTGTATGTACTTACTGAGGTTCAAGGTATATCTTTATCTGGAATTTCCTCAAATTTATTATATAACTATTATACATAATTTATATGTTATAATCATTATACATATATATAATGCCATTATATGTAAAAAAATATGTTATAGGGGCACCTGGCTGGCTCAGTTGGTGGAGCATGCTACTCTTGATCTCAGGGTTGTGGGTTCAAGTAGAGATTACTTAAAAATAAAATCTTCAGTGTGGAGGTTCCTCAAAAAATTAAACATAGACCTACCCTATGACCCAGCAATAGCACTGCTAGGAATTTACCCAAGGGATACAGGAGTACTGATGCATAGGGGCACTTGTACCCCAATGTTTATAGCAGCACTCTCAACAATAGCCAAATTATGGAAAGAGCCTAAATGTCCATCAACTGATGAATGGATAAAGAAATTGTGGTTTATATACACAATGGAGTACTATGTGGCAATGAGAAAGAATGAAATATGGCCCTTTGTAGCAACATGGATGGAACTGGAGAGTATTATGCTAAGTGAAATAAGCCATACAGAAAAAGACAGATACCATATGTTTTCACTCTTATGTGGATCCTGAGAAACTTAACAGAAGCCCATGGGGGAGGGGAAGGGAAAAAAAAAAAAGAGGTTAGAGTGGGAGAGAGCCAAAGCATAAGAGACTCTTAAAAACTGAGAACAAACTGGGGCGCCTGGGTGGCTCAGTCGGTTAAGCATCCGACTTCGGCTCAGGTCACGATCTCACGGTCCGTGAGTTTGAGCCCCGCGTCAGGCTCTGGGCTGATGGCTCAGAGCCTGGAGCCTGCTTCCGATTCTGTGTCTCCCTCTCTCTCTGCCCCTCCCCCGTTCATGCTCTGTCTCTCTCTGTCCCAAAAATAAATAAACGTTAAAAAAAACTGAGAACAAACTGAGGGATGATGGGGGGTTGATGCGTATTGAGGAGGGCACCTTTTGGGATGAGCACTGGGTGTTGTATGGGAACTAATTTGACAATAAACTTCATATATTGAAAAAAAATGTTTTAAATCTGAAAAAAAAAATCTTGAAAAATGTGTGTGTGTGTGTCTGTTACATATATGTTTTACCATTTGCCGCCTTGCTTCTTCAAAAGCACGCTTCTCTTCTTCTAAACGTTGTCGTGCTTCCTCCTCAGCTTGCTTCCTTCGGTTTTCTTGTCTTTGTCTTTCCAATTCTTCAAAAGTTAGTTTCAATTTTCCAGGAGAAATGGAGTCTTTTCTTGCCTCGCTTTCTAGTTCATCATCCTAAGAAACATTGTGAAAACACAACTGTTAATTATAAAAGGAAATGGTGCTAACCAACTTAGCTGCTTTGATTTGTTCCAATAAATAAATAAATAAATAATCAATCAATCAATCAATCAATTTACCATGACCAAGGAAAGACACTTTGCTTCCTTGAGAGATCGCCGTTGTTCTTCATATCTTATTCTTTTATCTTCTTCATACTTGACCCTTTCTTTTTCTTCTCGTTCTTTTTCTAGATCCTCGAAATTCTTTATCTTTCCAGAAGTTTTGTGTGATCTGACAGGTACCACTGTTACAAGTAGTGAATCATCTCCTTCCTAATTTATAAAATAGATAATTAGCATGTTTCTTCCTAACCAAAATTTAGGTTTCACAGGATTTACCTCCATTATTGGTGAATTTTGTTACATGGCCATCAATGTTACGAAGAACAAAAATTTATATATGTATCTATATCTATATACTTTTTTTTTTACAGATTTCTATTCAATAGCTCTTTCTCTGCACATTGAGTTAATCTTTGAAATCCATTGATGAGAAGGTTCAAGGAGCATCTTCTTTCCTAGAAGGTGATGTTAATACAGCTGTTTGGATAAAACTGCATGACATTATCTGAATTTAACTGTCCATGCACTAGTTCCACAAAAGGTAATGTGCATGTGAGTATACTCTACATCAATTTGATGGTGGATAGATTCAGTTTAAACACACAGAAAGTCTTTCCATAGGATTTTTTTCTCCATGCAAGTTTTAAAATACTTAACTAATATTTTGTGAGGGAAAACAATATTATATTGTTTTTATAAAACACAGACAAAATACTTATAGACAAAATAAGTATAAAATACTTATAGACAAAACTCATTGGCATTTGGTCTTAGTAAAATATTTTTAAATTTGTTGTTTTTCAAATTCATTTTAATTAGTTCCATTACATAATCTATTGTTACATCTCTCTGAATTTTTTTCAAAAATAAAGTGAATTATAATATGCAACACATGCCGCTAAAACAGAACTGCTTCCACTTTATGTGGCTGTAGTTTTAGGCACACCATCAAATTGACTGATGTTTAACTTTCTCTGTTAGATAAAAAGGGATTAACTAAAATTTCTGTGGTTGTGGAACATTACTTCATGGTGCTATATACTGTACTTTCTACTAGTATGTGATAATAAAAACTATCAGGAACTCTGAGGAAAGAAGAAGACAAATGATGAAAAAAACCCTGCTTTTTGAAAACGTTACCTTTCAACAGTCTCAACTATTATTAACAGTTCAAGAAATACAAAGTCTTGGCAGAGTATTTCAAGCTGAGAGTTGTGTCTCTAACCATGAAAGCAAAAACATACTTTTAAGACACTAAGCTATAATATTTGAGAAAGTGAAAAAGTATGATCTTGCTTTGTAAAATATGTTTGTCCTTTTGTTGTTGCTATAGAAATAAGAATAGAAATGCTTTTAATTTTTTAATTAAAAGACTATTTGTGAGTCAGATAATTTTAGGTGAATGTTTCATTAAAGGAAATGTCCATTTACCTCTGATGCTGATTCAGTTCCCGTATTGTTTATGTCCTCAATCTATTGAATGAGAATTTCATATCATTACATTACATTGAATTTCTGCTTTTTGCTTTTAAACATACAATTGAAAAGTAATTTAGTTGTGACTTATAGTAAATTTTCAAATTCATAATTTTAAAAATATTTTTATTTTGCTGCAAATTAGTCCTTTTAGGTGGAGATTAAACCTTATATTCATTTTTATATTTTGACATCAAAATCAATATATGGGGAATTGTATATTAAGAAAAATTAAGATAAAGCCTATCTTTGTAATTCTGTAATGTGAATGGACCAAACTGTTATGACCTGTCTGTAAGCTTACAAGCAGCAATTATTAATTAAATTAGTAACTTAAACTGAGATACAGAAACATTTCTTCATTCTATGTCTCTGCCCTAGCCAAACCTATCATTGGTAATCAAATAATTATGACTATATTTTACAATATAAATACATGGCAGAATATAACTGATACAATAATACAGTGCAGTACACCAGCTTTCACATGGCTAGTTTAGAAGGGAGAATTCTGGTAGATATTATTGTTTATATTTTGACCACATCTAGGAAGGAAAGACCCTCATTCAATAGAAGGGGTTCTCAATTTGGCTTTACTCGTAAGAAACACCATTAGGTTAGCTGGAGGAGCAGGCTAATGTATATAACAGATTGAGAAATGAAAAGGAAGACAGGTGATTTAAATAATGCAATGTTTGAGATGTCAGGAAAAGGAAACATAAGGAATGGTAAAATGAGAGAAGTTAGAAAGTAAACATTCAGATTTTATTTAACATTTTTTAATGTTAAATTAATTTTTAACATTATTATTTAACATTTTTTAACATTTAACATTATTTAACATTATTTTTAACATCAGTGAAAGAGTCTGGAAGTAGTTTGTTCCTTATACAGTCTAAGAGAATTCTGGCTAAGACCCTATTCATCATTCCATTTCCCTTTTCTATATTCTCTGTCACAGGAGAATTAATACATTTGATTAAGATACCAAATTTTTGAAAATTAATTCCAAAGAAATAATTTATCTATTTTATATAAATATTTTATATAAATTATTTTGTATAAATAAAATATTTTATATAAATATATTTGTATATTTTATATAAATTATTTTATATAAATATTTTATATAATTATCTATTTTATATTTTAATATTTGTATTAAGTTTTGCTTGGAATAATTTGTTTTGCAGACTTACTGTGACTTACTATGCTTTGGGACTTACTGTGTAAATGGTGAAAGTTTTATTGAATGATGAAAAAAATCCTGCTTTTTAAAAACATTAGCTAAGAAAAAAATTTATTTTAGTAAAAAAATTGTTTTTAATGTTTATTTTTTTTTGAGAGAGACAGAGACAGAGCACAAGCAGGGGAGGGGCAGAGAGAGAGGGAGACACAGAATCCAAAGCAGACTCTAGGTTCTGAGCTGTCAGCACGGAGTCCAATGCGGAGCTCTAACCCACGAACCATGAGATCATGACCTGAGCCACAGTCAGAAGCTCAACTGACTGAGCCACCCAGACACCTGTCTAAGAAAAACTTATAATAAAAATATATATATATTTATAAATACATATATATATATAATAATTACAAATTTCTTTCCCTTCAGGGGTGCCTGGCTGGCTCTGTTGGAAGAGCATGCGACTCTTGATCTCAGGGTCATGAGTTTGAGCCCCACACTGGGTGTAGAGATTACTTAAAAATAAACAAACTTAAAAAACTATTTCCCTTCAAAGGAAGGCTAACAATTCCTTCACAAATCACATTTGTCTCTCAATAAAAAGTTCTAAGAGATATGGTAAGAAATAAGACATTGAGAGTACAGGGAAGGTAAATTCTAATTTTTTTTAAGCTTATTTATTTTGAGATAGGGAGAGAGAGAATCCCAAGCAGGCTCCACACCATCAGCACAGAGCCCAACACGGGTCTGGAACCCACAAAACATTAGATCATGACCTGAGCCAAAATCAAGAGTCAGACCCTTAACCAACCGAGCCACCCAAGGTGCCCCAAATTCTAAATTTCTTAACCCCAAATTTCTTTTACTAGAACCTTCTCAGATTTTTATTAGCTTATGGTAAAATAATAAATTATATTTGGAGTGGCTTTTCTTTGTTTTGTTTTTGTATGCTTTCTTCTTTGCTCATTTTAAGCCATTACCAAAACTTTAACAGGAGACAGGATTTTTTTTCCATTGGGTTTCAGCAAAGGAAAAGATGAATTTGTCTAAGTGGCCATGGTGTCAGTATATTCAGAGAGAAGTGAGATAGCAGTTTCGTTATAGTGTTTGCTGTCAGAAGCTACCATTGAAGAGCTGCTTCCCAACTATTTATTTTGATTATGAAAAGGAAACTCCTTTTGCTCCTTCCCAAAGCAACTTCCTTTTCTCCTCTTTCTTTTCTTTTCCTTTTTTTTTTTAAATTTTTTTTAACGTTCATTTATTTTTGAGACAGAGAGAGACACAGTATGAACGGGGGAGGGGCAGAGAGAGAGGGAGACACAGAATTGGAAGCAAGCTCCAGGCTCTGAGCCATCAGCCCAGAGCCTGACGCGGGGCTCGAACTCGCGGACCGCGAGATGGTGACCTGAGCTGAAGTCGGACGCTTAACCGACTGAGCCACCCAGGCGCCTCATCCTTTTTTTTTTTTTTTTTTTTTTAAGTTTTATTTATTTATTTTTTTGAGAATGAGAGCGCGCGCGTGAGAGAGAGAGAGCACAAGTAGAAGAGGGGCAGAGAGACAGGATCCCAAGTAGGCTCTGCACCATCAGCACAGAGCTGGATGCAGGGCTCAAACTCATGAACCGTGAGACCATAACCTGAGCCAAAAACCAAGAGTCAGACACTTAACTGCCTGAGCCACCCAGGCACCACTCCCTTTATTTTCAACATCACAGTCCCCTATCAACAATTTCTCTTTTTCTAAATTGATAGATGTTAACCTTGCCCATCAGGATATCCTCAAAGATAACCAGATCATACTAAATAAAGGGGTACCTGGGTGGCTCAGTCAGTTAAGCATCTGACTTCAGCTCAGGTCATGAGTTCAAGCCTCACATAGGGCTCTCTGCTGTCAGCACAAAGCCCGCTTCAGATCTCTGCCCCTCTTTATCTGCCCCTCCCCTGTGTATGTGCTCTCCCTCTCTCTCTCTCTCTCTCTCTCTCTCTCTCTCAAAACAAAAAAAAAAAAAAAATCTTTAATTATACTAAATTAAGATTCTCCCCCAAATTTTACTGGTCTTTGGTTCTAACATCCAGTATACAAAGTATACTCATTTTTAATTCATCATAAGATCCTAGAATCTGGTAGTTCTCCTGACTCAAGAATCCCTTCTAAAGCAGTCTTGAATATGGACTTGTACAAGTGGATTTTTCAAATTAACATTAAGACATTTTTTCCTTAGTAAACTCTACCCCCAAAGTGGGCCTTGAACTCACGACCTCAAGATCAAGAGTTTCATGCTCCACCAACTGAGCCAGCCAGGTGCCCCAACATTAAGACTTTTCTTGGGGCACCTGGGAGGCTCAGTTGGTTAAGCATCTGACTCGATCTCAGATCAGGTTTTGATCTCAAAGTTGTTAGTTCAAGCCCTGTATTGGGCTCCACACTGAGTGTGGAGCCTATTAAAAAACAAAAACAAATTTTTCTTGATTACCTATTTCATACTTCTTATATTCAAAGACAGATTCACTTTTATTAGATTTGAGCAGAAAATGTACTTAATTTTTAAAATTGGACTTTCCATATTTGAAAGATAAAATTACTATTGATAGTTTATTTTGCTCTACCTACGTATTCTCAAACAATGTAATGGATCAAAATTTTCATTAATCGCGATTCTATGGCACCCTGCCATGTAGTTTCTGGAGTTACTAAAAGAAGCGGTTCTTTCTCATGATACTTTGTCTCCCTCTCTGAGTATCCCATGTCTTCATCATATTCAAACACACCTCCCTCAACATACACGTCGTTTTTCTTTGAGAAACCACTGTATATTCAGTTCTTGGGGCTGTAGTGGGTCTTAAAGTCTAGTGAGTCATCAGTGCTTTTTTGGAAAAGTTGATAAGACTTAATATAAGTAGACTAAACCAATGTACAGTACTTGCTGCCAAATACCATATATTTTAATTACATATTTTATTACCTTATTTTATAATTTATATTGTAAATATAACTACATATACTGACATATTTTATATTTGACAATGCATACTCTATAATACTCACTTATATTTATATTCCTGGGTGAACTTACATTGCAAAATGAATTCTCATCTTTGATGACTGGAGATGTCAAAGTACATACCATCCTTTCTTTAGATAAAGATGTACAAAGTAATAAAATATAGGAAATTCCAATTCTTTTCTATAATTCATCTGGCATTATGTCATTATTTGCCACTATACAAGTGGTTATTTGTGCCACAGAAGTGGCTATTTGCGAAGTCTGGGTAAATACATTTTTTTGACATGCAAACATGGCATATGCTTTGCCTTGTCATTTTTCTTTTTAGAAAGGTAGGAAACTGGAAGGAGCATAGCAAACAGATTTAAAGCACTTAAAGAGTAGACAAAAAAGAGCCAAGTACAACTTCACAATAAAAATAGTTTTGTACTTATGAAGACTATGTTAATATATCTGTTAACATATTGATGAGAGAAGAAAGAGGAGCTAAAATGGTTTCATGACATTTAGGTGAAACATTTATAGTCTACTTACGTGTACCAGGCACTGTTCTAAGTGCTTTGCATTTATTAACTCATATAATATTATTAACAACTCTAAGATAAATACCATCTCATTAAACTCAATACACTGATCATCTCTTTTGATCTTATAATGTAGACTAGGTTAAGTTCATAAATATAACGGTCATCAAGTCTATGACTAGGCATAATTTATAATGTAAAACAAGTATCAGTGCATTAATTTTTGTGACCTGATCAATTCTTTACTTAATAAAAGTATGACTATTGATCAAGTTTCTATGTCATTATAATCATTAATCACTTTGAGACATTAACTTTTTCTGGAAATTAGATCATATTCTTGAGTATTTTAAAAATACTTACTAGCCTCTAAGTTCTCATGCTCTGAGCTAAAATACGTGGGAATTCTAAATTCATTAAGAGACTATATAAGATCATAGTAACAATTTTTTTCTCCCCTCTTATTTGTCCCCTGTAGCTATGGGCATCAGTAATGGCTATATGAAAGAAATGGCTGTCACACATTTCTCCCCTCTTCTACTACCATCCCCAACTTAAAAAAAAAAAAGTTAATAAGCTAGCTAATACTACCATTATTAAATAAAATGTGATTTGTTTCAAATTCTTGGGTAGGAAGATTTCCTAATTATGCTTTAGTGTGTAATAATAACCAAGTATTTATTGATTGCTACTGAAAGACCAGCATACTGTAGATAGTTTATGTGACACTGCCTTATATCTTTGTAAAATCCTCTAACATGTCAGGAAAAACAAGAAATGTGGACAGTGTAAGGAATATGGACTAAATGACAAGTTGGTGCATAACAAAAGTTATCCTAGCATTCAACCTTAAGGTAAGTATATTCTGCCCTTAATCCTTCTAGGCATGTGATATATTTATCTGATATTAAATATTTGTGTTTAAGATCTTGTTTTCAAGTTAGCTGCTATTTAATAAGTTTATGTTATATTAAAATATTTTAATTAGGCAATGTACTGATTGTTTTATTTTGTACCATTAGTTTCTGAAGAAATACCAATTTAATATTTAGTGTATACCTGCTCAGCCCTTTTTGCTAATTCACGTTGTATCTTCCTCTTCTCTAACATATCCTGCTCAATTCTGCGTCTTCGTTCCTCCTCTGTCCTCTTTCTTTGTTCTTCTTGTCTTTGTTTCTCCATTTCAGCAAATCTACCTTTAACAGTTCCTAAGAATATACGAAACATGTTTGATATTTGCTACATTTCTGTTTTTGCAATTTCATTTGCAGTTTACCCCTCAAGTTTCTTACCTGTTAGCTTTGGGACATAAGCCTTTTCTACTTTAGAAGATGCCTCTTCCTCATCATCAGAAGCAAGCATTTCTTTAATCTAAATGGTTAAATAAATTAATAGGAGCATGTCAAAAATTTAGACTATATTATATGCAAAGTTTGAAATTAAATGACAAATACAGAAAATTATTTTAGTTATATTTAATATAAAATATGGTTAATGTGAATAAAGCATAAATTAGAAAGATGAAAATGAATTTTGCACAAGAATAAAATAAAATAAAATAACCTCCTGCTTTCTCCTGTTCCATTCTCTCTCTCTAATATATTGTTCTTTTCTTCTTTGCTTTTCATCTCTAGATCTCCTTTGATTTCTTTCTTCCCTGGCTCTCTGCATGGCTTCAAACTTATCCTTTACATCACCCTTGCCAAGTTTTGGCACATAGGTTTTTGGGACAGGTTTAGATGAAGAAAGCAGAATCTTCGTTAGAAGAAAATAAAGAGAAGAAAGTTAAAAAAAAATAAGATAGGAAGAAATCAGGTAAAGATAGATCAGCATAAGCAATATAAGAAATACTGAAACAGAAAACAAATGAGTTTGAAATATTTGTACAGTCAGAATCTGATTGCTTTCTAAAGTCTAATTATGAAAAATGAAATTACAGAAAACAGAGTAAAAACTTCATTAATATAAAGGATCTCCACTTTGTAGGTGCGAAGGCTAGCAAAATATAAAAACTGAATACTGGATTCTAATTTAAAACAACCTGTACTTTATTTTCCCACACCATTATTAAAGATTCAGATTTTACATCTCTTACTTAAAAGACACCAGGACTCATTTCAATAAATTAGGTGAAGGTGAAAATAAAGCAAAAGTTCACGCTTTAAAGTTTATAGCCTCATTCATATGTCAACGCTCTTGCTTGTTTCCATATCAAATAGAAGTAAAACTGAAGGGCAGCCCTTTAGTACCCATGTGCTCCAGGTTCTTTGTACAAAGCAGTGATTTGTATGCTGTTACTACTGCTGTACTGTCCATCTAGAACTTCTGTAAACCAACATTAAAAATGTGTAAAAAGGCTGTATCACTCCAAGAAGGCTGAGCTCTAGGATGGCAAAAGAGATTCCCCTGGAAAAGGAGGGGTCTAGTAAAAGACTGGAGAAAATATTTCCCTCCACTCTAAAACCAGGAAAGCAAATTATTTTCATCATTTTGAAAATTAAGCTGATCACCGGAAGACGTTTCAGTAAATAAAACATCAGTGCCTCAGAACACCAAACCCATTATCCTAGTAATAATGACAAGTTACTTATTAATCTGTGGCATACCCAGCCCCTCTATTATTTTCTTATGGTGTCATTGGCCATTTAAGGTTTTTTAAACTTCATAATGTTGGGGTGTCAGCAACTGAGCTCTTCTTACTACAACTCTCAGAAACTACAGCCAAGAACCAGAAAAAGACTAAGAGAAATTTTACTGCAGCTGTTGGGAGAAGTAGCTAAGACGGAGCTTTACCCGAGAGTGATTTTATTGCTTTCTCCTAAGAGTATATGTCAAATCTGGGTGGTTTTTTTTTAATACTAAAAAATAACTTCTAAGATTTATCAAGGTATTAAAATTCTATTCAAGATGTTAGCCATCACTTGCATTTCACTATCATTTACAGATTTCATAATTATGCTTCCAAGATTAGAATCCAAATGAAAATACTGGGCCCAAGACCAGCCTGTGAATTTTAGCTCTTACATTTTATATCTTGACACTATGTCATTATGAACGTCTGGATATGACCTTTCCACAAAGCAACTGCCCTTTAAGCAGTTCTACAGTCAATCCTATGTTTTCCCCCACCTTTTTTTTTTTTTTTTTTTAAAGGTTTGAGACTTACCTCAGCCTTTTGGGAAATATCATTCATGTTTGCTCTATGTGGTCTCAGGGTGATTATGGAGCTTTGTATATTTTTGCACCTGAAAAAATACATTAGTATTGTATAAGAATTTTTAATGACTTAATTTTTCATATTCTATGTATTTTTGTAAACAGAAACAGCATGTTAATTGCTCCTCAAAAAATACTGACACAATCCAGGCCAGTAATAAATTGTGATAACCTTCAGCTCCTTTGCCCAAGATTCAGGGTAAAAGAGAGTACAAGGTGCATGGTATTAAAAGATCCTTGTAAATTTATGGCCCAGAATAGCTTGGTGAATGTATCAAGTGTACTTGCAAAGAATTTGTGTTTGACAGTTACTGGGTGTATTACTCTAGAAGTACCAACTAGGTCAAGGTGGTTTATCGTGTTATTGAGATCTTCTGTGTCTTTTCCTTTTGGTGGCCCAGTTATTCTATCAGTCTTCAGGTATGTAGGATTGTCTAATATAGGATTCTTCCTTTAATTATGTCATTTTTTTCGTGTAATTTCAACCTCTTAAGTGCATATGCATTATGATTATAACATCTTTTTGAATTGACTCATCAGTATGAAATCTCCTTTTTAAAAAAAATTTTTTTTAACGTTTATTTATTTTTGAGACAGAGAGAGACAGAGCATGAATGGGGGAGGGGCAGAGAGAGAGGGAGGCACAGAATCGGAAGCAGGCTCCAGGCTCTGAGCCATCAGCCCAGAGCCCGACGCGGGGCTCGAACTCGCGGACCGCGAGATCGTGACCTGAGCTGAAGTCGGACACTTAACCGACTGAGCCACCCAGGCGCCCCTGAAATTTCCTTTTTATCTCACTGTCTTGAACTTATCTGATATTAAAATAGCTGCACCAACTTTCTTAAGTTTAGTCTGTATGATATATATAATTTTCTAGCTATTTACTTTCAACTTATTATTTTATATGTACACTGCATCTCTTGGACACAGCATATAATTGGACCTTGTTTTGAAAAATCAATTCTGATTTTAAAAAAATTGTTTTAATGTTTATTTTTGAGAGAGAGCAGGGGAGGGGCAGAGAGAGAGAGAGTGAGACACAGAATCCGAAGCAGGCTCCAGGCTCCAAGCTGTCAGCACAGAGCCCGACGCCAGGGTCAAACCCACGAATAGTGAGATCAAGATCTGAGCCAAAGTTGAATGCTTAACCGATTGAGCCACCCAGGCGCCCCAATTATGATATCTTTTAATTGCAATGTTTAGTCCATTAACATTTAATGTAATTATTTTTATAAATGGACTTAAGACTACCATTTTACTATTTGTTTCTTGTTCGCCCCTTTTTTTCTTCCTCTATTACTCTTTCCCTGACTACTTCTGAACTATTTGAGTAACTTTTAGAATTTTATCTATTGGCTTTAAAAAATTTTTAATAGCTTTACTAAGGTATCACTGACCTACAAAAAAACTATGCTTTTAAAAAGTGCACAATTTGGGGGTGCCTGGGTGGGTCAGTTGGTTTCGGCTCAGGCCATGATCTTATGGTTTGTGGGATTGAGCCCCACATCAGACTCAGCACTGACAGCACAGAGCCAGCTTGGGCTTCTCTGTCTCCCTCTCTGTCTGCCCTTCCCCCACTCACGCTGTCTCTGTCTCTCTCAAAATAAACTTAAAAGAAAAATTTTTTTAAAGTGCACAGTTTGATAAGTTCACATATGTATGTACCTGTGACACCATCACCACAACCAAGATAATATAAACATTACCCTGAAAAGTTTTCTCAGATCCCTTAACTCCCCCCTTTTCTTGCTTCTCCCACCCACATCCCCAGGCAGGTATGTTTTTGGTCACCAAAGATTCAATTTTCTATAAATGGAATCAGATAGTATGTACCATTTTATCAGGCCCTTTTATCCAGCGTAAGTATTTTGAGATTCATCCATCAATAGTTGGATCATCAATAGTTCATTCCTTTTTAGTACTAAATATTATTCCATTGTATGAATATACCACAATCTATTGAGTTGGTTAAATACCACAGTTTGTTGAGTATACCACCATTCATCTGTTGCTGGACATTGGGCTGTTTGCAGTTACTATTATAATGAAGCTGTTATGAATATTCATGTGTAAACTTTTATATGAACATATACTTTTTTGAGTAAATAAAGTATAATGGCTAGACCTTATGGTAGATGTATGTTTAACTTTTTAAGAAACTGACAAACTGTTTTCTAAGTGATTGTACCATTTTGTCTTCACACCAACAGTATATGAGAGTTATACTTTCTCTATAGCCTCACCAGCACTTGGTATGGGTCTTCTAACTTTTAGACATTCTAAAGGTGTGTAGTGACATCACATTATGGTTTTAATTTACATTTCCCTAATAATTAATGCTATTGAGCATCTTTTCATATGTTTCTTTTCTACCTACAAATATTCTTTGGTAGAAGTATCTGTTCAAATCTTTTGCCCATTTTGTTACTGGGTTATTTATTTTCCATTAACTTTTGAAAGTACTTTACATATTCTGGATAGAAGACCTATATCAGATGTATGATTTGAAAAGATATTCTCCCAGTCTTTGGCTTGTCTTTTCATTTTCCTAACAATGTCTTTTGAAGAGCAGAAACTTCATTTTGATAAAATCTATTTTATCATCTTTTTCTTTTATAGTGTGTGCTTTTGGTGTTGTACTGGCTTAACCCACAATCACAAAGAACTTATCCCATATTTACTTCTAAGAGGTTTATAGTTTTAGGTTTTGCATTTAGGTCTTTTATCCATTTTGGGTTGATTTTTGTATATGGCAAAAGTTCACTTTTTTGCAGATAAACAATTTTTCCAGGACCACTTATTAAAAAAAAAAAAAAAACATATCTCTCAGATGAAATGCTTTTGCATTTTTGTCAAAAATCAATTGACTATGGTGGGTCTATTTCTGGACCCTCCATTCTGTTCCATCAGTCTGTCTCTCCTGATGCCAAAACCACAGTATTTTTTTTTTTTAACTCCAGTCACCGTGTCATATTCTTGATTAGTGTACTTTATCATGAGCCTTGAAAAAATTAGTGTAACCCCAACTTTGTTCCTTTTCAAACTTGTTTTGACTATTCTAGGTCCTTTGTATTCACATATAAATCTGTAAATACTTCTGTATTTGTTGATGCTATTGTAAATGATGTTATTTTTTAGATTTCAATTGATGATCATTTGTTGCTGGTATATAGAAATATAATTTATTTTTGTATTCTCATCTTCTATCCTGCTACCTGGCCAAAGTAACTTATTAGTTCCATTGGGTTGTTTTTATAGATTCCATTTGATTTTCTACATAGATGACTATATCATCTATGAACACATTTCAACTTTTTCCCTTATAACCTGTATGTCTTTTATTTCTTTTTTTGGCCTGGACCGTTCTGGATAGAACCTTCTTCAGTACAAAGTCAAATAGAAGTAGGGAGAGCAGACATATTTGCCTTGTTCCTGACCTTAGGGGAAAAATGTTTAGTCTTTCACCATTAAATGATTTTAGCTACAGATTTTTCTTAGATGCCCTGTATGAGATTAAGTTCCTTTCTATTCTTATTGTGCTAGAGTAATTTTAGGAATGGATGTGGGATTTAATAAAATGTCTTTTCTGTATCTATTGAGATAATCTTATGTTTGATTTTCGTTATAGTAAGCTACATTAATTTATTTTCAAATGTTAAATCAACTTTACATTCCTAGGAGAAACTGCATTTGGTCATGATGCATTATCCTTTTAACATACTGATAAATTCAATTTAATAAAATTTTGTTAAGAAGTTTTCCATCCATGTTTATGGGATGATATTGGTGTGTAGTTTTATTTTTTTGTAACATCTGCTTTTGTTAATAATAATACTGCTCTCATAGAATGAGTTGGGAATTATTTTGTCTTAATTTTCTGTAAGATCTCATGTAGAACTGATATCATTTTTTCTTTTAAATGTTTATTTATGTTTGAGAGAAAGAGAATGTGAGTGGGGGAGTATCAGAGAAAGAGAGAGAGAGAGAGAGAGAGAGAGAGAGAGAGGGAGAGAGAGAGAAAGAGAAAATCCCAAGCAGGCTCCATGCTATAAGTGCAGAGCCCAATGAGGGGCTCAATCTCATGAACTGAGATCATGACCTGAGCTGAAATTAAGTGTCAGACACTTAACCAACTAAGCCACCAAGTGCCCCTATATAATTTTTTCCTTAAATGTTTGCAAGAACTTTCCAGTGAAGCCATTTGGGGACTAAAGTTTTCTCTCTGGGAGAAGACAATATGATGAAGGTAGATGGGACATGATTCCATGTAATTATTAACAAGGTCCTAACTTTTGTTGTTCAGTGGGTCTGTGGGTGCTTATTACATTATTAATAGTACTTTCCTAATAAAAGCAGGCAGTACATGACTATCTGTCATTACCAAGGTTTGTGAGTAATCTAATTCTATGTGCCTGAGATAAAACTAACCAGTAGTTCTAGTCTTGATCTCTTACCTGAGTCATTCTATCATATCTAGAGTTACCTGTTAGATATTTCTTCTTGTATAACCAAGAGAACTTATCCTTCATTCTCATAGCTTCTCAAACCTTAGAGTTATTTCTGGTTCATTCTTTAGATCTCCTAAATTATGATAGACTGTCAAGATTTGTGATTGTTTCTTTCAAATTTGTTCTTATATATTACTTCACTATTTCCATTGTCCTCATAATACAAGACTTTATCACCTCATACTTTGATTACAACAATTTGATAATCAGATCTAAATCCAAATTTCAATTGTGTGCTTCCTGGTTAGGATTAGATAACATATGTAAAAAATTCTAGAACAATACCTAACATTAGTAGGTATCAATAATTTTGATTGATTTCATCACTCATGGTCTCCCTATCCTTTTTATCCTCTTCAGTAAAAACGTACATTTCCCTGCCAATTAGCATATATTAATATATTATTTGTGTAATCTAAAAGAGTAATTAATACCAAAGGGTATGAGGAAACTTTGAGCAATCTCACATAAATTGATAAATTTAGCTGGATTAATTGGCCAGAGGGAACTTGAAGGAGCCTTTTTTTGTGGCAAAATGAAAGAAAATTCTGTCGTTTGGTGACAGTGAAAAATTACCCTGTCAAGAGTAGTCCTGGAGAATAAATGAATCAGCTAGCTTCTTCATCTAATTTTTTTTTAAATCTTCAAATTATATCTTGACTTATTTATAGATTCTGAATAAAATAAGTTTAATTTTTAAATTTAATATGAGTAAAACCAGTTAAAATCGTTTTTTAAATGTCATTTCAGTACTCTGAGCTCTCATTCTGAAAGTCTGTGAAAATTTGAATAGTACTAACTTTAACTTTTTTAATTAAAATATGAGCAGACAATCTTTTGCTGAGTTTGCTCTGTTCTGCATTTTGAGGATAAAAAAGTTGTAGCAAACTAAGTTTGTTAGCTTTTTGTCTTATAGAATTGTCTTTTAAGATGTAGGTTACAAACCAATAGGACTCATATCTCTAGTTTTATAGAGATATGAAAAAAATTCAGAGAAAAAAATTCAAAATCAAGCAGGCAAATATCTATTGGATTCCTTTATAATTTTTTAAAGGAATTTTTTTAATTCCTGGTAGAAACAATATTACATTCCAATTGCTAACTCAGTTGTCTTTCTGTGCTAAAGTTAAAGGTATGAATTTGACTATGTTAGGTTCATTGACTTCACAAGAAAGAACTCTGTTCCACAGTTATTGATTGTAATGTCTTATTAAAACCAATTATCTTGGGGCACCTGGGTGGCTCAGTCCGTTAAGTGTCCGACTTTGGCTCAGGTCATGATTTCACAGTCTGAGTTCGAGCCCCACGTTGGGCTCTGTGCTGACAGTTCAGAACCTGGTGCCTGCTTTGGATTCTGTGTCTCCCTCTCTGTCTGCTCCTCCCCTGCTCATGCTGTCTCCCTGTCTCTAAGAATAAATAAACCTAAAAAAAATACTAAAAAGAAAACAACTATTTCACTAACACATCCTTTGATCACATATGAATGATAATAATCCAAGCTAACATTTATGGAGCCTTTATTGTGTGCCAGGTAATGTGCCAAGTGTTTAACAAGCATTATTTCATTTAATCCCCTCAATAGCCCTTTACGGTAAAGATAATTATCAAGCTCTCTCTCAAAATTTCCAAGCCCAGTAATTTTAAATTCTTAAAATATTAAGATGAGAATAATGTCTTTTGAGTTTACAGATGTGAAGTCTGTAAATTGTTACAGATGGAAAAACAGAGACCTAGGGGCATGTGGGTGGCTCAGTGGGTTAAGCATCTGACTTCAGCTCAGGTCATGATCTTCTGGTTCCCACAGGTTTGAGCCCCATGTCAGGCTCTGTGCTGACAGCTTGGAGCCTGAAGCCTTCGGCTTCTGTGTCTCTCCCTCTTTCTGCCCCTCCCCCACTCATGCTCTTTCTCCCTCTCTCTCAAGAATAAACATTAAAAAAAAAATTTTAAGAAAAACAGACTTAGAAAGTTAAGTAACCAAGGGGGCTCCTGGGCGGCTCAGTTGGTTAAGCCTACGACTTGGGCTTGGGGCATGATCTCACAGTTCATGAGTTTGGGCTCTGCGTCCCACTCCCACACTGGGCTCTCTGCTGTCGCACAAAACCTGCTTTAGATCCTCTTCCACCCTCTCCTTGCCCCTCCCCCACTTCGCGCACATACATGCACACTCTCAAAAATAAACATTAAAAAAAAAAAGTTAAGTAACCTGTTTAAGACCACACAACTAATGAGTGGTGTTGGACACAGGATAAAAGCAGGCAGTTCGACTGCGGGGTCTGCATTCTTACTGTATTATACTGATGCCAAAAAAACAGTGCAACTGGCATGTGTGGTGGGGCAAGGGGAATACCAACCAGCTTATAATGCCTAACCGACTAGTGCAATCAAAAGATCCTTTAATCGAATTATTTGAGAACCATAATTCTGAGCAGCAGAAATATATTGGAAGCTCAAAAGACATGACTGAAAGTATTCTCTACATTTTTTTTTAAATTTTTTATTTTTCAACGTTTTTAATTTTATTTTTGGGACAGAGAGAGAGCATGAATGGGGGAGGGGCAGAGAGAGAGGGAGACACAGAATCGGAAACAGGCTCCAGGCTCCAAGCCATCAGCCCAGAGCCTGACGCGGGGCTCGAACTCACGGACCGCGAGATCGTGACCTGGCTGAAGTCGGACGCTTAACCGACTGCGCCACCCAGGTGCCCCAAGTATTCTCTACATTTAGTGAAATTGTAGTTTTTAGCCGGCAACGGGCAGTAGAACAGGGTATTTTGTCCCACATGAGCACAGTTTTATTTAAGGAAGTTTATTTTCTTCTAAACAAATATGGGGGCACCTGCGTGTCTCAGTCAGTTGAGCGTCCAACTTTGGCTCAGGTCATGATCTCACAGCTCATGAGTTTGAGCCCTGCGTCCAGCTCTGTGCTGACAGCTCAGAGCCTGGAGCTTGCTTCGGATTCTGCGTTTCCCTCTCTCTCTGCCCCTCCCCCACTCATGCTCTGTCTCTGTCTCAGAAATAAACATTAAAAAAAAAGTTTTAAAAAATAAACTAATATGTGCTAGCAATTATTCTCTTAGAATTACTTGGCATTAAGGAGAACACAGAGTTAGGTTATTAAATGATTCTCAAATACTGAATGAAATGCAGTTATCTCAGCGGGCTGTGTTTTAGAATTCATTTAGTGAATTCATTCACATGTGATAAAGTCAGGTGCTGTTTTCTCTGATTTTCAAAGTGCCCAAGTCAGCAACATGCAGGTAGCACTTCTATTGTTGTAATTAATGACAGTGAAGAATCAAGTAACAATATTCACATGTATGGCATTGTCTTAAAGAACACACTGACCTATCTCAAAATTCTGCTCAACTGTCAAGAGTATAGAAGGCTTCTGAATTTATCATACAGAACATTATCTAACAGTACTCCTAGAATAAGCCAAATTCCCTCTTAATTGTATAATGACAGTGAGAATTCTGGTTTTATGAAAGCTTTTTAAAGTATATATGTTCCAACAAAGTCATGACATGGACACTGAAATGTTCAAAAATTATTTGAATGTCACACATTTTAGTGAATCTCAACACTGAACCATAAATCCATCAAGGACGTTCCTGTGGAAGGGAGTCAACAGTACTGACATTAAGTCAAGGAATGGATCGTCATGCTCTCTAAATTGCAGCTGAAAGTTTTCAGTTTCCTTAAATCCTCTCCTTCCTGTCTCCTACCACCCCCTCTGCACCCTCACTGCACAATACCCTAACTACTCATGCCCTTCCTTCAAGGGCATAATGACCTGCGACTCTGCCCAAACTGCCTCCCTCTCATATATCAGCCAACTAGAGACCACGTCTTAGACTAAATAATAGCTGCTTAATATGCAAATGATCTTAATTATGTGGTGCAATGTGTATTATGATATAAAAATTCCAGACAATTAATATACAGAAATCTGTTGCATTTCTATACACTAATAATGAAGTAGCAGAAAAATTAAGAAAACAATCCCATTTAAAATTGCACCAAAGAGAATAAAATACCTAGGAATAAATTTAACCCAGAGGTTAATTTTTCAGTATGGTGAAAACTCTGAAAACTGTAAGACATTGATGAAAGAAATAGAGGACAACACAAACAAATGGAAAGATGTATCATGCTCATGCATTGGAAGAATTAATCATTAAAACATCCAAAACATACCCAAAGCAATCTACAGATTTAATGCAGTCTGTCTCAAGACACCAAGCAGGAGTACTTGGGTGGCTCATTTGATTAAGTGTCTGACTTCAGCTTGGGTTATGATCTCCTAGTTCTTGGGTTCAAGCCCTGCGTTGGGCTGTCTACTGTCAGCCAAGGGCCCGCTTAGGATTCTCTCTCCCTGCCTCTCTGTCCCTCCCCTGCTCATGCTCTCTCAAAAATAAATATCTTTTTTAAAAAGATACCCAATAGTATTTTTCACAGAACTAGGAAAAATAGCTCTAAAATTTGTATGGAACCACAAAAGACCTCAAATAGCCAAAGCAATCTTGAGAAAGAGGAACAAAGATGGAGGTATCACAATCCCAGATTTCAAGATATACTACAAAGCTGTGGTAATCAAAATAGCATGGTACTGGCACAAAAAGAGACTTGTGAATCAACAGGAGAGCCCAGAAATAAAGCCACACTTACATGGCCAATTAATTTACAACAAAGGAGGCAAGATTATACAATGGGGAAAAGACAGTCTTTTCAATAAATGGTGTTGGGACTGACAGCTACATGCGAAAGAATAAAACTGGACTTTCTTACACCACACACAAAAATAAACTCAAAATGGATTGACCTAAATGTGAGACCTGAAACCATAAAACTCCTGGAAGAAAACACAAGCAGTAATCTCTTGGACATCTCCCTTAACAACATATTTATGGATATGCCTCCTCAGGCAAGAGAAACCAAAGCAAAAATAAACTATTGGGACAACACCAAAATAACAAAGAAAACACAGCAAAGGAAACCATCAACAAAACAGAAAGGCAACCTGCTGAATGGGAGAAGATATTTACAAATGAGATATCTGATAAGAGGTTAATGTCCAAAATATACAAAGAACAGGGGAGCCTGGTTGGCTCAGTCGGTTAAGCATCCGACTTCCGCTCAGGTCATGATCTCACAGTTCCTGAGTTCGAGCCCCACATCGGGCTCTGTGCTGACAGCTCAGAGCCTGGAGCCTGCTTCGGATTCTGTGTCTCCCTCTCTCTCTGCCCCTCCCCCAGTCATGCTCTGTCTCTCTCTGCCTCTCAAAAATAAAGAAACGTAATAAAAAAATTCAAAATATATAAGGAATTTCTACAACTCAACACCAAACAAAACAAAAACAATCCAATTGAAAGATGGGCAGAAGACCCAAATAGACTTTTTTTTTCAAAGAAGATGTACAGAGGGTCAACAGACATATGAAAAGATGTTCAACATCACTAATCATCAGGGAAATACAAATCAAAACCACAGTGAAATATACCCTTACACCAGTCAGAATGACCAAGTACCAAAAGGACAAAAAAAAAAACAAGTGTTGACAAGGAAGTAGAGAAAACAGAACCCTAATACACTGTTGGTGGAATTGGAAATTGGTGCAGCCACTGTGGAAAAATGGTATGGAGGTTCCTCAGAGAAGTTAAAAACAGAATTGCCATATGAACTAGTAACTCCACTACTGGGTATTTAATCCAAAGAAAACAAAAACACTAATTCAAAATGACATATGCACCCCTATGTTTATTGCAGCATTATTTACAATAGCCAAGATATGGAAGCAGCCTAAGTATTCATCAATGGATGAATGGATAAAGATGTGAAGATACACACACACACACACACACACACACACACACACACACAATATTGTTCAAACATAAAGAATGACATCTTGCCATCTGCAACAACATGGATGAGTTTACAGGATATTATGCTAAGTGAAATAAGTCAGAGAAAGACAAATAGCTTATGATTTCATTTATATGTAGAACCTAAAAAACAAACGAGTAAGGACACAAATCCAATAAACTCTTATTTTTTTTTAATGTTTATTTATTTTTGAGAGAGACAGAGACAGAATGCGAGTGGGTTAGGGGCAGAGAGAGAGGAAGACACAGAATCCGAAGCAGGCTCCAGGCTCTGAGCTGTCA
This sequence comes from Panthera onca, assembly GCF_046562875.1. Lineage (NCBI taxonomy): Eukaryota > Metazoa > Chordata > Mammalia > Carnivora > Felidae > Panthera > Panthera onca. The sequence continues at coordinate 156,396,634 of NC_138346.1, forward strand.
GCACAGAGCCCAACACGGGGCTCGAACTCCAGAACTGTGAGGTCATGACCTGAGCCGAAGTCGGATGCTCAACCAACTGAGACACCCAGGCGCCCCTCCAATAAACCCTTAAAAGGAGAGAACCAGTGGTTGCCAGAGGGAAGGCGAATGGAAGGATGGGCCAAATACATAAAGGGAATTAAGAAGTACAAACTCCCAGTTATAAAATAACTAAGTCATAGAGACGAAAAGCAATGCATAGGGAATATAATAAATAATACCGTGTAACATTGTATGGTGACAGATGGTGACTACACTTATCATGGCAAGCACTGAGTAATGAATAGAATTGTTGAATCAGTATGTTGTATACCTGAAACTAAAATAACACTGTATGTTAATTACACTTCAGTTTTTAAAGTTACATATACAAATTCAATCTTGTCATAATTTTTCATAAACCCTCTCTCATACAAAAATTTGCAAACCTGTGTATTTTTACATTTAATAAAAGGGTAATACAAATATATTTTGAAGTCTTCCAAAATATTCTACTAGAGCTTTTGTTGTTTAAGGATTTTGTAGCAAATATTCAGGATTATATATTCTGATGACAACTTCTCAGTTAATTGTTGATTTTCTAAGCACATTAAGCAGACTGTGATGATGGAGGAAGACTGGGGTTAGAACCAGAAAACTACTAGGGTTTCTGTTTGGGTTGTTTATTAGATGTATGGTCTTGGGCAAACCAGTTTACTTCTCTCAATTTCAGTTTATATAAAACTATATATATAATATGTATATATTATATACAGATTATATAATTATATAAGTTATATTTACAAGTTTTTATATATTTATGTAAGTTATAATTATAGATGTTACATATAACATATAAGTTATATATTATTCTATAAAATATAATTAATTATATAATTATTATATATTATATAATTAATATTATATATAGTTGTATATAAACTGAAGTTGATATATATAATATATATAAAATAGGAATAATGCTTTTCTCATTTTCTCATTATATTCCTCATTATATTGCCCATAAAATGTACAGTTCTCTCCTTCAGAATGTCACTACTACACCTGATATTCTCAGCCACTCCTTCATTCTGAAATCCTTTTCACTCAGCTCCATGACACCATTCTCTCCCTGTTCTTTCGTGTCTCTAACCATTCCTTCTGTCTCCTCTGAGGACTTCTCTGCCTCTCTCCACCTCTTCGGTGTTGTTTGCCCACGTTTCAGTCTTTGCCCTTTTCTTCTTACTCTAAACTTTTCCTTCAGTGATACACTTTGGCCCTTTAAATTGCCTCATTAGCTTCATCTCTGTCACACCTTCCTCCCACCCCATCACTCACACTGAAATATTGGCACACCTCAAGCCTTTGCACAGCTACCTCCCTTGGCTTAATGTTCTGCCCATTCCCTTATCTCTTAGCTAACTCCTACTCATCCTTTAGTACTTAGTCACTTTTCTCCAGGAAGTTTTCCTCGACTCCACAAGACTGGATTACGTGCTTCTCCTGTGTGTGTTTCCATATCACCCCCATACTTACACTGACTGTATCATTTACCACAACGTATGGTAATGAACTTTCTTGACTACCTCTTCTACTAGAATGTGAGCTCTTTGACAGTAGAGACTGTAATTTATGCACTACTGTATCCATAGCCCATGGCATTTGCCCAGCATAGACCTACATAATAATTGTTTGCTGATAGGTAAATCCTGCCAACTCCAAGGTGAAGCACTTTATAAACAGTTAAGGACTACTGTTCTCATCACTATCATTATGATTTTCATTATACAATAATGGAATACAATATAAATAGAATACACTATTTATTACACAAATACTTATTAAGCATCTGCTACGTGCCAGGCACTCTGCTAAGTATTGAGAAATACAACATTGAATAGACAGACGTTCTCCCAATTTTCATGCTGTTAATAGTCTCTTGGCCAAAACTCTCAACAAAAGCCTTGGAACAGGATTTTTAATGGTCCAGTCTGCTTTACTATCTACAAACACAGGTGGGGTTCTAACATCAATCATCTGATACAGAATTGAAAGGAAGCATACACCATACCCCAACCTTCCAGTCAGATGCCTAAGATAATGACTTCTATTCTCAGACTACTTTTTGCACTTCTCTTAATTCCATCCAGACTTTGACCTGTACATCTGATAGACTTTATGCTCCTTTCCCAGATTACCGTGGATTGGTTCCTTTCCAGTGCCTACCTCAATGCCTATAAATAAGAAATTATAATGTAAAATAAACTCCAAAAGGCATCATGGAAAGATTTTCAATATACATGTAGTAATCATCAAAACTGAGAAGTCTAAAACATCCCATCCCTTTAACCCAACTTTTATTTTCTTAATGAACTGTCTGTACTTATTTTAAAATCTGCTATTGGACATTTACAGAAGATTTTCAAATTAATCTTTTGGGAACATACTCTCATATTCCAAATATCCACTCAATCTTAGACTCATTGATTATTGCCTCCCACTTTCATGCTTTTTATATGCTATTAGTCAACATTTCCCCTACTAGTCTATAAACTTGTGTGGAATTTGGGGTGCCTCAGTCAGTTGAGCATTTGACTTCAGCTCCAGTCATGATCTCACTATTCATGAGTTCAAGCCCTGCATCGGGCTCTGTGCTGACAGCGCAAAGCCCACTTCACATCCTCTGTCTCCTACCCCGTCTGCCCCTCCCCCTCTCGTGTGCACACACGCTCTCTTTCAAAAATAAAAAATATTTTTTAAAAACTCATGTGGAATTTGCAGTTTTATTTAGAGCAGAGACCCCAGGCCCTCCTTTAACTACATATAATTAGGTAGCTAAAAGTATTCATATATTTAGTATTCACATGTATCACTGTCATTTTAATAAGCCTACAAAATGAGGGGTGCCTGGGTGGTTCCATCAATTGGACATTCGACTCTTTGGCTCAGGTCATGATCTCAGTTGGTGGGTTTGAGCCCCCTGTCGGGCTCTGTGCTGGTGACACAGGGCCTCCTTGGGATTCTCTCTCTCTGCCCCTCACCTACTCTCTCTTTTTCAAAATGGATAAATAAAAAAACTGTACAAAATTCAAAGTATTCACTTTAACAGTTTTCCCTTCCTCAGAAACCTGATAAACATTTTTAAATTATCAAGTTTTTTCAAGAGGTACTAGAATTCAAGTGTGGTGAGTACATAAAGTTACCTCAGTTTCTACCGGGAAGCTCTTTTAATGAGGTTTCTTTAAAGTTCTTAACTGATACATATTATCAGAATAATGATTTTAAGTATACATTATTAGTAAAATGAGGTTTAAAATGTTCTGTAGTAACTTCTAGCCATGATTCCTTTGATTTATAATAGGGTAACAGTTTGCCATTCTTTGTGTTTTCATCAGGCTCACCAGGCTGCCTCCTCAACTACTGCATCCCCTGCCCCTCTGTGCTCCTTAACTCTGGTCCGTCACTCCAGCTCTGAGAACATTACCTGCATAGTGCATCACAGATCAGAATTAAAATTCTCATCTGGGTCTGTAGGTCTTCTGCAGGCTTCCTCATGAGGACCTGGTTTCCCTTATCTTTTCCCATTCCTTCAACCTCCCACCTAACAAATTTAGTCAATAGCCTATTTCCACCTCCAAGATAAAATTTCTATACCCAACACGGGGCTCGAACTCACAACCCTGAGATCAAGAGTCACACGCTCCTCCCGACTGAGCCAGTCAGGTGCCAGGCACCCCCTTCCAAGATGATTTTTTTTTTTTTTTTTTTTTTTTTTTTTTGAGAGGAAGAGAGCAGGGGAGAGGGGCAGAGGGAGAGAGAGAATTCCAAGCAGGCTCCACATTCAGCATGGAGCCCAACACAGGGTTCAATCCCACAACCCCAGGATCATGACCCAAGCAGAAATCAAGAGTCTGACACTCAACTGACTGAGCCACCCAGGCGCTCCCTTCCAAGACAATTCTTAAGCCACATTTTTTTTTTTTTAAACCAATGAAGTACTTTCCCAAACTAATCATAATAGAAATGGTGATTTTCTCCTCTAAGCCCTAACTAAGCATGAATGTTTGCTCTCCTTCAGTCTCTGACACCTCTAAATGTGCTTAGGTTTCTAGGTGTATCTGGCATTTAAACTTTTAAATTATTTATATTGTTAAACACCCCCCCCCCACACACACACACATCTAAGAAATATCAGTCTAATCTACTTTAACTTTTTATTATAAAACATTGCAGACATCTGCAAAATTAGACTAATATAATGCACTCTCATATAACCATCAAAAAGCTTCAAAAATCACCTGCTTTTTCCATTGTCCTCAGCAATACAAAATCTGTTTATTTGTTATACCAGTGCAGCATGACACATAAGTGATGACACTTTTCTGAGGTTTTAAACCCTACTTCAGCTGAAATCACTATATCCTAGGCACCACAGAGTACATCCTCCTGTTCCCTCAGAATTAGGCCCAGAATAATGCTTGCCTTTTATTCTCTCTCGGGAAGACTTTAAAGTAACTACTTAAAGAAAATCAGTACATTCTCAGTTGATTAAATCATTAATAAAATTAAGTTACATATACAAATAAAATGTAAGGATTTTTTTAAAGCTACAATACATCTCAGGAAAGACTTGGAGTCTCTACACTGAATGAAGGAGAAGAGCTGAAACTAACAACTGAATCCATATTATGAAGCCACACAGTAGGTGTTTTACACATGTTATTTCCTAGATTTAGAGGTTATGAGTGTGATAGAATTACAAATAAATGAGAAAAGATGGAATTAGCTGAAATGAATATTCATTCGCTCAAGAAAGTTACTGAACATCTTTCTGGGGTGCCTGCGTGGCTCAGTCGGTTAAGCTTCTGGCCCCGGCTCAGGTCATGATCTCATGGTTTATGAGTTCGAGCCCTGTGCCGGGTTCTGTGCTGACAGCTTGGACCCTGGAGCCTGCTTCAGATTCTGTGTCTCCCCCTCTCTCTGCCCCTCCTATGCTCATGTTCTGTCTCTTTCTCAATAATAAATAAACATTAAAATATTTTTTTAAAAAAGTTATTGAACATCTTTCTGCAATGTGCTAGATGCAGTGTAAGGCACTACATATACAAAGATGAATAAAATCTATCTTTTTATGGAGCTCACAGTGTAGATGGGATGAAAGCTAATTACCGATATAACAAGGCTAACAATTTTAGTTAGAAAATGATTCATTTAAATAACATCTGAAAGTGTGGGAACGCATATAAAAATAAGTTTTCTGATGTTAAAGAAAAATGCCTCCAGTAGAAGAAAGGCTATAAGTTAGAGGAGTGGTTTTAGAACTTTTTGAGTTTAGGACTAATGTCTGGATCTATTATTGAGAAGCCTTAGAGAGCTTCTGTATGGATTTTATCTATAGATATTTAAAATATTGAAAATTAAAACCCTCCACTCTCATCCTTTGTTCAGTGTAGAGGCTCCAGGTCTTTCCTGCGATGTACTGTAGCTTAAAAAAAAAAAAAATCCTTATATTTGGGGCACCTGGGTGGCTCAGTTAAGAGGGTAAGCATCTGATGTCCACTCAGTTCACAATCTCGCGTTGAGGTCAGAGCCCCATATTGGGCTCTGTGCTGACAGCTCAGAGCCGGGAGCCTGCTTCAGATTCTGTGTCTCCCTCTCGTTCTGCCCCTCTCTTCCTCATGCTCTGTCTCTCAAAAATAAACATTAAAAAAACCCTTACATTTTATTTATATATGTAACTTAATTTTATTAATAATGTCATCAAATAAGAACTTACAATTTTTTTTGACTGGTTACTTCAAAGTCTTCCCAAGAGAGTCCTTTCAAATAATAAAAAACCCCATTACATATCAACACACACATTTTATGAAAGTAACTATTTTTCAGAATAAAAATAGTAAGAGTGGCATTGTTTTACATTTTTTGCACATCTCTAATTCTGACTTAATAAAAGGTACATTCTCATACCTTCTTCTGCATTTGAACTATTGTGACATGTTGTTTTGATTGAAGTATTAAAGATATGGCCTCAAAAAAGAAAAATCAAGATATGGCCTCATACAGATGCATAATTGAAAAAGGAAGAACTTTATGGGCCCCTAAAGGCTGTTGGATATTCCCAGGAATTCTAAAACCACATTCTGAGATTTGCTGAATTACAGGAAAGAATGTTCTATCAACTCACGTTAGTTCTTTCTACAAAGGGAGTAGTTGGACTGAGTACCCCTCACTGTTTTAGAATGCTAAATGAAGTTGTTTTAATAACTTAATTCCTATACTCAGTAACCTGAATACCAAAGGATTTTGGGAATCTCAGTCTTTTCCTAATCTAATTAAGTGACTTTTCTTCCGCTTGTTCAGGCAATGCAGTGTCTTTGGCCACCTTAAGGGGGCAGCAGCAACACAACAATTCAGCCTCGATGCACTGTTGTGTTAAAGATCTCAGGCAAGCCAGATGAATTGTTATCAAGAATGAGTAGAGAGAAAACACTAAAGGACAAGGTTTAAACATGTAGCTCATCAACAAGAGCTTGGTCATAATAAAGAAGGCTGGGATGATGAAGGGATTTAATGATGCCAGTCTAGCATATTAATCATTCATGTTAAATGAAGACAGCTAAGTATTCATCATAGGTTTCAGAGGGAGTATCACAATACTACCATAGCCTATAGCATATTATGATAGGATTTATCAAAAAGGTTGCATTTTTCTCCGAATTTGACATATATGGTCTGTATTAACGATACAGTATTTTTGTGAGAAGGAAAACGTACTTTGTACTAGACATTATGCCTGGCAATGGGATACTAGACACTATGCCTGGCAAAGGCTGTATGAAACAGCCTTTGAAATCAAATAGCTTTGTTGGAAGAAATAGATGGGACCGCAACTAGTTAATGCACAACATATTAAGTGCTATAATAGCAGTATATACACAGGGCTGTAGAAACATGGAAAAGTTGTGGAAAAGACAATGGTGGGATAAAGGAGGGGCTTGGGACTAAGGAACATTACACAGAGATACTGACATTTGATTTAGACCTTGAAAGAGAAATAGGAGAAGATAAATAGGATTTCACACATTCAGACAAAAGAAGCAACAAGAACAAAAACACCAATTGCCTGATAACCTGTTGCAAATTTGAGGAACTATAAGTTACCCAGCAAATATATGGTGAAACTAGAAAAACAGGCGGGGCACAGACTGGGAACATTCCTAAATGTCATATTAAGAAAGTTTAGACTTGATCATATAGGCAATGAGGATCTAGAAAGGGATTGTTTTAAAGCAAGAATATGAATTGGATACATAGTCTAGAAAGAAAAAGCACTCTGACAGCCATGCAGAAATTTGAGGTACACGGAAGAGGACAAATACAGTGGTCCCGGCAAGAGAACACCTGAATTAAGACAGGGGCATTACAAATCAAAAACTGGAAGAGACATTTTAGCAGTGGAACTGACAGGACATAGTGACCCATTCATGCCCTTATTTAATACGTGTTCATTAAGCTCCTACTATATGCCAGGCACTGTCCTAGGCTGTGAGAGATGAAAGTGAACCAAAAGACAAAGTCCCTGCTTCCAGGGAACTTACCTTGCAGTGGGGCCACTACTGCAAGAGCTTTGGCCAGTTAGATTTGGAGAGGGAGAGGAGAGGCAAGGAATACTGTGAAGAATTAGCTCGAAGTTTCTATTTTGAGAAAATGAGTAGACAGAGTTACCATTGAGATTAAATCTGAAAATATGTTTAAGGAGTCAGAAAATGAGCTCAGTTTTAAATAGGTTTTACTACCTGTCAGAATGACATGGATTTTAATCCTGGGTGGCTCAGTGAGTTAAGCATCTGAATCTGGATTTTGGCTCAGGCCATGATCTCACAGTGAGTGTGATCGAGCCCCTTGTTGACAGCATGGACAGAGCCTGCTTGGGATATTCATTCATATTCATTCATTCATTCATTCATATTCTCTCTCTCTCTCTCTCTCTCTCTCTCTCTCTCTCTCTCCCCCTCCCCCCTGCACTCACTCCTGTGTGCATGCTCTCTCTCTCAAAATAAAAAAATAAGTATTAAAAAAAAAAAGAATCAGGATTTTTAGAGCTCATTATACAAAGACTTTAAAGATCAGCTTTGTGCGGTGGCAGGATCGTAGCCAATGAGGGTTATCCGAAGCACAATTATTGCTAATTGAAAGATCGTTTAGTCCAATCCCTTCACTTACCATATGGAAAGAGAGGCACAGAGACTCAGTGACTTATCTGAGGTTGCAAATGTTCAGCTGCAGGTTTGACTGTTACTCGATTACTTATTTTATCATTCTCCATTTTTATCTAATTTTAAAGTATGTGAAATATATGTATATATAAATAAATATATACACATATATATATTTATATACATAATATGCTGGATGGGTAATACTAATATTGGTATCAACAGGTACAGCAATTAGTGAGACAGGCTTTAAGACACTTTTGAAAATGACTTAATAGCCTGATAAAATGTGTTTCAAGAATAGAGTATAATTTGGAGCTGTTATAAAATAATTTCCAGGTTGAGTATTAAGGTATGAAGCTCAAGCTGTGAGACAATATGTAAATCTCATAGAATATAATATTAAGTACATCAGATCTAAAAATATTCATGCTAATGTTTCTATTCTAGAATTTCATTGGATCTATGCTTGACTTCTATGTTTTCTAAATTAATTTTCCTTGACTTTTTTAGATATTCAATTAAAATATTTCAACATAGCAAATAATGCAGGAATCAAGAAAATAATTTTTTTAAGTTTATTCATTTATTTCCAGAGACAGACAGACAGAGAGAGAGAGAGAGAGAGAGTGAGCACAAGCAGGGGAGGGGCAGGGAGAGAGGAAGAGAGAGAGAATCCCAAGCAGGCTCTGCTCTGTCGGTGTGGAGGCTGACCCAGGGCTCAAACCCATGAACCACAAGATCATGACCTGAGCCAAAACCAAGAGTCAGATGCTCAACCAACTGAGCCACCCAGGTACTCCTTAAGAAAAGAATTTTAAATCTTAGCTATCATTTATAATAATGGTTACATTGTGTTAATGTGTTATCTCCTTTCTCAAGGAACAGAATTGTCACAACTGACAGCTTTAAATCTGCATTTCATTAAACTCAAGTAAATTATTTGTCTCAAATTTTAAGAAGGTTTTAGAACACCTAACTATATACTACAGGTATATACTACAGGTTTTAAAAGGGTTAAAACCTATCCCTTTACAGTCTTTGGAACTATCCCATAGGTTAAAACCTATCCCTTTACAGTCTTTGGAACAAACAACAACATTGTTTTGAGCTTCATAAAATGTGAGCCTAAATTTTATCATTTTTCACTTCACCAGAAATATATACTTAAATACAATATAACTTGGGGCACCTGGGTGGCTCAGTCGGTTAAGCATCTGACTTAGGCTCAGGTCATGATCTCATGGTTCATGAGTTTGAGCCCCTCATTGGGACCATAGAGCCCGCTTCGGATCCTCTGTCTCCCTCTCTCTCTGTTCCCCTCTCGCTTGTGTACCCTCACGCTCTCTCTCTCTCAAATAAAAAACATTTACAAAATACAACTTTATTACATTTCTTTAGTAAAGATGGTAACTTTATACTTTAAAAATACTATAAAACCTGTGATAAGCCTTGTCACAATTCAAAAATGTTAAATTAGATCCTATTTTATCTGTTAGAAATAGATTTTTTTCTTCCTACCGATATAAACAATTCCTCACTAGTGACAAAGAATCTTATTTTCAACCTGCCTTGACATTCTTCTGTATTAATAAAGTATAATACTTTGCACTCATATGACTGTATTTGATAGTTTTCAGAGGGCAATCACTGTGCTAGGAGTACCCTTAAAAGCAAGAATGCTGCTCTATTCTTTTTTTTTTTTTAATGTTTATTTATTTTTGAGAGACAGAGCATGAGCAGGGGAGGGGCAGAGAGAGAGGGAGACACAGAATCTGAAGCAGGTTCCAGGCTCTGAGCTGTCAGCACAGATCCCAACACAGGGCTTAAACTCACCAATGTGAGATCGTGACCTGAGCCAAAGTCAGATATTCAACCGACTGAGCCACCCTGGTGCCCCTGCTCTACTCTATTCTTTATCCTTAGCATCTCATACAACTAGGACACACAGTACAAACTCAACTCATATTTGGAGGAGTGAATGAATGACAAAGAGAGAACAGGAAAATTGTCTAATCCAAAGTCAACCCAAATAGAACTTATGATTAACATCTCCCAAAAGAAGGCTGCTGGTAAGAATGCATGCATGAATGAATAGAAAATGAAGTAAAATGGACTGAATTTACATTAAACTAGGTCTCATGAAAAACCAGAAGTTGGCTTCCAAAGCACATGGATGTGGTACTCTCTGGAGGAGAATGGGCTTCCTAACCTTCTCTGCAAGTGGAAATGGCCTTTCAAATGAAGGACACAGCTGGGAAGGGGCAGCCCCAGGCCCTGCCTACAAAGAAGGGGAGGGCGGAAAGACAGAAGAGGAACAGTAGTTAACTCCCCTTTATGGCCAATCTCTAGGGGTCAAAAAAACTCTCCTAAACATTTCCAGGAAGGGAAAGGATTAGGATTATTTAAGAGTTCCCAGAAATACCTACCCTATGCTTTCTGAAATCCCACCACTTAAAATCTTTTTACTCATTTTAGCTATCAATACATGGCCCCTTCCAGCTCAAATTGATGCTAGCAATTAGTGTCAGTGAATGTTAACCTGTTCTTCTCATTCCTATGATCACATTATTTAAGAGAAGGATTGCTAACCAAAATATGTCTACACTTAAAGTCCGGATTCCTAATGCCAGGTCCAGACTTCCCATCATATCATAGCTTCAGACTTGCCCTCATACTTAGATCAGAAGACTCAAGCATACTCAAGCGTCTAGGGTCAGGCAATGTAAAAGTAGTGGAAGTCAATGTTCTGTAGTGTTAATTGACAGTTAATGTAAGTGAATGAGGACTGGTTGTAAAACAACAGGGAATGGAGGAGACAATGTCAAAAGGAGCCTGTGTACCCTGAGGGGGAAGCAACTACTTGTCCCAGGGTATTGTTGCGGTGCAGAAAGGACCCAGTTTTGCCAACATCCTCCAATTTTTCAAGAGAGGCTGGAAATCCAGGTTTTATTTTTTAAGCCTGTTTGTGGCTGTAAGTGGCTTCTGGCTGCCAATTTGTGGCCCCTGATCTAAATGAACAGGCGGCACTAAGAAAATGGAGAGACAAAGGGAGGCCTAGTTTGGCCTGAAAGGCGGAGGCCCAGTCAAAGGGGAGGAAAGGACAAGAAAGAGGCACAGAAAGGAAGGTGGAAGTCAAATTTCACCAACCTCAAAACTTGGCCCAGGGAGCTCTAATCTGTCTTCTAATCTGACAGCAAAAGGGAGGAGATGACAAGAAAAAAAAAAAAAAAAAAAAAAAAAAGGAGGGGCAGGGAGAAAAAAAAAACACTACTGATAGAAAAAGGAAATACATCAAAATGCTAACAATACATGTGTCACATTTTGAAGGTCCCCTTTTCTATTCTTGATATTTTTTAACGTCAAATTATTTTTGACAGAGAACGAGTGGGAGAGGGGCACAGACAGGGGGAGACAGAGAATCCAAAGCAGGCTCCGTGCTGTCAGAGCAAAGCCCGATGTGGGGTTCGAACCCACCAACGGTGAGATCATGACCTGAGCCGAAGTCGGAGGCTTAACATACTGAGCCACCCGGGTGCCCCTCCATTCTTGATAATTTTTAACCATAAATATGGTTATATTAAGTTTAGAACAAAAAACCCACAAATTTTACTAGAAGTTAAATAAGTTGGATTTCAGGGTAAGAATCCACTCATCACAGAGTGTAGAAAGTCTACGCTATGGTTAAGTCCAGCCAAACTATTCACTGAATACTTAAATAGAAAAAGAAATAACAATTCCAAGTGTATATAAATAATATGTAATTTTCCAATTATAAAACCAGAAGAGAACATGAAAAAACCTACACAGGTGATATAGACCACAAATTGATTAAGAACAAAACTATGTGAAATTGTTAAGAATGCTGTAGGTCATTTTCCCTCTAAATTATAAAACAGCTACCAAGATATTTTGTGTGTGTATATGCCTCACGTACTAAAATATACTGCGTCCTCTCTCCCATAAAAATGTTTAGACATCTGCCCACCTATTACATACTTTTCTACATTTACTTCATTGTTTTCCTTCTCAGAGGCATGTGCTTTTATTTAAACAATACTTTTATTTGCCTTTGGGGTGTTTTGAAGACAACGGTAAGTTTTATCCTTTTTTCCTAAATGAAGAAGTATGTCATTTCAGGTCACTCGGGTTCGAAGCAATCTAAATCCCCAATTAATCTCTTCCAAATATACATACTCAGTTTTCATTCTGTTCACAAATGGAACCCTAACCTAAATACTTCAAGTGTAATTTCAGGGGAAAAGTACTGTTCAAAAGCCTAGATAACGCATTCCTTTGTTGATGCTAAATATAGTCATCTCGAGATGACACACATTTTGACAATGATCAGTCTTACATATCAAATTTTCAAAAATAGCACAGATTCCATTGAAGGTGAACAAGAAAAATGGCTCTTCACTACATTCAGCTGAAAAGGGATTTAGAAGTGTGAATCTTCCATTAAAACCGAATTTTGCCAATTTGAGGGAAACCGGAGTAAAAAAAATTTTGTTGTAGTTTTTGCTTAGGGCTCCTTAAGGGAGTTGTTGTAGATAAAACACACAATTTCCCACATTTTTCTTTAAATTATTCCAAAGTATAAAAGATCTTCAAAAATAGAGGACTAATAGCTGTGAGGAAGAATCATAACTAGTTGTATTAAATAATCAAAGTTCATTTATACTAAACATATCTCAAAAAAACAACTGTCCCTCAGTTTGATTAATTACACATTTTCCACCTTGGCACACCTCAAAACTCAGAAGAATTTCAAAGATTTAGTGTATTTTGAGTTTTCTTATGGCAGTAATCCAACCTGTAAGGGGGGGGGAGGAATAATGTGGTTCACTTAATGACGTGTGACTAAAATGGCATAAATACTCAGGTTTACTAATCGTACTACCCAACACATAGTTATGCTGTGACTCGCAGGCCAATGGGCCCGCTACACAAATTCATTAACAAAATTTAGCTGATGAATGATGCTCCCATGGCTTTGCTCATGAACTATTTCTCATGGCTTACTTCATTTTTTCTACCTGCCTCTTTCCCAAGGACAGACATTTTGTTAGGACATACCCTTATGCTATTTTTACCTTGTTCTCGCTCGCTCTCCACCGCACCCTCCCCCCAGCTCTCTTTGTTTCGCGTTATGGTCCTCAAATAAATATAAAATGAAGGTCTCGAAGCCACTGCGATAATCATAACCTCTCAACTTCGTTTTTTTTCTTTACAAATGCCAGTAAATTTTTAGCACTGTAGAGCGTTTCACAGTTTACAAACAGTTGGAACGGCGTGGCGTTTTCAAAAAAGAGAGGACAAGGGAGGTCTACGGAGGTGACCACATTATGCACTCCACTCCAACTTCCCACTGTAGTTGCGCAACCCCAACATCCCACCTCGGACAAAATAGCTTCCAGAAAATACTTTGGAGGGAGGGGGTAGCTGACGGGCTGTTAAATCACATATTACTCCCCAAGCTCCGCAGGGACGCACCAGAAAGGATTTCTCTTAAAAACAGCAGGCATCGCTGGCGGCGACGGAGACCGCTCCGGGGGCACGTGGTGGGTGGGGGGGACGCCACTGAACTTGGAGCCTGCTTGGACCCCGAGGGGAGAGTGAGGGGACTGGCACCCACTGCGCTCGCGGAGGGCCGTTCCCTGCAGGAGTAGGGAAGGCACCCGAGCACCCGAGTTCCGTGCCGACAGGGCACGGGCGGAGCTGAAAGCAGGGGAGCGGGCCGAGGAAACCGCCGCCAGAGCCCAAGGCCGGCTCGCGCCGCCAGAGGCGCAGACCCGGGCCGGCACCCCGCCGAGTCCGCAGGACGCGGCTCCCTCGGGCCGGGCCGGGCGCGCAGCCACAGCTGGCCGCAGCCCGGCGCGCTCAGGGGGCTGCGGCTCAGCCCGGCGGCGGGGCGCGTCTTCCCGCAGCCCCCGCCCCGGCGGGGGACCCGACACCTCCGTGTCCGCCGCCCCCGCCCCACGTTCCCCGACTGCTCTCACCCGCCCGGAGCCGACGAGCAGCGAGTGTCCTCCTCGCGCGCGGAGAGGCTGTGCGCGTCCTGCGCCTGGGTGCGGGTAGGGGTCTGGGCGCTCCGGCCGCTGCCGCCGCCGCTCCGGCCGCTGGGAGCCCTCTGGCCGCCGCCGCCGCCTCCAGCAGCAAGTTTCCATAAAAGTCCTGGTGCGCAGCCTGTTCCCGCATTCCAGGCGGGCCCAGCGCCGGCTGCAGCTGTTCCAGAACACCAGGCCAGTTCCCCCAACCCCCACCTCCGCCGTAGCGCCCGGAGGGGGGTGGAGTGTCGAGGAGGGAGACTGGAGAGGGGCGGCGGCTGCCAACTTTCCGCCAGAACCTGCCGGTCGCCCGAGTCTGGGTCGCCGAGCCTCTCACCGGGGGTCTGGCCTCCACCTCCCGGCAGGGACCGGACACGGGAGGGCGGCCTCCCCGGTGGGTAAGGAGTGATGTTGGAATGGGATTCACAGACAGGCTGGAGCCGGCTCCCCACTACCCACAGCCTGTTGGCCCTGGGGCTCACTTCTCTCAGCGGCTCTTGCAGTCCTGGTTTCTAACCCGCACGCCGAGCCACCACCTTGTCTTCAACGAAAGCATGACTTTTGACCAATTTTTCCTTTGTTGCTGAGACCACAGGGCAGCAGTCCGGGGACCACTTCGTCTGGCTGTGGCTGTCTTTTTTCTTGGCTTTCGTCTTGAACTCCAAAGAGAGTGGTGATAGAGAAAAGTGGAAGGAGAAGGGGGAGGGAGAAGAAGAGGTTTAAAACACACACACACAACTAAAAGCGAATAATACTTATATAATCGACCACCTTTCCCTAGTTAAAAGCAAATCATCTCTGGTCTTTTTAAACTAAAGGCACCTGAGAATATTGGCACCCACACGCCTTTTCAACCAGCCTGTCAGTTAAACCCATCAGACAACCCACGAAGGGGGGGTTTCTGGTTTGGGAGATCTTCAGTTTTTCACTGCATGCACAAAATAAATAATAAAAGATAGAAGAAAGAGAGAGAACGAAAAAAAGAAAAATATAAAAACTTTATTGAAGTAGCATCCACAGAGATACAGCAGGGACAAACACTTCCAACTTCCAGCTCTGGACAGACAGTGGTGCTCAGGTTATATTTTCAGGGATATTGAAAAGGCTTTCTACTCCCAGCTGTAGCTTTTCTTCTCCACCCCATCACCATACACTCAGGATGGAGATTTATTTTTTTAAGTTTATGTATTTATTTTGAGAGAGTGTTCATGCTACAGTGTGGGGGTGGGGGAAGGAAGGGGCAGAGAGAGAGAGAATCCCAAGCAGGATCCACACTGTCAGTGCAGAACCCGAGGCGAGGCTCAAACTCATGAACTGTGAGATCATGCCTGAGCCAAAACCGAAAGTGACTTAACTGACTGAGCCACCCAGGTGCACCATGATGGAAATTCTTTTAAGAGGTGTAAGCTGGGGGGGGGGGGGGGGTGGCGCGCCTGGGTGGCTCAGTCCGTTATGCAGTGGACTTTGGCTTAGATCATGATCTTACAGTTGGTGAGTTTGAGCCTCACATCTGGCTCTCTGCTGTCAGCTTCGAGCCTGCTTTGGATCCTGGGTCGCCCAACCCCCCCATCCATCTCTGCCCCTTTCCTGCTTGCATGCCTGCACACTCTCCCAAAAATCAATAAATGTTAAAAAATAAAAGGCGTCAGCTGAGGCAGCACAGAGCCTGCTTAAGATTCTCTCTCCCTCTGCCTTTCCCTCTCCTGCTCATGCGCACGTGTGTGCTCTCTCTAAAACAACAACAACAAAAATGAAATAAAAATACGATATCCACTCACCCCATTCACAGCATTCCCTCCTTTCCTGCTGTGGTTTTATCCATATTGCATATTGCTAAGTACAATGTTTATTGTCTGCCTTCTTCCACTAGAATGTCTGATCATGATGGCAGGGCTTTTTATTTATTTTGTCAACTGCTACATCCTCAGTATCTAGAACTGCATATTTGTTGAATGAAAGAATGAATAATGAATTGGTGAAGGGAGAAGAAGGCCTCCCATGCCTTGGATACCTACTAGAGGGTTTTCTTTTTTTTTTTAAGAGACCGAGACAGAGCGAGTGAGAGAGGGGCAAAGAAGGAGAGAGACAGAGAATTCCAAGCAGGCTGTGTGCTGCCAGCACAGAGCCCAACTCGGGACTCAAACCCACAAACCATGAGATCATGACCTAAGCTGAAACCAAGAGTTGGATGCTTAACCAACTGAGCCACCCAGGCGTCCCCCTATTAGAGTTTTGTAGGAAGAATGAAGCACTTTGTTTAATGAGGTGAGCCCAGCAAATGGATTATCAGTTAAGAGAGCTTGTACTCACTTCTTTAAATCATAAAAATAAATGCATACTTATAAGTTGGAAAGTTTCAGGAGGAAAGGGGTGGAATGAGAGTTCATAATAGGGAACACTGACACAGGTTGGGAGTGAAGGGAAGGCTTCTCTGAGAAAGCAGCATTTAAGTGGACAGCAGGAGCATATGTTGAAGTTAGGTAAGTGGGGAGTGGGGAAAGAGGATGTCATGCAGAGAGATCAGCTTGTGCAAAGGTCCTGCAGCCAGAATGACCATGGAAAGTTTCATGAACTAAAGAAGGTTGAGGTAATGGTACTGAAGGGAGCAAGGGGGCGAGCTGGACCATCTAGGCCACCTGTCTAGATTAAGTTTAAATAGCTGTTTCAATTACCGATTTAGAATGTTTCTCTAATTGAGGAATGAATAGCTTACACCTCTTAATTTTAATTTTATTTGTTTATTTTCAGAGAAAGGGGGGGCAGGGGAGAGAGAGAGAATCTCCAAAAAACTCTGCTCTGTCAGCACAGAGCCCGTTGCGGGGCTCGATCTCACAAATCGTGAGATCATAACCTGAGCCAAAATCAAGAGTTTGTCGTTCAACCAACTGAGCAATCCAGGTGCCCCAAACATTGTACAAAAGGGGTCCAGAGAAGAAAGATCCTGACATGTTCTAGAAAGAGCAAGGAGGCTTGTGTGGGTGAAGCTGAGTGGCATAGGGTGAAAAGAGGAAGTAGACGAGGACAGGACACAGCGGAGCCTTTTGTCTAACATTGTAAGGACTTTGGCCTTTAAGATGGCTGGCCATGGCAGATTGTGAACAAAGTAGTGACATGATCTGACATATTTTTAACATGTTCACTCTGGCTGATATGCTACAAATACACTAGATGAGACCGGAGACCAATTACAAGGTGTCCAAAATAACCAGATGACAGGTAACAGGAGTTGGGACCATGGTGACACCTGTGAAGACAGAAGTGCTTGGCACTTTTTTTTTTTCTTGGTACATTTTAAAAAATGTAGAACCAGTAGATTTTGGCACAAGATACAACATGAAGTGTGAGGACAAAGTTTTTGGCCTGAGGAACTGGAAGAATGGAGTTGTCAGTTGTCAAGTGCTGGCAAGAGGCGGTTTAAGCCGCTGTGGTCAGGAGCTCAGTTTTGGACATGCTAAACTTAAGACTATTTGAGGGGTGCCTGGGTGGCTCAGTCAGTTACGTGTCCAACTCTGGATTCTGGCTCAGGTCATGATCTCAGTTCATGAGACGAGCCCCTCACTGGGCTCTGCACTGATGGCCCAGAGCCTGCTTGGGATTCTCTCTCTCTCTGTCCCTTCCCCACTCACACACACAGTCTCTCTCTCTTGCAAAATAAATAAGTACATAAATAAAAAGAAAAAAAAGACTATCTGAAATCTAGGATTTGCCATTTTTTAATAAACATACCTCATATACCTATCATGAATCACTTGGGTTTATTCTCAAACTTGATTATATCAGTTGCACATTATTGAAATGACATAAAATTACAAAAAGGAATAAATGTGAAAGCAAAGTAAGTAATGTTTTTACAAAAGCTAGGATGAAAGCTTTGAAGACTTGATAAAGGCAAATAGATTATAAAAATTACCATTAAGCTAGGTGGGGGTAAGGCAAAGTATAAAAGTGGCTACAAAATTAGGAAAACCAGGTGGATTTGGCATTCATTGCTTCCCATGTAAGTTTTTTCTCCTTCAAAAGGGAAACTGGAAATCCCAGATGATGATTTAGATGGATAGTTTATACAACAAAGAAACCTCAGAATACCAAACAGATCCATACTCGTAGTGAAGGCCTTGACCCTACATCAAATTATTGCCCAAAGAATATATATTTATTCATTTAAAGTATCTACCTTAACTATATATAATGTATTATGATTCCCTGTGATGGTATCCAGCCACTAAGATGACCCCAAATGATCCTGCCTTTTAATGTTCACACCCTTGTGTAATGCCCTTCCGTATTGTGTCACGGTTGTCACAGTTGGCCCGGGTGATCAATAGAACACAGCACAAGTGATGGTGTGCCACTGCCAAGTCTAGGTTATCAAAGATACTGTGTCTTTTGTCTTGATACCGCTTTAATTGCTCACTCTGGAAGATGCCAGCAATAGTTTTAAAGACACTTATGTAGGGGCGCCTGGGTGGCTCAGTCGGTTAAGTGTCCGACTTCAGCCCGGGTCACGATCTCGCGGTCCGTGAGTTCGAGCCCTGCGTCGGGCTCTGGGCTGATGGCTCAGAGCCTGGAGCCTGCTTCTGATTCTGTGTCTCCCTCTCTCTCTGCCCCTCCCCCGTTCATGCTCTGTCTCTCTCTGTCTCAAAAAATAAATAAATGTTAAAAAAAAAAAATTTAAAGACACTTATGCAGCCAAGAGGCCCACATGGCAAGAACCTAATACCACTTAACGACAGCCATATAAGTAAGCAAATCTTGACGGCAAATCTTCCAGTCCGGCTCAAACCTTCAAATGGCTGCAATCTCAGGAGACACGATAAGCCAGAACCACCAGAAACAGCCATTCCTGGATTCCTAACCCTCAGAAACTGTGAGATAATGTTTATTGTTTCAAGCTGCTAAATTCTGAGATAATTTGTTACGCAGCAGTAGATAACAAACACACCTGCTTTAAACTACTTTTTTTTTTAAGTTTATTTTGAGAGACGGAGAGTGGGGGAGGGGCAGACAGAGAGACTCCCAAACAGGCTCTGCACTGTCAGCTCAGAGGCCCATGTGGGGCTCAAACTCACAAATTGTGAGATCATGACCTGAGCTGAAACCAAAGTCGGATGCTTCACCAACTGAGCCACCCAGGCTCCCCTAACTTTTTTTTTTTTTTTTTTTTTTTGGGATTTTTGAAGGAGAGAGACAGAGCACAAGTTGGGGAGGGGCAGGGAGAGAGGAAGACACTGAATCTGAAGCAGGCTCCAAGCTCTAAAGCTGTCAGCACAGAGCCCAATGCGGGGCTTGAACTCACAAACTGCGAGATCATGACCTGAGCCGAAGTCAGACACTTAACCGACTGAGCCACCCAGGTGCCTCTAACCTACTTTTTTTTAAAAAAGAGAGACAGAGAGAGAGAGAGAGAGACGGAGAGAGAGAGAAAGAAAGACTTTTAAGCAGGCTCCACACTCAGTGTGGAGCTCAATGCAGGGCTTGATCCCATGACCTTGGGATCATGACCTAAGCCGAAATCAAGAGTTGGATGCTCAACGGAGTTACCCAGGCACTCCCCTACTTTTTTAAATTAGCCATCTCCTAACCACATTAAAGATTCAGTCCTTTTTAAAGTCTGTGGGCCTATTTTCTCCCAGTGCTGTTAAATAAATAAATTTTTAAAAAATCAACAAAGTTCTGGAAGTCATATAGTTCAAGTGCTTGCAAATGTCAAAGTGCTCCTCTATAGTCAAGTATTATGGTATTACTTCAAACATAGCAAATCATAAAAGTTCTGTAATCTCCTATATATAAATGTACTTTGTGAAAGGCTTTTGTGACACACATAAGAGACAGTTAAAAGCAAAACGTTGAGGTGATATTTGATGTACCAGTTACTTTGCTATGGCTTTTAAGCAAAGAATAAGGTGTCAAAGAAGGTTTGCTTTTTTCTTCTATATTGGAATTCAGTCCTTCCCTGCCCAAATGATGAAGGTTACTTAAAGGTTTTCACTGTTCAGAGGCAGGGGTAAAAAACAACACCACCTCAGCAGACAAGAAAGCTGTGCAGCCTGATCAAAGATAGCAGCATGAGGAGAGGGAGAGATTAAAGGAGAAGACGTGGCAGGATAAAGTACTACAGAATACAGAGTATAAAAAGAAACACTTTGTAATAAAAGTCAAAAGTAGCATAAGAACAGTAGGGAAGACAGTGGGTAAAACCAAATGAGTTAATAAAGATTTCCAGCAAAACCCTACAAATAACGTAACAAGACACTGACATGCTTGCACAGACGTATTCTAAACAAACCTAAAATTTCAGAGATGTTTAAATTTTTTATTTTTATTTGTTTACTTACGTAATCTCTACACCCAGTGTGGGGCTTGAACTCACGGCCCTGAGATCAAGAATTGCGTGCCCTTCAAACTGAGCCAGCCAGACGCCCCCAAATTCAGTGATGTTTAAAATACAAAACATAAATTCAGGCAGCGGGATTGAGGATGGCAAGGAGGGTGCCGGATGACAAAGAAAACAGAGGCGGAGACAGAGATGCTGCCCCAGATCCCAGCCCCATTTCCTCGCTGGGAAGAGAGTGACCTCGCACTTGTAAGGCAGGTGCTGTTTATGTCCAGATAAACCGTTCTTTGCCGCCTGGTGCTTCCAGCGGTGTCCAGGCAACAACCCCCTCCTTGACTGACTGTATCTGAACTCTGATGAGGAAGTGGTGGGAAATGGGATGTCTGAATAGAGACAGATGCACAAACATCATTCAGATAAATTTATATTGTTTGACAGGATTGCCAATCAAAACACTTTGTTAACTGAAACACAAGTACTTGTGGGGCACCTGGGTGGCTCAGTAAGTTAAGCATCCAACTCCTGATTTCTGCTTGAGTCATGATCCCATATTGAACTCTTGCTGGGCGTTGAGCCTGCTTAAGATTCTCTCTCTCTGCTCCTCCCCCCAATTGCACTCATGCTCTCTCAAACAACAACAACAACAACAACAACAACAACAACAACAACAAATCCCAACTCAAGTACTTTGGCTTCACTCATCAGAAAACTGTCTTTTCTCCCACTCAGTCCATAAAGAAAACATCTACTTTGGCACTTGATTCAAACAGTTCTGCCGTGTCTGTGTTCCCTGTGCCTGTGAATGTGATCTTGCCGAGACTGAAAGTTCCTATATGTCAGGGTCTGATGAGACAAGTATGATCTTGCAAAAGTATAGAAGCATTATATAAAATAGTCAATACCTCAGTAAGATGTACCGTCAGTTTTTTATTTGGCAGTAGTAGAAATACATCCATGTTACAGAGCTTATTTTGGCTAAAGAGACGGTACAATTTTTTTCTGCTACAGTAGTGTTTCACTTTTACATAAATTAGTAAGTACAGTCCTTACATTTAGGAAATAGACACATTTACTAATATCAGCCAAGTAAAGATAATACATGGTTGTTCTCAAACTAAGCAAAACAATAACACAATAGAATCATTAGGAACAAAGAAAGAATGCCCCTATTTCCATTAATCATAGATTATATAAATTCTTGAGTCCCAGAGAAATTTCTAAATATGATTAATCCAAGCAAAAAACAAAAGATTTGAATTCAGCCTCATTCTTATAATTACTTTGAAAGATATACTCCAAATAATTTCCTATATGTGTTCATATTAAAATAAAAGCAAATTATGTCATGAACATAATTAGAAATTTCTGATTATGAAAGGTCACAGAGAAGTATATTAAATGTTACTTTGGCATTCCTATTTCAATGTTTAAAAGGATAATAAACTAATTCTTTTGTGATGCAAATAATCACTCTTTAGGTAATCATTTAAGTAGAAAACGTGACCTCTTTTTTTTTTTAATTGAAACATAGTTGACACACAATGTTGCATTAGTTTCAGGTGTGAACATGTTACATCTTAAGGCAAGAGACAGTTTGTAAATATTTTTTTTATAAAGTCAGATAATTTAACAATAGAATCAAAATAAAGGGATGCAAATAAACAGTACTTTTTTCTGAGAGAAAGTTTTTTGAAGCGGACTGTAACAGGATGAAAAACTTGGCTTCTTTTAAATAAAAAAGTAATGTCAGTTTGATATTTAATAAATGTATTATAAGCCTTCGAGAAGAAGTAACTAGACTTTTAGTTGAACAAAAACATAGAGAAACCAAAATAGAAAAAAAGTTAGCAAATATAAATCACCTGAACACTGACTGATCTTTTTTCTTCCAGAAAACAGGAAGAAAAAGCCATTTTCTCAGGATGATTTCAAGGCCCTCTTATCACATACACAGGGGAGTGGATGTTAGTAGGACTCATGATGGCAATGTTAAGTGTCAAACAGGGTTCCTTCCTAAGAGGCTCTAGACTAGTTTAATCCTTTTTTATTATTACAACATTGTTTTAGCTGTTTACCCCTATATCAAGGCAAACTGAAACTGGTACATATGTGTTAAGCACTCTTCTGTGGTCAGAAACTGTTTTTGAGAGATGTTTCTTTTAAAAAGTTCAAGTTTCTTCCCTTACAATAGAGAGGTTTTTCCTATACTTACTACCCTGAAGTTCTACTTGGTCACTCTTGTCTCTTTCATCAAAGGCCACAAAGAAGCATTTTGCTAAAATAGTAGCTACACAGCTGACCAGAAACTAATCAAACTCACTGATTTTGAGAAACCAACCTCTTGAATATGGGTGGCTTTTTTTTTTTTTTTTTTTTAAGGTGAAAAGTAAAAGAGAAGATAAAACACCTTCTGGAAAGCTATTCATCTTATCTGATGAAATAAATTCCCCAGAGTCATCTTATGTAATAGCAGCATTATTAAATAGTGCAATTCTTCAAAATAGGTTTAAAATAATATCTTCCTCAACTAAAAAAGTAATTAAGTTTACTTCTAGCTTTGTTTGTAACATCACAGCTTAGAACAGTTAGCCTCCCCCTCCCCCCGTAAACAGGAAGATTAATATAAGCAATAATTGTCCTGTCTACACAATGATGGGAGTGTGTGTGTGTGTGTGTGTGTGTGTGTGTGTGTATACACGTGTGTGTGTGAATCATTCGAGGCCAGGGGTACCTCAACAAGAAACTAAAAATACAAGAGATGAATTAAAAAATAAAACAACACATAATGGAATTTTTAGTTTTGATACTTCTAATGATATTCCTCCATCAATAATAAAAGTTATGAATAGCCAATTGTTAAATTACAAATATATGTAAGAAAGGTCAGGAGCTGAATATCAGAGCAATATTTCATACTGTTTAACGCTCTAACCCACATATTATGGAACACAGTAACATGAAAACAGCATAAAGATTCTGAAACTCATATTTCATAACCAATATTACATAAATATGGCACATATGTAAATTTAAAACCTTAAAAGATTATGCTTTCCTCCTCACTTTTCATTTTCTACTCATTAATCAGAAACTAGGCACTTTAATCTAAAAATTCATTTTTAAAAAATATACTTTAGATCTTTCTGGGTAACTCACTCCTAAAATAAATAAAGCCCATCTCAGGAACATAATCAATGAATCCCAATCCATTGATTTGCTGAGTGAGCCACTTTAAATAAGTGGTATATGATTTAGACACAAAATTAATACAGCTCTGAATGTATCTAATATACCCTGAAGAACCCCTCATATGAACAAGCCATTTGTTCATCTAGTTATCATAAAGGACATGAAATATACTTCCATGCCATTAAAAAATATTTTGTTCAACTCAGGGGGAAAAAAACCTTTAAGACCTCACTAAGATTCAAAGTATGAATATTTTAAAAATAGGGGCATAATATGACAAACCCCCAGTATGCTACGTTATGTAGAAGGAGAAAGGAGAAATTATTTTACTGTATCCAGATTAATACCTTCAGATATTCACTGGGAGATAGTCTCAAAACTACACACACAAAAAATCTTAATTACCTCTCACAGTTAATAAATGTTATCTTTTTAATCAATATTCATTCAAAGGAAAATGCTCTAATCTATAAAAAGATAAAAGAAATTTCTTCAGTCTCTATTCTAACTTATAGGCCCAACAATAATATATTTTGGAAACTGCAGTATATCTAATGTAAACTTCTCAGTGTCAATTCATTTAAGTGTTTTATGAGATAGCCATGACAATTTCTTTGATTCAAACATAAGCGAATGCACAAGCAATAATGTAAGCAGTACATATTAAACACCACTACTGCCCAAACTTGATTAAACAATGAATAACTTTACAATGAAAAATACATTTTTAGGCAAAGTTAAACTTGTTGACACAAGGAGTAATATATTCTTACGTATGTGGGCCACAAAGGTCTTGGCTAAAGTGTATATTTTCAAGGTGCAAAGCATAAAAACAGAGCTTTTGAAAATGATACTGGACATTGCAGACAGCTTCAAGACGACATATCAATTAACTCCCAAATACTGGTTTCAATTCAAGCAGTATTTCTGTAAAATATACAACATTTCACCACACTTGAATTATTACCTACAGACTAGAAAACATCATTTTGGGTACAGTACACAGGGATTCAATGACAGAACTTCTGTGTAAATATAGTAGGATCACTCGTTCTTTCCTAGATTTTCTTTTCTCTCCCTGAGTCCATATCCCCCAATTCCTTATAACGTGTGTTACAAAATCAATAGTTACCTTAAATATTTCATAGCACACTCAAGTTGTATGGTTTTTATGGTACTTATTGTACTTTGGCTTCCAACAGGCCACTGGACATAACATGACCATGACTACTTATACAACTACTTGTATGCCTCAGTGCATCAGCCCCAAGATAGGCCAGTAAGAGTTCAGTGCGGCGAATAAGTAACTGCATGAGGTCTTCGGCCAAAGTCTCTATACTGGAATAGCGCACCTTCTCGAAGTCAAAAATGTCTTTGAGAAAGAAAAGAACTTGATTCTGGAAAATGAACACAAAACAGATTGGTACTTAACAGACCAAAAGTGTATTAATCTAAATAGCTACTAATATTGTAACAAGCGTTGAATTAGTAGTCAGAAGGGCTGACTCCCAGTGCTAGTTCCACATCCACTGGCAAAAGGACCTTGTACAAATGCTTAAACCTTTCCTGGGTCTCATTTTCTTTTTCTGTAAAATAAGGGATAATACTACTTGTTCTCTGTACCACTCAGAGCCGACATGATGATGAAAAAGAAATAATGTATGGGAAATGCCTGTAAACCCTGAAAGTACTATATAAATGTAAGAGGCTATTGTTAATTCTTTCCCATTAACCGATATTTTCATTGTTACCTCTGAACACTGGTATGAACTTTAAGATAGAAGAGTAAACTATTTCCCGTAATTGTAACTCTTACTTTTTTCAATTAATTAAATTATTTATTTTTGAGAGAGAGAGGAGTGGGGGGAGACAGAGAATCCCAAGCAGGCTCCACACTGAGAGCATGAAGCCTGATGCAGGGCTTGAACTCACAAACCGTGAGATCATGACCTAAACTGAAACCAAGAGTCGACACTTAGTCAACTGAGCCACCCAGGAGCCCCAATTTTATTTATTTATTTATTTATTTAAAATTTTTTTTTTTTTTTTTTTAACGTTTATTTATTTTGGGGACAGAGAGAGACAGAGCATGAATGGGGGAGGGGCAGAGAGAGAGGGAGACACAGAATCGGAAACAGGCTCCAGGCTCTGAGCCATCAGCCCAGAGCCCGACGCGGGGCTCGAATTCACGGACCGCGAGATCGTGACCTGAGCTGAAGTCGGACGCCCAACCGACTGAGCCACCCAGGCGCCCCCAGGAGCCCCACTTTTAAGTTTCAAGTGTGTATTTTTCTGTACCTAAAAAACTTAAGATAGATGAAAAATAAAAATTTCAGATTTCAAATAGATCATGAAAAATATTTCATTTCAGTAAGTTAATACTTACGCTGAAACCCATTTTTTAAAAATTGATGCATAGCTGACATACTGTGTTATATTAATTTCAGGTGTACAACACAATGATTCAACAAGTCTGTACATTACTCAGTGCTCACCAAGGTAAGTGTAGTCACCACCTGTCACCATACAATGTTATTACAATATTATTGACTATATTCCCTATGTTGTACTTTTCATCCCCATGACTTATTTATTTTATAACTGGAAGTTTCTACCTCTAAATCCCCTTCACCTATTTCGCCCACCCTCCCAATTCCTTCCCCTCTGGCAACCCCCAGTTTGTTCCCTGTATTTATTTACTTAAGATTTTCTTTTTAAAGTAATCTACACCCAACGAGGGGCTGGAACTCACAATCCCAAGATCAAGAGTTGTATGCTCTACCAACTCAGCCAGCCAGGTATCACTCTGTATTTATGATTCTATTTGGTTTTTTGTTTGTTCATTTGCTTTGTTTTTGGTTTCCACACATACGTGAAACCATATGGCATCTGTCTTTCTCTGGCTGACTTATTTCACTTAGCATGATACCCTCTAGGTCCATCCATGCTGTTGAAAATAGTAAAATCTCATCCTTTTTTTTTTTTTCCGAAACTCATTTTAGGTAAGTTGTGTACTACTAAGTATTAAGTCTCAGCCTGTTATGCCATGATGGGAGAAAAAAAGTAATTCCAAAGAGCTAAAAAACAGAAATACTTACTTTCTATCCAACAAAAACCAAATGTTAAGAAGTACTAAGAAGGCATGTTTCATAGATTTGCTTGACTTTATACCTGGACAAATCGTTAGCAATCATCTCTAGCAATCTTAGAGATGAAGAAAAGGAGGACAGAGCATGATTTGCCTACAGTCAGACTGTTCATTAATGACAATTCCCAGTCCAAATTTTTCCAAGAAACACATACATTTGGGAGTTCAAGAAAACTAGTCAAAAATTGATCAGTTTTGAATGACAGTAAAATAAGTATTTCCTAAACATTTACATAAATGCTACATTAACAGTACAAAAACATAATAATTTAAATTTTTTTATTTTTCTGTAACATTTTTTTTTTTTTTTTTTTTACCGTTTTATTATTTATTTTTGAGAGAGAGACAGAGTGTAAGCCAGGGAGGGGCAGAGAGAGAGGGAGACTCAGAATCCGAAGCAGGCTCCAGGCTCTGGGCTGTCAGCACAGAGCCCGACGCAGGGCTCAAACTCACGAACCGTGAGATCATGACCTGAGCCAAAGTCAGATGCTTAACCGACTGAGCTACTCAGGCGTCCCAATAATTTAACTTTAAATCATCAGTCTAGTGAAACACCCAAACTTACATCAAAAACTTTCAAATTCACTTGATTATGTTTACTTTTATTTGCTCCTTGAAACTCAGCTTAGATTCAAAACTATTAAATGGTTGAGACTTGGGGCGCCTGAGTGGCTCAGTCAGTTGAGTGTCTGACTCTTGATTTCAGCTCAGGTCATGACCTCATGGTTCATGGGATCGAGCCCCATGCTGGGCTCTGTGCTGACAGTGCAGAGCCTGCTTGGGATTCTCTCTCTGCCTCTCTCCTGCTTGCATTCTCTCTCTCTCTCTCTCTCTCTCTCTCTCTCTCTCACCCTCTCTCAAAATAAATAAATAAACTTAAAAAAAAAAAAAAAAAAAAAAAAAAAAAAAAAAAAAAGACTTTTCTTGGCACTGTGCCAGGCATAGAATTCTGCAGTACACTGTAACTTGTGTTCTGGCAAACTGCTGGCATTGGGATACAACCTTAAACTTTCGTGTTATTTCTCACAACTAGGGTTCTATCACTCATGTTAACCTGGAACAGAACTTACCTCTAAATTGCCTACATGTGCAATAAAGACTGATATTTGCTTTATCAATTTCAAAAGGGTCTAGAGATGAAGAACAACTGTCTGCAGCAACTTGACTGTAACATGGTAACACCATACACACACGTCTCCATTACAGACGGAATTGAATTGATAAGGTGAATGGACTTATGGAATCTACTCCATGATAAAGCACCAAATCTATATAATAATGTTCCACTGGCATTTAAACACTGAATTTAGGTGACTTTTATAACTTTACCTTTTTTTAACATTCTTTTTTTCTACAAAAGCAAAAGTAAAACAGAACAAAACTTACCTGCTTTTTGATTTAGAAAAAAATGATTCAATGGCTGAACATACCTTAAAGAAGCAACATAAATCATAGAGAGAATTTCTAGGACCCAAAAAGCCCCAGGCTAGGACAGGGCTGATTTGCTCGCAAATGGCATAAAAATGGGCAAAAAATCCATCTGGGATCTGTTGGGAAGTAAATGAGAATCAAATTATTTTTACCTTCTTGAATTAGCTATCTCTAGTAGAGAAACTTAAATTCCTACCTATTACATGACCAGCTCTTTTTGAGGGCAGACCAAGTCTACTAAGGAAGTAAATAAGCTTACAAGTAATTTTTAGAGTCACAAAATGTTTTATGTAATTTACATATCCTAGCCAATGGTTTCAAATGTGCTGAGGAACATCATTTCCTGAAGGCATTTTCACCTCATAAAAATACTTCATAAAAAAGCAATCATATGAGTGTTATAACCAAGCAATAACAAGAATGCCACGGTGTTCCTCAGCAGTGAAATTTTTAGGATGAATGAGATGACCAGGGTTTCAGTTATTAAACAGTTCTACTCAACCACTTAATTAGATTATGTGAAAAAGACCAAAATGATTTTTAAATGAGTAAGCACATAAATATGCTTATTAGAATCCTAACTTTTGGTTGAGGAACCAGATGTTACCGAGGCATTTAATTGTGTAATGACCTCTTCTTGTGCGATAGTAACACATACAGTTGTAATTTAGGAACCTCTTCAAGTTTATTAACAACCTTCTGAAATCCTGGGGAATTTGTCACATAGCATCAACTGGGGATAACTGTGCTTCAAGATTCTGTTTGCTGGAGGGGTTATTTTCTATTTTACAGGCTCCAAAATGTCTTCTGAACATCAATTTAAAGAATGTAGATATTGTAACAGCAATTACCATTTAACGAGTACCCATTATATTCCAGATAATGTGCTAGGTTCTGTTTAATCTAACAGAAAGTTTCTGAAAAAGGAGGTTGTGTTAACATCATTTTAATCATGTAGAAAGTGATACTTTGGAGGAGTTAAGTAACCTGTCCTAAATCACACAGAGCTAACCAGCGAAGGCCAAAAAGTTATGAGGGATGCACTCAAGTTATCATTCAGTCTGAGAGGTTCTGCATATATTAAAATTCTAAATCCCATAGACTATACTAGGAGTTCAGACAGGTAGGACATTAGCATGGGGTGAAATACAAGTAATAATGTGAGCTGAACTCAACAATAGGTAAGATGTATTAAACACAGAGGATAGAGCATGGCATTCCAGTAACAGAAAACAGTTCCACAGGAGGTGAGATATATAGGTTATCTGCGGATATGGGCAGGAGACTAGACTAAGGCACAAGATTTATGCTAAGAAGAAATAAAGTTAGATATGTTATTATTGTCATGATTATTATGGTAACCAGCATTTATTAAATTCGTTTTTGTATTTGCTCTTTATTTTATGTTTAAATGAAGCTGGTTGATATT
Source organism: Panthera onca (assembly GCF_046562875.1). Classification (NCBI taxonomy): domain Eukaryota; kingdom Metazoa; phylum Chordata; class Mammalia; order Carnivora; family Felidae; genus Panthera; species Panthera onca. The sequence goes on from NC_138346.1 coordinate 156,426,449, forward strand.
GTCTCATTTCACCCTTACAGCAACCCTATGGGCTAGACACCAACTCCATCCTGCAAAAGGGAGAACTGGAGCTCAGCAGATAGTCAGGAACTGCCCGAGACCATAATATCTGGTGAGAGAATTAAGCCCAAGTCTATAAGTCAGCTCCCTAGCCCTAAACCAGTGTTTCTCAAACATCTGAGTTTATAATCATCATTTGGAAAGCTTGTTCAAAACACAGGGTCTCTGGAATCATTTTAAACAAAAATTATTCAAATACGTGGTCCCCAGAACTACTTAAAAAATTCTATCTGAGCCATTTCTAACGCTAAACTCTTTCCCACATAGTGGAAATCCCATGGCTGCCTCAAGAGGGAGAAGGACTTCAAAACAGGAGAGGCCGACCCAGTACCAGTAAGCCATTCACCTAGCTTGAGGGGCCGTCCTTATGAGCTGCTGCCCCACTTGAGGACTGACAGGAGCCTCAAATCACTCAACAAAAAGGTCTAAGGCACAATGAAATTTACCTTCATCTGTTGCCTTTTCTGTTTCAGCACTGACCAACAACTTGAAGCCACAGCCTAGATAAATGCAGATGAGAAAAAGCAAGACTTAAATTTACAACTATATAAACTTTGCATTAGGAGTGATTTTTATTAGAAATTAATAGTTTATAAGTCTAAAATGTTCAAAGCATTAACCACTGATAACAACTAGTCCAGGTTCCTTCTACTGTTTCTAAATAATAATGAAAAGATATTTTGTTTTTATAAATTTTAAAATCAAATGCAAAGACACTGAAGGAAAAAGGTTAAACCCTGGTACCAGAAACTTGGTAACCATAGTTCAACTCTCAGAGTTCTTCAATTCTGTTCCGATGGGAAAAGAGTGAAAATGAAAATATGTGTACACAGATACACATATACAACAATTGTTTTATGTGTAATAATGAAGACAAAGTAATTTTTTTTTCTTCAAGAATAGTACTGCTGGAGGGGCGCCTGGGTGGCTCAGTCGGTTGAGCGTCCGACTTCGGCTCAGGTCATGGTCTCATAGCTTGTGAGTTCGAGCCCCGCATCAGGCTCTGTGCTGACAGCTCGGAGCCTGGAGCCTGCTTCAGATTCAGTGCCTTCCTCTCTCTCCACCCCAACCCACTAGCATTCTGTCTCTCTCTCTCTCTCTCAAAAAGAAATAAACATTAAAAAAAAAATTAAAAAAAAAAAAGAATAGTACTGCTGGAAATAGCTGTGGGTGGAGCTAAAAGTTTTATTCTAATAAGAACTAAGAAAACAACCTTAATGATAGGGACTAAAACACCCAAGTGGATCTTAAAGAAATCTGGCATGGCCCAACTTTGATCAAGGTCACCTTACCAAATCAGTTACAGAAATGGGAGAACATGTACCTTCTATAGTTAAAACACATTTTAAGGGAAAAGTGGATTTATTAAAAATGCTTTAAAATATAGTGGCAGGAATTTCCAAAATAATTGTAAAACAGGCAGCTGGGACATTTCTTAAAAGGCATTCAAATTGCATCATTGCATTGAATATCTATTCCACCTGCTTCCAGGTACACACTTAAAACACAACAAAGAAACAATGTCAGATAGAGATTTGAATACAAAAAAACAAGAGAAACTGAAAACATTTAAAGTACAGAATACAGTTTAAAACTTGTTTTATTTTTGCATATGCCTATTTCTTTTCCTCCCCTAATTTTTAAAAAATTTTTACAAATTTTTCATTTTTAAGTTATTTCTACACCCAATGTGGGGATTGAACTCACAACCCCAATATCAAGAGTCACATGCTCTACCGGCTGAGCCAGCCAGGCGCCCCTTTCTCCCCTAATTTTTTATATTATTTGAGAACATGAATCTCCAGATTTTCCTCTAAGAAATACATACTGTCTGTTCACAACCGCTATATTTCAGTTTGGTCATAGAGACAGTTCAGTTATAATTTTTGGTTAGGCCTGAACGAGTCTGAAGCCTGAGTTTATTTCGAGATCTGAAGAAATACTGGGTCCTCCAGGTCAAGACAGGGACTGACAGAAGAGCCAAAGAGGAATTTCATCTGAAGATACAGTGTATCATACACGTCTGATCCCAATATCAAAGAATGAGCTCAGTTTCCACACTAGTCATTCTATAGGTAGATATATAAATAAATCTTATTAATCTTCCCGGTTCTGACCATTTTTCATCAAATTGAAATGGTTGAGAAAAAGGAAAACCACCACTTACAGTTTCTTTGAAGGAGGAGTTTAGCCAGCGATTATTTACTACATTCTGTATGGATGTGGGTGGGTTTTCTAAATCTTCAAAGGAATCCATTAATATAAAATCCAGAACAACATCATAAAAATTTAGATTTTTCACCTGCATTAAATTATGAGTTAAAACACGAATTATTGTTACATAGAACTGAAAAAAAGTCTGAGCCAGGGCTTCATGTTTTGTAACAGCAGGGTGATTTTAGTTGAATCAGATTATATCTCTGACAAAAAAGAGGAAGAGGAGAGACAAATATGAAAACAACTCACCACCAGAAATTATAATTCACATAAAACAGCTGTTCCTTCCTAGATCCCATCAGGTGAAATTAACCTCTCCTTCACTGTATTCTAGGAGTCCTTTGTTCATGCTTTTATTATGGCATTCACAATCTCAGCTCGCTTTGTTATTTAGTTACTGGGATGTCTGCCCATCTTCCCCAGCACATCATGAGCCTCTTGCTCCTTCATTTGCTCATGTATGTTGTGTTGTACCACACATCTGTACCAGGTGCTCAGACTTCTACAGCAACTGAATTACATGCTTAGAATTTAGTGGAGAAAACAGACAGCAACTAATAATTCCACAAATACACAATTATAAACTGTGATAAACCCAGTAAAGGAAAAAGTACAAGGTACTATGAGCGCTTATGATGGAGATGCTAATCTAGACTAGATGTCAGAGAGGGCTTTCTTTAGGGAGCAAGGCATCCCAGGTACAGGAAATACCGTCAAAGCATTTAAGGTAAAAAGGAACACAGTGGTGTGGAGTCAAAAAAAATCACCGAAAGTGTGCTGCAATCTCTATAGCAAAGAGCACAGGGGCAAGTGGCTGGAGACAAGAAGGAAGTGCTAGGTCCATGTGAATGATCTGAATTTTATTTAGTCTTTTGGAGAGGCAGTGGTGGAGAGGAGATGGATGCTCAGATCTGCATTTTTAAAAGATTGGCAGCAACATGGAGAGGAGAGGAGAAAAAGTGATGGGGGGCGGGAGGGGTAGTAAGCGGATCCAGGAATGCAAAGACTCTTTAGTCCAGGGAAAAGAGTAGTTGCTCAGGCTACAATGGCGCTGGCAGGATTAGAGAGAAGTTGAAGAAAGCAAAAATATTTAGGGGTTAAAACTGACCAAACTTACACATAAATATGACAGAGCACACAAGGACCAGGGAGGTGTGAGGGAGGAGTCCCAGGTTCTGGCCCGCACAGCTGCATGGATACCAATTCCTTCACCGAGTGAGGGAACACCACAAAAAGAAAGATTATGTCTCTCTGTCCGTGTACCGACGGGTTTCTCTGCCTAGAAAGCCTTTCAGCCCCTTGCGAACTCATTCTTTAAACTTCTGTTACAACAAAATGTTCCAGGCTCATCATGTACTTGACCTATCCCAGTGCTGATATCAGACATTTTTCTAAGGAGTTCTCCTTCCTTTCAGTGAACAGTACTTAGAAGCCAAGCTCCATGTGCTAAGAGTAATTTCTTTTGAGGTGTTGCTGCTCCCAAATCCTCTCAGTAAACAGAACTAGAAACTATATGTATGCTTATATATACACGCAAACCTTTGTATTTATTTCCCCATCCGTCTGTCTGTCTGGCTGGCTGTCTATCTATCTGGTAAACTAAAATCCACATGGACAGCTCCAACTCCAATCTGAGCTTTTTATACTTTCCTTTTGTGACAGTGAGAAACCTGGCTCCCATTATTCTCAATATATTTAATTATTTGTTTGATCCTGAGTAGCCAATCCCCTGGCCTCTCTAAGCAGTCTGTTGTCCCATTCAAAATCATCCTTGCACAGGCCACCATAACCATTCTGCTAGGGCCTTCTCACTGATGAAGGAAGGAAGGAAGGAAGGAAGGAAGGAAGGAAGGAAAGAAAGAAAGAAAAAGGAAGGAAAGAAGGAAGGAAGAAGGAACGAATGATTAGCTTAAAAAACAATCATTTTCAACTATTGCCCCAAAGTATAAAGACTGTGGTTGCTATTGTTTATGACTGTCATAACCGCTATCACATAATTGGTTTTACTTGTCATTTAACAAGGACAAGGAAACAGTGGCCTCAGATAATGTAAATATTATATGTATATAACTAAGGGGAATGAATATTATAAAAAAATTGAAACTTACTCCTCTAGCAGCAAGTTCCATTTCAGTACTATCCCAGTGATCAGTCTGCTCTAAAAAATAGATCATCTCATCAAAAACATCTTCAAACTTCTTTGGATTCTGCAGAAGAAAACACATTTTAATCCTAAACTTAATTTTGTAACAAGGCTCAAGCCTACAAAGTAAATGAGTTACTCTTCAAGTATGTTTGTTAGATCTTTATTCTATTAAGTAACTGAATTAAAATATATTTTCAAGGTATGACATATTCACTTGGTTTAATATATTTTTGTTCCAACATTTGCCAGGAGCCAAGACTAAGAACATTAGTAACATGTCATAAGCAAACTGCTTACTCATCAAATATGTATGCCAACTTAGGTCAGTTCTTGAAATGAAAACTTGGTTACAGCAGATACTATGTGATTGATGCTTTTGATGCGGTTCTACTCCTCTTGGGGAAAGTCTAGTTGAAATCACTGGGTTTAATCTGTCATGGGAACGCCAAGGAAGCAACATAAGATTTACGTTGGGAATTGCAAGTAGTTAATATCACCTTATATTTATTTTGCACTTACCTTTTTATTTATTTTTAATTTTTTTTTTTATTTTTGAGAGAGAGAGAGAGCATGAGCAGGGGAGGGGCAGAGAGAGACGGAGACACAGAATCCGAAGCAGGCTCCAGGCTCTGAGCTGTCAGCACAGAGCCCAACGCAGGACTCGAACTCATGAACAGTGAGATCATAACCTGAGCCGAAATCAAGAGTAGGACGCTTAAGCAACTGAGCCACCCAGGCGCCCCTCCACTTACCTTTAAAAAAATTTTTTTTTTAATGTTTATTTATTTTGGGGAGGGAGAGAGAGCGCGTGTGAGTGGAGGAGGGGTGGAGAAAGAGGGAGACACAGAATCCGAAGCAGGCCCCAGGCTCAGAGCTGTCAGCACAGAGCCCAATGTGGAGCTCAAACTCATGAATTGTGAGATCATGACCTGAGCTGAAGGTGGACACTCAACTGACTGAGCCACCCAGGTGCCCCTCCACTTATCTTTTAATTAATCATCATAAGAACCCTCTGAATGGTGTACCATAAATATAATTCTATTATACAAATGAACTAATTGAGGTTCAAAAGAAGTGGGTTACTCTTGCATTATTGGTGGGAATGCAAACTGGTGCAGCCGCTCTGGAAAACAGTGTGGAGGTTCCTCAAAAAATTAAAAATAGAATTAACCTATGACCCAGCAATAGCACTACTACTAATTTATCCAAAAGATACAGGAGTGCTGATTCATAGGGGTACATGTACCCCAATGTTTATAGCAGCACTATCAACAATAGCCATATTATGGAAAGAACCCAAATGTCCATCAACTGATGAATGGATAAAGAAGATGTGGTATATAGATACAATGGAATACTACTTGGCAACAGAAAAGAATGAAATCTTGCCATTTGCAACAATGTGGATGGAACTGGAGGGTATTATGCTAAGTGAAATATGTCAGTCAGAGAAAGACAGATATCATATGTTTTCACTCATATGTGGAAGCTGAGAAACTCAATAGAAGACCATGGGGGAAGGAAAAGAAAGAAAAAGTTACCATAAGAGACTTTTATTTTTATTTTTTAAAAAATTTTGTTTTTAACATTTTATTTATTTTTGAGACAGAGAGAGACACAGCATGAACGGGGGAGGGGCAGAGAGAGAGGGAGACACAGAATTGGAAGCAGGCTCCAGGCTCTGAGCCATCAGCCCAGAGCCTGACGCGGGGCTCGAACTCGCAGACCGCGAGATCATGACCTGAGCTGAAGTCGGACGCTCAACCGACTGAGCCACCCAGGCGCCCCATAAGAGACTTTTAAATACAGAGAACAAACTGAGAGTGGAAGGGGATGGGGAGGCGGGGAGGCAGGAGGGGCAGAGAAAATGGGTGATGGGCATTGAGGAGGATACTTGTTGGGATGAGCACTGGGTGTTGTATATAAGTGATGAAACATGGGAATGTACTCCCGATGCCAAGAGCACACTGTATATGTTGCATGTTAGCTAACTTGACAATAAAGTATTAAAAAAAAAAAAAAGAATTGGGTCAGAAAACCAAGTGTTCCAAGTGGCTCAAGAAAGGCCTGTTTTATTTGACTTGTTCTCAACATGTGGACACAGCTTGCATAAAGGGAAGTGGTTCCTTACAGTCTTCATGAAGTTCTTGTGATTGCTCTGTCTCATTTAGTCCCATGAGTAGGAGTAAGAGACAACTCCATTTGTATTCCCAGATTTCTGAGACCTATTCTATTTCCTAGAACTTTACCGACCAGGATTTGAGGGAAGAGACGAAGTATTAGAAATAATAATAGTGGTAGTTGTAGTATATCTAATGATGACTCTCAACATGACATTCATAGACTTTCAGCAAACTGGGAATAATTTATGAGCGACAACTTGATCAAAATAGTGCAGACTTCATACACAGAAACTAAATCAACCCAAGAAGAACTCATGCTCTTTGGTAATTTATTTTTATTACTTTATTTTTAGTATGTGAACCTTTGCAACAATCTGCAAAAACTTTTTCTTCGATTAAAAATTCAATGTACTGTAATCTTCAGTTCAAATGAAACAAGAACAATAAAAAAACTTGCCAACAAAACAAGTTTACCTTTCGTGCTTTCACAATTAATGCTGACAAAATTTTCCTTCCACTCTCAGCAAGGAATATCCTGTTGGCTGTTTCCGAAAGTATTACCTGAAAAAACATTCAACCCCAAAGAAAAAAAGAACCAATAATTAATCTGAACAGACATTTGATTCTATAGCACATCTATGCATAAACAACCCTGATATAGTCAATGCATTGGATGCGGCACTATCTCTGCAGGTAGACCACAGAGAACGTTGTAATTTACTAAAATAAAAAGAGCTCTTGAAGCCTATAATCAAAAAAGATTAAAAGGAAATAAATATGAATTTAAATTCTGTTCGATATTAGAAAATCCAAAATAAATGTTATATAGCCCCCAAAACACAGAAAAATAAAGATACTTTTTTTTCTTAAATGATTTTATTTCATTTTAGGAAATCAATGATTTTACAACTGATTCAAATAAAAAAACAATCTAGAAAACACACTAATTGATAATAAGAAAGGATTTCTATTTTACGTAGCCATTTGTACACATCTCCAGTATCAAAATACCCTGTTTGACAAAGTGTGGTGGACCTGGGGAACCATGGCAGAGGACAAAGATAAATGAAGACAAATGAAAGGAAATAGCAGCCAGGAAAAACAAACTTAGGAGATTTTATATTTGCCATTAAAAATAAGGATAACGAAGAGCAAAGAGCTGTTCTGTTTATATACAGCTGGACTCTATAGCATGAGGGTGAGGATGAGTGGCTAGGTGAGGTCACTTAATGTTTAAAAAAAAAAAATACCTGAAAAGCCTGTCGAATACAGTGAAGTTTGGCAAGAAAATCACTGTCTCCTAGGCACTCCAACATTTCAGTTCTATGTAATAAACAGGAAAGACAACTGTTAAGCTGCATTCAAGATCAAGCCCACTACAAATTTGGACTCAAGGCTTAACCTCCAGACTTTAATATAAAACATATGTCTTTTCAATACTGACAAGCCATGCAAAAATTTTTTTTGAGCCTAAAAAACATTTCCTCCCATTCTTATAAACATCTTTCATAAATATTACACAAACATAGCAACGGCAACTTAATGTTTTTCATAAACAAAAGCAAAATTGAAATGGTACCTAAGCACTCTCGAGTAAATTTTCCCTTCTTCAACTAAATGCATGGCTTCTTCATAAAAAGGGCAGTGGCAAAGAGACTCTAGACTGTAGGTGTGCCGTGCTTCTCGGTGTTCTGCAAGCTAAGAAAACAGCAGGTTACAACCGATTACCCTGATACAAGGAAAAAAACTTTATAAAAGATAGGAAATAGGATCTTGCTAACATCAAAATGTACTCAACTTGATTAAACCATAAAAATCATTCAATAAGATTTTACAGCTAAGTTTTACAACTGGGGGCGCCTGGGTGGCTCAGTTGGTTAAGCATCCGACTTTGGCTCAGGTCATGATCTCACAGTTGGTGGGTTCGAGCCCTGCGTCAAGCTCTGTGCTGACAGCTCAGAGCCTGGAGCCTGCTTCAGATTCTGTGTCTCCCTCTCTCTCTGCCTCTCTCTCTCTCTCTCTCTCTCTCTCAAAAATAAACATTTAAAAAATTTTAAAAATGTTTATTTATAACTGAATTTTACAGATTTTACAACTGAATTTCAAAATTCAGTTGTAAAAACGAGTACAATTTTATAACAAGCTTTGAATTGAAGAACTTAAATCCACAGGATACAAAGAAAAGCAGTATCTTACAGTTCACCAATACAAATAGCTGAAGATGAAGCATTAAAAAAGAGGGGAGGATTTTATCATCCAAAGAATGCTCAAAAGTATTATAACTCACAATTGTGACTAAAGTAAAACTTTCTACAAAAATACTGAAATCTCAATTTGGCTAATTCTAAGGAATGTTTTCTTATATCTAGCTCTGACTAACCTTTGTACAACTGAAAAACAGTCATGCAACTCTGGCTCGCATAACAGCTCTACAAATGAAACTACAGGTTTCTAACAATTCATTAAAAAATAACAACTGCAAACACTATAGAATAGTCTGCTAAGCAAGAAGCCTTTGGAGTGATTTTCATTTTTCAATACTAAGTGATCCATTTAAATGGCATACTATAGGGGTTTTGGTGGTGATGTTTGCTTTAAAAAAAAATGTTGTTTTTTTCTTAATTTTTAAGTAATCTCTATACCCATTGTGGGGCTCAAAAAAAATTTTTTTTAACATTTATTTATTTTTGAGACAGAGAGAGAGAGAGCATGAACAGGGGAGGGTCAGAGAAAGAGGGAGACACAGAATCCGAAACAGGTTGCAGGCTCTGAGCTGTCAGCTCAGCCAAAGTCGGATGCTTAACCGACTGAGCCACCCAGGCGCCCCCCATTGTGGGGCTCAAACTAACAACTCTGAGATCAAGAGTCACATGCTTTTTTTTAAAAATTTTTAAAATGTTTATTTTTGAGAAAGAGAGAAACAGAGTGTGAGCAGGGGAGGAACAGAGAGAGGGAGACACAGAATCCAAAGCAGGCTCTAGGCTCTGAGCTGTCAGTACAGAGCCCAACTTGAAGCTTGAACTCACGAACTGTGAGATCATGACCTGAGCCAAAGTCAGACGCTCAACCAACTGAGCCATCCAGGCACCCCCTAAGAGTCACATGCTTTATCAACTGAGCCAGCCAGGTGCCCATTTTGTTGTTTTGAGTTAAAAAAAAATTTTTTTTTCAACGTTTATTTATTTTTGAAAGACAGAGACAGAGTGTAAGCAGGGGAAGGGCAGAGAGAGGGGGACACACAGAATCTGAAGCAGGCTCCAGGCTCTGAGCTGTCAGCACAAAGCCCGATTTGGGGCTCGAACTCATGACCTAGGCCAAAGGTGGACGCTTAACTGACTGAGCCACCCAGGAGACCCTGTTGTTTTGTAGTTTTTTAATGTTTATTTATTTACCCTGAGAGAGAGAGAGTGAGAGAGAGCCAGGGAGGGGCAGAGAGAGGAAGAGACTGAATCCCAAGCAGATTACGAACTGTCAATGCAGAGCCCGATGTGGGGCTCAAACTCATAGACAAGTGAGATCATGACCTGAGCCAAAACCAAGAGTCAGACAATCAACGGACTGAGCCACTCAGGTGCCCCTGCCCCTCCCCCTCTCTTTTTTTTTTCTGTTTTGTTTTTTAATAACAGCTTTATGGAGATATAGTTCACGTACTATAAAAACTCATCCTTTTCAGTGTACAATTCAGTAGTTTTTTTAGTATATTCACTGGGTTATGCGATTAGCACCACTTTCTAGTTCCAGAATATTTTTACCACCCCAACAGGAACCTTTGTATCCATTATCAGTCATTCCCCATTTCCCTTTCTCTCTAGCCCCTAGAAACTAATCTACTCGCCGTCTCTGGAGTTTCCTACTTTGGAAACTTCATGTAAGTGAAGTCAAAGAATATGTGGCCTTTTGAGTTTGATTTCTTTCACTTAGCATAATGTTTTCATGGTCCATCTAAGATGTAGCCAGTATCAGTATGTCATTCTTTTTTGTGGCAGAATTATATAGGTATACTGCTTTTGTTTTTAATCCATTCCTCATGATAGACATTTAAGTTGTTTCCACTTTTGGCTATGATAAGGCTGATTTGAACATATGTGTAAAAGTTTTTAATGTTTTCAATTCTCTTAAGTATATACCTGAGAGGAGGGGTCAGTTGGTAACTCTGTATTTAACTTTTTTGAACTGCCAAACTGTTCTGCAAAGAGACCACATCATGTTCCACTCCCACTAGCGATGCACAATGATTTAGACTTTTGCACACCCTCCCCAATAATTATTATTGTCCATTTTTTACATTACAGCCACTCTAGTGGGTGTGAAGTGGTTTTTAGTTTCTCTAATGACTAACAGTGTCAAGCATCTTTCATCTCCTCACTGGCTTCTGTATATCTTCTTTAGAGAAATGTCTATTCAATCCTTTGTCCGTTTATGGTTGAGTTGTAACCATTCATTATATATTCTGGATATGTGTCTTTATAAGATACATGATTTATAAATATTTCTCCCAATCTGCTGTTCTTTTCACTTTCTTGTTGGTATCCTTTAAAGCCCGAGTTTTTACTTTTGATAAATTACAATTAATTATTTTTTTCTCTTTTTTCTGCCTGAAATTTTACTACCTGCTTATACAGAACATGAAGGTCAGCCAGAGGTGAGGGGTCAGGGACTGCTAGGTCTTTCCTGGACATATGCATAGTCCTGTGCATGCCTGTGGCCTTTTAGATTCCCAGGAATATGTTGGAACTTTTCAAAGTCCCCTGTTAAAATCTCATTGCCCAATTTTTCCTTTTGAGTTTTTGATCAGCCTCTTATTAGCCCTGACAGGTATCACACCACCTCAGGTATATTAATGTTAAATAATTGCCACTGAATGTTTTCGACAAAGGCCATAGGATAGGACTTTCCTACAGAGCAAGCTCTAAGTCAGATCAAAGTAAGTCCTGAGAATGGAACTCTGCAGAGAGCTGCCACACAGGTCAAACAGTAAGAATTTTGTGAAGCTCCAAAGCCATTAAGTTTCTTTTAGTGGTTGCCAGGCCCCTGGTTTCTGCAATTTCCACAGTTGTGAGATTGCTAGTTTTCAAGACTATGGAGGAGAGGGGGATGCGAATAGATCAAATTAAAAATCCTTAAGTTCACTGTTCTTATGGAGTCATTTTTCTTGAATAAATGCCCCCTGAATTTCTGTAAGTCTTTCATTAATTTTCAGTTATTAAAATTTTGATTTTGACAATTCTTGCCAGTGTTTTCATTACTTTTGTGGAGGAGATTTTCAGAGGTTTTCAGTCTATTTTTCTAGAAGTATTTCTCAACACTGTAGTTTTGGCACTTCATATGCACCCGGGGCTATGCTAAATGCGTTGATAATCTCATTTAATCTTTACAACTCATAAGCTAGGTACTATTATTACCCACATCTTACAGATAAAGAAACAGAGATAGACTTACATTAGCAGGAACTTGCCCAAGTCCCACAACCAAATGGTAGAATTTAAACCCAGGCATTAATTCCAAAGCTTGCTTATACTCTTAAATATCAAACTATACTCTTATCAGCCTTATCCAAAAAGCCAAGGGGAAAGAAGTATAAGCATCAGCAATATTTAAGATAGTATAAATATGTCTATTAGACCAGAGGCAAAAAACAAAACAAAACAAAAACATAAACAGAACTGATAATATCTGATATTATATATTCTCTACTTTAAGTAATATTTCCTCTCATATTTTAAGGAAAACATATTATGCTAAAGGCAACATGTTCTTCAGGTTAAAAAAAAAACCTAATAGGTTTTAAAATAACTTAGAAATTCTTTAGATATTAAATAAAGTTTTGTACCACTATCAAAATAAGGATCTATGTTCACCTACCAACAGAGAAACATCCTAAGGAGGAAAATAGGATTCCAGTTAAACTTTTTACATAAAATAATTTATACTAATAAGAAATGAATAAATCCAACAATGACAGATTCCAGAGTCGAGTCTTGATTTATTGGTCTACCTTGCTTATTTGTTGGTTTGGCTAAAGTGATTGTTTAAAGAAGTCTCTTGAGATAAGCTTGCAGTTGTGAAAATAGATCATAATGAAGATTTGATACTAACGGTATCATCAGTCCTTCTTAAGACATGATGACAACTCAGAGACATTAATTTACAGTATCAATATTAAATTTCATAGAGCAAAAAGCAAACTATTAAAATGATGGCTAAATCCTCATTTTACAATATATCTTATAGGGAGAATTTTTTGACAAAATTCCAATTTTTTTTTTTAAGTTTCAGAAAAAGATTAACATTTTACTATAGCTGAAATGTTATTTCTGAAGCAGAGGTCACTAACACAGTTTAATTCCAGCATATGGAAATGTACAATTTATCATGTGGAAATGTACAATTTATCATGAAAAAGAGTTTTGGGTTTGTTTTTTTTTTTTTTTTTTTTTTTTTTTTTGCTAGCCAAAGTTTGAAATGTCCTTTATTTCTAAATTATTCTTCCCCCAAAGGGCACATTTCAAAAATTCATTTTAATATTTTTTAAAAGAAAAGTAATATTATATTCATTTATACCAAAGCACCATCCTGCCTCATTAGTTATCTCCCATAGTTCACAAGTACTATAAAAATTACCATATAAGAAATCAAATAAGTCAATAACAGCAGCAACAATAAAAACAGACAAAACAGACAAAACCCACAAATGAAGCAACCAGTGCTTCATTAGCTGCAGATTTCCAACATCCTAAATTACTTCTCTTTTGTTCTCCATGTGTTGGATGGGTCTTCCTTAGCAAGCAATGACTTTGCTGAATGTGAACTAATATTTTTAAAAGCCTTAATATTTTTTTAAGGCTCTGAACACCCATGAAAGAAATGTCCAAAGTTCTAAAACTATATAAGTTGGGTCATGAAATAGGCTAAGTTCCATTTTAATGTGGACTATTTTTTTTAATATGCTTACATTTTCCTTTCAAACCAACGACCTAAAATTACAAATAGGACTTAGAGCTAAAGAAAGCAGGCTGTTTCTCCTTATCTCACAAAAGAAATTAAAAGGGAAATACACCCACAATAACCACGCTCCAAAATAGCCCTCAATGACTCTCTTTCTGGTACTCGTACCTCATTTCACACTGAATAGGGCCAACCTGTGTAATTAACAGCATACTATAGAAATGGTGAATGTGAATTCTGAGGCTAGATCATAACAATCACTGCTTTCATCTCATTCTCTCTTGGGTCACTTCTTCTGGAGGAAGTCAGGTCCCAAATGTGATGACACTTAAGCAGTTCTGTAGAGAAGTCTTAAGTAAGCAACTTAGGACTTCTAACAACAGGTAGCACCAACATGCAGAAAGTGAGCTATCTTGGAAGCAGATTCTCTAGCTCCAGCCAAACCTTCAGATGACTATAGCCCCAGCCAATATACCTGATCACAACTTCACAAAAGACCTCAAGCCAGACCACCTAGATAAGCCACTTCCAAATTTTTGGCCCTCCAAATTGATGAAATAGTAAATGTTTACTGTTGTTTTTGAATGGGAAAATACTTCATTTGGGGGAGTGGACAGGTGTCTAGTCTCACAACTTCTGGAACTGCTTCCTGGTGTCTGTGGCTTTGCTGACCTCAAGCACATCAGAGCAGATGGTCTTGCTCAAGGGCCAACACTTGCCCAGTGAGACCGTGTCACTGATCTCAATGTCTCCAAAGCAGGAGGACAGGGGCACAGACATATTCTTAGGGCACTTCTCAATGCACTTGTACTTTTGGACATAGTGAAGGTAGTCTTGGCAGGTGACAACAGTCCCCTGCATCTTCATCTTGGTCACTATACCAAATAGGATCTGTCCCTTTGACCAATAAAGGGCATTTCTTGTTAATGTAGATGCCTTCAGTGGCCTCCCTGGCCATCTTGAAGCCCAGACCAATGTTCTTGTAGTATTCTTCTCCTTGCTGATTTTTCCAAGCAGGACTCTCTTATTTTGAGAGATGTTCAGCTGCTTTTGGTAGGCTGGTAAGCCCAGAAGATACTCCTTATCTAATATATGCAGGGTCAGAATTAAATACCAAAACAAAGGGTTCCTTGGACTAGCCCTTAAGACTCAATTCTCACAGGACTAACCCTAAGGCCTAAGACTTCTAACAAACCATCCCATAAAACCTGAATTTTAAGAAAATAATTCCCAGAGGGGCGCCTGGGTGGCTCAGTGGGTTAAGTGTCCGACTTCGACTCAGGTCATGATCTCACACGGTTTGTGAGTTCGAGCCCCGCATTGGGCTCTGTGCTGACAGCTCAGAATCTGGAGCCTGCTATAAATTCTGTGTCTCCCTGTCTCTGTGTCCCTCCCCTGCTCACAGTCTGTCTCTGTCTCTCTCAAAAATAAAAATTAAAAAAAAAATTAAAAAACAAAAAAGAAAGAAAATAACTCCCAGAGTGCCTGGGTGGCTCAGTTGGTTAAGCGTCCAACTTCAGCTCAGTTTGTGATCTCACAGTTCATGACTTTGAATCCTATGTCTGGCTCTGTACTGACAGCTTGGAGCCTGGTTCATATAATCATATGGTTCATAGCCTGCTTCAGATGCTATGTCTCCCTCTCTCTCTGCCCTTCCCCTGTTTACACTCTGTTTCTCTCTCTCTCTCTCTCTCTCTAAATATTAAAAATTTTTTAATATTAAAAAAAAATTTAATATAAAAAAGGGGGCATCTGGGTGGCTCAGTCAGTTAAACGTCTGACTTCAGCTCAGATCATTATCTCGTGGTTCATAAGTTCGAGCCCCGGGTTGGGCTCTGTGCTGACAGCTCAGAGCCTGGAACCTGCTTCAGATTCTGTGTCTCCCTCTCTCTCTGTCCCTCCCCTGCTTGCATTCTCTCTCTCTCTCTCTCTCTCTCTCTCTCTCAAAATTAAATAAACATTAAAAAATTTTTAATATAAAAAATTAAATAAGAAAGAAAGAAAGAAAGAAAGAAAGAAAATAATTTCCCAAACACTTGAGCCTCCATTAGAGCCCAAGAATGGAGCCCCCAGGATTTAAAAGGCTCTAATTACTAGACTAAGGCAAAGACATATACCCTCTGCCCAACTTAATCCCCCAAGAATCAAGGACACCCAGAATTAAACCTCAAATTGGGGTGGAGTCCCGCTATCCAGGACTTGCCCCTGAGGCCTGGGGGTCTTCACAGCTTTGGCCCCAGCCCCACTCCACACCTGAATCCTATTGTTGTTTTAAGACAATAAGTTTTAGGTAATTTATTACACAGCAACATATAACTAATACACATAATGGTGAGAACAATACTAACAAAAAAGAAAGACACAGATTTCAAAAAACTGAAAAGCAAATGGAAGTGTGTGGACAGATGAGAAATGACGAGGAACTCATAGTCCAGAATACATTTAAGAGAAGACATAATCAAGGGAGAGACATTTGCTAAGCAGAGGCTCAAAAGAGCACCAGGCTTGAAGCAAGGCAGGTATGGGACAGGATTTAAAAAGGGATTAAAAATGGCAGGTTAAATGAAAGTCTGTGTACAAACAAGTATAGTAATCCCACATATCATTGTAATTTCTGCTCTCCCCTTCATCACTGAATAGGAGGACAGCTTATAGAAAAACAAATTTTCAACCAGATAACATTTCCCTTTAAAAATGATCTGATCTGTCTGGGTAAAGAAAAGCTTGCCAATCAACACACCTCAAAGAAGTCTCGTTAGTCTTCCTGTTCATAGGAGAGACAAACATCATAAAACACTGTAAACCTACACAATCTATCTAAGAACATCAATTCAGTCACCAATTAAGCTTTCAAATTTGAGAAGAAAATCACCAGCACAAGAATGAAAGCCCACGACAGACAAAATTGACCCCAGAGAAAGGAAAATAATTCAAGAAATAGAAATTTTAGGGGCGCCTAGGTGTCTCAGTCAGTTAAGAGTCTGGCTCTTGGTTTCAGCTCAGGTCATTATCTCACGGTTTGTGGGTTCGAGCCCTGTGTTGGGCTCCGTGCTTGGGATTTTCTCTCTCTCTCTCTCTCTCCCGCTCTTTGCCCCTTCCCCGCTCTTTCCTCTCTCTAGCTTTCTCTCAAAATAAGTAAACTTTATTTAAAAAAAAATAGAAATTTTAAGTGGCAGATACAGCTTTCCCTTTTCAGATTATGATTATTCTAAATATTTATCCTTATCATTTTATATATTATAATTAGTGCATTATTTTGGATTGCTATCAATAAGTGCTATCAAGTCAGAGAGGTGGGTATTAAAACACTTTCCAAGCTTCCATTTAGCATATGAGTAGAAGTATCTGGATTATAAGAAATAAAATTTTCCCCTTAAAGAGCACCCTATAATTTATAAATTAAATACAAACACATGCTGCAGAGTGTTAATTCTAAGAAACACTGAATCCACAGCTAAAAATTACTCTTTGCAGTATTAGTTTCTACCTATTAATGACAATCTCTTTAACAGATGGGAGAGCTAGGAGCACTCAATGCAGTGGTACACTAACATTAAAAAAACTTTTCAGAACTTGAAACCATTATGCCAAGTGAAAGAACATCAAAAACAAAAGGTCACATATTGCATGATTTTATTTATATGAAATGTCCAGAATAGGCAAATCCACAGAGCAGAGGTAGATTAGTACTTGCCAAGGGTGGGGGGT
Organism: Panthera onca; assembly: GCF_046562875.1. Taxonomy (NCBI): domain Eukaryota; kingdom Metazoa; phylum Chordata; class Mammalia; order Carnivora; family Felidae; genus Panthera; species Panthera onca. The sequence goes on from NC_138346.1 coordinate 156,443,648, forward strand.
TAGGAAAGAACAGGAAGTGATTACTAATAGGTGGAGGTTTCTTTTTGGGGTGATAAAAATGTTCTGGAAGTAGAAAGTGTTACTGGTAGCACAACTGTGAATATACTAAAATCCACTGAACTGTACACTTTAAAAAATTTTATAGCATGTGAGTTATTCTCAGTAAATCTATTATTAAAAAAAGACTTTTCAGAGAAAACAGGCTGTAGTTCCAAACCAATGTTTGGCAAAGCTTATATAGGAAAATCTTGTTAATCACTTTCACAAATGACTGACCTAGCTTAGAGAAAAGTCTATGCCAGGATTTCTTTAATCTAAATAGGTAAGAAATCTTCCTGGTAATTCTGAATAAATCTTTCAATTATTCACAAACTGTCTACTTCCCAAGGAGTTCAGATTTTCTTAATAACTTTCTTCATTAAAATGGTTGTCCCTAAGTTAAATATCTGGCATATAGTACATGCAATTAAAAATAATTTAACAAGCATTTCTTAGAAAAGAACTTATCTTGGAACATTTACATTCCAAGATCATACATGTATGCCCTAGAAACATTCCTAGGATGTTTCTCAAATGTTGAGCCCTTCTTGTGGTATTCATGTATTTTGCTTTCCATAAGGTTTTTTTTTTTTTAATATTTATTTATTTTTCAGAGAGAAAGAGAGAGAGAGAGTGAGTGAGTGACAGGGCATGAGCAGGGAGGGGCAGAGAGAGAAGGAGACACAGAATCTGAAGCAGGCTCTAGGCTCTGAGCTGTCAGCACAGAGCCCGACACAGGGCTTGAACCCATGAACCGTGAGATCATGACCTGAGCCAAAGTTGGACACTTAAGTGACTGAGTCACCCAGGAGCCCCTCCATAAGGATTCTTTTTATCAAACCTTTGTAAATTAAACAACTAAGTAAGTATAATAAACACTTGGCAAAATAATATTTTTTAAAGTTGCATATTTTGAAGAAACTTTGGAGCAATTAGGTACATCGTTCCTCACAACAGAAAAATGCAAAGTAACTAACAATTCTTATAAATCATCTAGGACATAAGCATCTACAGAACAGAAAGATAAAAAGTAGTTGACAAAAAAGAACATCCTTTTATGATAAAAAATCTCAACAAATTTGGTACAGGAAAAACATACCTCAACACAATAAAAGTCATATATGACAAGCCATAGTAAATATCATACTCAATAGTAAAAGACTGGGGGCACCTGGGTGGCTCAGTCAGTTAAGCATCCAGTTCTTGACATCGGCTCAGGTCATGATCTCACAGTTTGTGGGTTTGAGCCCCATGTTGGGCTCTGCGCTGGCAGTCTGAAGCCTGCTTGGGATTCTCTCTTTCTCACTCTCTCCCTCTTTCTGTGCCCCTCCCCTCCTCATGTGCTCTGCTCTGTCTCTCTCTCTCTCTCAAAATAAATAACCTTAAAAAGAAAAAAGAAAATGTCTTAAAAAAAAAAAAAAAAAAGGTAAAAGACTGAAAGCTTTTCCTCTAAGACCAAGACAAGGGTGCCCAGTCTCACCACTCCTATTTAACATAGCACTGAAGTTTGAGCCAGAGCAATCAGGCAAGAAAAAGAAAGAAAAGGCATCCAAATTGGAAAGAAAAAAGTAAAACTGTCTCTGTATGCACGTGATATAATCCTATATATAGAAAATCTTAGGGGCACCTGGGTGCCCCAGTCAGTTAAGCGTCCAACTTCAGCTCAGGTCATGATCTCATGGTTTGTGAGTTTGAGCCCTGCATTGGGCTCTCTGCTGTCAGCATGGAGTCCCCCTCTCTCTCTGCCCTTCCCCTGCTTGCTCTCAATCTCTCTCTCTCTCACTCAAAAATAAATGTTTAAGGGGCGCCTGGGTGGCTCAGTCGGTTGGGCGGCCGACTTCGGCTCAGGTCATGATCTCGTGGTCCGTGAGTTCGAGCCCCGTGTCGGGCTCTGTGCTGACAGCTAGGAACCTGGAGCCTGCTTCTGTTTCTGTGTCTCCCTCTCTCTCTGCCCCTCTCCCATTTGCACTCTGTCTCTCTGCCTTTCAAAAATGAAATGTTAAAAAAAAAAATTTTTTTTTAAATAAACGTTTAAAAAAAACTTAAATAAAATAGAAAATCTTAAAAGATTACCAAAAAACTGTTAGAACTAATAAACAATTTTTTAATTGAAAAAAATTTTTAATGTTTATTTATTTCTGAGAGAGACCAAGACAGAATGCGAGTGGGTTGGGGCAGAGAGAGAGGGAGGCACAGAATCCGAAGCAGGCTCCAGGCTCCGAGCTGTCAGCACAGAGCCCGACGCGGGGCTCAAACTCACGAGCTGTGAGATCATGACCTGAGCCAAAGTTGGACGCTCAACCGACTGAGCCACCCAGGCGCCCCAGAACTAATAAACAAATTTGATAAAGTTGCAGGATACAAAGGCAAGATATAAAAAGTAGTTACATTTCTGTACACTCACAGCAATCAATCAGAAAGAAAAATTAAGAGGAACATGGCAGGGTAAGAAGATCTTATGCTTACTTCATCCCAGGGATACAACTAGATAATACCCACATCAATGTAAATAACCCAAAAAATGACTGAAGACTGGCAAAACAAACTCTCTGCAGCTAAATGTAGAGACGAGGCCACATCAAAATGGGTAGGAGGGGTAGAGAAGCAGTCAGGAGCTAAATGGACTCACAGGACTGTTCATGAGATGTAGGGATACCACCAACATGGACAAGGGAGAGAAAAAGATCCTCACACCCAACACCCAAGCCACCTAAACCTTCAGAGTAAAACAACCAGTGGCTTTGGTCCACATTTCACAAATTCTTACTATTGGCAGAGCTTAACACCTGCAACTTGGGTCTATATGAGCCAGAAGGAAACAGCAAACTGAGTCCTCACCCTTAAAGAGACAGCACAATAAACAGCCCACTGAGATACTGCATAGAAGCAGCACTTTGAAAAATGCCTGGAGTATCCGGGAGGGAGATTTGTTTACTAATCTCAGAGAATGTGCTGGAGGGGCAGCGGTCTTTGGGAGAATTCTCAAACAAAGGAGCTGGTAGGCACAATTCCCCTTTCCCACCACCCAGCCTAGACACATGGACACCTGCAGTAACCAGTGAAGCACCAGTATTCCACAATAACTTGCTAACAGTGTACCCTGCCCTGGCACTCTCCTGCAGACACGTCCTCTCCAACAAGGTCTTCCTCCACGTCTCTTCTCATAGCAGACCTGCACAAACATTGCTAACACACCACTCTGACCCTGTGTTCTCCTGGGTCCTATCCCCTCCAATATGCACTTGAATGGAGTCCATCCAAAGTGATGCCATGAGCCTGGCAGTCTGCAAGCAGCCCTGACAGGGGCCAGCACCACTCCAAAGTGACTCTAGCTCCAGGAGAAGGGGGGAAAAAAGCCCATGTAACAGTCTGAATGTGGCTCCAGCATGGGATGGGGACAGACATCAGGTCTGACTACAGGACCTGCCCAATAGTGAAAGCTTCTCAGGGGACAACACAGGGAAAGTGCCCTGCAGTTCAGTGCTACTGTATCTCTGGCAAACGCCTGGTCTGACCCAACTCAAGCCCAAGGCCCCAGACTGGCCCACTAACAACTTAGGGACCAAACCCTGCCCATAACAGGCAAAGACAGCCACATCAGACAATTGGACTGAAGGCAACAGAGGCTTACCCACAACAGCAGAGCACTAGCAATACACATAGGAGACACTCCTGAAGCATCAGGTTGTGGTCAACAGGGAACACTGCATTACAGGGCACTACGGAACCTCTTCTTCATAAGCCCACTACTTTGTTGTTGTTTTTCAGTTTCTTTTTTTTTTAATATAATTTATTGTCAAATTGGCTTACATACAACACCCAGTGCTCATCCCAACAAGTGCCCTCCTCAATGCCCATCACCCATTTCCCCTCTCCCCCTGCCCTCGCCATCCACCCTCAGTTTGTTCTCTGTATTTAAGAGTCTCTTGTGGTGTGCCTCCTTCCCTCTCTGTTTGTAACTATTTTTTTTCCCTGTCACTTCCCCCATGGTCTTCTGTTAAGTTCCTCAAGATCCACATATGAGTGAAAAATATGGTATCTGTCCTTCTCTGACTGACTTATTTCACTCAGCATAGTATCTTCCAGTTCCACCCACATTGCTGCAAATGGCATGATTTCATTCTTTCTCATTGCCAAGTAGTATTCCATTGTATATATAAACCACGTCTTCTTTATCCATTCATCATTTGATGGACATTTAGGCTCTTTCCATAATTTGGCTATTGTTGAAAGCGCTGCTATAAATGTTGGGGTACATGTGCCCCTATAATCAGCACTCCTGTATCCCTTGGGTAAATTCCTAGTAGTACTATTGCTGGGTCATAGGGTAGTTCTATTTTTAATTTTTTGAAGCACCTCCATACTGTTTTCCAGAGTGGTTGCACCAGTCTGCATTCCCACCAACAGTGCAAGAGGGTTCCCATTTCTCCACATCCTCGTCAGCATCTATAGTCTCCTGATTTGTTCATTTTAGCCACTCTGACCAGTGTGAGGTTTTATATCAGTGTGCTTTTGATTTGTATTTCCCTGATGAGGAGTGATGTTGAGCATCGTTTCATGTGTCTGTTGGCCATCTGGATGTCTTCTTTGGAAAAGTGTCTATTCATGTCTTCTGCCCATTTCTTCACTGGATTATTTGTTTTTCAGGTGTGGAGTTTGGTAAATTCTTTATAGATTTTGGATACTAGCCCTTTATCTGATATGTCATTTGCAAATGTCATTTTCCCATTCCACCCGTTGCCTTTTAGTTTTGTTGACTGTTTCCTTTGCAGTGCAGAAGCTTTTTATCTTGATGAGGTACTAATAGTTCATTTTTGCTTTTAATTCCCTTGCCTTTGGAGATGTGTCAAGTAAGAAATTGCTGCGGCTGAGGTCAAAGAGGTTGTTGCCTGCTTTCTCCTCTAGGGTTTTGATAGTTTCCTATCTCACATTTAGGTCTTTCATCCATTCTGAGTTTATTTTTGTGTATGGTGTAAGAAGGTGGCCTAGTTTCATTCATAGCATGTTGCTATCCAGTTCTCCTAGCACCATTTGCTAAAGAGACTGTCTTTTTTCCATTGGATGCTCTTTCCTGCTTTGTCAAAGATTAGTTGGCCATACATTTGTGGGTCCAATTCTGGATTCTCTATTCTATGCCATTGGTCTACGTGTCTGTTTTTGTGCCAATACGTGTCTGCTTTGTAGTAGAGGCTGAGTCTGGGATTGTGATGCCACCCTCTTTGGTTTTCTTCTTCAATATTACTTTGGCTATTCAGGGTCTTTTGTGGTTCCATACAAAATAGGCCCACTACTCAGGAGATAGAGCTGACTTATACATAAAACTAGACACAGAGAATTAGACAAAATGAAGACACAGAGGAATATGTACCAAATGAAAGAACAGGACAAAATCACAGTAACTGAGCTAAATAAAATAGAGATAAGTAATATGCCTGATAAAGAATTTAAAGTAATGGCCATAAAGACACTCACTGGACTTGAGAGAGAGTGGAAGACCTCACTGAGACCCTCAAAAAACAAATAGAAAACATAAAAAAGAATCAATCAGAGATGAAGGACTCCATAATCGAAATTAAAAATATACTAGATGGGGGCGCCTGAGTGGCTCAGTCAGTTGGGTGTCTAATTCTTGATTTCAGCTCAGGTCATGATCTCACAGTCATGAGATCAAGCCTCACACTGGGCTCCCCACTGGGTGAGAAGCCTGTTTGAGATTCTCTCTCCCTCTTCCACTCACATGCACACGGTCTCTCTCTCTCTCCCCTTCCCCCAAAAAACATTAGATGGAATAAATACAGGATTACAGGAAGCAGAAGAACAAATCAGTGACGTGGAAGACAGAATGATGGAAAGCCATCAAGCTGAACAGGAGAGAGGAAAAATAACAATAATAAATGAAAACAGACTAAAGGAACTCAGCCAACACCATCAAGCATAATAACATTCACATTGTAAGGATCCCAGAAGGAGAAGGGGTGGGGGGAAAGGGCAGAAAATATATTTGAAGAAATAATAGCTGAAAATTCCTGAATCTGGGGAAGGAAGCAGACAGATCCAAGAGGCACAGAGAGCCCCCGACCCAAGATCAACCTAAGAAGGCCCACATCAAGACACATAGTAATTAAAATGGCAAAAAGTAGAGATAAAGAGAGAATTTTTAAAGCAGCAAGAGAAAATAAAATAGTTACATACAAGGGAAACCCCAAATGGCTATCAGCTGATTTTTTGTGCCAGAAACTTTGCAGGCTGGAGGGAGAAACTTTGCATGATATATTCAAAGCACTGAAAGAAAAAAAAAAAAAAAAAAAAAAGCTCTGCAACCAAGAATACTTGACCCAGCAAGGCTATCATTTAGAATAGAAGGAGAAATAATGAGTTTCCTAGAAAAACAAAAGTTAAAAGGAATTCATGACTACTAAACCAGCCCTACAAGAAATATTAAAGGGGGCTCTTTAAGTGGAAAGACCATATGCAGGAGTAAGAAAAAGTAGGGAGCACAAAAGCAGTACAAATAAATATATCTATAAAAATCAGTCAAGGGGCACTTGAGTGGCTCAGTTGGTTGGGTGTCTGACTTCTGCTCAGGTCATGATCTCATGGTCTATGAGTTCGAGCCCCACATAGGGCTCTGTGCTGATATCTCAGAGCCTGCAGCCTGCTTCGGATTCTGTGTTTCCCTCTCTCTATGCCTCTCCCCCACTCATGCTGTTTCTCTCTCTGTCAAAGATAAATAAACATTAAAAAAAAAAAAGCAGTCCAGACTTCTTAAAATAAATAAATAAATAAATAAATAAATAAATAAAAATCAGTCAAGGGACTCACAAAATAAAAGAATATAAACCATGACACCATCTACCTAAAATGTAGCAGGGGGCGAGGGAGAGAGAAGTAAAGAATGGGTTAAACTTTAATGACCATCAACTTAATATAGACTGCTATATGCATGTTATTACAAAACTAATGGTAACCACAAATCAGAAGCCAGTAATACATATGCAAAAAATAGAGAGAATGGAATCCAAGTATATCACTAAATAAAACCAGCAATCCTTGAGAGAAAAGAGAAAGGAACAGAGAACTACAAAACAACCATAAAACAAGTAACAAAATGACAGTAAGTACATACCTATCAATAATTACTAAGAAGGCAAATGGATTTAACCCTCCAATCAAAAGACAGAGTGACAGAATAGTTAAATATAAGATCCAGGGCATCTGGGTGGCTCAGCCAGTTGGGTGTCCGACTTTTAATTTCAGCTCATGATCTCACGGTTCATGGGTTTGAGCCACAAAAGTATATTATTCACCCATGGTAGAGAAGGAAATCCTGCCATTTGCAACAATATGGATGGACCTTAACAGCATTATGCTAAGTGAAATAAATCAGAGAAAGACAAATACTGCATTCTATCATTTACATGTGGAATCTGAAAAAGCTAAACACGTAGAAACAGAGAGTACATTGGTGGTTGCCAGGGGCTGAGGGGTGAGGGAAATGGGGAGATGTTGGTCAAAGGGTAAAAACTTCCAGTGAGAAGATGAAAAAGTCGAGAATCTAATGCAGAGCATGGCAACTACAGTTAACAATACTATATTATATACTGGAAAGTTGCTAAGAGAGTAAATCTTAAATATTCTCACCCCCCTTCCCCGACACACACACACATAATCCTGTGAGGTGATGGACATATTAACTAATCTTACTGTGGTAATTATTTCACAATATATGTGTATCAAATCATCACATTAGACACCTTAAATTTATACATTATATGTCAATTATATTTCAATAAAGCTGGAAAAGAATTTTACAAAATTCTTTTTATTGCAAACATAAATGTATTTATTTTATAAATATAAAAATATAAGTTAAAATGTAAGTAATTCAGGAGATAATACTGTAAGCAATAGCTAAAATATATATAAAAGAAAAATATTGAGAAGAATAAAGATCATGATCACCACAGCTTTAAAAAAGGCAGAATCAGGGGCACCTGGATGGCTCAGTCGTTAAGCGTCCCACTTCAGTTCAGGTCATGATCTTGTGATTCGTGAGTCCAGGCCCACATCGGGCTCTGTGCTAACAGCCTGCTCCAGATTCTGTGTTCCCCCCCCACCCCCCCCCCGCTCTCTCTGCCCCTCCCCCACTCGTGCTCTGTCTCTCTCTCTCTCTCTCTCTCTCTCTCTCAAGAACAAATAAACATTAAAAACATTTTTTAGAAAAGGCAGAATCAAGGCTTAGGGTACAGAGTATTAGAATATCTACAGCTTTCCACACTACAGCATGAATTACAGATGTGTGATACTATTTATACGAAAAAAGACAGCATTAATATCCAAAATCTACCATAAAAATAAAATTATTCTAAGATAAAATTGGGCATATGTGATTTTTAAAGTTACTTTAAGCAGAAAAAAAGTATAAAAAGATGTGCACTCTGCAAGTATTCTTTTTTTTAAGAAATTGTTTTAATGTTTATTTATTTTGAGAAAGAAAGAGAGAAGGGGGCAGGTACAGAGAGAGGAGAGAGAATCTCAGGCAGGCTCCATGCTGCCAGCCTAGTGCCTGATGTGGGGCTGGATCCCATGAACCGTGAGATCGTGACCTGAGCTGAAACCACGTGTTGGTCGCTTAACCACCTGGGCCACGCAGACGCCCCTGCAAGCATTCTCTTTTGATACAAAATTTAAATCTCAGTAGAAAACAAACTGCCCATAAATTTATAATTCATTGATCACCATTGTTTACACATTGGTGTATTTATATCTAACCTCTTTTTTGTCTGCCTAAACACTTATACAATATACTACATACATGTTTTCTGTTCTCTTATTACTAAATTACAATCATACTCTCTATATAAAGCCTTATATACCACACTTTTCACTTAACATACATTCCCATGTCATTAAAAATAAATGGAAACAGGGAACACCCTTGCACTGTTGGTGGGAATGCAAACTGGTGTAGCCTCTCTGGAAAACAGTGTGGAGCTTCCTCAAAAAATTAAAAAATAGATCTACCCTGTGACCTAGCAATAGCACTGCTAGGAATTTACCCAAGGGATACAGGAGTGCTGATGCATGGGGGTGCTGTACCCCAATGTTTATAGCAGCACTTTCAACAATAGCCAAATTATGGAAAGAGCCTAAATGTCCATCAACTGACAAATGGATAAAGAAGATGTGGGGGCGCCTGGGTGGCTCAGTCGGTTGAGCGGCCGACTTCGGCTCAGGTCATGATCTCATGGTCCGTGAGTTCGAGCCCTGCGTCGGGCTCTGTGCTGACAGCTCGGAGCCTGGAGCCTGTTTCAGATTCTGTGTCTCCTTCTCTCTCTGACCCTCCCCCATTCATGCTCTGTCTCTCTCTGTCCCAAAAATAAATAAAACTTAAAAAAAAAAAAAAAAAAAAAAAGAAGATGTGGTTTATGGGGCGTCTAGGTGGCTCAGTCGGTTGAGGGTCCAGCTTTGGCTCAGGTCATGATCTCACGGTTTGTGAGTTCGAGCCCCACATCAGGCTTTGTGCTGACAGCTCAGAGCCTGAAGCCTGTTTCGGATTCTGTGTCTCCCTCTCTCTCTGCTCCTTCCCCGCTCGTGCTCTGTCTCTCTCTCTCTCTCAAAAATAAATAAAACATCAAAAAAAAATTTTTTTTAAGAAGATGTGGTTTATATATACAATGGAATACTATTTGGCAATAGGAAAGAATGAAATCTGGCCATTTGTAGCAACGTGGATGGAACTGGAGAGTATTATGCTAAGTGAAATAAGTCAGGCAGAGAAAGACAGATACCATATATTTTCACTCATATGTGGATCCTGAGAAACTTAACAGAAGACCAGGGAGGGGAGGGGAAGGGGGAAAAAACAAGTTACAGAGAGGGAAGGAGGCAAACCATAAGAGACTCTTAAATACTGAGAACAAACCGAGGGTTGATGAGGGGTGGGGGAGAGGGAAAAGGGAGTGATGGGCATTGAGGAGGGCACCTGTTGGGATGAGCACTGGGTGTTGTATGGAAACCAATTTGACAATAAATTATATATATAAAAAAAAGTAAATGGAAATACGTTTTTGGCAGTACAGTATTTCAAATTATGTATGCACTATAATTTGGCATTAGAATAGTTCCAGTTTTTCATTATTGTTAAAATCACATAGTGATTATTTTTATAAAGAAATATTTGATCACCTTCTTGAAAAAAATTGTCTAAAAGTATGATTTCTAAGCTAAGGAATCTAAACATTTTTAAAAATTCTGATTATATTACTTTCCATGAAGATACTTATATGCCTCACCCATAATCCACAGAATATGACAGCACCCCTCTAAAATATGTGTTTACATGTTCACCTCTCTAAAATGACTATAAGCTCCCTTGCTAAACTCATGTTCATTTTAGATTCATCTTTGTAGGCTGGTATCTACCACATAGTAGATGCTACATAAATGGCAACTGATATTCAGCACATGGCAAAACTGTACTCTCTAGGTGACAAAGAATGAGGAATTAATTCTCAGTCCTACCTCTGCTACTGAAGCAAAGGAATCAGTTGATGCGACGCTCAAGGTGTCTCGCAGGCCAAATTCATCCACATTCCCCTTCATGGTGACATCTGTATCTTTATCTTAAAAGTAAAAGAAGAAAAGTGAAGAAATTGATATTCCTTCTCATTGACATTCTATACTATGCCTGTCTTTTCTTTCTCTCTTTCTTCCTCCCTCCCTCCCTTCCTTCCTTCCTTCCTTCCTTCCCTTTCTTCCTTCTTTCCATCTTTATTTAGGCTGAAACCTAAAAGAAAATAAATACAAACCAATGGTATATAATCTGGTAAGATTCTCAAAGTGTATTCACTGTTTAAGTGATTCTGAAATGCTGCTGAGCAGAGGAGAAAGTGCTATAAAGCAGACATTTTTACTTTAAAAGGGAATTAATTAAACTTACTATCAGATTTAAAAAGCTTTTGAATATGTAATATTTTAAACTGGTAAATAATAACTAGAGCTGGATTATCTATGACATGTTGTAAAATCAGCACATACCAAAGATAGCTGAAACAGAGGAAATTAGTTGCAAGTGGCCTTGACCAAGTTGTGAGAACTGGTAAGTTTATTCAAATTAAATGAATTATTAGCATGAAATGTTGTCTGGTCAGTTACTTGTGATAAACTGATCAATTAAAACAATTCATGAAGAACTTATTCTTCAGTCCTTAAGGCCTATGTCAAAGGCCAAAAACAATCAGGGCTGATGTTTACTCTGGTTACTTGAAGGTCAAATACAACTGTCTCGATTATAAGGGCTGAAAAAGTTTAAATACATTGGTGAATGGTTAATCTGGCCATGCCAAGACAGTCTACCTGTTAACACATGGGGCATTTGAATGTGGGTACCAATACCTTCACATACTATCATCAGGAATCTGTAATTTTCAAATAAACACTGTACTTGCTTACAGATGTGTCTATATTGTAGCAAACAACTGATATGCTTTAAAATTTATCATAAGTATGAAAAAGCAAAGAACAAAATATATACTGATTTTTCATATTGAGTCTCTATCTGCTAAATTTGTCAGAAACTTTATCTTCTTTAAAAAAGAACCAGAGGGGCGCCTGAGTGGCTCAGTTGGTTAAGCATGTGACTCTTGATTTCGGCTCAGGTCATGATCTCATAGTTAGTACGATGAAGCCTTGTGTCAGGCTCTGAGCAGGGCACCAGACACTACTTGGGATTCTTTCTCTCCCTCTCCTTCTTTTTTTAAGTTTATTTGTGAGAGAGAGTGTACAGCCATGTGCATGTGTGTGCAAGTGGGGGAGGGGCAGAGAGAGGGAGCGAGAGAATCCCAAGCAGGCTCTGCACCCCCTGTAAGTGAGGAGCCCCATGTGGGGCTCAAGGTCACCAACAGGCAGACCATGACCTGAGCTGAAATCAAGAGTTGGAGACCCAACCAATTGAGCCACCCAGGTGCCCCTCTCCCTCTACTTCTGCCCCTTCTCCAACTGCACTCTCTCTCTCAAAAAAAAAAAAAAGGAAGCAGGAATCTCTTTTTGGCTTTCATTCATCCAAATTTCTATTCCATCTTTTTTCCCAAACTAAATTCATTACCTTTACCAGAAATTTTCCAAGTCCTGTTTAAAACCCCCAAGTACCAGAAAACACAAACATTTGTGATTCTATACAGGAAGAGTAGTTTTGGTTTTTTTTAAAGGGAAACCATTAATTTATTTTCAACTCAGAAGGGGTGCAACCAATTTATATTCCAAACTCTAAACCACGCAGAAAAGCTAACAAGCCATACTTGGTACAAGGCTCATTCTTATTAGGTATCAAGAATAACCATACACAAAGCGTATTTTTCCCCTCCTTTATATTTAGTGGGCCCATATTTGACAATTTAACCATTTATATTCCAAGTTTAAATTATAATTGTTTTCAGATGAAGGTTACATCAATCATTTTAAAGTACCTAACCTCACAGCTTAAAATCCTTCCACTACTAAATGACTAATGGAACACAATCAGAGGTTAAACTATTCTATTTTCCAAATACATTCTTTTGGAAATTTAAATTTTTTCATTGAACTTGAGAACAAAACAACATAATTGGTTTTGCACTTATTAACAGCTATAAGACTGGTATTTTTGGACACTCAATTATCCAGAAAAATTCCCATTATTCTCTTTTTAGTGCATATGTGATTTTAAAAACTACACACACAAATACAAACTTAATTGTACACACAAAACTGAACTGGCATTTACAACTTTCACACCTTTATCTATCTTGTTACTTTTCCATTGTTAGTATTAATTATGCAAAAAGAAACCACAGTACAGTTTTCATTATGCCAAACCACTTTTAAAGTGGGTTAAATTATAAGTCAATTAAGTTAAATCTTGGTTCCATAGGACTTTTGCTATTTTCAGAGTTGAAGAGACATTTATCTTATGTCACTTTACCTTTCAGACATACCCATGGGCTGTTAAAAGTCTGTTTTACATCACTCAACAGTAACCAGCCAGTACTTTACTCAAAAAAAAAAAAAAAAAAAAAATCTAACAAAGAAAAATGGCTCAGAGGAACTGGAAAGATTTATTCATTAAATCTAATTTCGTAAATCACAGACCATACCTCTCATTTCAGTAATTGTTATGTTTCCTGGAATGGCAGCTTAAATTATGAAGAGAAATAATACATCTGTTTTTTAGATAAGCCAATAAAAAGCATGAATAAAGAATACTGAGTAATATCTCAAACTACTTGCTTTCATGAATCAAATTAAAATTTAAAATACTCTTTCACCTGAGTGTCTGACTCTTGATATCAGCTCAGGTCATGATCTCACGGTTCAGTTCATGGGTTTGAGCCCTGCTATTAGTACAGAGCCTGCTTGGGATTCTCTCTCTCCCTTTCTCTCTGCATTCTCTCCCTCTCTCAAAATAAACTTAAAATAAAGATAAAATACTCTTTCTAAAAAGTATAAATTCTTGATTGTAGTACTGAAAGACTGCGACAGCATGGAAAACTGAAAACCAAAGGTTTCATTTTAGTCAGTATTTTCAGAAACTTCTTACCAAATTTTTCTTAGCAGAAAACACACACACACACACACACACACACACACACACACACAATCATTACACACTTACCAGAATGATATGAGTTGGAAAAAATGGCAATTTTTTGTTAAAGATGTATAGTATTGAAAACTCACATACCCGTAGTAGAAATGTCAATTAGTAGAACCACTTTGGAGAATTTGGTAGTATAATGAAAGTTCAAGACTGTATTCTCTGTGACAAGCAATTCTACCCTTAGGTGTTTTTTTACAGAAGTGCATGCTTATATGCATAAGAATATTCATGACAACATTGCTTACAACAACTCCAAACTAGGAAAAAAAACCACAGTTGTTCTCCTACCATAGAATACACAAACTGGGATATATTCAAACAATGAAATAAGTATACAACAATGAAAGTGAATGAATTGCTGTTATATGCAAGAATAAAGATAAACCTCACATGTTGAGTAAAGAATTATATGTATGATTTCATTCACATAAAATTCAAAAACAAGCAAAACTAAACTACAGTGATCAGGACTACACTTAGTTGGTCAAATAAGAAAAGCCAGGAAGTAATTAGCATGAGCATCAGGACAATGGTTAGTTCTAGGAATGGGGAGAGGGGTGTTGATTAGGACCAGGTACAAGGAACCTTCTAGGGAGTTGGCAATGTTTTATTTTTTATTTTTATTATTTCAAAGATTTTATTTTTTTTAAGTACTCTGTATACCCAACATAAAGCTCAAACTCACAATCCCAAGATCAAGAGTCACATGCTCCACCAACTGAGCCAACCATATACCCCAGCAATGTTTTATTTTTTGATCTACATGATAGTTACACAAGAGAGTGAGATAAATCACTGTTTTGTTTTGAACCCTTTCCTCTAAGGATTTACATAGAAGGAGAGGAAACAATATATCTATGTATGTTGGCCCCAAATGGCTGACAGCAGAAAAGACAATGAAGTATTTCAACATTGGCAGTTAAGCTGTGAATTATTAAACGTGAATTTTATTCCCTGATAGGGGATGCTAAGTTCAAAAAGTCAAAAGATCTCATGAGTCTGTTAAGTATACTAGCAAATCAAAACAATCTATCTGCACCCCATAGTGGAATACCAGTAGTTGTGGGAGACTCTAATGCCATGCATATACCACTCACGACCTTTTTCCTCCTAGTTTACCCATCTTTCTTTGCTATTTAGTCATTGGTTTAGGATTTTAAGTGGGAATGTTTTGGTGGGGATAATCAACTATCTGCAGGAAGAAGACATGGAAACTAAGAGATGCTTACTATTTAATGACAATAAAAGTATGATGAAACCAACATACATTTATTTCGCACTTACTACTTGCCAGAAACCAAGTTACATGCTTTACATACATTATCGCATAATTCTCACAATAATCCTTTGAGGTAGGTACTCTTCTTTTTTTTCATCATACATATGAAGAAGCTGAGGTACAGAAATGTTAAGTAATGGTCCATACTCACACAGTTAAGAAATGGAATGGCAGGATTCAAAAGAAGTCATCTGACACCAGATTCCATGCTATGAAACTATGGAGCTGTGGTGTCCAACATAGTAGCCATTAGCCATGTGTGTCTACTGAGCGCATGAAATGTGGCTAGTCAGAACTGAGATGTGCTGTAAGTGTAAAATACACAATGGATTTTGAAAACTTGGTACCAAAATATATAAAATCTTTTTAATATAAACTAGGTTTAAGAAAAATATATTACTAAAATTAATTTCACCTTTTTCATGTACTTACTAGAAAAGTTAAAGTTACATTTTGTCACTTACATTATATTGCTATTGGACAGTACTATTTGGGCATTCCTTTCTCATATCTTATCTAGAGTGCAAAGAGTTTATAAGCTCTACAGGATTCAGACTCAACTCACATGTTTTGAGTGACTAAAAGTAGTACCCAAGCTATTCTGCTAAATTCTTTCAGAGACTATTGCATTTAATATGTGTAACTGTTAGACAGGACTAGCCTAATTATGGGTAAGAATGCTTTATTGTAACTAGAACAACAAAAAAAAGCCATTCTCCAGTCAAAATCTTCAACGGCTCCTTGTCTGGTTTTCAAAGACTTCCATAATCTCTGTTCACCCTACCTAATATTCTTTTCTATTAATTAATAAAAGACTCAACTTTATGCTGTACTACATGTTATATTATACTGTATATTATATATTATCATACTAGAATTATATAACATATAGTCTATGCCATATAGTATACTTTATTATATACTATATATACATTCCTATATATTATACTAAACCATTATACTTACACTATATTATATACTGTACTATTCACTATACACCCACTTGCCATAGTAATGCAATGGGTAAAAGCTTGAGATTTCGAGTCAGCCAGTTAACGTAGCATCTGGATCCCAATTCTGATCCCAGCTTTGCTACTTGTTATCAAGGTAAACTAGGAATAACAATATTGATTTCACAGAATTGTCATAAGGATTAAGTGAGAGATTTATGGAGGCATAGTTCTTTGTACATAGTAAGTGCTAAATAATTTTTCACTGCTATTACTATTGCCACATATATTCTTTATCAAGCCTTTAGTTCCTCCTGCATCTTCTCCAACACACAAATTTTTCCTTCTGCTCTCTTGCCCCATGCTACCCAGAACACATGTGGTTTTACAATGCAACTCAAGTACTATCACCTGTAAGTATCCTCCAAAAATTATCTAATTTTTTGCTTCTATATAAGGCAGTACAGCAAAAGTGTGGGCTCTGGAGCCAGACTGTTTGAATTCAAATTCTGACTCTGCTACTTAGCTGGATAACAATCTTAGGTAAATTTATTTTCTCCATTCCTCAGTGTTCTCACTTGAAAAATGGGAGTAAAATCTACCTCATAGAGTTGTGTAAGGATTAAATGAGTTAATACATGTAAAGTAAGTGTTCAACAATTGTTACCTATTCATAATAGTATGTAAAAAAAAAAGTATGTACAATTTGATACACTATCTGAATTTTTATTTAACTATTACTATTGCCTGAATGTAACAATCATTCATGGACTTTCTCATCTTTTTTTTTCCTTTCATTTTTTTTCCTGGTAGTTCCTATAGTTCTTAATAGAGCATTGAACACACTGTAAACACTTCAATATTTGTTGATATAAACTAAATAAAACTTGTTACACCAAGTGACCATAACCAAGACATGAAAATCCCTATTTTTAAAAGGCCTCTCATATATTTCATCTGGATCATTTTACCTGTTACATTACCTTTACATGTTTTCAGAGGCCTGTTAAAATTCTTATTTTTCTAATACATGGCTCTAAATTAATTAAATTTATGATACTTTCTTATAAACTTAAAATATGCAGCTTATGCCTCATAATGCCTAATCTTTAACCTTAGATGTGCCTAAAAGAATGCTTTCCAGGGGCACCCGGTTGGCTCAGTCAATTAAGAGTACAGCTCTTGGTTTCAGCTCTCAGTCATGATTTCACAGATCATGAGCTCGAGCCCCGCATCGGGCTCTGTGCTGACAGTGCTGACCTTGCTTGGGATTCTCTCTCCCTCGTTCTCTGCCCCTCTCCTGTACTCTCTAAACAAACAAACAAACAAACAAACAAATAAACAAACTTTTTAAAAAAAGGAACGCTTTCCATATAATTGGGGGACTAAATATAAAAAATATATGCCAAAAAAAAAAAAATGCTGTATGTTACCACACTGGCTCTCAAGAGAATAGTTCTTTTTCTTCCTCTCTTTTATTTTTCTAATAGGCTCTATGCCCAAAATGGGGCTTAAACTCACAACGCAAGAAAGAGTTGCATGCTTTACCTACTGAGCCAGCCAGGTGCCCCTTTTCTTAACCTTTTTAAATAGTAAACCTAAAACTTTTAATTTAATTTAATTTAATTTAATTTAATTTAATTTAATTTAATTTAATTTCATTTCATTTCATTTCATTTCATTTCAAGTAGGCTCTATGCCCAATGTGGGACTTGAACTCATGAGCCTGAGATTAAGAGTAGCATGCTCTAGGGGAGTCTGGGTGGCTCATTCAGTTAAGCATCTGACTCCTGATTTCGGATCAGATCATGATCTCACGGTTCATGAGTTTGAGCCTCACTTCGGGCTCCATGTTGACAAGTGCAGAACAGCTTGGGATTCTCTCTCTCTCCCTGTCTGCCTCTACCCCACACACTCTCTCTCTCAAAAAATAAACTTAAAAAAAAGAAAAGAATAGCATGCTCTACTAACTGAGACAGCCTGGCGCCCCAAGTCTAAAACTTTTTAAAACATTGCTCTTTACCTATCTCAATCACCCAGAACTTTTTTTTTTCACCCAGAACTTTTTAAAATATTCATACATAGACATAAACTATGTTCTTCTTTGGAAGGATAATAAAGGTATGATGTTTACTTTTAACACAACAGTCATACATTTTAGGCCAAAAATCTGACTGGATTCAAGCCTTGCTCCTTCTTTCACAATCTCGTAATTCACGTATTTTTTTTTTCAAAGCAGAGTTTGCTTGAAAGTTAAAAAAACAAAAACAAAGAGAAAACACAAAGAGACACTTCAACCTTGGAACTTGAACTTCAGGCCTATCTACTTCTCTAAACCAATCCAAATGGGTTTTCTACAGGTCTCACTTTTGCCATCCTTAGACACATTCTATTTTCTGTTGCTTAGAAGCCATCACGTCTATTTTAACCTCAGCAGATCCTAGTGGAGATTCCAAAGATGCCACTCTTCTTTTAAAGTCCACTGTGGATTTTGTAACACCAGTAAGAAGAGGAAGGCTGCCAAATGTCTAATGTCATCTGACTTCTATGTCAGCAGCTATTCTCCAGATGATTTTTAGCAACCTAAATATGATTTGGAACCTTGTCTTTTGTGTGGTTTTACTGAAAGTGGAAAAGTTCCTGCTGCTGACAAGCTATTTTCCACAGTCTGCTATAATCTGTTACAATAATTAAGAAATCTAGAAGACTCCTGCTGCTCTTTGTCCATCTTACATGACTACCTGCCTCATCTGGTCTACAGTCCTCTGCTCTACCAGCTGACTACTGAAGGGTGCAGCTACCTGCCCCATCTATACTGAAAACAGTTTTTTATTTTGGTTTGTTTTAAAATGCTATAGTACGAGACAGAAAAAAGTCGAATACAAAAATTTAAACCATCATAATTTCAGAAAGTAAAAGAACTAAGAGATATTTTCTTGATTTTTCCCTCAATGTGTCTTAATAGTGACGAGTTACAATGAAACAAGAGAAAAAACTGATCAGTTCTTGATGTGTTATGATTTACGCAGTTTTAACTATGTGAAATACATACATGTACAAAAACAGCCTGATACCATTGATCTACCCAAAAGATATTTCTGTAACAGTTGTCTCTGGCTTTCTCTATTTATCAAAACGTTTTATATGGCATGTCTGCCCAATATAGCAACTGTGATTCCTAACTGGGAAATACAGCTGCCAATGCAAAACAAGTAATAGAAAGAAAGAGAAAGGAGTAACAGCACTTTTTATCTTTTTTTTTTTTTTTTTTTTTTAAGAAGAAAGAAATGACTGGATAACCCAAAGTGAAACAAAAAGTAATTAAGGTTAGGTCTGCAGTTCGAGAGACTTTAACAGGGTCACTAGCAAGAATTGGTCACTCTGTACACCACACAAAGGACACTGACCAGTGGGACAAGTCAGCCCATAACCTGGGCCTGCATCTTCTAGGAGGAAGGTGAACCTTTTTCTTATCTCAAAAGTGCCCTTTCCAAAGGGCTACATGGGCCTTTTTCTAAATCACACAAAGGTCTCCAGTTAGTGAAGTGTTAGACTTAGAAATCCAAGCTGATAAGATGTAACTTGAATACAAAAGAGGCAAAGGCAAGTAGCAGGTTATTTCTCTTGTTTCTGGCACCCAAAGATTTTCATTACACTGCTTTAATCTCTGAACCGATTTTGACTTACATATATAATACCAGTTTGTAGTATTATTAAACACTTTGAAATTAAGATTGTGAGCCTTAATACATAGGAGGAAATTACTAAGCCCAATTTCTTATATGTTCTGCAATTTGTACTCTGTATATTTAGAAGCCTGATTATACAAATTAAGCTTGTAATTCATGTCACTCCCTAAAAATAAACCCTCAGGGAGCTTATCCTCTGACCACAGTGATTCTGCAGAAGAGGAAAAGGACAAGGTCTTAGAGCATCAATTCTGTGTTGTCTGACATTTGACTCAAGATGATAGGTTGAGGTATTTCCTCTTGCTGCCAAGCTCTTTCAATATTGCTAAATGTTCTATCTGGCTGCTTATCAAAAAAGAAGAATAACATCTCTCTCGTGGTCAGGAGGTCCCACTTTATTCTCTGCCAGGGAATTTGTGCAGTCAGTACTAAGCTGGAAAAACCTCTAATTTTCCCTTACAAGATATGTCACTCTCTCAATGAAATCCTCAGCATAAGAGAGCAGAAAGATGGATAAAATATTTAAATTTTACTACTCAACACTTCCACAATCTCCTCCAAACACATAAATTTGATTATGACTTCTTATAATTCTCAGTGGCTCCCTTTTGCCTAAAAGTACAAAACAAGAACTTTCACAATTTATCTCCTGCCCACCTGTCTTGATTCACTTCTCACCACTCCCCTACATACGTTGTATTTCCAAGACATAACAGGCTCCAGTCTACACCTTGATCCATGTTGTTTGCTCTGCCTGAAGTGCCCCTTTCTCAATTATCTTCCTGATGGATCACCTTTCTTCAAGTGTCACGCATATGAAGCCTTCCTTGAGCCCCCCAATGAATAATTTAGGCTTTTCTTTGGTGTTTCTATAGCACTTTCTAAACACATTATTATACCACTCACTCCACTGTGCTACATAATTTTTATTTTTTTAATTATTTTTTTAATGTTTATTTATTTTTGAGAGACAGAGACAGACATGAGCGGGGCAGGGAAGGGGTGCAGAATCTGAAGCAGGCTCCAGGCTCTGAGCCGCCAGCAAAGAGTCCAACGCGGGGCTTGAACCCACAAAATGTGAGATTCGTTACCTGAGCCAAAGTCGGACGCTTAACTGAGTGGGCCACCCAGGCACCCCTGTGCTATGTAATTTTTTTTTTTTTTAATGTTTATTTTTTATTTTTGAGACACAGACAGAGCATGAACGGGGGAGGCTCAGAGAGAGAGGGAGACACAGAATCTGAAGCAGGCTCCAGGCTCTGAGCTGCCAGCACAGAGCCCGACGCGGGGCTTGAACTCACGGACCGCGAGATCATGACCTGAGCCGAAGTCGGACGCTTAACCGACTGAGCCACCCAGGCGTCCCATGTAATTTTTAATGCCTACCTAGCTGCAAAACTAGTCTCTGTGTTGCCGAAAAACAAGGATGAAATGTCCTTCATCCTAGTCTTTCCAATGCCTTATAACATGTCTGACATATATTAGGCGATCAAATGTTTGCTAAATAAATATTAGAGACCTAAGATTCTATGAGTTCATTCTGTTCAAAAAATAGATTATAATGAGGACTAAACATGTATCTGAAATATGCAAAGCAATACTGTAAAACTATAAAAATTCTTGGTTTGTTTTTAAGGGCTAAATTTGTTCCTACACATCAGTATGAAAGAATCTCAAAGTCCTCTGCTCAGCCAAAAAAACAGTATTTATCAAACTTGTGGCTTCAGAGTTGCCTGCTAATACAGCTATTGCAAATACATACTACTCTTTATAGAAAATGTAAGCAAACAAACTATGAAGCCCAATTAATTTTAAGAGAAATCTAATTAAAGTGTAGATTAACAAGCTTGAACTTAATTTCTGTAAACCACATCAACTAAATCATGTCCCCAAGAAACTGTAAGCAAGCTTCATTTGTTGTTAATCAATTTATTTTTACACTGGTATTAAATTCAGCAATTTAGTACGGCCCCAATAGCCTAACCAAAAGAATCTTAATCTTAAATGTACCATTACTGAAATACACTACCAAACCATGTAATGATGCATACCCCGCATGATATGATGATAAAATGATAACAGTAATCTCCCAAAGTATAAATCATTCTGAGGTGTTAGGTTTTAATCCCATATTCTCCCAGCTTCTCACTAGTTGCTGGAACCAACCAAAGTCTAATTTTTCCCAAAATAATTCAGATAATAACACAAATTTCCGTTAATATGAAAGATAAATATACTCTAACTGTACAATATCTGATATGTACAAAGATTATGTATGTAGCACAGATGTGTATTTTGAATCAAAATACTACAACAAATATTTGTGAATCTATCATCCATTTATAGCCACTCTTCAAAGTTTACAAAATTATTTCCTTAAAAGGAAAAATAATACAGTCATGCAGTACTGTATATATCTTACCTGTATTCATGATACAAATATGGGTTTCCAAATGAATTTAAAAGATGTTCAGATATTTTAGCAAAAAAACAACAGCAGATAACTAAAGATAAACACAAGTCCCAAACCAGATCTGTTTACTTTCAACTTCTTATCTTAGGCTCTTAAACAGGTTGAGGGCACTTCAGTTGGGAAGTACAGAAAAGAATGGAGGCGGGAAGGAAAGTTAAAAGAAGGATCTCATGCTTTGTGGAAGGAGTTTAGACTCTGAGTCTTATAGAGTAGCTCAGTCTTGAGGTATATACTAACCTATATTGCTTTCTAATTGCTTCATAAGAATAAGTCTTAACTGGACAATCATACCACAGGCATCCTGAAGACTGGGACTTGAGCCCTTACTTATCTATCTAATCACATATAAGGCAAAAAGTAAAGTTAAATAAATAGTACCAAGTTTTTTTTTTTTTTAATTTAAGTTTATTTATTTATTTTGAGACAGAGAGAGCAGGAGAGGGGCAGAGAGAGAGGGAGAGAGAATCCCAAGTAGGCTCCATGCTGTCAGCGCAGAGCCCAACACGGGGCTTGAACTCATAAACTGTGAGATCATAACCTGAGCTGAAACCAAAGGTCGGACGCTTAACCAACTGAGCCACCCAGGCAGCCCCTGTACCAAGCTGATTTTTAAGCAATCATTTGCCTTCAGGTCTTCATGAGTCCCTGCCATCAACACTCCTGTACTTCATCAGAAGGTTATAGCAACAGGGTAGAGACTGCTACACAGTCCTTGATTCTGTGTGGTGGGACAGCTAACTTGTAGTCCTTTCTACATAGCTCTCTTCAGAGGTAAAAAGAACCATAAGAATTTACCTAAAGCAGTAGATGTGGGGGGTGGGGGGTGGAGGAGGGCAGAGGAAGAAGAAAAGAAAAGAAAGCATAAGTGTTGAAAAGAAAGAAAAATAAAAAACATGTTATCATCCACAGGTACATGTTCTAGATAAAAATTCCAAAAGAACCTATAACAAGTTACTGGAGGCAGAAATAATAATTGCTGAGAATATTCAAATACAAGTTATCAGTAACATCTTATTTATTTTTTAATGATTATTATTATTTTTGAGAGAGACAGAGCACGAGCAGGAGAGGGGCAGAGAGAGAGGGAGACACAGAATCTGAAGGAGGCTCCAGGCTCTGAACCGTCAGCACAGAACCTGACATGGGGCTTGAACCCACAAACTGTGAGATCATGACCTGAGCCAAAGTCGGACGCTTAACCGATTGAGCCACCCAGGTGCCCCTTTCGGTAACATTTTAGATATTGACAATAAAAAATCATAAAATGTAAATTTTAAAAATGTACTATGTACAATGACAACTAAACTGTAAGGGCCCTAGGAATAAAAATATGTAAGACCTTTATGAAGGAAAATATAAAAAGTTATGAAAGACATAAAAGACTTAAATAAATGAAAAACCATACTATGTTTCTAGATGGAGACATTAACTTATGAAAACTAAATTCTCCCACAAGCTGACCTATAAATGCAAGGCAATAATCAAAATCCCAAGAGATGTTTTCATGAAACTTAAGGTTTTCATGAAACTTACAAGGTGTCCTAAACTTCACATGGAAAAGCAAAGGGCTAAGAATAGCAAAGGCAATTCTTAAAAAAGAACACAGTGAATGGACTCATGCTGCCAGGTGTCAAGGCTCATAATAAAACTATATAAAGCTACAGTAATGAAGACACCGTGAAACCAATGCAGGAACAGACTAGCAACAGGGTCCACAAATGACATACATGTAAGACAACCTGACACATGAGAGGGACATTTCAAATCAGTGAGAAAAGCTCTGGAAAACAGTATGGAGGTTCCTCAAAAAGTTAAAAATAGAATACCCTACCCAGCAATTGCACTACTAAGTATTTATCCAAGGGATACAGGTGTGCTGTTTCGAAGGGACACACACTCCCCAATGTTTATAGCAGCTCTATTGACAATAGCCAAAGTATGGAAAGAGCCCAAATGTCCACCAACAGATGAATGGATAAAGAAGATGTGGTGTGTGTATATATATACACATCATATATATATATACACATATATATACACATATGTATATATATGTAGTGTATATATGTATACATATATATACACATGACATGTATGTGTGTGTGTATACACACACACACACACACACACATATATAAAACGGAGAATTACTCGGCAATAAAAAAGCATGAAATCTTGCCATTTGCAATAACGAGAATGGAACTAAAAGGTATTATGCTAAACGAAATAAGTCAGAGAAAGACAAATATCATATGACTTCACTCATATGAGGAATTTAAGATACAAAAGAGATGAACATAAGGGAAAGGAAGCAAAAAGAATATAGAAACAAGGAGGAGGACAAAACATAAGAGACTCAAATACAGAGAACAAACTGAGGGTTGCTGAAGGGGCTGTGGGTGGGGGGATGGGCTAAATAGGTAAGGGGCATTAAGGAAGACACTTGGGATGAGCACTGGGTGTTATACATAGGGGATGAATCACTGGAATCTACTCCTGAAATCATTATTGCACTATATACTAACTTGGATGTAAATTAAAAAATAATAAAATTTTAAAAAAACAGTGAGAAAAGGATATATTATTCATTGAATGGTGCTGAGGCAACTAGTTATCCAAATGTTAAAAAAAAAAAGTAATAACATAGATTTAACTTGGGGTACCTGGATGACTCTGTCAGTTGAGCCTCTGACTTCAGCTCTGGTAATGATCTCAGGGTTTGTGAGTTCAAGCCCTGCATTGGGCTCTCTGCTGCCAGCAGAGCTCTCTTCTGATCCTCTGTTCCCCTCTCTCTGCCCCTCTCCCAGTCAGGTGCTCTAGCTCTCTCTTTCTCTCCCTCTATCAAAAATAAATATTTTTTAAAAAATCAGCTCCTAGCAGATTAAACACCTAAATATAAAAAGCAAAGCTTCAGAGAACTTCTGGAGAAGACTGAATAGATCCTAGGCTCACTTCCTCCCACAAATACACCTAGATAACACCCACATCAATGTAAGTAACCCAGAAAATGTCCACACACTAGCAGAACAGACTCTTCATAGCTAAATGTAGAGAAAAGGCCACTCCAAAGACAGGAGTAGGGCAGAGACATGGTCAGGAGCCAAACGGACCCACAAATTGTATGTGTGAGGGACACAGCAGGTGCAAATAGGGGAGAGGAGCAGACCCTCACCCCAGGTACCTCAGGCACTGGAAAGATGAATCTCCAACACGTTTGGCTTTGAAAACCAGAGGGACCTAAATTCATGAGTTCTTACAATCAGTGGGGCTCCACACCTGGAACTGGAGCATAGGAAACTGAGTCTCCACTCTTACAGAGTCCAAAAAAAATAGTCCTGATGAGATACAGCATAGAAGCAGCAATGTGGGGGGAAAAAAAGCCACAGCAATGTGAAAAACACCTGGGGTGTACAGGTGGTTTTTGTTTTGTTTTGTTTTGTTTTGTTTTTTACTAATTTGAGGGCATGTGCTGGAGAGGCAGGAATCTTTGGGAGACTTCTCCAAGAATAAAGAGTTGGCAGGTATCATTTCCCTCCCCTGCCCCACAGCCTAGATACAAGGATGCTGTGCCTAACACAGCCTGAACAAGCTCTACCTAGCTTGCTAACACTGTGACCCGGCCAACACTCATCTGCAGATCCACCCCTCCAGTGCTGCTAGGCCTGAACAGTTTTCTCTGCACCTCCAGGTTCCCTCCCAAGCAGACCTGCACAAACCTTGCTAACACCCCATCCCCACCCCTGCATTCTCCTGCGGACCTACCCCCTATAATGGCCCTTGGCCAGAGTCTATCCAAAGTGGTGCCAAAAGCCTGCCAGTGTGCAAGCAGCCCAGAAAGGGGCCAGCACACTCCTGCCTTGGAAGAGGACAAGATAACAACACACACCAGTCTAACTGCTATCCCAGCTGGGGACAGACACAGGGTCTGACTGCAGGTCCCACCTAACAACAAAAGCTTTTCAGCACACAACACAGGGAAAGCACCCTGCAATTTGGTGCTACTGCATCTCTGGCAAAAGCCTGGTCTGACCCAACTCAAGCGCAAAGTGGCCACAGACTGGCCCACTAGCAACACAGGAACCAAGCCCTGCCTATGACAGGTAAAGAGAGTCACTTCAGACAACTGGACTGAAGGCAAAAGTGGTCTAGGCACAATAGCAGGGTACATGAAACACACATAAGAGACACCACTGAAGCACCAGGCTCTGGTGAACAGGAGACACTGCACTGCAGGGCATTACAGGGCATCTTCATGAAGCCACTACTTTTAACAGTAGGAAACAAAGCTGACTTTCTTAACACATAGAGACAGACACAGAGAGTTAGACAAAATGAGGAGACAGAGGAATATGTCCCAAATGAAAGAAAAGGACAAAGTCACAGCAAATGAGTTAAATGAAACAGAGATAAGTAATACACCTGATAGAGAATTTAAAGTAATGGTCATAAAGATATTCATTGGACTTGAGAAAGAGTGGAGGACCTCATTGAGACCCTAAACAAAGAAAAAGAAAACATTAAAAAAAAAAAAAAAGATGAAGAACTCAATAACTGAAATTAAAAATATACTACATGGGGGGCTCCTGGGGAGCTCAGTTGATTGTGCATCTAACTTTGGCTCACGTCATGATCTCACAGTCCGTGGGTTCAAGCCCCGCATCAGGCTCTGCGATGACAGCTCAGAGCCTGGAGCCTGCTTCAGATTCTGTCTCCCTGTCTCTCTGCCCCTCCCCCACTTGCACTCTGTTTCTCTCTCAAAAATAAAAAACAGAAAAAAAATTTTTTAAATATACTACATGGAATAAAGAATAGACTACAGGAAGCAGAAGAATGGATCAGCAACCTGGAAGATAGAAGAATGGAAAACCATCAAACTGAACAAAAGAGAGAAAAAAAAAAACAATAAAAAATGAAAGTAAACTAAGGGAACTAAGAGACATCATCAAATGTAATAATATCTGCATTATAGGGATCCCAGAAGGAGAAGAGAGCAAAAAAGGGAAGAGAAAATTTACCTGAAGAAATAATAGCTGAAAACTTCTGGAATCTGGAGAAGGAAACAGACATCCAGATCCAAGAAGGCAGAGGCCCACACCAAGACACATAGTAATTAAAATGGCAAAAGGTAGAGATAAAGAGAGAATTTTTAAAGTAACAAGATAGGGGCGCCTGGGTGGCTCAGTCAGTTGAGCATCCAGCTTCAGCTCAGGTCATGATCTCACGGTTTGTGACTTCGAGCCCCGCATCAGGCTCTGTGCTGACAGCTCGGAGCCTGGAGCCTGTTTCAGATTCTGTGTCTCCCTCTTTCTCTGCTCCTCCCCTGCTCGTGCTCTGTCTCTGTCTCTCTCTCAAAAATAAATAAATAAACATTTTAAAAAATTAAAAATAAATAAAAATAAAGTAGCAAGAGAAAATAAAAGTTATACAAAGCAGCTCCATACAGCTAGCAG
Organism: Panthera onca; assembly: GCF_046562875.1. NCBI lineage: Eukaryota > Metazoa > Chordata > Mammalia > Carnivora > Felidae > Panthera > Panthera onca. Next base: position 156,471,164 of record NC_138346.1, read on the forward strand.
CTAATTATTCATCAAAAACTTTGCAGGAGGAGTCAATACTAACCAAAGCAATCTACATATTCAATGCAATCCCTATCAAAATACCACCAACATTCTTCACAGAGCTAGAACAAATAATCCTAAAATTTGTATGGAACCAGAAAAGACCCCGAATAGTCAAAGCAATCTTGAAAAAGAAAACCAAAGCAAGAGGCATCACAATCCCGGACTTCAAGGTATACTACAAAGTTGTAATCATCAAGACAGTATGGTACTGGCACAAGAACACTCAGATCAATGGAACAGAATAGAGAACCCAGAAATGGACCCACAAATGTACTAATCTTTGACAAAGCAGGAAAGAATATCCAATGGAATATAGTCTCTTCAGCAAGCAGTGCTGGGAAAACTTGACAGCAACATGAAAAAGAATGAACCTGGACCACTTTCTTACACCACACACAAAAATAAACTCAAAATGGATGAAAGACCTAAATGTAAGACAGGAAACCATCAAAATCCTTGAGGAGAAAGCAGGCAAAAACCTCTTTGACCTTGGCCGCAGCAACTTCTTACTCAACACGTCTCTAGAGGCAAGGGAAACAAAAGCAAAAATGAACTATTGGGACCTCATCAAAATAAAAAGCTTCTGCACAGCAAAGGAAACAATCAGCAAAACTAAAAGGCAACTAACAGAATGGGAGAAGATATTTACAAACGACATATCAGATAAAGGGTTTGTATCCAAAATCTATAAAGAACTTCTCAAACTCAACACCCAAAAAACAAATAACCCAGTGAAGAAATGGGCAAAAGACAGAAATAGACACTTCTCCAAAGAAGACATCCAGATGGCTAACCGACACATGAAAAAAAATGCTCAACCTCACTCATCATCAGGGAAATACAAATCAAAACCACACCTGTCAGAATGGCTAACGTTAACAACTCAGGCAACAACAGATGTTGGCGAGGATGCGAGGGAAGAGGATCTCTTTTGCGTTGTTGGTGGGAATGCAACTGGTGCAGCCACTTGAAAACAGTGTAGAGGTTTCTCAAAAAAACTAAAAATAGAACTACCCTACAACCCAGCAATTGCACTACTAGGTATTTATCCAAGGGATACAAGTGTGCTATTTCGAAGGGACACATGCACCCCAATGTTTATAGCAGCACTATCAACAATAGCCAAAGTATGGAAAGAGCCCAAATGTCCATCGATGGATGAAAGGATAAAGAAGATGTGGTATATATATATACAATGGAGTATTACTCGGCAATCAAAAAGAATGAAATCTTGCCATTTGCAACTACATGGATGGAACTGGAGGGTATTATGCTAAGTGAAATTAGTCAGAGAAAGACAAATAACATGACTTCACTCATATGAGGACTTTAAGAGACAAAACAGATGAACATAAGGGTAGGGAAGCAAAAAGAATACAAAAACAGGGAGGGGGACAAAACATAAGAGACTCATAAATATGGAGAACAAACTGAGGGTTACTGGATGGGTTATGTGTGGGCGGATGGGCTAAATGGGTAAGGGGCACTAAGGAATCTACTCCTGAAATCATTGTTTCACTATATGCTAACTAATTTGGATATAAATTAAAAAGAAAAAATTAAAAAAAAAACTTTGCAGGAGGGACTGCCAGGTTTTATATTCAAAATGATGAATGAAAAAATCTGCAGCCAAGAATACTCTATCCAGAAAGGCTATCATTCATAATAGGAGAGATAAAGAATTTCCCAGAAAAAATGAAAGTTAAGGGAATCCATGACCACTAAACCAGACCTACAAGAAATGTTAAAGGGGGCTTCTTGAGTGGAAAAAAAAGACCATGAGCAGGAGTAAGAAAAGTAGAAAGCACAAAAGCAATAAAATTAAGTATATCTATAAAAATCAGTCAAGAGATTCACAAAATAAAAGGATGTAAAGTATGACACCACATATCTAGAATGTTGGGGGACAGGAGTAAAAAATGTGTTCAAACAAAAGTGATTATCACCCTAATACAGACTGCTATATGCATGAAACCACATGCACACAGTAACCACAAATCAAAAGCCAGTAAGATATATGCAAAAAAAAAAGAGAAGAGAATCCTAGTGTCACTAAATAAAACCAGAAAATCATGAGAGAAAAGAGTAAGAGAGAAAGGAACAGAGAAGACCTGCAAAAACAACCATAAAACAAGTAACAAAACGGCAGTAAGTACATACCTATCAATAATTACTTTGCATGTAAATGGACTAAATGCTCCAATCAAGAGATGTAGTATGACAATAGATAAAAAAGTAAGACCCATCTATATGCTGCCTACAAGAGACTCATTTCACACCTAAAGACACATGCAGATATTCCATGCTCATAGACTGGAAGAACAAATATTGTTAACAATGTCCATACTACCCAAAGCAATCTACAGATTTAATGCAATCCCTATCAAAATACCAACATTTTTCACAGGCTAGAACAAACAATCCTAAAATTTGTATGGAACCACAAAAGACCCCAAATATCCAAAGCAATCTTGAAAAAAGAAGAGCAAAACTGGAGGTAACAATCTCCGATTTCAAACTTTGCTACAAAGCTATCCTAATCAAGAGTATGGTGCTGGCACAAAAATAGACACACAGATCAACAAAACCAGAAGAGAAAACCAAATAGTAAATGCACAATTATATGACCAATTAATATTTGACAAAGCAGGAAAGAATATCCAATGAGAAAAAGACAGTTTCTTTAACAAATGGTGTTCAGAAAACTGGACAGCTATATGCAAAAGAATGAAACCAGACCACCTTCTTACACCATTCACAAAAATAAACTCAAATGGATTAAGCACTTAAATGTGAAGCCTGAAACCATAAAAATCCTAGAAGAGAGCACAGGCAATAAATTCTGTGACATTGGCCATAGCAACATTGTTCTAGATATGCCTCATGAGGCAAGGGAAACAAAAGCAAAAATAAACTATTGGGACTACATCAAAATAAAAAATTTGTGCACAGCAAAAAGCAAAACAAACAAACAAACAAACAATAAAACAATCAACAAAACCAAAAAACTAAAACAACCTATTGAGTGGTATAAGATATTTGCAAATAGCATACATGATAAAGGGTTAGTATCCATAATATAGAAGGAACTTATACAACTCAACACCAAAAAACACGATCCAATTAAAGATGGGCAGAAGACGTGAACAAACATTTCTCCAAAGAAGACAGCCAGATGGACAACAGACACATGAAAAGATGCTCAACATCATTCATCATCAGGGAAATGAAAATCAAAGCCACAATGAGATATCACCTCTCACCTGTCAGAATGACTAAAATAAAAAACAGAAGAAGCGACACATGTTGGCGAGGATGTGGAGAAAAAGGATCCCTTGTGCTCTGTTGGTGGAAATGCAAACTGGTGCAGCCACTGTGGAAAACAGTGTGGAAGTTCCTCAAAAAATTAAAAATAGAATTACCATAGGATCCAGTAATTCCACCAATAGGTATTTACCCAAAGAATATGAAAACACTAATTCGAAAAGATATATGCATCCCTATATTTAGTGCAATATTATTTACAATAGCCAAATTATGGAAGCAGCCCAACTCTCTACTGATAGAGGAATCGATAAAGAAGAGGTAGTTTATATACAATGGAATATTAGTGAACCATAAAAAACGAAATCTTGCTATTTGCAACAACATGGATGGATCTAGAGACTATAATGCTAGATAAGTCAGACAGACAAATACATACGATTTCACTCATGTGTGGAATTTAAGAAACATACAAAGAAAAGAGACAAACCAAAAAACACACTCTTAGCTACAGAAAACAAACTAATGGTTACCAGAGGGAAGGGGGGAGGGAGAATAGGTGAAATAGGTGAAGGGGATTAACAGTACACTTATAATGAACAATGAATCATGTACAGAATTGCTGAATCACTATATTGTATGCCTGAAACTAATATAACACTGTATATTAAAAATGTTTTTTAAATCAAAACTTTAAAACTTGCCAAAGAAAATACAAAACAATTCTCTTTGTATCTTCTAAACAATACACAAAAAGTGCAAACTGTAATGGAAAGATTGATAAATGTGGTAAAATTAATTAATGAAGACCTCTTAAACAGAAATGCACATGAGAATCATCTACTGAACTATGAAATATGAATGTATTTCACAATCCTAACCCCAAAGTTTCAAATTCAGCAGATGTGGAGCAAGGCCTAGGAATGGGCCTTGCTTAGGCCAATTTATTGGGCCTAGGCCAATCCATGTTGTTGAAAAGCTACAGAAGGGATTCTGATGAACATTTTGTCAAGACCCTTAGACCACTGACTATACTACAGTGAAGCCACAGTATCAGCACTGAAAAGAACAGAATTAAATACTCCATCTGCCCACAAGGAGGTTATGGTCTAAAATCAGAGACTGGATGCGTACATAAATAATTATAATTTACTGTCAGAAGTAACCAATTCCACAAAGAAAACCATTAAACCTCCCACAACTTCATATTTCATATGGGACTCCCACTCCATTCTCCAGGAAGAAGCTATACTGGTTTTACACTTTACGTTGCTCCTTTCACCTCTTTATTTGTTCTTTCTGATGGGAAGAGTAACCTAGCTAATGCTGAGAACCTGAGTGCTATTAAACAGAAGAAAATGAGATAAAGTCATTGTTCACTGCATGGCTCTTGGTGTGCAGTCATGTTAGTTCTTTCTCAAGTCTTCTAGAGAAAGGTGTAGGTCTGCAAACCCATCACTTTGGTGCTGGATCTCACTCTCCTGAACTGGACAGAATTGGCAGGGATTATAAGGCAGGCAAATCCGTATGCAACTGGCTAAGTGTGCTAGGCATCTTCTTTCCATTCACAGCTCTTCTCCAGAGAGTTTCTTTTAAGGTTTTATTTAATTTTGAGAGAAAGTGTGCAAGCGGAGAGGGGCAAAGTGAGAGGGGGACAGAGGATGCAAAGCGGGCTCCATGCTGACAGCAGAGAGACTGATGTAGAGCTCAAACTCATGAACCATGAGATCATGACCTGAGCCGAAGTTGGACACTCAACCGACTGAGCCACCCAGGCACCCTCCAGACAATTTTTTGAGGTGAAGTAAGGACAGTGCAGGAAGTCTCACCACATTTTCCAATCCAGACATTAGCAATAAAAGTTCTAAATAGTTAATACTATTGTATAATCAACATCAGGTTCTTTTTGTGTTCTCAATTTATTCAGAAATCAGAGAGACTGATAAGTCTTTACATGGTACCACTAAGAACAACATATGCTATTATCATAGAACAGAGAAAGGCATGAGGGGTTTCCCCTGGTTGGAAAAGCAGAGAAAAATACACAGAGGAAGTAGTTTTGAACAAAGCTGTGTCCTAGAGGCAGAAAAAATGCTTCAGAGCATGTTGAACCATGCAAAGGAACAGTATCAGAAAAAGAATGCAAAAAGAAAAACAAAAATTTACTAAAAACCTGGAGTTGATTATACAACTAAAATCTTAGAAAAGAATTTCAATTCTGGAAGAGACTTTGTTCACTTTGGCTAGAATATATGGGAGAAAGTAAGATAAACAGGTCAGAAAGCTACTGAGAACCTGCGAGTGACAAGATGGAAGTTTTGCACCAAGAAGATAACTCTAGAGACAAGGTGTATATGTACCAAAGTGGGGAGAGAGACTGGAGGAAGGAACCCAATTAGGAGAATATTAAATCCAAGCAAAACATGGGGCGCCTGGGTGGCTCAGTCGGTTAAGCGTCCGACTTCGGCTCGGGTCATGTCTCGTGGTCCGTGAGTTTGAGCCCTGTGTCAGGCTCTGTGATGACAGCTCAGAGCCTGAAGCCTGTTTCGGCTTCTGTGTCTCCCTCTCTCTGCCCCTCCCCTGTTCATGCTCTGTCTCTCTCTGTCTCAAAAATAAATAAACGTTAAAAAAAAATTTTTTTTTAAATCCAAGCAAAACAATTATTTTAATGTTTATTTATTTGAGAGAGAGAGAATGTGAGTGAGGGAGGGGCAGAGAGAGGGAGACTCAGAACCTGAAACAGGCTCCAGACTCTGACCAGTCAGCACAGAGCCCAATGCAGGGCTCTAACCCACGAACAGTGAGATCATAACCTGAGCCAAAGTCGGACGCTTAACTGACTGAGCCACCCAGGTACCCCCAAATCCAAGCAAAATTTAATGAGGGTGCACAGAAAAGAGAATGAATGAGAGCTATATTATGGAGTCAGAATCAAGAGAATTTGCTAAATAATTGTATATGCTAGCAAAAAGAATATCCATTACCACTTTTTGTTTTTCTCCTATGCATATGTCAAGATCAGGAATCAAAGAAACCTAGTAATCTTAGCTATATCTAGAATAAATAGTTTTGCAAAGTATTTGTCCTTCAGGATGGCATTTTCTTTTCTAACACAGAGACAAAGTATATTTATAAAGAGTATCTTCTTTACTTTCTCAAATAAATAATTTTAAACATGATAAATACCTTGTTTCAGGAAATGCAAATTTAAGTTACCACTATAACGTGAGAAAAAACAAATTAATTCCCCAAAACAATGAATGTTGCCTGGAGAATATGACTGAACAATATCATTGTAAAACAAGTTAGGAACATGTGACACCAATCTACCTGTAACAATGCAACTTTAATATAATCTTTGGTCTCATAAAAATGCTAGACTATAACTAGAATATGAACAGATAACAAGCATTTACCATGTGCCCATGTTAAAATGATAATACATGTTATCATTAACATGTTAAGAGAGGCAAACCAGAAAACAGGCTCTTAACTATAGAGAACAAACTGAGGGTTACTGGAGGAGAGGTGGACAATGGGACGTTAAATGGGTGATGGGTTAAGGAGGGCACTTGTTGTGATGAGCACTGGGTATTACAATGTAAGTGATGAATCACTAAATTCTACACCTGAAACTAGTATTACACTGTATGTTAGCTGGAATTTAAATAAGACTTGAAAAGGAAGAAAAAAATAAATACAATGATACATGTGATCTCACTTAATCTTCACAATTCTATGAAGTTGATCCTAATGTAGACCTTCATCTTACAGATGAAGAAGCTGAGTCTAAGAAAGGTCAAGGCTTGCTTACATTTCTTAGCTAGTAAGAGTGCTAGAGCCAGGATCTGAACCCACGTCTGCTTAACTCCGAAGACTATGCTCTTAACCATTAAACTATACTGTCTAAAATTGAAACCATATTGGCGTTTTTTGGTTGAACCTTCAAAAATTACAATAACTAAATTATAATTTAACAATTCTCTAAAAAAATTGTATATAAGCATAACATTTACAGATGCTGTTAGCTAGAACTTGTATACTAATGGAAATTTACACTAATGTTATTTCAAGTCTGTGCATCATCTTCATGCTCTTACTCTGAGTTACAGTAGCAGGTGTATACAAAACATGCCAGAAAAAAATGTGGTGACCTAAATTTAACTTCCAGTGAGAGGAGCAGCACAGAATGGCATTTATGAGTCATTGGCTTTTAATATGTAGATATAATATGCTGCCCTCTAGTGATTTCAATACCTTGCATTTATTGAGACTGAAGAGCCTCAATAAGGAAGAAGGAAAACATTTTTTTATTATTAGAGAATTCAAATCTTCATTTTATTTTATTTTATTTTATTTTTTATTTTTTTTTTTTTTTAAATTTTTTTTAACGTTTATTTATTTTTGAGACAGAGAGAGAGCATGAACAGGGGAGGGGCAGAGAGAGAGGGAGACACAGAATCGGAAGCAGGCTCCAGGCTCTGAGCCATCGGCCCAGAGCCCGACGCGGGGCTCGAACTCACGTACCGTGAGATCGTGACCTGAGCTGAAGTCGGACGCTTAACCGACTGAGCCACCCAGGCGCCCCTTATTTTATTTTTTAATGTTTATTTATTATCAAGAGGCAGAGACAGAGCATGAGAGGAGCAGAGACAGGAGGAGACACAGAATCTGAAGCAGGCTCCAGGATCCAGTTGTCAGCACAGAGCCTGACGTGGGGCTTGAACTCATGAACTGAGAGATCATGACCTGAGCCAAAGTCAGACGCTTAACTGACTGAGCCACCCAGGCTCCCCTCAAATCTTCATTTTATAGTAGGAATAACTGAACAAATAACTATTGTTTAAGCCCTAAATAAACTTTTGATGTGTAAGAGCACATATAGAAATAGAGTTGACCCTTAAACAATGTAAAGGTTAGGGGTGCTAACCCCCCAACACAGTAAAAAATCTGCATATAACTTTTGACTACCCCAAAACTTAACTACTAATAGCACACTGTGGACCAGAAACCTTACAGATAATATGAACAGTTGATTAACACACGTTTTGTATGTTATATATATTATATACTGCATTTTTACAATAAAACTAGAGAAAAGAAAATGTTATTTAAAAAATCATAAGGAAAATAATATACATTTATAGTACAGTGCTATACTTATTGAAAAATATCTGTGTATAAGTGAAGCTGTGTTGTTCAAGGTCAACTGTACATCCAATAATGATTTACCAATTCAGAATGGTTAAGGAAATACCAGTACAGAACACAGGAAAAGATGAATTAGAGAATAAGGAGTGATTACATTTTATGCAAGGAATTCATGCCTTAAAACCTTGCCTAATCCAAAGGTATTTTCCTAATCCAAATATAAAAGGGGTTGAAGTAGACAACTACTGTGCTGTATTTCTTTTTTCAAGCATAGGTTTAAAGCACAGTAAATGATTACAATTAAAACAGTTTTTAAGAGTGCTTTTAGGGTGCCTGGGTGACTCAGTCGGTGGCAACCAACTCTTGATTTCGGTTTAGGTCATGATTCTCACTCATGGGATTGAGCCCTGCATCAGTCTCTGCACTGAGTGTGGAGCCTGCCTGGGATTTTCTCTCTCCCTCTCTTTCTGCCCCTTCCTCACTCATGCTTGCTCTCTCTCTCTCTCTCTCTCTCTCTCAAATCAACTTTAAAGAAAAAAAATGCTTTTAAAACATTTGCAGTATTTGTAAGAAAATTTTTTGCATCACTATTTCCTCCCAAATATCAAAAGTATTTCCTATTATAAAAAAAAATGACAGGTTGGCTTAGAAGTACATTAGTGGTTGTGATGTCAGACCAGGTTGTCAGAAGTTTTTAATTTTTTTTTAAAAAGTGCTTTTGCTATTAATTCTGCTCTTTTATTTTTTTCAGCATTAGTGCCAAATTTCCAGCATGCTCAGTACTAAATTAACAGCAAGAATATCATCAGTTTCAGTATTCCTAAAATTTAATAACCACTTGGGTGACAATATTACAAAATATAAAAAAGACTAAATTTAACAATAGCAGTAAAAATAACATCAGAATTACTAAAACCACTTGCAGAAGTTTTCATAGTGTGGTTCATAGGATGGTTCACAGAACATGTACAAATGATACTCAGTATTTCTAGTTACCAGCTGAGGTGGCACCACCTAGAGCAAACAGTTTAAAATTCACCAGGCCCACAGCTTTGTAACTAAGTGATTCATGATTAATTTTTTTAAAGTTTTTGGGATTTGCATTATTTGAAATTTTTAGTATAAAGTGATATTTTGCTAATTCAAACTAATTCAAACTCATGAAAACTTACTTAAAATTAGCTTAACAAGAACCATACTGTATTTTTAACAGCTTTACTGAAGTATAATTTACATACCATAAAATTTCCTCCTTTTAAATGTACAATTCAATGAGTTTTAGTAAATGAATTATAGACTTGTACAGCCATTACCATAATCCAGTATTAGAATCATACTCTACATGGGGTGCCTGGAAGGCTGAGGTGGTTAAGCGTCCGACTTCAACTCAGGTCAGGATCTCCCGGTTTGTGGGTTCAAGCCCCGCATTAGGTTCCATGCTAACAGCTCAGAGCCTGGAGCCTGCTTCAGATTCTGTGTCTCCCTTTCTCTCCGCCCCTCCCCAACTTATGCTGTGTCTCCATCTCTCTCTCAAAAATAAATAAATGTTAAAAAAAATTTTTTTAAAGAATCATACTATACATTTATTAAACTGTTACCAACCTCACCTATGTAAAGTAACCAAATAACTCATAATACCAACAACTCGAAAGGTTTTTGGATCTGCTATTTTTAAAAAAGAGAACAGATTTAATCTACTTTCAATAAACACAAAATTACCTAAAGGAAAAATGCTAAGACTATTTTAAACATACTGAAAGAATCATGCTGAGGAGGATTTAAACCGTCCTCTTCATAATCTTGTCCACAACATTAACCTGGCAGACTACTATAGGTAGTACCTATGTAAAATTATGCAGAGTCCTTGTTTATGTTTTGAACTCCAAATTAGTGAAATAAGTTTTGCTGAGGTTCTACTATAGTTAATAAAAACCTGACACGTGTGACTTCTAAAATGAAGATGATTTGCAAGTGAGTATAAAACCAATCATAAATACTTGATAGCAAATATTCACCTACAAAATAGTTCAGTATCTGCAATATTTCTCAAAAAATATGAATTGATATCAGCCTCTTTTAAAAAAAATTTTTTTACATTTTCCTAAACTACTGGTTAAGTATATAAGTACACATTCATTTTGACATGATATATAACAAAGTCTTCTATAATCTTTTAGTGATCAACATGAAAAAAATGAGAAAGAAGAATCAGTTGAACCTATAGCTGGTTGAACTACCAAGTGTCTTAAGTGATCTAAGACAACTTGGAAGTATCTGTCCCAGATCTCTGACTCTGTCCACTTTAAGATATGATATTGACAAAATAGTATATATGTAGTCCAAATTCCAGGCATAGAGCTCCGAAAACTCTTAGGATTTCCCAAGTGATGGAGGTGAGAGAAGTGTCTTTGTTATCCATAATAAGTTCCTTTCAACCGTACCAGAATTTATGCTAATGAGTGACTCTTGGAGGTGGGGGATGGTTGTAAGGGAACCAACCATATAAGTAAAAGATTGGAACTTTCAGCTCCAAACCAGATCCCTGAGGGGAGAAAAGGTGAGGATCACATTAGTCACCAATGGCTGATGATCTAATCAACTGTGCCTACAAAATGGAGACTAAACTAGGGTCCAGAGAGCTGCCAAGTTAGTGAACACATCGAGGTGTGGAGGCTTGTGCACCTGGAGAGGGCATAAAAGCTCTATGCCTATTCCTCATATCTTGCCCTATGTATCTCTTTCATTTGATTGTTCCTGAGTTATACCTTTTATAATAAACTGGTGATAGTAAAGTGTCTCCCTAAGTTCTGTGAGCTGTTCTAACAAACTGTCAAGCTTAAGGAGGGAATTGTGGGAACTCCTGATTCCAGAAATATGGGAAACATGGACTTGTGACTGGCATGTGAGTGGAAGGCAATCTTGTGAGGCAGAGCCCTTCATCTGTGGGGTCTGTGTAAACTGGGAAGTTAGTGTCAGAACTGAATTAGATTGTAGGACATCTAGTTGGTATCTACAGAGAATTGGAGGATTGCTTGATATTGAAAACAACACATCTGGTGTCAGAAGTGTTCTGAGTGTTCTAAGCTTTCCTTGAAATATTTTTTGTTAATGCTTTCAACAAGAGCACCAGTGACCAACTAGACCAAACTGACAACACTAGAGACTCACAGCTGAAAGGGATACCAAATCAAAATCTAAACTATGAAGGCACAAAAACAGACACTCAGATCAATGGAACAGAATAGAGAACCCAAGAATGGACCCACAAACGTATGGCCAACTAATCCTTGACAAAGCAGGAAAGAATATCCAATGGAATAAAGACAGTCTCTTCAGCAAGTGGTGCTGGGAAAACTGGACAGCGACATGCAGAAGAATGAACCTGGACCACTTTCTTATACCATCACAAAAATAAACTCAAAATGGATGAAAGACCTACATATAAGACAGGAAGCCATCAAAATCCTCTAGGAGAAAGCAGGCAAAAACCTCTTTGACCTTGGCCACAGCAACTTCTTACTCAACATGTCTCTGGAGGCAAGGGAAACAAAAGCAAAATGAACTATCGGGACTTCATCAAAATAAAAAGCTTCTGCACAGTGGAGGAAACAATCAGCAAAACTAAAAGGCAACTGACAGAATGGGGGAAGATATCTGCAAATGACATATCAGATAAAGGGTTTGTATCCAAAACCTATAAAGAACTTCTCAAACTCAACACCCAAAAAACAAATAACCCAGTGAAGAAATGGGCAAAAGACAGGAATAGACACTTCTCCAAAGAAGACATCCAGATGGCCAACCAACACATGAAAAAAATGCTCAACATCACTCATCATCAGGGAAATGCAACTCAAAACCACAATGAGATATCAGCTCACACCTGTCAGAATGGCTAACATTAACAACTCAGGCAACAACAGATGTTGGTGAGGATGCGGAGAAAGAGAATCTCTTTTGCACTGCTGGTGGGAATGCAAACTGATGCAGCCACTTTGGAAAACAGTATGGAGCTTCCTCAAAAAATTAAAGATAGAACTACCCTACGACCCAGCAATTGCACTACTAAGTATTTATCCAAGGGATACAGGTATGCTATTTCAAAAGGGCACATGCATCCCAGTGTTTATAGTAGCACTATCAACAATAGCCAAAGTATGGAAAGAGCCCAAATGTCCACTGATGGATGAATGGATAAAGAAGATGCGGTATACACATACACATACACACACACACACACGCACACACACAAAGGGAGTATTACTTGGCAATCAAAAAGAATGAAATCCTGCCATTTGTAACTACTTGAATGGGACTTGAGGGTATCATATTAAGTGAAATTAGTCAGAGAAAGACAAAGATCATATGACTTCATTCATATGGGAACTTTAAGATACAAAACAGATGAACATAAGGGAAGCAAAAATAATATAAAAACAGGGAGGGGAACATAAGAAACTCTTAAATATGGAGAACAGAGGGTTACTGGAGGGGTTGTGGGAGCGGTGATGAGCTAAATGAGTAAGGGGCATTAAAGAATCTACTCCTGAAATCATTGTTGTACTATATGCTAACTAACTTGGATATAAATTAAAAAGTAAATTAAATTAAAAAAATAAACTATGTTAACAATTCAGAATTATGATTCAGAAGTGACAATTTAGTAAGAATAATAAATATAACATCTAAAACTTGTACCCAGAAAAACAACTGCACAGGAACAAATGAGGGAAGATACGGTTTACCAATAATAAATCTAACAATAATAAAGAAAAACTTAGAAGTTTCAGTAACTGTAAGTTCAACACTAGCAGTGTTAGAAAAGCTAATGTAGTCCTTGGGCTCTGTGATTATAATGTCCAGAATTTTTTAATGTTTATTTGTTTTTGATAGAGAGCATGAGTGGGGGAGGGGCAGAGAGCGAGGAGGGGAGAGAGGATCTGAACTGGGCCCTGTGCTGACAGCAGCAAGCCAGATATAGGGCTTGAACTCACGAACCATGAGATTATGACCTGAGCCAAAGTTGGACAGTCAACCAACTGAGGCACCTAGGAGCCCCTAATGTCCAGAATTTCTACTTCAAGATGTAGAGCATAGGCATTTACTTCTCCTTTTTCCCAAAGGCCCATTGAAAGTGACTTAAAAAAAAAATTTTTTTTTTTTTTAATGAGGAAAATTATAGCATCACTGGAAAACATGAAAAGGGTATCGGTGGACAAGAAATTTTAATGACTACCTTGAAATTAGCAAATACAGGATCAGGCAGGTGGAATAAGAACAACAACAAAAACCCCACAGCCTTTCTGAGTGTCCCAGAGAGGGTCCAAATTCCGAGCCGATAAACACTGTTACCCTGTACCTAGCACTTTTATTGTATTATTTCATTTAATGCTCATAATTATTTTGAAAATAGGTATTATATGCCCATTTTTCAGATAAGAGAGCTGACATTTAGACAAGTTATATAATCACACAGCTAATCAATGGTGAAGCCACGACTTGAATCCAGTTAGTGTGAATCTGGAGTCTGCTTTCATTTATTATGCAGATACAGGCCAAAGGGTAATCCATTACAGTAATCATTAAAGCACTACACTAAATCCCCCTGGTACTGAGGGTGCCTGGCTGGCTCAGTTGGAAGACCAGGCAACTCTTCATCTCAGAGTTGTGAGTTCAAGACTCACGTTAGGTGTAGAGATCACTAACAAAAATAAATAAATAAAACTTTAAATTCATCTGGCACTATTTCCATCAGGTAAGAAGGGTAGCTCTCTTCTTTTGTTCTTGAATTAAACCTTGATAACTTCCTTCTACAAAATGAGTGGAATCTGTCTAGAGTGCCCAAAAGCACCTGAGAGAGGAGTAAAGAAAGACACAAGAGTTAACGTCAGATCCCCACACAGATTTGGAAGAAGGAAAAATGTTTTAAGGAAAGGAAGATCCACACTAAATAAATATCACAAGAAATGCTTCCTTACTTTGGCAGCTGTGGGGTTCCAGGCTCCCTGCTCCAAGATTACATTTCCCAGAGTGAACTTTGCCAGTAGGCACGCTCTGCTCACAGAGTTCACAGTCAACCATCCTATTCAAGGAAGGTATCTGTCTTTTTTTTTTTGGATTTTTATTTTTTATTTTTTTTTTTTTCACTTTTTTTTTTAATTTATTTTTTTTTATTATTTTTTAATATATGAAATTTACTGTCAAATTGGTTTCCATACAACACCCAGTGCTCATCCCAAAAGGTGCCCTCCTCAATACCCATCACCCACCCTGCCCTCCCTCCCACCCCCCATCAACCCTCAGTTTGTTCTCAGTTTTTAACAGTCTCTTATGCTTTGGCTCTCTCCCACTCTAACCTCTTTTTTTTTTTTTTTTTTTCCTTCGCCTCCCCCATGGGTTTCTGTTACGTTTCTCAGGATCCACATAAGAGTGAAACCATATGGTATCTGTCTTTCTCTGTATGGCTTATTTCACTTAGCATCACACTCTCCAGTTCCATCCACGTTGCTACAAAAGGCCATATTTCATTTTTTCTCATTGCCACGTAGTATTCCATTGTGTATATAAACCACAATTTCTTTATCCATTCATCAGTTGATGGACATTTAGGCTCTTTCCATAATTTGGCTATTGTTGAGAGTGCTGCTATAAACAAGGTATCTGTCTTATAAATTGGTGAGGCAATGTCGTATGGTGGTTCAGAACATGAATTCTAAAGTTAGCCTGCCTGGCTCCAAATCTTGGCTTTCCCATGCAACTCCAGGGAAGTTACTCAGTATCTCCTTCCCTCTCTTTCCCCATCTGAAAAATGAGGATGATAACTATATTTATCTTATGAAAGTTTTTGTGATGATTAAGTAAGATAACTTTCACTCAGTGTAGTGCTTCTCTTATGTAAGTGCTCAGCAAAGCGCTTGGCACATGGTAACCTGCAAGCAATGGTGTGTGTTAGTTATGAAGTACAGGGGACAAAAGGGAAAGGAGATAAATTAGATTACAACTGAGAAATCTTCCAACCTTGAAAATCTATCAAATTCTTAAGAGAAAAAAATTTTAATTTCATCAAATAAGACAAAGCAAATTCCAGAACAGTGAAGTATTCACTGACGCTAGATCAATACTTGGTTTAAATTCACTACTGAACCTCTGAAGGCATTTATTAACCTCTTTATTTATGACTACTAGCTATAAGTTGCCTCCCAATATAAATTAAATGTGCAAAATGAATTTGAATTTAGAAAATGAGGAGAGCTAACTGACTTCTAAGCAATTTTGATTAATATCAATGAACAGATATAACAGAGCTACTCCCCTACCAGAATCTTGACCATAGATTGAGCTCTTTCATCCAGAAGTTCAAAAACAGAAATTAGCAATAATAGAACAATATCTAAAAAACTGCCAAGAAGGAAGATAATAATACAGCATCATGTCAACTGGAATCTCCAGTGCAATAACAGGCCAAAGCACTGCATGGCTGCAGGGAAAAGCCAGGCAGCTTAGAAGGTTGTGACAGCCCAGGATGGGAACTTCTTATTCCAAACGTAAGCTAATCAAATTTTATGATTTAATTATGGGTCTCCTCTAGAAATCCTATCCATTTAGGGTTCCAAATTAATAACAATTTACTCAGAAACAACTTAAAGTTAGGTCCCAGAAATTAAGCCATTTGCCTAGGGAACTTCTTATCTAGAAGCAGTGTGTATCCAAAGCAGACCTTCCGGGCCAGTGCTAAGAAATTTTTATAACCTGATAAACTAGGAAATCAGAGATGGACTTTGCCAACCACCATGGTCAGTAGAAAAAGAAACTTTAGGCATGCCAAATCTGAGATGCACATTAAATTGTAACAAGTGCAAGAACTACACACCTACATGATCCTTACCATGAGCCAGGAAAATGCAGGTAGATAATTAGAACAGTGAGGATAAAGCCTCCATTCCCAGAATAAGACATTAAGCCTTGGGGCCCTTTTCCTCTCCTCTCCTTATATTTATAATTTTTTCCTACTCCTTTTTCTCTATGGTTATCCTTGCCACATAACCACCCTCCTATCTTTTCCAGTTGTTCCACTCCCGCTGTTACACTTGAATTCTTTTAAAATTCCTTCTCTCTGTTCTTTCTACAATGTCATTCTAGTAAGTTACAAAAGGAACTATATAGAAAGAAACAAATATAAAAAGAAGGCATTGGCAAATTCTATTTGTTGACATGAATACTGTCTACTTTTTCCTGGCCTGTAACTTCCACATGTCAAAACATTATGCCCATGATAAGAGCAGAGCAACTGTTAAAAAACACTCAAGTCTAATGAATAATTTTAGTGACAATATAGAATGAAAGAGCAAAGAACAAAATTAATACAAAGAGGCCTCGTATAACATTATGACATATACAGAGCAATTCTTTTTAAGTTTTTTTGTTTTTTTTTTTAGTAATCTCTACACCTAACAAGGGGCTTGAACTCATGACCTCAAGATCAAGAGTCACACACTCCTCCAACTGAGCCAGCCAGGTACCCCTAAACAGTAATTCTTAATTCTAATACAAATAAAATCTTTTACCTAAATTCAAAATACATAGATACCTAAGTATTTCAAAATGCAGCCACTTTTAGTATATTATGTTCAGAAAAAAATGTGGAAAAACTTAACACTCCTTAACTATTTTTTTATTAAAAAAATTTTTTTAATGTTTACTTATTTTTGAGAGAGAAAAAGAGACAGAGCGCAAGTGGGGGAGGGGCAGAGAGAGAGGGAGAGACCGAATTGGAAGCAGGCTGCAGGCTCTGAACTGTCAGCACAGAACCTGACACAGGGCTCAAACTCATGAACTGCGAGATCATGACCTGAGCTGAAGTTGGACGCTTAACCAACTGAGCCACCCAGGCACCCCACTCCCTAACTATTTTTATTCCTTATAAGAATATAACAATTCTCCTCAAATTAAAAAAAAAAAATTATTTTTGCCAAAAAGAGATGCAATATAATCTTGTCTTACTTCATTCTTTGGAGCATTTACAGAATTTAAGGAAGAAATTTTAATTATTCTTTCCTTTGAAGATTTCACTCAAAAAGTCTTTTCAAAGTTTTTTTCTCTTGGGGCGCCTGGGTGGCTCCGTCGGTTAAGCGTCCGACTTCAGCTCAGGTCACGATCTCACGGTCCGTGAGTTCAAGCCCCGCGTCGGGCTCTGGGCTGATGGCTCAGAGCCTGGAGCCTGCTTCCGATTCCGTGTCTCCCTCTCTCTCTGACCCTTCCCCGTTCATGCTCTGCCTCTCTCTGTCTCAAAAATAAATAAACGTTAAAAAAATATTAAAAAAAAAAAAAAAAAGTTTTTTTCTCTTTAAAATAGGAAACAAGGGGGGCGCCTGGTTGGCTCAGTCAGTTGAGCGTCCGACTTTGGCTCAGGTCATGATCTCAAAGTTCATGAGTTCAAGCTCCACATCAGGCTGATAGCTCAGAGCCTGGAGCCTGCTTCGGAGACACAGAATCTCTCTCAAAAATAAACTCTCTCTCTCTCTCAAAAATACACATTAAAAAATAAATTTTAAAAAATAATAAATAAAATAAAACAAGGGTAATTGCATATATTAATGCATGCCCCAACTGCTGATATCAAAATCTCGCTTGCAATTAAAATGGGGTCGAAGATGGGGCATGTGGGTGGCTCAGTCAGTTAAACGTCTGACTTCAGCTCAGGTCATCATTTCACGGTTCTTGAGTTTGAGTCCTACGTCAGGCTCTATGCTGACAGCTCAGAGTCTGGAGCCTGCTTCATTCGGATTCTGTGTCTCCCTCTCTCTCTCTGTCCCTCCCACACTCTCTCTCTCTCTCTCTCTCTCTCTCTCTCAAAAATAAACATTAAAAAAAGATTTTTAAATGGAGTCCAACAAATAGAATTACTTAAAATATTTTAAATGTATGCCATGAGCTACATGCACACTTTCGAGCCATGTCTCTGTCCCATTTTTATATTTCTGTTTATTTTCTTCCTCTCTCCAACACTTGAACTGGGATTCTTTCACTTAGAATGTAATTTTAGGGGCACTCAGATGCCTGAGTGTTGGTTTAGCATCCAACTCTTGGTTTCAGCTCTGCTCATGATTTCACGGTTTGTGGGATTGAGCTCCATGTGGGGCTTTGTGCTGAGCGTGGAGCCTGCTTGGGATTCTCTCTGTCCCTCACTGCCCCTTCCCTGCTTGCATGCACAAGCACAGGCTCTCTCTCTCAAAATAAATAAACATTAAAAAAAAAAAAAAAAAGAATGTAATTTTAAAACAAAGTCACAATCCTACCTACACACTCGAAATTATATCTTATGGGCATTAAGTTCACTAGAAAAATAAAACTGAAAGAAAAACCAGGAAATATGATAGAACATTTTCTGTTGACTATTTTCCAAAAAATATGTAACCATATCATATTAATACACTTAAATGATTCTAAGAATATTTTTTTTTAATTTTATTTTAATATTTATTTATTTTTGACACAGAGAGAGACAGAGCATGAACAGGGGAGGGTCAGAGAGAGAGGGAGACACAGAATCCGAAACAGGCTCCGGGCTCTGAGCTGTCAGAACAGAGCCCGACACGGGGCCCGCACCCACGGACCACGAGATCATGACCTGGGCCGAAGTCGGACGCTCAACTGACTGAGCCACCGAGGCGCCCCAATGATTCTAAGAATATTAAAGAAGAAATTCACACGTTTCCTAAAAAACCATATAAAATGTCCATCTTACCGATATCATTAACAAGGGAATTGGAATCAGATGCCCCCAGGGTAGCTTCGAACTCCTCTTGGAGACGATATGCTCTTTGCAGGAGAGCTTCAAGTTTATGGATAAATTCAGTACTAATAATATCCTACAAGGAGAAGAAAAGTACACACAGCAAATATTAGATTCTAATGTTAAGATTCTCAATACCTTCCACTCTTAAATGAAAGACAGAGAAAGTGTGGATTATGAGGAAGGTCCATTGGGTGGTGACAGCACTGGATTCTGGCTGTGCCTTTGGCCAAGTCACCCCAGTTCTCAGGGATTCAGCTTCTCTACCTATAAACTTAAGGAGTGGGATTCGACCAGGGTTCTCAAAGTAAGATCCCTGACCAGCAGTATCAGTATCATGTAGGAAGTTTTTAGAAATGCAAATTCTCAGGCCCCACCCCAGCCACTGAATTAGAAACTCAAGTCTGTTTTAATAAGCCTTTCAGATGATTCTAATGCATGCTGAAATTTGAGACTCACTAGCTGACATGATTGGTAAATATCAGTCCAGCTCTAATTCTGTTCAACCTTTATGAATATAATGGCACTTAATTAAAACGAGGCTTTAAAAAATCCCTTTAGAAGTCACAATAATTCTATATATTCTTAGAAAATCAGGGAACTTGATTATGAATTGCAAATTTGGGATTTAATAACTAACTGAACAGAAAAAGCCCAACAAGACATACCCCTCCACACATACACTCTTAGTCCCAAGGGAGAAAACAAACCCATTGTATTAAATGCCACAAAAAAGAGGCACCTGGGTGGCTCAGTTAGTTAAGCGCCCAACTTCAGCTCAGGTCATGAACTCACAGTTTGTGGGTTCGAGCCCTGCATCGGGCTCTGTGCTGACAGCTCAGAGCCTGGAGCCTGTTTCAGATTCTGTGCCTCTCTCTCTGCCCCTCCCCCACTCATGCTCTGTTTCTCTGTCTCAAAAATAAATAAACATAAAAAAAATTCAAATGCCACAAAAAGCAAGTAAAATGAATCAACATTAAACATTGTTCAATTCTTCCACTATTATAAAGGCCACTCTCAGGCAAATCACCCTTACATCTACACTTTCTTCAGCAATGGCATCTCCTGCACCCAATTTAATGGAACTACAGGCTTCATCTTCAGCCTGTCTATTTCGAAAGGTGAGAGCCTGCTCCCATCGACGTAGCGCCTCTTCAAACAATTCCATACCTATGAATTAAGAACAGAATGATTGTAAATAAAAAAAATCAATGCCAAAATAAAATCATTTGGGGCTGAAATCTTTTTCATATGGTTATCAACAATGGCATAGTCTGACTGTAATTTCGGCACTACAGAATAATCTTATGCTCACCTGATTTCATAGCAGAATTTTATTTTATTTTATTCTATTTTATTTTATATAATTTATTTTATATAATTTATTTTATATAATTATTTTATTTTTAAGTAGGCTTCACGCTGAGCATGGAATCCAATGCAAGGCTCAAGCTCATGACTCTGAGATCAAGACCTGAGTTGAGATCAAGAGTTGGACACTTAATCGACTGAGCCACACAGGAGCCCCTTCATAGCAGAATTTTAATTTCTCAATATATTCTAGGCCTATGGTGCTAGCCAACCAAAAATCAGAGAGAAATGACCAATATGTTTTCTTTTATTTAAAGTAACTCAAATATATACAGTGCTTGGGATTTTTCTAGAATAGTATCATGCGTTCACCAAAAGTCCAACAATGACTAATTTTTATATTCACACAACTATCCTTCAAAATATCCACCTATATTAAAAATTAGGTAAATAGAAGACAGTAGTTGTTAAGAAGCTATCAGGTTTATAAGAGGTTGTCAGAAAGAGAGAATAAAACTAAGAAGAAATAGCATACTAAGTCTAGAATAAAGTTTTGCTATGTCGATTTGGATAAATACAGTAATTGCTGCGTCAGTTAAAAATCTACAAGACCACTGCAAGAACCAAACAAGGGTTACAGTCTAAGTAGAAATTCACATCCCCTCAGCTATACACAGCTTTTGTGGGAAAAAAAGGTATGCGCTTCTTTTTCTCCAAGTAAAAAAAGTCTTACCAAAATAATTATGTACTTCAAACAAAACCAAAATATTTCAAAACTTCAATTTTTCTAGACATATAAAAGAAAAAGATCTTTAAAAGCTGCTTAATCTGGGGGCACCTAGATGACTCAGTCAGTAGAGCATGCAACTCTTGATCTCAGGGATGTGAGTTCAAGCCCCACACTGGGCATGGAGCCTACTTAAAATAAAAATTAAAAATAAACAAACAAATAAAACAAAGCTGCTTAATCTGGGCAAGTCATTCTCAAGATGTTTTCCATATATAGTAGTTAAGGAATACCTCTCCTCTGAAATCATTTCTTCAAGTTCTCTGAAGAACCTACAACCCTAAACAAAAAAAGTGTTATTTAAATACAACTCACGCCTTTCCTTTTTATGTAATGTAATTTTCCATAGCGAAGAACCAATGCTGTGTAGATCTTCTTTCTAAAAAACCTATACACTTAAAAGACAATTAATTACATCACCATCTACTCTCCTTTCTCCAAGCTTTACAATTCTAGTTCCTTCAACCTTTTCTCACTCCATCTACTCTCCAGCCATCTGATTATTTTGGGTAAACATTAAGGAAGAGTGATGTAATCACAGAATAGTCCAAAGATAAAAGCTGCCTCCCAGGAAGAATTGTGTCTCACCTCGTTGCAGCACAGGGCCCAAACCACCACATATCTTCAGTTTTGTAACAGGAATTCAAACATATTTCACTAATACATTCTTTTAATGCCATCAATCTTGTAAAGGGAATTCAAATAATAGGTGGGTGATTAGATGACCCAGAGGGCTTCTACCAATCTTAATTCTATGATACTGAGACTCCCTGCAGCTTCTCTGGTTTTGCTCTATTTCTCTACAATTCTAACTCCCAATAATCCAACGGAAGTTGTTAGTGTAGGTTTATTAGACTTAAAGTAATCCAAAGGCATAGCTTAATTCTCAAGAGACCTTTGGAAAAGATGGCAAAAGAACTACTCTTATATCTTTCCCCATAGGCAGGAATAACTATGGTGATACTGCAGGAGATGATACAGTCTAACTCCTCTAGAATGTGGGAATATATTCAGAGGTACACAGTCCTTCTACAAATCATTATCTCCTTTACTGTTCATTGGCCAGGGCTATATCAAAGTTTTTTTGTTTTGTTTTTGTAATTAGTATGCACTTCCATCAAAAGAAATACAGCCTGAAATAAAGTAGCAAACACAGAAAAGCATTTGAAAAAGTATTTCAACCTAATTCAATTCTTTTTTCTTTTTCTGGGCTCCAGTGATACTCTCTAGACATGCTCCTTGGTCAAGCCAAGAGGAATACTAAGATGTGAAACACAGTCCTTTTTTTTTGTTATAAAATCATTCCTGGATATAAGAATACAGGGCACCTGAATGGCTCAGTTGATCAAGCATCTGACTTTGGCTTAGGTCATGATCTTGCTGTTCCTGAGTTCGAGCCCTGCATCAGGCTCTGTACTGACAGCTCAGGGCCTGGAGCCTGTTTCAGATTCTGTGTCTCACTCTCTCTCTCTGCCCTTCCCATGCTCACACTCTGTCTCTCAAAAATAAACATTAAAAAAAATTTTTTTTTAATACAAATGATAGATAAAAAACATTAAATAAAGTGGACTCTGATAGACTCATTAGATAAGAACCAAGAGATCAGGTTAGATGAGTGAAACAGACTGAATAATAGCCACCCAAAGGCATCAGGTCCTAGTCTCTAGAACGTTACCTTACAAAGAAAAGGGGTCTTCACAGATGTGACTGAATCAAGGAATCTTAAAATTAATTAATTAAGAAATTTAACATGGGGAGATAACCTGGATTTGGTGGGGCCTAAAACCAATCACAACTGTCCTTATAAGAGGCAGAGGGAGATTTGATATACACAGAGGAGGTGATGATGGGAGGTAGAGACTGGAATCACACAGCCACAAGCCAGAAGCCATCAGAAGCTGGGAAGGGCAAGGAACAGATACTCTCCTAAACAGGAATTGTTGTTGGAAGCATAGCTCTAATGATACCTTGATTTCAGCCCAGTGATAATGATTTCAGACTTCTGGCCTCCAGCACTCTGAAAGAATGCATTTCTGCTGCTTAAAACACCAAGTTTGTGGTAATCCGTTAGAGCGTCCTCCAGAAATAGGTTATATTATATACACCATATTCAACAGATACAAGAATATTTAAAAATTACGTTGCTTCCCTTAGAACAATTCATCATTATTTAGTTTCACATTAAATGTAAGCATAACATCTTAAAACATTATTATGTTATTCCTACCCATCAAGTATAAGTTCTCAGGAGTGGTCACAGGAATATTAACAAGTTTAACATCATCTTCATCTGCTTTGTCCCAGGAGTTAGAATTGCCACAAGCACAGCTATGACAAGAATTGACGCTCTGGACCTAAAATTAAAATCGACAGCAGTGACTTCAAAATCTCTTTTGTGACAGTATTTTGCCATCTTTTATATTTACAAACTATTTATATAAATCCTATTCCAGGTAAAACAACCCATGTAATCCCCACCTGAACAAATAAATCTGATTATATTCAAAGTTAGGAGTCATACGACCCTAAGTATTTTAAGCCTTTGTTTGCTCAAAAATACACGAATAGAAGAATATTTCCAACAAAAATCAGTTATTTCCATTAGAAATCAAGCAGCTATTTTTACAGTTTACTGTTTTATTAAATATTTGCTTATAAATTTTATCCACACCTACTCTGGTTTGAGGTAACTAGCTTATTTCCATTTTAAAAATTATTAACAGTGCTGATTATGCTAAACAATAACTAAAATTGAAAAGCCTCTATCATCTTCCCTTCCCTAGCAAGGTTCATTGAGCCAATCATTTCAGTCATCTTTATGTAGATGATTCCCAAGTCTCTGCCTCCAATTCTGTCCTTTTTCTTTTTTTTATTTTTATTTTCAGAGAGAGAGAGAGAGAGAGAGAGCGCATGCAAGAGAAAGCGAAGGAGAGAAGTAGAAAGGAAGAGACAAAGAATCCCAAGTCGTATGCTCAACTGACTGAGCCACCACCCCTCCATTCCTGTTGCGTTTTTTTATGTTTATTTATTTTTGAGAGAGGGAGAGAGAAAGTGGGAGTGGGGAAGGGGCAGAGAGAGAGAGAGACCAGAGAATCCAAAGCAGACTCCACGCTGCCAGCACAAGCTTGACGTGGGACTCAAACCTGCAAACCTTGAGTTCATGACCTGAGTTGAAGTCTGATGCTCAACCAACTGAGTGACCCAGGTGCCCCCAAATTCTGTCCATTTTAAGGGTGCCTTGAGCGGCTCAGTCAGTTAAGTGTGACTTCAGCTCAGGTCATGATCTCGTGGTTTCCAAGTTTGAGCCCTGTGTCGGGCTCTGTGCTGCCAGCTCAGAGCCTTGAGCCTGCTTCACATTCTGTCTCTGTCTCCCAAAAATAAATAAATGTTAACTTTTTTTTTTAAGAAGTCTAAGCCTGGGGTGCCTGGCTGGTTCAGTCAGTAAAGCACGGGACTCTCAATCTCAGGGTCGTGAGTTCAAGCCTCAAGTTGGACATGGAGCCTACTTAAAAATATATAGGAGCACCTGGGTGGCTCAGTCCATTAAGCGTCTGACTCTTGATTTGCCTCCAGTCGTGATGCCATGCTCCATCTCACGCTTGAGATTCTCTCTCTCCCTCTGTCTCTTTGCCCCTCTTTTGCTTGAGCATGTGCACACACACACTTTCTCTCAAAAATAAAAATAAATAAACATCTTTTAAAAATTTAATATGTTTAAGAATGGGGCAGCTAGATATTCCAACAAAACAGAGAAGCCAAGTACAGAATATGGTGTTTAATAAACTATTTAAAATAATGACAATACATGATGGTACAGACATACACTCCCAGAGGTATATATGTAAGAAATTACCGATATTGTTTGTCTCTAAGGACGGGAACCGAGAGGATAGGGAGCATATTTATCACTGTACATTTTTTTGCCTCTTCTTTATTTAGTAGCAAGTATATATCCTACCTATTTAACAAAATTTTTAAACCATAATAAGTCAAAAAAAATACTAACTTTATTCCTCACTTGTCAATCAATACTATATTAATGCTTCAAAGAACAAGGCGAGGAACTCCACACTTGGCTTCAGCAAGCCACATACTTTTACCTACGCAAGCTCATCATCTTGTGACCTAGTACAAAGTCTGGCTGTATCTTCCAGCTTTTTTGCAGAACATCTAGTTTTTTTTGTTTAGATTTTTTTGTGTTTTTTTAAATTACTATTTTAGACAGAGAGAGAGAGTGCAAGTGGGGGAAAGGGGTGGGGGAAGGGAGGGAGAGAGAGGGAGGAAGGGAAAGAGGGGGAGAGAGGTGGAGAGGGGGGAGAGGGAGGGGGGAGGGAGAGAGAGAGAGAGAGAGAGAGAGACAGAGAGAGAGAGAGACAGACAGAGAGAGAGAATCTTAAGCAGGCTTCACACTCAGCACAGATCTCAACCTAGGGCTCCATCTCACGACCCTGGGATCATGACCTGAGTGGAAATTGAGTTGGACGTTCAACCTACTGAGCCACACAGGCGCCCCAGAAATATCTAGTTTGAAGCAATACTTCCAGATCAGCACTATTCTTACAGGACCCCACGTACCCATATCTTGCTTAAAGAAAGCTGGAACCAAACTGGCTGGTTATTTACCAAAAGGAAAGTTTTACTTGCCTAAAGAAAATAGACTCAATAAGATGATTTAAGGTTCTTTCCATACTAAGAGCTATCTATAATTATATGACATTTAAAAAAATTTCTTTTTCTTTTTTTAAGTTTTATTTTTATTTATTTTGAGAGAAAGAGAGCAAGTGGGGGAGGGGCAGAAAGGAAGGGAGACAGAATCCCAAGCAGGCTCCACACTGTCAGTGCAGAGCCTGATGCAGAACTTGAACCTATGAACTGTGAGATCATGATTTGAGCTGAGGTCAAGAGACGGATGCTTAACCAACTGAGCCACCCAAGCGCCCCTATTATTATATAACATTTAAACCAATATATAACAATAGACACAAAAACAAACCTATAAAATAATAAATTTTTTTCTTTACTTACGGAGGCTAAACTCTGTGCAGAACCTGAGTATTTACTGAAAAGTCCTCCATTAGCATAGTTACAAGACTGAGATCCTTTGTCTTTGGCAGAACTTAAAGATAATGTCAAATTTTGTCTACTACTGGAACAACTTGAACCTATCAAACAAATATATCAATAATATTAGAAGTATCAGTAACTCCAATGACAAATTTCCGATAAAATTTCCAAGTTTACATTATATTCCTTCAGAAAGCTTCTAATTTTAAAACACATTTCCCTCAATTGTGTAAATTATTAAGTGTACAGCATTATTAAAATCTACCTCTCTTTACAATTGTTTTTAACACTGATAAAATATGCTTCCTAAATGAAGACTAAACCATTCATCTAATTAGGGTATTTGATATGATATTTGAATGACCTATTATAATCAGTTTAAAATACTGGCAACTATGAATCTTCAAGTTATAAATTAACAAAATATAAGCACTTCCTTTCCTGAATTACATCTGTACCATGTCCATATTGCATTACATTGTAATTAGTTTTTTCTTTTTCTGTATCCCCTAACCATCTATCTATCCATCTATGGCTGACATTGTATCTCAGTCTATCTTAATGCAACAGTTAAGACACTACTCAATTCAATTCCTGGGACGTGTATGACCCTAAGCAGGTCACTTAAGTTTTCCTTATCTCGATTTTCTTTATGTCTAAAATGGAAACAATAACACAGGATATAGTCCTAATTCATAGAATTGTTATAAAAGTTAAATAATGTAGTGAATATACAGCATTTAGCACTAGGCCTGAGATCTAATAAGATCTCATTAAGTGAGAGCCATCATTACTGTAATGTTCACTGTACTTGGCACAAAATAGTCATTCATTAATCATTTGCTGGACAAATTAATCACAAAAGCATATGATACTCTAAATAATAAATTAAAAATAATTAAAAGTTTTAAAAATAAGAAATTCAGCATGCTCAAGAAGTTATTGGGTTTTTTAAAAATTTTTTTATGTTTTATTTTCAAGAGAGAGACAGAATTTGAGCAGGTGAGGGGCAGAGAGAGAGAAGGACACAGAATCCGATGGAGGCTCCAGGCTGTGAGCTGTCAGCACAGAGTCCATTGCGGGGCTCAA
Source organism: Panthera onca (assembly GCF_046562875.1). NCBI lineage: Eukaryota > Metazoa > Chordata > Mammalia > Carnivora > Felidae > Panthera > Panthera onca. The sequence goes on from NC_138346.1 coordinate 156,498,667, forward strand.
ACTCACAAACCGTGATATCATGATCTGAGCCGAAGTCAGACACTAACCAACTGAGCCATCCAGGTGCCCCAAGAAGTTATCGTCATTGATACAACATGGCAATATGTACCATATCTCTAACAAAAACTACAGGTCTTTTAAAAGCCAGCAATTTTCCTTCTATTTATACACTAAGAAAATAATCAGACAAGTATATTCAGAGCAAGAAAAACATTCTAAAGGGACTAACAGAGAATTGGTTAAATAAATTAGTGGATATGTTTTCAAATTTAACACTAAGTACATATTAAAATGATAGAAATATATTTATTGACCTAGAAAAACAATTTTATATATTGTTAAATATTTTAAAAGCAGGCTACAAAAGGTGTAATCATAATTTTATTTAAAATACATACATCATCTACTTGTACATAATATAAAATTGTGTATCTCAATAGACTTAAATGCAAATAGAAATGGATAGATATATGCCAAAGTATTATAAGTCATTACTTCTGGGTAGCAGAATATCAAGTGATTTTAATTTTTTGTTTGCTTCTCTATATGTTCTATTCTTTCTAAAATCAATCTGTATTATCTGGGAGTTAAATATTAAGGAAAGACATTTTGGAGGCTACAGCACAGAAATCACTGCACTCCAGTTATGATTAATATATAAATCTTTCTATGATTTAAATATAAACTTTCTTTGTAGACTCAGTTCAGCTATCTCCACATACCTTTGTCTGATGCTGCTCTTTTAGTGTATTCAAGTATGAGGTGCTCTGGTTCCCATGGTAATATTTTTCCTTTCTTCTTTCCACGTCTTCTTTTAAAGTGACGGGCCAGAAAAATTACAGATACGGCACTCACTGCAGTTACCACAAACAGCTTTTTTGCTACTGGTGAAAATCTTATCTGGAAAAGATGTAGTTAGATTGAAAAAAAATTCTTATATTTGTTCACTTTAAATAAAGATGTAAGAGGCAAACTTTTTTTTTTTTAATTTTTTTTTTTAACATTTATTTATTTTTGAGACAGAGAGAGAGAGAGAGCATGAACAGGGAGGGTCAGAGAAAGAGGGAGACACAGAATCTGAAACAGGCTCCGGGCTCTGAGCTGTCAGCAGAGAGCCCAACGCGGGGCTTGAACCCATGGACTGTGAGATCATGACCTGAGCCGAAGTCGGACGCTCAACCGACTGAGCCACCCAGGCGCCCCTAGGCAAACTTATTCTTAAGATAACCTAGTTCTGGGGTGCCTGGGTGGCTCAGTCGGTTGAGCACCAACTTTGGCTCAGGTCACGATCTCGCGGTCCGTGAGTTCAAGCCCCGCATCGGGCCCCTGTGCTGACAACTCAGAGCCCGGAGCCTGTTTCAGATTCTGTGTCTCCCTCTCTCTGACCCTCCCCCATTCATGCTCTGTCTCTAAAATAAATAAACGTTAAAAAAAAAAAATTTAAAAAAAAAGATAACCTAGTTCTAACTACTATGAGAAGAATATTATTTCACTCTTTGAATGACAGCTCAAATGAAAGCTGTCACTCTTTGAATGACATTTTGTTTAAAAACAAACAAAACGTACTAACATATGAATTTCTGAAAGTCTTAGGTAAATAAACAGTATTACCACAAACATCAAAAGGAGCACAAAATAATTCAACCCCATTAAAACCTGTTGAACAACTAATGATTAATTCATGCAACTAACTGAATCATAGCAAGATTTTAAATTACAGGAATGATTAATTCAGAGATTTATTTATGTATTTATTTTTAACGTTTATTTATTTTTGAGAGAGAGAGAAACAGAGCATGAGTAGAGGAGGGGCAGAGAGAGAGAGAGAGAGAGAGAGAGAGAGAAATGGAGACACAGAATCCAAAGCAGGCTCCAGGCTCTGAGCTGTCAGCACAGAGCCCTATGCAGGGCTTGAAACCATGAACTGTGAGATCATGACCTGAGCTGAAGCTGGTTGCTTAACCGACTGAGCCACCCAGGCACCCCAGTTCCAAGTTTTAAAACATACCAATTTTTTTTAACTATCTGGAAATTTGAGCAAACATGAATTAACTTAATTTCTAAATAGAATCTGAATAAGCCCTTTTATGCATGAATTATTCAACAAATATTTACTCAGCATTTTACAAAGTACCACACTGTGCTATGAAAATTAGAATTAAAATCTTATTGTAATCCTATTCAACAAGCAACTATCAAATGCCTTTCATTGATCAGGAAGCACTAGGCATAGAGGACACAGATCTTGCCTCCTTCAAGCAGTATGTTATAGTAGAGACAAATATATTCACAAGTAATTACAATATAGTGTGATAAATACAGTAACATAAGTATACACTAAGTATTCACATCACCTTCACATAAGAGGTAACTAACTTTGTCTTGGGGGACAGACACAATCACCTAAAATACAGGAGAACTATAAAATAAAGCCATAATCTTGGGGTGTAGAGGGCTGGAAAGAGTGTCACTTTCAAATGAACAACAAAAACAAGCCAGACAAATGGCAAGTTCTCAATTTTTCTTGAAACCGTCACAATGCTGAGGACAGAGGGCAATCACTTGGCCCCAAAATTAAGGAGACACAGGTATCTGCAGGGAGAGATAGGGCATAAGCACTGGCATGCAGAGATAAAACACAGCAGGACATCAGTAAGAAGAGTTCAGCTAGTATGGCTGGTAAATTGGTGGAAACAGTAGCATTGGTGAGAAAGGGTAAAGCACCCCCAGGAGCACTGGGGATGTTGTAAATATGGGCATAATCCATAGTTTTTGCAGGTTTTATCTTCACGAATCCCACCAGGCACTACTCACAGAAAAGACTGCAAGACTCCTAAGTCTCCCCAATGGTGCAGAACCCAGGGAGGGAAACAGGAGTTTCTGTGGAAGGGCATGAACTGCATCAACACCCTTCTCTATTCCCTCAAAAGAACAAAAGACATAAACTGTAGGATGCAGCTTTAACTTTCAAAGGAAATACATACCATTAAACACTTACATTAAAGAAGGTATAAAATCCATAATCTGAGTTTTTACTTTAAGAAACTAGAAAACAGATGAACAAATCCAATCCAAAGCAAGTAGAAGACAGGAAGTAATAAAGACTAAACAGAAATCAATGAAATAGAAAACTAAATCAATAAAATCAAAAGCTTATTAAAAAGAAATCAATAGATTCACTCCTGGCTTTTGGCAAAAAAAAAATAAAAATAAAAATTCAGTAAAACTGACAAACCTGAAGCCAGTCTGACCAAAACAAAAAAGAAAGAGAAAGAAAGAGAGAAAAGATGAAAAGACACATACTACTAAAATCAGAAATGAGAGAGGCATTGTCACTAAAGACCTCATGGATATGAAAAGTTATTACTATGAACAACTCTATGCCCATAAATTCACTCTGGGAGAAATAGATAGAATGAATAGTTACATATGTACTAAAGAAATTGAATTTGTAGTTAAGTAAAACCTTTTAACAAAACTATAGGGCAAATTCTACCAAATATTTAAAAAAGAAATATTAATTCCATTCAATGAGGGACTACTTCCCAATCATATGTGAAGCTAGCATTACTATTAATATCAAAACCAAAGACGTTACAAAAAATTATAGACAAATATCTATAATGTAGATAGATTTTTTTAGAAGTCCTTCACAAAATAGTAACACATTGAATCCAGCAACATATACAGGAGATACTACAGGAAATAAATACTACAGGAGAGTCTGGGTGGCTCAGTCAGTTAAGCATCTGACTCTTGGTTTCCACTCAGGTCATGATCTCAAGGTTTGTGGGATCAATACTACAGGAGAGTCTGGGTGGCTCAGTCAGCTAAGTGTCTGACTCTTGGTTTCCACTCAGGTCATGATCTCAAGGTTTGTGGGATCATGCCCCGCATCGGGCTCCATGCTGACAGCACTGCTTGGAATTCTCTTTCTCTGCCCCTCCTTCCCCTCTGAAAATAAATAAACAAACTTTAAAAAAAAAAATGAACACTATATATGACCAAGGAGTGTATATCCTAGGAATCATTATCTGAATAATTATCTACTCAGAAGGTGTTGCTTTATTGAATGAGGGTGTCACACCTGTTCCAATGTCCACTTGTTAAGAACCTGTTGGACTTGGCTTTGATTTCTGATTGAAGAAGTAAGTGAGCCCCCCTAAATCTGGCAACTCGTAGACCCTGTTAGAAAATGGTGTGTGGTTTTGGTTTCCACATTATACATATATAGGGAAATTGGAAGGAGTTCAGAGAACAGAAACACAATGATTAAAGGGTTGGGGAAATAAGGAGCTGGGATTATTTTATCTGAAGAAAAGCTTTCAGGGAAAGCATGGTGTATGTGTGAGTGTGCATGTGTGTGTGCCAAAGACAGAGTCAAAGAAGCCAAATCTTAAAGGCTATGTGTTTGAGCAGGTTTGATTGGCCTTTGTAGGCCATCTGGAGTCTGGTGGAGGGTGTGAGGAGAAGCTGGTCTGCCTTACCAATTACTGGGAAGGAGAATAAGCAATTTAAGAGAAAGAGGGGGGACTTGGCCAGAATCAGGCAGGAATTACTTTAGCTAGGGGTTCTGTCTCAGACCTACTTATATTATAATCTTCAAATGTAGCAAGAATTTTTGTCTACGTAACCCTTACATTTCAGCTTCTACTAGATTTGAAAAATATGATTAGGTATAGTATATCCAAAACTACTTAATGATAAGCCATGTCCTATTTCTCTCCAACTATATGATGAAATCTTGAGATAAAGTTTTTCTTCGTCTTCTCAAATAAAAAAAATAAATAAATAAAAACTCTCAGCAAATTAGGATTAGAAGGTGTGTGCATTAAATAGTGTCCCCTCAAAATTCATGTTCACCTTGAAGATCAGAATATGATCATATGAGCCCACGTGGCTCAGTTGGTTAAGAATCTGATTCCTGATCTCAGCTCAGGTCTTGATCTCAGGGTTGTGAGTTCAAGCGTGGTATTGGGCTCCACACTGGGCATGGAGCCTACATTAAAAAAAAAAAAAAAGACAGAAAAAGAAAAAAAGAATATGATCTTATTTTAAAAAAATCTTTGTCGATGTAATCAAGGTTAGAATCAAGATGACATTGCATTGGATTAAGGTGGACCATATGTCCAATGAGTGTCTTTATAAGGGATTAAAGGACACATAGAGACAAAAAGGAGAAGGCTATGCAAAGAAAAAGACAGAGATTACAGTTATGCTGCCACAGCCAAGGAATGCCTGAAGCCAACAGAACCAACATCATATTAGAAGTAACAGCCAGTGCCAAAAGTCAAGAAAGAAGAATAAAAGAAATACACATTGGAAAATAAAAAGTAAAACTGTCTCTATTTGCAGACAACTTGATTGTCCACATGGAAAATCCCAAAGAATCTCCCCCCAAATCCCCTAGAACTGGTAGGTAAATAGGCTACAAAGTCAATGATAGCAATAAGCAAATGGAATTTGACATTAAAAAGCAATACTACTGGGGCACCTGGGTGGCCTAGTCAGTTAAGCATCCGACTTTGGCTCTAGTTATGATCTCACCGTTAGTGAGTTCAGGCCCCACATTGTGCTCTCCGTTGACAGTGTGGAGCCTGCTTTGGATCCTCTGTCTCCCTCTCTCTCTCTCTGCCCTTCCTCAGCTCACATGCATGCCCTTTCTCTCTCTCAAAAATAAACATAAAAAAAAAAAAAGCAATACTACTTATAACAGCACCAAGTAAAAGAAAAAATAGAGAAAATTTTTAAAAATTCAGTTAACAACAAAACACTAATCAAAGAAATCAACAAAGATAAAAGGAGATACATCATGTTCATGGCCTGTAAAATATCATTCTCTCCAATTTGATCTACAGAAAATAATAAAAATCCAAGCAAAAATTTTTGTAGATATTGGCAGCTTATTATTTTTTAAAAAATTAAAGAAAGGCAAAGGAAGTAGGATAACCAAAATAACTGAAAAAGAACAAAGTTGGAGAACATACTCTAGCCAATTTCAAGACTTAACTATAAAGCTACAGTAATTAAGAGAGTGTGGTATTGGTATAAACATATAGATCAGTGCAACAGAATAGAGTTCAGAAATAAACCTGCAGAAATAGTTAATTTTTGTTAACTAAATTTTTGTTGAAAGTAAAAAGGAAATTCAAGGAAGAATTTTTAGAAGAAAACAGAAAATCTATGTAATCTTGAAATCACCCAAACCCAGAAACCACCTGGGTGTCCTTCAACAGATAAATGGATACACGTTACATCCATATAATGGAATACTCAGCAATAAAAAAGGACATAATATTCAGATACACAACAATGTGAATGGATTGCAAATGTATTATGTAAAATGAAAAAAGCTAATTCCAAAAGATTATATGCTGTATAACTCCACACTATATACAATAATTCATGCACAGATCATAAACTTAAAACTATAAGGACATAAACTCTAAAACTATAGAGTTCTAGAAGAAAGCATGGGAGAAAATCTTTGTGAACTTCCACTGGGCAAATATTTCTTAGAGATGACACAAAGAGCCTGATTCATTTTTTAAAAAAGAAAAGTTGACAAACGGATTTCAGAATCAAAAACTTCTGCTCTTTAAAAGGCACTGTTTTGGGGTGCCTGGGTGGCTCAGTCGGTTAAGCGGCCGACTTCGGCTCAGGTTATGATCTCGCGGTCCGTGAGTTCGAGCCCCGCGTCGGGCTCTGTGCTGACAGCTCAGAGCCTGGAGCCTGTTTCAGATTCTGTGTCTCCCTCTCTCTGACCCTCCCCCATTCATGCTCCGTCTCTCTCTGTCTCAAAAATAAACATTAAAAAAAAAAATTAAAAAAAATAAAAGGCACTGTTTAAAGGGGTACTTGGGGGGCTCAGTCAGTTAAAGCATCGGACTTTGGTTCAGGTCATGATCTCACAGTTCGTGGGTTCAAGCCCCACATTGGGCTCTGTGCTCACAGCTCACAGCCTGGAGCCTGCTTCAGATTCTGTGTCTCATTCTCTCTGCCCCTCCCCAGCCTGTGCTCTGTCCTTCTTTCAAAAATAAACATTAAAAAAACATTTTTAAGACACTATTTAAAAAAATAAAATAAAATAATAATTTAAAAAGAGGATGTCTGGGTGGCTCAGTCAGATAAGCATTCAACTCTTGATTTTGGCTCAGGTCTTGATCTTGCAGTCTGGAGATTGAGCCCCTGATGGGGCCCCCCTACACTGAGCATGGAGCCTGCTTGAGATTCTCTCTCTCCCTCTCTCTCATAAATAAATAAATAAATAAATAAATAAATAAATAAAGGCACTTGGGTGGGTGGCTCAGTTGGTTAAGCATCAGACTCTTGATTTTGGCTCACATCATGATCCCAGGGTCGTGGAATCAAGACCCACATGGGGCTCTGCGCTGAATGTGGACCCTGCTTGGGATTTTTGTCTCTCTCTCCTTCTCTGTCTCTCTCCCTCTCACTCTCTGTCCCTCTCCTCACTCACACTCTCTCTAAAAATAAAAAATAATAAAATAAATAGATAAGAATAAAAGTTAAATAAAAGGCACTGTTTAGAAGTAGAATAGGCAATCTACAGACTAGGAGAAAATAGTTGTAAATCATATATCTGAAAAGGAATTATACCCAAGGTATATAAAGAATTCTCAAAAATTAATATGAAAACAAAAAACCCAATTAAAAAATGGGCAAAAGCTCTGAACAGACACATCAACAAAGAAGACTTATGGATGGCCAATTAGCATATGAAAGCATGTTCAACATTACTGGTCACCAGGGAAAATCAAATTAAAACCACAAGAAGGGTTCCTGGGTGGCTTAGTCAGTTGAGCATCCAACTTAGGCTCAGGTCATAATCTCGTGTTTCACAAGTTCAAGCCTTACATCGGGCTCTGTACTGACAGCTCAGAGCCTGGAGCCTGCTTTAGATTCTGTGTCTTCCTCTCTCTCTGCGCCTCCCTCACTTGTGCTTTGTGTCGCTCTCACTCTCAAAATAAATAAACATAAAAAAATTAAAAAATTAAAAAAAAAATAAAACCACAAGATTCTACTACATACCTATATTAGAATGGCTAAAATTAAAAGACTGGCCATACCAATGATATAGCCACTTTGGAAGAAGTCTGGCATTTTCTTTAAAAATTAAAAACATCTAGGGGCGCCTGGGTGGCGCAGTCGGTTAAGAGTCCGACTTCAGCCAGGTCACGATCTCACGGTCCGTGAGTTCGAGCCCCGCGTCAGGCTCTGGGCTGATGGCTCAGAGCCTGGAGCCTGTTTCCGATTCTGTGTCTCCCTCTCTCTCTGTCCCTCCCCCGTTCATGCTCTGTCTCTCTCTGTCCCAAAAAATAAATAAATAAATAAAAATTAAAAAAAATAAAAATTAAAAACATCCCTATCTTGTGATTCAGTCATTCTACTCCTAAGTACTTACCCAAGAAAAATGAAAGCATATGTCATACAAAGACTTGTATTGGGATGTTCTTAGCAACTTTACCTACAATTAAAACACAAAACAGGAAACAACCTACATGTCCACCAAAAGATGAACAGGTAAACAAACTGTGCTGATACATACAACACATATATATTTCAATATAATCAGACTACTTGAAAAAAAAAACAGACAAAAGAAAGTATACCAAAATACCAAAAATATTATATAATTCCATTTTATATAAAACAGAAAATTCAAATTAACCTAGAGTGACAAAAAGATCAACGGTTGCCTGGGGGGAAGGGAGGGAGGGGAGTGGGACAAGGAGATGCGAAGGGAGAGATTACAAAGGGAAATAAATTTTTGGAGCTTATGGATACATTCATTAATCTGATTGTGGCAAGAATCAAGAATTGCACAAGTACATACAAATGTACGTCAAAACTTAAGTTGTAAACTTTTTTTTGTTTTTGTGAGAGAGAGAACATCGGAGAGAGTATTCCAGTATTTTCTGGAATACTAGAAATGATTTACTTCCATTTACCATTAGCATTTGGCCTCAATGACTGTGGTCCAACAAAAACATTAAAACTATTCTTAAAACTATTCTTACTCTACTTTTCTTCCAAGTCCATTTAAATTCCTTCAACATTATCCAGAAAAAGTAGAACATTCCAATATTGCCTCAAATATTTTCCCTTAATGATCTTTAAGAATTGGGGCACTTGGGTGGCTCAGTTGGTTAAGCATCCAACTTCGGCTCAGGTCATGATCTCATGGTTCGTGAGTTTGAGCCCTGCATTGGGCTCTGTGCCGACAGCTCAGAGCCTGGAGCCTGCTTCAGATTCTTTGTCTCCCTCTCTTTCTCTGCTCCTTCCTGCTTGCACTCACTTGCGCGTGCTCCCTCTCTCTCCTCTCTCTCAAAAATAAATAAACATTTAAGAAAAAAAAGGATTGGGGCGCCTGGGTGGGTTAGTTGGTTAAGCATCCAACTTTGGCTCAGGTCATGATCTCACACTTTGTGAGTTCGAGCCATATGTCAGGCTCTGCACTGATAGCACAGAGCCTCACTTGCCCTCTCTCTTTCTCAAAAATAAATATACATTTTATAAAAAAAGAATTATTCTCTTAAGCAATGTCTCTACGACAGGTATCAGCAAATTTTTATTTCTTTCTGTTTCTATGTTTTTCGCTCTGGAAACATATCTTCAGTGTTCATAGCAATTAAATGAGATTTGGAAAAAAACAGCAATTCCTTGAATTAGGATACTAAAGATCCAATGATAAAATAAATTCTAAAAACAGCACTATTATTGGGATACCTGGATGACTCAGTTGGTGGAGCGGGCAACTCTCGATCTCAGGGTTGCGAGTTCAAGTCCCATGTTGGGTATCAAGATTACTCAAAAATTAAATCTTAAAGAAAAATTCTAATCTTTTTATTTTATATTAAATATAAAAAGAACTCTATTATTAAGAATACCTTAATTTTCAATATATTGTATAAACTGCCATGACCTCATTACCAAAAAAGTATTAACCTTAGATCAAATGTAAAGATTATTTACTGCAGGAATAAATGTAAGATAACATAATTAAGACCTCCATTAAAGAAAATAATCTATCAATACAGGTTCAGTCACAGCTAAGTGATCACGTCTGCTTAAACTGTCAGCTCTACTATATCCAAGGGCACTGAAGTTAGAGAACTATTCTATTAAGAGATAAAAGTACAAAATTAAGGGGTCCTTGTATGGCTCAACCGGTTAAGTGTCTTGATCTCAGCATCATGAGTTCAAGCCCCACACTGGGTTCCTCACAAGGCATGAAGTACATAAATAAATAAATAAACAAACAAACAAACAAACACAAAATTAAAGCTACTCCATCAGGCATATAATGTGTTTTACTAATATAAATTCAAATACAATAAAAATCAATTCACTTTTGTTAAGATCTAAGTTCTGTTTATATACTATTTTTATATTAAAAAACCACCGAAGTTTACAGTCCTAATCTCATGAAAAAAGAAACCTTTTCCATGACAAAAAAGCAACTAATTCCCCAGAGAAAGATGTTTATCCTAAGTAATCTACACAAGGTCTGAAAGTCTCCAGTATCACTCCTGCCTATCATTTGTTTTGTTACTTTTTTTCCCCAGAGGAAGGTCAATTACTTTCATATCATTGCTTAGAACACTGGAAATATAGCATCCAGAATCCTAAAGCTCAGAGGAACCTTTTGTGGTGATACAGTCCATTTCATGACCTCCAGACAAATGAAAACTAGACACATCCTATTCATTCAACATGAATTGAACATCCATTTATGGCCTAGACACTGAGAATACAAAGGAAAAGAACACTACTCCTTATGCTCAGATTTCACAATCCTCCCCATTCCATAACCTGATGCCATTGTTAAATGCTCTTGTCAAGTTTCCCCTGCCATCTAATGTATTCTGGAAGACAAGGAATAATTAGTCATACACAAGTCTCCGCCTCCAATAACTTTATTTCCCTTTACTCAGCATAAACTTCTTCCCAGAACTAAGTTGATCTATTCCTCAAACACAGTACTTACAACACCTTTTGGGTTGGGTGGGGGGGTCATTTCTACAAATTTTACTGAGAATTAGGGCTGGGCCTGTATCTAGATCTTGCTCACCACTTTATATCTGGACTGAAACACAGTAGAGGCTTAACAAATATGCTTCGAATGAATCTCTCTGATAACTAGAACACACTGCATTCAAACTGTAAACTCTGAACAAACAGGAATAACATCCTCCTCATAGGGTTTTTGTGAATAGAGATAACCTACATAAAGTAGTATCTGACACATAGCAGGCATTCAAAAATGTGAGCAATTATTTAATGTTAATTTAATTTAAAAATTTTTAACAAATCTTAGTTTGAAATAATTTTAGATTGACAAAAAAGTTGCAAAGATTGTAGATTTCCTATATACACATCACTTAAGATTTTCCTGATACTAACATCTTATATTAACACAGTACTCGTCAAAACTAAAAAATTAACATTAGTACAATATTATTTTTTTCATATTTTAATGTTTACATATTATTTTTGAGAGAGAGAGAGAGAGCACGAGTGGGAACAGAGGGCAAAGAGAGAGAGAATAAGAGAGAGAAACCCAAGCAGGCTCAATGCTGTCAGTGCAGAGCCAAACATGGGGCTCGAACCCACAAACTGTGAGATCATGACCTGAGCTGAAACCAAGAGTTGGCTGCTTAACCAACTGAGTCACCCAGGCACCCCTACTACAATATTACTAACTAAATGATATAGACTTTATTCTGATTTCACCAGTTTTTCCACTAATTTTCTATTTCAGGACCAATTCACGATGTCACACTGCATTTAGAAAGATTTTTATTTTAAGTACTTTGTATTTCTCACTTAACACTCTGAAGTTGGAGAACCAACTAAACTACTTACCACTTCATGTTGTGGTTTCCCGATGAAAAACACAATCTGCTTGTATTAACATGATACACAGTGATATACCAAAGTAATCCTTAAGAAAACCACAGATGCAAAAGAGACTTAAGTATTTTGTTTAAAGTATGTATTCATTATTTTTTAAAGATTTTATCCCTAAGCAATCTCTACATCGTGGGGCTCGAACTCACAACCCCGAGATCAAGAGTTGCATGCTCTATCAACTGAGCCAGGCAGGTGCCCCTAGAGTATGTATTCATTAAATTAAAAAACAAATACTTGGAAAATGTATTATTCCTTAAATAAATGACACAGGGAAATAGGAGTCAACATTTATTGGGGTGCTCACTCATTTTTATTGTATGTCAGACATGGTAAATTGGCTTCAAAGAGGTTAAGCAACCTGCCAAAGGTTACACAACTCTACAGTGGTGAAACATGAATCAAGATGCATTGTGGAAAGCGTTTAAATACATTCATGTTATACATCATGTATTAAAAATACTACAGGGGTGCCTAGGTGGCTCAGTCGGTTAAGCATCTAACTTCAGCTCAGGTCATGATGCCACAGTTTGTGAGTTCGAGCCCCACGTCAGGCTCTGTGCTGACAGCCTGGAGCCTGCTTCAGATTCTGTGTCTCCCTTTCTCTGCCTCTCCCCCTCCCTCACTCTGTCTCTCAAGGGTAAAAAAAAACATTAAAAAAAAAAAAAAAAAAAAGAAACTACAGTCACACCAATGACATATCTCACTATGCAATTAATTATATAACTGAACTGCATCCAACATGGCTTCTCAATCTTTGGAGGCTGAACTAATGAACAAAAAAATCTTACATGTCTTTTTTCATAAAAAAATCAATCCGGGGTACCTGGGTGGCTCAGTCAGTTGCAGTTCCACCTTTAACTCAGGTCATGATTTCATGGCTTGGGTTCAAGTTCAAGCTGACATTGGGCTCTCTGCTGTTAGCACAGAGCTCACTTCAGATCCTCTGTCCTCCTCTCTCTCTGCCCCTGCCCCGCTCATGCTCACGCACTCTCTCTCCCTCTCAAAAATGAAAAAACGTTGAAAAAATATTTTTAAAAAATCAATATAATTCTAAAGTTATGGAATTGTCCAAACAAGAACTCTGAGCTTTGGGGTGCCTGGGTGGCTCAGTCAGTTAAGCCTCCAACCCTTGATCTCAGCTCAGGTCATGATCTCATGGTTCATGGGATCAAACCCCGTGTCAGGCTCTGGGGTGACAGTGCAGAGCCTGCTTGGGATTCTCTCTCTCTCCCTCTCTCTCTCTCCCTCTCAAAATAAATAAATAAACTTAGAAAAAGAAAAAGAACTCTGAGCTTGGGGCGCCTGGGTGGCTCAGTTGATTGAGCGTCCAACTTCGGCTCAGGTCATGATCTTGCGGTTTATGAGTTCGAGCCCCGCATTGGGCTCTGTGCTGACAGCTCAGAGCCTGGAGCCTGCTTTGGATTCTGTGTCTCTCCATCTCTCGGCCCCTCCCCTGCTCATGCTCTGTGTCTCTCTGTCTCTCAATAATAAATAAACATTAAACAAAAAAATTTAAAAAAAAAGAACTCTGAGCTTTTCCTTGGCCCTTTCTTAGCCCTTTGATGCTGTTCAACCTGTAACTTCTCTTAGTGTAGGAATCAACAAACTTTTTTTCGTATAGGCCAAGTATAAATATTTTAGGCTTGTGGAATGTATGGTTTCTACTGCAACCACTTAACTCTGTTAAGTGTTAAGTGTAGGTCAGAAGCAGCCACAGATAATACACTAACAAATGAGTATGGCTGTGTCCCAATAAAACTTTACTTGCAAAACCAGGTGGTAGTCTTGATTTGACTCAGAGGCTGTAGTTTACTGACCTGTCTTAGAGCACTGATAGCATGGAATGAGTTTTGAATACTAAATACCATGACTAAGAGTATAGAACGTATACTTCAGTTTACCTGCAATGACTCTTCATATTATTTTTTAAAATATTCCATGGGATAAGTTGAACAATACACATGGCCTCAGAAAAGTATTCTTAGGATTGGAAAGTAGTGGTATAGCAAAATCAATACATGCAAAGGATACAAAAGTAATTCTTTTTTTTTTTTTTTTTTTTCAACGTTTTTTTATTTATTTTTGGGACAGAGAGAGACAGAGCATGAACGGGGGAGGGGCAGAGAGAGAGGGAGACACAGAATCGGAAACAGGCTCCAGGCTCCGAACCATCAGCCCAGAGCCCGACGCGGGGCTCGAACTCACAGACCGCGAGATCGTGACCTGGCTGAAGTCGGACGCTTAACCGACTGCGCCACCCAGGCGCCCCAAAGGATACAAAAGTAATTCTTAAAAAACAAATACAAAATGCTAATGAACTCTTTAAAAATTAATATTTTGATTTCTAGGCTGTGAAAAAACATATATTATCAAATGATTAAGATTAAGAATGGATTGCTATAGCTAATCTGAAAAGCAATTTAAGAATGATAAATGGTGGGGCGCCTGGGTGGCTCAGTCGGTTAAGCGTCCGACTTCGGCTCAGGTCATGATCTCGCGGTCCATGAGTTCGAGCCCCGCGTCAGGCTCTGTGCTGACAGCTCAGAGCCTGGAGCCTGTTTCAGATTCTGTATCTCCCTCTCTCTGACCCTCCCCCATTCATGCTCTGTCTCTCTCTGTCTCAAAAATAAACAAAGGTTAAAAAAAAAAAAATTAAAAAAAAAAAAGAATGACAAATGAAAGCCTTCAAAATGTTCATACTTAATACAAATTGCTCTTAAATCTATGAAAATATTCCCAGCTTAACATAAGAGAGAGATAAAATTAAAACCATGATGAGGGATGCCTGGGTGGCTCAGTCGGTTGAGCACCCAACTCTTGATTTTGGCTCAGGTCATAATCCCAGGGTTGTGGGATCAAGCCCTGTGCCAGGCTCTGCGCTGAGTGTAGAGCCTGCTTAAGATTCTCTCTCTCTCTCTGCCCTTCTCCCCCACTTGCACGTATACTCGCTCTAAAATAAAACAAATAATAATAAAATAAATGAAAACCATGATAAAATACCATTCTCAACTTTCAGATTGGCAAGAACTCCAAAATTTGGGAAGTACAAAATAATACTATTCCTACAGAGGGCAATTTAGCAGTATCTACCAAAATTCAAATAAACTTGCTCTTTGGCCCAGATATCCAAAGTCTAAAAAACTCATCCTATGCCTATACCTGTAGCCCATGGCTATGTTGTATGAACTGAGATATATCAAACTTACTCACTATAATAGCATTGTTTATAACAGTACACGATCAGAAACAACACAAATGTTCACATATAGAAATATTATGTAGGGGTGCCTGGGTGGTTCAGCTGATTAAGCGTCCAACTTCGGATCAAGTCATGATCTCACAGTTCATGGGTTCGAGTACCGAATTGGGCTCTCCACTGATAGCTCAGAGCCTGGAGCCTCCTTTGGATTCTGTGCTTCTCTCTGTCTGTCTCTCTCTCTCTGTCTTTCCCCCTCCCCAACTAGTGCACGCGTGCGCGCTCTCTCTCTCAAAAATAAACAAACATAAAGAAAAAAAAAGAGAGAGAGAAAAGAAAAGGGGCACCTGGGTGACTCAGTCGGCTAAGCATCCAACTTCAGCTCAGGTCATGATCTCAAGGCTTGTGAGTTTGAGCCCTTTGTTGGGCTCTGTGCTGACAGCCCAGAGCCTGAAGCCTGCTTCAGATTCTGTCTCTGTCTCCCTCTGCCCCACCCCCACTCATGCATTTTCTCTCTCTCAAATATAAACATTAAAAAAAGTTTTAAAGAAATATTATGTAGCTGTAGGAATAAAAAAACTAAGAAAAAGAAAAAGAAGATCTACATATATTAATATGGAGAGATCTCCAGGAAATTTTTTAAGTATAAAAAAACGGGAACATAGGTAGTATGCTCCCTTTTATAAGAAGAGGAGTTATATAACTGCTTTTGCTGATATGTGAATAAGGAAACCCTGAAAGATATTCAAGTAATCTAAATGGTTACCTATAGGAAGTGGATGGGAACTGAGATAGAGTAAAACACCTCTGTGTGTGTGTGTGTGTGTGTGTGTGTGTGTGTGTGTGTATACACATATATATATATGTATATGTATATGTGTGTGTGGTTTTGATTTGTGAACCATATAAATGTATTAGCTATTCAAATAATACATTTTAAAGAATATTATTTTATATCACTTTAAGGATTAAATGAGTTTGTAAATGCACCTAATATAAAATGTCTAGCATATTGCTTTACATACAGTGGATGCAGCTATGACCATCTGGAAGTCTTTTTATTTTATTTTTTTTAAGTATGTTTATGAGTTTTGGGTGGGGGGTGAGGGGCAGAGAGGGGGAGTGGGGGAGAGAGAGAGTGAGTGAGAGTGAGAGTGAGAGAGAGAGAGAGAGAGAGAGAGAGAAAATCCCAAGCAGGCTCTGAGCTGTCAGTGCAGAGCCCAACACAGGGCTTGTACTCATGATTAGGAGATCATGACCTGACCCAAAATCAAGAGTTGGAACTTAACCAACTGAATCACACAGTCGCCTTTGGAAATCTTTTTAAATGTTATCCAAATGGCATAACAAAAACAAATACAAAATACCAAACATTTAGACTCAATATTTTCACCTCTAGGAATCCACCTTAATGAAATCTAAAAATGGGACAAAGTTTCATAACTGTCGAAACAAACCAAAAACATAAAAAAAGAAATATTCAATAAACTATAACATCTATATTCATAAAGCATTTCTAAGGACAGAAAATGCTCAAAATATGAAACTTTATAATCTCAAATGGTGGAGGGGAACAGGGCAGTGGGGGTGGGAAGTGGGGCATGGAGGGCAGAGATATATATGCAAAAATAAAAGACCTAGAAAAAGTATAGCAAATAAGCTTTTACAGAGGAACTGTTGGTAATTTTTTTTCTCTTTTATTCTTTTCCATATTTGTCAAATTATCTTTCAAGCACATACTCCTAAAAAAGGAAAGAAAAGAAAAGAGAGATGGGCGCCTGGGTGGCTCAGTCAGTTAAGTCTCCTGCTTCGGCTCGATCATGATCTTGCGGTTTGTGGGTTCAAGACCCAAGTCAGGCTCTGTGCTGACAGCTCAGAGTCTGGAGCCTGCTTTGGAGTCTGTGTCTCCCTCTCTCTCTTCCCCTCCCCCCCTCTCAAAAATAAATAAACATTAAAAAGAAAAAAGAAAAAGTATAGCAAATAAGCTTTTACAGAGGAACTGTTGGTAATTTTTATTTTCTCTTTAATTCTTTTCTATATTTGTCAAATTTTCTTTTAAGCATATACTCCTGAAAAAGTAAACACAGGAAAAGAGAGATAGGGCACCTGGGTGGCTCAATTGGTTAAGTGTCCAACTTCAGCTCAGGTCATGATCTCACGGTTTGTGAGTTTGAGCCCCACATGGGGCTCTCTGCTGTCAGCAGAGAGCCTGCTTCGGATCCTCTGTCCCCCTCTTTCTCTGCCCCTCCTCTGCTCTCTCTCTCTCTCAAAAAAATGAATAATCTAAAAGAGAGAGAGAGAGAGAAAGGAAAAGAGAGAAAATGGATTTGGGGATGAAGGAGATACAAGTTAAAATCTCACATTATTATATATACCTTTTGGACAAGTTAATTAAGCCCTTAAAGCCTCCAGATCTGTAAAATGGAGATGATATCTAAATTCCAGGGTTACTTTGAGGATTACAGACATTTTATGTATAAAGGACATAAATAATATCTTAAACACAGTGAACACTAGGTATAATTGCTACTTCTCATACATCTGTGCCACATCCTTCCCTATATATAAATGTAAAATTACACTATACTCCTCCCATCTGAGATACCACTCACTTTAACACGTAAGCAAGTTTTGCAAACATTGAAATGTAAAAAATGATCATCTTGGATTTAATGAAATACATTATAGCTTTAGTGAACTAAATGCTACTTTCCACACATACCTTTTTCTTCAGTACAATGAAGTACATATTGCATTAGAAACAAATATTAAAAATAAAGGGACTGTTCCCATGGAAATGGGATTCCCTAATCATTAGGATAATGCAAATCAAAACAATGATATACCAACTCAGACAGCTTTAGGTGGCTACTATTAAAAAAAAAAACAAAAACAGAGAAAGATGTTTCCAAATGACATATCAGATAAAGGGTTAGTATCCAAAATCTATAAAGAACTTTCCAAACTCAACACCTGAAAAACAGATAATCCAGTGAAGAAATAGGCAGAAGACATGAATAGACACTTTTTCAAAGAAGACATCCAGATGGCCAACAGACATATGAAAAGATGCTCAATGACACTCATCATCAGGGAAATACAAATCAAAACCAAACTGAGATACCACCTCACACTGGTCAGAGTAGCTAAAATGAACAAATCAGGAAACTATAGATGCTGGCAAGGATGTGGAGAAACAGGAACCCTCTTGCACTGTTGGTGGGAATGCAAATTGGTGCAGCCACTCTGGAAAACAGTGTGGAGATTCCTCAAAAAATTAAAAATAGAACTACCCTATGACCCAGTAATAGCACTACTAGGAATTTACCCAAGGGATACAGGAGTGCTGATGTATAGGGGCACATGTACCCCAATGTTTATAGCAGCACTTTCAACAATAGTCAAATTATGGAAAGAGCCTAAATGTCCATCAACTGATGAACAGATAAAGAAGATGTGGTTTATATATACAATGGAACACTACTTGGCAATGAGAAAGAATGAAATCATGCCATTTGCAGCAACATGGATGGAACTGGAAGATATGCTGAGTGAAATAAGTCAGTCAGAGAAGGACAGATATCATGTTTTACTCCTATGTGGATCTTGAGAAACTTATCAGAAGACCATGGGGGAAGGGAAGGGGTAAAAATAGTTACAAACAGAGAGGTAGGGAGGCAAACCATAAGAGACTCTTAAATACAGAGAACAAACTGAGGGTGGATGGGGTTGGGGGAGAGGAGAAAATGGGTAATGGACATTGAGGAGGGCACTTGTTGGGATGAGCACTAGGTGTTGTGTGTAAGCGATGAACCACAGGAATCTACCCCAAAAACCAAGAGCACACTTTACACACTATATGTTAGCCAATTTGACAATAAATTATATTTAAAAAAAAACAAAAACAAAAACACAAAATAACAAGTGTTGGTGAGAATGTGGAGAAATGGGAACCTTGTGCACTGCTGGTAGAATGAAAACTGGCAGAGCCACTATGGAAAACAATATGCCAGTTCCTCAACAAATTAAAAATAGAATTACCATGTGATCCAGAAATTTCACTTCTAGGTATATATCCAAAAGAACTGAAAGCAGGGACTTGAGTAGATATTCATACAGTCATGTTCATAACACCATTATTCACAATAGCCAAAAGACAGAAGTAACCCAAATGACCTGTGATGAATGAACAAATAAAATGCAGTGTATACATAAAATCAAGTGTTATTCAACCTGGGAAAAGAAAGAAATTCTGACGTGCTACAAAATGGATGAATCCTGAGGACATCATGCTAAGTAAAATAAACCATTCCCCCAAAGACAAACATTATATAATTCCATTTATGAGGTACTTAGAGTAGTCAAATTAGAAACAGAGGGGGAATGGAAAGTTGCTATTTAGTGGCTGTACAGTTTCAGATTTGCAAGAAGTTCCAAAGATTGGTTGCACAACAATATACCTAATGCTACTGAACTATACATTTTATAATGGTTAAAAAGGTAAATTTTATGTTATGTATATTTTACCCCTATAAAACAAAATTAAAGGACTGTGATGAGAACAGGTCCACTTCAATAACATAATTCACTGAAAATATTTTTTTTTACTTTATTTTGATTTGAGAGAGAGACACAGAGAGAGAGAGTATGAGAGGGTAGAGGGGCTGAGGGAGAAAGAGAGACTCCCAAGCAGGCCCTACACTCAACACAGCCCAACGTGGGGCTCGATCCCACAACCCTGGGATCATGACCTGAAATCAAGAGTTGGGACACTCAACTGAGTAACCCAGGCACTCCATCACTGAAAATAACTTTAATGGACTATGTAAATTCACTTAAGGAGGACTATTTATTCTTAAGTTTTGTTTGTTTATGTATGTATGTATCTCTACACCCAGCATGGGACTTGAAACTCACAACTCCAAGATCAAGAGTCACTTGCTCTTCCAAGTGAGCTGGCCAGGCACCTCAGTACTATTTTTTTTTTTTAAGTAATAAAATCTCCTTTTTTAAATTTTTTTTAATGTTTATTTATTTTTGAGAGACCGAGAGAGACAGAGCACAAGCAGGGGAGGGACAGAGAGAGAGGGAGACACAGAATCTGAAGCAGGCTCCAGGCTCTGAGCTATCAACACAGAGCCCGATGGGGGGCTCAAACCCATGAACTGTGAGATCATGACCTGAGCCACCCAGGTGCCCCTACAATCTCCTTTTAAAAGTTATGAATATGAGAGGAGCCTGGGTAGCTCAGTCGGTTAAGCAGCCGACTTTGGCTCAGGTCATGGTCTTGTGGTTCGTGGG
This sequence comes from Panthera onca, assembly GCF_046562875.1. NCBI lineage: Eukaryota > Metazoa > Chordata > Mammalia > Carnivora > Felidae > Panthera > Panthera onca. The sequence goes on from NC_138346.1 coordinate 156,519,098, forward strand.
TTTGAGCCCCACATCAGGCTCTGTGCTGACAGCTCAGAGCCTGGAGCCTGCTTCGGGTTCTGTGTCTCCCTCTCTCTCTGCTCCTCCCCCACTCATGTTCTGTCTCTCTCTCTCAAAAAAAAAAAAAAAAAAATTAAAAAAATTTTTTTAAAGTTATGAATATGGTAACAAAAAGCCATGAAATAAAAACCAAGTAAGTTTTAAACCACATTAATAAACATTTTAAAGTTTTTGGTTTTTATTTTTTGTTTTTATTTCGAGAGATAGAACACATGCACATACATATATACCAATGGGGAAGGGCAGAGAGAAAGGGAAATGGAGAGAAGGAGAGAATGCCAACCAGGCTTTTTGCTGCCAGCACAGAGCCTGGTGTGGGGCTCAAACTCATGAACTATGAGATCACGACTTGAGTAGAAACCAAGAGTAGGACACGTAACTGACTGAGCCACCCAGGCATCCTAAACTACCTTAATAAACATTTTGACTGAACCATTTAAAACTTCAACTGAAATTTAAATACTATAAACAAAATACTATGCTCTGAGCAAGAAACTTATTCGACTTCATGTTTTTTGTTTGTTTACCTGGGAGAGAGAATAGTACCAAGACAGAGGAAGATCAAACACTCTTAGTACTGCAGTCTTCAAGGAAAACTGTGATTCGCTTACTGTTTCTTCTGACATGACTCCTCTTACAACCTTCATTAAATGAAACATAAAAACATATTAGCTATTAAATGAAAGATACAAATTGAAAATTTAACTCTATCAGTGTTTTCTTTTTGCAGTTAATTATTCATGATATACTTCCCTGAAGAAAATTATGAGCCAAATTTACTCGAGCTAAAAGTTTATTAATCATCAAAGCATCCAAAAAAGAAAATGTGTTAGATTTGAACTATGAGTTCAAGTAGCACATTTTCCTTAGAAAATTACAGGTCCTAGATTCTCTCTTTTCTGCTTAAATAAATATTTCAGCTTTTTAAAAAAAATTCAGTTTATTTATTTATTTCTGGGGGGAGAGGGAAAAGAGACAGAGAGAACGAGAGCGAGAGCGAGAACGAGGGAGAGGGGGAGGGAGGGAGGGAGGGAGGGAGAGAGAGAGAGAGAGAGAGAGAGAGAGAGAATTCCAAGCAGGCTACACACCAGTCAGCATAGAGACCGATGTGGGGCTCACTCAGGAACCGTGAGATCATGACCCTCATCATGACCCTCATCGTGGGAAACAGAACACCACAATTACCATAGGCGCATATTCATTCAGGCTCCAAGATCTCTGAGAAAACGTGAGATGGTGAGGTTAAAAATAACCTGAAAGGACTTGAGTGAATTGCCCTTGGAAAATGTGGTCTGTTCTTTAGTATGCAGATAGGGATGTTTTGCTTAAAGGAAGCCAGCTGTACATAGCACAGTGCATTCATTCCCTTTGTCTTTGCCTCTATCATAAAGATTCTTACCGGAACATATGTATCTGCAAGGCTGCTCTCGTACACAACATACATGTACGATAGCTGAATCAGATGTACACCATTGACATGCTTTGCTAAGCTTTCTGTTGTTAATCATTGCTGATCTGTTTTTCCTGAAAACGTATATAAGAAGATGTACAATAAACCTCGGTACCTAGGGCTGTTGGCTCCGGGTCCCCTGTGCCTCGCTATACTGTTGTCTCTTTTTCTCAGTTCCTTCGCCACCCCAGGTCCACGGCCCTTTGAGGCCGACATCAGATACTAAACCAACTGAGCCACCTAGGCACCCCAATATTTCAGCTTTTAAATAAAATTTAAAACCTATTTCTTCCCACTTATTTCCTTCAAATAACAGGAGGTACAGGTACTGAAAGGAACCTGATTGGAACCATGACTCCTGGGGCTAGAAGGTAACCTCAGTTCACTGAACTGAACTTCAGAACTCAGGCACTTATTCTCCTACCATTCCATTTTAAAGATGTTCAAAGAAATGCTATATGCATGCTATGAAATTTTAATATTGTTTTAATGCCTATTTCTATTGAAACCAAAGAAAGAGAAGTAGGAGGTCTACAGAGAAAGCAGCTATCTCTCATAAAGGCCCTTAAGGGTAGCAGAACTTTCACAGACATGATGGTTCAGGGTCTGGGTCTATGCTTTTCAAAGCCAGAAACTCAATTTTATCTGCGTACCCAGTTGGACACACAATAAACAAATTCACATAGTACTGATGTATATATCAGCTTACATATTTATTCATTTATAATAAGGAAATACACTAGTCAAAAAAATACTTATATATGTCATCAAGACATACCCTCTGAGATAAAACACTGTAGGAGCTAGGGGCTCCTGCATGGCTCAGTCAGTTAAGTGCCCAACTCTTGATGTCAACTCAGGTCATGAGCTCACAGTTTGTGAGTACAAGCCCTGCACAGAGCTCTGCTCTGTGCTGACATGAGGAGGTTGCTTCATATTTTCTCTCTCCCTCTCTCTCTGTTCCTCCCCTGCTCACGCTCTCTCTTTCAAAATAAATTTTAATACCATTTAAAAAAAAATGTAGGACCTAAATTCATACGTTAAACAGTTTGCCTGGTAAACACAAAATTAATGGAACCTAAGGAATATTTTATCTAGGCCAATTAAAAGCCTGAGAACAGTCTCTGGTACACAAGAGGGTAGGCTTTTCCAGTAACCAGAATGTTTACGTCTACCAAATTTAATATTTCTTTTCCTTGAATAGCGCTATATAAACATTACTAAAGAGAAAATAAAAATCAAAAATCTTCCAATAAAAGCTTATTGGCTAGAGGCTCCTGGGTGGCTCAGTCCAACTCAATTTCAGCTCAGGTCATGATCTCACGGTCGTGATATCGAGCCCCGCATGGGACTCCTCACTGGGCAAGGAGCCTGCTTCAGATTCTTTCTCTCCCTCTCCCTCTGCCACTCCCCTGCTTCCCAGCACGCTCCCCGTTCAAAAAAGAAAAAAGAAGGGGAAAAAAAAGCTTATTGGCTATACTTTCAGTCCCTTATTTCTGCATATATCTCTGTGCTTTTTGTAGACTCCAGACCACTTTCTGTTAATATGCAGACTACCCTTTACTGTTAATATCTTTTTTTTTCAGACAAGCATCAAAACCATTAAGTAGTAGTATCCTTTCAAGAAAAACAGTAATACTAAAGGTAGGTTACTGCTACTGACACCTTATTTATTCCCTACTAGCGACACTCACAGAGTGTAAACTTAATCCCCCTTCACACATACTCTAATTGCAATGTTTAGACCCAGTATAATTCTTTCTATTTTTTTTTAATTAATTTTTTTTTTTAATGTTCTGAATCAGAGGCAGGCTCCAGGCTCTGAGTTGTCAGCAGAGAGCCCAACCGCCGGGCCTGAACTCACAGACCAAGAGATCATGATCTGATCACGACCTGAGTCAAAGTCGATGCTTAACCCACTGAGCCACCCAGACACCCCTAGACCCAGTATAATTCTGATTGAAGTACACTTATTCCAAGCAACAAACTGTGATAGAAACATATTGCTGAGAAATACAAAGGAAATTAAACCTGAGAAAAATGGTCCTATGGAGAATGAGATTAGGGGTATAAGGTTGTGCAGGGAATCATTCCTTTTCATTATAAGTCTTCTCTAGTATTTGATTTTTTTAAATACCTACATGTATTACTTTTCAAAAATACTACACTAAAGGGGGGCCTGGGTAGCTCGGTCGGTTAAGCCTCTGGCTCTTGATTTCTGCTCAGGTCATGATCTTGAGTTCATGAGTTCAAGCTCTTGAGTTGGGCTCTGCCCTGACAGTACAGAGTGATTGAAAACTTAATAATTAATAACTGAATAACTTTTAAAAAACTAATCATTTCAGTTTCTTCCATAAATACTAATTAAAATAAACACGAAGGCAGTTTAATTATTATTCAAATTTGTAGAAGGCTCTAAAACATCACCAAAACCACTATATTATGTAATTATGTAACCGTTGGAGAGCTAAAAATGTGTGATAGTTTGTTTCTTAAACACCCTAAAATTCTATTCTACAGCTTACTTTATAATTTAAGCAATAATGAAAGTCCAAATACCCCTCCCCAAACTGACGTGAAACGTAAACTCATGCACCCGAACTGAGTAAATAAAACACAGCAAAAATATTTAGTTGCAATAACGATAAAATAACAACAATAAAGGTCTGTGCAAGAGCAAGATCTTTTGGAGTCCTCCTTCCACAATATAAATGTGGAACAACTTTGTTTACAAAAGGGCCCTGAGGCCACAATCCTCCCTATGCTCTATTATTCTCTGAAAGCACCAGCAAAGAAAGAGTAATCTTCCTCATTCAAAAACCACTCCCTGCTCAAACCACTGGCATTCACGCAAAAACTTGGACCACGCTAGCGGCCCTACCTCCACCAGGACCCTCACCCCCGACCTCCACAAGCACTATCCTCAGCGGTCTTCCTTTTTTTTTTTTTTTTTTTTTTTTAATTTTTTTATTAACCAAGGGACCAGAAAAGTGGACTCTCGCTCGGCTCGCCCGCCCAGACCCTCGGTTGGGCTCTGAGCAGTAGTCGGGAGCCCACCCTGATTCAGCGCTCCCCTTGCGGGCCTCCCTCCGGCGTGCGGACTTCTCTGGCTTTCTGTTCCTTCACCCGCCCTGGGATTCCCGAGGGCCAAGGCCGGGGCTCCTACCCGCGCCCCACCACGCCCCACCCTGCTTGCCTCGGCCCCCGCGGGCTACACGACCCCACCCTCCCCTACGCCTTCCCCCTCCACCCTTGTACCTGGTGCTACAGGTCAGGTGCTGCGGGCTCACTCCTGATTCCCAGCCGCAGCCCAGCACTGAAGAGCCGCCTGGCCGCGGGGGCGGAGTCCTTCCGGGGTCAGAAGTGGGAAGGTGGAGAGAATGTGGCGGGGGCCTTGTAGCCTTTCAGCGCGAGGGGCTACGTGTGAAGCCGCTCTCGCCATTTTTGTGTAGGGTAGAGGCTCCTGCCTTGGCAAATGAGTTCTAAAGACTGCCTAAGAACTGCATTGTTACAGTGTTGTCAACTGGTATCGCAGTTTGTAACCTTTTGAGGGATCTAGGTCTATTCAGCGAATCTGGTGCCCTGTGGGGATTTTACCCCAGACGAATGCACATAGACTCTTACAGACGCTCATACATTATTAAAAGAAAAACATATGTACAGTATGTACAAATTCAGATGCCCGAAACCAATCCATGGATCCCGAATTAAGAACTTCTACTCTAGATCCACAGCACCTAAACTAATGAATGTTAAGAGGCATTCCAATCCTGTATCGATGAAGTTATTGATTTCAATTACTCTCCACGTTTCCCACTGAATTAAAATATGTAAATATGGCCACCTATGAGTTGTCAGGCAGGGTATTCACTGCTCTTAGGTTCTAATACAGAGAAAACGAGGGAGGGAGCGTGGAGAATGACAATAAAAAAAAGATGCTGTTTCTATTTGCAGTCTTGAGTCAAAACATTCCATCAGAACTGCAGATTTAAAAATTCCAATTACTGATCATATTTGTGGTGAAATGCCCAAATAACTTTGTAAGGATAGCTAAAACATGACAGCAGATGTTACTATTCCAACCTAAGGAACAGGAATGAATAGTCATTTCTATTAGTTTTCAAAATTCCTATTTAGTCAAATGGAAACTAGGAAATGACAATACTGATGTGTGACATCACTAGATGAATAATAGCCAAAAGTGCACAGAGTTCTTGGTGAAAATATTTTGCACTTTTTAAGTAAATGGAGGTATTGACATTTGAAGAACCTGGAATGTGTAAGGTTTTTTGTTTATTCTCCCAGTCTCCTTTCTGCTGCCTCCTCCCTACATCCCACAACTTACATTCAACATAATGGGAACAGCAGTAGTAATGATAAGTACCACTTAAAGCAACTTTACTGACGACATTATCTCTTTGAATTCCACAATAGACATTATGAAGGAGATATTTGTACATACTGGTTATGGATTTTACTCTTTAACAAGGGAATAAGAAATGCATATTTTCTTTATTTTCCTAAATCAGTGTAAATTGCTCCAAGCCCCCCTTCTCCTGGGTTGGCAGATTATTTGCTAAAATTCATGAAGGGAAACCTCATTAAAGTGGACATGAGGTGCTACAAGGAGAGTGGAAGGGGATAATGTACCACTCGATGTCAATTAGAGAAAGAATCATCAATCACAAGCCCCAATAAGGAAAGAATACACTGTATCTCCTACAAGAAATCCATACTACCCCTACAATTCAGCCAGTGAGAAGCCATCATCACCCCGAATCCTTGCTTTTCTCCAAAGGACTTTTGTTCAAAACAACCCCTCCCAACTTTCTCCTTCTCCATAAAATAATGTTCTTCTCCTGTGTTTGTCAGACTTGCCTATGGTTTGCCATAGCTTGCTTGTCCCAAATTGCAATTCTCTGTTATTCCTAAATAAAACCGTGTTTGCTGATAAAATAATTGACTTTTATTTTTAAGGTTAACATGCAGTGTTAGTCATTAGTATGTATATCAGTTAGGATGCTGTTAGCTAGAAGCAAAAAACAAAAACAAAACATAAGTAGTTTGTTTAATAATGGCTTAAACCATAGGACAGAGTATTTCACATGGATGCAGCATCAGGCAGGCAGAGTCTCATATTTGCATATGATGTCACAAGCTATCTTAGCCCAGGGGAAAAATGGGTCTTGGTTAATTCTAAAGGTCTGTCCCTCACCCAAAGTGAGGGTAATCATTAATCAACCATTAATGAATGTGGGAGATCCTATATGCATAGTATCAAAACAATACTGTAGTTTCAGACTGCCTGAGTTCGAATCCTTTGTCTGCCACTTACTAGGTATGTGATCTTAGGGCAAAAACTTAACCTCATTATGCCTCAGTTTCCTCATTGGGGTGTTGGGAGATAAATGTAATAGTATTTGTAAAGCACTAAGATTCTTATATAAGTTTTTAACTTGGGTTACTTGTAACTCCATGGGCTCTGAGGATAAAACTTTATCTCCATATAATCGGTTTCCTTTGTTATCCTATATATTTTGTTTATGCACGTAAAAACATTACTTTGAGAAGAGGGGCTCTGTCAAAGGGATCCAAGATAACAAAAAGTAGTTAAGAACTTAGAACAATCCTGGCACAAATTTCTAAGATGTATGGCATATTCCGTGGGACTTTTCTACATTCTTTGGCATAAGCTCCAAAGTTAAGAGAAACAGATGCCAAGTGCCCTAAGTATTCTTAAAAAGGATGCTAGACCAACTCCACAAGGCATGTTAGGAGAATGTGAGGCTGATTTAGCAATCCTCAGCACTCACATACCTCCAGGGAATGATATGGCAAAATTGATCAAAGAAGATGGAAAAATGAAAATGCCTACGAGAGAGTTTTCTGGAGTGCTGTGCAATTTCCTCCCCCTCCTCCCGAGTGGGGAGAGCAGGGTGCATAACCCATCCTACTCCCACCTCAAGCCAAGTGAAGGAATTTTAAGAAACTCAGAGAATTTGACTTCCATGTCCTGTAGCATATATCACCTGAAAAGTCTAAAGACAATAGACTATCCCAAGAGGCCTTTGATGGCAGAGCAAATACAGAGGGCTGCAGTGGCAGTGGCCTGTACTTGCAATTCTGCAAGAAAAATTATCCTATGGGCCAAATGAATGCCACAGAAGGTAGCCAGGCTTGAATTACCTTAATAGTTGTTATCTTTGAACCAGGAACTAAGTGGACTATCCAAATGGTTAGCCACAGATTTTTTTCCCCTCCATATTAGAAAAATACAGTGAGAGGTTCCCAGCAAGGGGGGCAGTCATTGTGGAACTCACAAAAGGGCTATAAGAAAAAAGCCAGAATTTAGGAGTGAGCCACGTGCAGAAGGCACCCAAGTCAGATTGAACGCATATATCTGGTATTTCATTTAGGATATTTAGGCTCACTGCTCACTCTGACACAGTAAATGGCCAATGAACTTCATAAATTATTGGTGGAAACAGCACTTATCAAGTGAAAATATTAAGCCTGACCAAAGTCTAGCACTTTAGTTAAAAACAATCACATCACCTAAATAGATTAATTCTTTTAGGTAATTCATATATCCAATTACTTTTTCCATTAAGTGCTAAAATCTGGCAGAGTTCCCAGAAATAACTCAGGGCCTCCTTTTAAATCCATAAAATGCCAAAGGGTATATAATGGCCATTATATCCTTGTTCTCATTATCCACCCAGGAGTGTTTGGCAGACTCCTCCACAAGTCTCAACTAAGCTGATCAAGGCATTTAGAACTCAGACTATGGTTCTAGATGCTAATTTAGAACATTTAGTCCATATACATCCAAATATTACAGATTCAGTTCCTCAAAATGATAAGTGTAGTGATACCATATGACCCAGAATTCCTATATAATACACAAGAGAAAGTAGAAGATACATTACATAAAAACGTGTACATGAGGGGTTCCCCAGTGGCTCAGTCTGTCAAGCATCCAACTTCAGCTCATGATCTTATGGTTTGGAGCCTGCCTGGGATTCTCTCTCTCCCTCTTTCTCTCTCCCCTTTCCCCACTACATGCACTCACTCTTTCTGTCTCAAAATAAATAAATAAACTTAAAAAAAAGTTACTTTGGGGTGCCTTGGTGGCTCACTTGGTTGAGCATTTGATTCTTGATGTCAGCTCAGGTCATGGTCCCATGGTTGTGGGACTGAGCCCTGCATCAGGCTTCCTGTTGAGTGTGGAGCCTGCTTAAGATTCTCTCCCTCTCTTCGTCTGCTCCTCTCCCCAACTTTTGCATTCTATCTCTAAAATAGAAATTTAAATAAATAAATAAATAAATAAATAAATAAAAGTTATTTGACACAAAGGCACCTGAGTGGCTCAGTCAGTTGAGCATCTGACTAAGGCTCAGGTCGTAATCTCACAGTTCATCAGTTTGAGCCTGGCATCAGGATCTCAATTGTCAGCACAGAGCCTGCTTCTGATCCTCTGTCCCTTTCTCTCTCTGCCCCTCCCCTGCTCACACTCTCTCTCAAAAATAAATAAAACATTAAAAAAAAAAAGAACAAGAACAAGAACAATAGAATTAAAATTAAAACACATGGAAACAAGAGTTCCTATTTTGCATATTTGGAAATTATAACATTTCAAAAGTCTAGAAAACCATACTATTTTTAAAATTAATAAAATTAAAAGAGTTGCATCTGTTTTCTATATATTTAAATGAGAAACATTTTGTAAAGTATAAGAAAATTACTATCTTAATTTAGAAATATATTTTATATAGTTAGAAAATATATTTTATGTTTCTTTCATAATTTCATATTCACTCATCTTCTTCCATAGCAGGTTTATTGATTTGTCCATTCTTATACATTGTGGCATGCACTGTGCTGAATGCTGGAAAAATAAGAAAAATTCCTGCTCACAGTTTGGTTCAGGAGATGGAAAAGTGAATAAATCACTGTGGTGTATAATAATGACACCACAGTGTATAATTTATACTAGAAGTTTAATATCACTAAAGAATATTCCATAAAAGAAAGGGTCCAAATGGCCTTAAGAAGTTGAAGTTTGCTTCTCCCAGGAGGTGACCCTTGAAGGATGTGAAGTTCACTTTTAAGAGAAAGAGTAAAAGGCAAAAAGTCATTCTATGCTTAGGGTTAAGGAAAGCAGCACTAAATAAAAAAGGCAAGGAGCAGGGGCTCCTGGGTGGCTCAGTCGGTTAAGTGACCTCAGCTCAGGTCATGATCTCACAGTCCGTGAGTTTGAGCCCCGAGTCGGGCTCTGTGCTGACAGCTCAGAGCCTGGAGCCTGCTTCAGATTCTGTGTCTCCCTCTCTCTCTGCCCCTCCCCTGCTCATGCTCTGTCTCTCTCACTCTCAAAAATGAATAAATGTTAAAATTTTTTTTTTTAAAAGGCGAAGAGCAAATGTTTTGCCCTTTAGGAGAATGAAATGTAGGGGCGCCTGGGTGGCTCAGTCGGTTAGGTGGCCGACTTCGGCTCAGGTCATGATCTCGCGGTCTGTGAGTTCTAGCCCCGCGTTGGGCTCTGTGCTGACAGCTCAGAGCCTGGAGCCTGCTTCCGATTCTGTGTCTCCCTCTCTCTGACCCTCCCCTGTTCATGCTCTGTCTCTCCCTGTCTCAAAAATAAACGTTAAAAAAAAAATTAAAAAAAAAAAGGAGAATGAAATGTAAATTCGAAGACCTTGAGGATTGCATGTGTTTGATAGGGTGTAACAAAAGATGAGATAAGAGGAGAAAATCTGGGTGGAACTAATGCCACCAGGGGCTAGGATGAGGCAAGCAAGGTGACTAAGGTACACAGGTGCTCTGTTTTAGGCAAGTGCAAGGTCCTTAGATATTGCACTTTAGGTACCTTGCTTATCTCATCCTAGGCCCTTGATGAGAAACAAAACAAGACAAAACAAAACAAAATAAAACACTTTTGGGGCAACAAGGACTCATTAAAGAGTTACAAGATGGGATTTATGTTTTAGAAAGAGTTATGTTCAGAATAATAACATTAAATTAGAGGAGAGACTAGAGTCAGACATGCAGCCATCAAAGTAATCTAGGTAAGAATGAAGAGGATCTGTACAGAGGAACCTTCTTAGGTTCTCTCCCCCATGGAGTCAGTTGAACATCTATTGATTTTTTTCTTCTTCTTTTTTTTAAAGTTTATTTATTTGTTCTGAGAGAGAGAGCGAGAGAGAAGAGGGGCAGAGAGAGAGGAAGAGAGAAAAGAGAGACACAGAGAGAGAATCCCAAGCAGGCTCCATGCTGCTAGCAGCATGGAGCCTGATGCAGGGCTCAGTCTCACAAACTGTGAGATCATGACCTGCATGGAAGTCAAGAGTTGGATGCTTAACTGACTGAGCCATCTAGGCAGTCCCTTTTTTAACTTTTTGAGGAACCTCCATACTGTTTTCCATAGTTGCACCACTTTACATTCCCACCAACAGTGCAAGAGCATTCCCCTTTCTCTGTATCCTCACCAACACCTGTTGTTTCTTGTGCTGTTAATTTTAGCCATTCTGACAGGTGTAAGATGATACCTCATCATGTTTTGTTTTTTTTAATTTTTAGTGTTTTATTTATTTATTTTTATTAAATAAAAAAATTTTTTTAACGTTTATTTATTTTTGAGATAGGGAGAGACAGAGCACGAACAGGGGAGGGTCAGAGAGAGAGGGAGACACAGAATCTGAAGCAGGCTCCAGGCTCTGAGCAGTCAGCACAGAGCCCGACGCAGGGCTCGAACTCCTGGACCGCGAGATCGTGACCTGAGCCGAAGTCGGACGCTTAACCAACTGAGCCACCCAGGCACCCCAGTGTTTTATTTATTTTTGAGAGAGAGAGAGAGAGACAGGGCATGAATGGGGTGGGGGCGCGCGGAGCAGAGACAGAGAGGGAGACACAGAATCTGAAACAGGCTCAAGTCTCTGAGTTGTCAGCACAGAGCCTGATGTGGGGTTGAAACAGAATGGTGAGATCAAGGCCTGAGCTAAAGTCTGACACTTAACTGACAGCCACCCAGATGCCCCTCATCATGTTTTTCTGTTTTTGTTTTAATGTTTATTTCTGAGAGAGAGAGTACGAGTGGGGGTGGGGCAGAGAGAGAGAGGGAACAGATGATCCAAAGCAGGCTCTTTGCAGGCAGCAGAGAGCCTGACTCGGGGCTTGAACTCACGAACTGTGAGATCATGACCTGAGCTGAAGTTGGACACTCAACTCACTGAGCCACCCAGGCGCCCCTCTGATCTTGGTTTTGATTTGTATTTCCCTGATGATGAGTGATGTTCGGCATCTTTTCATGTGTCTGTACACCATTTGGATGTCTTCTCCGGAAAAATGCCTAGTCATATGAGAAGGTATTTGTTTTGATATGACCATTTCAATTATCTTCCTTCTCCCTCTTCCTAACTCTATTTCTTTTCTTCTTTTTCCCCTTCACTTCTTCTCCCCCACCATTTTTACTTTGATTAAATGTAAAATGTGCACATTAAAAAATATTGCATATTGATGAGAGCCTCTTTCATATGCTTAACAGACTGAGCCACCCAGGTGTCCCATCACTCTTAGTTCTTAACAAAGGAGTCATATTTAAAACACTTAGGTATTTGATTTTTAAAAATAAAAATTAACCACATTGCTGATATCCTATAGCCTGTAAACTGCAATATTTTGAAATATGCTGAAAAAAAGGGAGGAGTGGTAGTGCCATGGGCACCCTCCAAATTGTGAAAACTCCATTCTCTCTCCATGAATCTAGGGTAGGTGACCATTCATAGTGAGGTCTTTGTGTCAATCTCTACATAGCTAGCAAAGGTTCATTTTTTCCACTTTTATCATAAAAATAGAAGCTCCCATATCTTCTACTTGATTCTGATGGAGATTGAGCATCTTGCATAGCACTTGGCTATGTGCTTCTATTTTGGAGACCACAAAGTTAGAGGTAATTGGATATATGAAACTGGCAATTTTAACAATATTTTCCATTAATTTAACTGCTTTTATTGTTTGTGTAGCAATCAATTGATCACATTTAAGCTAAATAAATTAGAAGGCAGGTCTCTTCCAGTACTCTAGGCACTAAGCAGATACTAAGGTTTCAATAAATGATTTTGATTTTGGCCTTAGGGGAAAACAGGAGAGATGAATTTCTCCTTTGCAGATGTAGAAAAGTAAAGACAATTACTTTCAGAGAATCTAAGTCCTAAGAAGTTGAAAGAAGAAGGAGAAAACAGTGTTGAATCAAGTTGTAAAGGGGCCCCTGGGTGGCTCAGTTAAGCGTCTGATTTGGGCTCAGGTCAAGATCTCACAGTTCACCAATTCGAGTCCCGCCTCTGGCTCTGTGCTGACAGTTCAGAGCCTGGAGCCTGTTTCAGGTTCTGTGTGTCTCCTTCTTTCTCTGACCCTCCCCTGCTCACGCTCTGTCTCTAGCCCTCAAAAAAAAAAAAAAAAAAAAAAAAAAAGAAAAGAAAAGAAAAAAGTTGTCTAATGTTTCTTTGCCTAAGGTTGGACACCTGAGGCCCTTCAGCAGCCAGGCTTAATGCAAATTCTCTAACGCATTGAGACAAGACCTGCTAAAGGCCGTATAGCGTGAATGCAGAAGAGCGGGAGAACACGTGTAAAAACGACAAGAGCCCAAAGCCTAAAACTGCTCTGATTTGTACTCAGTTCCAGTACCCAAACTACTAAGTAAGCCCTGATCCTGAGGGCAGGCCTGGGTCTCCGCACCTGGTCCCTGCCACCGCGGCCACGCCCTGGGGGCGGGACGGGATATCTTTGCAGCTCCGCCCCTTCCCGCCCAACCGCGGCGCCCCAGACGCCTGCGGCGTCCGCGGAGACACCGGAAGGAGCTGCGGCTGCTGCGGAAAGTGGCCGGTGCGGGAGGCGGGGACCCTGCGGGCAGCGCTGCAGAGCCGTTTTCCTACCTTCCCGACGCGACGCCTCACCTCCCTGAATCCCGGGTAGTGAGAGAGGATTTTGCGGAGGTGCGGCCGCAGGCCACCATTGGCTGTGCTGGCGGGGCCCGCGGGGAAGGCCGTGGAGGTGAGCGCGGCGCTCCTGGGAGGGGCGCGGGGCCGAAGGGCGCCTCGCCTGCAGCCAGGGGCCGGTCTCGGTTCTCGCTCCCGCGCGCTGGGGCTGCGGCCGCTGCAGTGGCCTCTTTTTCTTGGTCTAGGGATGTGGTGGTCGCATGGACGAGAAGAAGGCCTCAGTCTCTCTCAGTGCTCTGCGTTTCAGGAATGATCTGGTGGCCGCCCCGATAGGGGTCGGCGGAGGACGCGAGTCAGTCGTAAATTTGAGGAAGGGTCCCCAGGGGGCGCTCCCCTGGGAAGCCGGAGATAAGAGGGGTGTAGCGAGTCCCTGAAAGGGGCCCCGCTCCTTTCCTTGGTATCTCCATTCCGGCTTGCCAGGCCCTCCCGGTGGGTGCAGACTACTGAAAGCCCCGCAGCGCGCTGGCTCCTAGGTCCCGGTTTCGTTTTGCAGCGCAGTTGAGGTGATCGGACCTGTTTGTGCAGCCCCAAAGCCCCGTTATTCGTTGTTATTAACGGGAAAATCTTAGGTGTCATTCTCCCTGGAATGTTTCTTCGACCAGTGTTTGATCCATATTGTTTCAGAGGTTATCCCGTACAGTCTGTCCATCTACAGCTTTTGTTTGTGTCGAATTTCCATAGTGTGTGGTTTCCCAGATCTTTTTACTCGTACATATTTACCAAGTACAAAATGTTCTTTATTTGAATGTTTACAGGGTGCAAGTTGAATTGTTGTTTGAAAATCTCCTAGGTGTTTTGCCCTCAACTTAATATTTTTATTAGGATTTACATTCTCATGTAATTAGTATTAGGCCTGGAAAATTGAATCAGAGGGTAAAATCCTAGCAGGAGCACCCATAGGCTCTAAACTGAGAATGAATTTTACAAGGATCTCTAGACTTCTTAATAGTTGTATAGAATTATATAATTTGTTAGCTTAATTAGATTATTTTTCCTTTAAGAAAAACCTGTTTAAAAAATAATGAGGCCTTCTTCGTTCCATTTCTAGATGAGACGATTTTATCGTTTGGGAAGGTCTGACCAAAGCAGATAATAAGCTATTACTTGAACCTAATACAAATAATGAATTCGGGCTATTAATATAAGTAAGGAGAAAGAGTAGGAATCTTACTGAAGACAAAGCTAATTTTAAGAGAAGGTAATAGTAATAGTTACATTATGCTGGTAGGTTTATGTTATTTCACTTACTTTGGTAGGATTAAAAAAAAGAACTATACAAAAATATTACAAGAATAAAATATTTGAACTGCTGTATGCAAGAGGGGTAGTCTACATAAGATTGCATCTTATTTTTGATCTGGTTTATTGCCGACTTTCACTTTTTTGTCTTAATGAGCTTTTTATAAACTACCAATAACCAAATAACAGGGCAGTTAGATTGTAGTAAATAGTTTATTTTAAATATTTGAAATTCTGAGTTAAGGAGATAATTCTTAATTTTTATGTATTGCTGCTAGAATTTTCAGTGACCTTTCACATGTGCAATCTTGTTTGAACCTCATGCCAGTTTTCTAAATTAGGAATGCCAAGAAGTAAAGTCTTTTCCCATGACAGAAGCATTTCGAAATTGTGTAAGGATCAGAATTTCCTTAAAGCCTGAAAAAATCTTGCTGAAATAACTGATAAAAATTGGAATTCAGCTGGATATTAGAGCACTGTGAATTGTAATATATGACAGATTGTGGACTCGTTGCAAGAAAATGAAGTACATAAATAATGAACGATTTTTGGTGAGACATGAAATGTAGACATTTTTTAAAAAGAAAAGAATAAGTAACAGCTCTTTTTTTTTGTTTTAAGTTTTATTTACTTAAGTAATCTCTACATCTAGTGCGGGGCTTGAACTCAGAACCCTGAGATCAAGAGTCACATACACTTGGGACCCCTGGGTGGCTCAGTTGGTTAAGCATCCAACTTCGGCCCAGGTCATGATCTCACAGTTCGTGAGTTCGGGACTTGCATCAGGCTCTGTGCTGGCAGCTCAGAGCCTGGAGCCTGCTTTGGATTCTGTGTCTCCCTCTCTCTCTGCACCTCCCCAGCTCATGCTCGCACTCTGTCTCTGTCAAAAATAAATAAACTTAAAAAAAAAAATTTAAAAAAGAACCACAAAATCCTCCGACTGAGCCTTCCTCAGCCAGGTGCCCCAGTAACACTTCCTTATTTAGTGTAGTTTTTAAACCTTTTTTTTCAAGTCTGCATGTGATTACAAGAGCGTTTTAATAAGTAAGATAGCTCCAAAGAGTACAAGATAAGTAGAATGGTTTAATCATCTATAAAAAGGATCATGAATTTTGTACAGTATAGTATATAAATAAAACTGATATTATTATCTTTCTTTAAGCGGTACACCCTACATGGGAGTTGAACTCATTACTCTGAGATCAAGAGTTGCTTGCTCTACTCACTGAGCCAGCCAGGCTCCCCAAGAACTAATATTTTAAAAATTATTCATGTATCGAAATAAATTTATCTTAGAAGGCTAAGTAAGTTATCTGTTTAGTTTACAAGGAAAAGCCCTTTGGAAAAGAAAGAGAATGAAACATGGTTTCTGCCTTCAAAGAACGTAATTACAGTCAAGCCTTCTGTCAAGTAGTCGTGCCCCCCCCCCGCTGTAAGTACCATATGAGTATTATAATCAGGAATTTAGGTGAGGGAGATATTACTTGTGATTGAGTCTTGGTAGAGATAGTACTTGAGATGAGTGAGCTTTGAAAGGTTTTCGATACGAGAATTCCATAGGACATTTCTAAAATGAAAAGATAGTTGTGCCTGGTTGGCTCAGTTGGGTGACTTTGGCTCAGGTCATGATCTCACACCTTGAAAGTTGGACGATGTGTTGGGCTCTGTGCTGACAGCTTAGTGTCTGGAGTCAGCTTCCGATTCCGTGTCTCCCTCTCATTGCCCCTCCCCCACTTGTGCTCTTTCTCTCAAAAATAAGTAAACATTAAAAAATTAAAAAAAAAAAGATAATTGGGTTCCTGGAAAGGTACAAGTTATATTTAAGAAAGGATTAGTAGAATAATTTGGCAGATAGTAAATTATTATGTTTTATATAAGTTAGTAATAGGAGGTGAAAAAGACAAATTATGAAAGACTTCATTAAAGGTGTTTGATCAGAAGAGGTATGTGTTAGCACATGAATGCGGAATGAGCTGTAATTGGGAGTAGGTTGAGACCAGGAGACTGCTTGGGCAGCTTTAGGTTATGATGTCCAGAGCGTTATTTCTGTGGCCCTCGTAAGTTTCTCTGACGTGCTATCTTGAAAGTAGGCCTTGAGATAAGAACATGGGTTCAGGGGTGCTTGGCTGGCTTAGTCAGTAGAGCATGTGACTCTTGATCTTGGGGTTGTGAGTTCAAGCCCCATGTTGGGCAGTATAGCTTACTTAAATGAAAAAAACAAAAGACACGTATGCAGGTGAGACGCCAGAAGTTGCAGTGAGAGAGTGGGCAAAGAGTCAAGGAAGGGTGCAGCTCTTCCTGCCCATGGGTCCTGCCCCCATGTTTTAATAAAATCACCTTTTTGCACCAAAAAAAAAAAAAAAAAAAAAAAGAGGGAAGGGGAAAGAAAAGCCAACTAATGGGCAACTGGGGAGGTTAATCCTATGGAGATTTTTGTAGAACTGCCTCAGAATTGTCCTGCCAAATGAAGGGGAGTTGAAGAGTTTTTCTCCTACTGGACCTCACTGATTGAGATTGTCTTTGAAATGCCTTGCGCACAGTTAGTTGCCTTGGCTAAGGTTAGGCAAGCTCCTGAGGTGCTGGAGAATTTAGAAGCAGAGGAGTGGTGGAGGTGGGAAGTTGTGAGTGTGTGCTCGGATAATGTCCTTACCAGACTGCAAGTGAATACTGAGATGAGCTGAAGGGATAGGGGACCAGATCTTAACTCTGTTAATATGTGTTCTCATTAAATAATTCAGTTGTGCAATAAAAGCCTCAATTTTTGTGGAAACCTAGAAGAAGAAATGTGAATTGAGGAAAATTGGTGAAAAAGCACAGAGAATCTAGTAATTGATAGAATACAGGATGTGTACAGGAGGGAATCCAAGATGGCTCTGACATTTGAAAGTTAACTTGTGATTGAGGAGGGTTGCCGGAAGGTCACTGATACTCACATTAGTTACTTCAGGAGAATAAAAATTTCAGGGTGTTGAAGAGCATTAATAGAGAGTGTATGACCATTCAAAAGGGAAAGTACTTTGGGGATTTGAGCAGTGCTGCCACCCTGACTACACTTACATTGTTTGGCCCATCTTGATCATAAGTCTTTGTTACTTAGATCTCTGTATTACCAGGGCCTAGCACATTCCTGAAATATGGTAATATGAAAATATGGGACTGAGTGTGATATAAAATAAGACCATTCACTACAGTTTTAACTATAAAATCTTGAAGAATTTCTGATATTTTTAGTAGAGGAATAAATTTTGATGAATAAATTGTGATTCTTTTAAAATTTATTTACTTTTAAACATTTTATTATTTTTTTAAATAATCTATACACCCAATGTGGGACTCGAACTTACAACCCCGAGATCAAGAGCTTCATGCTCTAGTGACTGAGCCAGCCAGGCGCCCCTTGATTCTTTTTTATAATCACCAATATTCTGGTAAACAAACAAAAAAGACAAAATTAATTCTTAGAGTGGTTTTCATTTGAATATGGTGGTTGCATTTGTTTTTTCATGTTTCTAAGGTGTCTTCATAAGTGATTTTAATGATTATCCCATAATGCCAACATACTGTTGCTTAATCACCTCTCCATCTTGCTCAGAAGTGACTTAGGGTGAAAATTACCTCAGCTGGTTTGAACCTCTCTCAGAACTCTGTCATATTCATTCTTTCTTGTTTTCCCTCTCTCTTCCTCTCTCTCTTTTCTCTCCCCCTCCTTTCTCTTCTTTCCCTAGTGTTTGTTACAGGTATTTCAACTAGATAAAGTGACAGTTGACTGTACTTTGCCATTATTGGACAGATTTTTTTTTTCTTTGTAGGAAATGCTAATTAATTACAAATTTCACTTTATTTAGAGTGAGAGTTATCAGATCAGAGAGATGCTTTTGGATGATTTATTGTGTCAATGTTAAGAATAGATTCTAGAACAGATACATTGCAGGTAGAGAAATCAGGAGCTTATATAGTTCTCTCAATAGATTTAATAAGGCTCTGCCATTGATTAGACTGTTAAGGGTCAAAGGCACATGTTTTTAGAAAGATGGAAACTAGAAAATTAGTGTTACATTTCTTTTTCTATGTTATGGTTTGAATCTTAACGAATAGGGAAGGAGTTATAGAACTGTGAGACCTGTGTGAAGATTTGAAGGAGTTTGTGTTTGCTAGAATGTTGGTTTTTTTTTTTAATTTTTTTAAACGTTTATTTATTTTTGAGACAGAGAGAGACAGAGCATGAACAGGGGAGGGGCAGAGAGAGAGGGAGACACAGAATCTGAAACAGGCTTCAGGCTCTGAGCTGTCAGCACAGAGCCCGATGCGGGGCTCGAACTCACGGACCGTGAGACATGACCTGAGCCGAAGTCGGACGCTTAACCGACCAAGCCACCCAGGCGCCCCAGCTAGAATATTGTTTTAAAGGACAAGAAACAAGAAATTTCTTTAAAGTGGTCATCAGCAGATTTCATAGGTTAAAAAGTCTCCATGAACACTTAGCTGTAGATTGATTTAGAATGAAGTAAACTTTTCTTTTTGTTTTTGCACTCTTTTCATTAATATTTCCACTTATCAAAACAGTTTTTTTCTGCTTGCTTTTATTGTATAGCAGTTTTCTTCTATGGTAAATATGGAAAAATTAGCCATAAGCTTATTACAATATTGCATTTTTGCTGTTAAATAATTCTAAAGCCTAATATTTAAAATAGTGCCACTTGGTCTAGTCAGATTAGTTGTGGTGAAACAGTAGTCTAAATTGAAACTTCTGACAGGCAAATTAATTTTTCTAAATTAGAGTATCTTAGAATTGACTTTTTAGTGCAAAATACTGTCCTTTGGAATACCTCTGACAGGTGGTCATCCAGCCTCTGGTAACAATGATGGGCAACATCCTATTTCCCAAGATTTGACCCTCCATTTTTGCGTAGCTCTAATCACTGAAAATCTTCACCATTGATTGGGTTTGCTATTTCTCACTTTTCTCTGGTTATATAAAAAAGAAAGGATCCCTCATACTTTGATCATTATGTCCAAATAATTGGAACACATATGTAAAGTCCTCCAACCTTTGCTTTCTCTCTAAATGTCCATGCTTTGAATTGCTTGCATAGTGGTTAATATTTACTTATTGAGTGCTTATTATCTCACCCTGTATTAAGTATATATATATATATATATATATTAGCATATATGTGTGTGTATGTATACATATATATATACATATACATTTACCATCACTTTAGATAGTAGATTCTTTGAACCCTCCTTTAGAATATTGTATCAACATCTTTAATTTTAGTTCATTTTTCTAAAGTTTATTTTTTCCTTTTTTTTTTTTGTTAAATTTTTTTTTTTTTTTTAACATTTATTTATTTTTGAGACAGAGAGAGACAGAGCATGAATGGGGGAGGGGCAGAGAGAGAGGGAGACACAGAATCGGAAGCAGGCTCCAGGCTCTGAGCCATCAGCCCAGAGCCTGATGCGGGGCTCGAACTCACGGACCGCGAGATCATGACCTGAGCTGAAGTCTGATGCTCAACCGACTGAGCCACCCAGGCGCCCCTATTTTTTCTTTAAAAACTATTTTTTCAGTTTATTTTTTATTAAGTTAAAAATTGTTTTTGTTTCAGATTTTGATTTAAATTCTAGTTAATGTATATTGTAATATTGGTTTCAGGAGTAGAATTCAGTGATTCATAACTTATGTATAACATCCAGTGCTCGTCATAACATACTTTATCTTTTTAAGTGTTTACTGTGAGACAGACAGTGTGAGCAGGGGAGAGGCAGAGAGAGAGAGATTGAGAATATCCCAAGCAGGCTCCATGCTCAGTCCAGACTGCTATGTTGGGGCTTGACCTCACAATCACGAGATGACAACCTGAGCCAATATCAGGAGTTGGATGCTCAACCGACTGAGCCACCCAGGTTCCCCTCATCATAATAAATTTTATTTCCAGTATAGTTAACATAAAATGGTATATTAGTTTCAGGTGTACAATATAGTGATTCAACAATTCTGTACATTACTCAGTGCTCATCATAAGTGTACTCTTTAATCTCCATCATCTATAAAAAAACATGTAAGAAAGATAACGATTTTATTCAGTTTTTAGGTTTTATGTTTTAATTTTATTTATGTCTTTAAAAAATCTTTTTGTGGGCACCTGGGTGACTCAGTCAGTTCAGTGTCTACCTCTTGATTTCAGCTGAGGTCATGGTCTCATGGTTTGTGGGTTTGATTGAGCCCCATGTTGGGCTCTGTGCTGACAGCATGGAGCCTGCTTGGGATTCTATTTCTTCCTCTACCCCTCCCCCACTGTCTTTGGCATGTACGTGCCCTCTCTCTCAAATAAACTTAAAATATTTGTTTCATTTATTTTAGGGAGAGAGAGAGAGAGAGAGAGAGAGAGAGCGCGCACGTGAGGGAGAGGAGCAGGAGGAGAGAATCCCAAGCAGGCTCTGTGTTCACACGGAGCTTGATGGGGAGCTCGATCCCACAGCCCTGAGATCATGACCTGAGCCAAAACTAAGAGTTGGGCACTCAACCTACTGAGCCACTCAGGTGCCCTATTTATTTATTTATTTATTTATTTATTTATTAATTATGTTTATTTTTGAGAGAGAGGGGGGAGAGAGAGTGGGGTGGGGGGACAGAGAGAGGGAGAGAGAAAGAATCCCAAGCAGGCTCCCTGCTGTCAACACAGAGCCTTTTGCAGGCCTCAAACTCATGAACCTTGAGATCATGACCTGAGCTAAAATCAAGAGTCAGATGCTCAACCAGCTGAGCCACCTAGGTGTCCCTATTTTTATTTTTATTATTATTTTTTTTATTTTTTATTTTTTATTTTTTAACGTTTTATTTATTTTTGAGACAGAGAGAGCATGAATGGGGCAGGGGCAGAGAGAGAGGGAGACACAGAATCGGAAGCAGGCTCCAGGCTCTGAGCCATCAGCCCAGAGCCCGACGCGGGGCTTGAACTCACGGACCGCGAGATCGTGACCTGAGCTGAAGTCGGACGCTTAACCGACTGAACCACCCAGGCGCCCCACCCTATTTTTATTTTTTGAGTAAACTCTGTGCCCAGCATGGGGTTCGAACTTACCCTGAGATCAAGAGTCTACTGACTGAGCTGGGCACCCCCCCAAAAAAAATCTTTTTTAAAATAATTATATAACTATATTTCACTAGCCTGCCTTCTGTATATTCATCCAGATTTTTGTTAAAAGTACGAACAGTTCTGCCACCTGCTAGTAGAGACCTTCTGGATTCGTATCAATCTTCTCTATTACTGTTATTTACCAGTTTTCCTAATTCTTTTCTCATGGTTGCTTGAATATGACTTTATATTTACCTTTCAGGTTAGACTAGACAGTGGAATGCAGGCAGTTTCCCAATATTAAAAGGTTCTCATTAGGTCACCAACTATGTCTTGATGTGTAACATATATTAATAACACAGGTCCCTGTGCTTTTCCTAAAATTTGAATATCTGGTCTTATTCGGATGGCAAGGCCAGAAGTTTGGGCATGAAACTTGATTTTACTGCCATGGTATTTCCCTTCTCCCATCCCCCCACTTAAAAGTATCATCTTCAGAAGCAGTTTTGAATCTATAGATAGGCAATTGAGCTGTGCGTCATAGTGTGTGAATTCAGCCAGAAACATTTTTTAGTTGGGGTTATTACTATCATTATAAGGCTGAGAAAATTTCAAATACTGTAGCTAGGCTAGACAGAGGAAAAGGTTGCCAGATAAAAGATTGTAAAGGTAAGGACAAATTGAGGTCAAATTATGGAAAGCCTTAATTTCCATGCAGAGCTTGAATTTTCTTGTGCTCCATAGTGATTCCCATCTTGTGAACCACACGCTTCTAGAGGAGTCTCAGACTTCTGTTGGATATACATCTATATACTGAACAAATAGCATTTTCATATACATTCATTTTTACTGCCTTTATGTTGTCTGTCTTCTCTAATGCTTAGTACCTGTCTTCCCTGGACAAACTGTCAGGCCAGAATGAAAGCATGCATGCCTTCTTTCTTTTGGTATATGCTGGAGAAGAAATTGAAGTAGCTTAGAACCCCTGTTGTCTTACTCCCTTATATCTAAATAGCCTACTCTCAGTAAATCTTTATCAAAAGAAGGAATAAAAGAGTGATTTTTTTTTTTTTTTTACCATACTGAATTAATTGAGTAAAACTAGGTAACTAGAATATTAAGGGCCTTCTATTTTGATAGTGTTGTGTTTAATTGTTAAGGAATACTAAATAGCCTTGGTTCAAATTGTTAGCTTTTGTTTATATTTATTAATTCTCATTAAATTGTTTATATACCAGAAAATTAATACCAGATACTAAAGCAGAGAATTTATTCCCCGGTCCCCATTTCTTTGTTCTGAGGCAACATTCAGAGTGCACAACCTGCAATACCTCTTGTATTTTTATAGGATGTATCTGTATCCAGATATAATGTGCTGTAATGCTGGTTTAAAATTTTTACTTCAGTGGTTTTATACAGTATGTATCATTCTATAGCTTCCTTTTTTCCCAATCCAACTTATGTCCTTTAGAGCTTTCTCTGTTGGTTAATTATCCATCCATGTCATGCAGTTAAACTATTGTGTTGTATTTAGTTGTGAATGTGCCATTTGTATATCCATTCTTCTAATGGTGGACTTAAAACATTTTAAAATCAAAGTGAGATTAAGACTGTCTAGAAAGCCATGAGAACATTTCCATTTAATTGGTAAACATTAGAGGAAAATGTAATCAAATTAAATACTTTTATTAAGTAAAAAAATAAGAGAATTTAGTACTTATATTTAGGGATTAAGAAAATAAAACCAAAACCAAGTAGGACGTGGAAATTAAAGATAAAACTTTAATGGAATTGGAAGCAGCAGAACAAAAAATAGTGGAAAGGATAAATTGCAAAGCTGTCTTTTTGCCAAGACCAATGAACTAGATAAACCTGCTATAGAAGGAAAAAAAGAATTCAAGTAAAAACACTCAAGATTAGGAATGAGAAAGGAAACATCATAGATATCTGGATATAGGAGAGATTAATGAAATGTTATGCAAATTTTCTTGAGAATATCACAACCATGCTATAATGCCAAAGTTGAAAATTGAGAGGGCATGCATAATTTAATAGCAAAATATAAATTAGTAAAATTGACCCAAGAAGTGAAAAACTTGAATTGACCCATTCTCACTAAGGAATTTAAAGATGATTGAAGATATGTCCTGAGTCCCTGGGTGGCTCAGTAGGTTAAGTGCCTGACTTTAGCTCCGGTCATGGTATCGAGGTTTATGAGTTCGGGCCCCACATCAGGCTCAGTGCTGACAGCTCAGAGCCTAGAGCCTGCTTCAGATTCTGTGTGTGTCTCTCTCTCTGCACCTCCCCACTCATATTGTCTCTCTCTCTCTCTCTCTCTCTCTCTCTCTCAAGAAACATTAAAAAGGAATAAAAAAAAAAAAGATGTGTCCTTCAAAGAGGCAGCATTGCAGATAGTTTCACAACTGAGTTTCATTTAATTTATAAATAATATATAATAATGATAATAATGGAACATTTTCTGTGGTCTAGAAGATGCAAAGGTACTAAATGCATTCTGTGAAGCACGCATAACTTTTATCCCTGATAAAAATGTTACCCAAAAAGGCCAATTTCACTTGCAAAATCTCTAAATAGAAATACACAGTGGAATCTAGATATGAAGCAACAGGCTAATAGTACATTTTGACCCATAGGGTATATTACACCAATGCAAGCGTTATTTATATCAAATCTGTTAATAGATTATATAATCGGATGAAGTAAGGAATATATTAAACCGTCAGTAGCTGCTGAGAAGACATTTAATAAAGTTCATTAAGATTGTTTCTAATTGGGGTGCCTTGCTGGCTTAGTCAGTAGAGCATGTCACTCGATCTCAGGGTTGTGAGTTCAAGCCCCATGTTGGACCTATAGCTTACTTTAAAAAAATCAAAAGTAAATTAAGAATAGGAGGAAATTATAGCAAATGTCCTGAATAGCAAAACCATTACAATAAGGACCCAGACATGGATGTTCACAATCACTTTTATTTCTTTATTTTTATTTTATTTTATTTTACCTTTTTTAACATTTATTTATTTTTGAGAGAGACAGAACATGAGTGGGGGAGGGCCAGAGAGAGAGACACAG
Source organism: Panthera onca (assembly GCF_046562875.1). Classification (NCBI taxonomy): domain Eukaryota; kingdom Metazoa; phylum Chordata; class Mammalia; order Carnivora; family Felidae; genus Panthera; species Panthera onca. The sequence goes on from NC_138346.1 coordinate 156,544,009, forward strand.
AATCTGAAACAGGCTCCAGGCTCCCAGCTCTAAGCTGTCAGCACAGAGCCTGATGTGGGGCTTAAACCCACTAACTGTGAGATCATGACCTGAGCTGAAGTCGAACCCTTAATTGACTGAGCCCCCCAGGTGCCCCTATTTTTTAAATTTTTTAATGTTTATTTCTTTTCTTAAAAAAATTTTTTTTAATGGTTATTTTTGAAGGAGAGAGAGAGAGACAGAGTGTGAGTGGGGGAGGGGCAGAGAGCGAGGGAGACAGAATCTGAAACAAGCTCCAGGCTCCCAGCTGTTAGCACAGAGCCCATTGCAGGGCTCGAACTCATGAGTCTTGAGATCATGACCTGAGCCGAAGTCGGATGCTTAATCGGCTGAGCCACCCAGGCACCCCAAATGTTTGTTTATTTTTGAGAGAGAGAGAAAGAATGAATGAGTGGGGGAGGGGCAGAGAGAGAGGGAGACACAGGATCTGAAACAGGCTCCAGGCTCTGAGCTGTCAGCACAGAGCCTGATGTGGGGCTTGAACCCAAGAAGTGTGAGATCATGACCTGAGCCGAAGTCAGATCCTTAACCGGCTGAGCCACCTAGGGCCCCTCACAGTCAGTCACACACGTGTGTGTGTGTATGTGTGTGTGTGTGTGTGTGTGTATGTATATGTGTATATATTTATATAAATACATTTTTTTAATGTTTATTTTTGAGAAAGCATGAGTGGGGGAAAGGGAGAGAGGAGGGGGGAGAGACGGAGAATCTGAAGCAGGCTTTGTGCTGACAGCAGAGAGCCAGATGTGGGGCTCAAACCCATGGAGTGTGAGATCATGACATGAGCCAAAGTCAGATGCTTACCTGACTGAGCCACCCAGATGCCCCCACTTTATATTCAAGATGGTCTTAGAGATTCTAGTAAATGCATTACAACAGTAAAATTAAGTAATTAGTATTGATATTGGAAAACTAGGTAAAACTATCATGTTTCCAGTGTATTCAGAGAATAGCCAAGGAAACTGAAAAGGAATAGTGAAGGAGGAATGCCTTACAGTTATCAAAATATTCTACATTTTTTGTATTCAGATTAAATATGGTATTGGTGGGGCACCTGGGTGGCTCAGTTGATTACGAATCCGACTTTGGTTCAGGTCATGACCTTGCAGCTCGTGAGTTTGAGCCCCACATTGAGCTCTGCATTGGTGGTGTAGAGACTGCTTAGGATTCTCTCTCTCTCCCTCTTTTTCTCTGCCCCCTGCCACTTGCCTGTGTGTGGGTGTACGCTTGTGCTCTCAAAATAAATACACTTAAAAGTATTCAGGGATACATTAAAAAATAAATAACTATGGTATTGGCATACGTAGATTAGTGGAACAAAATAGGGGATCCAGAAATATGTGCAAGTGTAATAAAGATAGTATTACAATTCAGTGGGTAATGGGTAGATTGTGTAGTAAGTGGTGCTGGTACAACTGTCAGCCCATCTGGAAGAAAATAACATTGGGTTCCTGTCTTAAGGTCTTTAAAGACAGGTCTTTAAAGACAGGTCTTCCTGTCTTTAAACCCTTGTTTAAAAAAAATATTTAAGGTTATTCTATAGCGTTAGGTATATAAACAAGGATGAAGGAAAATTTTTTTAAGTTTATTTATTTATTTTTGAGAAAGAGACGACACACAAGTGGGGTAGGGGTAGGGGTAGAGGGAGAGAGTGAGAGAGTGTCCCAAGCAGGCTTCACACTGTCAGTGCAGAGACCAGTGCAGGGCTTGAACTCATGAACCATGAGATCGTGACCTGAGCCAAAGTCAGATGCTTAACCAACTGAGCTACCCAGGTGCCCAAATGAAATTTTAAGATCAGAAACTCAGAGCTGTTATAAGAGACATGTTTGATTTTATAAAAATTAAGGGCTTTAATGATAAAGGCTACCATAAGAAAGTTAATAGTATTGGTACTAAGACAGACATAGACCAGTAGAATAGAATAGAGTTCATAAATAATCTTCACATGTATGATTAAATATATTAAAAAATTTTTTTTATTATAAAATTTTTTTTAGGGGCTCCTGGGTGGTTTAGTTGGTTAAGCGTCCAACTTTGGCTCAGGTCATGATCTCATGGTTTGTGGGATCAAGCCCCACATTAGGCTCTGCTCTGACAGTGTGGAGCCTGCTTGGGATTCTCTCTCTATCCCTCTCTCTCTGCCCCTCCCCCACTCTTTCTCTTTCAAAATAAATAAACTTACAAAAAAGTTTTTTTAAGTTTACTTTTAAGAGAGAGTGTGTGTGTTGGGGAGAGGCAGAGAGAGAGAGGGAGATAGAGAATCTGAAGAAGTCTCTGAGCTGTCAGCACAAAGCCTGATGCAGGGCTTGAACCCACAAACTGTGAGATGATGACCTGAGCCGAAGTTGGATGCTTAATTGACTCAGCCACCCAGGTGCTCCCATGATTATTTTTAATAACAATGTGGAAACAAAGTGAATATTCATCAGTAGAAGAATTAATTGCATGATTTATGCAGTGTATGCATCATGACATGTGTATTCAAGAAAAAGTTGAGATAGAGGGATGTCTGTATTATTGCCCAAAAAAGGCCATATATGTCTCTTTCTATATTTGATTATATGAACAAGAAAAAATATTGAAACACATACATACATTCTATAGTGCAGGTATGCTGGTAATAAATTCTTTCAGCGTTTGTATAAGAAGTCTTTATTTTGCCCTTACTTTGCAAGGTGTTTTCCTAGGTATGGAATTCTAGGTTGACAGTGTTCCTTCAGTACTGTACAGATGTTGCTCCATGGTCTTCTGGCTTGTATTGTTTCCAGAATATGTTATTGGCCTTTTTTGGCTACTTTGAAGATGTTCTTTTTATTATTGGTTTTAAGCAGCTTGTTTTTAGTGTGCCATGATATAATTTGTTTATATGTCTTGTGCTTCAAGTTTGTTGTGTTTGTTTTCATCAAATTTGGACTTTTCTACCCATCTGAGTGATACTCTAATTTCTCAATTTTTTTTTTTGTATTTCAATTTGAATAGTTTCTTTCACTGTGTCTTTAAGTTCATTATTCTTTTGCATTGTCTAATCTGCTGTTCATCTCATACACTGTATTTTTCACCTAAGACTTTTTTTTTTTTTTTAACATTTAGAAATTTGCTTTAGGTCTTTTATCTTCTATCCTTCACGTTTCTCTTTAAAATATGTATCTTGGGGGGCGCCTGGGTGGCACAGTCGGTTAAGCGTCCGACTTCAGCCAGGTCACGATCTCGCAGTCCGTGAGTTCCAGCCCCGCGTCAGGCTCTGGGCTGATGGCTCGGAGCCTGGAGCCTGTTTCCGATTCTGTGTCTCCCTCTCTCTCTGCCCCTCCCCCGTTCATGCTCTCTCTCTGTCCCAAAAAAAAAAAAAAAAAGTTGAAAAAAAAATTAAAAAAAAAAAAAATATGTATCTCGGGGCGCCTTTTTGGCCCAGTGAGTAGAGCACGCGACTTTTTATCTCAGGGTTGTAAGTTTGAGTCCCATGTTGGGTGTACAGATTATTTTTTATTTATTTTTATTTTTTTATTAAAAAAAATTTTTTTTAATGTTTATTTATTTTTGAGACAGAGAGAGACAGAGCATGAATGGGGGAGGGCAGAGAGAGAGGGAGACACAGAATCGGAAGCAGGCTCCAGGCTCCAAGCCATCAGCCCAGAGCCCGACGTGGGGCTTGAACTCACGGACCGCGAGATCGTGACCTGAGCTGAAGTCAGACGCTCAACCGACTGAGCCACCCAGGCGCCCCTGTACAGATTACTTTAAACAAATGTGTATCCTTGGGGCGCCTGAGTGTCTCAGTCGGTTATGCATTTAACTCTTGGTTTTGGCTCAGATCTGATCTCACGGTTTGTGAGTTTGAGCCCTGCATCAGGCTTTGCTCTGACAGTGTGGAGCCTGCTTGGGATTCATATTCATTCTCTCTCTCTCTCTCTCTCTCTCTCTCTCCCTCTCTCTCTCTCCTCCTCTCCCCCTTTCTCTGCCCCTCCCCCACTTGCTCTCTGTCTCTAAAAAACAATAAACTTAAAAACATTAAAAAAAATTTAAAAATGTCTATGCTTTATCCTGTCTTCTGTGTTATCTCTGGATCTCTTTTTTTTCCTTGTTTTTGTTTTGTAGTTTTTGAGTGGATACCAGACATTGTAATTTTTTTAATCTTGTCAGGTGCTGGGGTTTTTTTCATTCCTTTGTTCTGGGGCACAGTTATGTTCCTTGAGAATAATTTGACTCTGTAATACTCATTTTGAGCTTTTTAAAGGCAGAACGAAAGTAGTCTTTAGGGATACATTTTCCTATTATTGAGGTAATACCCTCTGAGTACTTTATTCCCCGTGTATTATGAACTCTTTAAACTCTGGCTGGTGGGGACACAAACAAACTTGTGTTGGCTGCCAGAGTTGTTCTACTTATTCTTTTCCAGTAATTCTTTCCCCTGCTTAGGGTAGTTTAATCACATGCACATGCTCATAAGTACTCAGCTGAAGACCTAATGGTAGCCCTCTACAAACCTCATGAGTTTATTTGCTCTGTGTTTAGTTCTTTCCTCTCTGTTACTCTGCCTTGTGAATTCTAGCCACCTTGGTGCCTCTGCATTTTCAACACTGCCCCTTCAACTCAAGGAGACTGCTGGACACTGGGTTTTCTCCTACGTGCACTGTGGCCTAGAAGTTCTTTCTAGGCGTAAGCTGGGGTAATTGTTGCCTACTTTCCAGTGCCTGATAACCGTTATTTTATATATTTTGTCTAGCTTTTTAGTTATTTAAAGAGGCTAAATCTGGTTCCTGTCACTCCATCATGGCTGGCAGTGGAGGTAATTGGATAAGAAGGAAGAAATATCTAAGCACAGAAGGAAGTGAGAGGTGGGTGGGAAAGATTGCCAGACCTTTCACAAACATAAATAAGAAATGGAAAACGTTAATAGTTATTTTAAGTTAAATTTCATGCATCTGAAAGTCTGGCACATGGCTTGTTTAATCTTATGTAATAATTTCATGTTTAGAGGGGTGCCTGGGTGGCTCAGTTGGTTGAGCATCCAACTTGGGCTCAGGTCGTGATCTCATGGTTCATGAGTTCCAACCCCGCATTGGGCTTGCGGCTGTCAGTGCAGAGCCCGCTTCAGATCCTCTCCCTCTCTCTCTCTCTCTCTCTCTCTCTCTTTCTCTCTTTCTCTCTTTCTCTCTTTCTTTCTCTATCTCTGCCCCTTCCCCACTCATGCTCTCTTTCTCAAAAATGAGTAAACATTAAAAAAAAAATACTGTTTAGAGATAATGATTTATTCAGTATTAACCCCCGGAGTGATTTCTGTTGTATTTTGTCGGTTGCAAGATAATATTTGACTCATTTGATTGAAACTTTCTGTTTAATGTGTTTACTAATGGGCTAGTATTTTAGCACATTTATAAGTGTTTATTCTTTCCTAGTAAGTTTCTTAATTTTTTCCAAAATAGTGTTCTCAAACCCCAAGGATGAACTAAAGGCATGAAAAACCTTATTGTTAAGAATGTACACATCCAAGAAATATCTGGAAGTACTGACTTAAACTTGAGATTTTACTTGGAAATCACTCACTTTACTTGAACCAGTTGTGAGATTTCTATGCGTTGAATGCTGTAAATCAGTTAGCTCTATGATTCATAAGATCTGCAGGGGAGATAGATAAAATTTAGTGACATTATAGTATTCCTATCATTCTCATAAATTACATTTATAATATTGTGATGTCTTGGAAGAAGTTAAGTATATTGGGGTTACAAAACATTTTGCCTTCTGTTTATTTTAATGGAATTTGAGGAAACTCCTGAAGATAATTAGGAAAGTTGTAATTGATGTGGGAAACTACCTCAGTCTTAAACTGGTGGTCTCATGGGAGAGAGAGGTATGAGACCTTACTGGTCATCTAAAAAGAAGTACATAAAGGGATGCTGCAGAGTGCCTAATAAAATTATATGCATATGTGTAGTACTGTGTGTGTGTATGTACACACTTGACATGTGCTACCTCATTTCATCCTTAAAGTAGCCCCTTGAGTTCATTATGCCAGTCTACTCTTAGTCTTATATGCAATTAAGATAATAATGGTACTCTACGTCAGGGTTGCTGAAAGGATTTTGTGAAGATGTTGTTTTCAACCTGAGATAATGTTGTCCCTTTGAGGACATAATTTTATTTTATTTTATTTTTTTTGAATTTTATTTTATATATTTTTTAAGAGACAGAGCATGAGCGGGGGAGGGGCAGAGAGAGAGGGAGACAGAATCTGAAGTAGACTCCAGGCTCCCAGCTGTCAGCACAGAGTCTAACACGGGGCTTGAACTCACAAACTGTGAGATCATGACCTGAGCTGAAGTCAGACGCTTAACTGACTGAGCCACCCAGGTGACCCGGAGGGCATAATTTTATACTGTACTTCTAAAAGCAGTGGTGAGAGTGTTCTGGCATCTAATGGGTTGAAGCAAGAATGTTGCTAAACACCTTACAATGCACAGGGCAAACCCCCACAGTAGAGAAGTATTTGGTCCAAAGTATCAATGTGGTGCCAACTTGAGAAACTTTAGTATGTGACCATCTTGGTATATTGCTAAGATACCAGACAATTTCATTTATATCATCACTAGGGGCTGCAGCTAGTGTGAAAATGAATGTTTATATTTGATGGTTCTTTTAATTCCTATTCCAGTCTAAGGATTAATCTTAAAAAAGAAAAAAAAAAGATACAAGTACTTAAATTGAATAACTTTAATTTTTTCCCTTTTATTTATATTCTAAAATATGAAATGGGAGAAAGGGGGAAAAGCAGCAAAAGTAATGGAGAAACAAACTTACATTGATACATAGTTATCAGTTTCAATATAATGTTAATTTTGTGGAGAAATTTCCAGTGTACATGTTAACTTAAATTATGAAAGTAATCTAGGTATATTTGAAAAATATACTAGGGTAGACTTGTAAACATGCATGCTTATTATTTTAGCCTTTATTTTAATGATTTTAAATATTTACCATTTTTTAATTAATATTTTCTGGTTGTTTTTCCCATAGGTGTTACCTCATTTGGAAATACTTGGGAGACAGGAAAAAGTTACTAACAAAATGTCACCTTTTCAAAATCATTGTCCACATTTGGATTCAGTTGGTGAAATAACGAAAGAAGACTTAATGCAAAAATCTCATGTAAGATATAGGGTTTTTTCCTTGCTTAGAAAAATCATTCATTGCTCTCTCAAATGTGTGTTTTTTTTAAATAAATTACTGTAATACTCTGTGTTCATGGGCTCCAATTTATTATTTTTTTAATATTTATTTACTTTTGAGAGAGAGAGAGAGCGTGAGCAGAAGCAGGGTGGGGGTGGTGTAGAGAAAGGGGAGACACAAAATCCGAAGCAGGCTCCAGGCTCTAAGCTGTCAGCATAGAGCCCTATCTGGACTCGAACTTGTGAACTGCGAGATTATGACCTGAGCTGAGGTTGGACGCTCAACCAACTGAGCCACCCAGGCACCCCTCCAATTTCTTATGTAATATTATTAGTCACTTGTATGTGTTTGGCTGTGTCAACATAATGATAATGCTATTTGATTTTTGTTTTATAGGGTACTTGTCAGGATTGTAAAGTCAGAGGACCAAATCTTTGGGCATGTTTGGAGGTACGTATATGTTTCAAAACTTTGGTATTATAAAAATTTATATCTGAATAAGGATAACTATAAGAGTTTTTTGACACTTAACAGATTTCATAAATGAACATGCTTTAAAAAAAGATGATTAGTGATAACAAATTAAACTTTATAAACTTTGGGTTTTAAATTCCAGTGCTTTCGCAGAGTTTTAATAAATCACTAAATATATATGTGTGTATATATATATATATATATATATATATATTTCTATGAGACTTATTTTTTTAATTTTATCCAAATTTTTTAAAATTTTAAAATTTTAATCCAAGTTAGTTAACATATAGTGTAATAATAGTTTATAAGAGTAGAATTTAGTGATTCATCACTTACATATAACACCCAGTGCTCATCCCAACAAGTGCCCTCCTTAATGGCCATCACCCATTTAGCCTGTCCCCCCATCCAACACCCTTCCAGCAACCCTCAGTTTGTTCTCTGTGTTTAAGAATCTTTTATGGTTTGTTTCCCTCACTGTTTTTATTTTATTTTTCCTTCTCTTCCCCTATATTCAGCTGTTTTGTTTCTTAAATTCCACCTATCAGTGAAATCATATGATATCTGTCTTTCTTTGACCTACTTCGCTTAGCATAGTAATTTTTGGTTCCATCCATGTTTTTGCAAATGGCAAGATTTCATTTTGATCGCTGAGTAATACTCCAGTGTGTGTGTGTGTGTGTGTGTGTACACACACACACACACACACACACACATACACACCATATTTTCTTTATCCATTCTTTAGTTGATGGACATTTAGGCTCTTTTCCATAATTTCGCTATTGTCGATAACACTGCTATAAACATTGGGGTGCATGTGCCCCTTTGAATCATCATTTCTGCATCTAATCACTAAAATATTTTATTCTTGTCTTATATTAGAGGTGACATAGCTTGTAATTTAGAAATATTCTCATTTTATTCCTCTGTTCCTAATGCCATTTGGTTAAAATAAATGAATATGGAAAGTCATTTAGTCATTAAGTTAAAATGTATGATCAAAACTTAATTGTAAATGTAAATGTGATGCTGTTGTATATTTACACATGTTATAAAATGACTTATTTTTCTTTCTGTATAATTATAGAATAGATGTTCATATGTTGGTTGTGGTGAATCACAAGTAGATCACAGCACTATACATTCTCAGGTATGTATATAGAAAATTTTTTTGGTGTTTATTTACTTGCTTTGTAAGTTTTCATTTATTTATTTATTTATTTATTTATTTATCTGTCTATTTGAGAGAGAGAGAGAGAGAGAGAGAGAGAGAAGAACGGAGGGAGGGAATGAGGGAGAAAGTGCTTCAGCAGGGGAGAGGCAGAGGGAGAGGGAAAGACAATCCCAAGCAGGCTCCACACCCAGCACTGAGCCCAATGCACAGGGGTCAGGGGCTCGATCTTACAACCGTGAGATCGTGACCTGAGCCAAAATCAGGAGTCAGACACTTAACTGCCTGAGCCACCTAGGCATTCCTTAAGTTTTTATTTTAATTCCAGTTAGTTAACATATAGTATTATATTAGTTACAATATAGTGATTTAGCAATTCCATATATCACCTGGTGTATAGAAAATTTTTATGCAAGATATTTAAAAAAATTTTTTTCTAATGTTTATTTTTGAGAGAGACAGAGCGTGAGTGGGGGAGGGGCAGAGAGAGAGGGGAGACACAGAATCCAAAGTAGGCTCCAGGCTTTGAGCTGTCAGCACAGCTCATGGACTGCGAGATCATGACCTTAGCTGAAGTCAGACGCTTAACTGACTGAGCCACCCAGGCACCCCTTTGCAAGATATTTTTTAAAGCGAGCCTGAAGGAAAGGGAAAGCAAGCAAATACAACATTATTAATTCAAGTTGTAATTCAAAATTTTCCCCTTTTTTATATAAGAGGAGTTAAACCTTTGCTTATACTTTCTAAAAGGTGGGGGAATTGCTAAGATTAATATTAGATTGAGATTGTAATTAAGAGAGTAATGATTTAAGAAATTTGCCTCCTGGTTTATGAAGATGATAGTTGGAATTTTAGGAGAATATGAAAATTGAAGTCAAGAGTGGATGCCTATGCCTATGATAGGGCCTGGCTAACTTTTAAGTCTCAACTCATATTACCTTCTGCACATCTTAATTGGAGTTCTCTTTCTACTTCACCCTGGTTGTTTGGTGCTTGTGTGTAATTCTGGTATGGTATGGTATGGTAGAGTGTAGTAGAACTTCTATTCTAAACTGTATGCTTCTTTTCTTTCTTTTTTTTTTTTTTTTTTAAACTATATGTTTCTTGAGCATGAACTGTCTTTTTCACATTGATGTCTCTGTAGCATTAATTGTTCTCAGTCAGGGTTCCTCAAGACAATTAATTAAGCCTGAATATTCCAAAGCCCTCAGGCATCATTGTACATAATTTACTTCTATTTTGTGCATCCAGAATGGTAGTGCTGTGTACCATTCTTGTGAGAATTGAGAAAATAGTTACTAAGATAATTTTCTGTAGGCATAAATTCTCTCCATGAACTCTGGTTGAGAAAGGCCAGAATTTTATGTATCCAAGATCATATATTCATATTGCTTGAGATGTTTTTTGCTTTGACTTACATCATTTGACTCATTCTTTTGAATAGTTACTATGATCTTTTAGAATAGTTACTATGCTTTGGTCAATTATTTTCTTGTATTATACTTATTTGCTAACTCCAAAGGAGAGTCTTAGTCTTATGTTTATTTTTATGCTGAACAGTGGTGAAAAATGACAATAGTATAATTTCTAGAGTAGGCTTATATATTGTTACTATTCACTATACTTTAATAGTTTATCTAAAGAATATGTTTTTGGTGTTCAAGTTTTAACTCTTCTTTTTGGAGTATATTGTTATTCATTAAAGGCCAGCAGTTTATCTTATATGATTTTTTTAAAGTGTTTTTGTTTTTGTTTTTGTTTTTGTTTTTGTTTTTGTTTTAGTAATCTCTACACCCAGTGTGGGGGATTGAACTTATGACCCCAAGATCAAGAGCCACATACTCTTCTTCCAACTGAGCCAGTTAGGCATCCCCTTATATGATCTTTTGAAATGTTTTCAACTATACCTAATTTTGGTTCCTCTTCTCCCTCCCCTATGAAATTGTATAGGAGACAAAGCATTATCTTACTGTGAACCTTACTACTCTTCGAGTATGGTGTTATGCTTGCAGCAAAGAAGTCTTTTTGGATAGGAAATTAGGAACTCATCCTTCTTTGCCTCATGTAAGACCACTTCACCAAGCCCAAGAAAATAGTGTCCAGGTAATAATCAAACTTTATTTAATTAAGATATATATTTTCAGGTATGAAAAGGTATGATTTTAGAATTTGTCACGTAGTTGAAATGTATAACAACTCTACCTCACTTGTACTTTAAATATTTCTGTAATGTGCCTTTTTTCTTGATTGCAATACTGAGGCTAGCCTTTGCTCTTTTATAGAATGATATGTTATAGTAAGATTGAAGCTCACCTGTCTGAAGATGGAAAAGCATGTTTTGTGTTTTTAAAACTTAAAAACAAACTTCTTTTTTTTTAAGTTTGAGAGACATGTAGAGAGCACAGTGGTGGGGCGGGGGGGGGTGCAGAGAGGGAGACAGAATACCAAGCAGGTTCCACTCTATCAGCATAGACCCCGATGTGGGCCAAACTGTGAGATCATGACCTGAGCCGAAATCAAGAGTCAGCTGCGTAACCAACTGAGCCAGTCAGGCACCCTAACAAACTGTCTTTAAAAAGTGTGTATTTTTCTAGCAATCTGATTCTAGGAGAGGGGGCAGGCCTTTTTTGATAGGATATTACAAATACAAATTCAGCTCCCTTTTCCTCATTTCTCTCCCCTTTCTACCTCCATTAATATTACTAAGAACATTTTACTAATTTATCGAAAACCAAATAGGATATATTAAAGCTTAGCATTGATCTTTGGTTTCACAATATGTGTAGGCTTGCAAAGATTAATCACTTAATTTTGAGAATTTTCTAGTTCTATAAAAATAGGGAAAAGGAAATGAAAATATTAGAAGAGTTGGTTTCTAACTTACTGTACTCATCATTTGCTCTGTATGGTTTAATTAACACATTAGTGAGGTTTTTTTCCCCTCATGTATCAAAAAAATCACATTGTATTTCTATACTTGTCTTCCTTGATACCAACTTTTAACATTTTTCTATTATATCTTTGTGTCACATTCTGATAGTACACATTTGTGTAAATAAATTTGCTTGTCTTACACATTATGTAACTAAAATGAGTAGATTTTAGACAAGCTATATTTTTTTGTATTTCAAAGTTGAATGGCTGTAGTGGATAAATCACCAAACTACCATTACTATTTCTGCCACTGATATTATCATTCAGAAATGTGTTTTTTGTCTTGTTTTTAATGCCTTGATAGTTTGAAAGTAAGTTTTCTGGAACACACTTGCATTATTAACAAAAATGTGGTAACTAAAAGTTTAATCACATAAGGAATTGGTAACAGTTTATAAGGGTAATACTCAGGTGGTTGAAAGAATAAGTGCAGATAGTTCACAAAAAGGAAATACAAATAAAAACACATTGACAAAGTAACCATCACTGACTAAAGAAAACAGTTGTCTGTTGCCATTTCTGCCAGATTTTGCAGAATGTTGAATGAATGTTGAATGTCTTAATGAATGTTGAATCTGATTGAATAAATATACTGATATTTTTCTGATGGCTCGTAAATAATTCTCTGTGAGTTATATTTATAACACATAAAAGGCATGAATTTAATTTCATGCAACTTCCTGATCCCATTGTTGAATAAAATTACTCAGAAGAAAAAAGTTATTTGTACAATTTTTTAATATAAAATTTCAATGCTATTGGAACATTAATTATAAAATAATAATATTGGAAACCAAATGTCATTAGTAAGATTTCTTAAATAAAAATTTTTTCTAGGAGGTAAAATTTTAAATGATTTTTAAAAAATTTTTTTTTTTTTAACGTTTATTTATTTTTGAGACAGAGAGAGACAGAGCATGAACATGGGAGGGGCAGAGAGAGAGGGAGACACAGAATCTGAAACAGGCTCCAGGCTCTGAGCTGTCAGCACAGAGCCCGACGTGGGGCTTGAACTCATGGACCATGAGATCATGACCTGAGCCGAAGTCGGACGCTTAACCGACTGAGCCACCCAGGCGCCCCTTAAATGATTTTTTAAAAACCTCTATACTTAAATACAATTAAGTGAGAATATGGGGCCAGCTCAAATGTTCAGTATCTACAGATACCAGGAAAGTAAAATAAATGTATAAAGTGGGTAGGTAGAAAAGTGCATATGCATGCATTGTAGAGGTGAAATAAGGCCTGAATAAGTTGGAGAGTCAGAGCATATGCTAAGTGCATGCTGCTGTTCAGTTTCCTCCTTTAAGTGATAGTTGCTAAATGGGTTCAGTGTAGTTCAGTCTTCTATTAAAAGAGAACTTGCAGAATCTGATATTTCTATGAGCTCTCCTGATTTTTAAAATATTAGATCAAAGTTTTTCTTCTGTGTCTTTTTTTTTTTAAGTGTGAGCTAGCATTTGACGAACAGGTCACCATTGCAACATTTGAGTTAAGACAATATTTGGAAATTAATTCTGGAATATTTTATTACTATTTAAAATAACTGAACTATTCCATATGTATAAAATAACGCAAAATAAGTATGGTAACAAGTATCAGGAGAGATTGTAGAAGTCTACAGATAAGTTGGTGTGTTATGATAGAAAAACTTTAGTATTTTCTTCCTGTAAAAAGTTAGAAAAATCTGAAAAGATGGTGTAGGAATGTGTGCCTAGATTTTTTTTAGCTTGATAACACTGAATTGGATTGGAATTCACTGAACTGATAACTGTTAACTTTTCTTTTTAAAAAAATTTTTTTTAAAATTTTTATTTATTTTTGAGACAGAGACAGAACATGAATGGGGGGAGGGTCAGAGAGAGAGGGAGACACAGAATCTAAGCAGGCTCCAGGCTCCAAGCTGTCAGCACAGAGCCCGATGCGGGGCTTGAATTCATAAACTGTGAGATCATGACCTGAGCCAAAGTCAGATGCTTAACTGACTGAGCCACCCAGGCGCCCCAGTTGTTAACTTTTCAATTCAGAAAAGTCGTAAGTGGCTTTGTTATTCAAGGGCATTTTTAATAAAGATAGAGTGACATGCTCTTTCCTAGTGTAGATCCTCATTACTTTCAAGATGTAAATGTAAATTTGCTGTCTTTTCTGTTATCAAGGATTTTAAAATACCAAGTAGTACAACATTAAAAACTCCTCTGGTTGCTGTATTTGATGATTTGGACATAGAAGTGGAAGAAGAAGATGAACTTAAGGCAAGAGGTAAAATCTCCTATATAACACTCTTTTCTATGGTACTACACATTTCTTTAGGAAATTGTAATGTGAAAATTTCAAACTCGAGAAGTGAAAGAGACTCTGTAGATGTTGATGGCCTAAATAAATAAATAAATAAAATCTAAAATTTGGCCTAGTACAATTGTATTTGCAGGGAAAGCAGACTGACAACTTTTGAGTGATGCTTGGTTTCTCTGGCATCACTTTACCAAAGCCCTTAGTATAAACTATCCAATACAATTTAGTACAAATTTTGTGTTTTATAATTGATGCAAGGGAATTTTAACTTTTTAAATGTTTATTTAAATAATTATCTGAAAATTAACACTTTAGTAGAATCCTGACCTCTGAGTTGTTCAAGTTGATATTTTGTATTTCCATAATGTATTTTGTGGTTTTTTTCCCTTAGTTTTTAAATATTTTGAGTTATCTCTGTACCCAATGTGGTGCTTGAACTCACAACCCCATGATCAAGGGTTGCATGCTCCACAGATTGAGCCAGCTAGGTGCCCCTATTTTGTGTGTTCTTAACATAGTTTGAGAACTGTAATAAGTATCATACATAGTTACATATTCAGTAAACACTTAGAAAATTAAGTCACTGCATTATTGAGTGATGACATAATTTATGATTGTTCTTAATAGGTCTTACAGGTTTGAAAAATATTGGAAATACTTGTTATATGAATGCAGCTTTGCAGGCTCTTTCTAATTGGTAAGTATAGAAATTAATTTTGTATAGCTTTTTAAAGTCACTCTTTATCACAGTTCTTATATGGCAGTTATACTTCAATAAAACTGTTTCTAAATGAAAAAAAAAAAAATAAAGTCACTCTTTGAGCAGAAAACCATGCTGCTGGTAACCTATGGCCATACCACTCTGAACGTGCCTGATCTCACCTGAGCATGGAAGCTAAGCAGGTCGGGTCTGGTTAGTATGTGGATGGGAGAAAATCATGCTGCTCTTAATTTGCTAAAAAAAAAAAAGAAAAGAAAAGAAAAGAAAAAAAAGAAAGAAAGATGAGTCAGAGGAGGAAAGAAAGAAGTATACTAATAGTAATATGAGAAAGAGTTAACAATTCTATTCAATTTCCCTAGCCAATAGGATCCCATAAATCCTTGGCTGTCCTTCTTCCCTCAATGAATTCCTCTCCTTCCCTCTCACTTTCTGAAATGACCCCATTTAAAAGATTCTGTGGATTAACTATGTAAATGTCCTGAAAAGTTTCTTTTTTCTTTCTTGTTAAGTAATCCTGAAGGTAGAGTAGGCAAGAAACTGGGTTGGTACTAATCCATTGTCCCAGTGGGATTATTCATGCCTGTATTTCCTGAGACTGCTGGTTCTGGTGTAAACCCTAGTTAGTTGTGTGCCTTTGAGCAAGTTATTTGTTTTAACATCTAGAAAATGAGAAGCTTGAACTAATTCCTCAGATCACTTTTTTTTTAATGTTTGTTTTTGAGACAGAGAGAGAGAGAAACAGCATGAGTGGGGGAGGGGTAGAGAGAGAGGGAGACATATAATGGAAAACAGGCTCCAGGCTCTGAGGTGTCAGTACAGGGCCTGACATGGGGCTCGAACCCACGAGCCAGGAGATCATGACCTGAGCTGAAGTCAGATGCTCAACCGACAGATCCACCCAGGTGCCCCTTCCTCAAATCACTTACAGAGATGCTATGAAAATATTTTGTACTTTTCTGTAGGTGAAAAGTCTTTAATAAAAAGTATTCAGGTTTTTTTAATGTTTATTTTTGAGAGAGACAGCACGCAAATGGGGGAGGGGCAGGGAGAGAGGGACACACAGAACCCCAAGCAGGCTCCAGGCTCTGAGCTGTTAGCATAGAGCCCAATGCAGGGCTTGAATCCACGAACCACGAGATCATGACCTGAGCCAAAGTTAGACATCCAACTGAGCCACTCAGGTTCCCCTAGATTTTTTGTTTCTTAATCATACTTTTACAGAATAGGTAGGGGCAGCATGGAATGCTCTGTAGACATCTGTTGAGTCCATCTGGTCCGACATGTAGTTTAAGTCCAGTGTTTATTGATTTTCTGGCTGGAAGATCTATCCATTGTTCGAGATGAGTATTGAAGTCCCCTACTGTTACTGTATTGCTGTTTATTTCTCCCTTCATATCTATTAATACTTGCTTTGTTTATTTAGCTCCCCTATGTTGGGTGCATATTTATAGATGGTATCCTTTTGATGACTCAATTCCTTTATCATTATATAATGGCCTTCTTTATATCTTTTAGAGCTTTGAGTTAAAGTCTGCTTTGTGGGGGCGCCTGGGTGGCTCAGTCGGTTAAGCGTCCGACTTCAGCTCAGGTCACGATCTCGCGGTCTGTGAGTTCGAGCCCCGCGTCGGACTCTGGGCTGATGGCTCGGAGCCTGGAGCCTGCTTCTGATTCTGTGTCTCCCTCTCTCTCTGCCCCTCCCCCGTTCATGCTCTTTCTCTGTCTCAAAAATAAATTAAAAAAAAAAAAGTTAAAAAAAATAAAGTCTGCTTTGTGTAATGTAAATATAGTTACCTATATTTTCTTTTCATTTTCACTTGCATGGAATATCTTTTTAGGATAGCCAGTTTTTGGTTTTTTTTTTAATGTTTATTTATGAGACAGAGACAGAGCATGAGTAGGGGGAGGGGCAGAGAGACAGGGAGACACAGAATAGGATAGCCACTTTATTGCAGGGCAGGGTTTGGTCCTTTGCCCAGTCTTTTTCCTGTAACTGAATAGATTCACTGAGGTTCCCTCCAGCTAATCATGCTCTTAGATGATAATATTGCCTTTTTTTTTTTTTTAATGTTTATTTTGAGACTGAGATAGTACGTGTGTGAGTGGGGGAGGGGCAGAGAGAGAGAATCCCAAACAGAGCCTGTCATGCACAGAGCCCAACATGGAGCTTGATCTCATGAACTGTGAGAACATGACCTGAACTGAAATCCACAGTTGGATGCTTAACTGACTGAGCCACTCAGGCACCCCAGCGGTATTGCCTTTCAAATTGCTAACTGAGCCACCAGATGGATAGTAGTACCACTTACTGAGATGTAGAAGCCTGGAGGAAGAATAGATTCACTTGAAGGTTAAATTTTGATCATGTTAAATTTAAGATGCTCAGCATAGCCATCAGTTTGGATATTTGATATAAATCTGGAATTTAGATGAGATATTTGACTTTCATAAGTTTGACTGTCATTGGCATGAACATGAAAATTTAAGGACACCCCAGGAAAAGAGTATATAGGGAAGAGAGGTAAAGTCCTAGGATCCAGTCCTGAGGGACTTTGATATTTATATATCTGGTAAGAGTCAAAAGAACAGTAAAGAAGGGAAAGAGTTGCCAGAGATAAAGAAAAATGGAAAAATTCATCATTGTTCAAGAGAATGGTTGCTCAAGAATGAGGGGTAGGTCACTTGTAATAAATGCTACTAAGAGGGAGTGAAAGATGTTGACTGCATCTGGCAGCATTGAGGAGTCTGATACAGTGGGGTCAAATTTGATTTGAATGGGTTGAACACGAATATGAAGAAGTGAATGTGAAGTTGTAAAAGGGAGCAAAGAAATGATAGATATGGGGCTGTATGTGCTACCAATTTATTGAATGACTGGAAGTCAGTCATTATTAAGCTTTGATTCCACTTTTACATTTTTCTTTTTTTTGAATTAGCCCACCTTTGACACAGTTTTTTCTTGATTGTGGAGGACTAGCTCGAACAGATAAGAAACCAGCCATTTGTAAAAGTTATCTCAAACTGATGACCGAACTGTGGCATAAAAGCAGGTATGTACTTAATGTATTTATTCTCTTTATTATTATTATTTTTTTAAGTTTATGTGTTTTGAGGGAGAGAAAGCACATGGGGAGGGGCAGAGCAAGAGAGAGAGAGAATCCCAAGCAGACTCCGTGCTGTCAGGTTGGAGCCTGACGTGGGGCTTGAATCCACTTAACCGTGAGACCATGACCTGAGCTGAAATCAAGAGCCAGACGCTTAACCGACTGAGCCACCCAGGTGCTCCTCTTTATTATGTTTTTAAATGAATATCAAATATTAAAAGGATATAGGTGCACATATATAGAGCTGAAAAAAGGTAAATTTGAGACAAGTTCATTTTACAGTATGTTCTGTTTCAAACTGAACATCCAAATGAAGTATCTGGACTGCAGATAAGTCGAAATGCTAAAGCTGCTATTACTGACACTTGAATTTTAATGCAGGAGTAGACATTCTCACAACGCTAAAATCAGACCATAAATACTTAGGTGAATGTTCATTTTTCTTGCTTATGTTTATTTCCTGTAAAGTGTAGCATTAGAAGAATAATTGTTCAATGTAATATTTTACTAATTTTGTTTTAGAATTATTCAGAAAATTGTGTTTACCATTAGTCCTAACTGCTCAACCTTATCTGTAAAGAAAACAATCATAAAGCTTTTTTTTTCAAAACCTCACAAGACTTTTGAGATCTTGATTTGTAATGTAAAAATTTCAGTATTTAAAGTTTTAACATTCCCCTATTCCTAAGTGCCTCAGTTTTCTTTGAGATATTTTACCCCCTACTAAGCATCTCTTAAGTCAAACAAAAATTTGTTACTATTTTGATTTAACATGCTGGGAAAAGAAAATGGCTTTTCTTTTTTTTTTTTTTTAAATTGAAGTGTAATTGATACACATTGTTATCTTAGTTTCAAGTATATAACATTTTTTTTAAACGTTCATTTATTTACAGGTACCTGGGTGATTCAGTCTGTTAAGTGTCCAACTTTGGCTCAGGTCATGGTCTCACATCTCACAGTTCGTGAGTTCGAGCCCCATGTCAGGTTCTGAGCTGACAGCTCAGAGACTGGAGCCTGCTTTGGAATCTGTGTCTCCCTGTCTCTCTGCCCCTCTTCCGCTCATGCTCTCTCTCTCAAAAAAATAAACATTAAAAAAAATTTAAACTTTCATTTATTCATTTTGAGAGTGAGAGAGGGCATGCGTGTGGGCGGGGGGGGGGGGGGGCGCGGGGTGGCCAGGGGCAGACAGGGAGAGATAGAGAATATCCCAAGTAGGCTCTGCACTATGAGCGTGGAGCCCAACATGGGGCTTGAACCCCCAAACAGTGAGATCATGACCTGAGCCGAAACCAAGAGTCAGACACTCAGCCAACCTAGCCACCCAGGTGCCCTTCAAGTATGTGACATATTGACTGGGCAATTCTATACATTACTTAATGCTCACTATGATAAGTGTAGTCACCATTGTCACCATACAATGTTATTAGAATATTATTGACTATATTCTCTATGCTTGACTTTTCACTTTGTGACTTACGTATTTTATAACTTGAAGTTTGAACCTCTTAATCTCCTTTATCTATTTCGCTCATCCTCTTCACACACCTAACCTCTGGAAACCACAAGTTTGTTCTCTGTGTTTAAGAGCCTTTTTTTTTTTTTTTTTTTTTTTTTTTTTTTTTTGCTTGTTTTGTCCATTTGTTTCTTAGATTCTACATATAAGTGAAATCATTCGGTATTTGTCTTTCTCTGACTTATTTCACTTAGCATAATAAACTTGAGGACCGTTCATGTTGTCACAGATGGCAAGATCTTACTCTTTTTTATGGCTGAGCAAATATTCCATTGTATATATACCATCTTGATCCATTCATCTGTGGATGGACACTTAGGTTGCTTCCATATCTTGGCTATGGTAAATAATGCTGCAGTAAACATAGGGGTGCCTATATATTTTTGGATTAGTGTTTTTATTTTCTTTGGGTAAATACCCAGTAGTGGGACTGCTGAGTCATATGTTATTTCTGTTTTTAATTTTTTGAGGAGTCTTTATGCTGTTTTCCAGAGTGGCTGTACCAATTTACTCTCCCACCAATAGTGCACTTGGGTTCCCTCTTCTCCACATCTTTGCCGACACTTGTTATTTCTTGTCTTTTTGATACTAGCCATTCTGATTAGTCCTCTGCCCATCTTTTAGATTTTTTTTTTTTTTTTTTTGGTGTTGAATTGTATAATGTCTTTATATATTTTGGATATTAACACTTATCTGATAGATCATTTGCAAATATCTTCCCCCATTTATGAGGCTGCTTTTTTTGTTGTTGTTGATGATTTCCTTTGCTGTGTGTAAGCTTTTTACTTTAGTCCCAATAGTTTATTTTTCTTTGGTTTCCTTTGCCTGAGGAGAAATATCCCTAAATATGTTGCTAAGGGTGATGTCTAAGAGATTATTGCCTGTATTTTCTTTCAGGCATTTCATTGTTTCAGGTCTAACATTTAGGTCTTTAATCCATTTTGAGTTTATTTTCATGTAAAAAAAAGAGTATGATTTTAATGAGTTCCTTGGGGCTATGAACATTAAAGAGCCAGAATCCTCCATTGTCATTTATCCCTATTGAGTGTTATCCAGTGCTGCTACAGACTCTATAGCTAGAATTAACCCTTAACTGCTGTTTTTTAAGCTTCTTTGCCCTGAATATGTATTTTAAACTTAAAATTCCTGAAAGTTTATCAGACTTCAGAAGTGTCAGTACAGAATTCTAAAAGTGGTTAAATATCTGGGGCACCTGGGTGGCTCAGTTGGTTAAGTGTCTGACTTTTTAAAAAAAAATTTTTTTTAATGTTTATTTATCTTTGAGAGAGACAGAGACAGAATGTGAGTGCGTTAGGGGCAGAGAGAGACGAAGACACAGAATCCGAAGCAGGCTCCAGGCTCTGAGCTGTCAGCACAGAGCCCGACGCAGGGCTCAAACTCACGAGCTGTGAGATCATGACCTGAGCTGAAGTTGGACGCTCAACCAACTGAGCCACCCAGGCACCCCTAAGTGTCTGACTCTTGATCTCAGCTCACGTCTTGATCTCAGGGTGGTGAGTTCAAGCTCTGCATTTTGCTCTGCATTGGGCGTGAAGTCTACTTAAAAAGAAATTAAAATCTTATTTATGTCAATTACACTCAAGTAAAAAAACCAGAATTCAAAAATTTAGATAATGTACTAGGTATATTTATCTTAATTATCCCAGGAATTTAAAATAATTAGAATTTTGTTTTAAGTAATTGTAATTGTTTTTGAAAAATAGAGCATGATCATTTCATTAGGGTCGAGAGCTATAAAATATATCTTAATTGTCTTAAGTATATCTTAATATAAAGCTATTCTGGTGAGCCTATGAAACATAACACTGGGCAATTTTTAATGACTTTGTGAAACACATTAACAACTTGAATTATTTTTTTTTAACTTTTTAAAAAATATTTATTTTGAGAGAGAGAGAGACAGAGCACAAGGAAGAGAGGGGCAGAGAGAGAGGGAAACACAGAATCCGAAGCAGGCTCCAGGCTCTGAGCTGTCAGCACAGAGCCTGACGCGGGCTCAAACCCACAAACTGCGAGATCATGACCTGAGCCGAAGTCGGACGCTCAACTGATTGAACCACTCAAGTGCCCCTACAGCTTGAATTCTTGATTGTTACTTACTAAAATAAAAAGTAAAAATTTTAGATTTCATTCATCACAGATTTCTCATTAAAAATGTTATCTTCCTCAGGCCAGGATCCGTTGTTCCTACTACTCTGTTTCAAGGAATTAAGACAGTAAATCCAACATTTCGGGGGTATTCTCAGCAGGTAAGTCTTCATTCTTTTTCATTCACAATCTTAATGTTTAATAAGTTTGAAAAATGCCATTATGCATTATGCTTTTATGGAGCCTTTTGTATTTCTTCCTTTATAATTTATTTGTCCGTTGTCTTGGGTCATCCTTTCTTGTGTGTTTATTTACTGACAATAATAGCCTATTGTCATTTTTTTGCTTATATTTTTCCACCTTTCTCATAATTTTATGTTTTTCTAGAAATTGTTAAATTTTGGAGTGCATAAATACGTCTCTATTCTAATGCTTTTAGCTTCAAAAAGTTACACATATAGAGATAAATTTTCACCTATATTTTATGCTTTAATTTTTAAAATATTTAATTCTTCTCTGCATCTGTCATTTATTTTGTGTTACAGTGCAAATTTCATTTTTTTTTCACAAATAGCTAACTAATTGTACCAGACTACAGATTTGAAAGAATTTTCTTTTCTGATTTTAGAAATTTCTTCTTTTTTAGTTTTTATGCTTACATTAATATTTTATAGGGTTTGTTTCTGGGCTTTCTGATTCATTGCATTGATCTATGTTTTGTTGAAGTGGTACCAATGGCAGTTTCAATTATTGTAACTTTATATATTCCTTTGATATTAACACCTAACCCTTGCATATTTTTCTTTTTCAAAATAATACCTGTTCCCTGTTAATTTTTTCTGGTGCGCAGACACCAGAGACTGATTTCTTAGATGTGAGTTGGTCTATAAATTTATAAATTTGTATTTTCTTTCTTTCTTTTCTTTTTTTAAATTGAAGTATAGTTGACACATAATGTTACATTTGTTTCAGATGTACAGCATAGGGATTCCACAATTTTATACATCATGCTATGCTTGCCACAAGTATAGCTACTATGTAGCTATTATTTATCACCATATGACACTATTAGGATACCACTAGTAATATTCCCTTGCTGTACCTTTCATCCCTGTGACTTACTCATTATGTAACTGGAAGCCTGTGCTTCTCACTTTCCTTCACCCATTTTGCACATCTCTGTACCCACAAATTTTCAAAAAGCATTCCAGGTTGATTAAGGATTTTTCTTTGAGATGTAGTACAAGATTGGAAAGCTTTAATTTTAAGCCAAACTGATAAAATATTTGAATTTTAGGACATCTCTGAATTCTAATTGTCATATGAGACAAATCCAGTTGTGTTTTTATAAATGCCTCTTCATTTTTAAAAAATAGCAGCAGTACTAAAAGCTGACCTCCAGATCATCTTCAGTTTTTAAATTACTTTTGTTTTATTTATATAATTATTTAGAACTCAGTGCTTCCTATTACTTCTTCAGGGCCTTATGTTCTACTAACTGGTGTTTCCTCAGTATAACACTACACCTTTATAAATCAGTTGATAAGCACATTTTGTATATTTTTTCTTAAGTTTCTACATACACATATTTTTAATGAAGTGGTAATATGTGTTGTTTATATATTAGGATGCTCAAGAATTCCTTCGGTGTTTAATGGATTTGCTTCATGAAGAATTAAAAGAACAGGTCATGGAGGTTGAGGAGGATCCTCAAACTATAACGACTGAGGAGACCATGGAAGAGGACAAGAGCCAGTCAGATGTAGATTTTCAGTCCTGTGAATCTTGTAGCAGCAGTGATAAAGCAGAAAATGAAAATGGCTCTAAAGGCTTTTCTGAAGATAATAATGAAACAACAATGTTAATTCAGGATGATGAGAACAATTCAGAAATGTCAAAAGATTGGCAAAAAGAGAAGATGTGCAATAAGATTAATAAAGTAAATTCTGAAGGAGAGTTAGATAAAGACAGAGACTCTGTGTCTGAAGCAGTTGACTTGAACAACCAGGAAACTGTCAAAGTGCAAATCCACAGCAGAGCTTCAGGTGACAATTTAATAATTGGAAAATGATAGTGTTTCATTTGTAGACAATGTGTACAAGATAGCATATTTGTATTTATTTGTATTATGTTTGTAATTTCACTGTTTTCTGATTTTTGGAGAGAAAATTAGCATGGCCTGTGAGTGAAATCAGACATATTTCTAGTTTACATGTTAATGTTCCCAGTCTGTATTTAGCATAAGAAATGAAATAGACTGATTAGCTTAATATTTTATGTGCAGGATATGATCAAGTTTGAAGAAAGCAGGAATAAAATAGTTGTTACTTTTGGGCTAAGTAGTAGAGTTTAGCAATATTTGCATGTAGAATATTAAGTTAATGTCATTTTATGTGGATTCTGTTAAGATCCTGGGGAAAAAGCAAAATAACTCAAATTACAATTCTGTAATCTTACACACTTTTAGATTTAGACTACTGTCATTGGAATACTATCAGCTATGAAATATTTGGCATATATTTTGATATAGCAGTTTAACTATAATGAATCCTGTTATGATAGATTATTACCAGAATACTAGTGTTTTTTTGTTTTTTTGTTTTTTTTTTGAAAAGAGCAAGTGGCCAGATGAAAGATAATTAGGTTAGATTGCTTTGCATTTTACCTTTATTTCTTCAAAAGTTAATTTATCTTGGCCTAGTGTGATACTTAATTTTCCAAAGCACGTTAAAAACCATCAGAAGTGTAAGTTCTTTGATCTTAAAATAAGTGGCAGACAAGTAACATAAAAAAGTTTATCTTTTGTAATTTGAAAAGAATAAAACTAGTAAACAATTTATTTAGGTATTGAATGAGCCCAAAATTTCTTCTTGAGGAAAAGGATATTTCCTTGAACACAGGAATAGTAGTGGTTCACCTGTGTGTGGTGCATATTGGTGTTCTAGTCAGGGAAGTCAGGAAAGCATTTTAGGCTCCTTAGTTACAGTGGCCTTATTTTAGAAGTTTAGATGCTTTTGGAAGTTGTTTGGTCAGTAAATATTGAAAGACAGCCTAGGCTTCCGTAGACTGCTGTTCAGCCCACCCTTGTCAAAAGCCTGATTAAGGGACTTAGTGGTTCTTTATTGCTCCGTAGCAGGCTTTTTCTTATACATGGTGACTAATTGATGAGCTAGATCAGGGATCTGAGCTTTTACATTTTACAAAGACCTGATTAAAAAATGTGACAAAGACTGTATATAGGATGCAAAACCTGAAAGACTTATTATCAAGTTTTTTACAGGAAACATTTGCCAATCCCTGACCTTGATAATACTAACTTTATTCCCTGACCTTGATAATACTAACTTTATTCCCTTCAGAGAGGGTGAGTGAGTCTCCTACTCTTTCTCCCTCTAATATTATGCAGTCTTCATTTAGTCATGGTTGGAATCGTGAGAAATGCTTATGTGAAAATAATAAAGGTGACTTACTTTGCGTTATCTGGAAAAATCTCTGAAGTCATTCAGTTTCAGGGTCCTTATGAACAGTTCTTTTTTCTTCAGATACTTATTGAGCACAATCCCTTGCCCTGAAATCTGTATTGTATATATATACTAGGACTCCAACAGCACAACTGTCAAGATAGTGGTCATGAAGTTTTTATTTTCTTGATTCATAATTCATTCTAAAAAAGGTTCTTTTCTGATAAAGGGATGTATTTCCTTTTATCACAGTAAGAATAAAATAATTTATGATTCTGCCTAAGTTTCTTCTTAGATTTTGATTATTATGTTAGTTTGAGAAGATAATCTTTTTCTCCTACAGTTTCAAAGCTTTTTAAAAACTATCATAAATACTAAAAAATACTAAATTAGAACAAATACAATTCCCTTTGGCTTTATGTTACCACTGCTCACTTCCTAAATTGCTAGCGCAGTAATGTGTTACAAACATTATTTGGATTCCTAGGTGGAAAATCACTGTTATTTTGCTTAGCAAGAACTTTGTCTATCAAATATTTCACTTGACATTTATTAATGGGAATTGTGTTTAAAATCTCAAATGAAGAAACCTTTAAATTAATTAATATTATTTGATAAGTGGGATAATTTTACTATTTAAGGTAATAATACAAATTTTAAATATTACAGAATATATTACTGATGTCCATTTGAATGACCTGTCTACATCACAGATCCTCCCATCAAATGAAGGTGTTAATCCACGTTTATCAGCAAGCCCTCCTAAATCAGGCAATTTGTGGCCAGGATTGGCACCCACACACAAAAAAGGTAGAAGTTTCAGTTATTCAGGTTCCTTTGTTTTGATAATTTAAAGTGTTAATTATGAAATATTTAGTACTTTAAAATTGACAGCATAATTTTATATAACCATGATTTGAAATTTTTGTGTGTGTGTGGCACAAATTTACATACAGTAGAATTCACTCTTTTGGTGTAGAGTTCTGGATTTTAACACACGCATAGATTTTTGTTACCACCACACAAACAGAATATAGAACAGTTCCAACACCCCCAAGGAATCCCCTCATAACTACCCTTTGTAATTAGATCATCCCCCTACCCCTCCCTAAACCCTAGGCCTTTGATCTGTTCTCTATTGCTATTGTTTTGCCTTTCCCAGAATGTCATATAAATAGAATCATATAGTACATAGTTTTTTGAAACAGGCTTATTTCACTTATTGTAATGCATTTGAGATACAGTCACATTGCATGTCTAAATAGTTATTTTTATTACTGAGTAGTTATTTCATTGTGTGATTATACTGCTGTTCATTCATTTTCACTTTGAAGAACATTTGAATTATTTGCAGTTTTTGGCAGTTGTGGATAATGCTGCAATAAACATTCGTGTACAGGTTTCTGTGTGAATATAAGTTTTCATTTGTCTAGAGTAAACACCCAGAAATGAGGTTATTGGGTTTTATGTTAGTTTCATACTTAATGTTGTATGAAATTGTTTTCCAGTTTAGCTGTATTATTTTGCATTCCCACTAGGCTATGTATGAGAATTCCAGTATTACAAAATGTAAAACTCTAAAACTCTTAGGAAAAAACATAGGAAGGAGAAAGTCTTCATGACCTTTTGTTGGACAATAGTTTTTTTAAGACATCAAAAGCAATATCCATAAAAGAAGGGACGCCTGGGTGGCTCAGTCAGTTAAATGTCTGACTTTGGCTCAGGTCATGATCTCATTGTTCATGGGTTTGAGCCCCATATGGGCTCTCGGTTGACAGCTCAGAACCTGGAGCCTGCTTCGGATTCTGGATCTCCCTCTCTCTGCCCTTCCCCACTTGTGCATGCTCTCTCTCTCTCTCTCAAAAATAAGTAAACATTAAAAAAAAAAAAGCACAAAGAAGACAAAGTTTTAAAAAAATCCATAACAGAAACAATTAAAAATTTTCTTGGCAAAAGACACTATTAAGAGATTGAAAAGATAAGATTGGGAGAAAATGCTTGTAAATCAGGAAGCTCACAAAGGATCTGTTCAGAATGTGTATACATATATATATATATATATATATATATATATATATATATAAAATTCTCAAAACTTAGTTATAAAATCCCTTTTTCTTTTTCTTTTTTTAAATTTTTTTTTTAACGTTTATTTATTTTTGAGACAGAGAGAGACAGAGCATGAATGGGGGAGGGGCAGAGAGAGAGGGAGACAGAATCGGAAGCAGGCTCCAGGCTCTGAGCCATCAGCACAGAGCCCGACCCTGGGCTCGAACTCACGGACTGCGAGATCGTGACCCGGGCTGAAGTCGGATGCTTAACCGACTGAGCCACCCAGACGCCCCATAAAGTCCCTTTTTCAAATAATACCTTATTGGATGCAAAAACAAGGAAAAGCAAAACTATTCTGATTGAAGTCAAGCTGGAGAGACTGAACCTCTCTTCTATTTCATCTTGGCTTCTTTTGGGATTTTTAAAAAAAGTTTATATATTTATTTTGAGAGATCATGAGTGGGGAAGGGGCAGAGAGAAAGGGAGAGACAAAGTCCCAAGCAGGCTCTACACTGTTAGTGCAGAACCTGAAGTGGGGCTTGAACTCCTGAACTGTGAGATCATGACCTAAGCCGAAATCTAGAGGCAGATGCTTAACTGACTGAGCCACCCAGGCGTCCTTGGGATTTTTTTTTTAAAGTAATTCTCTTGAATGGTACTTTGACAAGTTACTTTAGGATAGTAAATTTTACTGTTAAGGATTCCAGAGAAACTGGTAAAGGAACTACCTTTTAAAAGAATGTTCTTCACTTGTTTTTCAATCCTAGCTCAATCTGCATCATCTCCAAAGAGGAAAAAACAGCATAAGAAATACCGAAGTGTTATTTCAGACATATTTGACGGAACAATTATTAGTTCAGTGCAGTGTCTGACTTGTGACAGGGTGAGTATGAGGGAATTATAATATGCAGGGAATTTCTGTCAAATGGTCTTAAAAAAAAAACCTGACAAATGGGATGAAAAGTTTAATTTTTTCTCCTTGCTACTTATGGTTATACATGTATTTCTTATGTTTACATCAGCATAAATTGATTCTAGGAGTAGAATTTATTTTTTGGAAGTAGTAGCAACATCAGTTTGAAAGGATGGGTCTTGACCTGTCATTGGACAGGCATGCATTAGCAAGAATTAACTCTGTTGTTCATCTCTGGTCACATGGAAAGGTGATATGTTGCTCAGCAACAATAAATGGTAACACATGCATATCCTCCCAAGGTTGATAAAATTCATATGCTGGGAAACTGTTGCTGTTCACAGGCACAAGGCTGTGAGTGTATCTTCTACATTTGGTGGTATGGCTTATAAATATTTTCTTTTGTTAAGATTACGGCTCAGATAATACAGGTAGTGTCAGATTCATGCATAAGAGCATAAGTTAAAATCATGAGTTCTTTAATCTTCCCTAAATCTATGAGTTTCTTTGAGCTTTTCTTAAGAGTGGTTTTGTTTCAGTGTAGTAATGAATTAAGGAATATAAAATGACTTATTAAAAAAACCCTCAAAAGTAAGTTTTCAGCTATTGTGGTAGGATCTTAAGTCAAATCTAAGAGCTACATCATTTTAATGTAGGCTGTTTGGGTACCAAATATTTTTTTTTTTTTATTTTTTAATGTTTATTTATTTTTGAGAGAGAAAGAGCATGGGCAGGGGAGGAAGAGAGAGGGGGACAGAATCTGAAACAGGCTCTAGGCTCTGAGCTGTCAGCACAGAGCCTGATGTGGCACTTGAACTCACAAATGTGACATCATGACCTGAGCCGAAGTCGGACGCTCAGCTGACTGAGCCACCTAGGTGCCCCTGGGTACCAAATATTTAAATGGGATTATCTTGAATTGTTTTCAGCTTTTTAAAAGTTACATGCCAAGTTTTACATCTTTTTAAAAACCATCATGAGACGTCATTTCCAAAAACAAATGCAGTAATAGTTCTTACGAGTTTGGAGCTCAAGCTACTGTGGCTGGATGTACTTTTCTATGCCACAGTGTCCTTGATTAATGGGAATGTTAGTAGTAACTTCATAAGATTTATGTGAAGATTAAATTTAGAACAGCACCTGGTACAGAGCAAGTGTTTTTGCCATTGCTATTACTGTTACTGATATTTTGGGGGTTTTTTGCTTATAAATTGCTTTGCAGTCTAAGATTTGTTCTCATAAATGTGTTGGATTATTTTCATCCCATTTTAAACACGAAACAATTTTAGGTGTCTGTAACCCTCGAGACCTTTCAAGATCTGTCCTTGCCAATTCCTGGCAAGGAAGACCTTGCTAAGCTGCATTCATCCAGTCACCCAACTTCTATAGTCAAAGCAGGATCATGTGGCGAAGCATATGCTCCACAAGGGTGGATAGCTTTTTTCATGGAATATGTGAAGAGGTATGTATGCATTTTCCTTGTACTATTTGAATGTTATAGCTGCTGTTTCTGCTGTACTGGCAGAACACTTCCTTTTTTTTTTTCTTCTATCAATAATGTTTCAGGTTTGTTGTCTCATGTGTTCCTAGCTGGTTTTGGGGTCCAGTAGTAACCTTGCAAGATTGTCTTGCTGCCTTCTTTGCCAGAGATGAACTAAAAGGTAAGAAATATGAAATAGTCTTCAACTATGGCTAAATTGTTTTGAGTGATCTAAAATACTAGTGGGACTAAATATAAAATGTGTTTATAAAAGCTAAGTTTTAAGGTGGCTTAAACAGTACTTGCCCATATATATCATCATCATAGTTGCCAGTATCTACCATGGCAATATAAATATAAATAACATAAATCATATCCTGAAATGATTGATACAAATTCCTGTAGTATAAGACAATATGGTGAGGGATTCAAAGAAGGGAATTCAACCCATATAAATGTTGTATATCAGGAGTACTCTGAATTCCTCCATAATATTTAAGATTTTCCACTGTTTTTGTGGGTTCAGCACCTTGCTGGAATATATAACAGGCAGTCAGTAAAGTCAGGAAAGGGTATTTTTTTGAGATAGGCCTTCAAGGTTGAAAAGAGAGAGAGGAGAGGGTATTTTAGGCAAGGTAAACATCATGAATTGATTCTTGAGCAGAGACTAAAAAATGTGAGCTTTGTGTTACTGTGCTGCAAAATCAGCATACGGCAAAGTCAAAGAATTGCAGAACCAAAAAAAAAATACAGTAACTTACTTTTATTTTGAGAGGAATGACCAGATCTGTTCTATTTCCAGGTGACAATATGTACAGTTGTGAAAAATGCAAAAAGTAAGTGTCATTGATAGTGCTTTGAATCGCATATTTTGTATTATAAATGATATTTTTCTTGGTCACTTGAATTAGGTATGTGGAGTTAATTTTGCACCTTATTTAGAAAAATAAAGGCTAATAAGCTTTGTTCTAGTAAAAATAGAGAGACTGGCTCTTCTGTAAAACAAATTTGAGGTAAAAGTTTAACAAATTTAATAGGCTTATCTAAGATGTGAAAGTTTGTATGTATTTTGAGATATAAAATAAGTATATAATTTTGCATAAAACATCTTCTAAATATGGTATAAAACATATATTATGATGTATAATACACATTTTCATTATATGAGTTTGCCATCATAAATAGGGCAATATTCTCTTCTGGATGAACAGGCTAGATTCAGGATGTCAAAGTGACTATAAAGGCACATAGTTTCAAATCTGTATAAAATTCAGAAAGGTTATACCAACTTTGATGTTACCTGTTGTATGATGGCAGAATAGAAAGTTAAGAAAACTATGGTATTGTTTCTTTACATCTACTACTAGCTGCCTTTTAAAAGTCTTATAATAAACTCAAGCTTTTAAGCCTATGTGGTGCAAAGTTAGAAAAGAAAAGTAATTGGAGGATTGAAGGCAGATATGTTTGTGTGAACTGAGAAATTTGTCTGAATCTCTGTAAGAGAAAAATAATGGGATCCTAATAAGAACTAGAACCTTCATAATAACAAACATCTTACTGTTTAGCAATAACTCCAGGGAAGTGTTGATCTGTAGCTATTGGTTTTCGTCATGCCAAAAAGGAATGGTATGTTGTTTGGTCAGTAAGGATTAAAAGCTGTTTTATACTTTCTAGAAAAACATACACCTCTTATGAATTGGGAAGTATTTATTAGTTTGTCTCCTTGAAGCTGTAGCTAATAGATGAAGAGGGATTTGGCCTGGAGGGGCAACTTTCCTTGAAAAGCAACATGAACTAGGAAAAAGATACTAGTGAAGGTGGAAAAGAACCTTGCATCTGCCCCAAATCCAAAGTAGATACCTGTCAAGTATATATTAATACTCATTAATACTAACCACCCTTTAATTTAAGTTATTTGTTTCTACATTTAAGAGTAAAGATTCTATTGCCAGAGTGGGATTGGAAAGTGGGAAAAACGGGTGAGGAGGATCAAAAGGTATAAGTTTCCAGTTATAAATTAAGTCATGGAGATATAATGTGCACCATAGCAACTATAGTTTATAATACTGTATTTCATATTTGAAATTTTCTAAGACAGTAGATCTTGAAAGTTTTCATTCATCACAAGAAAAAAAATTTTGTGACTATATATGGTGACACATGATGTGAACTAAAATTACTATAGTGATCATTTTGCAAAGTATACAAATATTGAATCATTATATTGTACATTTGAAACTAATTCAGTGTTATCTGTTGAGTATACCTCAATTAAAAATAATAATAAAATTTGGGGCGCCTGGGTGGCTCAGTCGGTTGGGCGGCTGACTTCGGCTCAGGTCATGATCTTGCGGTCCGTGAGTTCGAGCCCCGCATCAGGCTCTGTGCTGACGGCTCAGAGCCTGGAACCTGTTTTGGATTCTGTGTCTCCCTCTCTCTGACCCTCCCCCGTTCATGCTGTGTCTCTCTCTGTCTCAAAAATAAACGTTAAAAAAAATTAAAAAAATAATAATAATAAAATTTAAGTAATAAAGGTTATAATATATTGACCAATATATAATATATTGGCCAATATAATATATTGGGATTTTATTTTACTCATTTTTACTTGATATCTGGATGTTATAAAGGCATAGCCAGGCCATAGACAGTAGCACATTTGTTTAAAAAAGTAGTTTTCAGGAGGTGCCTGGGTGGCTCAGTCAGTTAAGCGTCTGACTTCGGCTTAGGTCATGATATCATGGTTTGTGGTTTTGAGCCCCACATGGCTGTTAGCTCAGAGTCTGCTTTGGATCCTCTGTCTCCCCCTCTCTGCCTGTCCCTAATGTGTGTGCATGTTCTTTTTCTCTCAAAAATAAACAAATGTAAAAAAATAATAATAATTTTCAGGGTACCTGGGTTGGCTTAGCATCCGACTCTTGATTTTGGCTCAGGTCATGATCTCACAGTTTGTGAGATCTAGTCCTGGAGCCTGCTTGGGATTCTCTCTCTTGTTCTCTCTCTCTCTGTCCCTCCCCCTGCTGTCTCTCTTTCTCTCTCAGTAAATAAACATAAATTTTTTTTTTCCTCAAAGAACTAACTCCCTGAATTATTATTACTGATAGCTTAAATATTTTTTTTTTAATTAAGAGACTCCAATGTTTCATTAGTATTTTTTTTTTCTTCATTTTTCTCTTCTCTTTTTTTTCCTCTCCTGTTCTGAATGATAGCCTTGTTGTCATTAGTATGTATTTTTAAATGGGTAGCATATAATTCAGTAGTGAGCATATTTTGTCCCTATGTTTTCTAAAATATTTTGCTGTATATTTACAAATACTTTGGGGCACCTGGGTGGCTTAGTCGGTTAAGTGTCCGATCTCACATTTTGTGAGTGAGCCCTGCGTCCTGCTTCAGATTCTGTGTCTCCCTCTCTCTGCCCCTCTCCTGCTTGTGCTCTGTCTCTTTTTCTCTCAGAAATAAACATTAAAAAAAAAATTAAAAATACTTTGTAGATTCATATGGGAAACAGGTTTACTTAAATTTGTTTTTTTTTTTTCCTCTTTCCAGATTAAGGAATGGAGTAAAGTTTTGTAAAGTACAAAAATTTCCTGAGGTATGGGCTTTATTAGAATTAAGTTCATTTTGTGTTACAGGAACGTAAAACATTAACATAATACAGTGTAGCATGGTTGAAGAACGGAGTGGTTCTATTGACCAATTGTTATGTTCATATACCCTATTAGGATTATTCATTTTTAAAATACTGACTTATGGGGCACCTGGGTGGCTCAGTCGGTTAAGCAGCTGACTCTTGATTTCAGCTCAGGTTGTGATTTTATGGTTCATGGGATGGAGCCTCATGTCGGGCTCTGCACTGACAGCACAGAGCCTGCTTGGGATTCTCTCTCTCCTCTGCCCCTCTTCTGCTTGCTTTTACTGCATTCTCTCTCAAAATAAAATAAACTTAAAAAAAATACTCAGTTACATACCAACTAAGTGCCCTTATCTGTAAAACTGTGTTGAACACAGTTTAATCAGACAGTATAGGATTTTGCAGGTATAATATAAAATTAGAAAAGCCAGCAGGTTTGAACTTAGGAAGTACCAGGTTTCAC
This sequence comes from Panthera onca, assembly GCF_046562875.1. Lineage (NCBI taxonomy): Eukaryota > Metazoa > Chordata > Mammalia > Carnivora > Felidae > Panthera > Panthera onca. The sequence continues at coordinate 156,577,536 of NC_138346.1, forward strand.
CATTTCCATATTCTGATGTGTTTAGAATCAGGTTATCATCATTGTAGGGTGATGTGTAACCTTGACACTTAATTCAATACCTATATTTAATAGATTCCTTTATTAGTATATAAAACAATAGAATTTTAAATAATCTTATCTTTCTCTTAGATTTTATGCATCCATCTTAAAAGATTCAGACATGAACTTATGTTTTCCACCAAAATCAGTACCCATGTTTCATTTCCACTGGAAGGTCTGGATCTTCAGCCATTTCTTGCAAAAGATAGTCCAGTTCAGATTGTTACCTATGATCTTCTGTCAGTCATTTGTCATCATGGAACTGCAAGTAGTAAGTATATAGGTTTGACATATGTCTAGATCAGGGGGAAAAAAAGTAACGGTCTGCACTGATCTGTTAAATAAGACCTGATTAAATAAAAGAAATGTAAAAATAGATTTTTATTTTTTAGTTTTATTTTAATTTGGTTGTTATAAACAGGTCTGAAAATTTTAGGTAATTGAATAATTTTGCTATGAAGTTTTGAATACTAGAAATATTTTGTATAAAGCTTAATATTAAGGACTTTAATATGATCATTTTTGGGGGGCACCAGGGTGGCTCATCTGGCTCTTGATTTCAGCTCAGGTTATGATCACAGTTCGTGAGATCAAGCCTCACGCTGGGCTCTGTGCTAATAGCACAGAGCCTGCTTGAGATTCATATTCTCTCTCTCTCTCTCTCTCTCTCTCTCTCTCCCCCCCTCCCCCTCTCTCCCTCTCCCCCTCTCCCCCTCTCCCCCTCTCCCCCTCTCCCCCTCTCTCCCTCTCCCTCTCCCTCTCTCCCTCTCCCCCTCCCTCTCTCCCTCTCCCCCCTTGCCTTGCTTCTGCACTTTCTCTTTCTCTCAAAATAAATAAATAAAAAGATTATATTTTTCACTTTTTTTAAGATTACATTTTTGTCCTTATTTTCATTTCCTCAGGTGGTGATGGTGAGGATACATACTGGAAAAAATATAGATACATAGTTCTTGCTATATCTCTGTCTCTGCTAGGAACTGAGGATTCAAAAAGTACTTTAATTCTTGTGTTAATCTTGTATTGCTGAAATTATTTAAATTTTTTCAACTCAAATTCAGGTGGACACTATATTGCCTACTGCCGAAACAATTTAAATAATCTCTGGTATGAATTTGATGATCAGAGTGTCACTGAAGTTTCAGAATCTACTGTACAAAATGCAGAAGCTTATGTTCTTTTCTATAGGTAAGGAAGTAACTCTCATGGATAGATTATTTTGACAAATATGAAAGAACATCTCACTTTGGGGTTTTTACTTCTAAGACTTTCAAGATGTATTGCTGAGTAAAGATTAGAAATTGTTTTTTTCTAATTTCATTTTGTAAGTAAAGTGAAAGGTTGCATGCAAAATGATCTTTTGTTAAGAAAATGTTAAATCATTTAGTTGAAAGGTAAATGAATATATTTTGTTTTAGAAAGATTGGTTTTAATAAATTAGTCTCTGACAGTAGGAGTTAAGTACCAGATTTTCTCCTAAAATAGCTAATAAAGGAGGTATTACTATAAAAATAGATCTTTGGTATTTTTCAGTATCTTGTAAAAAGATTACTAACTACTGAAAGAAGAAAGTAGATGAACTATTTAGGTTGATTTTATTAGCAAACATTTGAACGCCAGCTGTATACCAGTGGTTATGTAGATACCAGTAGTTCTGATACAGTGGTGCCCATTAGGGGTATATAATGTAGTTGGGGCTAGGGGTGGGGTGATACAAAATATATTTCTGTTGTATAATTCCCAAGCCTAATAAGATTCATAGTATTACTGTGTGTGCTAAGTCTAATAAGGAAGACGAAAAATCCATCAACTGATCGGATGGAGGAAAATGCATATTAAGTTTAATGAATCATTGTCCTTAATAGGAAGAGCAGTGAAGAGGCACAAAAAGAGAGACGAAGGATATCAAATTTATTGAACATAATGGAACCAAGTCTCCTTCAGTTTTACATTTCTCGACAGTGGCTAAATAAATTTAAGACTTTTGCTGAACCTGGCCCTATTTCAAATAATGATTTTCTCTGTATTCACGGAGGTAAGAAATCCTGAATTGGAAAGTAATGGTAGATGTTTGCCCTTAAATAATTTACAGATTAAGAAAGAGCCAAGAGTTTTCCTCTTCGACTTATTTTCCATTTCTTTATCTGCATCCAACTTAAATCTGTTTAATTCTCTAGTTTTAGAAATTGGCATTTTCGGGGCGCCTGGGTGGCGCAGTCGGTTAAGCGACCGACTTCAGCCAGGTCACGATCTCACGATCTCGCGGTCTGTGAGTTCGAGCCCCGCGTCAGGCTCTGGGCTGATGGCTCGGAGCCTGGAGCCTGTTTCCGATTCTGTGTCTCCCTCTCTCTCTGCCCCTCCCCCGTTCATGCTCTGTCTCTCTCTGTCCCAAAAATAAAAAAAAAAAAAAAAAAAAAAAAAAAAGAAATTGGCATTTTCTTCTATTTATAGGCAGTCTGTAGCCTGTTCATAGGAGAGATATTTATTGAGAACCTGTTCCAAACCCTGTGCTAGACCCTGAGAATACCAAAGACACTGTTTGTTTTCTAATTTCATAGTAGAGACAGATCCATACACAGCCAGTTATAGTACAGTGAGCACTTCTATTACACATTATTCTTCTCTGCTGAGAGGCATTCAGCTACCCCTTGTATCCATGATTTTTACCCTTTTGCCTAAATTAATAGCTGGCTCTTTTCCTAAGTATGGACATGTCCTTGGAATTTAACAAAAAAGCCTTGTATAGTTATTTGCTAAATATAACTTATGCCTTTGTGACTGGCTATGTTAGTGTTTGTTCTCATGATAAATAACATGTTAGTGTGATACCTTGATTAAATTTCATGGTTGAAGACTCAATATTCTTATTAGTTAACTATTTTTGCAGTGAAACCACAAGAGATAGTAGGAATGTCCCGTAGTGAATATAGAAACCTAAACCTTGAAATGTTTCTGTATGTGAATTTATCTCTTATTATTTCCCTACTTGAAGTACTAACATAAGGCTCTTCTAGTTCTGAATCCCCCCATAAGCTTTTTATGGTATTTATCTGTGACTGCCTTTTATTATAGTTAGTTATATAAGTGCCTCATGTCTTTTGCTGGCTCAAGCTCCATGAAGGAAAGAGTGTCTCTTATTTTCCTTTGATTTCCCCCAATACACAGTCAATGCTTGGTAAGGATTTACATAAATTACTTGAAGATGTTGGTTACCTGATTTTTCTCTAACTACTTCAAGAAGTAGGTTCATTTTTAGGAATGTAGTCACCAGAAATACTTAATTTTTAAGAATACCGATTGAAAAATGCCAGTGATTAATCAGTTTAAAAATGAGTTTAACCTTTAAAAGTTGTATAAAGGAATTTAAGAATGAAACACACCCATCTAAACTTTTTTAGGCGTTCCTCCACGAAAAGCTGGTTATATTGAAGACCTGGTTTTGATGCTGCCTCAGAACATTTGGGATAACCTGTATAGCAGGTTTGTTTTTTTAAATCAGACAATATGGTATTATGAAAATCAGTTGGTGAAACTTGTTAAAAGGGGATTGTATTGTTTCACATATGCTCCTTATGCTTTATGTCGCTTATGTAGAAAATTCTCTTTTTTCCTGTCATTATTCACTCTGAAGTGAACAGGAAGACTTCATAGTTAACGTGGCCCAAGTCTAGATAATTAATTCTGATTTTTATGTTCTAATTATCTGTATCTGTAGAAATATATGGGTGATATTTAAGTCTGAGATTTTAAAGTTTTAAATTTTGTTTTAAAACATTTCATGTATAATTTCCTTACTGTGTTTTCCATAGTTAAATATTGAAAATATGGGGTACCTGGGTGGCTCAGTCATTTGAGCATTGTACTCTTGATTTTGGCTTTGGTCATGATCTCACAGTTCATGAGTTTAAGCCCTACCTTGGGCTCTGTGCTGACAGTCTGGAACCTGCTTAAGGTTCTCTCTCTCTCTCTCTCTCTCTCTCTCTCTCTCCCTCTCCCTCTCCCTCTCCCTCTCCCTCTCCCTCTCCCTCTCCCTCTCCCTCTCCCTCTCCCTCCCTCTCCCTCTCCCTCCCTCTCCCTCTCCCTCCCTCTCCCTCTCCCTCCCTCCCTCCCTCCCTCCCTGCCTCCCTCCTTCCCTCCCTCCCTCTCTCCCTCTCTTCCTCCCTCCCTCCCTCCCTCCTGCCCGCCCGCCCCTCCCTTGCTTGTGCACTGTTTCTCTGTTGAAAATAAATAAACATTAGAAAAAGTTAAAAATAAAAAAAAAGATTCTCTCTCTCTCTCCCTTTGCCCCTCCTGCTCTTGTGTGCACACACACTCGCTCTCAAAAATATATATATATATTGAAAATAATTTATTCCATGAATTCTTACTTAGAAGCCAGGGAAAGCCTCTTTCTGATTAAAACTTAAGACTATGGCTGCATTAACATGTTGTATTGTAATTTTTTGAAAGCCACCTCTTTTACTTTGTATTGTTACCTCTAGTGTATTTGGTAGCAGAAGTAGCTGTAAGGGAAAGTTAAAATATAAAGCAGGTTACTTAATACATTGATAGTCATCCTGATAAACATAAAATCAAGTTGTTATAATTACTTGATTTTTACGTTAGTTTAATTATGACTGAGAATTTTTTTGTGGCGGTTGATTCTTTACTAGGGATTTAGCCTAGTAAAGATTTCCTAGAACATGAACTTTCTTTAACATTATCATAATTATTAAATTCTTCTTGCTTTAGGTATGGAGGAGGACCAGCTGTCAACCATCTGTACATTTGTCACACTTGTCAAATTGAGGCAGAAAAAATTGAAAAAAGAAGAAAAACTGAACTGGAAATTTTTATTCGGGTAAAAGTTATGCTTTTCAAGGTGTAAATGTGATTTAGGATAAAGATCACTGACAATTAGCAGAATCATGATGTTAATGAAATGATTAGATGAAGGAGTTGTAGGTGTTCAGGGTGTGTAACAGCCAGAGACCTCCAACAAGTCATTAAAATTCTAGTGAGTTAAGGTCTCCTTTTGTGGGGTTTTGTTTTCATGGATTGGTAAAAGATTTTGTTGTACAGATTGGTACTTGCAAGAAGTCTCCTTATTGAAATGGTAAATTACAGGTTTCTTTTAGTGTTTTTCTGGAAGTATCTACCCAGACTGGATTCTCTACTTCCATCTTTTTGTGAAATATAGTATTGTTTTGTGGGACTGTCTATTCTTTCAAATATACTCCTCAAAATGAGTATATTAAGAAGCATTCCTTGATTGCAGGCAACAATATGAAGGTCATTACAGAATCAGTAGGAAGAGCTAAACAACCAGGTTTTTGTTTGCTTGTGTGTTTTTTTTAATAATCTATTTGATTTTTTTAAGGAAGTTTAAACTGTATCTGTGCAGTTTTCACAGACTTACCAATACAGCAGAATTAGCCTTTGATGATTTGAAAGTAAATTGGATTATCTACCTTTTGAAAAGGATCAACATGCAAGTAAATTAAAAACCATTTTAATTTAAAATTTAAAAATGGGGAGAGGTGGGCGATACAGGGATATATATATATAGGTTGTGGTTATGGAATGAATAAGTCAGGAAGGAATGTAGTCAATGCTACCGTAAGAGCGATGGATCAAGATAGGTGGTAGCTACACTGGTCGTGAATACAGTATAATGTGTAAACATGGAATCACTATGTTGTACACCTGAAGCTAATGTAACATTATGTGTCAGCTATACTCAGAATCATTTAATGTGTATATGCTGACTGAATGACCCATCCATATGCAAATTCAGGGTTTTTCTGTGTGCTTAGAGCTGTTTGATGGTCTTAGGCTCTGAAGTTTTAAAATACTATAGTGGTTGAGGAAAAAAGACATATTTAAACATGCACTAATGATATGCACTAATTCAGAGAGGCAAAATGAAGTAATTCATAGGTAATTAAGTAAGTAAAGAGGAGAAACTGTTGTAGTATCACTGGTTAATTATAGCAGATTACCAGTCTAGATGATGATGATGATGATGATTTTATATACACTGCTAGGTTTTATGGGGGTGCCTGAATGGCTCAGTCAGTTGAGCATCTGATTCTTGGTTTCAGCTCAGGTCATGATCTCACAATTCATGAGTTGGAGCCCCACGTTCGGCTCCATGCTGGCAGCATGGCGCCTGCTTGGGATTCATTCTCATTCATTCTCTCTCTCTCTCTCTTCCCCCCTCTCCCCTCACCCCCCCTCTCTTTTCTGCCCCTCCCCTGCACACATGCTTTCTGTCTTTCAAAATAAATAAGTAAACACTAAAAAAAATAAACAACCAGGATTTATGGACAAGGACTAGTACAGTTCCATTTATCTAGGTAACAATAAGTAAGTATCTTCAAAGTACTGTTGTCAGTAGCACAGTTCCAACTTTTTATTTATGGTCCAAAGTCCTAGTAGAGAATCCTAGTAGAGTTTTAGTCACCTGAGAACCATGTGCATTGATAATCCTACTAAGACTATATTGATGGAGGGATGGGTTATTTTTTAAAAGAAAATTGAGATTCTTTCAGTAAAAAAGGAGAGGAAGTTGTTAAATAGACAAGAGATGGGGGTACCTGGGTGGCTCAGTTGGTTCGTGGGATTGAGCCCCATGTCGGGCTCTGTGCTGACAGCTTGGACCCTGTTGAGGATTCTTTCTCACCCTTTCTCCCTGCCCCTCCCCTGCTTGTTATCTCTCTAAATAAATAAATAAACATTAAAAGACAAGACATGAACAGTATGTTCCATGTTATGGCTGCCCAGCACATGTTCACACATCATACACATGTATACATACTTGCTTTTCTTCATGGATTTAGAGTTTTTTGTGTGTGCCCTTGCCTAAAGTAAAGAAATTTTCACACACACGCAGGAAGATAATATAGGTATCAATTTGTGTATTGTGCTTAGGCCTCATTTGTTTCCTAAATTTAAAGAGGCAAGTTATAGTTGAATATTTAAAATAGTTCACTCCAGGGCTCCTGGGTGGCTCAGTTGGTTGGGCATCTGACTTAGGCTCAGGTCATGATCTCGCAGTTCACGAGTTCGAGCCCTGTTTTGGACTCTGAGCCTGCTTTGGATTCTGTGTCTCCCTGTCTCTCTGCCCCTTCCCTGCTCATGCTCTGTCTCTCTCAGAAATAAATAAACACACACACACACACACACAAATAAAATAGTTCATTCCATGAATGCTTGAATAAATGGTTAATGACTGTATCCATTAGGGTTGGGGGAACAGAAGTTATTGTAAGTATTTTGAATATAATAGGAATATAGGCGAAGAAATACTTAAACAACTACTGAAAGGACTAGGCAGTGAAGGTCAAGAAGACCATTTATGGCGTTTGGACCATAAATAAAAAGTTGGAACTGTGCTACTGACAACAGTACTTTGAAGATACTTACTTATTGCTACCTAGACTTATTGCTGACTCTTAAGGTATCTAGAAGTGGGATAGGCTGCCGTGCTAGAGGTAGGAGAGGTGGCCTGTGGGGGTTTCAGAGCCCAAACAGGTTAAGGAGAGCTTCTTGTGTGGACCCAGTCAAGAGGGTTGGAGCCCAGGTAAGTTGAAAATGGATACCCATGTTGGCTGGGGGTTGGGGTGCCGTGGGTGATAGGATTGAGGGATGGATTCCATATGTAGAATTGATCAAATAATAAGTATAGTGAGAGCCACATTTCTCATTGTCAGATAAGAGTTACAGGTATGGAAAGGGAGAAAACTAAAATGGACCGTGTTACTAGATTGGACTTATAGGTATCTTTGTGAACTCATGGTGATACATATATACACACATACATACAGAGGTACAAATGTGTGTACGTGTACGCATGTATAGAAGCAGATGGATGTGTATATATGTTAATTCCCTACCTTTGTCACTGAAAGGGCCTGGGAGCAATGCTAATTCCAATAGGATTGAAAATACCTAGCTTTCATCAGGTCCTGGCCTCTTAACATCTTTCTTCACTAAAAGGTACCAGCCTTCCTTAGAGAAGTGGCTGGTTCATATCAATGTTAATTTCCAACTTTTAGTCATTTCTGTTGCGTAGGAAAATGTCCTTGTGTGTATGAAATGTACACCAAGATGTTTGGAGGAAAGGAACATCTGCTTAGCAGCTTACTCTCCATGATCTAAGTAAAGGAAATTTCTTTGTGTCATATTGGAGTTTTCCTGTAAGTTAGATTGTTTCCAAGTTAAAAAATTTAAAATTGTGCAGTCCCTGGAAATTATCTCAACTGTTTGCCACTGGTAATTCTCAGAATAATGCTCAGAAATCTATTAAACTTGATAACCTGTTAATCTCAGGACCCTGGTGGGTTATTCTCAGGATGCTCATAAGACACAAGATGCTGCTGCTTTTAAAGATGTTAGCTGCCTGTGACACCAAGTGAAGGATTCTTGGGAAGATGCTTGGCAGTAGTGGCAAAATCCTATTTATGCCATCTGTGGATGCTTCAGTCCTACTCACAGCTGCCACCAGAGGGGAGAAGTTGCTTTTTTTTGTGCCTTCTATATATTGCATAGATCATTGATAATGCCTAATCTGTAGTACTCCTGGCATGGGATCCTGGAAAATGTAGGCTTCTCTTCTTCACAGAAGGGAGTGTAAGAATGAATGGAAATGATGCTTTATCAGCTGTACAGTAAAGTCTGTCTCTTGTCACCTCAGTATTCATACATGTAAGCAACAGCAGTAGCAACAATATCATGTTTCTGTTTAACATCGTGCAACCAGCTCATGTACCAATACATGCTGCGTTTACATTTTCCTAAACTTGGGAGACTCAAAGTTCTATGAGTCACTATATCCATTTTTGGATGTTAGTCATTCATCTTTAGTTCAGTCAATTCAGTCATAATATCCCTTTCATACTGTGAAGAATAAACTATAAGATTAACTACAACCAGTATACCTTATATGAAATAGTAGAGGAAGAAAAGTAAATTTGTAATTATTTACAAATTTGCTAAATGTTTACAGATATGTGTATGTGGTAAGGAAGAAATATGTATGTACAGCTGATCATTTACCCATTTCATATTCTCTGTTTTCTTAATCAGCACTTAAGTTGGTTGTGGTTGTATTTACCCAGACCATCATTACTGAAGAATCTGAGGTCTTTGTAATCTTGCCTGGTTTAGATTTTTCTAGTTGTCTATTAGCTTTTAACCTCTGGGTTTGGAAATACTGAATGGTGCTTGCTGTGGGTTGAATGGCGGTCCCCCCAAAAAGATATATCCATGTTCCAATCTCTGTGAGTTCACCTTAATTGTGAATATGACCTGATTTGAAAAAGGGTTTTGCATATGTAATTAACTTAAGGATCTTGAGAGGAGATCATTGTAGATTATATGCATGTACCCTAAATTCAATGATCAATGTCCTTATAAAAAGACCTGCAGAAGAAAGAGACTCAGAAGAGCTGAAAGCCATATATAGGCAGGAGGCAGAGCTTGGAATATATAGCCACAAAGCAGAAACTTTAAGAGGCAAGGAACAGAATTTCCCCTAAAATCTTCCCTAACGTATGTTCCTGCCTACACCTTGATTTTGGGCTTCTGTTCTCCAGAACTTTGGAAGATTAAATATCTGTTTTCAGATACCAAGTGTTTGGTAATCTGTTATACAGTAGCCCTCTGAAACTAATACAGTAGGTATAATCTGGTTTTCAGACATAAGCCTCTTTGTTCCTGTTGTATAGTGGCCATTTTATTTCAGCCTTTAAATACCCAGGGCTGTAACCCACTCTGCCTCTTGGTTCAGTGACTAGAGGAACCATACATAACCAGAGGAGTATTTCAACTTTTAGTCCAGTAAAACCATTGTTGTTTCCCTGTGGAATTGAATACCTCCAAACTAGTAGAGGCCAAAGTTGTGGAGATGAGAAGCAAAGATTTGTGAGTATGTCATTAGGTACTTTCTTTACCTGGTATCTAGCCTCATGTATTCTGGTTATGGGGAAAATACCATATACTGATTTCTAGTTTGGAGCATATACCATACCACAGAGGACAGTACCAACCCCACCAAATTTTGCCACCCATGCACAAAAACTGAGTCTTCAATAGGCCAGCAGCTTTTAGGTGATGCCACATGATAAGGTCAGTGACTCCCATGAATGTGAGCCCGACGTGGGGCTCGATCTCACTACTGTGAGATCATGACCTGAGTTGAAATCAAGAGTTGGCTGCTTAACCAACTGAGTCACCCAGGTACCCCACGGAAAATATTTTAGTAGACATTCTTTCTAAGAAGGGGTGACTAGTAAACACACGAAAGGGTACACTATCAGCAATCATTAGGAACATTTAAGTTAAAACCTGTGAAATACCATCACACAAGTCTTAGAATAACTGGATAATATCAAGTGCTTACAAGAATGCAGAGCAAGTGGAATCGTCACATGCTGGTGGGAATGCAAAACGTTACATGCCAAATGATAGATTGGCAGTTTCTTCTAGGTTCAATAAGCATAAGTGCACGTGACTCAGCAGTGTCACTCCTGAGTATTTACTCCAGAGAAATGAAAACTTATGTTCACAGGAGGTGTGCCTGGCTGGTTCAGTCTGTAGAGCATGTGACTTGAGGTCGTGAGTTCAAGCCCCATCTTGGGCGTAAAGCTTACATTAAAAATAAATAATAGAAAAGAAACGTGTGTACAGATGGTTATAGCAGTATTGGTCATAATTGACCTAAACTGGAAACCATTGAAATGTTATCGGCTGGCAAATGGATAAACAAAATGTATAGCTCTATAATGGAATACTACTGGTAGTAAAGAAGATTGGAGTATTGATGCATGCAGCAGCATGGATGAATCTCAGAAACATTAGGCTAGGGGAATATAGATGTGAAAAGGCTATGTGATATTGAATTCCATTTATATGAAATATCTGAAAAGTGGGAAACCATGAAGACAATGTACATCAGTGGTTTCCTGGGGCTGAGAATAAGAGATTGATTGTAGAATGGTGCAGGGGAACTTTTTGGGGTGTCGGAAATATTCTAAACTGGTTTATGGTTGTGTTGCAAAACTATAAATTTACTCCCCCCCCCCCCCCTTAAAGCAGGCTCCATGCCCAGTGTTGGACTTAAACTCACAACCCTGAGATGAAGAGTTGGATGCTCTATAGATTAAGCCACCCATGCATTCCCCCCCGCCCCACTTTAAAAAAAAAAAGAAAGAAAACAGTGTGTGAGTGTAGAACTTAACACTGGAGTACAAATATAGGTGCCCTTGGTAGACTGGAACTTAAGTAGAGTTTCTGAAAAATTGAAAAAGTAGATAGGATCAGGTTGAAGAAGCAAAATTGAAAAAGTAGATAGGATCAGGTTGAAGAAGCAAACCAAAGGCCACAGGAAATATCATACAGATTTCAAGCTTGAAAATGGCAGACACCAATAATAACCTCAGCATTCTGTCCTCTGCATTGTACAAGGCAACAAGCATAAAGGTTTTTGCTTGGATACAGCAGTAAATAAGGAGATGTGGGTCAGTTAAAGAAGGAATTATCTTAGGTAGTTTCTAATCCATAGAATTGTGATTTCTTAAATTAAGCTTTAAAATAAACACAATTGGGGGTATCTGGGTGGCCCAGTCGGTTGAGCGTCTGACTTTGGCTCAGGTCATGATCTCACAGTTTGTGAGTTTGAGCCTTGCATTGGGCTCACTGCTGTCAGCGCACAGCCCGCTTTGGATCCTCTGTCCCCTTCTCTCTCTCTACCCTCCCCCCCCCCCCGTGCTATATCAAAAATAAATAAACATTAAAAAATTACAGTTGATCCTCAGAGAGATAAAGACATAAAGATATTATATCATAAAAACAAAACTCAACAGATGAGTTGATTGAATAGCAGCATAAATAATGCTGGAGAGCAAAGTGGTGTACTGAAAGGTTTTGCAGAGTTTCTCCTAAAATGAAACACAAGGATAAACAGATGGAAAACAGAAGTTTCAACATGTTGGACAGATATAGAATCCAATGTTTTTCTAATAGGTAATTTTATTTTATTTTTTTAATTAAAAAAATTTTTTTGAGAGAGTCAGAGCATGTGAGCAACTGGGGGAGGGACAGTTGGAGAGGGAGAGAGAATCCCAAGCAGGCTCCACACCCAGTGAGGAAGATGACTGAGAGATTGAGCCCAGGGTAGAGCCTGACTCAGGACTTGCCATGAAATTATGACCTGAGCTGAAATCAAGAGTCCTATGCTTAATCGACTAAGGCACCCAGGCACTGCATATTTATTTTAGAAGAGACTAGAGGGGAGGAACAACTATTAGGGCAACAGTTTAGAGAAATTAACCTGAAGTAGAAAAAAACATGTATCTTTTTTTTTAAGTGTTTTTTTGTTTGTTTTTTTTTTGAGAGTGAGCATGAGCATCTCATTTTTTTGAGATGAGTTGGGGAGGGGCAGAGAGAGAGAGAGAATCCCAAGCAGGCTCCACACTGTCAGCATGGAGCCTGATGAGGGGCTTGAACTCACAAACCATGAGATCATGACCTGAGCTAAAATCAAGAGTCGGATGCTCAAACTGACTGAGCCACTCAGGCGCCCCAACATGTATCTTTAAATTAATGAGGTGGTTGTAGTTAACTAAATATTTTAAAAACCCCACCTAGACACATAAGAAATATCCTAATGCCAAAAATGAAGTCCTGAAAGTATTCAAACCTGATAAAGCTATGCGTTAAGTGTATTTAATTGGTATAATCAATCTGACATTACATTTCAGAAATCTCCATTCTCTAGGGATAAATTGTGCATCATAGAAAGTCCCAACTTTAATTCTCTACCTTGAGACAGACATACTTTGATTTCTTCGTTAACCATCAGACAGCCACAGTGTTTTTCATTGCCTTTCATTGTTCTGTGGAAGCAACTGTCTTATATCCCAGAAAGATCCTTGCCCTCAAATAATTTTAATAAATAAATAATACATGATGTATTGAAAGGTAATGAGTTCTGTGGAAAAGGAAAATAATAGAACAGTGTACTAGAACATAGTACAGTGATGATGGGAGGTGTCAGGTGCAATTTCAAAAAGGGTGATCAAGATAGGCCTTTATTGAGAAGGTGACATGTAAGCAAAGACTTGAAGGAGGTGCGGAAGGTTTTCAGATAAGCGTGAAAAGGAGTGATGGCCATGTAAAAGCTTTAAGAAGCAGGAATGTAAATACTTGGTTCTGGGAATAACAAAGAGGTCTATGTGACTACAAGTGAATACATGATGAAGAAAATATTAGAAGATGAAGTCAAATCATGGAGCCAGATCATGGAGGTACTTCTGTGCTATTATAAGGATCTTTGGGGATAATGGCAGGGTTTTACTAGATTTGATTCTAGGAGAGACATTATCTGAACTTGGCTGTCTTTGTCCTCAAATAGTATGTACCATGGGCATTTAGTTACCCATAATGAAATATTTTTAAGAGTCTCTTGTCTTTTCACACGAATACAGGTAGAGAAATTTCAGATACCCTTCATCTTTCCCAAGCTCTTTGCCTCCACCTTTCTTTTCATACTAGTTTTTCTATCAATTCAGCTTCTTTAGTTGAAAGCAGTAGTAGCCCACATTAGCTAACTTAAGCAAAAAAGAAATTTATCAAAAGGTAAAATTGAATAACCAACTTCTCCAGAATTTTAGGATCCAGGCTAGTTCTGAGTATGTAGCTAACAAAATTGACATTGGAGTGACTTCATTCTCACCATTAGATCGCTCCTGAAGATTTCCATTTTTAGTAGAGTTTTGCCTAGATGAGTCACATACTCATTTCCTTAGGCCTTAGAAGAGGGAATGGAACAACTTTAGGGACTTTTGTCCCACCACTTTTGGGAATTTGTTCTATACATATATGTATATTGTTGGTGAAATGACATGTACAAGATTATTCTTTGCAGCACTGTGCTTGTAATTCATTGCAGCATTGTGTTTGTAATAGCAACATGTCCACTAATATCTTAAGTGAACAGAAGTAAAGGGTAGACAGTGGATATGATATGTTTAAGTAAGATTTACACATTTGATTTTTATAAATATGTAGAGTATTTGTTGTTTTGAAGACTTACCTTGACCATTTTCAGTTATCCAGTCTTTGATTCTCCTTTTGTGTATACATGTAAATTTTGAGACATAACCTAGACTTGTTTATTAATAGTGTTACTATGGTACTAAGATAACTTAGCATCAATGTACATCACATTCTTTATGAGGAACTGGCCTTTTCAGATGCTAAAGTAGAATGGTTGTATTCTGCTATAAAACAAGTTTTAGATATTAGGTGACTGATTTTTTTTCTTCCTATAGCTAAACAGAGCATTCCAAGAGGAGGACTCTCCAGCTACTTTTTATTGCATCAGTATGCAGTGGTTTAGAGAATGGGAAAGTTTTGTGAAGGGTAAAGATGGAGGTAAGTGGTTAACTGAAAAATGAAATTCTTTGTTGGGGCGCCTGGGTGGCTTGGTCGGTTAAGCGTCCGACTTCGGCTCAGGTCATGATCTCACGGTCCGTGAGTTCGAGCCCCGTGTCGGGCTCTGTGCTGACAGCTCAGAGCCTGGAGCCTGTTTCAGATTCTGTGTCTCGCTCTCTCTCTGCCCCTCCCCTGTTCATGCTCTGTCTCTCTCTGTCTCAAAAATAAATAAACGTTTAAAAAAAAAATTAAAAAAAAAAAAGAAATTCTTTGTTGATTTTTTTTTTTTATAACTTTTTTTTTTTTTTTTTTTTTTTTTTTTATTTTTGCGACAGAGAAAGACAGAGCATGAACGGGGGAGGGGCAGAGAGAGAGGGAGACACAGAATCTGAAACAGGCTCCAGGCTCCGAGCCATCAGCCCAGAGCCCGACGCGGGGCTCGAACTCACGGACCGCGAGATCGTGACCTGGCTGAAGTCGGACGCTTAACCGACTGCGCCACCCAGGCGCCCCGATTTTTTTTTTTTTTTTTTTTTTTTTTAATTAACAAATACTTTTTGAGTATCTGTATGCACTTGGGATTATATACCAGTGAGCAAAAAAGAAAAAGATCTAACAGTCTAGTTTATATTCTGGTTATATAAATGCTTTAAACCTATTTCATGAATTATAGCATATTCATAGCAGGAATAGAGGAACCGAACAAAATTAGTCTACAATCTTAATATCGAAAAGTTAAAAAAAATCTTCCCAACATTGGTTACATAATGGTTTAACCATTACTACTTTGTGGACTTTAAAAACAAATTTGTGGGGCGCCTGGTCAGCTCAGTTGGTTAAATGTCTCACTCTTGATTTCAGCTCAGGTCATGATCTCATGGTTTGTGGAATTGAACCCCACACTGGGCTGAGGGTGCAGAGCCTGCTTGGGACTTCTCTCTCCCTCTTTTTCTGCCCCTCCCCCACTTGCATGCACTTTCTCTCAAAATAAACATTATAAAAAATTTAAAAATAATTTTTGTGACAGTATGGGTAAAAAGACGTTCTTGATATATGAAAAAGGTTGCAATACTGTATACATCCTCTGAAACTTTTATATTTAAAAAAATGGCAAACATATGCAAAGGCAAAAAACCCCACAGATATTAAACCTGCTTATCTCTCTGTAATGGGATTACAATATTTTTTCTTCCTTGTACCTTTTTTTTTCCTTCAGATTTTGGTAATGAACACGCACTGTCCTTTTGTATTTTGTATTCAAGGGGAAAATGGGTGTTTTTCCCCCTTAAATTAAAAAAGGATGTATTTTAACATTTCATTTTATAATGCTTTTGTAATGTTTTTAGTTTAAATAATGACAATCTGAAATAAATTGAGAATTACACGATTTCTTCTTAAAAAATAATTTTTTTTTAATGTTTATTTTTGAGAGAAAGAGAGAGCGTGAGCAGGGGAGGGGCTGAGAGACAGGGAGACGCAGAATCCAAAGCAAGTTCCAGGCTCTGAGCTGTCAGCACAGAGCCCAATCCGGGACTCGAACTCACGAACCTCGAGATCATGACCTGAGCCCAAGTTGGATGCTTACCCAGCTGAGCCACCCAGGCACCCCTACATGATTTCTTTTTAAATTATAAAAGAATTGTTCTTTTATAGTATTAAAAGTGAATTTTATTTTATTTTATTTTATTTATTTTTTAAAAGTGCATTTTAACCTGTGATCCTCAAATGGATAGTTAAGATTGAGATTTTGGATGGTAGTGAGAGAGCCTCTCTCCCCCTTTCTTTCTTGGTTTTGTTTTGGGGGAACCAAAAAGACCCAAAAAGAAGCTCAGAAGACAGTTCAGAATTCACTATAATATTCAGTGTGATTATATAGTTACATTCCTCAACTATTTCAAGCACAGAAGTATGTAATTCTTTGGTGCATTCCTTTGAAAAGTATGCATTTTGATCATTTGTTTTTCCTTTTGACTTAGATCCTCCAGGTCCTATTGATAACACTAAAATTGCAGTCACTAAATGTGGCAATGTAATGCTCAGGCAAGGTAAGTTTGACTAATATTTAAACTATTTGTCACTATTAAGAATATATCATTACTAGCCATCTGTGCCACATTTTTTACGCAGCTCAATGATATAATTCATACATGAAGTAGGACAAATACTTGCCTAAAAGTTGCCAGTGTTTGTTATTTGAGCAAAGGTTTTAAGGCTTTCGTATGAGCTAGGAAAGAGTACTTAAGACAGACCATATGTTGCAGCTTATAACAATATGGGCTGGTAATCTGAAAATTCATGTTCCACAAGTTCTCAGTTATCCCTGGAGTATTCATGCTGGGGGGAGGGTACATTATGAGTGTTTTTGCAATATGAATATGTAGGGTTGTAAATATTATTCTGTTTGAACTTAATTTTAGGAGCAGATTCTGGTCAGATTTCAGAAGAAACATGGAATTTTCTACAGTCTATATATGGTGGAGGGCCTGAAGTTATCCTACGACCTCCAGTTGTTCATGTTGACCCTGATAGTCTGCAAGCAGAAGAAAAAATTGAAGTAGAAACTCGGTCCTTGTAATTTTGAGGATATAGAAAGTTCTAATGAGAAATCATTTTCATTTCCTCTCGCATACACATGCAAAAACATTCCTAAAAACATGTTAATTTTCTTGATTTTTAATATTTTATCTCTTATTCCTTCTTACTGGGCATTATGGAAGAATGTGTTAAAATGTATGATATACTACAGGTTGGTATATTTAATGCTAGATAACTTACCGTAAAGTCTTTCAGTGTAATATTTTTGAAAGAGAAGGGATAATTGTGATCATTTGGTAATCAGTAGGTTATCTTTGACCTTTATACTACATGCAAATCCATAGTATCCTTTGTAGTTTTGTAAATACCCTTGCTTTGGAAACTTTTTCAGTACCTTAAAATACCATAACTCTGACCAATCATTTCAGTTCTCCAGAAACCTAATTTAATTGTATAGTTTTGACATGGCTTCATATAATAAAGAGCCTATTTTCAATTGAAAGTTGTAGTCAGAAAAATGGTAATTTCCTAAAGCTCAGGAAACGTTAAGGTGTCACTTCTTTTGCACTGCAGCATATAAACTAGCATATTAATATTTACAAAATGTCTTTTTGAATGTATCAAGGATGTATTTAGTTTGAGTGGAATTTGTGTCAGCAGTTATCAGTAACTTATTGCCTCTTATACTGTAAAAGGTTAAACTTCAATTCCTGTAACCCTGGATAGTATTCATTAATATTAGTAAAAAACTTAGAGTTAGTTTTAGGGCACTTTTTATTTTGAGAGCATGAAGTATGGAATGTGTTGATGAGATTGTTGATAAAGCTAAAGACACTTGCAAAATGATTTTTTTAATGAAATGCATAAAGTCTTTTTGGATAATATAGTATGCACTGCTATTTGCTTGATTATGTGATGTCAAAACTTTAACTATATTCCAAGTACAAAAACAAACTGGATTACTTTGAGGATGTTGAATAGCATTCATGATGGGTTTGTTTTGGTGTGGGGCAACTGCCACCAGCTAAAACAGTGTTGTTAAAATTAGTTCAATAAAAATGATTTTAAAATGTGTAACTTGGGTGTTGAATTGACTTGATGAATATTAAGTGTGAAAGGTATAAAGTTTGTTAATATTAATGTCTTCCTGTTATTTCTTAATCACAGGTAGGCAAAATAAGTCATTTGGTATAGTACTTAAAGTTTTGATGTTTAATGAAACAGCGAGCTTAATTAATCAGCATTAAGATGTATTTGAATTTTTAAAAAGATGTATCTAGCTTTCAGATTTCTTCTTCCTCGTAGTTACATTATGATCCTCTTCACAGATTTAATGATGTTGTATCCAACTCTGAATCACCAGAGTTTATTGTAATTTTGGTATTTAAGAGATAGTCAAAAAAGGTTTGTTTTTAATAGTGCTTGTCGTTTATTGAATATTTACGATGTTTCAGCCACCTTACTAAAGTGCTTTACTTATATTTAATCCTTATTACAGCGTTATGACTTAGATCAAGTGGCTTGCCCCAAGTTACACAGCAAAGAAGTGGCAGATGGGGACTCCCAACTCCAGTCAATGTAACTTCATACCAGTGCTTATTCACCATTTTATAATATCTCCCAATGAATTCTTTTGAAACAGATGATAGTATTAGTCACATTCATTATTAGCGTTACTATTTTCATAACAAACTTTGGAAGATTATGTGTGATTAATTATATCAGAAAGAGGTAATTTCCCTGTATTTTGAAGCTGCTCCTGTAACTCTCCAAGATGATAAGTTTGAATATACTTGTTACCGTTTTGAAGGATTGCATGTAAGGGAATTAGGTAAGAAACTCTTTCTCTCTCTTTTTTTTTTTTTTTTTTTTTGAGAGGGAAAGTGCATGTACAGAGGAGGAGCAGAAGGAGAGGGAGAGAGAATCTTTTTTTTAAATGTTTATTTATTTTTGAGAGAGAGAGAGTGTGTGTGAGTGAGCATAGTGGGGGAAGACGCAGAGAGAGACACACAGAATGTGAAGCAGGCTCCAGGCTCTGAGTTGTCAGCACAGAGCCTGATGTGGTAGCACACAGTTTGAACTCACAAACTGTGAAGTCATGACCTGAACCGAAATCAGATGCTTAACAGACTGAGTCATACAGGCACCCAAGGGAGAGAGTTATTCTTAAGCAAACTCCACACCCAGTGTGGAGTCCAGTGTGGGTCTCAATCCCAGGACTGTGAGATCATGACCTAGGCCAAAATGAAGAGTTGGACACTTAAATGACTGAACCACTCAGGTGCCCCAAGAAACTATTTTTTTTTTAGGGGAAAAAACCCAGGCCACTGTTCAAGACTATTTTAATGATAACACAGCTACTGCTAATCACTACTAATGCTGAATTCCTACTAATGCAAATGTTTGGCACAGATTAATATGCCCAAGTACACACAACTAAGTGTCAGAATTCAAACCCAGATGTGTCTTACTTCAAAATCTATGCTTCTTTCAGAAATCACAAGTAAATTTCCATTTAGAGAATCCAATTACTGTTTCTCAGCCACTATTATATCCTGAAACTTCCTTCTTTAAACTTGCCTGGTGCTGCATTTTATCCATTTTCTTCCTCCGCATATCTCCCTATTTAGAGGGTTCACTCACTCCCTTGCTTTCAGCTATCACTTTTTTTTTTTAAAGCAATCTCTACATACAATGTGGGGCTCAAACTCTCAACCCCAAGATCAAAACTCTGTGCCAAATATATATGCTCATATGTCAGTCACCTAAAACTCAAAAGTTTGAAAAAGCAGTATAAATAGTTATTAGAATGGGCTCTAGAGTCCAGTGAATGTATTGGTTAACTTCTGGTGCAAAAATGCTATATAACAACCACAAAAACTCAGTGGTATACAGAAACATTTAGTTTTTTTACAAGTTTGTGGAGTTCTGCAAATCAGGCTGTGGCTGGTCTCCACTGGGCTCACTCATGTATTTGCATTCAAGTTGGGCGTTGGCTAGGCAGGTCTTGAGACCTTGGCTGGGCTCACTCATTTGTCTTGAGTTGGGCTCTGTTTCTTGTGTCCTTCACCAGGCTAACCCAGGCACGTTCTCTTGTTCATGGCAGAGGAGCAAGTTGTTTTCAAGCCTCTGCATGTGTCCTATCTGCTAATAACTCATTGGCCAAACCAAGTTACATGGTGGAACCTAGAATCAAGGGATGTGGGAATACAGTCTACTTTTAATGAGAGGAACTGCAAAGTCACATGGCAAAAGGTGTGGATACAGAGAGATATGAACAATTAATGCCATTAATGCAGTCAATCTAATGTAGTTAAATTGCTCATTTTTGAATCCTGGCTCTGCTACTTACTAGCTGTAAACCTTGACACATTCCCTGATGTTGGTTTCCTCATCTGTAAAATGAGTATCTACCATCTTGGGTTGTTGTGATACTAAATGCTTTAAAAGATACAAAGTACCAGGGGCACTTGGATGGCTCAGTCGGTTAAGTGTCCTGACTCTTGACATCGGCTTAGGTCATGATCTCACAGTATGTGAGATTGAGCCCCATGCAGGGCTCTGTGCTGACAGCTTGGAGCCTGCTTGGGATTCTCTCTCCCTCTCTCTTCTCCTCCCCTGCTCACCTGCACATGCGCATGTGCTCTCTCTCAAAATAAAAATAAACATCAAAAGATACAAAGTACATAGTAATTGTATATCTCTTCCCAATTTTGGGTGCAAAAAATGTGCCCTGACAGATACATCATCCTACAGTGCTTTTTACATGTCATCAATGGCAGAAAGTCCAGGATCCCAGTCCATTTCTCTGTATGGCTTTAATTGCTAAGTGGGTAAGGACTTCAGTAACTCATGTCTGAAGTGTGTACATTTGGCAAAATTATGAACGTATAATTATGATAGCAACTGTTCAGGTATAGATTTATCAAACAAGCTCTTTGGGTTTAAGTTCATTCGATTTTCTTTCTCACCCACGTGAACTTGTGCTATAAGGACCTGTGGACACTGAAGGGTGAAACTGTTCATGAATATAACAGCACGTATAGTTCTCTAACAGCAGTCATGATGCTACTCAGGTTGAAGACTATCTTTTGTAGTATAACAAAGCCCTCAAAAGTTGGTTAAAACAAGGATTTATTATTTTTCACGATTCTGTGGGTTGTCTGGAGTCACTCATGAGGCTGCACTGAGCTGGCAGATATGCTATGTTGTTAAGTCCAAAAAGGCTCCTGACATAACTGGAGCCTTGGTGCTGATTGTTGGCTGAGCCACAACATTCATTTCCATCAAGGTCTCCATAGGATCTTATCCTCCAGGACCTCTCCATGTGGCTGCTCTCAAGGATAGCCTGATTTTCCTTACTTAGAGGATTTCAAAAGGGTGAAAGAAAAAGCTGTAAGGTTCTAAACGGTTAGGTCTGGAACTGACACAGTGTCATTTTTGCTATCCTCTATTGGGAAGGAACTATATAGGGGCCTGAATACTAGGTGACCATTCACTTTGACCAACCTGGTAAAGCAAGGGAAAATCAGGAGGGGGTCACACATACTTGGTTATTCCACTTTAATGCTACAAGGATTAATCTGTGTTCAGATGGTCAGTAAAGCGTTCTTTCTTCCACTGTAAAGATACTGATCAATTTTTCCACTAATAATTTTATCTACTGATGAGTATTCCCTGAATCAATGATTTCATTACAGGTTGCAAAATGGCAATTTAATCATTCTAGGATTTCTTTTGAGGGACTTTTTCAACATCACTCTATAAATGAATCATAGAAAAAGAAAGTGGTTCAGGATCTGTGATGTGATAAATGTTGAAACCAGTACTAACTTGGTGCTCCTGTGGTCAGTTGAGATCCCAGAGATTAGTATCTATGTACTGTACCATCCCTGGAGGATGAATGGAGGATCATGAAGGAATGGGGGGATCATCTGAAGAATTGTTATAATTCATTTATCCTTTTCAATATTTCCAAATATTTCCTTTGCTAAATTAGACTGTTAAGAGTTTCTTACCTGGGCTATGCTGTTGCCCTCTTTCAAGCTTAATAGAATTGCCGTCAGCCTAGGTGGAGAGATGTTGTAATAAAGAGTCCCACAAAATTAGTTGTTGGATTTACTGTAAAGATGCTGTTGAGGATACAGTTCACTATATGACATAATCTTGTTTTGATAAATTGTGGGACAAATTTATCTTTGATCTTAGTACTGGGAATAGTAATGCCTCCCCTGAGCAACTGGTTTGTTATCCTATGGATGCTGACACTGTCATAAATGATCTTGTTTTTCCTTGTTACAAGGTATGCCAGAATTGAAGCAGTGCTCAGGATCCTAGAATAGGTATTTTTGTGCATTATTTTACTTCAACTTTCCCATTTTAATCATTTTAAATTTGATTTTGTCTATTGTATTAATTTTTTTTTGGTAAGCCCCATACGTATTTTTAGAAATAAGCAAGGATAATTTAAAAATTTTTTTTAAAGAATGTTTATTCATTTTTGAGAGACAGAGTGCGAGTGGGGGAGGGGCAGAGAGCGAGAACACATAGAATCTGAAGCAGGCTCCAGGCTCTGAGCTGTTAGCACAGAGACTGATGCAGGGCTTGAACTCAAGAACCTTGAGATCGTGACCTGAGCCGAAGTCAGATGCTCAACTGACTGAACCACCCAGGCACCCCAAGGATAATTTTTAAAAATATGCCAAATATACTGGTTTTTTGGGCACTGTACAACGTCTTCCCCACTAGTCAGTAAGCACCAAAAGGATTTGTCTTGTTCACTCCTGTGCTTAACACAGTGTATGGCACAAAATCTGTAGCTGGTAAATTTCTGTTAATTAATGTTGGTGGCTCTCTTTCAAGTTACCTTCTCCCTGGTTTTGGAGGTACTATTCTATCCCAGTTTTTCTTTTACTGTTCTTGCCTCTTGCTTCTCCTCTGTAGTTGTCTTTTTTTTTTCCTTTGCCTCCAAATGTTTGAATTTCTCAAGGTTTTGTTCTACATTTTCAATTCTTCTCATTCTTTGTGCTCTTCCTGGATAATCTAAACCCAGGTTTCAGTTTCTGTTTGTATGTTGAAGACTCACAAATCTGTACCTGTAGTTATGACCTAGGGCTTGCATCCCAGATCTATATATTCTACTGACTCCTGGGCAGCTTCATTTGGATGTATGAGTTAATTCAAATTCAGTATACCCTAAAGGCAGACATCATTTCCTCCCCTAAACCTGCTCCTACTTATGGTATTTCCTATGGTCTTCAGTGACACCTCCATCTCTCTGGTCACGCAACCCAGGAATCCTAGACTCCCTTTTAACATACTAAGAAATTCAATCAGCTACCTAAATCTTGGAGATTTAGCCCCCCAAATAACCTAGATACATATTTGGATATAAGGGCATTTATCAAACCAATCATTTGTAATAGCAGGAAAGTAGAATAGCCTTAATACCCCCAAAGAGAAAAACGTTTAAATAAATTATATAACCATCTCCGAACGATATGACATGGAAAGCACGAGCTAATGAAAGTGATTAGGATACATTTCATATTTTATGTATATCCACAGTAAAAGAAGCAGCTTATTTCTGGTGGTAGTAGTTCCGTGTTTTTAGGGGCCTTTCCATCAACCTCTCTCTGTGTAATGTTTTATACCTTCTGCCTAACTCCTAAATGCACATTCACACTTTTGGTTTCATTCAGCCTAGATGTTATTTCCTCAGGAAGCCTTCCCTTTTTCTTCTATCTAAAGACCTCAGAACATGTACTTTGGAGCATATGGACATATTTTCATTAGTCACCTGTAATTTTCATTCATGGTGCTTATCAGTTTGAAACTTTTTTAAAAGTAGGCTTTACACCCCGAGTGGAGCCCAGTGAGGGGCCTGAACTCACGACCCTGATATCAAGACCTGAGCTGAGATCAAGAGTCAGACGCTTAACCGACTGAGCCACCCAGGTGCCTCTAGTTTTAATTTATGTACAGTATTTGTGTGATTCTTTAAAAATTAAAAAAAAATATATATTTATTTTGAGAGAAAGAGAACAAGCAGAGGAGGGTGGGGTGGGGGGAGAATCTCAAGCAGGCTCCACAATGTCAGTGCAGATATCATGAACCATGATATCATGACCTGAGCTGGTATCAAGAGTTACCAGCTCAACCGACTGAGCCACACAGGTGTGCCTGTATGATTATTTCTTGAATGTCAGCCTCCCTCCCTAGACTACAGGATCTGTAAGAGTAGGGTCTATGCTTGCTTTGTTTACTACTGTATCTCCAGCACATTGTACAGCAACTAGCATGCTTATTGAATGAATGAATGAACTAACTACATAAATGGTTTTCTAAGCATGTTCTGAGGCAGTGCCTTAAAGGCAGATGTCAGTGGTTGCCAATTCCTAGGTCATTTTATTTGGATTAAGTATTGGATTCTGGCAGAAGACTATGTGTGTAAAAGGAATCCCAGTGCTCCAGTAAATATTGTGCAAATCCCTGAATTAGATGATCTTGAAGTCTCTTCCATCTTCAGTATTCTGTGATCCTAGATGAAAACAACCAAGAGCATATGGGATATATCATAATTAGGGAGTGACCTTCACTAGTGAGCTTGGCAGTGGTTTCTTTTTCTGAGTGCAAGAGAGCTCCTTTTCCCCCCTCTTAGATAATTGAAGATCTAAGGGGGGCTCTTATCCCTTTCTGCTTGGCCAGGATCTACACCCAGGCCTAGAATTTTCTCTCCTTGGCCATCTTCTTTACCATCAATGAACTAGTCTATCCCCCTCACCCCTTAAGTGCTTGCTCCAAAGACCCTAGAACCCAGCCACTTGGGGCTACTTGTAGTTCCCCTCTCACATTCCTACATACTCTCAATCATGCAGTTCCCTTAGCTGAGAATGGTCTTTTTTTCTCTGCTTTGCAAACTCATGCTGTAACCTGAATGCCAACCCTTGTAAAAAGCCTTTCCCAACCCTCCTCTGTTCCCACAATATTTATATCTCTACATAGAGCCTTCTGCAGTTCAAATTTATGCAAATTACATAACTCTCTAAGCCTATTTTCTCACCAGAAAAATGTGAATAGTGTCATAGGTTGGGCTCTCCAAGAAGCAGACACTTACGTGATTAGTGTGTAGATTTTTTTAGGAAATGCTCTTAGGATCATCATTTTTGAGGTTAGGGAAGAACTGGGCAGCGGAAGAAGTCAAGCAGTCATGTAGTCTTAATGGGATGCAACAGCTGATACAAGTTGTTCTGCATATAGGATGATCCACTGGAATTATCCCAAGTTGAGGTGAGAGGGCCAGTCCTTCCAACAATCCTGATAGATACTATTAGTGGCTCTATATTGATCAGTCTTTGGATGTGGCCTCCTTGGGAAGAGGTGTGACACTGAGCAACACCAGAAGGGGGTTGACAGTTCATGGCTGTCTGTGGGCAACACTCCTGGCCGCTGGGTAATAAGTCCTTCATTTCTGAAGGGTATCTGAGAAGTACATTTTGGTGCCTAACATTAACAGTATCTATCTTAGAACATTGGAAGATTAAAATAGAATCAGTGATAAAAAGTACATAGCAGACTGCCTGCCACATATGACTCAAGAAGAGATGGTTGTTATGGTTATTATACATAGAACTTGGCTCTAAAACATATAGAGCAAGGTAGGGAAACCTTGTTTATTTTTGTGACTGTAGTCCTAGAATAGGGCCTGGAACCAATTAGGTTCAGTAAAGGCAAGTTGATGTGTTAATATAAAAATATATTTGTCA
This sequence comes from Panthera onca, assembly GCF_046562875.1. Taxonomy (NCBI): domain Eukaryota; kingdom Metazoa; phylum Chordata; class Mammalia; order Carnivora; family Felidae; genus Panthera; species Panthera onca. The sequence goes on from NC_138346.1 coordinate 156,603,311, forward strand.
CCTTTTGTCTGGAAGCAGATGTTATTTTGAGTTAAACTCTCAACTAAAACAAATAAAAAAGTCAATTCAACATTTAATGACTTACCAAAAAAAAAAAAAAAAAGGAGGCACATACATTCATTTGCCTGGGAAAAAAGTTCCAAAGACAAGGAAAACAAAAGCAATGAAGCAGTACTTGACAAATGCGTAAGAGCTCCAGTTAAAATGGCTTCTATCACTGGATTTTATATTTTTGGAATATAATTTTCCTATAAACAGGGAAAATTGTAGTTCAGCTTTTCCACCGTTCATAAATGGTAGGATTGTCAATGGAACAATCAACCCAAAGGAAGTACTTATTTCCATCAATGTTTATTGGGCTTTATCTTCCTGCATGCCCAATGTAGTTTGCTGACATGTTTTATTATTTATTTATTTCTATTTATTTAAGTAATCTCTACACCCAAGGTGGGTCCTGAACACTGAGCCAGCCAGGCACCCCTAGGGACATGTTTTAACACAGTATTTATTAAACACTGCTTTGTGCCTGACACAGGTCTGGGGATATAGCAATGAGCAAAAGTTACAAAGTCCCTGCCTTTATGGATCTCACATTCTTGGTGGCAGGAAACCGACAAAGTCTGTAAGTGATAACCGTCGCTTAGAAATATAAGCAGGTGAAGAGAGTTAAGACTGGTGGTGCAAGTGTGCTCTTTGGATACAGTGGCCTGGAAGCCTCATGTTGACCTTCGAGAAGGGACTTGAACTACGCATTGAACATCAACGAGTTAAAAGAAATCTGAAGAGTTCTATCCAGGGGGGAACAGCAAGCTGAAAGTCTGAGAGCCTGCGTGTTGTAGGAATAGCCAGAAAGCCAGAGGAGTGAGCGAGGGGGCTGTGTGTTTGGCGATGAAGTAGGCAGGAGCATATATAACATACAGCTTGAGACCACATCGCTAAGGGAGCCAGTGTGTACAAACCTTTCAAGAGACCACAGAGGGCACGATGAAGCGGACTTCCAACAGCGGAGCTACAGCGACTCCTTTCCTCTATGGGTAGGGCCAAGTTAGACTATAGTACGGACGGAACTGGGTCCTGCTCTCAGAAGACCAACCCTCGCCCAGGGGCGAGGGCGGACCTCGGCGGCCCCCAGCCCGCCCGCGCTGCACGGGCCGCGGTTACCAGCAGGCGGTGTAGTGAGCTCGCCTGCAGCCGCCGACGCCCGCCCGTCCCAGCGAGAGAGGAGGGGACCGGAAGGAGCCGCTGGTGCTGCGGGAAGTGGCAGGAGCGGGAGGCGGGGACCCACCTGGAAGCGCCGCGGCGCCGCTGTCGAGCTTCCTGCGGCGGCCACCCGAGCAAGTGCCGTGGCGGGGGCAGAGAGCGGCCACGGCGGCGGCGCTTCCCCAAGTAGCTCACGGCGCCCTGCCCCGCGCGGAAGGTGAGCAGTCGCTCGGGGCACGTGGTGGGGGCCAGACGTGGGGTAGGGAGAATGGAGGAGGAGGGAACCCGGGGCACCATCGGCTTTGCGACCCGGATTTAGAGCCCAGTGCTGGGAGGGGGTGGGTTGGAGGCGACGGCGAAACCCCCACGTGGGGCGGGGGTGCGCGCGCACGTGTGCGCGGGCGAAAGGGGGGCGGGAGGGCTCTTGGGAGGACGACCAGCGCGCGCTCGCTCAGTAGCTGCCCACGTGACGGCACGCCGAGACTCTCCTTCCACGTGACAGGCTGTGAGGCTGGTTGAGGCAGAGGGTTGTTGTGTCTGTGTGGTATTAACCGTGGTCGTTGGATGTTTTAGGGTTTTCTATCGCTTCTCCTCTCTACTAGGGACAGGATGAGAAATAAAAGGCGTAAAAGACTTTCTGCTATTTCCTTGTTATCCACGTTCTCAAGTCCCTTAATGAAGCACTTTCCAAGTTCCGAAATACCGATTTCACTGTACCGCCATGTTGGTTCCAGGGGAAACTCGCGAGATGCTAGTGGGTTTGTATCGCGAGATCTCTCGATTCTCGCGGGACCTTGTTGGCAGAGCAGTTGTCCTGGATGGCGAATCCTTGGGTTCCGGGGGCCTGGGACCCGCAACTCTTTCTACCAGGCAAGTTGTTAGGGAGGGGCCGGGGGCGAGTGCCTCTTGGTGCCGGGAGACGTGCTAGGTCAGCTTCCTTTAGTCTTGAAGGGAATACATTGACCTCATTGAGGCGACACGGTCCTCCTCCCCACCCCCTCGGGCGCTCCGCCACCTGCAGAAGCGTCTGCACCCCTCAGCCCCGGCTCCTTTTCCCCAGCGCAGTGATAGTTCCACCCCACCGGCTTACTCCCTCGAAGTCCAGAGCCATGCTCGCGCAGTCGTGACGATTCCATAGGATAGCGTTGCTGTTAACTTTCAAACGTTCATGTCAGTTTTCCCCCTTGTTGCCATTTTCTAAAGAATTCCAGACCTGTTAACCATTCTGTCGCTTGTTTCTGCCGCAGTACCTTAGTCCACTGGTCATTTTCAAACGCTTAAAACTACTGCGCCTTTTATTTTTTCCTCTCTGAGCATCATTTACTCCCACTTACTTGGTCATTGATAACTTCCTCACGACTCTAACTTACTTTGTATGTACGATAACTTTTGGCAGTGTTTGGAAGGAGCCCTTATATCTCTGACAATAACTGATGTCAGAATAAAATCGTTCTTTTAATTTTGTGCGTGCCTATTAACTCATAATTATCGATATGATTTTGATTACTACTGTATTATGAGGTTGCCATCTTTGATGTTCAGGGATGGTTGTTTTAGGTCACATGGTTACAAGTAATAGTGGAATGTTTTAAGTCAAAATTTTAATTAAAACCAAACTTCTCTTCATAAACTTTGGTATCAAAGTTTGAATTCGGTTTTTCTTTAAATGAGTTTGACATAAAATTAATTTTTCTCCAACTTTCAATGTCTGAATCAGAAATAAATTTACAGTATACCTACTTTTCGTATTCTTGAGCCAAGTAATTTCATATTTCGTAATTTCGTATTCATGAGTCTTTGGATTTATTTGGTATTTGTAGTGGGGAGTTAATTACATAACTAATGAGATAACTAGTAATCCACTCAAAGTTTGTTTTTTTAAAAAACTACAAAAGTGTCATTTGCCTTTACACTTGATACAGAGAAATATATACAGTAAAACGCTCCCTGTTACACTCTTGCTAAGTTGCCTTACTTAGTCTTAAATCTCTGTAACTACTCTTAGCAGTAGCTGTGTATTATTCCATGTATTTTTTTTTTTTTTTTTTTTTAAGGAAGAGGAGGAAGTGGAGTGGTGTTTTGAGATACACTATCACAACATTAGCAACCAGTAAAAAATTTTCTACCCCGCGAAATTTTCATTTAGCGATGCATACCTATTGTCTTGACAAATATATGCATATTTGCTTTAAAATAGATTTATTTCTTTATTTTGAGAGAGAGGGAGGGGTAGAGAGAGAGAAAGAGAGAAAAAATCCCAAGCAGGCTGCACCCTGGGAGCACCAAGACCAACACTGGGCTCAGTCTCCCAAACCATGAGATCATGACCTGAGCCGAAATCAAGAGTCAGACTCTTAATGCACTGAGCCACACAGGCGCCCAGACAAAAAAAATTGTACAGATTTTTTGGTGGTTCGGTTTTATGACAGTATCTTGAGTGATAGCATTATTTTTGTCCTGGAGATTTAGTATGCTGGTAGCTTTGCACTAAAATAAAATAGAATTTAAAGAAATAAGTATGTTATCAGTTGAGCTTTATATTTTTATATTTAGTACTTGTGTTATACATTCACCCTTACATTTATGCTTATATTTTGTGATACTTACATATTCTAAATTATAACCCAAGTTTGTGTATAGGAATTTTAAAAAGTTACCAGCTCAGTTAAATAGTTCTGACCATGCAATTTACTGAGCTCAACAGTAGAGTGGTAGGTATATTATTAGTGAATACAGACAAATGTACATATACTCAGAAGTTGCAGCATTTTGTGATTGTTTTTTTGTACTTTTCCTGCAAACCTACTAGCAGTATTATTTATTAGTTACACAAAAGTATCTATTCTTCTTGGGCAGTGTGATTTTCTTTTGTAATTGTTCCAATTAGGAAAATTGGGGAATGAAAGTGAGTGTGAAGGGTGTGATGAGGGAAAGAGGAAAAGGAGACGTGGGAATGTGTAGTTTGATACTGAAATGGAATTGGAGAAGTTGCACAGAAAAAAGAGGATGGTAGAAGTTTGACAGGGCTGTGGTCCAAGACTAGGGATCTACAAAGTTGTGCTTGGTATTTGGGCCTTTGGTAGTTACCATGTGTATCTGATCCTTGCGATACTGTATATATTTCTTACACTTTTGTAATTAATAAACTTTCTGGTAGTGGATCTTGGGAATACCAGTCTTTTAGAGATTAGTATTTATCTGAAATACTGGGTAGAAATATACTGAGAAAATCTAAGGAGGAAGAGGAATGTATTTTATATGGTTCGAGTTTGCTTGAGTAAAACTTAACCAAGAAATTTTATTTTCCTTTTCTCATTTATTAACTGTCACTGAAGTGATCTGAGAACTGATGAGCTGCAGTGATGAGAGGAAATTAATAACATTGATAATTCAATACTGATTGGGCCTCACTTGGATTTTTTTCTTAGGGCCTGACGCAATGCTAATTTCCATAGACCTATAACTTTGTAAACTATACAGTGTGATACCTATATTACATATTAATATACCAAGAATATAAATTTTATTTCTTAACTCTTCATGAACCAGTGTCCAAGAGAGATTACCAGAAATTACTTGGCCAGAAATGTCAGTGAAAATATGTTGCAGGTGCTTTTTAAAAAAATCTATCTAGGGGGCGCCTGGGTGGCTCAGTCGGTTGAGCGTCCGACTTCGGCTCAGGTCATGATCTCACAGTCCGTGGGTTCGAGCCCCGCGTCGGGCTCTGTGCTGACCGCTCAGAGCCTGGAGCCTGTTTCAGATTCTGTGTCTCCCTCTCTCTCTGCCCCTCCCCCACTTGCACTCTGTCTCTCTCTGTCTCAAAAATAAATAAACATTTAAAAAAAAAATAAAAAAAAATATAAATAAAAAAATCTATCTAGTTTCATAGGAAAATTCAGTTTGGATTTAACTACAAGGAGTATTTGCTGGAAGACTTTTTGGTTTTTAAAGTAGTATTTAATATAGATGTGGTATACATTGTGGTGCAAATTTCTGTAGTTAATACTTTGATAACTACTGTAATTATACTTTAAAAACATTGAACAGTGAGTATTTCCCAGAGCCTTAAGTGTTAACTTCCAATACCATGGAAGTATAGACTTTGCTATTTTATTTGAACTTATCCTTCTCACCTCTTTCTGTTTTTTTCTTTTTAGCTGTTCTTTCTCATTTAGGTAGATCTTTTTTGTATTGTCAGAGACCAGTGAGTTCAGTAACTTTTCTTGAGGAGACTCTCAGACTATTCATTCATTATTATTAGAAACTCTGTTATATTTATGTTATATTCAGTAATTCAACAAACGTTTTTTGAGTGATAGTGATCTCAGCCATTTGAAACAGCATGGATTTCCTGAGCCATCAAAATAACTGTAAGCAAATACCATAAGCCTGTGGTCTTTATTCAGAAATTCCTAAGTGGAGTAAATAAGTTTTGCAGTCCCAACAGGATTGGTTATCTGATTTTTTAGCCCACAGATCATAATCCACAGGATTGGCCATTGGAGTTAGGCACAATGATTGCTGAAATGTAATTATGTTTCAAGGGAAAGGGGAGAAAAACTATTAAAAAATAGATGGAACTATTTTAGAAGAATAGAAGAATAGTGTTTTAAGGCCATTACATAGGGACATGCAGTCCTATAATCATTAACTTCAGAGGGAATCACAGTATTGCCAAGCAGTGTAGTACATGGTGTGTCACAGGATGACCTTAGTCATAAATAAACTTTTATTCTATGTACTGTGTTTAAGGAAGTAAGAAACTGGTTTCTTTTTAGAAGATTATTATAAGGGTAAGCATTTTCAAAGCTTTGTTAATTAATGCATTTCAGTTTTCTGGAGAATTGACCTATAGAACTCAACTGATGATACCAAATAAAAATGATGCTGTTGTGTATGACATTTCCTGTGTTTTATTTTATTGCATTTCTCTATTTATTTCATTATTTATTATTTCAAGGGATTACCTCCCAAATAAGGCTCTATTACATTTAATATTTGATATCAGTGATTACCAGTTGTCTAAAGACTAGCATCTTTATTAATGAAGGAATATTCAAAGCAAATAATTAGAAATAGTAAATGACCAGTTTGTATAATTAAGTTCTGTAGTAAAAAAAAATTTTTTTTAATGTTTATTTATTTTTGAGAGAGAGAGAGAGAGAGACAGAGTATGAGCAGGGGAGGGGCAGAGAGAGACACACACACAGAATCAGAAGTAGGCTCCAGGCTGTCAGCCAGAGCCTGATGCAGGGCTCGAACTCACAAACTGTGAGATCATGACCTGAGCTGAAGTTGGATGCCTAACTGAGCCATCCAGGCGTCCCTATAGTTTTATTTTTTATTTTCATTAAAAAAATTTTTTTTAATGTTTATTTATTTTTGAGACAGAGACAGCATGAACGGGGAGGGCAGAGAGAGAGGGAGACACAGAATCCGAAGCAGGTGCCAGGCTCTGAGCCGTCAGCACAGAGCCTGACGTGGGGCTTGAACCCATGGACTGTGCGATCACAACTTGAGCTGAAGTCAGAAGCTCAACCGACTGAGCCACCCAGGTGCCCCTATAGTTTTTTTGTTTTTTTGTTTTTTTGTTTTTTTTTTTTTTAATGTTTGTTTAATTATTTTGAGAGAGAGAGAGAGAGAGGGGTAGGGGCAAAGAGAGAAGGAGAGAGAATCACAAGCAGGCTCCATGCTGTTGGTGCAGAGCCTGATGCAGGGCTCAGTCTCACAAACTGTGAGATGATGTGAGATCATGACCTGAGCCAAAATCAAAAGTTGGATGCTTAACCAACTGAGCCACCCAGGTGCCCCTTTAGTTTTGAACCGTGAAGTTGAGTCTCCATCCTTAGCACTGATGAGTTTCCTGAGGAGAGAACTGTTTCATTTTGTAGTGGATTTTCTTTGTTGCTTTGCTTCCCTTTACAGTTTCTTTTAATATGTTAATTTAAACTGTGTGTTCTGTTTATTGGTAGAGTAATGGTAGATAGTATTTGATTTAGGTATAAAGTGTGTTATGTGGTGTGTTTTAATGACTTTAATGACTGGCTTGAGGATTTTAAATGTGAGGAATTAATATCACCATATTAAAATTTTGATATATTTCTTACATTATTTTAAAAACGCATCTTTTATATACTTGTGGATAAAACATTTAATTCCATGTTTTGCTTTCTAACCTAATGTTGGGTAACATTTTTCCATTCTCACAATGAGTCTTCATAACCATAATTATAAATAGTTGTATGATGTCCCATGTGTTGATGTATCATTCCCCTATCCTAAATTTTTGCATATATAAATAACAGTGTGAATAACATTTATACATAAGATATTTTCTTGTGTATAGTATTATCTTCTAGTATATTGCCAACACCAGAAGTGATTTTTAAGTATATTTTTAAAGGCTTATAAAACCTATTCGTCATACTATCAAAAGGATCAAATTATGTTCATGTTGAAATGGCTGTTACTCTATACTTCTACATTAAGGATTATTTATAAAAACTTAATAGAGTATAAGTTATACCACTTTTTTCTTAGATTACTAAGGTGAAACATTATGCTTAACAGATGTATTTCATTTATGAATTAAGATAAACAGAATTTCAAAATTAATGTAAGTAACCAAATCTTTTGACCTAAGTTTGTTTGTTCACTTTTGAACTTCTGAAATTGCTTCTCTGGAAATGTAATAAATAAACAATACTGATTTAATACTGTCTCTTTTAGTTTTTCTAAGTTAGATTAAATAAATTGAACTTTTTACCTCATCTGATATTGGTGTGAAGTGAGAATATAAATGTTTTTCTCCAAATTGGTAATTGTCTCAACTCTATTAAATAATTTTTATTTTCTCATTGTTTTGTGTTTCATTTTTATATTTTAAATGTTTTTTATTTCATTTATTTTTACCCCAAACTTAAAAAAATATTACTATTGATTTTTAGATGATTCTTATGACACATCTTTCTTTTGATCTGGTGTCTTTTTATTGTGATACTTGTTTTTGTATTGATTTTTAAGAGCACTCTACAAATTGAGGATAATAAAGCTTATTCTGTACAAAAACAGTGTTTTATAACTCTTTTTCTTGTCAGCCAAAATTTGAAATTCTTTTCCCATACCACAGAATTTAGTAGGATTAAATGAAGCAATTTCTCCTTTCTTGAATGGACAAAATATGAAACTACTTAAGAGTACTGTATTAGACGCTATACAGAGAAAAACTACTTCGGTAAATTTTTGTGGAATTAGAGAATTAAACTGCTAAGGTCAACAATTTAGGATGTGTGCTTAAGGTGTTTTCCTTTATTAAATAGCAATGTGTAGTTTGACATCATTATTAGCCTCCAGTCTATTTAATGAAAAAGAGCTAATTGGCAGTTCTAGAAATTAAGTTACAGAATCACAATACCTTTTTTCTTCAGTTGTTAAGAACAGCAGTATGGCACATTTACTGACATTTAGTAATGAATACTCTAAGAAATTCCAGGTGAGCATTAGTGAGGGCATAATTCATGCCAAGGAGAACATTTTTAATATTGAAAGTTCTTATTGTTTATGAAGGTATGGTTTTTTTCTTTACAAAATAATTATCCAAGATCTTAAAATAATTTTTTAAAGAAGGGAGATATTTTTACCTATTTACACTTTAAAACTGTGGAGGCTCCAAAGTTACTATTTTATTAAGTAATGACTATCATGTTCTGTTGTTTACAGATTGGTGTGATTACATTAATGCTAGGAAGAAATACCAGATTAACTTTCTAAGTGTGGAATCATAATAAATATTTGAAAAAATGTGTGTCCTGTGCTTGGGGATCCCATAAAGAGAATTGCAGGTGAATGATGGGATGAAATTTCTTTCTACCTTGGATCTACCTTGGGATGCGATTTAAAGGGATTGAAACATAATTTATACCTTTTATTACTATCAGAAGGAATTCTGCTTACTTCATAAGGGATAAGTTGATTTTACAGAATGGCACTGAACTAATCCAGGAAATAGTAGTTGCTAATTGTAATCTGGCACTCATTTATACTTTTCTTACTAGTTTTTAAATTTTTTTAAATTGGTCAGAAGCTTAAGGAAAACCTATCCTGCAGTTCATATACACTTTCCCATTAGAAAGCAGATTTATTATGTTTCATAAATAAGGTGGAATACTGCTTTTTTCTAGGTTGATGGTATTATACAGGGAGGTGCCAGGATTTTTTTCTTCTGAGAAAGATGTGTGTATTTGTGAGATTTATTTAACTGATAGCCCTTAAGGAACTTTGTGATACTTCTCTGTCTTTACTCACCCCAAATTTGTAATTCTTGAAGTTTATTTTTTTAAATAATCTCTACACCCAACCTGGGGTTGGAACTCACAACCCTGAGATCATGAGTCACATGCTTTTCTGACTGGGGCAGCCAGGTGTTCCTGTAATTCTTAATCTCAACTGGCTTCACTAAAAAGAAATTTTAATGTTTGTGTTTGCAGTAAATGTTTCATTTTCTGAGAGAGAAATGTCCTTTATTTGCTCCCTGCTTTTAAATAAATGTAAATATGATTGTAGTATAATATATACAAAGTTCTCATAAGTGTATATAGCTCAGTGACTTTTTTTAATTTTTTTATTATGTTTATTTATTTTGAGAGAGAGAGAGAGTGCGAGTGGAGGAGGGACAGAGAGAGAGCGAGGGAGACACAGAATCTGAAGCAAGGCTCCAGGCTCTGAGCTGTCAGCACAGAGCCGGATGTGGGGCTTGAATCCATGAGTGTAAGATCGTGACCTGAGTTGAAGTTGGATGCTCAACTGACTGAGTCACCCAGGCGCCCCGGTTCAGTGAATTTTCAAAATGTAATCCTACCTGTGTATTCAGTACTAAGAAGCAGCACGTTATCAGAATCTCAGAAACTGTCTTGTGTTGTATTCTGGTGATTAACACTACCCCATCCCATGGGAAACCACTCTTTTGATGTCTGGTACTATGGAATATTTTTGTCTGTTTTAGAACTTTAATTTTATCAGCATCATTACATTTTTACCATGCTTTAGAAATCCTAGAACTTAGTGTAATTTATACGTGGAGATTTCAGCTCTTTGACTTAGACATTTTCCTCATCGCATTCATGATTTTAAGAACTCTTAGGGGTGCCTGGGTGGTTCAGTCGGTTGAGCATCAGACTTCGGCTCAGGTCATGATCTCGCAGCTTGAGAGTTTGAGCCCCCTGTTGGGCTCTGAGCTGTCAACACAGCTTTGGATTCTGTGTCTCCCTCTTTCTCTGTTCCTCCCCCTCTTGCTCTCTCGCTCTCTTGCTCTCTTGCTCTCTCAAAAATAAATAAAGATTAAAAAAAAAAAACCTCTTAGAAGGGGACATCAAAGAAAATCCTTGCTTTCTTGCTTTCAGATAAGTTAGTAGACCCTTTCAGTGTTTTAGTGGAACTTGGGCAAAGAGGATACTTTTAATTTCTGTCACTGATTGGCCTGCAGTAGTACTGCAGCACCCCCCCCCCCCCCCCACGCTTAATAATTTTGTTTTGAACATTTTGGTATAGCATTCCTGACTAGCTAATGGCTTTTTGGACTTTTATCCTATGAATTGGCAGCTTTCTTTTCATTCTTTGAATTCCTTTCAAGCAGTGATTCCTATTCTAGTTTTTATGACAGACACCCTGTGGTATCCTCTGTTATTTTAAAGAATATTGTGAGGGTCCCTCTCCCCAAGAAAAACGTCCCAATTTGTTTAAGCCATTTTAATTTTAAGATACTTATTGTATATTTATGAACAGTGTAATGTTGTGGTGTGCATATTATAAAATCAAGTTATAGGCTATTAAAAAACGGAAAGCTAAAAGCCTTTTACCTAGTTTATATCCCCTTTCAGGCAGGCTTCAAGTGTAAGTGCAACTTTTTTTTTCTGTGTATTTTATTTTTAATTTTTAAAATTTTTAAAATTTATATCTAAATTAGCATATAGTGCAACAATGATTTCAGGAGTAGATTCCTTAATTCCCCTTACCCATTTAGCCCAGCCCCGCTCCCACAACCCCTCCAGTAATCCTCTGTTTGTTTTCCATATTTAAGAGTCTCTTATGTTTTGTCCCCCTCCTTGTTTTTACATTATTTTTGCTACCCTTCCCTTATGTTCATCTGTTTTGTATCTTAAATTACACACGAGTGAAGTCATGTGATACTTGTCTTTATCTGACTAATTTTCCTTAGCATTATACCCTCTAGTTACATCCACATAGTTGCAAATGGCAAGATTTCATTCTTTTTGATTGCCGAGTAATACTCCATTGTGTGTGCATATATATATATATATATATATATATATATGCACACATACACATCTTTATCCATTCATCCCTTGGACATTTGGGCTCTTTCCACACTTTGGCTATTGTCAATAGAGCTGCTATAAACATTGGGGTGCGTGTGTCCCTTCGAAACAGCACACCTGTATCGCTTGGATAAATACCTAGTAGTGCAATTGCTGGGTCATAGGGTAGTTCTATCTTTAATTTTTTGAGGAAACTCCACACTTTTCCAGAGTAGCTACACCAACTTGCATTCCCACCAACAATGCAAGAGAGATCCTCTTTCTCCGCATCCTTGCCAACATCTGTTGTTGTCTGAATTGTTAATGTTAGCCATTCTGACTGGTGTGAGGTGGTGTCTCATTGTGGTTTTGAGTTGCATTTCCCTGATGATGAGTGATGTTGAGCATTTTTTCATGTGTCGGTTGCCCATCTGGATGTCTTCTTTGCAAAAGTGTCTATCATGTCTTTTGCCCATTTCTTCACTGGACTGTTTGTGTTTTAGGTGTTGAGTTTGAGAAGTTCTTTCTAGATTTTGGATACTACCCCTTTATCTGATATGTCATTTGCAAATATCTTCTCCCATTCTGTCAGTTGCCTTTTAGTTTTGCTGATTGTTTCCTTTGCTGTGCAGAAGCTTTTTATTTTGATGAGGTCCCAAGAATTCATTTTTGTTTTTTGTTTTTTTCCCTTGCCTCTGGAGACATGTTGAGTAAGAAGTTGCTGCGGCCAAGATCAAAGAGGTTTTTGCCTGCTTTCTCGAGGATTTTGATGGCTTCCTGTCTTACATTTAGGTCTTTGATCCATTTTGAGTTTATTTTTGTGTATGGTGTAAGAAAGTGGTCCAGGTTCATTCTTCTGCATGTCGCTGTCCAGTTTTCCCAGCACCACTTGCTGAAGAGACTGTCGTTATTCCATTGGATATTCTTTCCTGCTTTGTCAAAGATTAGTTGGCCATATGTTTGTGGGTCCATTCCTGGGTTCTCTATTCTGTTCCATTGATCTGAGTGTCTGTTTTTGTGCAAAGTGCAACTTTTTTATCACATAGTCTCCCTTTCCATTTTCTTTCCTACCCCTTCCATTTCACTTTTTTAACTTGAAAAAGGCATAATGAAAAAAAAAGGCATAATGAAAGATACATTATTGTGTTTCTCCACCTAATTTTTCTTTCATCTATGTCCCACAGTTAGCCTGGAAGATACACTTAATTTTCTTTATAAACTAATTTTGTTCATGGTCAGTCAGTAATAACTAAGGACAAGAATTTTATAAATGAGCTGTAACTGTTGAAATTAGGTGTTTTGTTCAAGAATAATGTAAGAATAGCATGCACCAACATTTTGGACTCTAGTGATCTTTACTGAGCATTTGTAGAAATTAAATGTTATACAAAGTTTTAGACTCATTTCTAAAGTTTTCTTTTTGCCTCGAGATTTTAAATGTCTGACTTTAATTTTTTTTTTAATTTATTTTAACGTTTATTTATTTTTGAGACAGAGAAAGACAGAGCATGAACGGGGGAGGGTCAGAGAGAGAGGGAGACACAGAATCTGAAACAGGCTCCAGGCTCTGAGCGGTCAGCACAGAGCCCAATGCGGGGCTCGAACCCACGGACTGCGAGATCATGACCTGAGCCGAAGTTGGACGCTTAACTGACTGAGCCACCCAGGCGCCCCTTAAATGTCTGACTTTAGAGGAACATCCTGATATAGGAGAACATCTCTTGAAGAATGAAGGAGAGAGTAATGGACTTCTTTTAACTGTTACAGAGTTACCGCTAAATTTGAATAAATGCTGTGGTTTTTTTTTTTTTTTTTTTTTTTTTTACGTTTATTTATTTTGAGAGAGAGAGAGAGAACGAGAGAGAGAGAATGAATGAATCCCAAGCAGGCTCCACACCTGTAATACAGAACCCGATGCATGGGCTCATATCCACGAACTGTGAGATCATGACCTGAGCTGAAGTCCAACATTTAACTGAGCCACCCAGGTGCCCTGAATAAATGTTGTTCTTACTTGGTGAATGAGTCAGGACATTTTCAGTTTGACTTAAGCCACATAGGTAGATGCTTTTCTTCCTGTAGTTAGCAAAATTTCACCAAGGAAATTCTGAGTTATTTGTAATGATAAGGCAGTGGTTCTGAGACTTTAACATGCATCATAATCACCGGTAAGGTTTGTTTGTTGGTTTGTTTGTTTGTTTTAAATAATGGATGGCTGGGCTCTACCCCTTAAGAGTCTGATTTAGCAGGAGACCATACTTTGGAGACTAATAAATACTAGGGTATAGTCAGGGCACCCACCTCTAAATAATAAACCCACGCCCCACAAGTGTTTCTGATGTACGTTGTAGCTGAGAACTTTCAAGCAGTTGTTCTCAAAATGGGAATGGCACGATAGCATCATATGGGAACTTGTTACAAATGCATTTTCTCCCGGACTCTGGGTTGGAACCCAGAAATCTGTTTTAAACCAGCCCTTCAAATGATTCTGATGTGTCCTAAATTTGAAGAAACCTTCTTGTAACTCAAAAGTATCCTTCCTGGGCACTTGAACTTGTTAGAAATGCAAATTTCAGGCCCTACCCAAATCTCCTGTATAACAATCTCATTTTAAGGAGAGTCCCAGGCATTTAAAATGTATATTGAAGATTGTATAGGGTTGCTCTAGATGATTATTATAAAAGTAGGGGTGTTTGGCTGGCTTGGTTGGTGAAGCATGCGACTCTTGATCTTGAGGTTGTAGGTTTGAGCCTCATGTTGAGAGTAGAGTTTACTTAGAGTTTAAAAAAACAAAAACAAAAACACTTTCAGAAGAAATACATATTGGGGCATCTGGCTGGCTCTGTAGGTAGATCTTCAGGTTGTGACCTCAAGGCCAACTTTGGATGTAGAGATTACTTTAAACAAGCAAGAAAATAAAAACAAAGTAATATAAATTAAGTTACTGAACATTTGCTATGTGCTAGATGCATGTAAATACTCTATTCACTATTATTAGTCTTCTTAACAATGTAGTAAGGATGGTTACTGTTCTTAATGGGATATGAACCTAAACATTCAAACTCTGCTTTTGGAGTGAGGTGTTATAGGACCATTTATGTTGGTTTATATTTGTCCTTCCTTGTTTTTTCAGTACCATAGTGTATGTTGTATTCAAATTTTTTTGTATTCTATTTTACAATGACCTGAATTTTCTTTAAGGTCTTATGTTCCAGGACTGTTTTTGCTAAAATACTGTGTTTTAGATTAAAACAAAAACAAAAACAAACCTGGAAGTAGATAAGATTTGAATACTTTTGTCTTTAAAAATACATTCTCTTAAGTTTATTCATCAAGGTTACAACTTATCCGAATTGTTCTCTTACACATTTTGTCCTTACATGTAATTTTAACGAGGCAGCCCTTACTGGTTAGGGTTTCAGATGAAATTTTGCACAGTGGGAAGTGTCCTATATTCAAGGACTATATTTGTTTATTAAAGACCACCACAATGTAGTTCAGCACCTCGAGTCCCCATTGTGCTAAAATTGAACTTTTGGGTTCAATTTCAAGTAGGACATGAAGATTTCCAGAGTAGGAGACCTAAATACTGGTCTTAATTTCAAGGTAGTATAAGAGAGGAACATTCTGGTCACTTTATTAATTACAGGATTTTTTTTTTTTTTGGAGGGAGGATTTCTGCGTCATATTCTTCTAAGTGTACAATTCAGTGATTTTTAGTAAACTTACAGTGGTTTGCTACCAACTCCATAGTCCTGTTTTAGAACGTTTTCATAAGTCCAAAAAGATTTCTTTTGCCTAGTTTATTAAGTCATTCTAACCTTCAGCCTATAATAGATTAAAAAAAAATCAGCTGGTATATTTTAGAAGTCCTTGAGTACAGTGCCAAACTACAGCGTAGTAGTAAAAACCTGTTTATAAATCTTAATACATAACCCTGTTTTTACTTTTAAGAAACTGAAAAAAATACTATATTAAGTCAATTATTCTAGTTGAAAAGATTAAATATCCCTTCACACATCCTTCCCTGGTAAAATGGTTTGTGTACTTGTTTTCTTTTCCTGTAATAGTTGTATATTTGCATGGCTTGCTTCCTTCTCAGGTTCAAATGTCACCTGGTGTAGAGAGGTTTTTTTTTTGAAGAGGGAGTTTCCAGGTGGTATCATTTACATAGACTTCTGTGTGAATGGTGCTCACTGATGTTACCTTCATTATGCCATCGAAAATAGCCCCCCTCTACACGTTTCCTTGGTTTTATTTTTCTTCATAGTAATTATCATCACTGATATTTATTCTCTTCTTCTCATTAAATTATAAGATTCATGAAGATTGAAATTATGTTTTATTCAGTGATTTAGTCTCAGTCTGGAATGATGCCTTGTTCATGGTGGATGCTTAGTGACTGCTAAATGAATGAATTGAAAATATGAAATACTTGCAACAATGTTGGACACTAGGAAAATGCTCTTTGAAAAAAAGAAAATGCTCGTTGAATTCTTAGCTGTTAGTACTACAGCTGCTTAATTCTTTATACATTTAATGTACTGGATTTTATTTTATTTTTTAGCACTTTATATGCCTTATGGAGTGGTATAAAATTTCAATAAGCAGGACTTGTTTTGAATACTTAAAACTCTTTTAAAGTTAAATAAAATTTGTAAATATAGTGAGTCACAAGTTCTTTTAAACATTCCGGTATTGCTTATTAACCAAACACACTTAAGTCTGTCAGATTCTATAGAGTTAAAATTCTCCTAAACATGACAAGAATGTAAAAAGATATATAGAATAGTTTTAAAACCTAACATAGACTTACTAATATTGTGAGTTTGACATACTTAATTTCAGTATTTAGTTCTAGTTCGTGTTGAAGGTTGGTAGTCACTTAAGGAAAAACTTCTGTTGTCTTGAGCAGGTTGAATTTTCTGTGACACCTTTATGACCACAGATCAGTTACCATCTCCTCATCTGACTCTCAGACTAATCAGTTACCATCTGATTATCAGCCTAACACTGGCCTTGGAAGCTGCCTTTTGTCCAGGTGGTTTTTCTTAAACCACGGAGAGGCACATTGAAATCTCATCCCTATGATAACTGGAACTCCGCCCTTTTGGTTTCTTCTGAATTCAAGTTTAAGGCCTTTTGTAAATATTTTGTAACTGCTTTTTAACTCCATTGCCTGAACAAGGTTATAAACCCCACCCAAGTTGCTTCACCACTTGATTGGATTCCAAGAATCCTTTTCTACCTATCTGGCTAATGCTGCACAGGTTTTAGATCTCTAAGTGATACAAAGGAACTAAGAAGTGTTGATAGCTTTTGTTAATTTGGGATGATTCCAGGTGTGCCTGGCTGGCTCAGGTAGAGCAGGAGACTATAGATCTCAGGGTTGTGAGTTCAAGCCCCACGTTGGTTGTGGAGCCTACTGAAATTAATTTCTGGTGACTCAAAGTATGTTACAGGGCTAGAAACAGACATAAAATCTTCTTTTTAAAAAAGAAAATAGTGGTTTTTGAAATCATTTTCCATCGTTGGAGGTAATGTAGAAAGGTACAGGCTAGCTTATCAGCATTAAGAACATTACATTAAGAGGCATAAAATAACCTTTTTAAAAAAAGTTTATTTATTTATTTTGAGAGAGAGAGAGAGAGAGAGAGAGAGAGAACGAGAGCAGGGGAGGGGCAGAGAGAAACAGAGAGAGAATGCTAAGCAGGCTCCCTACTCTCAGCACAGAGCCCAACAGAGGCTCAGTCTTATGAACTGGGAGATCATGACCTGAGCTGAAATCAAGAATCTGTTGCTTAACTGACTGAGCCATCCAGGTGCCTCCAAAATAACCATTCTTAAAAAGTGTTAAAGGGCACCTGGCTCAGTTAAGCGGCTGACTCTTGGTCTTCCTGGTCTCAGCTCAGGTCGTCATCTTGCGGTTCATGAGTTCAAGCCCCCTATCGGGCTTTATGCTGCAGTGTGGAGCCCCCTTGGGAATCCCTCTCTCCCTCTCTCTCTGTTCCTCCCCTGCTTGTGCGTGGACACTCTCTCGCAAAATAAACTTAAAAAAAAGTGTTAAAAAGGGGGGGGGGGGCGCCAGGTTGGCTCAGTTGGTTGAGCGTGTGACTCTTGATCTTGGGGCTGTGTGTTGGAGCCCCATATTGGGTGTGGAGATTACTTAAAAAAAAAAAAAAAACTTTAAAAAAGTGTTCAAAAGGGATCAGTGTCAAACTTAGAGATATATCTAAAAAGGCTATTTTTGTCCTTGTCCTTTTTAATATTTTTATTAATGCTTTGGAAAAATATGCAGTTGTGTTTGTAAAATTTCAGAACAACTCACTGGCAAGGGTAGGTATAACGTGGAATTCAGATAGAAAAATTCTATGAGCAGAATTCTGTTCAATTCACCGGTATTAAGGCACTGTACTAAGAGAATAAAAAAAGAATTGCACTGCTTGTATAAGGAGCCTATAATCAAGTAGGGAATATAGACACACCCAACTATACATTATAAAATCTGTGCTAGAAGAATTAAGCCTTATGGGAGCAAAAGAGGGAGAAGTTAATTCTGATGGATCATTGAATTGGGCTTTGAGGAAGAAGGGTTTTCCATTGAAGATGGAGAAAATCATTGTGTCTTTTATTTATTTTTTATTTGGAGGACTGAAAAAATCAGAATCAGCTGGATTTATTAAGACAGGTATAATATTGTGAGCGGATAAAGAATAGATTGTAATCTCAGACTAATCAGTTGTTCAGCTGAATCCTTCAGTTGTTCAAGAAGGATGACAGTGGCCTGAACTGGAGCAATAACAATAGGACAGAAAGAGAAGTAGACTGTTCTTTTCAAGACATTTTAGAAGAAGAATAAGTAGTTTGTTGATTGTATATTGGTGGGAAAAGGGAGAGCTCAGATGTCTTAAAATTTTTTACCTTGGGTGATTAGATATTTTTCATTGAGATTGTTGACATAGGGAGGAGCTAATATTTTGGGGGTTGGAAGAAAAGGACTACAGATTTGTATTTGTTGAATAAAAGTAGAGTCTAGAGATTGAGACCTCAGATTATGGCATACTGAAGGTTGTGATGGAGTTTGGGGCTAGAGATATAAAACTTCATAGTTAAAATAATCTGAATTATAATAATGGTTTTACCTGGGGAGAGAGGATAAGAAATGGACATGCACATTTTGGGGGGTGCAGAGAGCAGTCACAATGCCTGAGAAAATGATAGGGAGGAGACTTGGAAAATTGATTTCAGAGGTTAGAGGAAAACTGGAAAGAAATGGGGATCAAACAGAGATGGAAGTTTCAAAGTGAAGAGGGAACTGATGACTTGGTTAAAAGATTCTGAGGGATTTAAATGGTGTAGGGACTGAGAAGAAAAACCTTTACATTTGGGGGAAGAACTAGTTGGATTTGATAGGGACTTTTAGGAGTTTGATTTTGTATAATCTCAGGGATCCAATAGTTTGTTGCTTTGAAAAGGAAAAAACAAAGGAAATACCAGGCCGCAGTTTGTTGCTTTGAAAAGGAAAAAACAAAGGAAATACCAGGCCGCATTGGTCTCTGTTGGTATATCTCTACTATAAATTTAGTTTTCTGGCTTTTTGTTTATACTACTGTTAGTTTCAAGTGTAATTAACTTTAAAAAAAATTTAACATTTATTTGTTATTAACAGACAGAGACAGAGCATGAGCATGGGAGGGGCAGCAAGAGGGGGAGACGCAGAATCCGAAGCAGGCTCCAGGCTCTGAGCTGTCAGCGCAGAGCCTGACGTGGGGCTCGAACTCATTGACCAGAGCCAAAGTCAGACGCTTAACCCACTGAGCCACCCAGGCGCCCCAAGTGTAATTAACTTTTAAAAACTTTTTCGTTTAAGCATAACACATACACGCGTACAAATGTAAAACATTATCATAACTAAGTGCATAGCCTAGTGAGTTTTCAGAATGTTGAACATTCCCCAAGTAACCAGCAACTAAAGCAAGAAAGAGAACATTAGCAGTACCTTCTAGTCACTTTCTACTTCCCCATCCCAGGGGTAGACTTTATTCTGACTTTTGACAGTATACTTTTCATTGATTTTGAACTTTATGTAAATAACATCAAGTATTAGTTTTTGAAAGATTTTAAACCTAAATATTTTTATTATTTTTGTTGTAAAATTATAGAATCATAAAATTTTTGTCCTTTTGCTTACAGGGAAAAGATCATCTTTTGTTTATGTGATTAATATGTGAATGTGTACTGACTTTTTCATTGCTTGGTAGAAATTTCCAGAGGCACCTGGGTGGCTCAGTTGGTTGAGGATCCGACTTTGGCTCAGGTCATGATCTCACGGTTCCTGAGTTCGAGCCCCACATTGGGCTCGCTGCTATCAGCACAGAGCCTCTTTTGGATCCTCTGTCCCCCCGTCTCTCTCTGCGCCTTCCCTGCTCATGCTTGCTCGCTCTCAAAAATAAACATTAGAAAAAGGTTTCCGTAGCTCTGTATGATGAAATTAATGCTGAAATTACATTAATTTATTTCTTCTGGATAAAGGTAAAACTTTTTTTAGTGAAAAATTGAAAAATCATCAAAAGTGGCTTAGATATAAAGCAGGATTTAATTTAGAATATCCAATTTATGTATCTTCTATAAGATTTTGTTGCTTTTATCTTCCGATGAACATACCGATTAGGAAAAGAGATCTTGTAGAAAGAAAATAGATAAAAAGATAAAGGACTTTAGTGGTAAGTGTTTGATATTAAAACCAGAAGATAGACTCTGATAAGGCAGGAGAACATAAAACTCTTCTCATAGGGGATTTGATGACACTTGACATCTTTTTATGTCCTGTGTTCCTTGGTAAATGTTTTACATTGTGAGTTTTCTTACTGTGGAAAGTTTGGCCATGCACTTAAAACAGTGGAATGAAATGGCATTTTTGGCAATGGTTCCTGAGGGATATGTTTAGTCTGAAGTTTTGATAATCAGGTTTTGGAATTTGGCATCTGTGTATTTCTCTGATAAAGGTTGTTGCTACCTCAAATGTCAAATTACTCTGGTTTTTTGGATATAAAAATTTTCCTTAGGTAAACAAATATCTCAGAGTCAGCATTTATAACCATTCTATAGCCTTGAACAGGATGTCTAAATGCCTTGTTAGAATTTCTAGCAAACGTTTCTTTTAACCTTTATTGATTTGGCTATATTTATGACATGCCGTCTTCAGGTTTGATTTTTTTTTTTCTTTTTAAAGATGTATGGAAATTAAAAAAATCTGAGACCCTTCTCATCCTTACACCTTTAGTCATACTTCTTTGGAAAGGAATTTTTTCTTGTTCAAAATAGAAATACCAGATTAAACTTAAAAAAAAAAAAAGTTTAAGCAGTTGATTAGGTTTATTAGATAGAATTAAATGAAATAGCCTAAATCTAAAATTGTCTTGGGCACCTGGGTGGCTCTGTTGGTTAAGTGTCCAACTCTTGACTTCAACTCAGGTCATGATCTCACGGTTTGTGAGTTCAAGCCCCACATTGGGCTCTGAGCTGACAGTGTGGAGTCTGGTTAAGATTGTCTCCCCCTTCTCTCTGCCCCTACCCTGCTCATGTTGTCTTTCAAAATAAATAAATAAACTTAAAATTTTTTAATCTAAAATTGTCTTTCATTAGTAACATTAAAACATTTAAAGCCACAGAGTGATAACAAATCAGTAAAGCATATTGTAAGCCTTCTTTTCTATGTAAACTATGTTCATAAGCATATCTTAATGCATTTTTTGTAAAGTCGCTTTAAAATTTAGAAGTTTTGAGGTGCCTCGGTGGCTCAGTTGGTTGGGCATCTGACTTAATTTCAGCTCATGTCATGATCTCGTGGTCTGTGGGGTCAGACCCAGAGTTGGGCTCCATAGTAGCAGCACGGAGCCTACTTAGGATTCATTCTCTCTCTCTCTCTCTCTCTCTCTGTCTCTCTCTCTCTACCTCTCTCTCCCTCCCTCCCTCTCTCCCTCCCTCCCTCTCTCCCTCCCTCTCTCCCTCTCTCCCTCTCTCCCTCTCCCTCCCTCTCCCTCCCTCTCCCTCCCTCTCCCTCCCTCTCCCTCCCTCTCCCTCCCTCTCCCTCCCTCTCCCTCTCCCTCCCTCTCCCTCCCTCTCCCTCCCTCTCCCTCCCTCTCCCTCCCTCTCCCTCTCTCTCTCCCCCTCTCTCCCTCCCTCTCTCTCTCTCTCTCTCCCTCCCTCTCTCTCTCTCTCTCTCCCTCCCTCCCTCTCTCCCTCTCTCTCTCACTCTCTCTCTCTCCCTCCCTCTCTCCCTCTCTGCCCTTCCCCTCCTTGCACTCTCTCTTTTTGTCTGTCTCTCTCTGATTATAAATAACTAAACACTTAAGAATACAGAAATCTTTATAAAAAATAAATTTAGAAGTTTTGTTAAATACAGCTTTATCTTAAAAGCAACCTGATTGTCTCCCATCAAGGGCCTTAAAAAGTTTGTATCCTGTGACCTAATAAGGTTGTTGTGAAGAAGTAATTAGAGATGCAGACATACAATGTACAAGGATGTTCGTCAGAGCTATTAATGAGTAGTAAAATATCAGAAATAGCCTAATATCCTAAGAGAATGGATATAGTTAAATTAGGGATTACTTAGGTTTTTGTATAGGTATTAACAGTTTTAAGACTTTAACCATGTGGCATGTTAAGTGGAGTGGGGAAGGGGAAGAAAGCAGGATACAAAGTAATGTGGGGTGCCTGGGTGGCTCAGTTGGTTAAGTGCCTCAGGTCATGATCTTGAGGTTCCTGAGTTCAAGCCCTGTGTCAGGCTCTGTGCTGACAGCTTGGAGCCTGGAGCCTGTTTTGGATTCTGTGTCTCCTTCTCTTTCTCCCCTGCTTGCACTTGTGCATCTCTCTCTCTCTCAAAAATAAACAAACAAACAAAAACTCTTAAAAAAAAGTAAATGTGTGTGTGTGTGTGTGTGTGAATTTTGATTTAAAAAATGCACATAGAAATAAGAATGGAAGGGGCTCCTGGGTGGCTCATTCAGTTGAGTGTCTCACTCTTGATTTTGACTCGGGTCGTGATCTCACAGTTTGTGAGTTTGAGCCCCACATCGGGCCCCGTGCTGGTGTTGTAGAGCCTGCTTGCGATCATCTCTCTCTCCCTCTCCCTCTCCCTCCCTCCCTCCCCCCCCTCTCTAATAATAAACGTTAGAAAAAAGTAAGAATGGAAGGGAATGCACCAGTATGTTAAGTGGTTGTTGAAATGATATTTGTACTTGATATTAAGGCTGTCTCTAATAATGATTGTATAAATACTCATTTTATAAGTACGTATTGGACCTCAAGTTTTAGAGTAGGCTCTGGAGTATAAAAGTGAAGAAAACAAGAGAAGTCCTTCTGGTGGAGCTTATATTCAAGTTGTGGGAGACAAAACAAGCAAATATTTGGTTGAACGTTATGAAATTGCTGTTATTTAGCTATTTTTGACATAGAAAACTGCCAGTTTCTTATGGTTCAACCTAATATATAGGTCACATGGTGATAAGTGCTCTAGAAAAACCTGAAAGTAGAGTAACGGGGATAGAGATTGTGGTTGTGTGGAGGCAGGGAATATCATATATAGGTGGTTAGGGAAGCCTGATATGGTGATACCTGAGCAGAAGACTGAAAGAAGTGTGGGAACTCACCAGGAATGTATTCTACACAGATGGAATAGTAAATTGAATTGCATGTTACTCTATGCTTGGGAGAATGCTTAAGTGTTTTGCACTATCATGTATTTTAAACAACAATCTAACTAGCTTAGGCCACTATCTTAGCACATTCAGTTTTCCTAGGCAGATGAATAGAACTAAGATATGATTTATCTTCTATGTGTTTTTTACATACATGTATTTTCTGGGTAATAGTTCCCAACTTTTACCTATAAAAAAAATCTCATTTATTATTTTCCCTCGTAATCTATATTATCAAAGGTTTTGTTTGATAAATTTTGTTAATACCTTTTTTTTAAAGTTTATTTTGAGGCGGGGGTGGGGCAGAGAGAGAATCCCAAGCAGAGCCTGATGTGGGGCTGGAACTCACCGTGAGATCAGGACCTGAGTTGAAATCAAAAGTCAGATGCTTAACCAACTGAGCCACCCAGGCACCCCAAATTGTGTTAATACTTCTGATCAGCATTGAGATAACTAACATTCCTATGTAACTTTCTAGTCAAGAAACATAGGTAGAACTAATGAAAATTTAAATATGGTTGATTCTCATTATTTGTTGATTCCATATTTATGAACTCACCTACTTGCTAAAATATTTATTTATTTATTTTTCCTAAAATTTATTTATAGCCCCAAAATGAATACTACTGGAACTTTATTTATAGTCACTCACAGACCTGTGCAGAGTGATGAAAAGAGTCATCCAAGGGACATGTTCCCACCTGAAGTTGATCAGGGTTATGCTCCGTCTGCTTTCACTTCTCATACTGTAAACTCTTTTTTTCACAGTCTATCTAGTGCCACATCTTTCACATTTGTGTGTGGTATTTTTTTTGTTTGTTTTTTTGGATGTGAATGTGCTGTTTAACATGTCCCCCAGGGGTGCCTGGCTGACTCAGAGCATGTGACTCAATCTTGGAATTGTAAGTTTGAGCCCCATGTTGAATGTAGAGTTTACTTTAAAAAATAGAAATAAAATGACCCCTAAGTGTACTACTCGAAGTGCTGTCTAGTGTTCCCAAGTGCACTAGGTTGTGATGTGTTAGAAAAGCTTCTTTCAAGTATGAGGTATACTACTGTTGGCAGTGAGTTCAATGTGAGTTAATACATATTAAATAAGGTGCATTTATTTATTTAGTTAGTTAAGTAGGCTTCACACCCAGCAAGGAGCCCAGTATGGGGCTTGAACTCATGACTCTTGAGATCAAGACCTGAGCTGAGATCAAGAGTTGGATGCTTACCCGACTTAGCTACCCAGGCACCCCAAATAAGCTTTTTTTTTTTTTTTAATTTTTATTTATTTTTGAGAGAGAGAAACAGAATCTGAAGCCGGTTTCAGGCTCTGAGCTGTCCGCATAGAGCCCAACGCAGGGCTCAGACTCACAAAGATCGTGACCTGAGCCTAAGTCAGAAGTTTAAACAACTGAGCTACCCAGGTGCCCCCACATAAGCTGTCTTTAAACAGAAACACATGTTAAACATGATTATATATCAACTGGCTGATGAAAATGTGACCAGAGGCTTGCAGGAACTTAACCTATAGGAAAAATGTTTCAGTATTGGCTAATTCAGTATTTGTGACAACTTTATAGAACAAACTACTATGAATAACAAGAATCAACTACTGTATAAGAGATTTGTTATACCAGTTCTTTTTATTATTATTATTATTATTTTAATTTTTCTTTATTTTTGAGAGGCAGAGAGAGACAGAGAGAGGGAGATACAGAATCTGAAGCAGGCTCCAGCCTCTGAGCAAGCTGTCAGCACAGAGCCCGACGCTGGGCCTGAACTCAGGAACAGTGAGATCATGACCTGAGCCGAAGTTGGATGCTCAACCAACTGAGCCATCCAGGTGCCCCTGTTATGCCAGTTCTATGTTTTTGAAATATTGAAACTGTCTTGGAAACTCCCTAATCTCCTCTATAGATTCTTAAAGGTGGTGGAGCATCCTCATAGAGGTGGATGAATATGCTGATGAAAATTTTTTGTCCTCTCAGAGAGAATGACGGTAAAAATGCTAGAACTTGGAGGAATTCCTATAGGTCTGGTAAGATTCAACTTGCTTGCAATTTGATATTCAGCCCTTGACATTGATATCAAAAGATTCTAGAAGGGCTCTGTTCTGATAGAGGAATGGTAAAGTGTTCTAATTCCTTGTGAATCTTTGTCTCATCTTGATTATTTTATTTTCTCTTCACACTTTTTGTAGTCTTGTTTTTCTTGATTGTTTTGTTGACTAAGACTATTGAGAATTCTTAGGACAGATGGAGTCTGGCTTTTAGAAAGCATTACCTAATCATTATTACCTGTGACTGGGTTTTAAAGAAACTGCCATTAAACTGAATATCCTTAAAGATAAAAATCACTGAATAAAATTAATGTGAATTTAACTTTTTTCCTAAATTTATTTAATTAATTTAATTAATTTATTTTTTCATAGATATAATTTGTCAAATTGACTTACATACAACACACAGTGCTCATCCTAACAAGTACCCTCAATGCCCATCACCCATTTTCCCTTCTCCTCCACTCCCCCATCCACCCTCAGTTTGTTCTCTGTATTTAAGAGTCTCTTGTGGTTTGCCTGCCTCCCTCTTTGTAACTATTTTTCCCCCTTCCCTTTCCCCAGGGTCTTCTGTTAATTTTCTCAAGATCCACATATGAGTGAAAACATATATCTGCTCTTCTCTGACTGACTTATTTCACTTAGCATAATACCTTCCAGTTCCATCCACATTGCTGCAAATGGCATGATTTCATTCTTTCTCATTGCCAAGTAGTATTCCTAACTTTCTCCCAAAATTTAACTAATTGACAAATTTATAACTACTCAACACAGCACTGCAAAAATTGAATTTAACATTATTAATGTAAGACTTGTTTTTCATATTTTAAAGCAAGCACTTAAGAATCATAATTATAAGCATTTTTTCTTTTTCAGTGTTTATTTAAAAGTTTTTAACATTTTTTCCATTTTTGAGAGACAGAGTGCTAGCGGGGGAGGGGCAGAGAAAGAGGGAGACACAGTATCTGAAGCAGGCTCCAGGCTCTGAGCTATCAGCACAGAGCCTGATGGGGGGGCTTGAGCCCATGAACCATGAGATCAGACCTGAGCTGAAGTTGGACGCTTAACTGACTGAGCCAACCAAGTGCCCCTATGAGCATTTTCAAAATGTTATATAGTTAGCTAGCTGTGAAAGATAGCTTTAATGGGGAAAACTGCAAGTCAATAAAAATGGACATTTATTAAAGTGGAAGATAATAGAGGGATCTTTTTTTTAAAAAAATTTTCTTAATGTTTTGAGAGAGACATAGAGTGTGAGTGGGGAAGGGGCAGAGAGAGAGGGAGACACAGAATGTGAAGCAGGTTCCAGGCTCTGAGCTGTCAGCACAGAGCCCGATATGGAACTTGAACCCATAAATGGTGAGATCATGACCTCAGGACACTCAACAGACTGAGCTACCCAGGTGCCCCAAAGATAAGAGAAGGATCTTTACATCAGACATTTCATATAGGTCTTGTTGAATTAGTAATACATACTTAGATTGCAAATGTCCATTAAAAATGAATAGTCATGTAGAGCTGAGATTATGTCTTAATGATGGTAAATGCACAGTACATAATACGTGCTCAATTAATGCTATCTTGAAATGAATCAGTCTAAGAATCTAAGTGGTCTGAGAATTATTTCTAAGCTCTCCAGTTCTAAGAATAACCAGGCTAATTTGGACCTCAGAATGCTATGTAGATACTTTCTCATCTCATTTCTTCTAAATCATCAGTCAACTAAGGGAATTTTTTTTGACTTGTGAAATTAGAAAGTTCAGGTTGTTTATCTGGCTTCAGGCAAAACTAAATCAGAGTATTTAAATGATGTCCTTTCAGGGCTTTTTTCCTTCTCTTGCTTGCCACTGACAGTTTCAGCCTTAAATTTTTCTACTCTAGAGAGAATCCTATCTGTTTGGCTGTCTTCTCATTAGCCCTAGACCAGATCTCATGGAAGAACTATGATTGGTGATGCTTGTGTCATATACTGTGTGTGTATGTGTATGTGTATGTACTGTGTATGTTGTGTACCTACAGGTATACATGTAGGTGGGCTCAGCCATGCTTCAATTAAGTGTATCATCACACATTTTTCACATTTATTTTATCGGTTCTGCAACTCATAAAAATGGAAACATACAGTATGCATTCCTTTGTGTCTCTTTGGCAAAACAGTATGCTTATGAGCTTTATATTGTTGTATGAACTTCCAGTTTGTTTATTTCATTGCTGTGTATATACAAATTATATATCTATTGTTGATGGGCATTTGAGTGGTCACAAATAATGCTGCTATGAACATTCTTGTACATGTCTTCAGATGTGCATATGCATGCATTTTTCTCCACGTATATGTATTTCTTTTTTTAAAGTTTATTTTGAGAGAGAGAGAGGGAGGGGCATAGATGGAGAGGGAGAATCCCAAGCAGGCTCCACGCTGTCAGAGCAGAGCCTGATGTGGGACTGTATCCCACGAACTATGAGATCATGACCTGAGCTGAAACTAGGAGTGAGACACTTAACACCCTGAGCCATCCAAGTGCTCCCATGTGTATGTATTTCTATTGGATATATACCTAGGATTGAAATGGTTGGGTCAGACAGTGTGTATTTATTAAGCTGTAGATGTTGCCAAACGGTTTTCCAAAGTGGTTGCATCAATTTACAGTAGCATATCAGAGTTCTGGTTGTTCCACATTCTTGTCAATACTTGGTTTTGTCTTTTTTTAAAAATCTTGATCACTGTGATTTTGATTTCTGTTTCCTTGATGACTAATAAAGTAGAATGTTATTTCATGTTGATTGGCTAATTGAATCTCTTTTGTGTGTGTGAAATGCCTGGTCAAGGCAATACTCCATTTAAAAAATATTAGGTTGTGGGGCGCCTGGGTGGCTCGGTCGGTTAAGCATCCAACTTCGGCTCAGGTCATGATCTCGTGGTCCGTGAGTTCGAGCCCCGCGTCGGGCTCTGTGCTGATAGCTCAGAGCCTGGAGCCTGTTTCAGATTCTGTGTCTCCCTCTCTCTGACCCTCCCCCGTTCATGCTCTGTCTCTCTCTGTCTCAAAAATAAAATTAGAAAAACGTTAAAAAAAAAAAATTAAAAAATATTAGGTTGTCTAATTCCTATTGGTGTATAGGAATTTTAAAAATATATTTTGGTCACGAATCCTTTCTTTGATCAAAATATGCGCTGCAAATATTTTTTCTCACTCTGGGGGTTACCTTTACATCCTCTTAATGGTGTATTTATTTATTTTTCGTTTTGAGAGAGAGGGAGAGGGAGAGAGAGAGAGAGAGAGAGAGCGAGAGCGAGCATGAGCAGGGGAGGGGCAGAGAAAGAGGGAGACACAGAATCTGAGCGGGCTCCAAGCTGTGAGCTGTCAGCACAGAGCCCAATGTGAGGCTTGAACTCACAAACCGAGATCGTGACCTGAGCCAAAGTCTGCTGCTTAACCGACTGAGCCACCCAGGTGCCCCTCTTAATGGTGTCTTTTACTGAACAGAGGTTCTGAATTAAAATATCCAATTGATACATTTTTTTTAAATACTATTTTTTGGGAATGGTTTACGAAAATCTTTGCCTACTTCAAGATCATCAAGGATGTTTTCTTATTTTTTTTTGCTAAAAAGTAAAATTTTGGTAGGTGCTTGGGTAGCTCAGTCAGTTAAGCGTCAGGCTCTTAATTTCGGAACAGGTCATGATCTCACGGTTTATGGGACCCAGCCCTGTGTCAAGCCCTGCACTGACAGCACGGAGCCTGCTTGGGATTCTCTCTTTCACTTTGTCTCTCTAATAAACATTTAAAGTAAAGTTTTTTACTCTGCACATTTAGATCCATTGTGTGAATTGATTTTTATGTGTGGCATGAGGTAGTAGTCAAAACATGTTATTCCATATGGATATCCAGTTGACCCATTATAATCTGTTGAAATAACTTCTTTCTCCACTGTACTGTAGTTTCACCTTTGTCATAAGTCAGATGGCCATATTTGCTCATACCTCTGTTAGTTAAAGGTAAAAAGATGAGGAGCGGCACCTGGGTTGCTCACCTCAGGTTGTGATCTCCAGATCCTGAGATCAAGCCCTGCATAGGGCTCTGTGCTGAGTGTGAAGCCTGCTTGGGATTCTCTGTCTCCCTCTCTCTGTCCTTCCCCGGCACTTGCTCTCTCTCTCTCTCTCTCTCTCTCCCTCCCTCTCTCTCTCCCTCTCAAAATAATTAAATAAACTTTAAAATATTACTAAAATAAAGGTAGACTTGTTCCTTTTAAACATTTAAAAATATTGTGATGACTAAAATTCAAAGTAAAGATAATTCCAGAAGAAAAAATTTTGATCTTAAAAAATCTTTGCCCACGTTGTGTCAGTATTATATATTTAATAATAACTGTTTAATTACTTGCTTTTCATAAGTTTTCTATTCTAGGAGATAAATAAATACAGTGATGGGTACTTTCGGTATCAAGCCTTAGGCACTGCCGGTGTTTAGGCCTCACACCTCTCCATAGATGGATATCTTTTCCTTCTTTTAAATTTTTTTTTTTTTTCAACGTTTTTTATTTATTTTTGGGACAGAGAGAGACAGAGCATGAACGGGGGAGGGGCAGAGAGAGAGGGAGACAAAGAATCGGAAACAGGCTCCAGGCTCCGAGCCATCAGCCCAGAGCCTGATGCGGGGCTCGAACCCACGGACCGCGAGATCGTGACCTGGCTGAAGTCGGACGCTTAACCTAAGACTGCGCCACCCAGGCGCCCCGGATATCTTTTCCTTCTTAAAAAATTTTTTTTTAATCTTTATTTAGTTTTGAGAGAGAGAGAGTGTGGAGGAGGGGCAGAGAGAGAGGGAGTCACAGATCCAGAGGAGGCTCCTGGGTCTGAGCTGTCTGCACAGAGCCCAACACGGGGCTCAAACTCATGAACAGTGAGATCATGACCTGAGCCAAAGTCAGAGGCTTAACTGACTGAGCCACCAGGCCACCCACTTTTCCCTCTTTATCAACACAGAGAGGGAATGACTTGGTAGGAGAGACTGAATGACTTACAGAGAAGTATAAAACTCTTCTCTAGTTCTGTGTTAAATAATATGATTCATCAAGCAAGAAACCTACTACAGAAAACAATAATAGATCTGTCAAGATATCTTCCTTTGATTAGCACGGGGTTCTCACATATTTTGTAGAAGTATTCTAAAGTTGTTATGGATATTCTCAAGTAAATCTTAACTTCTGGAAAACATACTGTTAACTGCCATTTGGAGGAAGTATTAGCTTAAGGTCATGTATCATTTGTTTTCTAGACATAACCTATCTTATTTTCTCCTGGAAGAAGTTCTTTTTTCACAGTTTTATCATAGTGCAGAGAGCTAACAGAATCTCATGGATTGAACCCTGGTTTAAGCAGTAAGACCTAGGTTCCAGTTCTGACTCCATTAATTGTGTGATCATAGGTGTTCCTTGAGTTTGTTGCCACATATAGGAAATGAAGATGATGCCTAGCCTAGTTTTGAAGTTATTGTGAAGGTATAATAAGAAAGTTCTTTTGTTATTGTAAAACACGGTATCAGTAGAGTGGTTAAGACTGTTCTGCCACTTGATTAGCTGTGTAATGTTGGGTGAAGTATTTAACTTTTAAGCCTCAGTTTTCTCATCTGTAAAATGGTAATAATGATAGTACTTGCTTCCATAGGTTTTTGAGAGTTTTAAATGAGGTAATGCAAATAAAGTATAGTGCCTGGCCTAGTGGACATAATAAATGTTAACAATTACAGTTATATACATTTACTGGTTATGCACTATATGTTGCGGGTACTTTATATAAATTCTTTTATTTAATTCTCAGGACAGTTCTGTGTGGTTGGAATGCTTTTTTCCCATTTCACAGATGAGGACTGAATATCATAGGTTAATCACTCAAGGTAACCAGTAAGTTGTTTAGTTGGATGGGAATCTAAAACTTGTGTCTTTTTCCCTCAGTATACCAGGTTGCCTTTCATGTATATGCTGTAGGTGCATCAACAACACTATATAGACAAATCACCTTTGATTCACGTTTACAGAGTTTTTCGAAGACTGAGTTTTGTGGATAATCCACTGTTTTCACAAATCTTCTTTCCCAGTCTTCCTAGGTTTCTTTAATTTGCTCAATAGGCCAGAACTGCTGCTACAAAAATAAACATGCTTTGTTGATATATAATTAAGAACAGTTAATGGTTTGTTTACAAACCACTAGACTCCTTGAGTCTGGCTGTGTTAGCTATTACAGAGTGACTTTAGATTGCACCTCTCGAAAGGGAAAAATACTCTGAATTTATTATTTGTAAGAAGCTTACTTTAAGGTGAAGTGCAGAACTGTAATGACTTTATAGCTGAGAGAAAAAAGGTCATAAGATCCAGAAATGAACAAGTACCTAGCCTTAAGTATTTCTGGGTGAAGTTTCTTGATGTTGAGTCTGAGAAAGTAAGAAATAGTCATTATATTCAAAGGAAATCTGGAGTACTATACTGAGATTTTCTCCCCCCCCCTTTTTTAAAATGAAGTCCATTTTTTGAACTTGGAAAACTAGTAAGAGACCTTTAAATTGTTCTTAGTCAAGGTATCTCCTATATAATTTCCTTTCACAGTTATCAAATGGGTACCACTGAAATGAACTCTTTCACTTGTTGCTATATATATATATATATATATATATATATATATATATATATATATACACACACACACACACACACACACACAAAGTCTTTTTAGAGAAAGCGTTTCATTTTAGTTTATTTTTAATTTTTATTTATTTTTTAATGTTTATTTTTGAGAGAGAAGAGTGCAAGTGGTGGAGGGGCACAGAGAGAGGGACAGAGGATTAGAAGCAGGCTCTGTGCTGACAGCAGAGAGCCCAGTGAGGGGCTCCCACTCATGAACTATGAGATCATGACCTGAGCCAAAGTTGGATGCTTAACTTACCAAGCCACCCAGGCACCCCTATGTGTTTATTTAAAATCCATTAAAAAAATTTTTTTTTCACGTTTATTTATTTTTGAGAGACAGAGACAGAGCACGAGCAGGGGAGGGGCAGAGAGAGAGGGAGACAGAGAATCTGAAGCAGGCTCCAGGCTCTGACCTGTCAGCACAGAACCTGACACGGGGCTCAAATTCACAAACTGTGAGATCATGACCTGAGCTGAAGTTAGTTGGATGCTTAACCAACTGAGCCGCCCAGGCGCCCCTTAAAATCCATTTTTATTTTTTTATTATTTATTTATTTATTTTAAATATTTAACGTTTATTTATTTTTGAGACAGAGAGAGAGCATGAATGGGGGAGGGGCAGAGAGAGAGAGAGACACACACACAGAATCGGAAGCAGGCTCCAGGCTCTGAGCCTTCAGCCCAGAGCCCGACGCGGGGCTCAAACTCACGGACCGTGAGATCGTGACCTGAGCTGAAGTCGGACGCTTAACCGACTGAGCCACCCAGGCGCCCCTTAAAATCCATTTTTAAAAGACAGTTTTCATGTAAATGTTTGTGTATTTGGGACTAAAAGATTTTCTATTGACAAGTCATCTGTGAAGTTGAATTTATAAATTAATGGGAAAATAATATAGCATTTATGAATTTTATCAACACCTGGGAATTTATCTTCTATGTGGAGTTAGACACAGGTGTTTATGAAAAATAATTTGTTGTGTGTTTGTAGTTCACAGGAACACTGTCTTTCAAACTTTAATTCTTCTAACTTTATTGTTTTTGTTGTATGTGGGTATAATCCATATAAATTCTTTACTTTAGACTTTGACTTTTTTGCCTAGCCTCAATTAAAATATTAAAAGAAATTTTTTTTAATGTTTATTTATTTTTGAGAGAAATAGAGTGCAAGCAGGGGCAGAGCAGAGAGAGGGAGAAACAAACTGAACCAAACTCCACGTTCTGAGCTGTCAGTACAGAGCCCGACTGTACTGGGACTCAAACTAACTAACTGTGCGATATGACCTGAGCTGAAGTTGGATGCTTAACCAACTGAGCCACCCAGGCACCCCATCTCTCTTTTCCTTTCTTTCCTTTTTCAGGACTGTATGGTTAAGCATCCCACTCTTGATTTTGGCTCAGGTCACAATCCCATGGTTCGTGGGATTGAGCCCCGTGTCAGACTCTGTGCTGGCATCACGGAGCCTGCTTGGAATTCTCTCTCTCTGTCTCTCTCTCTTTCTCTCTCTCCCCCCTCCCCATTTCTCTACTCCTCACCCGCTCCTGCTATCTCTTTCTCTCAAAATAAATAAATAAACTTAAAAAAAAAAAAAAAAAAAAAGGAAGCTAAGGTTTTAACCTGTATTCCTGAAAAGGTGTTTTTATTTTTTAGGTATATTTTGGAATAACTATATTGACGAGTAATTTACTGCACGATAATTTAAAATATGCAATTTGATATGTTTTCATATATGTATATACTGTGCAGCCATCACCACAATCAAGGTAATGAACATAGCCATCTCTCCTCAAAGTTTCTTCTTGCCTTTTTGTAATCTCTTCCTTTTGTTTTTCCTCCCCCACCCTTACTTGACCCAGGCAACCACAGTGATCCATCCTCTTTTTGTCACTATAGGTGTGGAGGTGGATTGTTGTCAAATGCCTTTTTCTGTATTTGCATTGGAGATCTTACGGTTTTCTTTTTTAGTCTGTTAATAGAGTGAACTATATTGAATCAACCATATATACATATAAACCACTCTTATGTTTTGGAGCTAAACATCATTTGATCGTGATGTATTATCCTTTCATACAGGCCTACCTCAGTGAACACTTCAATAAAGTACATATCTCAATAAAGCAAGTCAAATGAATTTTTTGTTTTCCATTGTATATAAAAGTTATATTTATACTATACTGTAGTATATTAATTGTGTAATGGCATTATGTCTACAAAAACAATGTATATGCCTTAATTTAAAAATGCTTTGTTAAAAAATGCTACCCATTACCTGAGCTTTCAGTGAGTGATAATCACTTATTACACATCATTCTAACATAGAATGTAATAAAAAAGTTGGAAATACTGGGAGAATTACCAAAATATGACACAGAGACAGAAAATGAGCAAATGCTGTTGGGAAAATGGCATCAATAAATTTGTTTGAGTCAGAGTGGCTACATACCTTCAATTTGTAAAAATGTAGTATCTACGTAGCACAGTAAAGCCAAGTGCAGTACTATGAGATATGCCTGTGTGTTGTTGGAATCAAAAAAATTTGTTTAGAATTTTGCATCTGTGTTCGTGAGGAGTATGGGTTTATAGTTGTGTTTTCTTGTGTTGTTTGTGTCTGGCTTTGATATCAGAGTAATGCTGGCCTCATAGAGTGAGTTGAGAAAGTATTCTTGTTCAATTTTCTTGAAGAGTTTCAGTAGATTGGTATTTCTTCCTTAAATGCGTAATATGTAGTATAGTCAGAATTCACCAGTGAAGCCCCCAAGGCCTTGTGTTTTACTTGTTAGTAAGTTTTTAACTGCAGTTTCTTTAGATATATTTAATGTATCCATTTCTCTTTGGGTAAGCTTTGGAAGTTTCTGAACTTTCAAGGAATTTGTCCATTTCATCTAACTTATTTACTTTGTTGACATGAAGTGATTTATAATCTCTTTTAAAAATTGATATGGCATAAAAATTGAGATATAATAAAATCCACCCTTATTTTAAAGTGTACAATTCAGTGATTTTTAGTATATTCACAAAGTTGTGCAACCATTACCAGTATCTAATTGCAGAATACCTTTTTATTTTTAATGTTTGTTTTTGAGAGAGAGAGCACAAGCAGGGGTAGGGGTAGAGAGAGAGAGGGAGACATAGAATTCAAAGCAGGCTCTAGGCTCTAGGCTCTGAGATGTCAGCACAGAGCCTGACATGGGCTTGAACCCATGAACTGTGATATCATGACCTGAGCCGAAGTCAGATACTTAACCAACTGAGCCACCCAGGCGCCCCCAGAATACTTTTATCATTCTAAAAAGAAACGGCTACCTGGGTGGCTCAGTCGGTTAGGCATCAGCGTTCACCCAAAGTGATGATCTTGCCGGTCCTGAGTTCGAGCCTTGCGTAAGCCTCTGTGCTGACAGCTCAGAGCCTAGAGCCTGCTTCAGACTCTCTGTCTCCCTCTCTCTCTCTGCTCCTCCCCCACTCACACTCTGTGTCTTTCTCTTTAAAATAAATAAACATTAAAAAAAAATAAAAAGAAACATTATACCCATTAGCAATCACTTTCAACCATTTCCTCCCACCTCCAGTCTCTGCAGAGTCACTAATCTCCTTTTTGTCTCTATGAATTTGTCTGTTCTAGATGTTTTATATCCGTGGAATCATACAGTATGAGACCTTTTGTGACTGCCTTTTTTTGCTTAGCATAATAATGTTTTTACGATTTATCCATGTGATAGCATGTATCAGCACCTCACCCCTTTTTATGGCTGAAAAATATGCCGTTGTAGACTAAAATTTTTTTTTATCATTCAGCATTTTATGGACATTTCAGTTACTTCCACTTTTTGCCTATTATGAGTAATGCTGCTGTGAACATTTGGGAACAAGTTTTTGTGTGAAACCTGTATCCTTTTTCTTGCCTTTGTATCCAGGAGTGTAATTCCTGGGTCGTAGGGTAATTCTATGTTTAACTTACTGAGGAACTGCCGAACTTTTCCAAAGCAGCTAGCTGCACCATTTTGTATTCCTGCTACCAGTTTTATGTTATGCCACATTCTTGCCAACACTTGTGTTATCCATCTTTTTATTACCTTTATTTTAATGGGTATGAAGTGGTATCTCATTGTGGTTCTTACTTGTATTTCCCTGATGGCTACTGATGTTCAGCATCTTTTTATGTTCTTATTGGCTATTTGTACATCTTCTTTGCAGAAATACCTGTTCAAGTCCATTGCCAATTTTTAAATTAGATTGTCTTTTCGTTATGTTGTAAAGGTAGAATTTTATAGACCAGTGATTTGCAAATACTTTTTTCTCATCGTTTGGGTTGTCTTTTCATGATCTTGATGGAGTTCTTAGAAGCATAAAATGGTTTGATTTTGAGGATTCTAGCTTATCTGTATTTTTTTTTACTTTTGATTTTAAATTTTTAATTGTAGAATATACATAACATAAAATCGACCATTTTAATCATTTAAAAAAAACGTTTATTTATTTATTTTGATAGAGCGTGATCAGGGGAGGGGCAGAGGTGAGAATCCCAAGCAGGCTTTTCACTATCAGAGCAGAGCCTGATGCAGGGCTCAACCTCATGTACTGTGAGATCATGACCTGAGTCAAAATCAAGAGTCAGATGCCCGACTGAGTCACCAGAGGCACTCTTAACCATTTTTGAGTGTACAGTTTAGTGGCATTAAGTATATTCATGTTGTTGGACAAGCCATTACCACCATTAATCTCCAGAACTTTTTTCATTTTGCAAACTATAACTCTGTACCCATTACACAATAACTCCAGTTTCCCCCTTTTCCTAGTCCCTGGTAACCACCATTCTGTTTTCTCTCTCTATGAATTTGACTACTCGAGGCACCTCATTTATAGGTAGAATCATACAGTTATTTGTTCTGGGTTGCTTTATGCTTTTACTGTCAAATGTAAAAAAACTTTTATCCAGGGTCATAAGATTTATACCTATGTTTTCTTCTAAGAATGTTATTTTGGCTTCTACATATAGGTCTTTGATTCTTTTCGAGTTAATTTTTATGTATCACATAAAGTAGAGGTCTAACTTCTTTTGCATGTGGATATCCAGTTGTTTCAGCACCATTTGTTGGAACGATTATTCTTTACCCATTGATTTGTCTTGGTACCCTTGTTAAAATAAATATCTTTTAAGTATAGAATCTATAGTAATATTACTAATTTCTTATCTAAAAATTGGTGATTTGTATTTATTTTTACCTAGTCAGTCTGGCTAGAGATTTATTAGATTTGTTGATTTTTCTTAAAGAACCAGCTTTTGGTGGGGCGGTGGGGTTCCTGACTGGCTCAGTTGGTAGAGCATGTGACTCTTGATTTCAGGGTTGTGAGTTCAAGCTCCATGTTGAGTGTAGAGCCTACTTTAAAAAACAAAACAAAATTAAAAAAAAAAAAACTCCGTTTCTTGAAAAAGAAAAAACAAAGGACCACCTTTTGAGGTATAAATTTTTCTGCTTTCTTTTATGTTGGTTATTATTTATTTATTTATTTATTTATTTTTGCCTTTTCTTTATTATTTCTTGTTTTTATATGATTATATTTTCTTTTTCCAGTTTCTTAAGGCAGAGGCTTGATGTCATTGAGTCGAGACCTTTTGTCTTTACTAATGTATGCTTACTGCTGTAAATTGTCCTGTAAGTACTGCTTTTGCTGTATCTAACAGATTCTATTTTTTTATTTTTTTAATGTTTGTTTATTTTTAAAGGAGAGAGACAGCAAGCATGAGTAGGGAAAGAGCAGAGAGAGCAGGAGATACAGAATCCGAAGCAGGCTCCAGGCTCTGAGCTGTCAGCACAGAGCCTGACGCAGGGCTTGAACTCACAAACTGTGAGATCATGACCTGAGCCGAAGTCGGATGCTCAACCAACTGAGCCACCCAGGCGTCCCCTCACAGATTTTAATATGTTGTAGTTTTGTTTTCATTTAGTTCTATAATTCTCTAATTACTCTTTTGACTTTTTTTTTCTTTGACTTTTATGGGTTATTTGAGATATTTGGGGATTTTTGAGATATGTTTTTATTACTCATTTCTAATTTAATTCCTTTGTAGTCAAATTATGTGTTTTGAATCCCATAAAATTTATTATTCTTTCCAAATAACTTTTTTCAAATAATTTAAAACTACTTTTAAACTGTTTTTAGACTATTTACAATTGAAGGGTTACTATAAAGTGACTCTTGATATAGGTAAGTTTAAACCTGCTACTTCCTTCCTATTTGTTTTTTGTTTCTTCTACATGTTCTTTATTCCCTTTTTCCTTTTGTTCTGCCGTATTTTGGATTTTTAAAAAATTATTTTATTTCCTTTGTTGGCCTATTAACTATCACATGTGTTTCATTTTGTTTTTCTTTTATTTATTTTTTTCGAAGTTTATTTATTTTGAGAGACCAAGAGTGCAGGCAGGGAAGGGGCAGAGAGAGGGAGAGGGAAAATTCCAAGTAGTCTCTGTGCTGTGTCACAGTGCCTGACACGGGCTCTATCCAATGAACTGTGAAATCATGGCCTAAGCGAAAATCAAGAGTTGGACGCTTGACTGAGACACCCAGGTGCCCAGTTTCTGTTTTTTTTTTTTTTTTTTAAATGGTTGCTTTAAGTTTTATAGTATACATCTTTAATTTATCACATGCATCTTGACATGTGGTATTATACCACTTCACATGTAGTATTAGAGTCTCTTGGGTCTTGTGCTACTACAGTTTACTTCCATTTATGTTCTAAATTTCGCAATGTATTGGTATCATTTTTGGTTGAAACAGTCAATTTTCTTTTAAAGAGATTTAAAAACTAAGGGGAAAAATCTTTATATTTAGTCTCATTTACCATTTCTTGTGCTTTTCATTCCTTTGGATAGATCCAGACTGCCACCTATTACCTTTTTCCTTCTGTAACTTCCTTTAACATTTCCTATAGTGCGTGTCTGTTGGTGATGGATTCTTTTTAACATTTACAATTTGAGATCATCTTTACTTCATCTTAGTTTTTGAAAGATATTTTCTCTGACAGTTGAATTCTTAGTTGATAGTTTTTTTCAATACTTTAAAGATTAAATTTCACCTCTTTAACCTCTTTGA
Organism: Panthera onca; assembly: GCF_046562875.1. NCBI lineage: Eukaryota > Metazoa > Chordata > Mammalia > Carnivora > Felidae > Panthera > Panthera onca. The sequence continues at coordinate 156,642,341 of NC_138346.1, forward strand.
TCTTTAGGTTTATAATTTCCGTGAGATTTGTAAAGTTTTGGGACATTATTTTTTCAGACTCTTTCCTACTTCTTTTGGGTGCTCCACTTATCCATATACTGAGATGCTTGATATCCTACAGCTTATTTATGCTTTTTTTTCAGTCTTGTGTTCCTGTTTTGTATAGTGTCTGTTGCTAGGTCTTCCTGTTCATTGACATTTTCTTTGCAGTGTCTAATCTGCTGTTAATCCCAAACAGCATTTTTTATTACTAGAACAATCAAATTTTTATTTTTTTATTAAAAAAAAAGTGTATTTACTTATTTTGAGAGACAGAGTGTGTACATGTGTGCCAGCCAGGGAAGGGGAGAGAGAGAATCTCAAACAAGCTCCATGCTGTCAGCATGGAGTCCGACATGGGGCTTGATCTGACAAACCACAAGATCATGACCTGAGCAGAAAATAAGAGTCAGCTGTTCAACTGACCACTCAACCAACTGAGCCGCCCAGGCACCCCTTCATCTGCTTTTTTGAATGTATGAACTACGTTTATGATAAGTGATTTAATGTTCTTGTCTGGTAAATCATGTATGGATCATTTTCTGTTGATTGATTTTTGGCATTATGAGTGGTATTTTCCTTCTTTGCATGTCTTCTAATTTTTTTTTAATGTTTATTTTGAGAGAGAGAGGGTGCGCATGAGTGTGAGCAGGAGAGGGGGAAGAGAGAATTCCAAGCAGGCTCCACATTGACAGTGCATAGCCTGACACAGGTCTCGAACTCATGAACTAACTGTGAGATGATGACCTGAGCTGAGATCAAGAGTCAGATTCTTAACCGAGTGAACTACCTACCTAGGCGCTACCCCTCCCCCCTTTTTAAGATTTTATTTTTAAGTAATCTTTATACCCCAGATGGGGCTTGAACCCACAACCCCAAGATCAAGGTCCAGAAATTCCTTAGGTGTTTGAAAACCAATAAGCTAAAGCACTTCACAGGCGTAATCTCTTCTGAACTTCACAGTAAGCCTGAGAAATACACTACTCCTGTTTTATAGATGAGGAAATGAAGCAAAGAAGAGTGAAGTGGCTTACTCATGGTCCGATAGTTGTTAGTTATATTTGATGATAAGGAATCATGTTTCTGTCTCCTATCAGACCTGATGCTTCTGTTACCTCTCTGTTGACTATGAAATAGGCTTATCTCTAAAGTCTGTTAAACATACCCAAAAACACTGAATCTGTGGTTCCAAACAACTTAGGGATCCAGAAAAGTGTGCTTTTCTTTGTTTATACTTTGCACCAAATATTCGATTTAGCTCTCTATAGCAACTGACTGTGATAAGCTAAATTGTCTAGCAAAGGTGTTTCTGTCCCAGACCATTATCTTAATCCTTTGAATGTCCTTGTTTGTTTCTTTTAAAATCATTTAAAGACCTGGAATAGTGCACAATTTAATATTTTCATTTATAACAACTGAAGAATTTTAATATTTTCATTTATAACAACTGTACTAATATGAGTCCATAGTGTAACTTCTGTTTTGAATTTTTTCCAAGTTTTATAAAACTAAAAAATATTTTCAGTGTCTTATAATTTAGGTTGCATTTAGCTCTCAGACTTCACAGTTTTGTAGTAAGTTGTGTAGCTCATAACTTTGTTTAATCAGAACTGGTAATATTTGCTAGTGAGATTTTCTGTAGTCTTTTGAAGTGATTTCATATGTGCCATGAATCTTAGATCCTGCAATCTATTTAACACAGTAGTACCAGTGTTAGACTACAAATACTAGGAAAAGTAATTCTTTTCAGTCAAGATTGGTTTTGGATTTACTTTTGGAATTCTTGAATAGTCAATTGATTTTATTAGTATGTGAAAACAAGCAAAGCTCTGTAGCCAGGAATAAATAAGAAGGCCTTAGGAATAGGATTTAAATGGTTTGTTTTCCATTTTGGATGCTTTTAAAAGACAAAATAGCTAAGTTTTTCAAACTTCTGGAAGTTACTATAGTTAAATAATTCAAACAAAAAATGGTCACAAATCAAACTAGTTTATCTGCTACATTTGAAATGCTATAGTGAATGAGAGAATGCAATGTAGGGAATATAAGAAGTTTGGCTAATTTAATTTGCTTGTTATAAAAGACTTCATAGCAACTTTTAAATTTGGGAATACTTGGATCTGTGTTAATTTTTTTTATGACATTGTTTATCATTTGTAAACAAATGAATAAACTCGTTTTAAGTGCTTGATATCAGTTTCTTAATCACTATTTACTCTTTCTCTGTTTTCATTGAAACATAATTGATATAACATATTAATTTCTACTCTATTGTAATCAAACTTTTTACTGATAAGATCTGGCAGGTTGACAGATCAATTTTATCCATAAAACAGGTATAAGGCTATCTGCATTTTCTGTATAGATTAAAAAAAAATTTTTTTTTAATGTTTATTTTTGAGAGCTAGAGAGAGCCCAAGTTGGGGAGGGGCAGAGAGAGAGGGAGACACAGAATCCGAAGCAGGCTCCAGGCTCTGAGCTGTCAGCACAGAGCCTGATGAGGGGCTGGAACTCACAGACCACGAGATGGTGACCTGAGTCAAAGTCGGACACTTTTAGCCGACTGAGCCACCCAGGTGCCCGTCTGTGTAGATTTTTGCTCTTTCTTTTTATTACATAAGAATTTGGAATGGCACACAATGGTAAATCATTTAAGAATGATATTCATAGGTTTATTTCTATGATATATATGAATGAGTTTTTTGTAGCTCATGTTTTTCTTTTAATAAACTGGTTGAAATGATTTAAAGTTTTACATAATGCTTTTTGTCATGATTATAAACACATTGGTGTGTTTCTCAGAGTTGTAATCTATAAGTCTTATGTTTTTAAGAAGCTTACTTTTAGGGAATGTTTGGATAGCTTCATCTTGATTTATTTCTTCACTTATTTTGTCACGTGTATTTTCTATTTACTTCCAAAATAATGTTCACAAACTATTCATAGAGGGATAATCTAAACAAGACAAAATCATTACTTTAGAGGATATGGAATGTTTTAAAGTCACATTTAAGAGAAAGTCATGATCTTTTTTACTGCATTCTTTAAAAATATTTTTTTTTAATGTTTATGTATTTTTGAGAGAGAGAGCGTGCACATGAGCCGGTGGGGGCTGGGGGGCGGGGTGCAGAGAGAGAGGGAGACACAGAATCCAAAGCAGGCTCCAGGCTTCAAGCTGTCAGCACAGAGTCCAATGAAGGGCTCTAACCCACAAACCGTGAGATCATGACTTGAGCCAAGTCGAATGCTTAACCAACTCAGCCACCTAGGTGCCCCTATTCCCTAATACTATTATAAAACACATATGAAAAATTCTTTTGTATTAATCCCTGAGCAAATTATAGGCTTCTGGGAAATGAGGTATGTCTTCATTAGTAGTCAGAAAAGGAATCTAAGGAGCTCTTAAATTTGTAAGAATTTTAATTTAGAATTAGATTTTGAAATGTTTTATGTGGGTACTCTGAGAAGCATTTGTAAGATTGTTAGCAACTCATCTTAGTCTATTGAAGATAACACATATTTTGTAGGCTAATATGAGGAATTATTTGTGAAATTGATAGAAAATGCAGTGTGTTGTCTAAGTGTTTGGAAATACCGTTTTTGTCCACAAATCTGTAAACAGGAACACATCCATAGTGACTATATTGTGGTTTCCCTTCACAGATACCAAGTTGTGCTAGTACATCCATATAAATAATTAATACCTGAAGTCTCAATGTAACATGGACATTAACAGTGATGACAAATAAATACAGACGCTTGGGAATCAAATACTAGGCGAAAAACACTTTTAAAAAGGTAAGAAAATAAGTAATCTTAATTAAGGCCAAGTGGGCTTTAGTTAGTAGAAGCCATTGACCAAAATTTCTTTTTCAGTGTATCAGGCTTTTAAGAAACACGTCTGGGTAATCCTGTGTATCTTAATACTGGTAGAACTCAGCTGTAAGTATCAGTTCTTGTGTGAAATGACAGTTGCAGATATCCTTGCCTGGTAAATATCATAACAAAAGAGGTTCCTATAGTGAACACCCAGTCCACAATGGGTAGTAAGGTGGCTTACTAGAACTTTGAATAGAGTGCTAGAATGGGAGTGTCCATGTATACTCAGACACATCTTAAATTGTGCATCCTGCCTCTGATGATTGCCACCCCCACCACATACTTATAGAATGTAATGTTTTGCTATGTTTGTGAAAGGCGTTCAGGTTTGGATATAAAGGAGTTGGCAGTTGGAGTCTTTGTTGTAAGAAGAGTGAATTTTCAAGTCAAGGGTTACTTTTTGTAGGATTGTGTTTGCGCTGTGCACCTTCCTGTTAATTTAGCATATTTCTTAATGCAGTATTAAATGATTTTGTTTAGACATTTTTCCTACCTTGTGTTTTTCAAGAATTTACAGGGCACATTTGGGAGAGGTTGCATCTGTAGATATTAGATGTTAGTACTGATCTCCTAGCTGATTAAAACTGTAATCTTTTTATATTTAGTAGGCAGTAACTCTAGATTACAAGGTTTGTTAACTGTATCAGTTTTAAAATTGTAATCCTTCACTGAAAATAGTGTCACTTTTAGAATATTTATTTTCGTGTTTATAATAAAGGGACAATCTGTCATAAACATTGCTAGTCTTTTTTCTTGTGTTCTTTCTTTTTTCTAAATGGGCACTCATAATAATATTTAGCAAGATTCTCTGAAAAGGATATCATAATACATTATTATAAAGTAAAATTCTTAATTAACCAGCCTGTCCAAGAAATGGAGTGTAATTAGATTAATTAAAATATCTGGCCAACTGGGTACTTACTAAAAGAAAATCCTTACTGTTTTTGTCCTAACTGAAAATCCATAAGCCAAAAATAATAAAGTTTCTCTTTGTAATAGAGTCTTAGGGCACTTAAGTAATCATCAAGGTTACCATATATGGATATTTGAAGACTTAGTTGATTCTTTGGTGTGCATAACTTACATTATTTTTGTTGTTCAGTCCCCAGTTTTTCATATTTGAGGCCAAAGCTTGGGAAGGCCTCTAGAATAAGAGTAATAGATTATATATTCTTAATTATATCTTGTTAAAGGCAGTCTTTGGGTCACCTCAAAAAAATATTGCTGTAGACTCTAGGAAAGAATGGAGTCACATTTTGATGCAAACTAATAATGAGTTGTTATAAGGATTTGGTATATTTCAAGCTCTTTTTGATTTGTTTTTGTTGGTTTTTAAAAATTCTTTTGTGGTTCCTTAGTATCTCTGAGACTATGGAGTTACTAAGAAGTATCAAAGATGTTATTTTGAATAGATACTCTGTTACCTACTATTTCCTCTTATTATAGGTGGGGTAAATCTGTTAGCATAAGTTAATTTGTTTCTTTAATTTTTTTTTTATTATTTTATTTTAACGAAAGGAATTTAGGAGGTTCTAGTATTCTCCATGGCTGAAGCTGAGAGTCTGAAACCCTGATGCTTAAGCTCTATTCTAGATCATAGCTCCAACTCCTTCAGGATATAAGGAAAAGATAATATTTCCACAATGATAGATCTTTGGTTGTTCAGGTAAGTTATTTAGTTTTGCAGTAGTGAAGACAACTATAGTTTTGTTTTGTTTTGTTTTTCTTTTTGGTGGGGATGGTTACTTGTTATATTTCTGTATGTCTGCATGGCAAATTGTATAGTCTGGCTGGCAGTTCATAGGAGTGTGGAGCTATAGGCAATGGGTTAGGGATGAAATATTTTCCCACTCTTCCCGTTAGGGGTATAAACGAAGTGCCTAAGTATGTTGGAACTCTAGAGTATTATACCTATCTTTGACTCCTAGGTATTTTTGATTCAAGGGGCTTTATGAAATTGCTTGATTTCTGTTTCTCACCGGTTTTCTTTTTAAGTATGTATTCATTCAGCTTTCTATCTATGTATCTATCTGTCATCTATATCCATCTCTCTTAATGGGGAAGAAAGAAGAGATCCCTTTGTACGAGGTAGTATATAATAGAATCTATAGTTTCAAAAAGGCAAATATTAAGAACTTTAATTTGAAATCCATAGGTGGGTCCCCGGGTTTCACTCTCCTACTTTTAACTTTATAGTGATAATTGCTCAACTGAAGAAATTTGTCGTAGAATTGTATGACAAGGGTAGTCTGAACCATTACTAAACAATTTGTGTTTATGTTTTAGACAGAAGAATCCTATGGTAACACTGATCAATTGTTCTTGTTTTTGCCTTTCACTTTGGTTTGATATCATGACCAGTTTGGTAAAAATTGTTCAATTAATAAAACTTAATATTGTGATAGTAAATATCAGCTAGAACATTGGTGTTAATGGAGGATTGCCAGTCCCTCAATTCCCAAAATGCACCATACCATACTATTTTGGTAATTATAGTGGAGCAAAAGGTTATATGCATTATTTTTAAATACCTTTTTGAGATTTCTTATAAGTGGGTGATAGAGTAGTATTCCATTAGGTGGACCATTTTAATTTAATGTTTATTATTCCTTTTAGTTCATATTGATGCAGTTTGCAGATGTGATCACAGGGGCTGGACATTTATGATGTGAAACACTGCTGATACTGTTTCAGGATCCTACAGTTAGATTTGAGGTAAAAGTAGATTCAAATTTCGGGGAAGATAGTTCAGCAGCAAATAAATGGGTGAGATGTTAGACGTATAGGTAGGATTTGGGGTTTAATATGAGTAGACAGGCTGAAATTTGGTTGACTGTCCTTGATGTGCTCTCCAATAGGATAAGAGCTTTGAGGGTGGGAGTCAGAGGAAAAGAGTCTGTTTAATTCTGGTGATTGATCATATTCTCTTCCCTCTATTCTAGAAAGTGCCATATTCATTAGTTGGTAGATAAAATATAGGAACTACATTCTAGTTGCTAGATTCAGTTTTGCCATAGGAATATGTTAACTAACAATTTCCCTTAATTCTAAAACAAGAGTGATTGAATTGGGTGCTGGCTAAGATTTTCACCATGTGCCTCCTATTTAGTTAACTAGCAAGGTTATTTTCTGAGATTCTTAGCTTATAAACAAGTCCCTTTCTGTTCCCTTAGTAATTTAATATTTGGCAGGAATACAATTTTGTGCTCCAAACCTGTTCACTGAATTTCTTCAGTAACTCTATATTATATAGCTAAAATGAGGAAAATAACTACTTAAGTCTATAGTACTTTGCTAAACATGGGAAACAATGTTAAGACTTGGTTGAGATGGTCAGGACATTTTTAGTCCCTTTTTGGTAATTGAAATTTGCACTCAACTTACTAGATAACTATAGAAAGTATGTGCCTTTGTATAAGCCTATCCAGAATAGAAAAGATGAAGAAAAAAGTTAGAAGAAAAATTATCAGAGGGAAGAATGCTCAGATTTCATTTAATCTTCAGAATGTTTACCAATTTATTACCTTAAGTGCATACAATATGTTAATTTCAGGCAAGCAATTGAGTCCTACTTTGTACTTCTTTAACCAAAGTGGTCATAGCTTGCTTGCTTGCTTTATTATTTCTAGAATCAAATAAGGACTTTTAAAAGATATATTATAAATAGGTCTAATTTAGTTTGAACCTGATGACTATATGATTTTAGTAGAATACTGTCTGGATGCAGTGGTCTAAGGCAGTGCTTCTCAAATACTAGCAGGCATATAAATCACCTGGGAATCTGATTAATTGGTAGATCTGGGACAGGGTTTGATATTCTGCATTTCCAGCAAGCTTCCAAGAGATGCCCATGATGCTCGTTCTTAGGCCACACTTTGAGTTGTGAGATTTTGAGGTACCAAAACTATCCTTGTTATAAAACAGGTTCGCTTTAAATATGGCTCAATAGCACAGGATTTGAGAACTGTAAATAAAATGGACTTTATTGTAGTTGTTGAATGGAATAAGAATGCTTTTTAGGGATCAGAAGAAACAAAAAGAGGTTTAATCTTTCATATTTATTAGTGTTTTGATCACTGAAATGGTGAAGAAATAAAATAGGCCCTCATTATAGGTGGTGTTTTATAATTATATATATTATGTATACATACATAATACTAATAATATGAAATATTATACATATGTTCTTTACAAGTAACTCTGAGTAATAATAATAGGTTTATTTTATTAATAATGACAGGGCAGCAATTTTGCTTTCATTTGGATTGCTATGGAAAGAAAAGGGCTTAGGAGTGCCTATTATGGGTATCATTTGAGGTTTATATGTCTTTAATTGGCATCACCTTTTAAAAAGTAAAGGTTAACAAATTCTTTTTTTATATAAAATATTACTATTGCCAATATTATTTTTGAATCATAAATCATGAGTGTAATCAAATTTGCGTTAAAGATGTTTGCATTATATTTTGTAAAGTTTAAAAAATTAACTTAAGTTTCTTTTGTGTATTTACATAGGTAATTAATATTTAAAAACTAGTAACCTTCAAATTTCAGAGCTCCAGATTTGGGTGTATAAACAAATAAATTGATTTTAATATTTTTTTTAGTTTGTGCTGTTTTGGAGCATCATTTGAAGTTTAACTTATATTTTTTGTAATTAAAAGTGGATATTTATGGTACATTCAATATTTATTACCTGTGATTTAAAATAGACTGTAATCTTCATGACAAGATTTAAGCAAAAGAGAATTACATATCACGTCCCTCTAATGAATCCCAAAATAGGAGAAGTTTACTATGTGAAATGTATTTCTAAGTTCTGATTGGTGTCCTTTACTTATTCATGCGATGGCTGTATAACTCTCTAGAACAAATTATCATATTCTAATTCCAGAGCTGGTTTTGTGAGTCTTGTAAGATTTTTAAAAACTGTTAATTAAAAATTTAAAAGTATACCTTACTGTGAAACAAAACTAAACTCAATCAGCTTACATATTTTTGGGAAACTTAATACATTTGTCAGCAGTCAGGAACAGGAAGACATTTCCCTTTAATATTTCTTTTTTTTGGTATGTGGTAGCATGTTGCTATGGCTTCTGTAGTTCTTCATAACTGTTCTGCTGTTAGACATTTCTGGTTGAGGCAAAGGAGAGATTGTATTTGATTTGCAGGGGGAGAGGTAGAACGGCATTGGGAGGGTTTGTAGGAGGAGCTATGGGAAGCGTGGAAGGGAGGGGGAAGGGTACTATGCAACTATGTACTACAGCTGTTACTGGCTTCTTTCTGTATCCATCCTACCCCCCCATTTGGAAGTTAAGCAGTGAAGTGGCAAATTATCTTGTGAAAGCTAAACAGAAGAGGAGCAGAAGAATGGATACTTGAAATGTTAACAGTTCCTTTATTCTGCTTTATGGGAGAACCTTTGGAAAATAATAACCACTTAAGAGTTTATCCAGATAGATCAATCAGGGCAGTTTTCAATTTCCCTTGCATTTCTATCTTAGACACACCCAACATCCACATCAGAAAACCAGCTCATTCCCAATATGAGTTAAAACTGTGGCATATACGTATATACAGGAGTTTAAAGAAGGAGAGAATGTGTTGTCCTTATTTCTTAGATGCAGTATTTGCTTTGGGGGGGCTTCTCCTTTTTCTTCTATCCTCTTCAGAATACTTCCTTTCACTTGCTAATTTATGGCTGTACTTCTAGAGACTAGGGAGGTTTGGCTTTCCTCTGTTTTGCTTTTAGCTTATTGCAAGCTAGGATTGTGATATCTGTTCATCTGCTGGTTACAACCGAAAGTTTTTGGATGTCACATAGTTTGTTATCAGAGGATTTGACCTAAAACTCATTTTAATAAGAGTGAATTAAGAAGAGCTGAGCCTACCACTTTACCTCCCAGGAATGTTTTGAGAAAACATAAGAAATGATTGGGATAGTTTTTGTGATTGTTGCTATATAAATTCGTAGGTATTATTTTAATAACCAAGATGAAATCCTGTCTTTGAGGTAACTCTTCTCTGGGCCCTTTGTGCCTTTGTATCTGAAAAGCAGATAAACAGCAAGGCAGGTTAAAGGCATGGTCTCTAGAGCCCTGCTCTGCCACTTCTGTGTATGGTTTTGGATACATTACTTAAACTATACACATACCTCATCCTCTTCCTCATTTGTAAAGTAGGGATGGTAATAGCATCTACCTTAGTTGTTGTGAGACTTAAATGAGTTAATGTATGTAAAGCATATAGAATGATTCCTGGAACATATTAAGTACCATATAATTGTTAGCTGTTATTATTAATATCATTTTTGGAAATGTTAATAAAAGAAATTATATCACGTAATTTATTAATATTGGCTATACTTGGATTTAAAAGTTAATAGCTTTATGCTTTTGTTTTAGGTATATTAACTATTACCTTTTTCTCATTATTTTGTTTACATTTTTGAAGGTTTCCCAATGAGTGGATCATGATGACCGTATTGTAGGGACTTGCCATAGTATGGCTGCTTCCCGATCTACTCGTGTTACAAGATCAACAGTGGGGTTAAACGGCTTGGATGAATCTTTTTGTGGTAGAACTTTAAGGAATCGTAGCATTGCTCACCCTGAAGAAATCTCTTCTCATTCTCAAGTACGATCAAGATCACCAAAGAAGAGACCAGAGCCTGTGCAAATTCAGAAAGGAAATAATAATGGAAGAACTACTGATTTAAAACAGCAAAGTACTCGAGAATCATGGGTAAGCCCTAGGAAAAGAGGACTTTCTTCTTCAGAAAAAGATAACATAGAAAGGCAGGCTGTAGAAAATTGTGAGAGAAGGCAAACAGAACCTGTTTCACCAGTTTTAAAAAGAATTAAGCGTTGTCTTAGATCTGAAGCACCAAACAGTTCAGAAGAAGATTCACCTATAAAATCAGACAAGGAGTCGGTAGAAGAGAGGAATACAGTAGTGGACAATGATGCAGATTTCCAAGGGACTAAACGAGCTTGTCGATGTCTTATACTGGATGATTGTGAGAAAAGGGAAATTAAAAAGGTGAATGTCAGTGAGGAAGGGCCACTTAATTCTACAGTAGTTGAAGAAATCGCAGGCTATTTGGCTGTCAATGGTGTTGATGACAGCGATTCAGCTGTTATAAACTATGACGACTGTCAGCCTGATGGGAACACTAAACAAAATAGCACTGGTTCGTATGTGTTGCAGGAAAAGTCAGTAGCTGAAAATGGGGATTCGGATACCCACACTTCAATGTTCCTTGATAGTAGGAAGGACGACAGTTATATAGACCATAACGTGCCTTGCACAAATTCAGAAGTGCAGGTCAAGTTGGAGGACCACAAAATAGTAACTGCCTGCCTGCCTGTGGAACATGTTAATCAGCTGACTACTGAGCCAGCTACAGGTCCCTTTTCTGAAATTCAGTCATCCTTAAGGGATTCTGAGGAGGAAGTAGATGTGGTGGGAGATAGCAGTGCCTCAAAAGAGCAGTGTAATGAAAACACCAATAACGCCCTGGACACAAGTCTTGAGAGTATGCCAGTCTCTGGAGAACCAGAATCATCTTCTGTTCTAGACTGTGTTTCAGCTCAAATGATGTCTTTATCAGAACCTCAAGAACATCGATATACTCTGAGAACTTCACCACGAAGGGCAGCCCCTACCAGAGGTAGTCCCACTAAAAACAATTCTCCTTGCAGAGAAAATGGACAATTTGAGGAGAATAATCTTAGTCCCAATGAAACAAATGCAACTGTTAGTGATAATAGAAGTGAATCTCCCACAAATCCTGATGAAATTTCTCAGAATGAAAAAGGAATATTTTGTGACTCTGGAAATTATGGGAGTGAAGGACTAAGTAAGCCACCCTCAGAGGCAAGACTTAATATTGGACATTTGCCATCTGCCAAAGAGAGTGCCAATCCACACAATACAGAAGAAGAAGATGATGATCCTGATGTTTATTACTTTGAATCAGATCATGTGGCACTGAAACACAACAAAGAGTATGTGTAAATATGGTAACCATGAATTCTGCTTTGTTTATTATTCCCCACGCTTTCAGTATCTATTCTTAAATGTCTATTCATAGCATTTTTATTATAGCTGAAATTAATGCTTTAGCTTAAATTTTAGGTTTAACATAATGATTATCTCAACTCTTAAAAAAGCTCCAAAAAAAGACTTTAAAACTCAACTTACTACTCTTCTCAATGACAATATGGTTTTCTAGTTTTGATAGTTCATACATCTTAATTAGAAAAGACATGTGGAAGCCATGGTTGATGGTGTTTTTGTTTATTAATAAGTTTTATACCGTTTCAGTTAATTTGTAAAATGGAAACATCTTTACTTATCACAGTACACTTTGATTTATAGTCGCAGAACTTTATGAAGTGTCTAGGCCTTCTAGGCAGTGTAGAAGAATTAACGAGTGCTTAGACATCATATAGATTAAGAGAAATCTGGCAGGCTATAAATCCACTTTTATCTTAGTTGCTTATATCTACTTTCCAATTAAAACTTTTGACTAAAAAATGTACTTTATGCATTACCTTTGACTTGTGATTTGTAGAGTAGATATTACTGTTAATACCATGACAGCTAATTGTATATTGTAATTAGCATATTAGCAAGTTAGTCTGTTGCATAGTTTACATAAAGCATTTGAGACAAATTTTTCCTGACTCTGAATTATAAGGGGAGACTATCTTAAAATACTGTCAGTTCTTAGCCTTTGTTTTGAAGGCAAAGTATTCTGGGTAATAACACAAATAAATTGGAGCTAACTCCGAGTAATCGTGCAAGGAACTGTTGATGAACGGCGAACAGTGCTTACTGTAAACACCATGATCAACAACAGAAAAATCACCTTTTGCCCCTACAAAATATGCTTTTGAATTGCTATCACATTATATAGGCTATGTAAAAATGTTAATTTGAGGAAACTTTGTAATGCTTTTGTTGTGACAATTGCCAGATTCTGGTATGTATCAGATCAAAGTATCAAATCCTGGTTGTGGAACATAATAATTTTTTGCCATACATTATAGATAGGTTGCATTTGTGTATGATAATTTAGTGGCCTTTTAACATAGATTTGTTTTCTGAAAAAATTTTTTTATAAATAGTATTTTAATATTGATTTAATAGAGGTCATTTTATGTGAGTATTTTATTCATTTATTTTTATGGAACTGTTAGCATTTTTATGTATTTGAAATATTTGAAGTCCAATCTGAGAGAAAAACAACTAAGTGAGGTTTTTTCAATTTCAGATAATTTGAGTTCTTACCATTGGTATTATTCATCAGTTTTTAAAACCAGAATTGTTTATCTGGAGGCACAAGGAGGAAGAACATATGTCTTGGGGAAAGACCAAAAACTCAAGAAGTGTGCATTTTTACAAAATATACTCATTAGTTTAATTTTTTGTTTTTTATTGTTTCTTTGGCAAAGAAATGCTCTTTTTAAGGCTTAGCTGGTTTTTTTTTTTTTTTAAGTGTTTTATTTACTTTTGAGAGAGCATGAGTGGGGGAGGTGCAGAGAGAGAGGGGGACAGGATCTGAAGTGAGCTCCGAGCTGACAGCAGCAAGCCCAAGGGGGGCTCGAACTCACGAACTGTGAGATCATTGACCTGAGCTGAAGTCAGCCACTCAACCGACTGAGCCACCCAGGTGCCCCAAGACTTAGCTAGAATATTGATGGGAAGTATTTTCTCATAACTCATTATGGTCCTTTTTTTGTTAGAGCTCTCCTGATAGTAATTCTGAAGGATGATGTTTATAAAACAGTTGTGTAAAGATAGTGGTCTTAATATTTAAAAAGTGATGTTCCGTATTCCTAACCCTTTGAGAATGAGACCAATACAGTTTCATGGGTTTCTCAGGATGTACAAAGTCCTTTGGAATTTGGATGGTAGATGCTTTATTAGGACAGTATTTTTAAATTAATGCCTCATTGGGTGACCTTGGGCAAAAGAAATCATTCTTTTTTGGTTTGTTGCCTTTCTCCAGTCTTTTGAAGATAGCATCTTTTGACAATTCACTTTCAATGTTTTTTCCCTCTGGAGGAAGCATGTTGGTAGAAGTGAGATGGAGAGTGAGAGCATCTTGATTAGCATCTTGGTTAGAGATAATTTAAAGAAAATTGAGAGAGGGTGTTTGATCATGTTAGATGCAATCTCTTTCAGTAAGATCCTTCTTCAAATGCTTTTTGTCTAGAGCCAAGAGCCTTTTGTCTTGGCCTTTTTTTTTTTTTTTTTTTTTTTTTTTGGTACCCAAATTATCATTGTAAAAGATAGCATCGTGATACCCATCTAGTGCTTTGAAGTCTCAAGCTAATTTCTTGCATTTGAAAATGCATTTGGGGTTAAAAAAAAAAAAAGATAAATGGGGTAGATGGAATATTCTACTGCATACCCAGGTACACATTATACTGTATCAAATACTTTGTTTTTCTTTCTCATTCTCTTCATGCTAGTAAATTTCTCTATAGACAACTTCCTTTTGAAACTGGGAATTGGGCATTGCTCAGATTACACATGACTGTCTTTACCAGTAGGGAATGAGTACTTCCTGATGGCCAGATTAAAAAATATGTTATTGATAGAAAACACTCAGTATGGCCTAGTTCTTTGGAGCCAGGAGGACATAGCTCTTTATTCGAGTTACAACTCTTCTCTAAGTTAACATTGATTATTTAATCAGTAACCTTCTATCCTACCATTTAGCCTATAATTTATCTGTCTTGTTTGCAAGGATATCACATATAAGGTCATCTAATGAAATGGTTTGTAAATGTTTGAAAAGATATTGTGTATAGAATGCTAGCCTTAGGGGTGCCTGAGTCCTTCAGGTGGTTGAGTGCCAGACTTTGGCTCAGGTCATGATGTCACAGCTCCTGAGTTTGAGCCCTGCATTGGGCTCTGTGCTGACAGCTTGGAGCTTGGAACCTGCTTGGGATTCTGTTTTCCTCTCTCTCTGCCCCTCCCCCACTCATGCTTTGTCTCTGTCTCAAAAATAAACATTAAAAAAAAAAAACAAAGAATCCTAGCCTTAGACCTGATTCATGGTAATTAGGCCATAGGCCAGAGAAATGAATTTGTGGGCATTTTGGGTACTTACCCTGTTTCCTTTTTAGATGCCATCCCTCTTCTTTAGCATATAAACCCACAGTTTGCTTTTATATATTTATTTTTCCAAATGGAAAACTATGAGCACGGGGGACTGAATATTATCTTTGTTTCTGGCAAGATTCCAGCTGTGGATTATTTTACTAGATGTGCTTTCTCAAAGAGTAGTGGGTGGGGAATCAAAAAAATATTATTTTACCTCAAAATCCTCTGATCTTCAAGATTGAAGGATTCTGTTAAAGTGGTAGGTAATACCTGGTGACTACCTTTTTGGCCTAATAGCCAGACTGACTGAGATCATGTACTTAACTATGATTTGCCTTTTCTTTTTGAGAATTGACCTTTTGTGGATTTTGAATCAGAAGCGTTGAGTCAGGTGTCTTAGATTTGAAGTTCTTGTTCTAGGGAGAGCAGGTATAGAGAAGGTCCTGGGTTTTAATGTTCAGAGCTTTTTTCCCAGTTCACAAGGCAACCACTAGAAAATAAATTTTTGAATGGAAATGTGATTTGGTCAGTTGTCTCTGAATTTCTCTCTGTATTCTCCTTGTACAAGAACACTTAAATTTATATTCGAAGGGCCTTGGATAGCTTCATTTAAAGATCTTACAACTTTTCATGAACAGGCAGAGGATAAAAAGCCAGATTAAGAGTTTCTGGATTCTTGAGGTTTTCTAAAGGGTTAACTCACTGATAAGATTATTAATGCTTATACCAATTTTCAAGTTTCTAGATAATGAAAGTTTTAAGAATAAGCCAGTTGTTTATCAAATAGAGTATTGCTTATGTAGTCTCTAGGTAAGACATTTTTAAGCCATATTAGAATATTTATAGGAATTGTATTTTTAAACTTGGTCCTCTGAAAACGTTAATATACTTTAAATAATTACAATATGTTCTTTTACACTATGCTTATGATCAATCTTCTGATATCTTCATCGGTTTCAGAAGCTGCATAGAGAAAATCCTCATGAGGTCTTGTAGATTCACTTCCTGTGAGACTACTTTTACTGTTTGTCTAAGTTTCTTTCAAGGGACCAGAAAACTCCAGGATTAGGGATCGATTTTGCTTAGAAAGCAATAGAGGAGCCATCTTGCCCTAGATAAAATAATGTTATATTTGTGTTATACTTCATAAGGTACCAAGTGATTTCACTGAATTTCTCATTTGACACTCCAACTCAGAAGTAGATAGCATAGGTGGCATTATACAGTCCCCATTTCCTAACTCACAATTAAGGTTTTAAAGTTATTTATTGAAAGTATGAGGAACTATTGGCAGACATAAGATAGAGGCAGATATCTATAGGTACATAAAGAACTCCCATATTCTAATTCATAGTCTGAACTACTCCTGGTTTACCTCATCCAGTAAAGACTTAATTCCGTGGATTTTCGGGTTTCTAGGTTTAGAACTCTCAAGGAGAAGGTGCTAGGTACTCAGTTTTTACAGTTCTTTGCTCTGAGTTTAAGCTCTGTAATTGCATAATCATGATTATCTGGTTTTATCTGTCAGAGAATCAGCATTATTGGTAAGTAACCTGTTTTACTTATTGGATGAAATGTTTTCATGTTCATTGTTTTAAAGAACATTTTGTTAGTTTATCTGTGAAGAATAATTGCCCTGTATGAATTGGGGGTATAAAAC
Organism: Panthera onca; assembly: GCF_046562875.1. Classification (NCBI taxonomy): domain Eukaryota; kingdom Metazoa; phylum Chordata; class Mammalia; order Carnivora; family Felidae; genus Panthera; species Panthera onca. The sequence goes on from NC_138346.1 coordinate 156,659,040, forward strand.
TTATGCTACAGCTTGACTTTAAAAAGAGAACTTGGATAATTTGCAAAAAAATACTTTGGGGGGGGCGTGTTTAGAATGCATTTAAGTATATTAAAGTCAGAGGTTACCAGAGAAAACTCATGCGTGGTGTACCTTCTCAACTAATTGGAAAAGACTGTGGAATATAATAGCTGGATTGGCCCCAGTAGTTTGGCACAAGATTAATGAGAGGAGAGAGATAAATAATGTCCTTAGTATAACATTTTTGGTTGTAAGAGGAGTATGCCGTTGACTAAGAAATAATCAGTGAATTCTTTGTTTTTTTCCTTTCCATATCAACATCTTTTATTTCAACTGATGTGAATGGTTTCCAAAAGGGATTCTCTGTTGTAATCTGAGTGTGTTTGTAGTATAATTTACCTTTTTCTTCTTGACTCAGAGTCATTTTTGCTGACAGAGGTTATGTAGTGATACTTTTCTGGCATCACTGCCAGAATATCTCTGTTTTAGCTTATGTGAAACGATTCACACTTCTCTGCTTTTTATGTTCTCATAATTTAGCTTCTTTTTTATGTTCAAATTCTGTAACTTACAATTTTCTTCTTTTCTTCATTTTTGTTGACTTTCATTTTGTTGTCTCTAGTGCTATAGTGCTTTTTGTTCTCTTTAAACTTAGAATCAGAATAACCAGGCTTGTCAGAATTATGTCTCAAGATTCTTGAGTGATGCACTGAAGAATTTCTCTTTGAATGCATAGATAAGCATTAGTGCAAGGAGATGTTCATTTTAATTGTATGTTTTCTTGTTTGCTTGGTTTAGAGGCTGTTGCTTACATAAGCTACCAGGTATCTAAATTCTGGATAGAGAAACAACAGTTGTTTCTTTATACATGGCAATAAGTACTCATTAGCAACAAAACCCTTTTGGTTTTTTTTTATTAAAAAAATTGTTTTTAATGTTTGTTTCTTTTGAGAGAGAGATAGCATGAGCAGAGGAGGAGCAGAGAGAGAGAGGAAGACACAGATTCTGAAGCAGGCTCCAGACTGAGCCATTAGCACAGAGCCCCATGTGGGGCTTGAATTCACAAACCATGACATCATGACCTGAGTCAAAGTCAGAGGCTTAACCGACTGCACCATCCAGGTGCCCCATATTTTTTCTTTTTTAAAGTTTGAGAGAGAGCGAGCAAGCAAGCGAGCATGCACATGTGTGTGAGCCAGGGGAGAGGCACAGAGAGAGGAAGAGAGAAAATCCCAAAGCAGGCACCATCTGCACAGACCCCAATGCTGGGCTTGAACTCTTGAACTGTGAGATCATGACCTGGGCCAAAATCAAGAGTCGGAGGCTTAACCGACTGAGTCACCCAGGCACCTCAGCAGTAAAACCCATTTAGTATTTGAGACTAATTGAAGCTGAGCCGTTAGTTGCAGGAACCTGATTTTAATAGTTTTTTGTAAGCTCAAAAAGTTTGGGGTGCCTGGGTGGCCAAGTCAGTTAAGTGTCTGACTCTTGATTTTGGATCATGTCATGATCTCATGGTTCGAGAAATTGAGCCCTGCTTTGAGCCCCAAGTTGGCCTCTGCTCTCTGAGCACGGAACCTGCCTGGGATTCTCTCTTCCCTTCTATCTTTGCACCCCCCCCCCCCCACCTCTCAAAATAAATAGACTTCTAAAAATGATGTGTTTTTATAAATTGGTGAGCAGACTATACCATATATGTATTTCTTTGATGACTCATGTCATTAGATATTACAATGTTCAGTAATAAATGAGAAGATCTGTTTTGTGACTTTTCTATTTCTTCAGTGAAGTATGTGTCTTCAGTGAGGTCTGTGTACCGCTATTTCTTTTACATTGTCATGGAAAGCTGCTTCTACTTTTCTCTTTAATCTCTGATTTTAACATAGAGAAATTTGTAAAGTGATGAGAAAAGTCTGAGCAATTTGTTCAGGGCACTCTCAGTAGGCAGAATTATCTGTAGTGTGTTATGATTCATTTTCACATACTTAAAATATTTCAGATGTCCACCATACAAATATTACTGAGGGTCTGGATTTTGTTCTCTTTCTTTAAAAGTATTGAAATTTGTTCTGACAGGCAGTTAATTTACTTGATAATATGCTTAATCCTATTAAGGTTTATGTTTTAGCTGTGTTAGGGGGATGTCCAGAGTAGCCTGTATTTTAGGTTTAGTTTAGCCTTACTTCTTGGCATGGCCTTTCTGGTGTTTCATTTAAAAAGGTCTTTACTCTGGCTAGTTGAAACCTGAAGGAAGACTCTAGCCTCATGAAAACAGTTGGTCTTGTGGAATCTCATGTTTTACATGTGCAGCTTTGTACATGTAAGATTCCAGGGGACCCTTACACAAATATTTGGTGTTTTTCTGTCTTTTTCTGTTTTGCTTCTTCCTCTTTGGTGCTCTGTCCCACAAATTCCAGCTGCCTCACTTCCCCAAACACTCTTTTTTTTTCTCTCTCTCTGCTCAGCAAGACAGCTTCCTGTTCTGCAGTACTAATGATACTTCCATGTGGAAAGTGTGATCATAGTGTGGCTTATCTTATTTGTTTGTTCTCTCTTATAGGTCATAGTCCTGCACTACATATTGTCTGTTGTCTAACAATAATTGTTTCTGTGTTTTCTCCAGTTGTGTAGTTGTGTTTGGCAAGAGGATATTCAGTGTTTGTTTTCTGTCATGATTGAAAGTGGAACTTTCTGATTTGATTTCAGTATGCACTTAGGTATGTTTTCTTCTTATGACATTCACCCCAGCCTGAAGTTTGACCATTTGGAAATTATTTTTGTTGACACTCCTGTGACAGTGAGGACTAGTTTCTACTTATTAGTAAAACATTAGTTTAAGTAGCTTTTTTTTCTGAGAAGCTGAAGTCAGAGAAATTGGAATAATACCAATTTGAATTGAAGAATGAGGGTAAAAGAGACTTGACATTGTTTTAGTTGTGTTGATGAAGTGTTGCTATGGTTTGAGCAGAAGTAAAAATTGGGTTACTGGTTCAGATACACTTCATGAGGATGGGTACAAGATACAGTGATGCATAAGAAGATACGAAACAGGGTTTACTAGGTTTCAAGTGTTAACCTTAAAAGATGAAAGAGTAATGTATCTAGATTTTAGTTGTTTTTCCTTTCAGGTCTTTTGGCTGGGCCAAATTTGATGTAGTATATTTCAGAAAGCTATGGTGAATATGCTTTCTTTATGACTGTCTGTCTAATGTAGTTTCTTGTAAATGTTAAGTATTTTGCAGAAATTTATTTTCCCTGGTACTATTTTTACCATTTATGTGAAGTTGGAGAACTGATTCAACTTTTGTTGTTTGCTTCTTTTCACTTGTCCTATATTATCATTCCTCTTAATTGTAAATGTATTTTTTATATTATTTTAACTGACAGTTATCAGAATATAAAGCCATGAATTATTTTGTTATGATTAAATTTTCAGTTGGAGAGAAAGGGTCATGCTAATAGCTTACTGGCAATGAGAGTGGAAAGTGCCATTGAAAAAGATTATAGTCAACACCTGAATTATCTTCTTAATAAACATTTCAAAATATATATATGGATATGAAGAGTCAAGTTAAATGAACCAAATGTAATGTTTTATAAGGTTTTTTAAGTCACCATTCATGACTGGATAATGTTTTTATCTTTAAAATGCTATCTTATTTAATCTAGAATCTTAATATTTTTAAAAGTTTTATTTGTAGATTATTTGCAAAAGAACTAGATTTGAGGAACATCCCAGTCTCCTTCCAGTAGAATTCTCAGCTGGTAGTTTGATGCTGGGTAAATGTTTTTAACTTCTGAGGTTGTTAGTTTTCTTATCTGTTAAAAAAAAATTGGACATGATTTGATTTCTGTAATTCAAATGAATATATAAATATATCTTTGCCCTTCCCCTTGCTTTTGGCACTGCTTGAGCTTTGGTTATTGACTTCTTTCTTATTTTGTATGCTCTCTGTTGATATTCTCACACAGTGCTGTGGTTTAAATTATCATTTCTATATTGATGGATTTCCAAATGTATATATCTCCAATCAGATTATTCTTAGGCTTCAGACTGCTTGCAAGATATATCCATTTGCTTTCTCCACAGTAAACTCAATGGAACATGTCTAAAATTGAACTTACCATTGCTTCCTTCGCGCACATCCAATATTCAACACTATCTTTTCACTTAATTGTATCTTTCACTTGCCCAGTCTGGAAAAACAGGAGTAATCTTCAATTACTTCTTCACTACACCCTCCTCTCCTACCAGTGTTATGATTCAACTTTATTTCTTTGTTCTCAGTGCTGCTTTCTTAAATTTAGGTCATCTCTGTCATCTCTTTTCTGGATTACTGGAAATGCTTCCTAACTTACTTTCTGCAGTGCTAGTGTACTATTTCCCCAATGGACTCCTACAGTGTAGCTAGAATAAATGTTTTTAGAATAAAATCTACTCTTTAAAATGAATTATTTGGGCCTGGGTGGCTTAGTTAGTTAAACGTCCAACTTCAGCTCAGGTCATGATCTTGTGGTCTGTGAGTTTGAACCCCTCATTGCTGTGTGCTGACAGCTCAGAGGCTGCAGCCTGCTTGGATTCTGTGTCTTCCTTGCTCTCTGCCCCTCCCCAACTCGTGCTCTGTCTCTCTGTGTCTGTCAAAAATGAATAAAAGTTTTAAAAAATTTAAGAAAGTAAAATGAATTATTGCACGATTTTTAAACATTCTTTTACTGTTTCTCGATATTCTAAACAGATTATTAGTTCCTTGTTATATTCTTTTACTTGAGGCTTTCTTATATGCCTAAATGCCTGCTCTAGTCCACTCTTACCCCATCTCCCTGGTTATCTTCCTTTCTCTGTCTGCAAAAGGAGTAAGATGTTTAAATTTAGAAATTCTATACTCTGAGAATTCTTTCCTATCTTCCCAAGATTGACTGATTGCTCCTTGTGTGCATTATCATAGCAACATGTACAATAGAACTCAAGCTCTTTGGAGGAACCATGTCCTTCTGTTGGTTGATGTATCTTTGGAGAAATGTAAACCTTATCCTGCTTTGAAAATGTCAGAGAAAAATTTAGCATGCTTTTCATAGTAGAGTTTTTTTTATACCATTAGTTGAACTTTTAATACTTTGAATTTATAAAATTTAGTACTAGTGATTATTTCCTTTTTTTTACTTAAAAAATCTAGATTTTAAGTTTTCAAAAGAAATGTTGAATCAGTGACAATCATTCACATAGTTCACTAAACTCAGGAGTTGTGGAGAGATAATTGGTATGGTGGGGGATTTGGGGAAGAAGGGTGTGCCTCATGATCACATTGGTTGTCTGAACACATTATCAGGTGGTAGGATAATGTTTTTACATGCCTGTATAAAAAAAATGTAAGCTCAGTTAATACCAGACCCCAAAGAGAGAAAGTGGTTGTATTACAAAATAAATTTATAAGTTTGGTATGATCAGAATGTTTTGTATAGTTTTAAATATATTTTTACAGTCAATCTAGAGTTTTGACAGTAGGCTTTAGGAAGCAACAGAATGGTAAGAATCTGTTTGGGTTATCTTTATTGAGTTGAAGGACTTGAAAGAAAATGTGTGTCCCTGCCTATTTATGTGTCTGTTCTATTTAAGATTTTCAATAGGGGATATTATTTAGCTTTTTCTGTATGAACTCATAATTTTGAGTAGAAGCTAGAAATAATTAAAAACACAAGACATATCCTGTGTCTTTGAAGTTATTGTAAGATGATTGTATACAGATAGCTTAACAGATAAATTCTTTAGCTATATTTGAGGTATATTGCCCTGTAGAATATTAGTTTATTACTAGAGATTACTGGTTTGTCTCTATTATGTGAAATTTTTATGTATTTGCAATTACAGAATAGAAGGGCAACTTTTTACTTGTTATAATGTATTGTTTCTTAGAATGGGTAATCTAAAACTCTAGAGAAAATATGTAAATCTTGATCTGACTGGTGGTCAGGATTTTTTTCTAGATTATTGTACAACTTCTATAATGTTAACCACAGTACAGTCAGTTGCATTCAGCTTCCTGAATTCTTAAAGAAACTCAAGAATTTTATTGAATAGATTTAGAGAAATAGGTATTAGGAACCAGTTATAAAGTCATCTTTTATGGTTTCTTATTACAAGAAGCCTAGAGTCTTTAAGGAGGAAAAAAAACACAATTTCTTGAAGGCTACAAATATGTGGATTAAAAAAATACTGATATATTCCTTTAAAAATTCCCTGTGACTCTGGTCATAGTCATGATTCCAGGGTTGCGGGATCGAGCCCCGCATGAGGCTCCATGAGCCTGCTTAGGATTCTCTCACTTTTTCTGTCTCTGTGCACCTCTCCCCACTCATGCTCGCTTGTTCTCTTTCAAAAAAAAAAAAAAAAAATTCCCTGTGAAAGCCTTTGTATGAGACTTCAAATGATATTCAGTTTGAATACAAGTTTATTAAATTCCAGCAACTAGTAATGAACTGTAATTTAAAACTGGTGCGGGGAATAAGCAAAGTCACAGTGGTCAGAGCTTGTTTTAGTAAGGGCTTGTTGGTTGCAGGAATTAGAAAACCCAGTCAAAGTATATCAAATATAAAAGGTTATTTTAAATAAATAGTAGGCAATCTTATGAATATTCAAGGTCAGAAAATAAAGCCTAGCCAACCCTTGTGAAATTGCAATCTTTTGGTTTCAGATTATACTCTCAGAGGTGCCTGGATGGCTCAGTCAGTTAAGCATCCGACTCTTGATTTCAGTTCAGGTCATAATCTCACTATTTGTGAGTTTGAGCTCCATGCCGGGCTCTGTGCTGACAGTGTGGAGCCTGCTTTGGATTTTCTGTCTCCCCCTCTCTCTGCCACTCCCCCACTTACACTTGCACGTGCCCTCTCTCTCTCTCTCTCTCTCCAAAATAAACATTAAAAAATTTTTTTAAAAAGATTATACTCTCTTAGCTATGCTTCTCTTTGTGCAGTACAGACTGGTTTTTCTTTTTTTACTAATGTTTTTTGCTCACTTTCTCCCCTATAATTTTGATTTGCAAATGGCAGATCTTTCCTCTAGGTTTCCCCTGGTCCCAACTCCTCTACTTGACCTTTCTTCTCTAGATCCTCTTCACATTCTGTAACAGAAGGCCTGGTTATTGACTGTACAGTAGATCAGCTTCCCTGGGTCAGGTTTTCATCCCTGGTAAAATTATTGTTGGTTACAGGTGGAACAAATGGTTGGTTGGGGGCGGGGAAAGTCTGCCTTGGCCATCCTTTCTGGAAGGATATCTTCCGGAACAGAGGTTATTGGGCAGTGTAGGCTATCAGAAGTTGCCCATCATGGATCATTTAGTGTTTTGGATTCAACTGGATTCTTGACCAGTTGTCTTTAGTAGAAGTGGCAGAGCTGTTATGGAAATCGCCCATGTCATTGAACCTGGCTTTTATTTTTCTCTTTGAAATTAGAGGTACTACAGAATTCTTTGTTTAATATTATGAGCTACCAAGAAAAAGAGATTTACTCTATGACTTTACAGTAGGTGTAGGGATAATGGTTTCAGAGGCTGTTTTATCTCTCTCAATTTATAGGTGTAAATCTTAGACCAGAAAAGATGAGTCATGTCCAAGATTTCAAAATTAGTGGCGGAGTTGCTACTTTTTCCATGTTTTCTAACTCTCAGGTTAGGCATTTTCTGCTCTTGATTCCTTATAAAAGTTTTAAATTATTATTATTATGGTTTTTATTTTTAGTCTACATGACAGTCTTGAGGGTATAGTATTCAAATGTTACTACCCCAGGGAAGAAACTAAAATATTCCTATGTATATTTTTTAAGTTTATTTAATTTGAGGGGAAGAGTGTGGCACGTGCATGAGAGAGGCAGAGAAAGAAAATCCCTGTGCTGTCAGCTCAGAACCCCATGTGGGCTTAATCCCACGAACCCAGGAGATCATGTGCTGTACCAAAATCTAGAGTCGGTCACTTAACCCACTGAGCCACCAGGCACCCCTTTCCTATATGTTTTAATGGACTTTAATTTTTAGTACAGTTTTAGATTTACAGAAAAATTAAAAAGAAAGTACAGAGAATTCCCATAATACCCTGCAGCCAGTTTCCTTTATTAACATTTTACATTAGCACAGTGTAACTCATGAACGGATGCATTATGATTAACCATATAAAATAAAATTCTTATTAATATATGTAATAAAGTCTACATTTTTTTTTTTCAGAGTTCTTTAGCTTTTTACCTACTGTTCTTCTGTTCTAGAATTCCATCTAGGATACCAATTACATTTAATTTTCGTGTCTCCTTAAACTTCCCTTGACTGTGGCAGTGTCTCAGACTTGTCTTGATGACTTGGGCAGTTTTGGGGGATACTGGTCTGGTGTTATAGATACTTCTCTATTGTGATTTGTCTCCTGTTTTCCTCATGATTAGACTAGAGTTGTGGATGGGAGGAAAACCATAGAGGTGAAGTGCCATTATTATCATGTATATACTATACTATTAATATGATTTATTATAGTTGATGTTGACTCATCATCTGGTTGAAGTAGTATTTGTCAGATATCTTCACTGTAAAGTTATTCTCCTCTCCATACTTTCCATATTTTATTCTTTAGAAAGAAGTCACTGCACAGCTCAAACTTGAAGAGAAAGTATCTACATAAATTATTTGGAATTCTGCATGAGAGATTTTTTTCTCTTTTGTTGACTTATTCAGTCACTTATTTATGTCAGTATGGACTCCTAAATATTTGTTTTTATACTTGGGGTTATAATTTAGTACTACTTTGTTGCTTAAATTGTTCTAGCTTTGGCCATTGGGAACCTTTCTGTTGGTTCCTGTGCATCATCAAGATGGTTTATTTTTGGTGTGTTTGGTTTTTGAGCACTTCCTTACTCTCTGGCACTTCAGAATACTCCAGACTCATCTTGTATATTTCCTGCCCTAGTCCCAGAATCAGCTGTCTCTCTAAGGAACCCCAGTTCCCTTTATTGGAGAATGGTGTTGGAAACGAATATTTGGGTACTAAATGTGCTCATTGCTGCTGAGAGGACTTGTTGCTTTTATTGAGCTGTCATAGCTGATCAAGCAAGAAAATGTATGTGCATATCTATACACACATCCATAAATCTGTATGTAGTCATTTGTATCTATACCAAGCTAAACCTGGTTTTATAATTTGACTTTACCTCTAATCTGTTATATTACCACATGGATCATTCTAGCCTCCTCCCCTTGCTTATCTGTAAATGCTCACTGCAACAGGGACAAAGCTGGCTCTCTCCATTTGCCCTTATTAAATTTTTTTTTTTGTTTTTTTAAGTTGGCTTTATGTCCAGCATGGAGCCCAATGCAGGGCTTGAACTCACAAACCTGAGCTGAGATCAAGAGTAGGACGCTTAACTGACTGAGCCACCCGGGCGCCCCATTTACTTAATTTTTTGGTTCTAGTATGTACATACAATAGTATCAGAATTGTTAACCTATATTCCCATGGGAGATAAGTTTCTCAACTAGAGTGTAGGTCTTATGTGCAAGACTTTTTAGCTTTACATATACCATGCATTTCCAGAGTTACCTGGATCAGGACTTTTTCCTTTTGCTCTCTGTGATGTTATTCATGCATTTGCAGCACAGTTAGATCCTTTTTGTCACAGTTTGCATTTCTGACCTCCTAGAAGAGTTTTAAAAATTTGCTTACATTAAGGTTTATTTTTTATACTGTAAAGGTCTATGGGTTATAGCAAGCAAATGGGTAATGCCCTGCTTTCACCATTGCTATGTCATAGTTTTACAGCAGAATAGTTTTACTGCTATAAAGATCTACTTTGCTTCACCTATTCTACCATACCTCTTTCTCTTCCTGATCTTCTGGAAATCAGTGATATTTCTGCTGTCTTCATAGTTTTGCCTATTCAGAGTGTCACATGTACTGTGAATCTTTTTCAGACTGGCTTCTTTAACTGAGTAGTATGCTCTTAAGGTTCATCCATATCTTTTTGTGGTGTGATAGCTCATTTTTATTTCTGCATAATACTCCATTTTATGGATGTATCATGGTTTGTTTATCCATTTACCTATTGAAGGACATCTTAATTGTTTCTAGATTTTGGTGATTATTAATAAAACTGCTGTAAACATTTGCATTTAGGTTTTGTGTGGACATAGGTTTTCAAATCAGTTGGGAATATACCTAAATTTGTACTTGCTGGGTCTTATGGTAAGATTATGTTTAGTTTTGTAAGAAGCTGCCAAACTGTTTTCAGAGTAGCTGTACTATTTTGTATTCCTATCAGTAATGAATGAGAGTTCTGTTGCTCTGTATCCTCCCAGCATTTGGTATTATCAGGATTTTAGGTTTTTTTCTTTAATTTTTTTAATGTTTATTTTTGAGGGAGGGAGGGAGGGAGAGAGAGAGAGAGAGAGAGAGAGGGAGGGAGAGAGGGAGAGAGAGGGAGAGAGAGGGAGAGAGAGGGAGAGAGAGAGAGAAAGTGAGAGCCGGGCGGGGCAGAGAGAGAAACACAGAATTTGAAGCAGGCTCCAGGCTCTGCCTCCCAGCACAGAGCCCCATGTGCGGACTTGAACTCATGAACCGAGAAATCATGACTTGAACCAAAGTTGGACACTTAATTGACTGAGACACCCAGGTGCCCCTGTCAGGTTTTTAGATTTTATCAGACTGATTGGTCTGTGGGGGCCCTGCCGTATATTTAATGTATACGTAAGCAGAGATCTTTTGGGCCATATAAAAATATTTGCCATGATTGATAATTCATGTAATAGATGTTTCTATAAACTTTTTTGTAAATGAAATAGTTTTAAAAGATTTTGGCTTTTAAAGACTTATCTTAAGGATAATGTTGATAATTTTTAAAGCAAAGAATTTTTTGCATAAATAATCCCCTGTTTATAAATCTTTTCAAAAGTCTTTTAGAAGTGAACCTTTCATTAGAAGAATATAGTATATAGTATACTACTAGAAGAATAGTGAGGTGTTTATTCATGTAATAAGAAATTTCTTATTATTCATATTATTATATTCCCCTGCTTTTTGAGTTACAGCGTATAGTACCTTATAATTTATTTTTCCCAAAAGATAAAAAAAAAGTGGTAACTATTTGATCTTGGAATTACAGGGACTTTATTTCTTTCCATGATTTACATTTCCTGTTCTTTGTGTTATGTAACTAGAAAATACTTAAAAAATCAAACATAAAATTTATTCTCATAAAGATATTATAAGGGATTTAAAAAAGAACCTCCCCACCCCCAAATTTTCATTTTCTTCTGTTGTGCTCAGGAGCAGTAGGTTGTTGAAGCAAGAGACACTGGCATGTTTCTCAACCCTTACTTAGCTGGCCAAACATGATGGAGTCCCTTAATCTCTCTGAACTTCATTTCCTTCCAACTGTGAGATGAATAAGTTGCACTTATCCTTGAGGTGGTACCTTTTAGCTCTAATATTTTATAATTTTGTGGCACCTGTACTTGCTATACACTCTAGCTCCTTTTACACCATTGGATGTGCCTTGATAAGTTCCCATTAAAAACAATTCAGTGGCTAAATAATGGAAGTTATGTTTAAATCCTGCTATGTAGCAGTCTACAGATGTTTGAAAAACACAGGTAAAAATACTTTGTATTTATTAGTGCCAGTGTCTTTAATCAATGTTTATATTTCTGGAAGATCTTAGTTGAGATATACATTTTAAAAATTAAAAAAAAAATTCTGTTTATTGTCTGTAGCTGTTTTTTGTAGGGCTTACTCTATTTTATTTGTTTATTTAAAAAAAATTTTCTTAATGATTATTTGTTTTTGAGAGAGAGAGAGAGAGAGAGCATGAGCAGGGGAGGGGCAGAGAGAGAAGGAGACACAGAATCCAAAGTAGGCTCCGGGCTCTGAGCCGTCAGCACAGAGCCCAGCGCAGGGCTCGAACTCATGAACCGTGAGACCATGACCTGAGCTGAAGTCGGACGCTTAACTGACTGAGCCACCCAGGGGCTCTGGGCTTGCTGTATTTTAAAAAAGCTGCCATGCAGTCTATACATTAGAGTCAGCACTGCAGAAATTTAACTGCTTCCTTCATATTTATTGAGTTATTATGGTGTTCAGTCCAAGGACCCTTTGAAATGTTTGATATGTTACAAATGGACTGTAGAGTATACTGAAAGAGAGAGGTCTTAGTTTCTAAATTTTTAGGAATTTAATGTGTATTCAGTATAGAAATAAGCAGTTAGTATGCAGGCTGTACCCACTTTGGTATATCAGATAGGAATAGGACTCTTGTATTTATTTCTGTGGGGTCAGGAAGTGTGGCAAGATATAGAGAACAGGAGGAAAGAGAAAGGTCCTTTGCTGGATGTCTTTATTTTATTCTAATAAATCATTTCATTTCTTCCTTTAAAAATTCTCTTTACCTGTTCTCTCTTCCTCATACTGAACAGCAGCACTAGAGATGAACCACTCTGTATGGTTCCTCAGTCTCTACCCATTCATATACATACTAAGAAAAACTAATTCTAAATAGCTGAGAAGCAACATTTAAAAATAGGTTTCTTTTTTTCTTTTTAAAGGAGTGGAATAGGAGTGGAGAATAAGTTTTGTTTCTCTTGATTCTAATAAAATTATTTCTTTAACATCTGATCATCACAAGTTTATTTTATAGTTAGGATTTGAAAGTGTAACTGCTAAATGCAAGTGAAAACAAGCTTCTAATTTAAGAGCAATGTCAGTTTTACTAACATTTCTCTGGAGATGGAAGAGTTATCCCTACAAGTTATTTATGTTAGGAATTTTATGTTTAGTACTAAAGACCAATAAGTTAACAGCAACTAGATGATGTTGTTAATGATTTACTGAAGGTAAAACTTGCCAACTTTAACCTAAAGAAGTGGTAAAAGTAAAGATCACCAAACATTTTAAAGAGCTTATATAAGAGCACACTCTGTAAATACTGATTTTCTTGACATTGGTCATTTTTTCTCTTAGCTATGAAAAATAAATGATATTTCTATTTTTAATATGCAGGCTATTTTTTTCTAACCCGATTATACTTTGCCTTTAGAAATTTTTCAATCCAAGCCATGTAAGGAAAAATTTTTCTCTTATAGTTTGTAGTTTAAAAATTATGTGTATAGGGGCCACTGGGTGCCTCAGTTGGTTGAGCGTCCGACTTCAGCTCAAGTCATGATCTCATGGTTCGTGAGTTCAAGCCCTCCGTTGAGCTCTGTGCTGACAGCTCAGAGTCTGGAGCCTGCTTCAGATTCTGTGTCTCCCCCTGCTCTCTATCCCTCTGTCTCCACCCCGCACCCCCTCCCCCCCTCCCCCCACCCCACTCACACTCTGTCTCAAAAATAAATAAACGTTAAAAAAATTTTTTAAAAATTGTGTATATATAACAAATAGAGACAAACTTTGTTGTTTGTGTGTATGTGTTTAACCAGAAAAAACATAAGAAGCATGGGAATATGTTTAACTGTAAAGAGAGTTAAGGGCTCATACTGTCAAATACTTAACAAAATTTTTGAGATGTTCATAAACCTCAGTTCAGATATTTACATTCAAAAGCAAATGGATAGTCAGCAAGGTTAGTGATCCATGGAATGGGTGTAGAACATATGAGGATGTTGAGTTCCCTATTCTCACATAGCTTACTAGAAATATTACTTCTGGAACTGAGAAAAATGTTAAAAAATCATACTTTAGCATCAGAGTATAGAAATATATTTGTTTAAATCAAACCAGCTGGCTAATCTTTCCTGACTTATGTTAAGCCAAATAAACAGTGATAAGAAGAAATAGAGCTTAACTGTCAAACTTGAGTTTTTTAAAACAATTATTGTACAGAGAAATAGTGGACTCCTATGTAGATCTCCTCTAGACCTATTGCCAGTTTTCAGGTACACAAGCTAGACTCTGGAAAGAGAACGCTGATAACTTTTGTTATAGAGGTCATTGAAAGAATGAAGGACTATATTTTCAGGATCATTGATGAAACCTTTATGTAAAAGAAAATACCCTTTGAAACACATTAGAAATTATACTTCTTTCAGGGGGTTAATATACATTGAGAAAATATACAATGAAGACTTTTTGGAAAGGGGCAAGTGTTTTTTTTTTGTTTTTTTTTTTTACAACTGTTGGAGGCTATCAAAATTCCTCTTTAACTATGAATGACATATGTTTTAGTTAAAGTATTGCTTACTCTGTTTATGATCTATTCAATAAAAAATGGCATTCTTTCTTTTCTGTTGCATTCTAAAATTAGTATTTGTACTTGTAGGTGAATAGAAAGAGTTGTTAAATAGGCTAATTTTCTTTCTCTTCTGCTATTTAAAAATAAGGCAGGATGGGCACCTGGGTGGCTTAGTCGGTTAAGCATCCAACTATTGGTTTTGGCTCAGGTCATGGTCTCAGGGTTTCTGAGTTCAGGCCCCACATTGGGCTCTGTGCTGACAGCGTGGAGCGTGCTTGGGATTCTCTCTGCCCCTCTCTCTTTGTCCCTCCCCCGCTTATGCCATCTCTCTCAAAGAAACTTAAATAAACTTAAAAAAAAATAAGGCAGGGATTAAGGCTTCAGTTAGGTTTTGAGTAATTTCTGAATTTTAGGTATAGGCTAATTTTCCCATTGTATACAATCTAAGCTCAATATTGCACATAAATTAGGATATGTAAATAATTGTATTATGGAAAGAATGATGGCAAGAATCTGCCAGTAGTTAACCTTTCCAAGTTTTAGTTATGCCATTCATAAAGTGGTAGTAATACCTACTTGAAAGGGTTTTTGATCTGGAATAGATATGATCATATATTGAACATAACTAATTTGTACTCTAAAGATTTATAGAAAGTACAAGTAAGGTAACAATAGCTGTACAAAGAGTAAAGTTAATAGTAGTATAGTTATAATGAGATTGTAGTGTAGTAGTGTCGATACAAGAAGTAAAAAATGTTTTTATTTCACCTTGTGATTAAAAAATTTTTAAGTCCAGCTATTACCAAACACCTAAAAACACTTATTTAAATACACTGTGCTGTAAATACATTGGTCTAATATTGTTCCATGATTGTTATAGTACTGTTATATGTATATATATCACACTAAACTGTTGTCCCTAACCTTTTCCTTGCCCCAGCCTCCACATCAGAATGTATTTTTTAGGAGTATATAGCCATGCCAGGCATAGTGGTGTGTATTTTAATGCCACCACTGTGCTGGAGCACTAAAATTAAAAGTCTAGAATTGTGCTTATTTAGTGACTTAAGATGGAAAACCATAGTAGGTCTGCAGATTAGGTTAATTTGACAGATTTTTGCATTTAAAGTACTCTGAGCTGTTACTACTTTTAAGCAGAATAGATACAATATTTATGTTCATATTGAACAGAGATAGCAGGTGAGGATTATTTATAAATTGGTGAGTTCTAGAACTATTAGAGTGATTGTTTAGTGTGTTAAAGTTTAACCAGGAGTAAATGACAGTAAATTTGTTAACACAAAATTTTTAATTTAGTTTTTAAAAAGATTTTTTTTGTTTATTTTGAAAGAGAGAATGTGTGCAAGTGAGCGCATGTAGGGGAGAGGCAGAGAGAGAGAGAGAGAGAGAGAGAGGCAGAGGCAGAATCTGAAGCATGCTCCAGGCTGTCTACGCAAAGCCCTACATGGGGCTCTCAAACTCATGAACTGTGAGATCGTGACCTGAGCCAGAGTCATATGCTCAACCGACTGAGCCATCCACGTGCCCCTAAAATTTTTAATTTTAAAATAATTAGATGGGATCTTGTAAGTTCTGATATTTCAACTTAAATACATACCTCAACTAAATACTTTCCCTTTTGCTCTTCCAAGGTAACAAAGCAATAGTGGCTATAGAGAAGATTGTAAGATTTAAAAAAATTTTTTTTAAATTTTTTTTATTGATTTTTGAGAGCAGGGGAGGGGCAGAGAGAGAGAGAGGGAGACACAGGATCTGAAGCAGGCTCCAGGCTAAGAATAATTTAAGCAACAAAATAAAGTAGTACAGGTATAAAAATAAATATTTGAGTCATACTGATATGAATAAATAATTGAATGACAAAAGAAAAAAATATCTCCCAAGCAGAATTCCAAATAATTTATGTAAATATTCTGCCCTCAAGAAGAGAACCTAACTCTCCACTCCTTAAGTATGTACTGTGCATAGTGACTTCTTTTCAAAAAATACAGTATAGAAAGGGTGAGGAAAAAAGAATACAGTGGAGAAACCTGACAAATACCTCAGCCAGGTGATCAAGTCAATATTGACAGCACTAAATCATATTAACAGTATATACCCTTGGTATAACATGATAAAAATGGTACTTTACCTCTGTGTTCTCCCCAAACCCCAACCTAATAAGGAGGAAAACATCAGATAAATTCCAGTAAAGAAAAATCTATTAATACCTGACCAGTACTCCTCAAAATTGCCCAGGTCATCAACAATAAGGAAAGTTAGGTCTGAGAAACTGCCACAGCTAAGAGAAGCCTAAGGAGACATGAAAATTAAATCTAATTGGTATTCTAAAGGGATTTCAGAACAGAAAAAAAGATACTGGGTAAAAGCTAATAAATAAAGTATAGATTTTAGATAATATTAATAATTATTAATATTGATTTATAAATTGTAATATGGTAACATAAGATTAATAATAGATAAATGGGAGTTCTAGAATATATTCTTGATTTTTCAATAAATCTAAAAATGTTCTTAAAACAACTATTTAGAGCTGCCTAGGTGGTTCAGTTGGTTAAACGTAAACTTGATTTCGGCTCAGGTCATGATCTCATGGTCATTGAGACAGAAACCCCACATCAGGCTCGTTGACTGTGCACTGGGGGTGGAGCCTGCTTAAGATTCTCTCCCTCTCTGCCTGCCCCTCCTTGCTCTCTTTCTCAAAAGAAAAAAAAATAAGTAAAACATTAACATTTTTTTTAAATAAAATAAAAATTAAATCTTACAATCTTGGGGCGCCTGGGTGGCTCAGTTGGTTGAGCATCCAACTTTGGCTTAGGTCATGATATCACAGCTCGTGGGTTTGAGCTCCACATCACACTCACTGCTGTCAGAGCAGAGCCCACTTCAGATCCTCTGTCTCTTCCTCTTCTTGTGTGCGCTCTCACGCCCTCTCTCTCTCAGAAATAAACAGACATTTAAAAATACATTTTAGCTTTGGCCATCGGGAACCTATCTTTTCCCTCGTATATCCCAATAAGGTGGTGTATTTTTGGTGTGTGTGTGTGAGCTCTTTCTTTCTTTCTTTCTTTCTTTCTTTCTTTCTTTCTTTCTTTTCCTTCCTTCCTTCCTTCCTTCCTTCCTTCCTTCCTTCCTTCCTTCTTTTCTTTCTTTTCTTTCTTTTCTTTCTTTTCTTTCTTTCATTACAAAATACTACAGACTCTTACTTATTTCGTACCCCATTCCTAGAATTGTTTTTGGAGAATGGTGTTAGAAGCCTGTATTTGGGTATGATGTGTGCTCGTTGCTACTGGGGTGTGTTATTTTATTTAGCTGTCTCAGCTGACAGAATAAGAAAATACGTATGTGTATACTAACCTGTATATATACACATATCCATAAGTATTTCTATGTGTAATCATCTGTATCTATACTAAGCTAAACATGAGTTCATGTTTTGAGTCTCCTTCCAATCCATTATATTACCACTGGATTATTCTAGCTCCTCCTCTTGCTTATCTGTAAATACCCACTGCAGCACTGACAAACATGGCCATCCATCACCCATTTATTTAATTGTTTAATTCCATTATAATTTTTTTAATGTTTATTTTTGAGAGAGAGAGAGAGAGAGAGAGAGCAAGCGAGCACGAGCTGGGGAGAGGCAGAGAGAGAGACAGAGAAAGAATCTGAAATAGGCTCCAGGCTCTGAGCTGTCAGCACGGAACTTGATGTGGGGCTCAAACTCAGGACGGTGAGATCATGACCTGAGCCAAAGTCGGATGCTTAACTGAGTGATCCACCCAGGCGCCCCTGTTTAATTCCAGTATAAATGTATAGCAGTATTAGAATTGTTAATTTTTACTCTAATGGGAAATAACTGTCAGCGTAAGTGCTTATGTGCAGAATATTGTGCCGTTAGTCTTAGAGATGCCACTCATTTCCAAAGGTCCTAGGTCAGGACCTTTTCCTTTTTACCCCCTCAGTGAGGTTTATAATACAGTTAGATCTTGTGTTTGTTTATATTCCTTCCTAGGGATTCCCTTACCTTCTAAATGATTTTTTTTTTTTAATTTGTATACCTTTACAGTTCATTCTTTGTCCTTCAAAAGTTTTATGGATTTTGCCAGATGCATGATGTATGCATCCTAGATTACAGTATCCTGTAGAAAAATTTCACTGGTGATATTATTTCAATAATAATTACAAAGGTGATTTTAAAAAATCACCTTTGTATCATATTCAAACCTCTTCTCTTCCCCTGAACTTCTGATCTTTTTATTGTCTTTTAGTTTTACCCTTTATAAAATATATAATTGGAATCATAAAATGTAGCCTTATCACGCTGAAGAAATTTACGTTTTAAATGTTCTTTTTTAGTATCCTTAGAAACTTTGTCTTGGAATGACCATGATTTAAGTCTAGTTCAGACTTCCACCTAATGTAACACCTGTATAGTATCCTTTGATGCTGGTCATTCAGTGTCTGTTTGAACTTAACTAGTTAAGCGTTTACAACTTTATGAAACCTTTACTGTATTGAGCCTCAGATTCTTCCTTAGAACTTCTACTCAGTGATGTTTGACTTTGGGGTGACTTGGAATGTCTCTTCCATTTTCTACATAGCAGGCTTTCATATCTCGAAGACAGTTTTAGTATGTTCTTTTGTGTTAGCTACATTTCTTTAACTTTTTTGCGTTTCAGAACCCTAGCTGGTTAACAACTTCTGAGTATACTATAGTACTAAATATGGTGTTCAGAATGTAATCTTATACATCAGCTACATAGCTTTCTGTATTGTTTCTTTTGCCACTTTCTCGTTTATCTTACACACTGCAGCCTTATTATTAGCCTTCCAAATGCAAATGTGTTCTTATATCATCATTGTTGAAAATTTGCAGTTGCTCCTTATTGTATTAGAGTGGTATTTATTTATGAAGGACATGTTTCAGAATTATCTGTAGAGTTTTGTTTTTTTTTTAATTTTTAAAAAATCTTTATTCACTTTTGAGAGACAGAGACAGAGCATGAGTGGGGTAGGAGCAGAGAGAGAGGGGGACCCAGAGTCCAAAGCAGGCTCCAGGCTCTGAGCGCTCAGCGCAGAGCCCGACGTGGGGCTCGGACCCACGAACTGTGAGATCATGACCTGAGCTGAAGTGGGACGCTCAACCGACTGAGCCACCCAGGCGCCCCTGTTTTCGTTTTTAAATACAGACGCTCAAGCTGTGTCTCCTGGGGATTCTGGAAATGGAAAGTGATTTTAGAGAGTCTTATTTTGTAAAAGAGGAAATTGAAGGCCTGATAGGCTGATCTATTTGATTTTGATCATAGCTTGTCAGAATGGGACTAGAACCCATATGTCTTGGTCCTACTGGATCTACAGTTCTTTCATTTCAAGAGTTTTATTTTGTGTTCTCAGCTTGCCCTAAGCTGTATTTTCTCTGTACTATCACTGTTATCTCAATGTACATGCCACTTAACCTGCCTCTGTGCTTTTCCTTGCACTGTTTGTTCTACCTGGAATATCTTAACCTTCTTTCCTGTTGAATTATCATGAATTTTCAGAGTTTACTTGGTTTTTACTTCTTATATAAAATATTGTTTGAGTCTCTCAGGAATGATCATTCTGTTCATAACATGCTTATGTACTTATGATTAGTCAAATTTTACATGTTTTTCTCTTGCAGTGTATTAATCATTACAGTTTTTGCCAGTTTTAGGAATTGAATAGGAATTTTAGAAGCTTTCTTGCTTTTCAGTATTTACTATTTTTTTAATGTTTAATTTGAGAGAGAGAGGGAGAGAGTGTGGATGCATGTGTGAGTGGGGGAGGGGCAGAGAGTGAGGGAGAGAGAGAATCGCAAGCAGGCTCCGTGCTGTCAGTGCAGAGCCCAACATGGCTCAATCTGTCATGAACCACGAGATCAGGACCCGAGTTGAAGTTAAGAGTTGGGCACTTAACAGACTGAGCCACCCAGGCACCCCTTTTTTCCCCCACATTTAAATAAGCAACTACCACATACACACGTACACTCTCTTACCTAAATTGTAATGATCAAGATGTAGGGTTGCACGGTGATTATAGTTGTACCCTTCAGACTGGCTTACATAGTGCTATGTACAGTGAGCATACTTGGTAGGTGTTTGAATGGGTTTATATAAGTTTAAGCTATTATTATGTGTTTTTTAGCAGCTATTTCACACTTTAGCATCATAATTGAACTTAGGATCAGTTGGGAGGCTCACAATTTTCTGTTCCTGTTAAGGGAAGTTCATGCCATTCTGTACTTGTTTGACTGTTCTGTAGTTCAGTTCCATACTTTCTGCTCATGTGGTTAAATTTCATCATTTCTAGTATTCTGACTTGTTATTTTTTAATCTTGATATTTTTCATCTACAGTATTTGCTATCCTTCTCAGCTTCATGTCATCCATAAACTTGGTAAGTTTGCCATTTATTCTGTCCCTCTAAGTCTTACATGTGGAAAAAGACCAACCTGTATGTATCTTTAGCATCCCTAAAAACTCACAAGAACATACATACCGTTATAACAGTGTTCTGTATGCAGTTGTTTAACAGCTAAAAAGTCATCCAAATAACTATTCACTTCCTATTTTCTTTTGTGTGTTTTTATTTTTTAATCTTTATGAGCACTTTCTATGTCTCTTGAATCTTAATATGCTGTGGGACAGTATTAAAGAAGTAGAAAAATGGCCTTCCTCTCAAGCATAGCACACTACAATAAATAAGACATACATTTTAAAAACTAGTGGGGTAGGTGCATCTAAAAATGACTGCCTTCGGGAATATACTATCTGGTGACCTAGAGCCAGAAGAGCCAATTTCTTTATAAACCATAGAGATTATTATATTTCACACAATTTCTTTTTGGAAGTAAGGTCTGTGAGAGAAAAGCCATTAATGTGTCATGAGTAGACATTGTGAAGTAGGGGAAACTTATCCCTTAGATCTTCTTAAATACCTTCCTCTCTGAGAGCAGTTACTTGACATACTTTTTGCTATGGGCGGAGCTGATAAAACCCAGGTATCAGGTAGGATTCTCTATGAAGAAAAGAATGACTTGATGCTGTATTTATGAATACAATATGAATGACTTCCATTTCCAACTCAGAAAGAATGTGAAATGAGTGACCAGAATTTTTTTGTATTTTATTATTTAATTTTAATTCCAGTATAGTTAATACAGTGCTGTATTAGTTTCAGGTGTACAATATCATGATTTAACACTTCCATGCATCACCTGGTGCTCATGACGCCTAGTTCTCTCATTAATCCCCATCACCTGTTTCACCCATCCCATCACCTGCCTCCCCCCTAGTAACCATCAGTTTGTTCTCTATAGTTAAGAGTCTGTTTCTTCGTTTCTCTCTTTCTCTATTTTTCCCCTTTGCTAATTTGTTTTATTTCTTAAATTCCACATATGAATGAAATCTTTGTCTTCCTCTGTCTTATTTCACTTACCATTATACAATGACCAGAATTGAACAAATATTTTATAATCCTAGAATGTTGCACTGTGAAAAAGCTTTTGCAATTATGTACTTGGTCCATTTTTCTAATTTTGTAGCTGGGAAAGCTAAGGCCTAAGGTTTAGTGATTTGAGGAAAATCTCACAGTTTCTGATAGAGCTGGGATTTGAACCAGGACTCCTGTGTGAATATTAAATAAAGTTCTAAATGTAGAAGTGTTCCCTCTGTAACATCTTCTTCCTAGAAAACTTTCCCTTTTAAGAAAAATGTGCAGTTTCTTGTGCATGTAACAGTAATGAAATATTTATATACAGATACGGAATAATTATGAAATCAAACAGTTTATAATTGTTTAACCACAATCCAGGTTAAGAAATACAATATGGAGGCACCTGGGTGGCTCAGTCAGTTGAGTGTCTGTTGATTTCAGCTCAGGTCATGATCTCATGGTCATGATCCCACGTGAGTCCCACATTGGGCTCTGCACTGGGGTGGAGCCTGGTTAAGAGTCTCAATCTCCCTTCCCCCCTCACCCTCCCCTGCTTGTGTACTCTCTCTCTCTCTCATTTGCTGTTTTAAAAGGTTTTACCATTTAGGGTGTATCCCTAAATAATAAAATTTAGTTAAGAAAAATGTTTTTAATGTTTATTTATTTTTGAGAGAGGGAGAGACAGAGTGCAAGCTGGGGAGGGGCAGAGAGAGAGGGGGAGACACAGAATCCGAAGCAGGCTCCAGGCTCCGAGCTATCCAGACAGGCTTACACGGGGCTCGAACTCACAAACCGTGAGATCATGACCTGAGCTGAAGTCGGACGCTCAACCGACTGAGCCACCCAGGCACCCCAAAATTTAGTTTAGTTTATGAACCACACTGCATGTACTCTTTTGTGATATGTTTGTGATATTGATCTGGGTTGATTTACGTAGATGTACTTCGTTCATTTTCTTTGCTGTATAGTGTTCCATTGTATATCTAAACCATAGTTTATCCTTTCTGCTTAGATGGACATTTGGATTATTACTGGTTTGGGATCATGAATAGATTATAGGTCTGCTATAAATATATGCTTCTGTGTATATTCAAGAGTTTCTTGAAGTAAGATACCTACATATGGGATATCTGGGTCTTGGGGGTATGTGCATCTTCAGTGTACTAGTTAATTATGAACTGAGATATACTAGTCCATTCTGAGAGGGCTGTTTACTTCCTTTTCACCCTTATTCCTGGGGTGTAGCCCTTTAGGATCCAAGGCCAAAGCATAGGCTTGTTTCCCAGAGCCTCTACCTTTGGTAGGTCCTAGACTCCCTAGATTCTGTGTGTCTTACTTTCTTGTATGTTTGGTAATTTTTAAATAGGAGCTTTTACTTTCTTTGGAAAACTCTTAATGGGTTATCTTTGAGGTCTGGGGTAAAGATGAATTCATCCAGAGAAGATTGCATTTGATTCTGTGGGTATCTTGGTGGGGGATGGGTTTGTATGCATCAGTCCAGAAGCACTGCTTTAAACAATAGTCATGGTTCTTTAAGGCCACCCAGGTGATATGATTTGGACTATCTTATGGTAACAGCATTTTGTGGTTGAAAATTTTATCCGTGGCTTTTCTTAGTCCCAAAGCAACTTTTCTATGGGATGGGAGTGAGGGGTAGATGAGCCTGAGGGAAGAACATCTCCTATTAGACTATCTGCCTCAGTGGCTTTGATTTTTGTTTCCTGGGCAAGTGAAATATAGAAAATTGAGCCCAAGCTTACATGGTCCAGTACCTGCCATCAAGGCAAAAGCAGATTTGTGCTGTTTGACACTCCTAATTTGTGCCTTCAGTTAGATTTTGGCCTGATAATAAAAAGTCTTAGCATCTTAACAGTTCTTCCATGATTTTAAAATAAACGGGTACTGTACATGGTTTTTTCTTAACTTGTCTTTAATTCAGGGTTTTTAGTTATTTTCAATACAAAATTGATCTTTGTACTTGGCAAAGGCATATTATCAGAAGCTGAGGTATTTCCGTCTTAACACAGAATATCATAAAAGGTTTTTTGATCATCTAATTTTCATAGTGAGAAATCATTTATGAATTATTGAATTTTTGCTTTTCTGTAGTTTCAGTGTTTGAAACTCTTCACGAAGGAAGAGAAAGTATCACAGCTTTTGTTTCACTAAATTGATAATTTTAAGATATGTATGTTCTGCTCATATCAAAATAATTTTTGTTAAATTATGTATGTGTTGAGCTCAGTATTTTGCAGAAAGTAGAAATACCTTACTTGATTGAAATGATGGTGTAGAGTAAATTGAAGCATTTTTCCTTAAATTGTTTTATGCTGGTAAGTTGTTAGGATGGAATTTGTTACCATTTAAAATTGCCTGATTGTTATTCCTGAGAACTGATTCATTTTATATAGTTTTTATCCTGTTGAAAATAATATCCACTGTATGTCTTGTTCTTCTTCCTCTTGCTCTTACTTCCTCCTTGCTCACCAGTGCACACATGTGAAAACATTGGTTGGCTTATAAGTTTTTCTATACTCCTTTCCCTTTTCTTTGTACAATTTAAATGAATAAATTTATTTTTAAATCAACTTCCTTTAGTTTTTTCAGTGTTTAATCAAGTTCAATGTTCATAGGATAATCAAGTTGTTCTTTTTCAGTAGCAAAGCATAATGAATAGCTTCTCCATTACTCAGTTTTTATTTAGAAAAGATATAAAAGTTAGAAAAGCTAGAAGGATAGTATGCTCTTCAGCTAAATTCATCAGTCAACAGCTTAACATTAAAAAAATTTTTTAATGTTTATATTTGAGAGAGTGTGGGGGAGAGGCAGAGAGAGAGGGAGACACAGAATCTGAAGCATGCTCCAGGCTCTGAACTGTCAGCACAGTGCCCAATATGGGGCTCAAACTCATGAGCCGTGAGATCATGACCTGAACTGAAGTCATGTGCTCAACCGATTGAGCTACCCCAGCGCTCTTTAGCTTAACATTTTATAATATTCTCTCCCTTTCTCCCTTTCCCCTCATGTTCCCTCCCGTCCTATGTACTATAAACTTTTCTTTCTTTTTCTTTTTTTTTTTTTTTGTTGAGCCATTTAAAAGTATATTATAGATTCATTACCCTTACACTTCAGTATACATCTAAAAATTAGAATATTTTCCTGCATAACCTTAAATACCTTATTATACCCCAGCGGTCTGGCATTGATGCAATAAAATGATATAATTTATAATCCATATTTAAATTTTTTCCATCTATCCCCAAAAATGTCCCCTGAAATGTCCATTTTTTCCTCCTGTGGGACCTAATTCATGATCATATGTTACATTTGATTGTCGTATCTCTGCATCTTTAATCTAGAGCAAGGCCTAGCAGACTTTTCTTTGGAGATCAGCTGTACTTTGCAACTATTCCACTCTGTCATTGTTGCTAAAAAAGCAGCCGTGGACATTATGTAAACGGATGAGTGTGGTTATGTTCTAATAAAACTGTTTATAAAAACAGGCTAAAGGCTGTAGACCTCTTGTCTAGAATAGCTTTCTATATTTTTTTGTCTTTAATGACACTATATAATGACTGAACAATCAGGTCAACTTTTTGGCAGGATGCCCCCCAACTTGGGTTTTTAAAAATGTTCCCTCATTTTTTTAAGATAGCAAATGCCATGCAACCTTAAGAGTTGTTTCCACAATAGAAATGGAAATCTAATTTCTTGGGAAAGATTCTCGTTTAGTTGAAAATAAAATCTTATTCTTTCTTCCTTTGTCTCTCTTACAGTGTGTATAGAAATTGGACATTAAAATGAAACTTCTAGACTGCTAATTTCTTGGTATTCTCTTGTAATGAAACTTCTAGACTGCTAATTTCTTGGTATTCTCTTGTAGACACCAAAAATTTTACCTATATATACTCTTTTATATAAGTGTGTTATATTCACAGATGTAAATAAAGAATTCAAGAGGGCTTGGATAATGAACGGTAGTGAAATAATTTAGATTTAGAATTGAAGAGTATTTATATTTTAGTCAAATATAATTCCATAATATAAAAGCTAAAGTTGTCTTATGTTGAAGACATGCGACAATAAAATTAACAATTCTTTGCCACACGTAAACCTACTATTTTTAGCACTGGATTCATTTTTAGAAATAAATATTTTTTGATAGATTTAATACAGAGTTGTCCTTGTGGGAATGATGTTACTATATTTGCATTCATACAAAAGTATATACATTTAAAAAAATCATTCTACAGATTACTTTGTTGAATGAGTAGCAAAAGTGTGAAAGTAGCATGTTTTACTGGAATTAAAGAGTGTGAGTATTTTTAGTGCTTGAATTTCCTTTAAATATCTGTATGAATATCTGTGGTTGGGTGCTATACTGCCTTCATTTATTAGTTTTGACTAAGACAATGTTTTTCTTCATATTGTGCCTTTATCACAATTTGATTCTTGTTTGACTCTTGACCCTGTAAAACAAATCTGTTTCCTTTTCTGCATAGCTGTGTATTAAATAAAGATTGAAACAGTATTCTATTGGAGGATTTAATTTCTTGGCTAAATATTCTTAGAGTCTTTAACCATTCTTCACCTCACATCTCCACAATAAATGGCTATATGATCTTGACAGATTACTTACTCTGTGCCTTGGTTTCCTTATTTGTAAAATAGAGATAATAGTACCTATCTTACAAGTTTATAATGAGGACTGTGTTATTATACTTAAAATACAACGTCTGGCTTATAGTATACATTCAGTAAATGTTAGACACTATTGTTATTTCTTATTCTATACTTTCTCATCCATCTTGTCTTTTCATGAACCTGTTTGTCTCTCGTAAAGCAGAACTGAATATAGTAAGAGGGATGATCTGACCAGTCCAGGAGGAATACAATGGTAACATCCTCCATTAAGTTGAAGTTTTCTTATTTTAATTCATTGTGGAGAATTTCAGACTTACAAAAATGTAGACTAATATGATGGACCCTCACATACCCATCCTCTATTCCCAACAAAATGACCAATCCTGTCCATTCAATCCTCAGCTTTTTTTCTCCCTCTTTGGTATAATTGTAGCTCCTCTGTTATACCTAAAGTCCATGCCCGACTTACTTTGATAATTACTAAAGCTTTAGCATCTTATTCTCTTAGTAAATAATTATGAAATTAATGAACAAATGAACCCTGCCTTGATTGAGGTCTGGATCAGCTTCCAGTAGTTTGTTTTTGGAGGTTAAGTGGGTGGGTAGGTGGGATTGAAAATATGTTTGCTTGTATCATACTTTTAAATTTTTTTTCATATTGTTTTTTTTTTTAAAGATGTCACCCCAGGTTTTTACAGTTCCTTCCATTTCTGCATGGGGATATATGTGGTAATCTTACTGGTAAAATCTCTGAATACTCTAGGAAATAATTCAAATTAGGTGGACTAGAAGACTTGAATTTACTATTTTCTCAATATTTCTTAATTTTCTTAATTTCACTTATCTGGATTTTAAGACTTTTACCAATGTTTATTATAGGCCTTTCAATTTGATAATCATTTTATCTTGATAAAAGAGAAGCAAATAGAGGTTGAAGAATTCTACTTTGTCATCTCTGTTGAAATATTTTTTTAAAGTCAGAGTTATTGTGGAATACTTTAAGTACACTAAAAATTGTTAACAGTTTATTGGTTTCAAAGAGAGGCTTTCTTCCTAGTGGCAACAGCTGACTATAGCACTTTTTAAAAAATTTTTTTTAGTGTTTTTATTTATTTTTAAGAGAGAGAGAGAGAGAGCGAGCAGGTGAGGGGCAGAGAGAGTGAGGGAGACACAGAATCTGCAGCAGCTCCAGGCTCTGAGCTGTCAGCACAGAGCCTGACTCAGGGCTCAAATTCACAAGCCATGAAATCATGACTTGAGCTGAAGTCACACGCTCAACTGACTGAGCCACCCAGGTGCCCTGACTGTAGCACTTTTTTTCAAGCCTGTGCTTATTTTTTCTATAACTCTGTTCTTGTTCCTTATTAATTGTTAACTGTGCTTTCAACAGTTTGCTGAAAATTTAATAGGCTCATAGCCATTTTTATATTGATGATACAGAAGTATGCAACTCTTGCTTAAAACAGAGATCATGTTATAGAGACACCATGAGAAGTCTTTGGTTGTTCACTTAGTGGGGAAGGACTTCTGAAGTTGAAGTATGGCAGGCAGTTCAGAGTATTGTAGAGAGGATAGGTTCCAGTACTCAGCTCACTACCATCACCTTAAGATTGAGCCTGGGTGAGCCTGCCTGGTGGAAACAGCCAGCATAGACAGGGTTTGTATGCTCCATACATTTCAAAGCAAATTAGGGCTTTGTGAAAGTGAGTTTAGACTCCATATCTGTAACTTATCCAGGAGTGACTTAGTATGGTCCTTGATAAGGAGTGACTTAGTATGGTCCTTGCTTTCTAACTCAGTTCTAACTTTTCAATGAAGTATCTTTAGCTTCAGAGGAATTTACCCTTCAATGTTAGCAGTTTTTACCTTAATATACACATTTCAAGAACAAGAATAACGTATGTTTTTTAGGCAGGGCGCTTAAAAACTGTCCTGGTGAAGAATGCCATGTTGGAATTATGCCATGGCTGTGAACCTTAGAATTACATTGTCTTACCTTTGAAATTTCTGCTAGTTTGCAGACTTCTGAACTTAAAAGAGACTTTGGTTGCACAGAACATCTGTCTATTCATTTGTTCAATCAAAAAATATTTATTGATCATCTATATGCTGGGAAGTGTGTTGCACAGTGGATAAAACAGTGAACTTCTCAGATGTGTTTGCCATAATGGAGTTTACAGTCTAGTGGGAAATGGAGTGAAGTTTATTTGAAGCCATAAAGAAAATTATGTTTTACTTACACGTTAAGGACTTAACCACTTAGTTTGAAGCAAACTTGGAATGACTTGTTCTTGATTGTTTTTGCACAATGTATTCGAACATTCAGGATTTGGGGGTAACATATTTCCATATGTATATGTATCAACATGTGAAAATAGACATCAGTCAGAGAAGCAGGACAATTTGTACCAAAAAGAGAGAGAGAGAGATAAAGAGAATTAACTAGTATACACATACCATTGTGAGATTTCAGGTTAATGACAGACAGTAGATTTGTCTGGGTAAAACTATATGTCAGTTGTGCTAAACAGACCTTTGTAGATAGGGAGTAAATATCTTTAAGACCTTTCTTCTTTAAAAGTGTTCAATAGTTAAGAATTGCCTAGAAAGTAAACTTCCTGTGTGGGAGTATAATAGAGTAAATGAGAACCATGACACCTAAGATCATATCTGAATTATTTGACAGTTTCCTGTAACTCTGGGCAAGAAAATGTACTTCGGATTCCTTACTCCCAACAGAGTACAGCAGAGGGCTGGATTTGCTGATTCCTTCTAGTGCTAAAACCTTATGATTTTATTTTATTTTTTATTTAGCAGTTTCCTAATGACTTTGTTGGAAAGTCAAGATGCCTTCTTATTTTCTTTACTTGTTCAGGTTCAAGAATTAAAAACTTAAGATGGGGGAATAAGGCTTTGCTTTCTCTAACTGATATTTTCTGACTAGGTACTTCGTAACTCAGGAAGACCTCATTTATTCCCAGTAATATGTTTTACTAAACTCTTTCAGGTAACTTTAAAAAGACTGTGTGGCTTAATAGTAGATCATGGCTTGAACTCAGTTTTTAATTTATTGTTGTTACTAGAAAATTTTAGTGAGGTATTTTTCTTTGTCTCTGTAGTTATCAGAGACTGTTACAGACGATTGCTGTACTCGAGGCTCAGCGTTCTCAAGCAGTCCAGGACCTTGAAAGTTTAGGCAAACACCAGAAAGAAGCACTAAAAAATCCCATTGGATTTGTGGAGAAACTCCAGAAGAAGGTATATATTAGCACTGTTTTTGAGCACTGTTACTGAGAATATATTTGGTGATAACTTGATTTATTCTTTTAATATGGGTAAATATTTTTTAAGTGTTTCATTTTTTTCCCTTCTATACCTAACCATACTACTGAAGGCAGGATGATGCCCCCCCCCCCCCCAAACACACAAAATATACCCCAATGAAAATAGCTGGGAACTTTAATTGAGTATTTATATTAGGAACTTGTTCTATTGCCTAGCCATTTTTAGGATCTTTTCCTGTTACCTTTCCCATCTTAGAGAGTATTCCTTCTTTCACGACTTCAGGATTAATAAAGTGAAAAGAAAAATTACTTTAGGGTTTATTAATTGCTTTAAATATAAGTTACTTTTGTAATTTCCCTTGTAATATGACAGAAAATATTTGTGGTAAGAACAAAAAGTATTTTAAATGCCTTTAAGGTTATGGTTGCCAAAGACATGAGGATAAGATACAAATTTTACTTAATTTTATAATGTCCTTTATTTTAGTGAAAAATTCCTTTCAATTTTCTCTTTTCCTTAAAACAGAACTTTCATATTTAACAGTTAACCATTTGAAAGTGATTCAAGGTTTTATCACTTTCTTGTATGTGAATATGGAGATAATTTAGATGTGCATTTATTACCATAGTGTGTGTCTTGAATTAGGGATCCACTGATTGTTCAATAAATTTGAGAGGTGTAATATTAATCAGCATTGTATGAAAACATTAAAACTGAAAAACTATGAAAAAGAATCTTCTTATTCACCTTAAAAAACAAAAAACCTATAAAGCATGACTACTGTAACATAGTTATTAGTTACCAGTTTTTAATGAGTCACAAAAGTGGTGTACCAGGTGTTGAGGGAACAGCCCTGGGGACTTTGTTTCACTTAGTTGTATTAATTTATTATTTGGATTTCTCTAGCTGTATTATTCCTTGGCAGTCATTACTTTCTCTCCATGCTTGAGATCACTGAATATCATCATGTGTATAGAATCTATATATTGATTTGCTAAAACTTCTAAACTTTTTAGGATCCTATTTGCCCTCTTTGTATAGTGAGTCCACTTAGGTGTTTATTGATTCTGCATTGCCGTTATTAAACATTTGCTGGTGCAAAAAGATAGAGCACTCACTGTGGTTGCTTAAAATTGATTCAACTAAAACAGACGGTGATAGAAAAGTAATTATTAGTAAAAGATTTATTAAACTTGATCTTACTTTATTCATGTTCCCTGCGGGGCAAAAAAGATGCAATTATGCTTATTTACTAGATTTATAGGCAGTTGGTTATTTGCTGGTTCTCCATTTCCAGGTATAATTTAGAACTGAATTTCCTTTCACTTTATCTCAGAAGCAGAGATGGGATATTGACCATCTTAACAATTTTTTGTGAAAGTGTACAGAATTACATTAGATCCAGACACTTGAACAATTATGACTTACATTTCTTGCAAAGAAGTTTTTCTGCTGGATTTAATTTAGAAGTTTGATTTTTCCTTTTTGTGTGTGTGTGTTTATTCATGTATACAAATCTTCCTCAACTTAGATGGGGTTATGTCCTGATAAACCTATCTTAAGTTGAAAGTATCATAAGTCGAAATGCATTTAATACACCTATTCTACTGAACCTCATAGCTTAGCCTAGCCTACCTGAAAGGTGCTTAGAACACTTACATTAGCCTGCAGTTGGACCAAATTACTTCACACAAAGCCTGTTTTATAATAAAGTGTTGAATATCTCATGTAATTTATTGAATACTATACTGAAAGTTAAAAAGAGGATGGTTATATGGGAACAGAATGGTTGTCAGTGTATTGATTTTTTACCCTTGTGATCCTGTGGCTAACTGGGAGCTGCGGCTCACTGCCACTGCCCAGCAGCACGAGAGAGTATTGTACTACATATCGCCACCCTGGGAAAAGATCAAAATTCAAAGCACAGTTTCTATTGCATACGTCACTTTTACACCATTGTAAAGTGAAAAAATCCTAAGTTGAACCATCGTAAGTTGGGGACCATCTATACCTAATTTACCTATTTCTTTAGATTTACCATGCTATAAGTTGTTGACATGTATATGTTTGTTTTAATGGACATTTAGAAACTCCTAATTGAAATAGAGGAAACTTGTGGTATATGTTGTTGTATAGAAGCAGAGAACATTTATGGCTTGTTAGCTTCCTTCAATATTACTGTCACTATTTTAAAAGACACTCTAATTTTGCAAAAGTTGAACCTTAGACTAATGTGTACTATTATGATGGTGATAATGTAATATAAATAAAATAAAAATTATGAATTCTGTGTCAAACAGTTAAACTGGATTTTTCTTTTCAGTTTCATAGTTTTTGAGCTAATTTTTTCTCAGCATCTTACTATGGAAAATGTCAAGTACACAGACAAATTGGAAGTATTATATAGTTAACATACACATATTCACCCCTAGATTCTATAATTAACATTTTACTATATTTGCTTTATCATGTATGTATCTATCAATCTTTCATCATTCCATCTTATAGCAAGAATGCATTTTAAAGTTGCAGACATGAACACTTCACACCAAGTTACTTTAGAATGCATATTATTAACTAAAATTATTTTTTAAAACATTTTTAAGGTGAAATTTCTATATAGTGAAATTCACAAATTCTAATTGTACTATTCTGTGAGTTCTGGCAAAAAAACATGCATATATGTAACCAAAATCCCTATCAAAAGATACTGATTATAATGATCTGTTTTTAGTGACTATGACAACTAATGACTTCTGTAAAGGTGGTTGGTTAAGTAACTGAATTAATTCCAAGTAGAATGAAGGTGTAGCTGTGATTCTCAAGGTGTCATAATTTTTTGTATATGTGATGAGAGTTATATTATTGTGAAAATAATTCATTGTTTTATGAATAAGTCATGAACACGGGAGTACATTTAAAATGAATTCCATGTGTCAAGTTTCATCTGTTGCAATCAAAACATTTCATATGCTGTTCTTAGAGATAAAATCCTTTCTTGGCTTTGTTATTTATGTTTAAAGTGTGTTAGTGATAAAGTACAGTATGTCTATGTAGTTCAGCTTTGGAGCCGTATCTAAAAATAGTGCTTATATCATTAAATTCATTCTTCCTTACCAGCTATCATTTTTACTATTTAATGTTTAGACTATATTATCTTTAACTTTATTGGCTGTTGGATTCAAACAGTGAATAGAAGTGCCCAGTTGATGATAATTTAGATTTGGAGTCCTCTGAAAGTTTCAGTTAAATTTAAACTCACATTTTTTCCCCCCAGGCTGATATAGGGCTTCCATATCCACAGAGAGTTGTTCAATTGCCTGAGATTGTATGGGACCAATATACCAATAGCCTTGGGAACTTTGAAAGAGAATTTAAAAATCGTAAAAGACATACTAGGAGAGTAAAGCTAGTTTTTGATAAAGGTAAGAAATTACATGTTAAGAATTTACATAAAGAACTATCTGGCAGTCTTGCTTTAATAATCCTATACATGGTCTTCTTTTTAGTAGGTTTACCTGCTAGACCAAAAAGTCCTTTAGATCCTAAGAAGGATGGAGAGTCCCTTTCATATTCTATGTTGCCTTTGAGTGATGGTCCAGAAGGCTCAAACAGTCGTCCTCAGGTAAACAGTATGAAGTGTTGGAGTAGGAAGATTTGAGTTATAGATAAAATATGTTAACATTTCCTGATTTGTATTCTTAAAATTTAGGCAGTGTTTCACTGAAGATAGTGGGAACATGAACTTCGAAGTTAAGAGAAACCTGGGTTGGAATCCCAGCTGTATTGCTTACCAGCGGTGGAACATCAAATGTTATTTATATTAAAGCCTCCAAGCTGCAGTTTCCTTTTATATAAAAAGGGGTTAATATTACTTGTGTTGTAGAGTTGTGTGAGGAATAAATGAACAGTACATGTAACATGCTTAGTACACTGTGTGACATGTACTGTTTATTCTAAAAATAAGAGGTCTTCGTGTGTAAGTGTAACGTAACCAGGATTTGAGTCCTGGCCTTGCCACTAGTATTTAGATGAACCTTGATTGACATGTGGGTTCAGAATAGAAATGTAATATTTCCTTTTCTTTAAAATGAAGTTGTTGTCATCTATATCACAGGATTGCTAGGAGTATAAAACCAAAGGAAATAAAGGAATGTGAAAACATTCTCTAAACAATAAAAAATTATACATAATATAATAAATTTACTAAAATATTTTGAAATTAATAAAAAAATTCCACAATATGTGTATTATTTGGCTCTATCAAATGGTAGTCTTTGTTATTTTTGACAAAAGCCTTGTTTTATATGCAGATGATAAGAGGACGCCTTTGTGATGATACCAAACCTGAAACATTTAACCAACTGTGGACTGTTGAGGAACAGGTAATAGATATTTCTGAATTGTGTAGGTTAAAAAAAAGGTTCAGATTAGAGTCAGTATTATGAGTAAAGTATATATTGTTGTGTGTGATCCCTCTTAACCAAGAATTCAAAATACTAAACTTCATTCTGTATACTTTTTTTTTTTTTTTGGCCCACTTCAAGAATTTTGGATTTTGAGAACGTATGAATTCCTATTTGGAGGTGATTTTTAAATCGGGAATCTTGGTTGTGGGAAGTAGATTGAAAAAGATAGTAAAATGGATGGATTAAAGTTTCTGTAATGCAGCTTTGGGAGAGAGGAAAAACCTGGGGCCAAGTAAAACAGTGCCTCAAAGTGAATTCTTGTTTTTGTTATGAAGGGGAGCTGACAAAGCCACACCAGAGTGTTCTGTTACATTTTGGCATACGGCTAGGAGGCTAGGACTGTTCATGGGTAAGGTTTGAGACACATCTCTCTTTCATATGAGGATTAACCCCTAAGCTATAATAAAGTTAGCAGTTTTCGAAAAGCTTTAGAAACCTTTATTTCAAGCATCCAGTTTATTCTTCATCTTTAGCACTGTGTGACAATTTAGGGGATAGCTCAGAATTTAAAAATCAAATATTTGAGTGGAAGACCACACAAAGGAGGGAAAAGTTTAAGTTTCTGTCTAAATCCAAATGAATTTAGATATTTTTGTTAAATCTATATGGGGCAAGCCTAAACATAGTCTAGCAAGAAAAGGTGGTGAGTGGAAATCATTAAAATGCATAAAGTGTTATTAATTAATTAAAAAAAATTTTGGTGCTGTGTTTTTACTTAAGTGACTAGAGAATCTTTAAGTTCTTCCATAGGTTTATGCTCTAATCTCATTTTTCCTAGTAAAACTTAAATTCCTTACTAGAAATTTTTCCCGCATCAAGGATTTCTAGTGACCTAACCTGCAGAGTTGTGAGGGGTATATTATAGTTTAAAAGGAAGTGTGAATGTATTTATTCATTTATGTAAATGTATTTATTTATGAAACTCAGTATTAAACTTGGTTTTGGATTTGTCTTAGAAAAAGCTTGAACAGCTACTCCTGAAATACCCTCCTGAAGAAGTAGAATCTCGACGCTGGCAGAAGATTGCAGATGAACTGGGCAATAGGACAGCAAAGCAGGTAATTGAGGAGATGGCCGCATATTGCTGGCCTGTTTTTGATAGTTTTTTTAATGAAGGATAATGCATTTGGCATAAAATTTGCCACATCATTTTTAAGCTACACAGTGCTATAGTATGTGATTTTTTTTTTATGTTTTGTTTTTAGCATTGTATATTTTGTGTTGATTTCTTCAGAAACAACTTGAGTTGATTCTGCTTCAGATCATTACTAAAAAATAAGAATATAATGTATTTAGTGTCTCTTGAATGTTTAGTGAGTGCACCAAGTTGTGTACTTGGTTAGGCTGTGCTAATAGATGTGTGACATACTTAGTAAGTATCTCTGATTGTCTTTCTAAAAAAATATATAGCAGTTTTCTTCTTTGCATTACTTTGCATTCTTTGCATTGATATTAATAGATGTGTTTTTAATGCAGTGTTCACAAGTTGAAATATGCGTTTAGCTTTGGAGTCCAACAAATTTCCTGTATTTTAATGATTTTTTGTCTAGATTTTAACATATAAATGCGTTTGGTGGCAGTTTAAAATTATATCTAGATTTATGATAAATTTTAGATTGTTAGCATTCATTAAGATAACACAGGTATATTTTAATTTTTAAGAACTATTCACATAATGCATGTCTTGTAATTTTGTTAAATGGCTTATATTTTCTTAGGTTGCCAGCCGAGTGCAGAAGTATTTCATAAAACTAACTAAAGCTGGCATTCCAGTCCCAGGCAGAACACCAAACTTATATATGTACTCCAAAAAGGTAAAAAGAAAATAGAGAAAGTAAACTTTAGATCTTTGATTAAACTTATAAAAGAATTGCTATGTAAAAGTGTATACATTTATCAGAACAAAGTTTTTATTTTTAAAATCTGATTTACTCTAAGCATTTTGTTATATTGGGGATGGACACAGGGTAGGTTTCCATTATTGCTGCTCAGTGAAATTGAATGATCTTTATATTCATTATTTTCTTAGGAGTAGGTTAGTTTATGTGAATGGGTGCTACTTGGAAGATTTAGATTGAGGGTATATCAGAAAGGCCTTTGTGATGTACAAATTTTAGAATGTTTGACTTTTTAATAAACACAATCAATTTCTGTTTTTAGATATGCTATGTAAATCCAAAAATAGAAATGTTTATTAAAATATATTATTTCTCACTACAGTTCTAGAAGTGTGGGTAGTGTTATCACTTTCACTTTACTGATATTAATAGCTAGTTTTTACTCTTCACTTTACTGACATTAATAGCTAGTTTTTACTCTTCTCACTGGAAGCTGAGGACCAGGTACTGTTGTACAGTCTTTTTATAGATGAGAAAACTAGGCCTTGGGTGCCTGGCCGATGCCATTGGTAGAGCATGTGACTCGAGATCTCAGGGTTGTGAGTTTGAGACCCATGTTGGGTGTAGAGATTACTTAAAAATACAATTGTAAAAATAAACAAAAAACTAGGGCTTAAGGTAAATCGAGTCAGTTGTCTAGTCATATAGCTAATAAGTCTGAGAACGACTGATCCTCTGATTCTGATCCCAGCCCTTTTCCCACTATTCTGTTCTATTCTGTACAGTGAAAAAGCTATCGTTCCTCTCCTACATAAACCATTGCATCAAATTGTAGACCGTTTTTTGCTTTAATTGCAAAAAATAAAGCACATAATTGGCCTCTTTCATTTCCTAGTAAATCATCCTGTTATTTGCCCTCTACCACCACTGCCTTCCTTCACATAAGAAGCTAAGAGTATATCTAATGCTGTTAGTTTCCTTATTGAAGCTGTTTTACATAATTTTACATTAAGAATATTGTCTGTACAGCTCCATGTTTTACAAGTTTTGTTTTTTGTCTTGTTACCAAGTTTTGGAAGCTCATTTTAACTTTTCAGTTCATTTAAATAATTTGGATTCCCTCCTCTCCCCCACCTCCCCCATATAGCATTACTTATATCACATATGTAGAGTTCATCCTATAGCTTTGGAATGTTGGAACCTTGATAACCGGTTTTCAGTTTAATAGCTCTAATTTTTATGATTAATTTCCAAATTAACTTTAGATGTGTTGGGTACCTTATATTTTCACAGCTAAGACTAGTAATGGTAACAAAAGGAATACTAAAGAAACCTGAACATATTCCCTCCTGAATGCACTGAACTCTAAGTTAATTAACATTTTGACTGTTGACTGTAGAGATCTAGCCCAGCCATAGACGCAATGATTCCTTGCCACAGTTGGAGTTTGAATCTTGAAACAGATGAAGTGATGGTTCTGCCTGTAGCTGAGGTTATTCTTTGTGGCTCTACTGTTTATGAAGAGAGGAAGTCTACATAGTGGTTTGAGAGTGAGGGCTTTGGACCCACACAGGCCCAGTTTGTAATCTTGGTGTTACCACTGTCTAGTTGTAACACCCTGAACAAGAACCTTAACCTCCATCTTTAAATTAGAGGTGATAATAACTACTTCATAGTAACGTTTTGAGGGTTAAATGATGTTGACAAACAGTAAGCAATCAATCAGTGTTAGTAGTTTTAGACATTAATCATGTTGTGGAAAATTTTTTTACTTATGTTATATCTGGCTTAGGCTACTTCATCCTCTCGGATCTTCTGTTATACAATGACTGTAAGAGGAGTTCAGCATTTGAATGTCAAGAGTATGGTCAATGTTGGAGATACAAATATAAGCTAGATAGCATGTGAGCCATTATACTGTTTTTAGAGTATCCCCCCCCCCTTACATTTTTTTTGTAAATCTGGTTGTGCTTTAAAAATCCAGATAATATAGAAAAAACCACATAAGCATGTACTGAAAGGTAGAGCCAGGATCCTTTTAATAGATAGACATGGAGGAAGTAATAGTGTATTTTAGTATCTTTGATTCTTTTAATGATTTTCCAATGTCCAAATTAAAAATTTGTTTTCTCGCTTAGTCTTCCACAAGCAGACGACAGCACCCCCTTAATAAGCATCTCTTTAAACCTTCCACTTTCATGACTTCCCATGAACCACCAGTGTATATGGATGAAGATGATGACCGATCCTGTTTTCATAGCCACATGAACACTGCTATTGAAGAGGCATCAGTAAGTTATCTATTTATATAAAAATATATATACCTGTGTATTTATCTAGGTATCATACAGATCAGGTTACAGAATGAGAACACCAGAATTTTTAAATTATTCCTATCCTTCAGAGAATGTTGGTTTCTTTTAATTAACAAGTGAAGTTTATGGGCTTTTAAAAAAACAATATATTGTTAAATCATTATATATTAATATATATCATATATATTAACACATAATAAAAATAAAAGAAATTTTAACATGCAAAATAGAGTAGTATAATGAATTCTATATAACATATGTAGTATATTAATAAAAGAAATTTCTTAAACACATATAAAAATAGAGTAGTATAATGAACCTACATGTACTTATTACCCAGCTTCAATGTTATCAGTTTGTTGTAATCTTATTTTGATTTATACTTCTTACCCACCTCAGCTCCATCCTGGATTATTTTGGGGCAAGTCTCAGACATTACAGAGTATTATTATCATGTTTATAAAAAGGTAATCCTTTATACAAAATACACTCAGTTCACATTTCCCCCATCATAAATTACAGTAGATTTCCTCCTTTCCTCCATCCCCACCCCCTTTTTCCTCTTCATAGAACTTTTTTGCTGAAAAACTGGGTCATTAGAATTTACCACTGTGTGTGTTTTGTTTGCTTCTCCCTGGTGTCACTTACTCTGTTTTTCTGCTCCCTGAATTTTCTATAAATTGATAGTGGGTCTAGATAATTGTTATCACTTATTCTGTTTTTCTGCTACATGCATTTTCTGTAAATCAATAGTAGATCTAGATAATTGACCAGATTCAGATTTGTTAGGGTGGGCAGGACTTACTTCATGTGTACTTTCATCAGTCTGGTGGTCTTTTCTGTTTTTTTTGACATAGTAGCCATTGATCATTGCCTGGATTCATTAATTCATTAGATGTTACAAAACAGTGATATTCTTTCACTTCTTCTTTACTTATTTGATAGAATATTCTGTAAAGTAACCCTCTCCATCAACTATTTGTTTCTCCCTAAGGTACATATGGAAGAGGCAGTATAACTGCTTGATTCTTCGTTTATTTTCTTATGTTTCAGTACATTGATATTATTGACTTTATTAGTGTTCAGATTGGCCCATTGGTCAGTTGTAACTTATTCAGGTTGGATTTTGGGATCTTTGAACAAGATTCTAGTAGTTTTTGATAGCTTCTTCATTACCTGTTCTGACAAGGAAATTCTAGGATTGTCTTGTATTTTTCTTCTTCAGACCTAGAATTAGTCCTGCTTTCTTTTATTAGGAAATTGTGGAGATGATAGCCTGACTGTAGGAATCCTACTTGATGCTGGCTTGATCATTGTTTCTAGGCCTATTTAATGGATAGAGCTGGGAAATAGGTTATATTATTGTTTAAAAATAATGGGGCGCCAGGATGGCTAAGTTGATTAAGCGTCTGACTCTTGATCTTGGCTCAGGTGATGATCTCACAGTACGTGAGTTCAAACTCCACATTGGGCTGTGCACTGGCAGTGTGAAGCCTGTCTCTCCTTCTCTTTGTCCCTCCCCTACTAGTGCTCTTTTGCACGCATGTGCTCTCTCTTTCTCTCTCAAAATAAAAACAAACTTTTGAAGAAAAATAAAAAAATAAAAAACCTCAGGGGCACCTGGGTGGCTCAGTCGGTTAAGTGTCTGACTTTGGCTCAGGTCATGGTCTCACAGTTTGTGAGTTCTAGCCTCCACATCAGGCTCTCTGCTGTTAGCACTGAGCATTGCTGATACTGTGTCCCCCTGACCCCCATCTATCCCCTGCTTGTGCTCTATCTCTCTCAAAAATAAACATTAAAAAAAAAAAAGACATCGTAAGTTTATATTTTTTAATTTCAGATTCAATTTAAGGACTTTGGGGATTTTACTTCTCCTTATTGATCTTAAATATGTATCTTCTTTCTCCCATTCTGAGAATCCTAGATATCAGTGACATTGACATAATACTCACTTTCTTTGTCTCATAGTGCTCACAGTAGTCTCAGAATATAATAATACTAACCTTACCATCAGCAGTATGATTACTGGAAACAGATTTTTTGACAGTTCTTTTCTTTTTTTTTTTTTTCCTTGGGATATATGCCACTGCAGAACTAAAGTCAAATCCTCTTCAAGTAATTCCTCTTGGTGTTATTGACCGCACACTAATTTAGATCAATTTATTTTATTTTCCTTTCCATCCATAGACATTTCTTTTTATTGCTGTTAATATTTTTATTTTACATCCTGAAATTCATTTCCTCAGTAACTAACATGATTCTGGTTCTTTGCTTAAAGGATTACCTTATATCTTTCTTAATACTCTGATTATTTATAATAATTGGCAAAGGAGATTTTAATGAAAGGTCAGCAAGTAAAAGTAAGTCTCTTTTTTGTTCTGTTTTTAGATTAGCCAAATACCGAGTGTATAATTTGGTATGAAACTACCATAAAATGATTGTATTCTTCACAAATTTTTCTTTTTAAAATAGCTAATATCTGCTGTGTCTTAAGTTTGTACTTTGTTAATATTAGAATTATTCATTTGAAAAATATTGATTCTACATTTTATATATCAGGCTCTGCTAGAGGTCAGCTGCATCGTTGTGCACAAAATATTTATGATCTTTGCTCTTACAAATCTTAGTCTTGTGGGAGGAGATAAATGTGTAATCACATCAATAAATTACAGATTTTAAAAAGTGCTTCAAAAACAACTGATTATAATTATTTAAGAAGTACTTTATTTAGATTTGGAGTGTAAGTAGAAGAACTCTAAAGAAGTGTTAGTCAAGGTGACATGTGAAGGATGAATAAAATTTAGCCAGATGAGGAGTAGATTAATATATGTAATAGATTGAATTTGATTTAACTTTTGTTTGGTTGATTTTATTTATTTTTAAATGAGCACCAGTTCAAATCATTCTGAATTTTGAAATAGCTGTTCAGATATTTATAAAACTACTAGTGGTAAAATTTATAGATTTCAAGTTCTTTTTTTAGGAAATCAATATCTAAAGAAACCATATGATTACATGTATGTACTTCCATAGTTTTAAAATCTGTACACCATTTTAGCCTCATTTGGAATTAGTCATAGGATCTCCTCCTTAAAGTTTAAAAATGATTTTAACAAGGAAATCTGTTTATGAGGATTTAAAAAAGTTTTTTAATTGTGATAAATACATATGTTCATATTTTTGTGACCCAATCTCCAGAACTCTTTACTTCTTAGAAAACTGACACTCAGAACCGTTAAACAGTATCTCCCATTGCCTTCTCCTTCCAGCCCCTGGCAACTCCCTCCTACTTTGTCTCTATGAATTTGGCTACTCTGGGTGCCTCATTTAAGTGGAATCCTGCAGGTTCTGTCCTTTTGTGACTGCCTTTCATCACTTGCCATAATGTATTCAGATTCATCTACCTTGTAACATGTGTCACTCTTTCCTTCCTTTTTAAGGCTGAATAATATTTCATGGTATGTGTATACCACATTTTATGTATTCATCTGTCATTGGACACTTGGTTTGCTTTCACTTTGTGGCTATTGTGAATAATGCTGCTATGAACATAGATGTACAAATTCCTGTTCGAGTCCCTGCATTCAGTTCTTTTGGGTGTAGACCCAGAAATGGAATTGCTAGATCCATATGTTAATTCTACATTTACTTTTTTGAGGAACTGCCATACTATTTTCTATAGTGGCTGCAACATGTTACATACTCCCCAACAGTGCACTAGGGTTTCAGTTTCTCTATATCCTTGTCAACACTTGTTATTTTCTGTTTTGTTTTGTTTTCTTTTGTTTTCTTTTGATAGTAGCCATCCTACTAGTTGTGTGGTGATTTAACTTTACTTAGTCTTGTTGGCCAAATTTAATAGTATCCTTAGACTTAAAATGCAAATTAAAAAATTTGGCATAGTTTCTACTCTTTGTATTTGCTTAAAATATCTGAATTTAATAAATTTCACTATAAAATTCCTTATCACATTATTTAACTAGTTAAGTCACATTATATTTATTAGTGTTAGATATTTATTACATTACTTAATGTCATTTTCAGTGCTGATATAGAAAGACAGTAGCTGTAATTTAACATCTTTAGTTGACAGGAACTTGAAATGAGTGAAAGATGGTGGGAGATAAGGTAAGTGAAGCATGAGATTATAAACAATCTTTTATTCAGCTGAAGACTTTGGACTTGACTCTGTAGACAGTTAGGAAGTCATTGGGAGATTTT
Organism: Panthera onca; assembly: GCF_046562875.1. NCBI lineage: Eukaryota > Metazoa > Chordata > Mammalia > Carnivora > Felidae > Panthera > Panthera onca. Next base: position 156,701,475 of record NC_138346.1, read on the forward strand.
AAATCATGGTGGAGCTGGAGGAAGGAGTGATACTATAGAGGACCAATTTGAAAAATTTAAGAAAGTGTTAAGTAGTGACCAATTTTGTTGGATTAGATATGACAGTGAAAAATTAAGGGTAGCTCTTAGATTTAGGCCTTAGGCTGCTGAGTGTATAAGGAGTTACTAAATATTCAGACAAATCTGGGTTCAAACCACCTGACTCCATAACTGATTAATTATGTGACCTTGGGTAAATGTTATTTTTATAGACACCGGTTTCCTTGACATAAAATAAACATTGTAGTTAATAATACCTAATATGAGAGCAAGAGGAATGGGAGGGGTAGGAGTTATCTGGACCAGGATTGATAGACTATGGATGGGGTCAGTGAATTGGAGATGCTTTCAGGAGCATTGTAGATATTAGTGACCATGGGATCATGAGGTCATGAAGGAAAGAAATGGATCATTGATGGCAGAGCACAAATAAATTGGGAGAATAGGTAGGAAGCAGTTAGTGATTCATCTGTCAACTTCAGCTTCATGTATTTCTATAGTTGTAGTATTCATTTTTTATAGTCTTCTAAATGATCATCTTCATAATTTAGTTTATCCCCTTGGGTAAGACAGGAATGTCCTGCCTTGATTATTGGGAGTATACAGAGCAAAAAGTGGTTTGCTCTTTGTTAAGAAAATGTGATATTTACTTGAGAAAGCATAAAAAATCTTTTAGAGAAGAGGAGCTTCCTGCAGATGAGGTAGAAGTAGATTATAAAGAGTATCACAAGGAGCCATGAATGTGTTGGGATAGGGTTGAGTCTGCATTAGTGTATGACAGAGGTAGGAATCATCCCCTGGTACTTTGTACAGTTCAATATTACTGTTGCATTAAGAAGCCTTCCAAAAGTGTTAGTCTAAAATATCGCTAATAGCAACACTAATTTTCTGTCAGCCCTATAAGGTAAAGTATCTTAAAAGTGAAAAATATTTTATTAGTAGAAAAATATTCTGTGTCAGTATTTCTTACTGTTCTTTTTTTTTTTTTTTAATGATTTTTTCATGTTTATTTGTTTTTGAGAGAGAGAGATAGAGCATGAGCAGGGGAGGGGCAGAGAGAGAGAGACACAGAATCCAAAGCAGGCTCCAGGCTCTGAGCTGTCAGCACAGAGCCCGACATGGGGGCCAACCCACAAATTACGAGATCATGACCCAAGCTGAAGTTGGACGCTCAACCAACTGAGCCACCCGGGCACCCCCTGTTAGTTCATTTTGATTATCAGATGTTTTTGTTTTCTGTTTTGTTATTAGGATGAAGAAAGTATTCCTATTATGTATAGGAATTTACCTGAATATAAGGAACTATTACAGTTTAAAAAGTTAAAGAAGCAGAAACTCCAGCAGATGCAAGCTGAAAGTGGATTTGTACAACATGTGGGCTTCAAGGTAAATTCTACTATTCATTTAATTTTTGGAAGGGTGATAAGAGAGATTTAAATTAGTTTCTGCAGCTTTAAATTCCCAGCATACAGATAAAAGTAAGTTTAGCTCTAGTCCTATTCATTTATATAAAGTAGTGTGCTACAGTTTCTGATCTCAGTAGGTTTATGATTCTCTGGGAAGAAGACAAACATACAGGTATCTATATTTTGAGGTAAAATATGAAGTGTTTTTGTCTAGCTATTTTTCTTATTCTCAGTTTTACTGAGATATAACTGACAAAAATTGTATATACTTAAAGTGTACAAAATATTAAGGTGTAAAAACATCACCTCACATAGTTACCTTTTTCGTGTGTGTGTGTGTGTGTGTGTTGAGAAAACTTAAGTGTACTCTCTTAGCAAATTTCAAGTATACAGTACCATATTATTAATCCCATGCTGTCCATTAGACCTCCAGAACTGATTTATCTTACAATTGAAAATTTGTATCCTTAGACTAACATCTCATTTCTCCCACCTCGCAGCCCCTGGCAACCACTGTTCTACCCTCTGCTTCTGAGTTTGAGTTTTTCATTTCATTCATAAGTGAGATTATATGGCACTTGTTAACTTCTGTGGCTTATTTTACTTAGGATAATGTCCTCCACTTTCTCATCCATGTTATCACAAATGGAGGATTTCTTTTTGTTTTAGGGCTGAATAATATTCCAGTGTGTGTGTGTGTGTGTGTGTGTGTGTGTGTGTGTGTGTGTGTGTGTTTCACATTTTCTTTATCCTTTCATCCATTGGAGCTGTTGCTCTTGTTCATAGATGAGAAATTTCTTTTCGCCGTTCAGGCTACTAGAAATATATCCATTCAGTCCACAAAATTTTGAAATACCCATTATGTTCCAGGCACTTTGCTTAACTGCTAGGGATTCATTAGTAAACAAGATGGACTCGGTTTCTGTCCTTATTCTGTTTTCGTCTCATAAGGAATTTAGAGAAGTTAAATTAGTAAACATAGTTGACTATGGCTAGAGAACATATCAGAGAGTAGTGCTGCTATTAAGGTGCCTTTGAGATTTACTGAGCAGTTTAAACTTTCCTTACGAGGTTGGGGAACCATTGAAGAATCTTAAGTAGACAGTAACATGAAATTTGCATTTCAGAAAAATCATTCCAGTTACTTACACTATTAGTATAAATAACCTTGGAGAAGGCAGTGGGTTTAGAGTGGATAATCTCTGACAGCTTGTACTGTTAAATTTTGTAAACAGTAATGTGTTCATGTATGTTATTTATGTAGTTGAAAAAAAATAGGTGAAGGAGAAAAAGATAATTCTGGACTTAGTATGGAGAATGGAAAGAAGAAAGCAAAGCTAGAGGCAGGGTGACTGGTTAGAAATTCTTTTGGTAATTTAGACCAAAGATGAGAATGTCTGAGGTTTGATTGGTGGCTATGGAAATTGAGAGAGATTGACAAGTTTGAGAACCTTTGGACTTCAGAATTGGCTGTACTTGGTGAGATTGGAGGAAGTAAAACTGAGACCATGAGATATAGATTTGCTGGTAGTGGTATACATAAAAATACTGATGCGTGCTGTGACTGATAAACAGAAACTTAAAATTATACCTCTCATTCTCTAGTATGGCCATTAGCCATACTATATTAAATGATTTTTCGTCTTGATCTTTCCATGACCTTGCTTCTCCATTAGAAATTTTCCTAATTGGTATCTCTGGCCTTTCAAGAGGAAACTCTCCACTTCTCAAAATTTGCCCTAAGACCCAGCTGTGGCTTGTTTACTAACCTGTCGGTCACTCTAGTTGGTCTGATGTTCAAAGAAACTAGAAATGAGATTTATTTCCAAAATTGTCCCGAAGACACTGAGGGCTACCACAATGCCACCACACTAAGAAGGAGGTAGATCTGCCTTTTCTTTGTTATACAGGGCATTAGTAATTAGGCTTCTTCAGGCTTTGAAGAATAATTCAGTAAGATAAAAGTTTAGAGAGGATTTTGTGTTCTCTTGGGTTTGGTAATGATAGCTTGTTAAGTAGTTCTGTAATTATACAGTTTTAACTATGGTATTAAGTCAGTGGTTCTCAATCACAGTCATTATACATTGGTCTGAAGTACCTTTAAATAGTTATTGGGGCACCTGAGTGGCTCAGTTAAGTGTCCAATACTTGACTTTGGCCCAGGTCATGATCTCACTGTTCGTGGGATTGAGCCCCCTTTGGGCCCTCCTGAGAGCAGGATACCAGGTTGGGTTTCTCTCTCTGCCTCTTCCTCACGCTGTCTCTCTCTCTCTGTCTCTCTCAAAATAAATAAATAAACTTAAAAAATAAATAGTTATTAACACTCAAATGTCTAAATTTGCAAATGGTTTACTTGAAATTTTATTTACTTTTTAAAAGGAGTTTATTTTGGAGCAACAAGCAAGCATGAATGGGGGAGGGGCAGAGAGGGAGAGAGAATTTTTTTTTAAATGTTTATTTCTGAGACAGAGACAGAGCATGAGTGGGGGAGGGGCAGAGAGAGAGGGAGACACAGAATCTGAAACAGGCTCCAGGCTCTGAGCTGTCAGCACAGAGCCTGAGATGGGGCTCGAACTCACAAACCGTGAGATCATGACCTGAGCCAAAGTCGGTCGCTCAACCGACTGAGTCATCTAGGCATCCCGAGAGAGAATCTTAAGTAGGCTCCATGCTGTCAGCTCAGAGCCTGATGCAGGGCTCCATCCCACGAACCGTGAGATCCCGACCTGAGCTGAAATCAAGAGTCAGATGCTTAATTGGCTGAGCCACCTAGGCACCCCCTACTTAAAATGTTAAAAAGTCAATTAAAGTAGTAAGTACACTTACCATGATGAGCATTGAGTAAGTAATGTATAGAATTGTTGAATCACTATATTGTACACCTGAAACTAATAGAACTGTATCTTTACTGGAATTAAAATTAAAAAAAAATTTTTTTAAAGTAAAGTGGAGCATATTGAAGGTTATCCCTTGGTTATTATAATGTACCTGTCACTCACCTGCACATTCATCTTGAATGAATGAAATTTGTGCTAGTTTGCTAGAAATTATATCTAATTTACAACCATTTTCGTGTTATATTACTGTCTAGTTCCTTGGGGAGAGAGGGGTTTTGGGTACATCCTTGGTTTCCCAGTAGGAAAAAAAGGTTTTGGAAAAATGTAGCTTAATATTTTTCTCTCTGAAACTTTTCTAGTGCGATAACTGTGGCATAGAACCTATCCAGGGTGTTCGGTGGCACTGCCAGGATTGTCCTCCAGAAATGTCTTTGGATTTCTGTGATTCTTGTTCAGACTGGTAAGTGTTTTCTTCATATTAGGTCTTCAGTTTTGACAAGTAAAGAGCTTTTCAGCCACTAGTGAATTTGATTTCCAAACTACTTAGAAAATGACCACATTTAGTGGGTTAAGCTTTGTTGTTGTAGGCAATTAAGAAATTTTCTTTAATTATACCACATCTCAAGTAAGTTTCCGTTAGAGATTTTGGTGGATTAAAGAAGTGGAACTGTGAGGAAGTTTTATAATATCTACTCCAAAATGCATCCAGTGCCGTGTATTGATGTGTCTGTGTGTGTGTGTTTGTGTGTGTGTTTTCTTTGCAGCCTACATGAAACAGATATTCACAAGGAAGATCACCAATTAGAACCTGTTTATAGGTCAGAGACATTCTTAGACAGAGACTACTGTGTGTCCCAGGGCACCAGTTATAATTACCTTGACCCAAACTACTTTCCAGCAAACAGATGACATGGAAGAGAACATCGTATACTAGTCCTCTTCAACACATAGCAATGGTATCATTGTGAATTATGTGCACAGTTTGGAAAGATTCTCTGCTTTCCCTGAAATGACACTCACAGCATGACAGCTTCCTGAGTGTTCTTGTCAAGTCCAGCTCTGCACCGTTGTGGCTCTAGATCACTGTTCAGCAGCCGAGCATTCCTGGTGAGCAAAGGGTTTCCCTGGTGAATTTCTCACCACCACCTTAAAGCCTTTTAGGTGGTGATATTAAATGGGTGAGATGGAAACGAGAGCACACATTAAAGAGAGTAAATTCCAAAGGTTTCAAAGAACTCGGTCATAAATAGGATAATGAGAAGACAAAGTATTTATATTAAAACAGTTTAGTAGCTTTCAGTTTTGTGAAAATAGTTTTCGGCACAGAAGCTGACTTCTTAGACAAAGTTTTAACCAATGATGGTGTTTGCTTCTAGGATAAACACTTTAAAAGAACTCACTGTCCCAGTGGTGGCCACTGATGGCCTTTAGTAAATCGGAGCTGCTTAACCATATTGATGTCTAATTTCTTTTAACCACAATGAACTGTCCTTATTACCAACAGCGAAGCACTACAGGAGGCACTGTGGCATTGCTTCCTTGACCAGCTCATGGTGTGTGAATGTTATAAAATTGTCGCTCAGATATATTTTTTAAATGTAATGTTATATAAGATGATCATGTGATGTGTACAAACTATGGTGAAAAGTGCCAGTGGTAGTAACTGTGTAAAGTCTCTAATTCACAACATTAATTCCTTTAAAATACACAGCCTTCTGCCTCTGTATTTGGAGTTGTCAGTGCAACTCATCAAAGAAAACTGCCTAATATAAAAATCATATATATGGTAATAATTTCCCTCTTTTGTAGTCTGCACAAGATCCATAAAAGATTGTATTTTTATTACTATTTAAACAAGTGATTAAATTTAGTCTGCGCAGTGAGCAAGAGTTCACATGCATTCTTTTATACTGCTGGATTTTGTTGTGCATCATTTAAAACATTTTGTATGTTTCTTCTTATCTGTGTATACAGTATGTTCTTGAATAATGTTCATTTGTCAGGAGAACTGTGAGAAATAAACTATGTGGATACTGTCTGTTTATATTATAGAATGCTTGTTGTGACTTCCTTTTTGGTTAGATTTTGGATTTGTTTTACTAGTGTTAAAACCAAAAAAAAAATTTTTTTTTAGGGGGTTGCTTTACCTTTCTGTCCTTGAAAAAGAGTAAGGACTATATAGTATTATGGAAATGAACTTGAGAAGCTCTGAGAGAAGATGGTAATCTTTTCACTCAGTGTGTGCTGAGACACTAATTAAACTAGGTTACAAAAAGAACACACACCATGGTTAAAAAGGCTATTATTAATGTCCAGATGTGAAAACTATACTCGGGCTGAAAAATTTTACTCTTAATTCTTTTAGATGAAAGTAAGCCTCTTCACGTGTTTAATTTAAACAGATGGTTTTTGAAAATCACTCTATTCACTGGCAATTATTATTGACTATTGGAAGAGATCACATAAGTATTCTAAGATTAAGTATTATACTCACCTAATTTTTGGACTAAGTCCCCTGTTTTTTCCGATTTTAAGTCAAGGGAACGTTATTTAATACTCCTTCAATACGTTGTAGGGTACTAAAATCATACCTTGAATTTTTTTAACTGAGAGAAGTAATGTTATTTTAAGTATAGAAATATGAGAATTTTAAAGTAATATATTGACTAAAGAATACTGATGTTGATAAAATATATTGCATCAGGAAGAACAGGAAATGGACTTGAGCTTTACTTCTTACCCTGGAATCAGTAGTTGGGGGGAAGAAGAAGGAGTTGTTAACGTTTGGGCATTTTGATATTAAATGTTAACTGATATATGCTAGGAAATCTGCCTTCTTGCAGCAAGACAGCAGCACTTGGTAGTAACTTCTGTGTTTGTATAGAAATAATACTGATTATTGGGGGGAGACCATTCAGGTTTATTCAAAAATCCCATAAAGTGTGCTTTGGAAGAGGGCTGTGTGTGATACAATTCTGATGTAAACAATACACAAAATAAATCCACTTAACTGTATTTTTCAAGAGCAAAGATTTTGAGAACTTTGAGTGGCAAAGAGGATTATTTTCTGCTTGAGTGAAGATGTGTTAATTTTGCATTTTTCACCTCCAGGCAAGTAGTCCTCCTGGCTTAAAAAGGCCCTATATGGTAATAGTAGCAGTGATAGTAGTAGCATGAGTAGTAATATGGTGGTGGTGTTTTAATTGGCGGACTGCAGGAATAGGCAGGGCTGTCTTTTACAAGTAGTCCTTGGATCTCCTACAGAGAAGTATTGGCCTTAAGAGACAACATAGACCTACTTGTGAAAGCCTTGCATATTAAGTGGTAGGTCAGATGTAGGTCAGATGTATTTCCTGAAATATTATGTTCAAGTTGTTTGATAAGAACTGAAGGAACTTTTAGTGACCCCTAAAACCACTGCTTTAAGGTTTAGGCAGAGGCGGCTTTGATTGGTGTGGTGTGCACTAATAATAAGCGCAAAACTGAGTAAGTGCTTACTATGAGCCAAGCCAGCATATAGTAGCAGATTTAATTCTCGCAACCTTAGGAGAAAGGTGCATTTGTTAACCTGTTTTCATATGAGGAGATCTAGCCAGAGAGGTTAAATAACTTGCCCAAGTTCATATGGTTAGCAAAGTGGTCCTGCTTAGATTTTAACCTAGACAGATTGCTGCAGAGTCACTACCCAATTTATGGAGCAAGAACATTCCCTTTGTGTCAGGCATCACTAAGGTTTGGAGATGGAAGTGTGTGGGGGTTGTTTTTCACTCTTTTTCCCTGGTGTGGCATGGTTCCTAGAGCCACAGACCTGAGGACAGGTCCAGGTTCATGGTACAGAATAGGAAGCAGATCCTTGGATGGGAAGACAGCACTGAGTTCTAGAAAACCACCCAGACGTATAACTTACCTATTCTAATTTGACAGCAAACATGTGATCTTGAGGCTTTAGGCAAAGTCTCCTGCCTGAGACAGAATTTGTTTCCATGCATGTTTGGTGCCTCTCACTTAACCTAATAGTATGCCTTACCCAGTTTCCTTCCCTTTCCCCTTGTGTTTAAATTATAGTACAGAAGACAACAGTGTACTGAGATATGAAGAACATTTTTTTTTTCAAGAAAATAGCATATCACAGGTAGTAAGGATAAATACTGTTTTGTGAAAGTCTTCTTTTAGTTATTACTGTGGCATGCTATATAAACTGTATTTCTTAATGTAGGTAACAGATTTTGAAAGCCATTGTTCTAGTTGCACTGGATGGAATTGGAAGTACTTGTTTTTTTTGTTTTTTTCCAGATAACAAGTAGTTTTTTCCTCCACAGAGATTATAGAGGCATTGACCTTTTAGGTTGTAAAGTATTTTTATTTTTTAACCTTATGAAAATAACCTCCTGTTGATAGAATCCCAGAAAAAAAATACCTTTTTTTTTTTAACTTGTTTTTCGTGTAGCCAATTAAATGAATTTTTGAGAAGTGGTATCCCATTTAGCTCCATAAGGACAAAGACCATCCCTATCTGTGTCCCTGTGGCCTGCCTGGCTCTTAGATTTCTAATAAATATTTAGTACTAGTATAATCAGTGTTTTGATGAGTTATATTTTTTCTCCAGAAAGGTAGGAGAGACCACGTATGTCTGAGTGTGTCTGTGAGTGCCTACGTGGGGCCCTTTGGGGGCCTGCCTCAGGAGATCTTTACAGGGCTCTGAGAGTATTGAAGAATTGCGTCCTATCTTATCTGGAGGATGTTGTTCAAGCCTGGGTGGCTGAGAAGATTATGGTTTCCTCTGGGTTCCCAGTTAGGCTGTAAACCTTGATTCTCTGCCATGTTTTTAGAGTGAAAGGGCACTGGAGTGGAAATTCTGGGTCCCAGTCCCAATTGTGAAAGTGAGGCACTCAACAAATATTGACAAAGAACCACCTTTTACTGAACTCTAGGAACTAGTAAATGATTTACATGTATTACTAACTTGTTGAATACTTGCAACCCCTCTGTGAGGTTGCTTACTATTATGTCCACTGTACAGATGAAATAACCAAGTTTCAGAGGATATAAGTGTTAGCTTTTAATAATTGTGTGCGGGATGGAGGGTATAAAGCTTTGCCCTTCTAGAGCCTTATGGTCTAATGCAGAAGAGCACCAGTAAACACATAAATATAAAATATTACATAAAGTTAGGCAGAGATAAATGTTGTGAAGAAAATAATGTTTGAAGAAAAATGGTGGAAGAATGAGGACCAGACTGTCATTTTAGATGAAATAATCAAAGAACGCTCGATGAGACCTGGACGGAGTGAGGGAATCGGCCTGTGGATAACCTGGAGGAAGAGGCGGGATAGCAACAACAAGGGTCTGATCCAGCAGAGATCTTGGCTTGTTCAGGCAACATTAAGAGGGCCCGTGTAGCTTGAGCCAGACGAGCAAGAGGAGAATGTAGTTGATGGGGTGATACAGGGTACAGAGGCAGAGCAGGTGAGGCCTTGAATGTAGACCATTGTAAAGGAGTTTGGATTGTGTTCTGATGTCTTTCACATACACACAAGGGCTTCTGCTGGGCAGAGACCTCTAAGATCCTTTCCTGCTTTAAAATCCTGTGACTTTAAAGTAGTGATGTCATTTCAAGCCATCCACGTCCGTAACACGTTTTAGCAGTCTGTTGCATCTCCAGATCCTCTTCAGGGGCAAAGCCATTTATTTACCTCTGCTGATTCTTTTTTTTTTTCAAGAGGACAGCCAGCTACAGCCATAAAGGTCACGGCATCTGTTGTCTCCTATCCCGTACTCAAGCTGTCCGAGCTGTGGTAGGCATGAACTGTGTTTGCCAATATGTGGTATGTGTTTAAAGAATGTTAATCCCTACAAAGAGTCATTCTGTGTTTTTGGCATAACTGATCATTTTCACCCTCTGATTCTAATTTGCTCAAATGCTCCTTGTGCTCCCGTACAGAGAGTGAGACAACTGGGGTGGTAATAAAGTACTTGATAACTGTGTGAGTTGAAGGAACATGCCCCTTTTTGGTAATACAGGCATAATTGTAACCAAAGAAATTTAATTTCTTCTTTAGCAAACACTGACATTTCTGTTTAAGAATGACTGCTAGGGCAAAAGGAAACATAAAAATTACCATGTATCATGAGTACACTGAGAATTCTCTATGTAATAGCTCAGAACTGATCTACAGCCAAAATTAAAACCATATGAGCATATCATAAATCTCAACTATTAACTGTGTTTGCTTCTAATTCTGTTTGGAATAAGGCTTCAAGTGCTTTCCAGAATGATGTGAGTTACAAATAAATAGACAAAGAGCTATGCTGTGTTCCATTTATTTTATTTGTACATATATCCATTTCAAGAAAAAAAAAAATGACTTTAAAAATACAATTCTGTCCCAGAATTGGATCCTTATCGGCACAACCATTGAAGGGAAAAGAACGGCATGCAAACTGAAACTATGGTCATTTGTAGTGACTGAATGGAAGATGCAGTTATTCCAGTAGAATATATAAGAAGCTCTGATTTGGCAACTGATAACACAAAAGAGAACCCAAACCTCACTGGTTTGAAGCAGGGTAAAGCACAGTTTTACATATGGATATGATAAGGTTTGCACAGCCCTGGAAAAGGCCCGTATGAAACAAATACAGCACTGGGATCTGTTAAACATCATGTACTGACATGCCTCTCCCACCCACATCAGTATTGTTACTGTTACTTTCTTGTTTGGCAGTAATAAATAAATACACGATCTTATAAAATCAAAACTGTAAGTTGACATTATTCCAGTGAACGCAGTAACAAATCACCTCATGCTTTACGTTGTGTTTGGTCATTGGTATTAATGTATAATTGTTGAAATGCACCACCAGGTGTAAAAGAGATTAGGTTAGACAATTTATTCAATTTGTTTTCTTTGTCATATGACAGTATTCCAAGTAGTAGCCAGTTTCCTAAAAATGAATGCGGAAATGTTATTGGTGACTAGTCTGGGTTTTACAGCCTTGGAAAAGCTATACGATTTCACATTGTTTTACTTATCAAATTTTCAAATTTAATCATATTTCTTATCACCAGTTGGAGTTATCAGACCAGTCTCTCTGGCTCTGAGCTACTAGTGGATGAGACTTGAGGAAACAGCCACTAGAGGAGGTACCCAGGTGCCTCCCCGCCCCATGGTAAGGCCCTTTATCAGGCAACAGCATGTAAATCTTGGGGTGAGGAAGGAAAATGTGATGGGGCATTAGGGGGGCGCTAACACCCTGTTTGATGACAGAGAAATCAAATGGTCAGACTAGCAGGTCCTGAGGGCACAACTGAACACCACGCTCTGTTCACATACTAGCTAGCAGCTCTGAGGCACAGCTGATATGACGGAAGAGTGTGCGTGCTGGGGGTGCGGACGGCTGTCTGAATTAGGAAGAAGAGGTTAGATAATACCAAATACACCATGCATGATTTCCAGACACCTCTCGGAAAGGTCAAGCTCAGAAGCAAACAGCAATGTCAGGATCTGGGGTGGGGTGGGGTGGGGATGGGGGACACAAACGGTTTAACTTGAAACAATATTGTGTTAAGGGATGAGCCTTTTAATATTTTTTCTGTCTCCACTCTCCTTGATGCGCATGCTTTTTTTGCCTTCAGAAAATAGAGTCAATAGCTGTGCAGAGTTGAAGAAAAACTTCCTCCGGTGTCCCCTCTGCATTTACCTATATTTAAAGGGAAAAAGAAAGTCTTAAAAAATCTTTGTTAAATAAGACCATTTTTAATAATAAAAGAATTGCCTGCTCTAGGCGCCCAAACCACAGAGAAAAAAGTGAGTGGTTGTTAAAAAACAAAACAAAACAAAAAAAAAACTAGGTTTATCTAAATTAAAACATCAAGGAGATACCACTGCACACCTATTAGAATGGACAAAATCCAAAATGCATCAGCAAATGCCGGTAAAGATGCGGTACAGTACTCATTCTTTGCTGACGGGAATGCAAAATGGTACAGCCACTTTGGAAGACGGTTTGGCAGTTTCTTACAAAATTAAACATTCTTACCGTATAATCCAGGAATTGCGCTTCTTGGTATTTACCCAAAGGAGCTGAAAACTTAACGTCCACACAAAAACTTGCACATGGATTGTTTATAGGAGCTCTGTTGATAATTGTTAAAACTTGGAAGCAACTAAGATTTCATTAGGTGAGTGGAAAAACTGTGGTATCCAGACAGTGGAATGTTATTCAGTGCTCACAAGAAATGAATTACTAAGCCATGAACAGACTTGGAGGAAACTTCAATTCCTACTATGAGGTTAAAAGAAGCCAATCTGGAAAGACTCCATACCATACGACATTCTCAAAAAGGCAAAACTACGGAGACAGTAAAAAGATCGGGTTGTGGCCAGAGAGGAATGACTAGGTGGGACAAAGAGGACTGTTACAGTAGTGAATTGTGGATACATGTCAATAAACATCTGTCAAAATCCAAAGGTGTGAACACCAGGAGTGAACCCTAACATAAACCGGACTAATGTTGAGAATGATGTATTGATGTAGGTTTCATCGATGAACCTACCATTGTGTGGGATGTGGCTAGTAGGGGTGGTCGTGTGTGTGTCTGGGGACAGGGCTACATGAGAATTCTGTACTTTATACTTTTTGCTGTGAATTTAAAACTAAAAATTGGTTTAAAACAACGAAACGTAGGTGCCTTGTTGAGGTAAAGTATTGTTAAGGCTCATGGAAAGACTAGAATTAGTTAAAAGACTTCCGTGTTCTAGAGCATTTGGACAGGATGGGCATAGGGCTTTGGGTCATGGGCGAGGTGGGGTCATGGGCGAGGGCTTTGGGTCATGGGCATAGGGCTTTGGGTCATGGGCTGGCGTGTAGAGAAAAAGAAAGCTGGGACCTCCACTTGCGGGTGTTCTAAGTGCAGAGTCCCCTCAGACGTTACTGGCACACCACTGCGAGGAGCCAACAGCAGAGGAGGTGGCAGGGAGCGGACTTCCTGGGTGTTAAGGCACAACTACCCCTTCCTCTCTCAAAATGTCCCAACGTTGGGGATGCCTGGGTGGTTCCGTCAGTTAAGCGTCTGACTTCGGCTCAGGTCAGGATCTCACAGTTCGTGAGTTGGAGCCCTGTATTGGGCTCTGTGCTCACACTCAAGAGCCTGCAGCCTGCTTCAGATTCTGTGTCTCCCTCTCTCTCTGCCCCTCCCCGCCTCCCACTCTCTGTCACTCTCAAAAATAAACATTAAAAAAAAAGTGACCCAGCATCGTACCAATCACCGAGGTATGTCCCAGGCACAGGAAGAGGAGACCTGGTGACCCACGGGACCCGCGGGAGGGGCGGGCAGCGAGCCTGCTGAGGTGCAACTCTCAACCTTCATCTCCACAGGTCCTCATTTCTGCGGTTGGGCTGGGCCGTCTAATCTGCATATTTAACAAATTCTCCAGATGATTTCCCTGTGGGTTATCTTGGACCACACTGATTTCTTCCAATCTTGTCTACCTTCTTTGCACAAACTAGTTTTGATTTCACAACACTAGAGACTTCACAGATTCCAGAGATAGAATAAGTTCTCAAAAACAAAACACCAAAACTAAAAAACCACATTTAAATATCCCAGAAAATAGGTACAACAGTGTTTCTAGAAGTGTCGTTTGTAATAGCCCCAAGCTGGAAAAATCACACAAGTCCATGAGCAGTAGATGGATAAATAAATTGTGGCATAGTCACACGCTGGACTAGAATAGTGACGGAAGAAACACTACAGCTACTATGTTGAACAACAGGGATGACTCTCCCAAAGTTGTGGTGAGGGAAAGAAGCGGGTCTTGAAAGAATATGCATGCAGTGCAATTCAAGTTCTGTAAAATCCAAGAACACGCAAAGTTACATCGTGTAGGTTTGGGATCCATACATAAGTGATAAAACCATAAAGAGAAGCAAGAAGATGATTATGAAAGTCAGGAGTGGCTCCTGCTTGGAGAGAGGACGGAGGAGGTGACTGGGGAGACCCAGGGAGCCTCTGCCATTCTTTCCTACTTCCTGGGCCTGTGTGGAGATTACACAGTGTTTGTTTTATAATTCTCCAAACTGTACATATGGCTTTTATGCATAACCATGTGTGTGATACATCTCCCAATAAGGAAAAAATTAAAATTAAAAAAAAATTTAAGCACCCTCCCCCAACATGTCCTACCCCTTCCTTCTAGGAAAGTCAAAGACAGCAGTCTGCAACTTGTCTCCCTGGCTACAGGCTTTCCATCTGAGGGCAGAGACTTCGGCTTTGCCCTGTGTGTCCCTCACGGCACCTTGCCTCTTGTTTTACCTCTCCTTCCTCTTCTTTCAACCAACAAACATTTCCTGGGCGCTAACATTATGTGCTGGAGATACCAAGCTGAACAAGACACAATGACCGTGCTCTCACAGAGCTCACAGCTCAAGAACAGAGATGAAGAATTAACAGGAATTTATGCTGTTTCGAGGCCAGCACAGGAGCTGTGGATACAGGAACACCTTCCACAATGTTGGGAGGGCAGGGAGTTTCCTGAGGAAAATCGTCGTCAGCAGCAGCAGCAGCAGCACTACAGAAGCATAAGTGCTTTTATTTTTAAATAAAATATTTTTAATTAAAATGTTTTTCTACCTCTGGTCTTGCTTCACTTCCGCCCTTACTTGCCAGCTTACTTCCTTCTTCCCTCCCTCTCATCATCTCTGAAGTCTTCCTTCGCCCCCTCCCTGGCTCGCTCTCTTCCCTCCCTGAGTCCCTCGCCTCCTTACTGGCTCTCATTCCATTCCATTAAAAAGCAGTTTTTAAACAGGTAATTCTGACAGTGATCTTGGGAGGACAGATATTATCCCCATTGCACACATGACAAAACTGAGGCTTTGAAAGATGAATTAAATTTCCCAAGGTCATACAGCTAAGTAAGTGGCAGGGACCTGGTGGAAACCAAGGTCTCTGACTCCAAAGTCCTTACACTTCCCAACCACATTAGAATATGTCCACCAGCTCCAAATGGCTGCTTGGCTGAATTTGGTTGGGGCAACAAGGAATGAAGCTGGAATGGTAGGCCTGTGTTGATCATAAAGAGGCTTATAGATTCTGTTACATGATAATGGGAATTACGTAAGGGTTTTTAAAGTATGAGTTGATACAATCAAACGGGTACACAGAAGCTGATAAATGTTTGCTTAGTCAAAAAATTGCAGGAGGGTTGAAGTGCAAGGCAAAGAGCACTGTAGTAGGAGCCATGATACCTGTACTAATCCCCAGTCGGCTTCAGGACTCGGACTAGACATTCATCCTCCTGGTGCCTCAGTTTCCTCCTCTGTTCTATAAAGGGACTGACGACACATGTGTAACCTCCAGGTTCGGTTCCAGCTCTGATACTCTATGCTATTCCAAATCTCAGTTCACGTTTTTGTGGGGATCAGGCGCCCATCAGTGGGCATCAGGACTGTTGAGTTTAGTTTGGTGTTGCCAGTCAAGCTGAGCCTGGAGTGGATATGTATTTGAAGATAATGAGAGCCTTCTCTGTGGAGAGACCAGCATGTGCAAAGGGATAGAAGTCTGCAAGCACCTGGAGTTTTCAGGGATCAGTGGGTCTTCGTTGGGGACAGAGCAAATGCTGCTTGAGTTGGAGGAAGGAGAACAGGAGACTGGAAAAATAGGTCGGAGGAGGTTGTGCCTCCATAGATTCACCTATTCTGGACATTTTCTATAAATGGAATCACACAGTGTATGGGTTTTTTTAATTTTTATTTTTCACTAAGCACTGTCTTCATGGTTCACCCATGTTGTATGGGTGTCATTACTGTGTTCCTTTTTCTGGCCCCATAATGCCTTATCTTTAACCTGCATGTACAAGACATGCTTTGGAATGCCTGCCTTCCTAACATCACTTTTCAGCAAATCTGCTGCTGCTCGCTGCCCTGCTGAACCTGCGCTTGCCTTATCAAACCCTGTAAGGAGGGAAGATTGTTAACTCACTGTCCTTGGCCCCTCTCAGGTTCCCTTCCCCATGTAGTGGGCATGGGTAAGAAGGTAGCGATCCATTAACACTTAGCTTATTGTTTACACTGTCCATGACATCATTAGTGGCAGGTCTCTGGTCCCCCTGTTCAGTGGATTCTCACACGGAGAATATTTTAAGAGAACAATAAGGGACTTTTAGAGATTTTCATGTTACTCCTGGGTAAGTCAAAAGAAATGGGAAAGAACCAATTTACTAAGTGCATTTTAAGTTACAGAAACCATTCTCAGTGCTTACAACTTTAGCAAATTTAAATCCACTAACAGGGTGCCAGTGTTTAACACCCTTAGTGAACAGATAAGAATCCTGTAAACTGGGGGCGCCTGGGTGGCTCAGTCAGTTAAGCGTCCGACTTCAGCTCAGGTCATGATCTCATGGCTTGTGAGTTCGAGCTCCGTGTCAGGCTCTGTGCTGACAGCTCAGAGCCTGGAGCCCGTTTCAGATTCTGTGTCTCCCTGTCTCTGCCCCTCCCCTGCTCACGCTCTGTCTCTCTCTGTCTCTTAATAATAAATAAACGTTAAAAAAAAAGAAAAAGAAAAAGAGTCCTGTAAACTGACTGTTTTGTGTGAAGGGGACTTCCTCAGTAATTGAGCAAACTTAAAAGACCCCCAATTCTGAATCAGCAGAGTCAGAATGTATGAAGCTTTAATGTATTTCATTTAATTGAAACCTAGATAAGTGGATGTGCTTTTGACTTTAAGAACCTATCTTTTTGAGTCAAAGACTTAATGTAAAATCCTGCAATAAGTGATCAGTAGAGGAAGTATTTTTTTTAACAATAAAAGAAAAAAAAAGCTACCAGCAAGTGAACAGGAAATAGGATTGAATTTCTGAGTTTTCACCTGACTTCTCAAAGGAGAGCAGTCAGTGATAATATTTCCCGCAGTCAGCAGAACATACTGCTAAATTAGGAAAGTAGTTACACTGCCTTAGGAATTGCAGGCTTTGTCTACTTCTTCTCTTTCATTCTGTGAAGTGAATCTGTAAACCATAAAACGGCTGGTTCCAACACTGCCCAGGTCTAGTTGTGTTTCTCCTGAATTTCCCACGCTGTTACAAAAAGGGCTGGAGTTTTAGTTTTGTTTTTCATGTACTGGCGCCATGGGGCTTCTGAGACTGACCCAGGCTGCCACTGGTTTACGACTGTTGTGTGCACCACCCTCTTACTCTTTTCATCTTGTCCTCTGAGCCAGACGGAGCCTCACACCGCAGGGATCCCTCACCACCAGACGAGGCTCCGCAAAGGCAAAGCCCTTAATATGCAGCACCTGCGTGCTGTCTGGGGCCGAGCATCAGATGCATTCTTCAAAAGTTAGGGTTATGTAAATGACGCTTCCTCCAATTCACATATCCAGTCGGGACACAGATTTCTCCTTATTCTCAAGGCCGTAGGAAGCAAGAGGGCTATGTATACCTTTACTTTAGAGAGCTTTTAGGACGAGCGTTAGCAACAATTTTAGGCTGATTTCGGGGCGCCTGGGTGGCTTGGTCAGTTAAGCGTCCGACTTTGGCTCAGGTCATGATCTCACGGTCCATGGGTTCAAGCCCCACGTCGGGCTCTGTGCTAACAGCTTGGAGCCTGGAGCCTGTTTCAGATTCTGTGTCTCCCTCTCTCTGTGACCCTCCCCCATTCATGCTCTGTCTCTCTCTGTCTCAAAAATAAATCAACGTTAAAAAAAAAAAAAAATTTTAGGCTGATTTATAATCTGCATATTAATGGCTTCTCTGTACATAGGATTTTCCAAAGCATAAGGATTTAAAATCTTTCCTTCTTTTTCCTCTTCCTCCCAATTTTGTCTGAAGTTTAAATTTGGCTGGCAGCTCTTTTCATAGACATCCACAAAATTCTAAAACATATCTGATCAGTCATTTCCCTGTTTAAAATACCAGCAGTATTTAGTTGGAACTTTCTAAGATGGTCTAGAACTGTACTATCCAATGCAGTAGCCACAGGGGGCTTCTGAACACTTGAAAGGCAGCCAGTACAACCGAGGAGCTGACTTTTTAATGCTATGTAGTTAAAATTAATCTAACTTTTAAAACTGGTACTTGGACTCCCTTATTAGAAAATTCAAAAATATATTGGAACAACTCGAGTATGTGAGATCTGCCATTTTAACCACAAATTTTATGGAATATAAATACAATCTATTTCTGATGAAAATTTAGCATCTGAATTGTGTTATGCTTAAGTACTGGATTTTGAAGACATATTAGAAAATAAAGTATCATAATTTTTATATTGATGGCATGTTGAGAAGCTAAGACTTAGGATATATCAGGTTCAATAAAATTTATTTTCGAGCTCATTTCATTTGGTTCTACTTATTTTTTTCTTGTTAATGTGACTACTAGGAAATTTTAAATCTATGTATGTCTATTTCTGTTGGACCATGCTGGGCTAGAAAATTTGTTGAATGAAGGAGGAATGAATGAATGGATTCAGGTCCTTCATGGTCTTGCCTCAGCCTTGCTTTCTGGTCTAGTGTGTTACTGCTTTTGTTCATCGGCTCTGCACTAGCTACATCTTGTGCTAACATTCTTGGGCTCTTCCAGGTGTCAGTGCCTTTGTCTCCTTCTCTTCTGTCCGTTATGAACTTGTATTCATCCTTTAGGACCTGTTCAAATGTCGTCTTTTCTCTGAAGCCCTCACCTACCTTTCCAGGTTCGGTACTCCCAAAGGCCCAGAACATTCTGTAAATCTTATTACTATATTTACCACTTTGCTGTGGTGCAGAATTTCATGGGTGTCTTTTCCTCTCGGAATTCCTGGCATTAACCACCATGCCTTGGACATCAGAGATGCCCCAGTCTTCTGTTGGCTTCTAGAATCCACGGCAGGGGCTCCTGGAGACGTGAATTAAAGTGAAGCCCAGTGAATGGACTGCCCTGAGCTGGCCAAAGGCAGAGCCTGCCATGTGACTGGAGCAACCACAGGGAAAGGAAATCAAGAAAGTGAATAGAAGAGCACGGGGTCTGGAGTTGTCTTCTGCCTACTGTTCTGGGAGGCAGGATGCAGACACGCACTGAGCACAACTCATTTCAACAGGACCACAGGGGAGCAAAGCAGATTGCACTGAATCAAAAGCTCTTTGCGGGGAATCTAGTGCAGGCCTGACAGGAAGGACGGGGGGGGGGTGGGGGGGGGGTGGGGGGGGGGTGGAGAGAAGACTAGTCAGGCAGAATAATGAAGAATGAGTTTCTTAAGACTCTGGGAGACAGATGGAAGATTTATGCCTCATTTGTCAGGTGAGAGGACAGAACCTTGGGGCTCCTTGAAGTCACCTGCCCTTTTGTGCACCTCTTTTTACTGGGCAGGCAAGCAGGATGGAGAGCTGTCTCCAAACCCAGGCTGCTACTGGCACTCACCCAGGGCAGCTCCAGCCCGAACTCGGCACGCTTCACACTCAGAACTGAGAAGCAAACTCAGCGGGGGAGGGGCATTGATAGAAGAGGCCAAATAGCCAGGAACTGAGAAGTCCAGAAGCTTTTCTGCATTCAAAAAACTCTTCTCAGGGGGACATGGAGAGAGAAGGAAGTGCAAACGAATGGGTTAAAAAAAGACTGCTTAAAATATCTCAACAATCTCTCCTACTAGACACAAAAGCCCAAATAAGGGTGTTCCAGTTCCTGCACAGTTGTCAGTAGTAGACAAAACAACCAAACTAGAAACAAACCGGTTGAACAAATTATAGGATATCCATGTTATAGAGTATTACATGACTACTAAAAAGAAAACACTGTGACGTCTGTATTGGCTTCCAGAGAAATGTGTACAGGATAGTATTTTCATGAAATCAGAACTTTCCACCATGGGGTATGTGTATTTATACAAAGTAGACTGGTCGGGGTCAGAGAATGAGAGAGTAAGAGAGAGAGAGAGAGAGACAGAGTGTGTGTGTGGGGGGGGGGGGGTGGGGCGGAGAGACAAGGAGGAGGAAGAGTAGGATTGGGGAGGGAAGGTAGAAAGATACACAATAAACTGTTCATGCTGGGTATTTGAGGGGAGTAAGGTTGGAGGTATTAAGGCATTGCTAATTGTTTTATTTATATATACATTTATACACACATATACACATAGATACTTCTACTCCTTGCTTATTATATTAAGTACTTATTACTTTAGTAATTTAAAAAAATCCTTTGAAATAAACCTAACCCCAGCCACCAATGTGAACACTTGACAGTTTTAACACAGCTGGGACCACTGAATCACCTGCTAATGCTTTTCTCTCCTTAGTCTGTTTGATCTTCAGAGAATCTGAAGAGAAATCCCCTCTCACCTCCTGGGGCATAGGATCTGGTGAGCACCCCTTGCTATAGCCTCTCCCAGTTTCCCACCAAAATACCCATGGAGACCCAGAAAAAGATGAATGGCTACAGAATTCTGAAAACTTGGATTGCTACCTATTGCCAGTGGAATTAGATTCCATAATCTGCTCCTGACTTAGAAAATGACCAGAAAAGTCGGCATCTGCCATTCTGCTATGTGGTTACGACTTTCAAAGACAAGAGCGGTTCTCCCTAAGTCCCACCAGGACATCTTTTTCTAAATCTAATTTAAGATTGTATTACCAAAAGAACAACTAAAGAGAGAGGGGGGGAACATGTCCCAAAGGATGGATCCTGATGCAGGAGGGGAAGCAGGAAGAGGCATAGGAGCAAGTGCATCTCGGGGTGGTAGTGGTCCCTGCTCAGCGCGCCTCAACCCCCAAATCCCACATTTGGTGTGAGCCTCCCTGATGCACCCCAGTGTGCCTTCCAGCATGAGATCCAACAGGAACAGACCTGAGTGCCGCTGGTCCTCAAGCACACAAAAAGTGAGATTAACAATCACCTGTACATCATGTGGGCCATGAGATTCCCTTCCACCCCACCTCCTAATTGAAGGACATAGCAAATTATAGTTTCCAAAGATGGTTGCAACAATATCTCCCACCCCACATACTCTTTTTTTTTTTTAATTAATTAATTTATTTTTTTAAACGTTTATTTATTTTTGAGACAGAGAGAGACAGAGCATGAACGGGGGAGGGTCAGAGAGAGGGAGACACAGAATCCGAAACAGGCTCCAGGCTCCGAGCTGTCAGCACAGAGCCCAACGCGGGGCTCGAACTCACGGACCGCAAGATCATGACCTGAGCCGAAGTTGGCCGCTTAACTGACTGAGCCACCCAGGCGCCCCCCCACATACTCTTCTGAATATGACCTTGCTACTCACTCATCAAGAGACGAACTATAATCCCCTTCCTCTTGAACCTGGGCTGGCCTTAGGGACATTCTTAGAACCAATAGAATGCAGTAGAAGTGAGGTTGTGTGATCTCGGCGTGGCCAGAAGAAGCCTTGCAGCTCCTGCCTTGGCCTTTGGGAACATTCCCTCACTGGAGGCTCCCGTTGGGGCACCATCCTTTGGAACCCAGGAGCAGTGCTGTGAGAAGTGCAAGCCGTTCTAGAGAGGTCACGTGCAGGTGTCTGGCTGTCCCAGCTAAGCCAGCCCGGTTCAGGCACCAGACATGTGAATGAGGTTCCATCTTTGAATTGGACATAGCAGCCCTCTCCGTGGCAGCCCCCAGTTTGAGTCATCCCAGCTGAGCCCCAAATGCCATGGAGCCAGGAAGTACCATCCCTACTGTGCTTTTTCCAAACTCCCGAAGCACAGAAGCCACAACTATCAAGTAACGGCTGTTGATTTATGCCACTAAGTTGTGGAATGGCTTGTTACACAGCGATAGATAATCAGAATATAGAGGATGTGTAAACTTAAACAAACTGAGGTTTCTGGGGGGAAAAAAACTAGAAACAGACAAAGGGCACACTATTCCAGAGATTCAGAAGGAAAGAAGATCTCTGATAATCATATAATATAGAAACTAGAAAAGTTTTAAATACAATTTTTTGAATACTCAACAATAAATATTTATTGAGTACTTTTTTTTTTCCTCATGTGCCAGGCATTATGCTACACTCTGGGGATAAAGGTGTGAATGAGACAGACCTAATTCTTCCCACTACAGAATTTACTTTCCATTGGTGGCCACAGACATGTAAAGAAGTAATTATAATGAAGCATGATAAATACAGAGATGGAGAAAGAAACAGTGCTATACAAACACACAGGAGGGAAAGTTAATGGATACTACTGCTAGTTTAAACTGTATGTAAGAAGACATGGCTGCTATGAAGTAAGAGCAGGCAGTCATGAAATGAGAACAGGCTTGGTGAAAAGGCAACAGCATGAGAAGAAAAGAATGAGCCGGGGCAAACAGAAAACACACATGAGAATTAAGATAAATACTGGTAACTAGGGAGCAGGAACAATAGTGTGAAAAGCTGAACCGGAATGGTGGAAGACACATTTGGGGTTTTTTCCTAGAAAGTCGAGACCACAGAAATGAAAACAACAGAGTGGGTTATAGATTGAGAACTGTGCTCTCCAATGCAGAAATCACTGCCATGTGTTGCTCTCGAGCACTTGAGGTGTGTGGCTACTCTGAACTGAGCTGTGCTGTCAGCTCAAATACACACTGGATTTCAAAGACTTGATAACAACATCAGCATCACCCGTTTCTTTTCCCTGTTTAAATTTTTTAAAAAACATTTATTCATTTTTGAGAGAGAGAGAGACAGAGCACAACCTGGGGAGGGGCAGAGAGAGAGGGAGACACAGAAACTGAAGCAGGGTCCAGGCTGTGAGCTGTCAGCACACAGCCCGACATGGGGCTCAGAACCACAAACCAAGAGGTCATGAGCTGAGCCCAAGTCGGATGCTTAACCGACTGAGCCACCCATGTGCCCCTCTTTTTAGTGTTTAAAATATGGCTACTAGAAAACTTAACATTGCATATATGGGTCACATTATATTTCTCTAGGACAGAGCTAATATAGAAGGAACAGAGTGAGATCTAAGAATTTTATGTTTTTGAGGAGTTTTGAGGAGAAAAAAGGAATAAGGTACATAAAAAATAATCAAAGAATAATTACCCCAAACTCTCAAGTTAAACAAACAAAAAAAAGGTATCTCTGCCAGTGGGAATCGGTGAAGTGAGACTGATATCTGGACACAAGTTTTGAATGACATGGAAAAATTGAAAAAAAAAATCTTTAAAGATACCAGCTGAAAAAAGTTGACTTCCGAATTTGTCTATGCCTTTTCCTCCATAACACTAAATGCTTGAAAACAGTGGAGCATGTTTTCTCCATTTTGATAGAAATATATCATGACCTAAAAGTTTTATATTCAGTGACACTGATATGTGTGTATAAAGCCACTAAAGCAATATTCTCAGATGTTCACAGAAAAATTGAACTAAAAACTAGTTTGAGTTATTTTAGCCAACCGAAGGAAGAATCAAAATTAAGAACTCAAGGGGCGCCTGGCTGGCTCAGTTAGTTAAGGGTCTGATTCTTACTCTTGATCTCGGCTCAGGTCATGATCGAGCCCCAAGCCGGGGTCTGTGCTGACACCTCAGAGCCTGCTTGGGATTTTCTCTCTTCCTCTCTGTCTGCTCCTCTCCCACTCACACACATTCTCTCTCTCTCTCAAAATAAATAAACTTTAAGGAAAATTTAAGAACTCAAGTACAGAGAATTCAAAGTATAAAAGTAATTTTGGGTTTTCCTTTACTTGTGTTAGACTGCACACTTAGGGATCCAGTCCATTAAGGGTTATCAAGGGGTGAAGTCTGACCTTAGGTGCCTTCTGCCTCCACTCCTTCCATGGTAGTGCCAGCAGCTGCATTTCTCATTCTTTATCTCTGGGTTCACAAGAAGTCCCCTGTTAGGTTGGATGACTACCCAGAACAACAATGGGTGTTGCACTATTTCAGGACTTACTAAAAATGGCTAAACTCTTTATGAAGTTGGGACACTGTAGCAGAAAAATTGCCCAACAAGAAACTTAATTTCTCCTCTATAAAAGCAGAGAGAGTTGCCAAGGAACTCGATTTCCTGCATCTGTAAAACTGCATATGTAATGAGTCATTGGCCTCTTTTTTTTTCTTTTTTTAAGTTTATTTATTTATTTTGAGAGAGAGAGGGAGTGGCACAGGGGCAGTGAGAGAGGGGGACAGAATCCCAAGCAGGCTCCTCACTGTCAGTGAGGAACCGGACACAGGGCTGATCCCGTGAATGGTGAGATCATGACCCGAGCAGAGATTGAGTCGGACGCTTAACTGACTGAGCCACACAGGCGGCCCCTCCTTTTTTTTTTTTTTTTTTAATTAAGACTAATAAATAGCCCAGGGACAGTTATCATCTGTTATCAAGCCCTCTTCATCTATGGCCTGGGGTGTTTCTGGGCTGATTATACCATGAAGAAAAAGTATGAAACAAGTGGAGAAAAACAAATGTAAGAAATATATCAAAATGTTCCTTAGTTAGGTTATCTTTGGACGGAAGAATTCTTATCTTTATACTCTTAGATTTTAAAGTGTATTTCTTTTTTAAAAGTAGCTGTTGCTTTTATAGTTAGCAAAAAGAGAAGTTTGAAGTATCAGTTTATACAATTCTGCATATGCCACTGGAGGTAGCTATTTCTGGCGTTTCTCCCAGCTCACAACAAGCCCTTCTCTTCTGGGAATACCTTATCCCCCACCCAGTTCCCAGGGAGGAGTCCCAGGCAGCCATGTGTGTGTATATGGGTCAGGTTTTAATGCAAATGCTACCTCCTCGGAGACTTTCCCAACACACCCACCTAAAATACTCACCCCCAACACCTTACTTTGTTTTATGCATAGAGATGATCCTATCAGCAATTATTTTACTTTCTTATGTGCCATTTTTGCCTTTTCAGTGAGGGGTTTATCTTGGTTATTGCTGTGTCCCCAGCACCGAGAACAGTATCTGACATGCAGTGCGCACTCAACAAAGTATCACACAACAAATGACCACACCTGCCTGGCCAGAGAGGAGCAGGGAGAAGGCTGTGAGCAAAGCAATTCACAACATTTCTGCCTGAATTTGGAGCTGTTGTGCTCACATGTGGACGCAGCGCTTGTAGGGTGGCCATATTCTGGCTTCTGGGCCAAAGAAAGAAAAATCCGGATGACGAGAGAAGAAGGCATGTGTGAAAAGCAAGAGAGACCTGGTCCCACAGCCTTCTTGGGCCTGCTGTGTTTCAGCTGTGGACTGTATAGCTTATCATCAAGTTTTGTGTTTTGGGTCAGGCTGGAGTTGGTGGCTCTTACCTACAAGCAAGGAGCCCTAATTGATAGATCTACAGCTACAATCATGTTTTAAAAATTCATAGCAGTAAGATTTGGAGGAAACAGGGACACCTGGGTGACTCAGTCGGTTAAGCGTCCGACTTTGGCTCAGGTCACAATCTTGCAGTCCGTGAGTTCGAGCCCTGCATCGGGCTCTGTGCTGACAGCTCAGAGCCTGGAGCCTGTTTCAGATTCTGTGTCTCCCTCTCTCTCTGACCCTCCCCCGTTCATGCTCTGTCTCTCTCTGTCTCAAAAATAAATAAACATTAAAAAAAAAAAAATCTTATAAAAATAAATAAATAAATAAATAAATAAAGTTTTGGAGGAAATACTCTAGAATGTTTGCCTCTGAGTGGTGGCTCTACCTAGTTTTTATATTTTCTAAAATAAGTTTGTATTACTTTTATGATTAGAAAATAATATAGGGGCGTCTGGGTGGCTCAGTCAATTGAGTGTCCGACTTGTGATTTCAGCTCATGTCATGATTAAGTCCTGGGTTAAGGTCATGGGATTAAGCCCTGAGTTGGGCTCTGGCTAAGCATGGAGCCTGCTTAAAATTTTCTCTTTCTCTTTCTCTCTCTCTCTCTTTCTCTCTCTCCCTCCCTCCCTCCCTCCCTCTGCCATTGTCTCTGCCCCTCTCCCTGCCTTGTGTGCACACTCTTTCTCTCAAATAAAAAAAAGAACAAAAATCTATAATCTTCTTATATAGAAAGAATATAAGGTGATAGGCCTGGAGGAGTCCAGGAGGTCCTATTCTGTCCATCCATCTTAGTTTAGGATGAAGAAGGGAGAGGTTACACAGTGAAATCACTCACCCAAATTCACAAAGCTCCTTCACACAACACATCAGGCTTTCTGAGGTCCAGGGCAGTATTTTCTCCACCAAAGGTCTTTGGCCAGTTGCTGTGCTTTTTACCCTAAATTGCTATATTTCAGTTTTTATTCCTTACTGCCTTCCTTCCTTCCTTCCTTCCTTCCTTCCTTCCTTCTTTCCTTCCCTCCTTTCTTCCGTCCTTCCTTATTTTCTTTCTTCTTAAACAATGAATCCTCTCACTCAAGACAAAATAAATGCTTCCTTTTAGGGGTTAATTCTAGTGAGTGGGTGTGGCTATCCTACTGCTGTGTTGGGACAGTTTCTATGGCAGCTGTCCAGACTCGTAGGAAAGCAGTGCCACGGTTGATTAATGATGTCTGCCCTGAGCACAGGGAGAAGAGAGTGGATGAAGAAAAGTTCTGTTTCTCAGATGCAGAGCAAAGCTGCCTTTATGAGACAGGGAAAACACTTGGAAAGTCAGGGGATCCATCTGTATCACGTATGCCTCTATCCCCTGGTTTATGTTCTAAGGAGTTCTAACTGTGTTGCATAATGATGGCATAATAAAGGCATAAATAGTAAGGCAGTGGCTGTGCAAATTCCCCTTTACTTTTTGGGTACCTTTGTCTGAAATTGCATCGCACTTTTTTCAGCTAGCTGGCGGCCAAAAGGGCTGACCGTCATTAGGCAGGGGTGTCAGCCGATGGGTAGCTGGGCAACACGGAGGCCTGAAGGAAGTGCTTGTGCAGGGTGGTCTATTTCTGGGCTGGCCCATGACGTGTCTCTAATTCCTAAGTAAATCTCACTGAACTACTGATTTGTCTTGCTTGCATCTAGAAGTGCATTCTCCACTCCTACCTAATTTTAAGAAAACTCCTTAAATGATCCAAGAACCCACCTGGATGGTATGCGACCCTGCCTTGGGCTCAATAAACGAGATGGGGAGGAGGTGCTAACAATCCAAAGAACATCAAACTGTCACTTAGAATCCAGGGGGAGATGAAGCTGTTGCAAGATGCCAGGGCAGAGAACTATAGACCAATTTCCCTGATGAACATGGATGCAAAAATCCTCAACAAGATATTAGCCAACCAGATCCAACAATACATTAAAAAAATTATTCACCACGACCAAGCGGGATTTATTCCTGGGATGCAGGGCTGGTTCGATAGCCACAAAACAATTAATGTGATTCATCACATCAATAAAAGAAAGGACAAGAACCATATGATCCTCTCAATAGATGCAGAGAAAGCATTTGACAAAATACAGTATCCTTTCTTGATAAAAATCCTCAAGAAACTAGGGGTAGAAGGAGGATACCTTGAGATAATAAAAGCCATATATGAATGACCCAACACTAATATCATACTCAATGGGGAAAAACTGAGAGCTTTCCCCCTAAGGTCAGGAACAAGACAGGGATGTCCACTCTCACCACTGTTATTCAACATAGTATCGGAAGTCTTAGCCTCTGTAATCAGACAACACAAAGAAATAAAAGGCATCCATATCGGCCAGGAGGAGGTCAAACTTTCACTCTTCGCAGATGACATGATACTCTATATGGAAAACCCACACGATTCCACCAAAAAACTGCTAGAATTGATCCATGAATTCAGCAAAGTTGCAGGATATAAAATCAACTCACAGAAATTGGTTGCGTTCCTATACACCAACAATGAAGCGACAGAGAGAGAAATCAAGGAATCGATCCCATTTATAGTTGCAACAAAAACCATAAAATAACTAGGAATAAATCTAATCAAAGAGGTGAAAATTTATATGCTGAAAACTATAGAAAGCTTATGAAAGAAATTGAAGAAGAAATAAAAAAATGGAAAAAGATTCCATGCTCCTGGATAGGAAGAGCAAATATTGTTAAAATGTCGAAACTACCCAAAGCAATCCACATAGTCAATGCAATCCCTATCAAAGTAACACCAGCATTCTTCACAGAGCTAGAGCAAATAATCCTAAAATTTGTATGGAACCAGACAAGACCCTGAATAGCCAATGCGATCTTGGAAAAGAAAACCAAAGCAGGAGGCATCACAATCCCGGACTTCAAGCTATACTATAAAGTTGTAATCATCAAGACAGTATGGTACTGGCACAAGAACAGACACTCAGATCAATGGAACAGAAAGAAGAAACCAGAAATGGACCCACAAACTTATGGCCAACTAATCTTTGACAAAGCAGGAAAGAATATCCAATGGAATAAAGACAGTCTCTTCAGCAAGTGGTGCTGGGAAAACTGGACAGTGACATGCAGAAGAATGAACCTGGACCACCTTCTTTACACCATATACAAAAATAAGCTCAAAATGGATCAAAGACCTAAATGTAAGACAGGAAGCCATCAAACTCCTTGAGGAGAAAGCAGGCAACAACCTCTTTGACCTTGGCTGCAGCAATTTCTTACTCAACACGTCTCCAGAGGCAAGGGAAACAAAGGCAAAAATGAACTATTGGGACTTCATCAAAATAAAAAGCTTCTGCACAGCGAAGGAAACAATCAGCAAAACTAAAAGGCAACTGACAGAATGGGAGAAGTTATTTGCAAGTGACATATCAGATAAAGAGGTAGTATCCAAAATCTAGAAAGAACTTCTCAAACTCAGCACCCCAAAATCAAATAATCCAGTGAAGAAATGGGCAAAAGGCATGAATAGACACTTCTCCAAAGAAGACATCCAGATGGCCAACTGACACATGAAAAAATGCTCAACGTCACTCATCATCAGGGAAATGCAACTCAAAGCCACAATGAGATACCACCTGACACCTGTCAGAATGGCTAACATGAACAACTCAGGCAACAACAGATGTTGGCGAGGATGCGGAGAAAGAGGATCTCTTTTGCATTGTTGGTGGGAATGCAAGCTGCTGCAGCCACTCTGGAAAACAGTATGGAGGTTCCTCAAAATACTAAAAATAGAACTACCTTACGACCCAGCAATTGCACTACTAGGCATTTATCCACGGGATATAGGTGTGCTGTTTCGAAGGGACACATGCACCCCCATGTTTATAGCAGCACTATCAACAATAGCCAAAGTATGGAAAGAGCCCAAATGTCCATCGATGGATGAATGGATAAAGACGATGTGGTATATATATATAATGGAGTATTACTCGGCAATCAAAATGAACGAAATCTTGCCATTTGCAACTACGTGGATAGAACTGGAGGGTATTATGCTAAGTGACATTAGTCAGAAAAAGACAAAAATCATATGACTTTACTCATCTGAGGACTTTGAGAAACAAATGAACATAAGGGAAGGGAAACAAAAATAATATAAAAACAGGGAAAGGGACAAAACAGAAGAGACTCTTAAATATAGAAAACAAACAGAGGGTTGCTGGAGGGATTGTGGGAGTGGGGGATGAGCTAAATAGGTAAGGGGCATTAAGGAATTTACTTCTGAAATCATTGTTTCACTATATGCTAACTAAGTTGGATATAAATTTTAAAAAATAAAAAAGAAAATTAAAAAAAAAAAAACAACAAAAAAGAAGCCGGGACAGGAGCCCAGAGCCCAGAGAGCATGAAGGGACAGAGGTTTCCTCTTCCCCAAGCTTGTCCCCTTCCCCTGCTTCTCCTCCAGTCCCCAGGTAGCCCCACCACTGGCAAACCCCACAGGCATCCGCAAACAAGTCTCACTTCCCTGCACCCAGAACCCTTGCTGTGCCCCCCAACCCCACAAAGTTGGGGATGGAGCTCCTTCATCCAGTTGGGCAGAGGCAGTGGCACAAAGGCACAAAGCACTTCCTCTGAGAGGCCCCCTGGGAGTCCTGCGGCCTGGAGCCACACTGCTCTGGAGTCAGTCTTAAATATTTGCTAAGCAGATCATAAATGTCACCTCACTGCAGACCCAGCTGCCAGTGTCTCCAAAATGCATGGAAAGCTGATGAGATGATTCCAATGGAACTGGAAACTTCATTTTCCACTAACTTAGATATTTCTGGGGAGGAATCCAGAACTCAGATTTATCTGAGAACTCAGTCCTGTATCCACGTCCCAATCATTTGTGAGTGTGTAGAATTTAGGTTGGAATGATACACGAGGGGGAGAAAAGAGATTTTCTGACTCTGCCAGTGGTTAAGCTCTCAATTACTTAGGGATTTTTTCACCTGTGCACATCGAAAATGGAAGAAATTCTCTTCTATCTGGATAATTTTCTTATGTGTTCCAGGCTGCACAAAGGGTGGAAATCACTAATCTTGTAAAGGCTTTTGCAACACTGAATTCTTAAGACTCTGTTCTTACATAATGTACTTTTTTTTTTTTTTTGCTTGTTTTTTTAATGTAAGTTTTTTGTTTGTTTTTATGTGGCAACCAGAGGTTACACAAAGCAGGGCAAATAGATTTCATCTTGCATATCAAGTCCTATTAATTGGTAGTAGCAGCCTGAGTGCTGTGCTAACAAACATTCAGAAGCCACATCTGGGTCCTGCAGGAAAGAGTGGATTAGCAATGTCTGCCTTGGTTATGGAAGCTGGGGATGGTGGCTCTCATGCCATGTATTTGATATCCCTGAGTTACATCAAGGGGCACCTTTCAGACTTCTACACCCAGGGATAAGTTCCTAGGATTCTGGAAAATGACCATTAACAGGTTTAGAAGATGAGATTCATGATCAATGGTTACTGCCAAAGAATTGATGTAGCTGCTTCAGAGACAAGTGTGTTATTTATGACTGATGTCTCCTACTAACTTCCTGTGAATAGCAGAAAGTAGGTGTCCACTTTCCCTATTGTGCTTTGGGTCCCACCCTCCCAGTGGTCTCCTGGCCCTACCTTCTCAGGATCGGTTCTCCACAAGGGTGATGGACTGAACATTCTGTCTCAACCCCTGATTGTGTCTGCCCCTGTCCCATCAACAACAGGACAGTTACTTGCCTCCGCATGAGGGTCATCCTGATCCGGTCCATGCTTCTCTCTCCATCTCCATCTCTTGTTCCTCTTTTCCTTGGCACTTTGTGTCACAGCCAAGCTGAGTTCCTTGTTCCTCCTGACCTTTTTCACTTGGGGCTCCTTCTGTGTGGGGTGCCCTGCTCCTTTCACATCACCCCTCTTAGTTCTCCAGTGATCTTCCTTGATGCCTTTCCTGTCCCTTTAGACTGGTTTCAAGGGCCCCTGGAACTCACTATGTGCTCACTTTGAGCCTATATTGTAATCAGAGGTTTGTCTATCTCCCCTACTAAAACCTGAAGCTCTAGCAGGCAAGAACTGCATCTATTTTCTGTATCCAAACCTCTAGGGCAATGGATGGCCCACAGGAGTGCTTCAGACATGTTTTTTAGATGAGTGGATGAAGGGGGACTGGGTAGTTTTCCCAAATTCATGAAATTAATGGTGATTCACCAGGGATTACCACCTGTGATCATTAGGTTGACACTATCCACATTTCCCCACAGTATTTTCACTGTTGTACCAAACTACCTGCCCTCTTGGCTCCAAATGCTGCTTTTCTCAATAACAGTTATTGCAAGAATTCCAAGTGCCAATTATGAACTGTGTAAAAATCTGGAGATTCAAAGTCACTGCATCTTAAATCTAGAAGAGGCCTTTTGGGCCATCTATTCAGCTGAGGTCTAGAAGACAGAACTTTATGCCTCATCCATGCCTTCCTCCTTCCCTTGCTCTATACTGGAAAAAGGAGTTGTTCTTAGCAAATTTAATGGCATCTGTGAGAACTGTATGACCAACTTTTTATGGTCTGTATTATGACAGATAATTAACTTTGATTTATACAAAGGTGAAGAGAGGAAATATTTTGGCTCAAATGGTGCAGCTGTATGCAGCTCTAATTCCCAGATCCCTTGACCAAAATTTACCGTTTTTTTCTTTTCTTGAAAAAAGAAAAAGGGGGAGGGGTAACTGGCTCATTTTGGAGAAAAGAAGTGAAATGTTTCACCTTATGTAGCTGTGTTTTCATCTCATAGTAGGCAATCACAGGGATGGATGCTCGGTAGTAGGTTTCAAGGCGCTTGGCAATGGTGGTGGTGTTGTTTTCTACCAGAGGGCTGCTCTGGTTCCTCTGGAGAAGGCGGTTGGTCATGGTGTCTGCTGAGCAGTCCATACAGATCACCAGGTGCGGGTCTCCAATCTGGGGGGCGGGGGGGGGAAGCATAACACAGTCAGAAATTCCACTCTGTGATATTCTGGAAAGGCCTGAGACCCCTATTTCTTTCCCTTCTTGGTCTACTGGTTCCTCTCAAGGTCCCAGAAGTACAATGGGGCAGAGCTGGGACTGGACTTCATGGCTCCTCTTTTCCAGGTCAGTGGCTTTCCACATGCTGCCTCTGAGCTGTCTCTTGCCCTCAGCTTTTGTCACCTCATAGAATATAGGGATCATATAGAATGCTACCCAATGCAGTTGTAATCTGTCTTCCACACTAAGGGGAGTTTCCTTTGGGAAGCCTTCCCTGAGCTACTGAGGCAGAGCTAATCACTTCCTCCTTTGTACCCCATTCTATCTTACACAACCACCAGGAGCATGGTGACTGTGTCTGTTTTATGTGAAGTCAGTAGAACATAATGGTTGAATACGCAAAGGTTGGAGTCAGGTTGTTTAGGGTCAAATCCTGGTGTGGTGACTTGTCTCTAAGGTGGTCTTCACCAATTCCTTCTCTTGATGTACTTTGAGCTCTTCCCTCACAGAGACATAGAGCCCATAACTCTACTTCCTGACTCTGGCCTGACCTGTAACAATTTGGACCAACAGAATACAAAGGAAATGATACCATATGCTTTTAGAAGCAAGATCCTAAGAAATCTTGCAGTTCTTGCCTGGTTGACTATCATCTAAGATGTCCAACTATTCTGATTGCTAAGCCACGAGGAAGCCCAAGCTAGCCACGTGGAGAGGCCTTGTGAACAGAGATACCCAGCCAACTCTAGACTGTTTTAGACATCCCAGCCCTGGCTGTAGGTATATATACCGGCCTTAGCCATTATCTGACTGTATAAAGTCAACTGTGTGAAGGGCTTCAAATGAGAACCAGCCAGCCAAGCCCATCGAACCCCAGAACACTCCTAGAGAAGATAACAGATTGAATTTTAAGCTACTTGACTTCATCATTAACCGGAAGTATCACTCAACTTCTCCGCACCCTACTTTTCTCATTTGTGCAAAGAGGATGATCACAGAATTGCTGTGAGGGTTAAATAAAATAAAATAAAATAAAATAAAATAAAATAAAATAATGTAAGTGTGTTGCTTGGCATATGGTACTCCATAAGTATTAGCTATGATGTTTATTTCTCCTATGAGGCTACAGTCTCTTTGTGCAGGGTTAGCAGGTGCTTGGCTCCTGGTCATAAGTCTTGCATATAGTAGGGAGGTGATGAAGAAATGTTTTAGTGAGTCAGTGATAATGATATGATCAGCAGCACCAATCTCCCAATCTTCCTATCCTTCTCTTAAATGTTCTTTGGCTCCTGATGTCTTCATGTCTATGTTGCCTCCACTACCAACCCCAACCTTGGATCAAAAGAAACTTGCTCCCTCTCCCGATCTTGCAGTGGTCGGGTTGTGAGTAAACAAAGGTTTGCCACTTCCCCTGTGGGAAGTGCCTGGGATGGATGGGAACAAAGGGTGGAGGAGGACTTTTAGGCAACATGGAATGGTAAGTTGCTAGTAAGTGGCAGACATTTATCTACCCCCTCTATAGGATGTCCTTTAAAATACAAGGAAAAAATTCTCCAAAGTATAGAAGAGTGAAATAAACTTGCGGAATATGTTCATGCAACTTTTCTGCCTGTATTAATTGGAAAATAAAAATGAGCATTTGAGCAACGTTGAAAGGCTGGGTTTGGAAGAAAATGACCTGTATCTACCAGCAGAGGGCGAGCTTGAGGAGGCAGCCTAGGGTTCAGTTAGAGCTTGGCTCCCTGGAGCAATTTCTAGTTGGGTCTGTGTGAGAAGAGGTGATTTTTCTAATTGTGGGCATTTTCAGGTCAGTCTTGATGACAGAAAAGACAATTTAGGAACCCATTCAGGTACAAACAGAGACAATGTGTATCTGAGCAGGAGCTGGCAGTAATTGATCCTCTGGACCCAAATCAGTGCAGAACTGAGAGGTAGTTTTGTCTTCCATATGGATTCTCAAGAGTGTGGTTCATAGACCAGCAGCACAGGCACCATTCGGGAGCATGTTAGAAAGGCAGTTGCAGGTACAATCCCTGACCAACTGAATCAGTCTTGCATTTTAAGAAAATCACCAGGCAATTCTTCACAAAATAATAGTTTGGGAAGCTACTCTCCCAAGCCATTTTCTCGTGCCAAGACAATAGGGTTTGACCTAACCTTTCTTCTCTGTTCCCGTCCTATATTGAAACAAAAAATTTTTTAATGTTTTATTTATTTTTGAGAAAGAGAGAGACAGAGACAGAGACAGAGCACCAGTGGGGGAGGAGCAGAGAGGGAAAGAGACAGAATCTGAAGCAGGCTACAGGCTCCAAGCTGTCAGCACAGAGCCTATGCAGGGCTTGATCCCACAAAATGTAAGATCATGACCTGAGCTGAAGTCAGACGCTTAACTGACTGAGCCACCCAGGTGCCCCTCTGCTCCCATCCTGCATAAAATACTATTGAGCAAGCCATCCCATTTGGAAGTGGCCTGTACCACTAATGTTTATAGTATGTAAAATTTTATGAAATGTTTGCATGAAATACCATTTAATTATTTTTCAAAACACTTTGATATATCTGTCTATATCTTTAGACAGTCCTCTGGAGTAGCTTTCTGTGTCCCAGCTCTGCCCCTTTTTCATTAGACTGTGGGTAACCTTTAACACCACATGAATGGAAGAGTGCTATCCCCTTGTCTGAGTGAATCACAGAGCCCTGGGGACAACTCTCTGCCCCCAACATCACCCTGATGGTATCCCTGGAATTCTGCCACAGCAGCATCGGGTTCCTTATAGCCTTTGTATTCAGGAGATCCCCATTAGAGCACAAGTGTCTTGTAAGGGCAGCTGGCATACAGCAGGCAAGCAACATGTCAGTAGCAAAGGCCTTTAGGTACAGCCATCCCTTAAGCCCTCTGACAGGAGGTATTATCTCTCCTCTAAGTAAAAGGAAATGGAGGTTAACTTGCCCAAGGCCACGGAGGACTAGTTAATGACAGTCCTTAGCCAGCTGTGTGTGTGGCTCCAAAGCCTGTTGACTTCACCTTAGAGGACTTCACCTTCAGAATGGGGCTGAGGCCAGATGCCTGGTGGGCCAAATGGGGCCAGGAGAGGGGGGCCAGACAGTGGGAAAGGAAGTGGGTGGTGTCTGAGGCCATTTTATGTTGCAGAAGCTGGCTCTGGCTGCCTCTTGGGTTCTAGCTGGAATGAGCCCTCATCCCAGCAGAGAGCAGCCACCTGTATGAGCATGTCAGCTGCAGTTGACTTGTGAGAATGACTTTGCCTTAGTAATTCCAGCAGGTGCAGTGGGAGGAGGAGTTTACCCTGAGCTCCTGTGACCCTCACTTTGGTTTTCTTCTGATTAAGTCAGGACACTGGTTAGGCCATATTTACCAGTGGGCAGGGGCATGCCACCCAGAAACTCTCTTTTGTTGAGAATAATAGCCATCTTGTTCTCTCCAGGTGCCTCATTTTCCTCATTTTAAAATGAGGACAATACTTTCTACCTTAATAGGACGATTGCCAGGATGAAATGAGTTAATAGATATCAAGTGCCTGGCACATTTTAAGCACTACATAAATGGGAGCCTGGCAATATATTCATCCCTTTGAACTGTAAAAATCCCTGTTGGTCAGATTTGGGTTTAGAAAGAGTCAGAAGTTCCACCCATACTTTTAGCCTAAGTCACATGCACCAGCATATTTATGGTTTCACTGCACTGGGAGGTAAGGGCCCCTGGTTAACAATAAAGTGGCATGACTATTTCTCATTTGCTCTCACCCCAGAGGTATATACCCTCAGGGAACCTCACTATAGTAGGGGTAGGGGGTTAATCCAGCATTCTTGAATAATAACAATAACAATAATAATAATAATAAACCACCCTGCTGCCACCGTAACTTCTGCCCCCATAGTGCCATTACACAGCTCAAAGTTCTACAATGAACTAGAAGTCAGGTGAAGAGGGCAGAAAATTTCAAGTGGAGAATCCCAAGGTATTCCCCAAGGGTTTATCACAATTCCAAGCAATTAGAACACACCAACTAGAAAGTCCGTTGGCCAGATTCATAAGATTTTTTCTTTTTTTTGGCTAAGAGCTCATCCTGAAAATTAGAATACATTTGTAAACAGGATCACTTATCCTGTAGATGGAAGAGTTACAAGGTAGTTAAGAGTAGTCAGGTAGAGGGATAAAGTAATGTCATCATTCACACACCCAGGAATACTATGTGCATACTCAAGGTAAGGGCACCATTTCAGCTAAGAGGCTTCTGGGAGGGAAAAGCCAAGAGCAAGTGCATGCATTTACTTCTGTTAGTATCTGTTTATTTTGGCTGTTGAGCAAAAGGTTGGGTTAACACAAGAAAGTATTTCAATTTCACACTAGAGAGCCAGGCTAAGCACACACCCCCTCCTTGAGATGATAATAACCCTCTAAAGTGGAAACAATAATATCTACTGAATGGGATTATAAAGATTAATAAAATGACATATGTAAAGCATGTAGTTCAATTCCTGGCATATTTTAAGTGCTCAAAAAATAATAGCTATTACTCTGTTAGTTATGTATTCCGTATGGTATTATCTGTATAAAAATGGGTAGAACAGAGACTGGAAGAATACACATCACGATGTTAACAGGAGTTATCTCTGGGTGATTAGTTATTCTTTGTTTTCTAGTTTTCTATAGTGTCTCATATCTATATGATTTTTATTTCTACAGTCAGAAAAAACCCCCTAATTTTGGAAAAGACTGTAACAATTTATTGAGTACCATATGTAGGCTTATAAATATGTCAGGCACTTTTCAAGGATCCCATCTAATCTTTCTGAGAGACACTGCAGTAGCCATTTTCAATTTACATTTTATAGAAGAAGAAATTGAGATACGTAAAGTTAAATGAGTCGCCAGTGGGTTGTACAGCAGGCTCTTAATACAGGCCTGTTAACAGCAGTCACTATGACCAGGGGTTATCAGCTGGAGTGTGGGATGGAGATGGTGGTCGGACACCCCAACCCCTTCCTCATATTCCTTCTGCCCCTGTCTCACACTCACACATACACACACACACACACACACACAAACACACCCCTACACACATGCGCTTTCAACATACACATATACATACACTGACACCCTTCCCTTCTCCCAATATACCATATTGGACACTGAAGCCACAGATCATTAATTCAATGGGGCAAAGCCAGTGTTGGGAACAGAAGATAGGACGGTAATAGAGAAATACACAGACATACCCTTAAGCTGTGGATACTAGTTTGTGTTTGGTCTTTGGTAATGTCAGGTACAGGAGTTAAATCCTTAAAGGACTCAGAAGAGTATCTCAGAAGACTCAGAAGACTATAGGTATGTAAGAGCATCAGCCTAACTAACTAACTGGCTTTTCAGCAACAGATGGTCCCGTGCTTCAGGCACATCAGTCTCTGTGACACAGAAAGGCTGGTTAAAACCAGCCAATCCCAGGCCCGAATGGCTTCAAACAGTTGTAGGCCTGATTAGTGCACAAGAAACACTCCCTGTGCTCTCAACCTGGCTGATTGCTCTGAATCTCTGGAGAAAATCAGGTGTCTGTATTTGTCTTTGCCAAATTTCAAATTAATTACTTGTCTGTAATTTGGAGGGGACTCAACAAATGACGGGGTCCCTACAGGGCATAAATGAATTAAGAGCAGCTCATTCTGTATATTTGTATCATCTCTGTTATTCTGGTCAGGTTTAAAGCAAGTACTTGCTTTGGAAGGTTGCACGTGTTCCCTTGCACATAAGCCTAAGTAAGGGACGGTAGAATCTTCTAAATTCACTGTACCCAGAGAGAAATCAATACCATGCTTGATCTTTAAAAACTCTTCCCAGTACTATGTAGAAGATTATTTATGTAGATCTCACCGCAGGCCACCAGTTCATTAATTAAATGGGGCACCTGTGTATTTTGTGAAATGGAATCATGAATTTAGCATTGGTTAAACCTGCCCGGTTGCCATGCTAACAATTCTTTTTCACTCCTGAGTTCTTGTGGGGTTCCTGCTCTGCATATTCTAACACTGTCTGAATGGGGCCCAAAGTGGGAGGGGCCTTCTGCTTTACTTTAGGGTAAATCATATGGGTATTTGAACTCATACACACCAAAGGCCAGGGACAGACCACTGGCTGTGTAAAGCCTTCACCTTGCACTACCTGCATTACAGGCAAAGG
This sequence comes from Panthera onca, assembly GCF_046562875.1. Taxonomy (NCBI): domain Eukaryota; kingdom Metazoa; phylum Chordata; class Mammalia; order Carnivora; family Felidae; genus Panthera; species Panthera onca. The sequence continues at coordinate 156,740,157 of NC_138346.1, forward strand.
AGAAAGGTGTGACGGAGTAGAGATTTACAGATTTGTGTGAGGTGTGATTAAAAAATGAGTCACCCTAATGTAGACAATATTTTATAGCCTTTTATAGCTTAGAAAACATATTAATGCATGTTTTGTCATTCAGTGCTCACAAAACCCTCAAATTAGGGTTTGGCAGGTGTATTGTCATCAGAAGTTGTCTTACTTGCCCAGGGTCACACCAATAAATGGCAGAGGCAAAATCCAGCTTTTCAGACTCTGGACCCCATGAGTGACGTGCTTCAAAGAGGCTCCACGTGAATGCCACTGCTCAAAACAGTTTGGAGTACCACAGGCCTAAAATCAGGGATCTGCCTTCAGACCCAGTTATAAAAATCCCCAAGAGAGAATTAGGATTATAATTTTGCTGTTGTTTGCACACAGTAGTTGACAAAACAAAACAAAAAAAAGATGCTTATCTTTACCACACATCTTACTTATCACGCTGGGCCATTTGGGCGTTTCAAAAGAACAACTTTACAAAGTAGACTTTTAAAAGCCATTCTTCCTCCAGTACTTTCAACTAGTGCATAACCTGCCTTGACTCTCTTGGAGACCCTACCCTCCCAGGGCTCTTTGGACCTTAATTTAAGTTCACAGGCAAGGGAAGTGTGAAATCACCTAGAAGGGTGCTATGGCTTTGAAGCCTGAACTTCAGTAGGCACTGTGGACCCCGCAGGGGTTACGGCGTGTCTCCCATCGTGTTTTAACGGTGTTTCCACAACTGCCAATCCCCGACAGGCAGGCAGTTTCTCAAGACCCTGACTACAACAACTTCTCTGTGTCCTCTCTCAATCCTCTAGCCTTGAAAAGGTCCTGATTCTAAAGTGGTGTAGAAAAAATTTCCCCATTCCTGGGAACAGCATGGAAGTTTTTTGTGTGTCTTGCATCCATGAGATACAGCCACACCAACACTAAACCATCCTACATGCCTAGAAAACTGACTGGAGGATTAGCACAACAATCTGCACAACCTGAACCACAAAATTCAGCAGGTACATGGTGTGCAGGTACTTGGGGAGCGATAAGCTGCGAAAGATAGGGAACCACTTTTGCGGGCGGAGAGAGGAGGGAGACTAGAGTGGGGCGGAGAATACAGGAAAAGCACCCCTCCCCAAAAGCAGCTGAAGAGAAAGTGGAAAATTGGAAACAGCCGCAGGGACTAAACTAAAAAGGGAGAAAGGAGAAAGGTTTAAATTCCATTAAGACTGTAAACAAGGGGAGCGCAAAGGCTGCGACTCCGCAGCTTGATACCTGGCGATGCTCTGGTGGGAAGGGAAAATCCCCAGGAACAGAGTGGGGTCCGGGAGGTTCTCGGGCCACACGGGGAAAAGCGGTTCCACTGCTGGAAGGACATTTGGTAGAGACTGTTGAAGACACCTGGTCCCAGCAGACCCCGGAAGGCAGCCACATTCACTGGTGCTGGGGCAAGGTCGTTAAGGGTGAAGCCTGGTGCCAGATGTGTATTGCAATTTTCCATTATCCCTGAAATGCTGATGCTACACTATCTTGCGAACTTTTTCTGGCACCTGGCCACAGTCTCAGGGCACTGGCAGCAGCAGGGTCCAGCAAGCATTCCTGGGTGCAGCCGATATTCAGCCATTGCTCATTCAGCCATTGCTCGGTGAGACCCTCCTGCAGAGGGGCAGGACGGGTCAAAGCCGCAGTCCTTCCGAAGTTAAGGGGCCGGGGAAAACAGCCACATTTGAGACGAAACTCAGGAGAGAGGTACTGCCTGGGGCCTGGTCACAGAGAGTGAAAAAGCGGGGAGTGGATGATCGCTGAAGACAGAGGACGGGTGTGCGATTGCTGATCTGGGAGAACAGACTGGGTAGCTGGTGGGCACCATTTTCACCGCTCCCGCGCATGCGCATATGCACCTACGAGCCTCGGACCAATCCACCCCAGTACGCTAGCAGCGCCATCTAGTGGAGAGTGGAGCTGTTACACTGAGTCCCGCCCCACTGGGCCAACTTCGCTCTTCAAGTGCACAAGTCTCACTGCCTGCTTAGCTTTTGGACTATAAAGCACTACATAGACTGACTTCTAGGGGAAAACAAACTAATTTCACTCCTATTTCAATCTGTTAGCAGGTTCATCTAATCAATTTTATTTCTTTTTTTTTCTTTTTCTTTTTCTCTTTTTTACTTTTTCTTAAATACAGAAAAAAATCATTTTTCTTTTCAATTTTTATTAAAAATATTAACTTTTATTACTATATTTTTTAGTTTTGTGTAATTTTTTTCAAATTCTATTTTACTTCCATCGTTTTATTTTAGTCTACTTCAGTGTATTCACCTTTTCAAATTTTTAAACAATTTCTTTTTTTTCTTTTCCTTTTTTCTCTTTTTTGTTTTTATTTTTCTTGAATGCAGAAAAACTTCATTTTTACTTTCATTTTCTATTAAAAATATTTTTCTTTAATTTTTATTACTATATTTTTGCTTTTATGTAAATTTTTTCAAATTCTATTTTACTTCCATCATCTTATTTTAATCTACTACAGTGTATTCACTTTTTCAAATTTTCAAACAATTTCTTTTTTTTTCTTTTTATCTTTTTTGTTTCCTTTTTTCTTAAATACAGAAAAAGAAAAAATTCATATTTATTTTTAATTTTTATTAAAAATATTTTTCTTTAATTTTTATCTACTATATTCTTTACTTTTGTGTATATTTTCTTAAATTCTATTTTACCTCCATACATCTCATTTTAGTCTACTTCAGTGTATTCATTTTTTCAAATTCTCAAACAATTCCCTTTTTTTTCTCTCTCCCCCCCTTTTTTAGTTTGTTTGTTTCTCTAATCCGTCAAACCACTTTCAACACCCAGACCAAAACACACCTAGGATCTAGCATCATCTATTTGATTTTCGTGTGTGTGTGTGTTTAATTTTTAATTTTAATATTTTTTAATTTTAATTTTTTTAATTTCAATTTTTCTACCTCATTAATTCCTTTTCTCCCTTCAAAATGACAAAATGGAGGAATTCACCCCAAAAGAAAGAACACAAAGAAACGACAGCCAGGGATTCAACCAACACAGATACAAGCAAGATGTCTGAACCAGAATTTAGAATCACGACAATAAGAATACTAGCTGGAATTGAAAATAGATTAGAATCCCTTTCTGCAGAGATAAAAGAAGTAAAAAATAGCCAGAATGAAATTAAAAATGCTATAACTGAGCTGCAAACATGGATGGATGCAGTGGCGGCAAGGATGGACGAGGCAGAACAGAGAATCAGCGATATAGAGGACAAACTTATAGAGAATAATGAAGCAGAAAAAAAGAGGGAGATTAAGGCAAAAGAGCCCATTTAAGAATTAGAGAAATCAGTGACTCATTAAAAAGGAATCATAGGGGTCCTAGAAGAGGAAGAGAGCGAAATAGGCGTAGAAGGGTTGTGTGAGCAAATCATAGCAGAAAACTTTCCTAACCTGGGGAAAGACACAGACATCAAAATCCAGGAAGCACAGAGGACCCCCATTAGATTCAACAAAAACCGACCATCAAGAAGGCATATCATAGTCAAATTCACAAAATACTCAGGCAAGGAGAGAATCATGAAAGCAGCGAGGGAAAAAAGTCCCTAACCTACAAGGGAAGACAGATCAGGTTTGTAGCAGACCTATCCACAGAAACTTGGCAGGCCAGAAAGGAGTGGCAGGATATATTCAATGTGCTGAATCAGAAAAATATGCAGCCAAGAATTCTTTCTCCAGCAAGGCTGTCATTCAAAATAGAAGGAGAGATAAAAAGTTTTCCAGACAAACAAAAATTAAAGGAGTTTGTGACCACTAAACCAGCCCTGCAAGAAATTTTAAGGGGGACTTTCTGAGGGGAGAAAAGATGAAAAAAAAAAAATATATATATCTCTCAAAAGCAACAAAGATTAGAAAGGACCAGAGAACACCAACAGAAACTCCAACTCTACAAGCAACATAATAGCAATAAATTCATATCTTTCAGTACTCACTCTAAATGTCAGTAGACTCAATACTCCAATCAAAAGACATAGGGTAACAGAATGGATAAGAAAACAAGACCCATTTATATGCTGTTTACAAGAGACCCACTTTAGACCTAAAGACACCTTCGGATTGAAAATAAGGTGATGGAGAAACATCTATCTTGCTAATGGTCAACAAAAGAAAGCCAGAGGAGCCATATTTATATCAGACAATGTAGACTTTAAAATAAAGACTGTATCAAGAGATGCAAAAGGGCATTATATCATAATCAAGGGGTCTATCCACCAAGAAGACCTAACAATTGTAAACATTTATGCGCCAAATGTGCAAGCACCCAAATATATAAATCAATTAATCACAGCCATAAAGAAACTCATCAATAGTAATACCATAATGGTAGGAGACTTCAACACCCCACTCACAGCCATGGACAGATCATCTAATCAAAAAACCAACAAGGAAACAATGGCTTTGAATGATACACTGGACCAGATGGACTTAACAGATATATTCAGAACATTTCATCCTAAAGCAGCAGATATACATTCTTCTCCAGTGCACATGGAATGTTCTCCAGAATAGACCATATACTGGGACACAAATCAGCCCTAAGTAAGCACAAAAAGATTGAGATCATACCATGCATATTTTCAGACCACAACGCTATGAAACTCGAAATCAACCACAAGAAAAAGTTTGGAAAGGTAACAAATACTTGGAGACTGAAGAACATCCTACTAAAGAATAAATGGGCTAACCAAGCAGTTAAAGAGGAAATTAAAAAGTATATGGAAGTCAATGAAAATGATAACACCACAACCCAAAACCTCTGGGACGCAGCAAAGGTGGTCATAAGAGGAAAGTATATAGCAATCCAGGCCTTCCTAAAGAAGGAAGAAAGATCTCAGATACACAGCCCAACCTTACGCCTTAAGGAGCTGGGAAAAGAACAACAAATAAAACCCAAAGCCAGCAGAAGACAGGAAATAATAAAGATTAGAGCAGAAATTAATGCTATCAAAACCAAAAAAACAGTAGAACAGATCAATGAAACCAGGAGATGGTTCTTATAAAGAATTAACAAAATTGATAAACCACTAGCCAGTTTGATCAAAAAGGAAAAGGAAAGGACTCAAATAAATAAAAGAATGAAAGAGGAGAGATCACAACCAACACAACAAAAATAAAAACAATAATAAGAGAATATTATGAGCAATTATATGCCAATTAAATGGGTAATCTGGAAGAAATGGACAAATTCCTAGAGACATATACACTACCAAAACCGAAACAGGAAGAAATAGAAAATTTGAACAGACCTATAACCAATAAGGAAATCGAATTAGTAATCAAAACTCTGCCAAAAAACAAGAGTCTAGGGCCAGATGGCTTCCCAGGGGAATTCTACCAAACATTTAAGGAAGAGTTAACACCTATTCTCTTAAAGGTGTTCGAAAAAATAGAAATGGAAGGACAACTTCCAAACTATTTCTATGAAGCCAGCCAGCATTACCTTGATTCCAAAACCAGAGACCCCACTAAAAAGGAGAACTACAGACCAATTTCCCTGATGAACATGGATGCAAAAATCCTCAACAAGATATTAGCCAACTGGCTCCAACAATACATTAAAAAAAATTATTCACATGACCAAGCGGGATTTATACCTAGGACGCAGGGCTGGTTCAATATCCGCAAAACAATTAACGTGATTCATCACATCAATAAAAGAAAGGACAAGAACCATATAATCTTCTCAATAGATGCAGAGAAAGCATTTGACAAAATACAGTATCCTTTCTTGATAAAAATCCTCAAGAAACTAGGGGTAGAAGGAGGATACCTTGAGATCATAAAAGCCATATATGAATGACCCAACGCTAATATCATCCTCAATGGGGAAAAACTGAGAGCCTTCCCCCTAAGGTCAGGAACAAGACAGGGATGTCCACTCTCACCACTGTTATTCAACATAGTATCGGAAGTCTTAGCCTCTGCAATCAGACAACACAAAGAAATAAAAGGCATCCAAATCGGCCAGGAGGAGGTCAAACTTTCACTCTTCGCAGATGATATGATACTCTATATGGAAAACCCACAAGATTCCACCAAAAAACTGCTAGAATTGATCCATGAATTCAGCAAAGTTGCAGGATATAAAATCAACTCACAGAAATTGGTTGCGTTCCTATACACCAACAATGAAGCGACAGAAAAAGGAATCAATCCCATTTATAGTTGCAACAAAAACCATAAAATAACTAGGAATAAATCTAACCAAAGAGGTGAAAAATCTATACGCTGAAAACTATAGAAAGCTTATGAAAGAAACTGAAGAAGACATAAAAATGGAAAAAGATTCCATGCTCCTGGATAGGAAGAGCAAATATTGTTAAAATGTCGAAACTACCCAAAGCAATCCACATAGTCAATGCAATCCCTATCAAAGTAACACCAGCATTCTTCACAGAGCTAGAGCAAATAATCCTAAAATTTGTATGGAACCAGACAAGACCCTGAATAGCCAACGCAATCTTGGAAAAGAAAACCAAAGCAGGAGGCATCACAATCCCGGACTTCAAGCTATACTATAAAGCTGTTATCATCAAGACAGTATGGTACTGGCACAAGAACAGACACTCAGGTCAATGGAACAGAAAAAAGAACCCAGAAATGGACCCACGAATGTATGGCCAACTAATCTTTGACAAAGCAGGAAAGAATATCCAATGGAATAAAGACAGTCTCTTTAGCAAGTGGTGCTGGGAAAACTGGACAGTGACATGCGGAAGAATGAACCTGGACCACTTTCTTACACCATATACAAAAATAAGCTCAAAATGGATCAAAGACCTAAATGTAAGACAGGAAGCCATCAAACTCCTTGAGGAGAAAGCAGGCAACAACCTCTTTGACCTTGGCTGCAGCAACTTCTTACTCAACACGTCTCCAGAGGCAAGGGAAACAAAAGCAAAAATGAACTATTGGGACCTCATCAAAATAAAAAGCTTCTGCACAGCAAAGGAAACAATCAGCAAAACTAAAAGGCAACTGACAGAATGGGAGAAGTTATTTGCAAATGGCATATCAGATAAAGAGGTAGTATCCAAAATCTAGAAAGAACTTCTCAAACTCAGCACCCAAAAATCAAATAATCCAGTGAAGAAATGGGCAAAAGGCATGAATAGACACTTCTCCAAAGAAGACATCCAGATGGCCAACCGACACATGAAAAAATGCTCAACGTCACTCATCATCAGGGAAATGCAACTCAAAGCCACAATGAGATACCACCTGACACCTGTCAGAATGGCTAACATGAACAACTCAGGCAACAACAGATGTTGGCGAGGATGCGGAGAAAGAGGATCTCTTTTGCATTGTTGGTGGGAATGCAAGCTGCTGCAGCCACTCTGGAAAACAGTATGGAGGTTCCTCAAAATACTAAAAATAGAACTACCTTACGACCCAGCAATTGCACTACTAGGCATTTATCCATGGGATACAGGTGTGCTGTTTCGAAGGGACACATGCACCCCCATGTTTATAGCAGCACTATCAACAATAGCCAAAGTATGGAAAGAGCCCAAATGTCCATCGATGGATGAATGGATAAAGACGATGTGGTATATATATATAATGGAGTATTACTCGGCAATCAAAATGAACGAAATCTTGCCATTTGCAACTACGTGGATAGAACTGGAGGGTATTATGCTAAGTGACATTAGTCAGAAAAAGACAAAAATCATATGACTTTACTCATCTGAGGACTTTGAGAAACAAATGAACATAAGGGAAGGGAAACAAAAATAATATAAAAACAGGGAAAGGGACAAAACAGAAGAGACTCTTAAATATAGAAAACAAACAGAGGGTTGCTGGAGGGATTGTGGGAGTGGGGGATGAGCTAAATAGGTAAGGGGCATTAAGGAATTTACTTCTGAAATCATTGTTTCACTATATGCTAACTAATTTGGATGTAAATTTTAAAAAATAAAAAAATAAAATTAAAAAAATAAAAAAAAAATGTAAAAAAATAAAAATAAAAAATTTTCCTGTTCCTTAGTTACTTGGCATATATCCCCAGGAACCTTATACACAGCTTGAACAATGGCTAAAAGACTAGAATAATCAAAAATGTAAAACAATCTACAGAAGACTCCATAGTGTTAAGATGTTAGTACTACCCAAAGTGACCTGCAGATTTAATGCAACCCCTTATCAAAGTCCCAATGGCATTGGCTTTTTTTTTTTTTACAGAAATAGAAATACCCATCCTAAAAATTCATAGGAAATATCAAGGCTTCCTGAATACCCAAAACAATCTTGAAAAAGTACAAAGTTAGAGGTCTCATGGTTCCTGATTTAAAAACTTATTACAAAGTCACGGTAATAGAAACAGTGTGGAAATGGCATAAAGGCAGACATACAGAGTGATGGAATAGAACAGACAGCCTGGAAACAAACTTACATATATGGTCAAGTGATTTTTCACAAGGGTGTCAAGAGCATTCAATCGGGGAAAAACAGTCTTTTCAACAAATGGTGTTGGGAAAACCAGATATCCACATGCAAAAGAATGAGATTGGACCCTTATTTTGTACAAGAATTGGTCAAAATGACCAATTGAGGTGGCTGAGTTGATTGAATGTCTGACTCTTGATGTCGGCTCAGGTCATGATCTCATGGTTTGTGAGATGGGGGCCAGCCCCTTGTCGGGCTCTGTGCTGACAGTGCAGAGCCTGGTTTGGATTCGCTCTCTCCCCCTCTCTCTACACCTCCCTCATTCATGCTTGCTCGCACACTCTCCCTCTCAAAAGAAATAAATTTTAAAAATTAAAAAAATGAATGAAAGATCTAAATGTAAGAACTAAAACTATACAACTCTTCAAGAAAACAAAAGAAAAGCCTCATGACATTGATTTGTTCATGGTTTCTTGGACATGACATTAAAACCCAGGGAACAAAAGCAAAAATAGATAAACTGGACTATATAAAAATAAAAAAGACTTCTGTGTATCAAAGGATACAATTAACAGAATGAAAAGGCCACATACAGAGTGGGAGAAAAATTAGCAAATCATATATCTGATAAGAGGTTAGTATCCAGAATATATAAATAACTCGTACAATTTAACAACAAGAAACCAAACAACCTGATTTGAAAATGGGCAAGGGATGTGAATCGACTTTTCTCCAAAGAAGATACTACAAATGGCCAACAAGAACATGAATGGATGCTCAACATCACTCATCTTTGGGAAAATGGAAACCCAAACCACAATCAGAAGTCACCTCATGCCCATAAGGATGGCTGCTATCAAAACCCCCAGAAAATAACAGGTGTTGGTGAAGATGTAGAGAAACTGGATCCCTTGCACACTTGCTGGTGGGAATGTAAAATGGTGCAGTGGCTATGGTAGGTGGCAAGTGATAGAATTACGACATGTTCCAGTAACTTCACTTCTGTATATATACAAAAGGAATTGAAAGCAGAGTCTTGAAGAAGTATTTGTACATCCATGTTCATAGCATTATTTATAATAGCCAAAAAGCAGAAGCAACCCAAGTAACTACTGATGGATGAATGGATAAACAAAATATCTTTCAGCCTTAGAAAGGAAGGAAATTGTAACACATGCCACAACATGAATGAGCCTTGAGGATATTATGCTAAGTGAAATAGGCCAGCTACAAAAGGACAAGTCTGTCTTATTCCACTTGTGAGAGGTCCCTAGAGTAGTCAAATTCAGAGACAGAAAGTAGAATTGTGGTTGCCAGGGGCTGAGGAGAGAGAGAAACAGGGAGTTGTTATTTCATGGGTGTAGAGTTTCCATTTTGCAGGATGAAAAGACTTCTTAAGAATGAATGCACAACAATTGAACTGTACAGTTCAATAAAATTCGTTAAGATGTTAACTTAAAAAAATTTTTTTTTAAATGTTTATTTATTTTTGAGAGAGACAGAGACAGAGTGTGAACAGGGGAGGGGCAGAGAGAGGGAGAGACAGAATCCGAAATAGGCTCCAGGCTCTGAGCTATCAGCCCAGAGCCCGACACAGGGCTTGAACTCACAACCCATGAGATCGTGACCTGAGCCGAAGTCGGATGCCCAACCGACTGAGCCACCCAGGCGCCCCAGATGTTAACTTTTATGTTATGTATGTTTTACCATGATTTAAAAAAAAAAAAAAGTAGAACAATCTTCCTAATTCCATTCTTTGAAAAAAGTAGTTGATTTATATTGAAGTTTGAGCTCTTAAAGTGGTTTGTTTTGTGAGAAAAAGCTCATTAGAACACTGGCTCTGAGTGCCTCCCCTGCCCCCCGCCCCATCAGGAACTACCTGGAACCACCCACTGCAGTCACAGACTCTGCCGCCCCGCCTTGATGGAGGCTCTGGAGGTGAGGGAAAGCCCTGCCCGATTCACAGCCCACTCTTGCCAAGTAGGCCAGGGCATTTGTTCTTTTACTCTGGTTGCAAGGAGGAAATGTAGGAGAAGGCGAGCAATTGCCTTTAAATATTCAGATACTATCTAAGGAAGTTCAGTCAAACAGGCTTAGAAGGTCAGACTAACCCCCAGGAGACACACAAGTACAATTCACTTTAATGAACGTCGCAGTGTTAGAGATGGATGGAGACGGGCCTCCAAATCTTTGTCCTACCAGCAGTTGTCACTTATCTTCCATGTGATTGTGGGCAAGTCATGTAACCTCTTTGAGCTTAATTCATCACCTTTAACATGAAGAAAATACCTCCTCTTTCTATCTTAAAAGATTCTTAATAATGTATGAAATGAAATATATATGAAAATATTTTAAAACTAGTCAAAAGAAAAATCTACATAAATATTAATTCTTGCAAGCTCTGGCGTCTTTGTTTAATAAATGGGGACAAGTGTCTCTCTCTTGCTTGGACTTAGAGGTGAATGTATGTAAAGCATGTAGCACAGGAGTGAGCCCAGAGTGGGTTCAATAAATGAGAGTTATGATGGGTTTTTACTTACTGTTGTTCACCTGTAAGTGGCCCTGATCCACCCACTTCACTAAGAGAGGGTGGGAGTTGAGGAGGCTGGATGGTGGGAGGCTGGAGCATTTGGTACATTTGATTCTGCCTGTCCAGCATCAATTCCCTTGCTAGCCTCTAGGGGCATCCCTATTCTTTCTTGGGTGATATCCCTTCCCTTCTTCAGTCTGTGTGCTTCAGGTATGGTGCCTGTTCTTCCTTCTCCCTTCTCATCCCTGACCTGGTCCTCCAGGATGAATCAGGATATTCCCGGATATTTCATTATACGCCCTCCCATCTTCCCCTTGGCCACAGTGATTGGTTCAGTGATGGGCTCATGACCTAATCCAGGATAACGAAACACAACCCTGGGTCTTTTGCTGCACCCACTGGAAAAGAAAAACACTTTCTGTGAGATCACTTAGATGGTGAAATATAAGCCTAGAATTCAAGAGATGGAGAAAGTCACACCATTGACGAACAAATCTGAATACATGGATCCAACCAAGTGTGAACCACTCCTGGACATTTTTGTTAATTGAGCCGATAAATCCACCACCATCACCCAACCCACCCTCCTCTTTTTTGTCATTTTGTGTTGAGCTTTTGCCATTTGTCACTAAAGGTTTGATTAACGTAATTAGGAGAGGGATAGACTTTGAATTTATCCCCCAACCTCAATGATATCCCTAATTGTCCTTCTGGGAAGATCCCCGTAACAACAGCTTACCCTACGTCCGAACTCTTCCCCTTGCTTCACTTCCTGGGGATAGCCATCAATCAGGAAGCCCTTGGTGTCACTGAGGCTGGCCAACATGGCCTCCTTCAGGAGCTCCAGAATGATGCGCTGGAGCAGAGACAGAGAATGGTCAGCATCTGAGCTCTTTCATAGAACAATGCTAGAATCACCACCCACCTCCATCAGTCATCCCATTTGGGGAGGGAGAAAGGTTCAGATAAGATTAACAGCAGACAGCAATATACCATATTTCATCCATTCTTAATCTCACTTCCCCCATTTTACTGCCTATGAAATTGATAGGTGTATTACAATCAGTCATAGTTTAAAAAGGTTTTTTTTTTTTTTTTTTTTTTTTTTCTGGCTGGTATAGCTATATATGAGATAGCTTATTAGTTCTATTTTACTAGGGTATCTTAAAATAACAGCATCTTAGAATAAATGAAATTCATATGGCCATGAATTAGGGATAATGGAAGTTTAAAACTAAGCAAAACATGGTATAAAATGTGCTTCTCTGTTGATTTTTTTCCCAGTAAATATTCTAAAAATTTGACAGCTACTGACTTGAGAAAACTTTCTATAAATATGAAGTAGCATTTTCTAGCAGTATCACTTTTTCTGTTAAAAATTTTGATTTAACCTGTGCTTCTGAAAATGAGAGGAGAGAGATACATGGAATCTTGGGACTGGATGTAGGAAAAATGTGACCAGCTGCCCAAATGGGGGGAATTCTCTGTTCTCTGGTTTCCTGGCATCCTCTGACTTTTGTTTGGGGCTTGGGGAATACACAGCCATCACAAGGGTGGTAAGAAACTATGCCTAGGTTCTAGTGAATTAACTCCTCATGAAGTTTATATTCTAGATAGAAAGATAGATAATACATAAAGAAATATATAATAAATAATCAGCTAGAGAGAATTGTTAAGGACAAAATTAAAGTAAGGCAAAGAGATACAAAATTCTGGAGGTGCTATTTTAGATAAGGTAGTCAGGGAAGGCCTCTTTGATAAATTGGGATATTTAAGTAGGGATCTGGACAAAGTAAAGGAGCAAACTATATTAATATATCAAGTTGAGGAAACAGCAGTGCAAAGGCCCTGAGGCAGAAACAGCCTGGCCTGTGGGAAGAATAATGGTGAGGCCAGTGGCTGGGTGTAAAATAATGTTGGAAAGGTAGCTGGAGTCCAGAGTCACAGGAAGGACTCTGGATTTCATTCTCAGTGTGGTGGGGATCCACTGGAAGCTTCTGGGAAAGGGAATAACACAATTTGACAAACATTTTAAAGAAATCCGTCTGGCTGCTATGAAAAGAGTAAACTGGAGGGGGAAAAGAGTGGGGGCAAGGAGGTCTGCTAAGAGCCAACTGCAATGGTCTGTTTCCTTTCGTGAGAACCATGCTGGCTTCCAGGAGGGAAACAGACTGTAGCTCATTAAAGAGGAAGCATAAAGCTCTGTTAGCTAATAGGGACTGCATTGTACAAGCCCTAATTACAGAGCCTAGCATGGGAACTAGTAAGGCAAGGATGAATATTTTTTGATACCTATGGCACACAGCTTCCCAGAGATAGATGGTGATTTGAAAAGGAAAAAAGATACATAAAAGGGAAATTTTTTACTTAAACTATCTAAGGGAGATACCAAATTTCAAGATAGTGCTATCATACCTTCCAGAACTAGACCAAAACATTATTTCCTATTTTCCAGAGGATTCCAATTCTAGGCTTTGCAGCACCATGCAGCAAAGATTTTGAAGGTTTTAACGCTAAAGTGGGGACCAGTCTTTTCTGGAAAATACGAGTTAGGCTAACAATCAGGGACCTGGAAGAGTAACAAGGTAGGAGGAACCTGGGCCTGTACAACATGGTCTGACTGACAGGTCTCTGCTGTAGACCCACCACCTGCCTCTGGACTGTTACATCAGGGAGAAATAAAATGTAGCTGTTGGCGTGTGGGCTTCTTTTTTCCAGCAGCTTAGACTAGCTGCAACACTCCAAAATCCCTCGCCAGCCAGGAAAGGTAGCTGTCACTTACTGAGGGCACCAGGTCTCCACGTTCCATGATATCTCTGATCAATTTGCTTCTTTCAGATTCTGATGACAGCTCATTACGCAGGAGCTCACCAGTCGAGAGATGTGTAAATCCGTATTTTTCCACCAGCTTTTCACACTGTGTGCCTTTGCCAGAGCCTGGGCCACCTAGAAAAGAAGTCATGTATCAGACACCCATCCCAAGCCGCCATGGTGAACAAGCCTCAGCACTTCATTCACCAAGCATGTACTGAGTTCTTATGAGTTATAGGGAGTGGTGGACTACGGAGAATGGGATACAGTCCTTGCCCTCAAAGAGCCTGTTGTCCGGGGCAGGGGCAGGTGTTATCCACCAACAATAAGCAGTTACTATAGGTGATCTGGTGGGGAGAGTTCAGGCTGCTCTAGGGCACAGGGGAGGGGTGCAAGACTCTGTTTTGGTAGAGATGAAGGAGAAGTTTCCTGGGGAACTGAATATGCTCATGTGCAAAACACTGACCATGGTGCCTGGTACAAAAGTGGGTGGGCAATAGATGCTAGCTATTAATTTTTAAAATACATTGTTTTCATTTTCAAACAATCCCAAATGTACAGGAGAGTTATCAGGAGAGAACAAAGAACTTTCTGAAACATTTGAGAATAAGTTGCCATTCTAATTGCTGTCTCATCACTACAGAACACTTCAGTTTCATTTCCTCTAAACAAGGAGCCAAGCATACCCTTCTACATTACTACCTCTTCAGAACCCATTCATATTTCAGTGGAATTGTTCCGATAATGTTCTTTGAAGTCAATGGGTCAAGTTCAGAATCATGCATTGCTTTTAGTTGTCATGCCCTTCTGGTCTCCTGTATGGAACAGATTTCTTCATGTTTCCTTGATACTTTTGAAGATTATATTTATTTTGTAGAATGTCCCTCAATATGATTTTCTTCCTGCTGTTTTCTGAATATTATTCTGAGTATCAGCCATATTCCTTTGATGAGCATTACACCTTCGACTCTTTTCCCTGCTTCCCCTGCCCCAAGTTCAACCAGTTGCTAAGTTGTAAGATTTACATCCAAAAATAATAGCTAACCTTTGCCAGGAGTTTACTGCACTCACTGTTCTTCGCATTTTAAAGATTTTATTTTATTTTATTTTATTTTATTTTGAGAGAGAGAGAGAGGGAGAGAGAGAGAACATGTGCACACCAGTGGGAGAGGGACAGAGGTGAGGGAAAGAGAGAGAATCTTAAGCAGGCTCCATGCTCAACACAGAGCCTGATGTGGGGTTTGATTCCATGACTGTGAGATCATGACCTGAGCCCAAATCAAGAGTCAGACACTTAACTGACTGAGCCACCCAGGTGCCCACTAAACATTTTATATGTATTAATTTAAAATAATCTTAGAAGGCAGGCACTATTATCCCCATTTTACATATGGGAAAGCAGAGACACAGAGACTAAACTCAACTACAATAAACCGCATGGCCAGTATGTACCAAGTCAAGGATGTGAAGCCTAGACTCTGGCTCTCAGAGGCGTTTTCCTCTTTTCTTCCCCGCTGACCACGCTTGCCTGTGGTATGAGCAGGTCCTTATGCTCTGGGACTATGGCAGTCGTTCCGCCTCTGCATGGAGGAGAGGTGAGGCTCTGGAGTCTAGCAGACCTGCTAGAAAAAGACCTACTATCCTGAAAAGCATGGGCACTTCCCAGCTCCACTGCATTCAATGGCTTCCCATTCTGCGCAGGACAAGATCCAAACTCCTTAGAGTAGTATTTCAGCCTTCAAGAATCTAGTTTAACCTCTCCAACTTTTTTTCTCCATTTCTTATCTTTGTCCAATACTGTTATGTCCAGCTGCATACTGTCTCTTCAACAAGACATACTTTTCCAGGCCACCATGCTTTGCTCTCCCAGGTCCTCAGCCTGGAACGCCCTTCCTTCCTCCTCTAACTATTGAGGTCCTCTTAGACCTGGATCAAATGCTTGCCCCTTCTGCCAGGAATTAGACCTCTCGCCCTCACCTCTGTGGGAGTGAGTGGTTTAAATAGCACTTGGATGCCCTCGGCCTGTCCACCACTTGGTCTCCAGGTCCCTCACTAGGTCCCTAACCTTGCACACAGTAGGTGCCCTGTAAGTGTCTGATGAACTGAAGTTTCATAGTAGGTGCTCTGTAAGTGCCTGATGAAGTTTTTCCTGATAGAGGTGATATTGAACATTAAAATGCAAAACACAACTGAGATGGTAAAGGTAGTGAGGATTTAGGACTTGTTTGGCAGTTTTCCTGGTCCACTTCTCTTCATCTTCAAAAACACTTTCTCAGGACACTTGGCAACTTCCCTCTTGGGGGACCTTAGCTGTTGTTCCTTGCTAGTGAAAGGACCTTTCCTTCTCTCTCTTTTGCCTTTACAGAAAATAAAGGAAAGATCCATGTTTTCTATCTTCTGCTCACCTCATAGCTGCTGTAAGCCAAGTGGGGAGGGTTCAGACACCTCACAGCATTGTCATGGATGTGCTAGATGTGACAGGAAAACAGCAATTACAGAGGCTCATAAAAATAATGTGGACCGCCAGAGTGGCCAAAATGAACAAATCAGGAGACTATAGATGCTGGCGAGGATGTGGAGAAATGGGAACCCTCTTGCACTGTTGGTGGGAATGCAAACTGGTGCAGCCACTCTGCAAAACAGTGTGGAGGTTCCTCAGAAAATTAAAAATAGACCTACCCTATGACCCAGAGTAGCACTGCTAGGAATTTACCCAAGAGATACAGGAGCACTGATGCATAGGGCACTTGTACCCCAATGTTTACAGCAGCACTCTCAACAATAGCCAAATTGTGGAAAAAGCCTAAATGTCCATCAACTGATGAATGGATAAAGAAATTGTGGTTTATATACACAATGGAGTACTACGTGGCAATGAGAAAGAATGAAATATGGCCCTTTGTAGCAACGTGGATGGAACTGGAGAGTGTGATGCTAAGTGAAATAAGCCATACAGAGAAAGACAGATACCATATGTTTTCACTCTTATGTGGATCCTGAGAAACTTAACAGAAACCCATGGTGGAGGGGAAGGAAAAAAAAACGAGGTTAGAGTGGGAGAGAGCCAAAACATAAGAGACTCTTAAAAACTGAGAACAAACAGAGGGTTGATGGGGGGTGGGAGGGAGGGGAGGGTGGGTATTGGGTATTGAGGAGGGCACCTTTTGGGATGAGCACTGGGTGTTGTATGGAAACCAATTTGACAATAAATTTCATATATTAAAAAAAAAAAAAATGTGGACCACTTAGCAGGAGCAGTCAGTCGCCAGCCAAGGCTACATTTGCTCTGAGCACTAGGATTCCTCTCCTGAGATCACAGAAATGGAGGGAGAGTGTGGCAGCAAGAGATGGCCACTCAGACAAGAAGTGCTTCCAGATAGATGAGCGAGGAGGACAAGGGGCTGAGCTCCCACAGAAGCCTCCAGGGCTTCCGTGGCCGGATTTACCTAGAAACGCTTTTCCTGGGATGGCTGGAAGCCGGTCATGTGCAAAAGGTATTTTCGGACTCCGCTTGCAAGGCAAAAAATGCTGTGTTCTAGTGATTTTCTTCCTTCAGCATCCCACTAATATGACTATTATAGTTTTTGTTTCTCTAAAATATTATTTAATAAATTTTGACACAAAGGCAATTAAAAATCTTCAGCTTAAATTGACAACAGCTGTGTGTTCAGCAGCAGCCACTGCCCCAGTTAGGAGCCCTTTGTGGAACAACAGCTGCAAATTCTCAGCATTCTTTGGCCAAATGGTGCAGACACGGTGGAATTTTAAGTAATCTACACAATGCCTCGATTCTTCCCATGGCTCCGAACTGGAGAACAAAGTGATTTTTATCACTGCAGCAAAGGCACAAAAGCTGCTAGGAGAAATATGAATTTTCATACAATGTCACTTACAGGTCTTCGAGGCCTTAACTTACGACTTTTAAATAAAAAACAACGGGGTCTTGATATCATCCCTCCGGGATAATCTGTTATAAAAATCTCTTCAGGTGCCACATATCAGAACCAGTGGGCTGTGTTCTCTGGTGACAAGATGACTGACAGCAGACAAGGAGCTGTCACATTTCCTGTCATCTCCCTGACTTTTAGTGTATCATTACTCGAGGTTCACACCTCTGAGCTAACCCATGCACAACACCGTGTGGGGTCATCCCCGAAGAGTCTGCAATAGGAGGCTCCATTCTGAAGGGGTTGTCAACGCTTCACAAGAAAAAGGAGTTGAGACATCTTGATTCTCAACTTCCAATGTAATCGAACATTTTTTCCACACGAGGCTTACGGTGCTCGTTGTACAAGCGGAAATACTGTGAACTCTCACTTCACAGCTCAGTCCCATCTCCCCCTGCGGTCCTGACAGCACCACACAGCAGGGGGCCCGAGCAGAAGAGCAGCCACCCCGGGGGTGCGGGTCTGTATTCTCACTCAAGCTCTCTCTTTGGTCCCTGTTTTTCTTGGAGATGGACTGGAAACCCCTCCCCACGCCCGCCTGGGCCACTTCCACCCCCCCCCCCCCCCCCACACACACACTTTTTATCTCCTGGAGAAAGCCTCTCTTAGGAGGCACCTCCCACATTCATCAGCTCACTTCTCTTTTAAGAGATGACTCCTGGATTCATTGGCTGGATTCTGCAAGAGAAGACCCACCTCCAAAGCAAGTATCACAAGGGTGCTTGGCCTCAGGATGGGATGGCTAGGATGCTGTGCTGTAGCACATTCTGGGCTCCAAAAGAAAAGACTGAACAAATCATATGTCAGATTGAACTCCCAGTCCAAACAAATGCAAGCATGAAAGCTTCTAGTACACTTCTATTTATTATTATTATTAGAGAGAGAGAGAGGGGGCGCAAGTGAGCGAGGGTGGAGAGACAGAAGGAGAGAGAAATCCACGAGGGGCAGAGAAAGAGAGAGAGAGAGAGGCAGGGCTCACCTGAAGCAGGGTGCTTGTGTTCACCTGAAGTGGGGTTTGAGCTCACCCAACGTGGGATTCGAACTCACAAACCGTGAGATCATGACCTGAGCCAAAGTCAGATGCTTAATCAACTGAGCCACTCAGGCACCCTACACTTTTATTTTTAAATATTTCAAATAGCAATGGCATACAGCAGTTAATAATGTCCTTTGTTGACATTTTACTGTGGGATGCCACCTGGAATTAAGCCTGTTACTACAGCTCTTCATTTGACTAACATCCGAGGGGCAGCTAGTATAGGTCAGATGCCGTGCTAAGCTTTGAAAATAAAAAGACTCAGAGGCCCTGTCCTTTCCATCAGAGACCTCGCTGTCTAATAATGGGAGGATGGCAAGTGGGCCCGGCGTCACAGCTGTGAGGCAGGCGTATGAGCCGGGCCTCTAAACACTGTTGCACAAACACTGGGAGGGACTCCTGGCCCAGGCAGGAATTAATGAGCATGTGCGATTGCCTTCACTGACACAGGGGAAATGTGGAAAATGTGGACAAGAAGAGCATTACGGGTGAGCCTGGTATCTTCAGTACGGCAGTTTGGAGTGTGAGTGGGTCCTGCAGGGAATGGCAGGAGAGAAAGGAGAGTGATGCAGGGAAGGGCACAGGGCAGGCGAATCTGGCAGTAAGACCCGGCTCTGCCACTTACTAATTGTGTGGATACAAGTGAGTCTAAAATTCTCTGAGCCTTAGTTTCTTCATCTATAAAATGAAATTAGAGCAAACTCTCTGCCTCATTCTCCCTTAGAGCCTCCTTCCTCTTTCTCTCCCATACCTGACCAGTTGTCAAGCAACTTTGAAAAGTTGAATCTACATTTGAAAAGTCTCTGAAATCAGTCCCTTCGTCCCATATCTCATTAAAAACTTCCCTTGTTCCCATCTGCCAAAAAAACCTGGAGCTTGGTAAAGGCTACATGTAATAAGGGATGGTTACTCATCCTGCTAGTTCTTCCTGGGTGTCATCTGCATACTGAGGTTTGAATTAAATACAATCTAACAAGTTTGGGGATTAGCCATCACCTTGAGATGTCCAGACCACTTGCAGGTAATTAAGATATATATATTAGCATGTGTGTTTACACACACACACACACAGGTATCTGGTTTAGAAAACTCACAGTTTGTTTTCTCTAAGGAGCAGCAGAGAGGATAGCATTCTTTGGGTTCTAATTTTCCGATTGTCATTAGCAAAGCTTTCCAGGCCTTAAGCCCATCCCACCCCAGCCTCAGCATTCTTTAAACGTCTTCATCACCAGTGACCAGCATTGCTGACTGAATTTTAGCTCCCTATTGATCTGGCGGAAACGGAGAGTTTCTTATCACTTGGGTCTATCCTTCTACTCTGCTTATGTCTTTCTGTCCCTTTTTCTTTCCCCTTGACCCACTTCTCAACTTGTTCTCTGCCTTCTTTGTGACCTCATTGAGTTGGTCCATTCCCTTTGGGCCTTTACCTTCACAGTCAGCTGGACACCAGGCCCTTTCTAGTAGCTATGAGTCCCTTGCCCCCATTGAATTCTGTTGTGGCTTCCATGAGAACCACCAACTAGTCTCTGCCCAACCCACCATTTGCTTTATTTGATCTACTCTGGGTTGCTTAAGACCATCAGAAAACCCAGCCAACTGGGTCATGCTATCTAACTTCATAATAGCTTCTAATGCTTCTGGGTAAATAGATTCCTCTTTTGCTGATACCAAATAGAATGTCCATGGATGGATTCTATTATTTCCCCATTGTCCTCAAATCTTCAAACACATTCTTCAAACATATTCTTACTCTTACAAGTATTTTTTTAAACATTTTTATTTATTATTGAGAGACAGAGCATGAGCATGGGAGGGGCAGAGAGAGGGGGAGACACAGAATCTGAAGCAGGCTCCAGGCTCTGAGCTGGCAGCACAGGGCCTGACACAGGGCTTGAACTCACAAACTGTGAGATCATGACCTGAGCCAAAGTGAGATGCTTAACTTATTGAGCCACCCAGGTGGTCTTCTTACAAGTATTTAAAAAAAATATTTATTTATTTTTGAAGAGAGAGAAAGAGTGCAAGCAGGGGAGGGGTAGAGAGAGAGAGAGAGAGAGAGAGAGGAAGAGAGAATCCCAAGCAGGTTCCATGCTGTCAGCACAGAGCCTGATGTGGGGCTTGAACCCACGAACCTTGAGATCATGACCTGACCCAAAATCAAGAGTCAGATGCTTAACTGACTGAGCCATGCAGGAGCCCCTTCTTACAAGTATTTTTAACTCTCCTGTTCATTACAAAGGTGAAGGTTATCTTCTTTTCTTAACATTTTCAAAACATATCTTTTGTTCTCCATTCCTCCTTTCTTTTGTTTGGAAGACTATTTCATACAACTATTTAGCTGATGGCTAACTTCTCTGCTTTGGCTACCCATTTAGCACCTTGGCATTTTCCTTAACAGCACTTTTCACAGCATAATGATTCTCTCTCTCATCTATCTACCTGCCATTTATTTAAGCCTGTCTTCCATATTTGACTCTATGGTTCACAAACATGGGCTATGGGTATATTTTGCTCACTATGGTGCCCGAACACAATGCCTGAATCATAACAGACACTTCATAATCATGGCTGAAAGAACAAATTGTTTCTATTTATTTTTTATTTTATTTTAATCCCAGTATTGTTAACATAAAGTGTTATGTTAGTTTCAGGTGTACAATATAGTGATTCAACAATTCCACAAATCATCCAGTGCTTGTCATGACAAATGTACTCCTTAATCCCCATCGCCTATTTCACCCATCCCACCCCCAACATACACATAAATTATTTAATGATGAAAGGCTCCCCTCCTGCCTGCTCCAAGAACTTGCTCCTCTTTCCTGTCCACTGTAAATGTATTCCTCTCAGTTGGCACCATCTTGTCTCTCTTCTGTGTAACAATAGGCTCGTTTCTTCCCAATCCAAATGAAAATATTTCTACCATTGTCTGCATCCTCTAGTTATTTTTATATTCTTTCCTATTTTTTCAGTATCCTAAAACTGCCCGTTTCCATTTCCCTCTCTTTTACTGACTCCCTGTCCTCTTGCATACCACCCTTCAACTCTCGTCACTCTCTGTAGTTGACCTTTTATAGTTCAACTGTGATTGCATAATTGTCATATCATTTAATGATCTTCCCCTAGTCTTTACTACTTTTGACCCTTTAGTAGCATTTAACACCATTGATAAACATCCTGAAATTCACTCTTCCCGTGGCCTCCAGGACACAAAGTTTGCCCACATTCTCTTCCTTCCTCTGCCAGGCTGAAGCTCACAGAAAGTAGAAAGTGCTTTATTTTTATTGGTATCTCCACAGAGCTTTGCATGGTATCACAGGCAATTGTGAAAGAGGGCCAATGACTAGGAGCCTTATGGTCCCATAAAAGTGACAACTCTATTTCCTTTCATGTAAAAGGAACACTGGACCAAAGGCCTCAACTTCCAGGTTTATATCTCATACCTTTACCTAGTCAGATGACTTTGACCAAGTCACTTACCCTCTTGGATTTCAACCTCGTTAATTACAAATTAGGGAACAGCACTTTTATATTGTGATACTATTTTAACATCTTTGAAGATGGGTAGTCCTCACAGTTATAGCTTGTGAAGGTATCAAACATCTTTTGCAAATCAAACTATTCTGTTTTTATATAGTCATCAGAATTGTTAAAAAAAATCTATTAGATTTCTATCCCTTGAAGTATTTCTTTCTCCCTAAGTGAAAATGTGCTCCGAGGTTGGGTTTAGGTTTTGTGACTGAGTGGTTCCTTTCACAGAAAAGCCATCATTCCATCAGATCATGAACTGACTGTGCCCTAGGAATGATCTCCAAACACTGTTGGCCTATGAGTCACTTTCAATATTCAGTATTCAGGATGAGCTGTATCACCATGCTGAGTTTCACCAGGCTGTTGCTGAGAACACTCTGTCTGACTAAAAGCAATTAAGAAAAATAGATCCTTATCCTCTAAGACAACATCTCTATTAGTTCTGAAATGCACTGCTGCTTCAGGCTATTTGGTGAATAGGATAAGATATGCCAGTGATAGGGTCAACTGCAGGTTATATGGAAGAACTTTACATGTAACTGTGAACTTCTTGATGGCAGGCACTGTGCCTTATGTATCAGTGCATGGTGTATAGGGGTAGTTGTTAGATTGGTGAATGAATGAATAAATTGATGGTAAACAATCTGAGAGTTTCAAGGAGAAGGAGGTAGCCCTGTACATGACATTAGGAGTTAGGAGACTTTGGTTCTAGGCCATTCCTGCATTGAACTAGCTGAGTGATCCTGGGAGATCTTGGGAGATTTTGCCTTTTTGAATGCTAGCTTCCTTGTCTTTGAATTGAAGAGTCTGGATTAAATTAATTTTTTTTTCTTTCTCTATGTGTGTTTTAATACTCCTCCTTAATATCCAAACTTCCTGTCCAAGGTGCTCCTCCCTGAGGAAGGATAATTTGCCCCCACTGTTTTGAACTTAAGAGTTCCCAAGTGTTTTGGCCAATGAAATGTGGAGAGAGGTGGATGTGCATCATATTTAGACAGAGGTTTTTATAGCCAGTACATGGTTTTCTATGTTTTTTGTTCCTTTTCCATGAAACTATCAATGTTTCAGATAGTAGGGGTTACCAGAGTGAAGCCTAGTCAACTGCTGATGAACATGTACATTGGTCCAGAACAAGAACAAGAAGAGGAAGAGGAGAAAGAAGAAACATCTTTGTTGTTCTATACTACAGAGATTTTTAGTTGGGCTTAACAGCATAACCTCGCTTCTTCTGACTGATGCTTTCCCAAACTTGACTGTGTAGCAGAATCACCTAGGGTATTGAAAACATTCCTGTATCAGTAGGTCTGTGAACCACTGCGGTTGAAGCCTGGGAAATTATAGTTTTAGAAAGTTCTCCAGGGAAAGCATAAAGATATCTGCAACTTACTTTGAAATGTGTAAGAAAAAAAAAGACATTGATGGCTGGGCAAAGGGATGGCTAGAAGGACAGATATGTGATAGAACAAGTTACAGTAAAATGTTACTGGCAGAAATTAGGTGGTGGTTGTACAAGTGTTCACTGTAACATTCTTTCAGCTTTGTTGGATGTTTGAAATATTTTCATAATAAAACAAGATGATATTTAAAAAATTCCCCAGGTGATTCTGATGATTAACCCAATCTGGAATTTCTAGACTAGATAGTCTTGAAGGAAATTTGCTGTGAACTCCCCAGTGGTCGCTGCATTGACTCTTGGTTGATCTTTCCTTTAATATTTACAGTGAAATAATGCTGACATAATGGTTCTATTGTGAATGAAGGCTTGTTACAATCACTAATAAAAATCACTAATAAAAATCCTTGTCAATAGCAGGGCCAACCTCTCTCTTGCAGATGAAAGGAACTTTTGTTTTCTCAGCATCAAGACCGAGAGAACAGAAGGGGGACTGTGGCCTATTTTGTACCAATGAAATGGTTCAGAGACAGACATGTTTGAGAAGTCACTGCAGACTATTCAGATAAAGGTGTCTGGTTCACAGTGCTTTTGGCTTGATATTTGATCTAGTGGGTATCTGTTCCTTTCTTTTTTGATAGTTTTATTTATTTTTTATTATTTTCTTAATATATGAAATCTATTGTCAAATTGGTTTCCATACAACACCCAGTGCTCATCCCAAAAGATGCCCTTTTCGATACCCATCACTTACCCTCCCCCATCAACCCTCCCACCCCCATCAACCCTCAGTTTGTTCTCAGTTTTTAAGAGTCTCTTATGCTTTGGCTCTCTCTAGTGGGTATCTGTTCTATTAGTATTCTTTTTTAATGTTTAGGAATCACTACCTTGGTGCATGCTATTTCCTCTCACCCAAAACTTGAACCTTCCTTGTCTTGTCTCTTTGGAAGAGCTAGAGTCATTTAATCCTTATAATAGCTATTTGAAGTAAATGTTATTTATAACCTTATTGTACAGGTTAAAAATATTTGCCCAAGGTCCCCCTGTGCCTTGGTAACTGCTAAGCTCTACAGTCTCTCATATGTAAGGCCACTCTGGAAATCAGATAGACTTTGCTGTTCAGAAATACACCACACAGTGTTTAGTTAACCAGAAGCTAGGCTTCCATAATGGCCCCATAGGGTTGCCAGTTGACGTCCAGTTAATTATTGCATCAAACATGCTCACACTAAACCCCATCACTGTTTATCTAAAATTCAAATTTAACTAGTTGTTTTGTATTTTAATTTGTTAAAACTAGCAACCCTATCAGCCCCACCACTTATTAACCTGGAGACCTTACAGATATGATTTCATCTCTCTTGTGACAAGCTGAAAAGTCAATGATTCTGCCATTCACAGAATCTACCATAGGCACAGAAAGACGTGTGAAATGTCTAGTTAACACAAGACTCTGGAATTGGATGCCATGACTCTCATTCTTCCATAGAATTGGATGCCATGAATCTAGCTCTTACACAGAGACAAGACAAGGAAGGTTCAGGTCTTGGGTGAGAGGAAATGGCATGCACCAAGGTGATTCCTGTAAACGTTTTCACCACACGATGCTGTGAACTCCTATAGCTCTTAGTACAAACCAATTTCCATCCTAAACTCATATCCAACCTAATCCCATCTCTATCCCAACCACATCCCCATGCTTACACCAACTCCATTCCATCCCACCCCCATCTCCATCCCAGCCCCATATCCATTCTAACTCCATCTCCAAACAAAGTCAGAGACAGGATTTCCAACCTGCTCATGAGAAAATACTACTAAAAAACTGGTCCTTTTCTTCTTCACCCAGAGGTCTCTAAGGCCTGTTGCAGACCTGACTCACCAAGCTTATAAACTAGAGCCTTCCAAAAGCTGTTTCAGTCAGGATTTTCGTATTTAGGCTTCTAAATTCTGAGAATTCATTGTTCTAGAGTACTCTGCCTCTTCCAAATTCATCTTAAACTTATCAAGCCACCGTTTTTCCTCTTTTGCAGTCCACCTCACGCTGGGATCTTAGGCATGCATTAAGCGAATATAGTAGGTAATTTACAAACTCAGCCTCTCCTTTCTACATTTCCTTCTTTCTCTTTCCTTCTTTTAAAGAAAATGATTTTTCTCTGTCAAAGAAATATATGCTCCTTACTGAAGATTTAAATAATTCGGAAAAGCAAAAAGAAGAAAAGTCTCCCATAATCCTGATTCCCAAAGGTAACTGCCAGAAATACATTTTGTTTTATTTCTTTGCAGCTTTTTTTCTACTCGTGGTTTTCTGGTTCATTTTTCACTGGGAATCTGTCTCCGCTGACATTTCTCCTCTTTGGGCTTCTGTATTCTCATCTGAAAACAAGCTTGTTGGACTAGGTAAATTCCAAGGTCATTTCCAGCACTACCACTCCATGTTTTTGTCTTTGTCAGAGAATTCAGAGAATATTTGTACTTGCAGTCTATTTATGTACTATAAAAGGAAGTGAGGATATTTAAGACCGGTAGGGACGTTTGTGGTGGATGTTAGTTGGATTACGTCTGGGGTTTTGTGTTCAATTTTGGACCAAATCACGGAAATTGGAAGTCTTATATGCTGTGATGGGAATATAAAATTGGTATAATCTTTCTGAAGGGCAATCTGGTAATATAAGTCAAAAGTCTTAAACTTTTTTATGTCAGTGGATTTATTGTAAGGGGAAAAATCACTGTTTAGTTACATAGATATTCATTACAGAATTTTTAATGAAAGCAAAAAACTGGGGGAAAATGCATGACAATAGGAATAAACTGAATAAATTACAGTGATTCAAAGGAATAGTGTACGTGGTCATTAAAATGATGTATTGAAAGAAGACAGATACAAATACATACAGAATGATTCCATTTATATAAAACTCAAAAATATCTATGGTATTCCTCGCAGGGGGAAGTGAATAGAAGGGGGGCAAGGAGCATTCCGGGATGTTGGTAATGTTCGATTTCTTGATCTGCATGTGGATAAGATGAATGTGTCCAATCAGGGAAAATTTATCAAGCTAAACACTCATGATTTGAGTGCTTTCCTGTTTTTCTGTTTCAGTTCAATTGCAAGAAAACTTTAAGATACAACATTGTAGGGGTGCCTGGGTGGGTCAGTCGGTGAAGCGTCCGACTTTGGCTCAGGTCGTGATCTCACGGTCTGTGAGTTCGAGCCCCGCGTCGGGCTCTGTGCTGACAGCTCAGAACCTGGAGCTTGCCTCTGATTCTGTGTCTCCCTCTCTCTCTGACCCTTCCCCCGTTCATGCTCTGTCTTTCTCTGTCTCAAAAATAAATAAACGTTAAAAAAAAATTAAAAAAAAAAAAGATACAACATTGTATATTCAGCTCTACAATCTTGGAAAGGCCCTTAAGATATTTTGTTAAGTATAAAAAGTAGGTTTTAGAGTTGCATGATCTAATTTTGATGAAAAATATATATTTTAAAAATACATACATAGAAAAACATTAAGGGGGATATAAATCAAAATCTTAATAACACTCATTGTTAAGCTTTGGGATTTTGGGTGATTTGTCATTGCTAATACATGTTTTCTAGAATAAAGACATATTATTTTTTATAAATAAATATAAAGTCCTTAAATTAAAAAAATTCTAGTAATCTGTTTTGGGAGAGATTTTGGCTGCATGTATCCTAACAGAAGAGAGGGAGTGGGAAATGATGAAAGTAGAGCAAGTTCATCAAGGGCAGTTTTTCCCTTCTGGTGCTTCCTGTCTGTTCACCAGCCCTGGACTCATCCTTGGTCAATATCACATTATTTCTCAGCATCCAGGGCTTCCATGGTTTGGTCCATCTTCTTCCTGTTCCTGGGCCATGAAGGGCATATTCCTACGACTGTAATTTGTTCCCTACTCAAAATCTCCCATTTTGGGATCCCTCTCTCTTCAGCCTTCTCTCAAGCCTAGGGGATCCCATCCATTCTCTGAGGCTCTCCTTGGTTCTCAGCTTCCTCAAGAAGGGGCTCCCATCCATTCAGCCATTGTGCTTTCTTTGTCTTCTAATCCCTGCTAATACTGACTAAATAGTTCCTTTGTCAGTTAACTGTACACTGTCTTGTATTAGTTCTAAAGTTTTTATAAGCATCAATTCTTGCTTCGTCAAATAGGTTATAATCCCCTTGAGGGATGGGAACATTAAAAATTAAAAAAAAATCCTCCTTTTCTTGCTTTCCTTTTCTTGCATCTTCAATGACAGTTTAACAAATCAACTCTAGTCTATATTCCCTTCTTTGAATGATGGT
The DNA here is from genome assembly GCF_046562875.1 of Panthera onca. Lineage (NCBI taxonomy): Eukaryota > Metazoa > Chordata > Mammalia > Carnivora > Felidae > Panthera > Panthera onca. The sequence goes on from NC_138346.1 coordinate 156,768,174, forward strand.
AAAACTCATAATCAGTACCATCAAGGTCAATGATTTTCTAGCTATTTGTTTCGTATTTTGTTTCCTGGCATCTATGCCAGTTACCTGGTGGTGGACTGGAACTTGATTCTGATATGGAAGCTACATGCTACCTTACTCAGCAAAATTTACCAAAGGCATGAATTTTTTTATTTTGTTTTTGTGGGAAAGGGCCAGGAAGACATTCTAAAGACTCCATATTGATTTTTCAGGACCCATCCAGAGGAAGAGTCTTTTAGTTATGGTTGGTTCTTAAAAATGGCCAAGCCCTGTCATTTTACTTGAAACCTCTGCTGTTATCATTATGACTCTGAGATGGTTATTGGTAGAAGACAAGTTAACACATTTACTTCTCTGACAATGAAGTCTTTATATCTTCCATTCCATTTCAATCCATTCATTCATTTTTTCTAAAGATATGTATCAAATGCCTACTAAGTGCCAGGTATCCTGATAGGTGCTACAGAAAGAAGAAAAAAAAAAAAAGAAAAAGAAAAGAAAGGGCATGGTCTCTGTCTTCTAGGAAATTTAGTAAAAACTATTCTCCAATCAATGGCCATCACTGCCTTCAAGAAAGTGGTCAGTGGAAGGGGTCTCCAGGAGTAGACTCTAGGAGACTTTTGGCTGGACTCAGCCAGGTTTCTCACTTCTTAATATTCTCTTACTCTCTCAACAACAAATGTTGGAATGAGAGGCTGTCTCAGAGCTTGCCTCAATGGGTCCACCCAGACCAAGTTGAGGGTTTCCAAGAAAAATAAGACTGTGTTCTACTTGGGGCTCTGTCCATGCCAGCTTTCCATGCTTTTACTATAAGAGTTAGTCAATTCAGGGAAACATGCAATTGGACCCAATAAGTTCCTTCCACTTTAAACTGAGGTCACTTGGCTGGCATGGATGGGCAGGTGTGTGGCATTGACATGGTGATCCATTTTCTGGTAGAAGGCATTCCTCAAAGCAAAGTAGAACCATGAGGAACACTGCCTTCACAGGCAGTGCCACAGACAATATGAAAAAAAAAATCAACTGGGTCACAGGACTATGTCCTGTTAACACAAAACAGCTCCACTCAGTTATAAGAGGAGAGAGTCTTTCATTGCCATGACCACCTAATGGTTGGTTTAAATATGTTTCATTTACAACTATAAAGATGCTCTGAGACTCTTGGTTCTCGAGTCTAGAGCAAAATGAGAGGGAAATACTTTGGGAATGTTACATTTGGAAAAGCCAAAACAGTTACTGCCCCTTTAATCACTGGCTTGTTATTCTGCTTTATGCCTCAAGGCTAAATACAGCATCCTACAGTAAAATCTGTGTTGTGTTGTAACCAACTGCAAGAAGGTGTCTACAAGAGGAAATGGCAGTCAAAAGGCAGGTGTAAGCCCAAGGCCTAAGAGATACTTTCCCACTTCAACTTGTCTTGATCCCAGCCAACCACAGTTGCTCCAGGTAAAACACTGCATAACAGGTCAATCCCTTAAGGGAATGTATAATTTTAACAAGTGACACCAGAAACAGATAGATGAACACCCAACCTTTTAACCTGTCATGCCTCCCCATCCTGGAGGTATCCTTTCCTCATTCCAAGGCACTTCTGATCCTATCCTACCTGTCCCCCCTCCTTTCTCAGGATCCTCTCTTTTTTATTGGCTGTCTCTCCTCACTAACCATATAATAGTTGTAGTAATAGTTAATGCTTGTTGAATATATACTAGGAGCGCTGTGACATGTGTTAACTCATTTCATCCTCACATCAACACTATGACCTAGATAAAATCATTACTTCCACATGACAGGTGAGAAAACTGAGGAAGAGTGAGTATAAGAGTGTTGCCCAAGGTCAGAGTGGAGCTGGCATGTAAACTCAAGTAGGTCACACACTTATCTAGATGGTTTACTGCCTCTCTCTATATATACAAATATGTTTGACTCTCTCATACCCACTTTTGACCTTTCCCTTAGTTACTGTCCTAAGTCTTTGCTTTCTCTCAGAGTCAAATTTCTCGCAAGTATAGTCTAAATGTATCCTCACTTCCTCACCTCCCATTTGCCCCTCAGCCAGCTGGCTTTACTCCTTTCTGTTCCACTGGAACTGCTCTCACCAAAGTCACCAGTAATTCTGCGGTTGCCAAACCTAACAGACAGTTCTCATTGTTTTTTATTTAACTTTTCCGACATGGAAACTCTCTCCTCCCTTGCTTTCTGTGACACCATTTGCTCTTGATATTCTGCTTTCCTTGCTGTTCTCTCCTCCTTTGGCTCTGGCACAGGTGTTTCCCAGACTCCTGGTCTCAGCCTTCCTCCATGCTCACTGTCCCTAAGCTCCCTGGCTGATCCCTTGCACATGCGTGGTTTCACTGCCATTGATATCCTGGTGAATTCTACATCTGTGTCTACAGCCACAACTTGTTATTTTGGGTACTGGATTTCAAAACCCTTTTGTTTAATGACGTTAACTGATGGATGTCTCATTAGCATCTCAAATTTTTTTTTTCTAGCATTTCTATCTTAAACTGTGTGAACACATTTCATCACTTTCTCAAAACCCATTTCTTCTCCACATTCCTTATATCCTTGAATGATCACCTGGTCATCTAAACTAGCCACTTCTTTAAAAAATTTTTTTTTAACATTTATTTTTTGATAGAGAGAGAGAGAGAGAGAGCACGCGCGAGGGGCAGAGAGAGAGATAGGGAGACACAGAATTCGTAGCAGGCTCCAGGCTCTGAGCTGTCAGCACAGAGCCTGATGCAGGGCTCAAACCCATGAGCCCTGAGATCATGGCCGGAGCGAAAGCTGGACACCTAACCAATTGAGCCACCCAGGAGCCCCTGAACTAGCCATTTCCGAGTCATGCTAGTTTTCTTCTTGTTCACCCGAACAAAATGGATCTTTACGTCCTGTTGATTCTATTTCCTAAGACCTTTTGGATCTGTTTCTTCTTTTCCACTTCAACTGATTCCTTGTTCCTCACCTGCATGACCATCCATCTGACCTCCTAGCTGGCCTCCCTGCTGCAGCCTAGGCTCCCTCTCACTGCTTCCAGAGTGTGTTTTCTGAAATCCAAATTTGGTGACATGTGACAGAATAAAAGCCTTGACAGCTCCCCACTGCTACAGGCTGAAGTTTATATTTGTTAGCCTTGTGTTCTCAGCCTTTCATGCCCTGGACCCTGAGTCTGTTTCCAGCTCTGCCTCTCATCGCTTCCTGCACCCTTGCCTCTGAGGCTCTCTCTTGCACACTTGTTCCCTCTCCTTGCCATGGACTCCAACTTTTTTTCCACTTGCCACTTGGCCAATTCCTTTTCTTTCTCAGGACTCAGCTCTGATGTCCCCTTTTACCCCTGCATGCCCACTTTAGTCTTTCTTTCCATTACCTATGTTGCTGCCACTGCATGTACTGTACCAAGCTGTGCTGTTTGTTTGCTCCCTCCCTACAACGTGAGCTCCTTGAGATTAGGGAGCCTCATCTTTCATCTTTGTATGATGAGGCCCATCATTTTGCTGATATAGAGCAGAAACTCAATAAAAATCAAATGAATTAATGAAAATTACCCAAAGGAGTATATAGCTAATGGGAAACTTTAATATAGCAGTGAGAGAATATTTTTATCATTAGGGAATTGTATACAGCCCCCTGGAAGTCTGTAGATCCCCTGGCCTAGGCTATTTTTTCCCTCTACCTCTAAACTAAGCCATTGTTTGAGATCAATATGTGGTCCAGGTACTCTATCCAACCCACAAAGAAAATCTCAAAAGCACTAGGTTCCTTCAGATGTACCCAGAATCACATTCTCAAACACTTGCTCATTGTTGCCCTTGGCTCTCTGAAATACTTTTGGTAATGCTCATAAAAAAGATACCCACGATATGCCTTCTTAGTAAAAGATACAGTGTGTATTTCAAAATTGATGTGCTTTGGGTGGGTATGGCAGTGTTCAGAATGGTTCACATACTTTTATGGCTTCAAATTGTTTCCTGTTTTGAAGTTATTATGGAATTGCAAATAATTGGCAGAAACATGCTGAGGCACACAGAGGACTATTTCACCAATATTCATTTGATGTCTTATTATTTTGTCTTTGCTTTCAGACATCAATAGCTAGATATACAGGAACAAAGTAAAATAGAAAATTGGGGCATTTATTCAAATAATTATGGCAAGCTCTTCCCCCACCCACAATACTCCCACCTTCTCTCCTTACTACATATCTGTATACACTTTTAAATTTTTTTTTTCAACGTTTTTTATTTATTTTTGGGACAGAGAGAGACAGAGCATGAACAGGGGAGGGGCAGAGAGAGAGGGAGACACAGAATCGGAAACAGGCTCCAGGCTCCGAGCCATCAGCCCAGAGCCCGACGCAGGGCTCGAACTCACGGACTGCGAGATCGTGACCTGGCTGAAGTCGGACGCTTAACCGACTGCGCCACCCAGGCGCCCCTGTATACACTTTTAAATCGTGGGCTTTGAAGTCTGAGAAACTGGGTGTGAGTCCCATTTTTTAACAGTGTAACCTTGGGAAGTTCCTTAACCTTCTGAGTTGCTACTTCTTCATCTGTAAAATGGGGAAAAACACGAGTACTGGTGATTGGTGTGAGAAATAAATAAGATAATATGTAAAAAGACAGCACAGTACCTAGAACATAGTAAGTGACCAGTATATGTTAGTTTTAATACTATTATTAGGTAATTAAAATAAATATTTGGGGGGTAGAAGATGAAGACTTTGACTTTTTCAGTTGCCTTCATACTTCACTTCCTTGGGGCTATGTCTCTGTTGCACATGCTTCCAATTAAGAGAACAGTTATCAACTTATCAACTCACTGACTGCTCAAATTTGGGGTGAAAAGAAAACAAATATCATTTTTCCATTTTAAAAGAAATCCAGAGAGGCTAAGGGATTGGGCCAAGGGCACACAGAGGTTAGATATAAACACAAGGTTTTGGGTAGTCTCTCATTTCCAGTGCTGGGTCCTTCTAAAGTCTGTACCGTTGGTCATGCTTAGTGGGTCTCAGAACAAGCAAAAGAAGCTTTCAGTGAGTCAGACCTGGAGATGTGCTTTTGAGTGAACAGGTGAGTAACTCAGTCTTCACCAGGTGCCTCTGTTGGTAAGTTAATGGTGCTTCCAAAAAGATTTCAAGAAATGGGTAGGGAGACAATGTATATGATGGTGTGAGGTCTCCAAACACTTTCCTTGGTAAAACTCATTTACTTGGGCACTTTTCCGTTTAGCAATAATTGGCCCGTCTGGATGACTGAATTGACTCAGCAACATTCCCTTCTTGAGGAAATCATTTAAAAAAAAACATGGAAAAATCCCTGTGCTTCTGCCATGTCATGCAGTATTCCAAGGACTGTTTAATGTCTTTTTGAATCCCATAGTTCTTTAAGCATAGTAAGCCTTTTGAAATTAAAAAAAAAAAATTTTAAAAAAAAATTTTTTTTTTCAACATTTTTAATTTATTTTTGGGACAGAGAGAGACAGAGCATGAACGGGGGAGGGGCAGAGAGAGAGGGAGACACAGAATCGGAAACAGGCTCCAGGCTCCGAGCCATCAGCCCAGAGCCCGACGCGGGGCTCGAACTCACGGACCGCAAGATCGTGACCTGGCTGAAGTCAGACACTTAACGGACTGCACCACCCAGGCGCCCCATGCATAGTAAGCCTTTTGTAGAGGTTTGATCTGGTTAAATGAAGAAAATGTTTTGTTCTAGTTCAACATTACTTAGAGCATTTTTGTAGTGAAAAGGTTTATGTAATTAAGTAGTGTGAGGAATAAGCTTAAGAATCCCCCAGGCTTACACCAATGGGTTAACAAGGTATAAAGAAGTACAAAGCCATAGGATGTTCATACTCGAGTTTGGGTAAACAAAATAGGGAGGTGCAAAGGCACCCAATACATAGGTATATGAAATAAGTAAGATTAGGTATTCCGGGTGGATGTGACCCCCAATTTAGTACTATAGCAGAAAGCTGCTTTCACAGGAGGGAAGGACCAAGTTAGGTAAACAGGTAAATTGGGCTATAGACTCCTGTGCTGCAGATGAAGCAGCCCAAACTGGAGATGATTAATAAAAGAAAAAGTGCCTTGTTATTTTCTACCTGTCTAATCCCCTAAGCTAGCTAAGATAAACAGGTTATTTGTCCTACCTGTCTCATCCCCTAGGCTAGCTAAGATAAACAGAGGTGGTGCCTCATGTCTGCTGTAAACAACCTTCTGCTCGACTGCCTGGCACCAATATTTTGTTTTGTATGAACCCAAACCCCTAACCCTGAATATCTTCAAGACTCCCTTTCCTTCATGTCCACAAGTTAATGTTCACAGATTCATTGTCTCTTTGTGCACGTCTATTGCCATGTTTTTAAGCCTTCTGATCCTAATAAAAAATGGGGCAAGGACCCTTATTTGGGGCTCTTATCTTTTCAAGGCATTAGCCATCTCTCGCTTTTCCTCCTGCATCCCGCTCTTTTGCTGGCCAAAAGAGAACTTTAGACTTAGAGTCTATGACAAAGTAGGTTCATTGTTAGCACACAATGCCTACATTTCTTCAACATCAAAAAGATATCCCATTGGTTTGTAAATGCATTTGAGGCTCTCTTGGAAAGTGGCCCAATGTCTCTCTTCCTTTACTCTCTCATCCTGAATGGTCTGGACTTTGAAAATACAGGTTTTAGGCCAGGAGAGTGCCAAAAGGTCCCTTAATAACTACATGCCCTCATGGGAGAAAGAGCTGTGGCAAACATGTGTCTGTGTCCAGAGCAGAGCTCTGATGTTTCAGTTAGGGCAGAGCACAGGCTTGGTGGTCAGATGGAAACATATTTCTTTATGTGAACCCAGCCTAGCTGATTAGCTACCTTTTTCATTTTAGAAACTCAGTAGTTTAGAAACTACTCAGTTTAGAAACTACTCAGTTTAGAAACTGAGTTTCAGTTAAGAAACTCAGTCAAATCTCATCTGAGTTTTCTTAATCTAATCTAATGATTTTTGATAACCATGATAGTCAATTTTCTGCTATAGACTGTATGTTGGTGTCCCCTCCAAATCTATGTTAAATCCTAGGGCCCAATGTGATGGTATTAAGAGGTGGGGCTTTGGAAGGTGATTATATTACAAGGGTGGAACCCTTATGAATAGGATTGGTGGCCTTTTAAAAGAGGCCCCAGAGAGCTCCCTCACCCCTTCTGCCATGTGAGGTTACAAGGAAAAGATAGCTGTCTATGAGTCAGGATGCAGGCCTTCATCAGACATCAAATCTGCCAGGGCCTTGGTCTTGGGCTTCCCAGCCTCCAGAACTGTGAGAAATGAGTTTCTGTTGTTTATAAGCCACCCGACTATGGTATTTTGTCATAGTGACCTGATGGGACTAACTCAAGTTCAAAGTTCAATCTCCAATGTCAGGGCTATTCTCCCACCTGGAGGGTTTTCTTCACCTTTCCTCCAGTCCACTGCTGTTGATCCTGGAGGTCACCCTTTCCACCTCCATCCAGGCCTTGCTTTGGAGTCTCCTGTGGGTCCTCCTGATACATTCTCCTTTGCCCACCTCTGACTAGCACCCAGCCTTTCCTTTCAGGCATCCCTCGTACACTGGCTACCCAGAAACATTCAGAATTTTTCCAGGCCTACAGCAGCCCAGAGAAATGGCCTTTCAGTAGATGTACCCCTTTACCCCTGACCCCTTGCTCACATTTGTGAGGTTATTTGCTTTTGAAAGGACCAGTGAAAAACAAGGCACAAAAAACTATTTTCTCCTCTAAGATTTTCCAAATGCAAAGTCTAGAGTTTCATATACCTGCTTAACATAACCCCTTCCTAAATTAGTCCTAGGGTGGTGGTTCTCAAAGTGTGGCCCACAGATGTTGGGGGGTCCTCTATTTTCTTTTTTTAAAAATTTTAATTCAAGTATAGTGAACATACAGTGTTATATTAGTTTCAGGTGTACAATATAGTGATTCAAACACTTCCATACAACACCTGGTGCTCATCCGAACAAGTGCCCTCCTTAATCCCCATCACCTATTTCGCCCTTCCTCCCACCCATCTCCCCTCTGGTAACCATCAGTTTGTTCTCTATAGTTAGAGTCTGTTTCTTGGTTTCTCTCTCTCTCTCTCTCTCTCTCTCCCTTTTCATTTGCTCATTTGTTTTGCTTCTTAAATTCCACAGATGACTGAAATCATTTGGTGTTTGTCTTTCTCTGACTTATTTTGCTTAGCATAAAGCTCTCTAGCTCCAACCATGTTGTTGCAAATAGCAAGATTTCATTCTTTTTTGTCTGAATAATATTCCATGGTGTGTGCTAGTGTATATACACTACAACTTATTCTTTTTTACTTTTTATCAGAGAGAGAGAGAAGAGAGAGAGAGTTCGAGCGGGAGAGAGGGGCAAAGGAGAGAGAGAGAGAGAGAGAGAGAGAGAGAGAGAGAATCTTAAGCAGGCTCCACACTCAGCATGGAGCCAGACATGGGGTTCAACCCATGACCCTGGGATCATGACCTAAGCCAAAATCAAGAGCCAGAGGCTTAACCAACTGTGTCACTTAGGTGCCCCTACAGCTCATCTTCTTTATTCATTCATCTATTGATGGACACTTGGGCTGCTTCCATAATTTGGCTATTGTAAGTAATGCTGCAATAAATATAGGGGTGCATGTATCTCTTTGAATTAGTGTTTTTGTATATTTTAGACAGTCCCTTATTTCCATTACAACACTTACAGGCTATTGCTTTTCACTAACGGTACAGAAGCAATTGTTACAAAACCACAGCATGCATCAAGACAGCTGCATTCAATTCTACTAGATCTATATTCATCACCATGAACTCACAGTAAAGTAAAAGGAAGAAAACGCCAGTGTTACCTAAAAATGTCCTTGATGAAGCAGTATAAAAGACTCATTTCATTTAATTTCAGCCCTTAAGTACATGTCATTTTAATATTTTGTGTGAAGTTTACACAAGGCACTTTAGCACACGTAGGTTAATGGTTTTCTTGAGGAGAAACATTATGATTGTTTGAGTTGCTTAACTAGTTGAATTTTAAGCTAAAAACCATTTTTTATCTTCTGGAAGATGGACTAGCAGATAAACTATGGGTTTTCACACTTGAGTATATGGCAGACATTTTCTTCTTCTTCTTCTTCTTCTTCTTCTTCTTCTTTTTAATGTTTATTTATTTTTGAGAGAGACAGAGTACAAGTGGGGAAGGGAGAGAGAGAGAGGGAGACACAGAATCTGAAACAGGTTCCAGGCTCTGAGCTGTCAGCACAGAGCCCCATGCAGGGCTCGAACTCATGAATTGTGAGATCATGACCTGAGCTGAAGTCGGATGCCTACCCAACTGAGCCACCCAGGTGCCCTGGCAGACATTTTCTTGAAAAGAAATAAAATCAGCCTGTCACCTCAAGGACAGCAATTGGCAGCATTTGTTGCCAGTGATAAAACCCAAGCTTTCAAGCCCCAGATCCATCACTTATTAGTATATTATTTACCTTTCTAGCATCTTACCTGCAACATCAGGATGGTGATAATCCATACCCCATACAGGGTACAATCATTAAATAAGATAACATTATTTGTACAGTGCCTAGTGTGTGTTAAGTGCTCAATGAATGCTGGCTTCTCTTACAGCTGCATCAAGTTACAACAATCAGTTTTGCTTTTCAGTTTTAATTTAACCAATTATGTGCATCAATATGAAACATGTTTCATCTGGGGTCCAAGTATTTTCTAAAGATTAAATTAATTCAAAATTCTTTGATAACACGGCAACAATGAAATGACATCAGAGCTATAGTGAAATAATGGCAGGGCATTAAAATATTGAGTTTTAAGCAAAAATTCTCATTTCTACAGTTTTCCATAAGGACATAAAGAGGACTAGTTTGCACAAGGTTAAAAATACACAAAATAACACTGAATATTATAAAAGTACCTCCCAAAGCTTACTACTTGAAAAGCAGTTTGTCAGTACTAATGCTAAGGTACACAAAGCCATCTGGGTCCTCGACATCCTGAAAGTTAAAGCCACAGAATGATGTCTTGACCATTATGCCATTAGTATCACATCTCGCCTGTAAAATCAGATGATTTTCCAAATTGAAGCACTTCTACCAAGGCTTTGGATAGGAATTAATGGGAATTCAGGTTATGACACATTTTGGGCATAGGCAGGCTATGAAAAGCACAGAAGGGAAAAGGAGGCCAAGATAGATTGGATAATAGCAAGATAATGATCAAGAGATTAAAAAAAATAAAAAGAGAGAGAGAGAGAGAGAGACAGAGAGAGAAAGGAAAAAAATGTACCAAAAAGGTTGTGAAAACTGTAGGAGCCTGTTAGTGGGACATAATGAGGCTCTTTAAGGGATATTTTTATATTATCCAACGAATTTTCTGTTTTCAGCAATGAATGAGCCCCAGTCTTGTACATAATGTACATTGGCATGGTTTTTATGTCTTGTGTGTGAACTACCAAAGTCCATCGAAACTTTTTCAATCCTTCTGATCACTGGCCTGATCCTGTGAGATCCCTTATCTATCCTGTGGAAGGTATTTCTTTATGAACAGCTACTGAGCTGTCTTCCTCATGAACAAAGGTAATAGTCACACAACATTCAAAGGGCTAAGTAGATCCATCCTTGCCACTTTTCCTTTTGGTCCAGACAGTACACGTTCCCTGAATATGTTTTCCACTCAGATGGTGGTCGGTGCTATTAACTGCCCCGACTGAAAACTATTTTGCAAATGAATATGAAATTGCTCAGAGGTGGGGGAAGTTGGTGTTGCTTGTTTTGGGTGAGAGGGTAGCAGCTACAAGGGAGTCAGGGCGTCGATTAGGCTCATAATTAACCTGAAAACTGTCCTGCCAGCAACAGCTACAGCAGCAGCAGCAGCAACCTGCCTGTCAGTTCCAGTCCAAGAATTCCAACTGCTATTTCAGTTGTTATGGAAACTGGCCACACTGGTTCTTAAAGAATTCATTATTCCAACAAATATTTGCTTTCCTAAATCATTACAGGGTATCTAAATGAGTGACGCAGACACACACGATGGAGGAGCACACAGGAAGAAGCTGGTGATTAGAGATGTCACAGGGCTACAAATTAAACCTGACCTTGGGGCATGATTAACTGGGGGAGAAGACATTTCAAGTGACAGGACTGGCAAAAGCAAGGGAAGTGGGGTTGGAGCCACAGACTCACATGGGGTTGGAGTGGGAGATGGGAAGGCACATTGAGGCCAGTGGGGAGAAAGCTTTGAAGGTCAGTCTGAAGAATTTGGACCTCTCTATAGACAAAAAGGGACTAGGATACTTTAAAGCAGGGGAGCAGTGCTTTAGGAATATTAATTTTTATCTGCAGACGAACAGCAAAGTTGTCAACCTGGTTTTTGGCTAATATTTCAATCCCACTTGTCTTGGTAGATGTCAAGACAATAATTTGAAAAGTGAAAAATTCAACCTCATCTTCTCATATAGGGAATACCACACTTATTTCACTGAAACCAATGGACTCTTGTTTATTAAGACTCATCAAAACTGTTATGGGTGTGTCTATGACATCCTGAGTATTTTTACGAGCTTCAAATTGACCTGCAATAATACAGCCCCCAAAAACCACTCTGCCATCTGTCAAGGAAGTGTTTAGAACTAAAGACTTAATTTACAAGCAGAGTCCTAAATGCCCTAGAAGAACAATCATTTTTCCTCATACCACAGTGGTTTTTGCACCTTCTACTGCCTAAACAGTAACCTGAAATCTTTAATAGAATAGTAACTGAGCAGTAAGATAAAATATGGGAGAGTTGGTTAATAGAAGAAAAACCTTTATTCAGAGCAGCAGTTTTTAGACTGCAGTCTGTGGACGCTTGGGGGTTTCAAGCTTTGCATGATGCCAAAGATTTTATATTGTGCTATTTGATTTTCTGAAGGGCACAGGACTTAGGTAAGCCAAGGTCTTTAGTTATACCTAGACAGATAGAAGTGATATTTGAAAATATATTTCGAAATTTAATTGCGAGTGCTAAACCACTGGTAACTCTGGAATAATATTATTGCCAGAGAAAATAACAACAATCACAAAACATGCTGTACTATTTTTAGAAGCTGTTTTTGGATCACATTATTAAAGACACAGATTTCTATGTGATAATAAAGGCTCATTCTTTGGATACTGAACATCAGGGTTAAGAGTCTCTCCTCTTCCTAATTTGGCCCCTAAGATAAAAGCTGAATATAACTCATTGTGTATGGCCTTGATGGCGAGAAAAGTGATTAAAGTTTATGTGGAAAGGGGAATTTTCTTTGCTATTAGGAGGATGAGTTTCTCTTCAGTAAGGAGTAGAAATAATTTACTTTAACTTTTTGAAAAGAATGTAAAAAGTGTGGCAAGAGTTCATCCAGTTCCCATGGTTAAGGTCAACAAGAGGCAAGCAGGTCAGAAACAGAACTCAGGTTGGGCTCAAGAATTCTCACTGCTTAAGACACGCACTTCCTCCTCCTCTCAGAACCTCTGTTAATCCCTTCGGTTGCGTTGCCCGCTCTCCTCCTTCAGTTCCCTGCTTAAATATCACTTCTGTAGGAAAGCCTTGCCTGATCACTCTGATCACCCACTTCTACCCCAGACACTCAATCCAGGCTGTTCTGTCTCCTTAAGTTTGTGATAATAAGTTGATTAGTTCTTCTTTTCACCTAGGATGGAAGCTCTGTGATCCCTCACTGCCCAGAATGGGTCTAGGCCTCAGTATATATGGGATGGAGGACTGAATGAGGGAGACAGTCCAGGGTAACAACCCACACAACTGTGTGGTGGAATGGGGCGAGCCCTGGGATGGGAAACTGCAGCCCTAGTCTCCTCTCTGCCACCAGTTGGTTGAATGACCTTAATCAAACCTCTTAAATCCTCTGGGACTCAGTTTCCTTATCTGACAATGAGGGAGACTTAGTGAGAGATTTCCAAGGAAACATTCCAACTTTAGGGTGCAAGATTCTAAGTTTATATGATTGTATTTCTTGGGTGCCGATAACTATTCTTTTTCCTACCCATTGAAGATGTGTGGACCTTTTCATTATTTCTGAATATGAATACAAAAATTTTTTTAAATGAAAAGGTAGGTGTATTAACTTTTCTAAAGACTTGAATACTTAGAGGGAAAAGTACTAGCTTTTGGGAGGTGCTTTGACAATATTTGGTGCTATTCTGGGCAATTATAACTGTTGCTCAAATAGTCCCATTGATTTCCATGGGGAAAACTGAATAGCCGGTTCTCACACTCATTAGCTATGTGAGCTTGGACCAGTCCCTTTACCTTTCTGAGTCTCAGTGTCTTTATCTGTATAACAGATATGTAATAGAGATAGACCACCAACCTATAGGATTGTGGAAGGATTAAGTGAGATGAACTGGAACACAGTATGTGCTTAGAAAATGCTGGTGAATTTTATCCCACAATTAATTTACCAACGACGTTCACAGTATGAGGCATAAAATAAATGAAATTTTCTTACCATTAGCTAAACGGAATGCAGGGTATGGTTACTGAAATATATTTGAATATGTGGTTATGGATATATTTCGTTTAGTGAGCAGTGGCTCATTGTTCAAACAGAAAATGTATGTGCTAGATTTTAGCATATGACTTCTTCATACTCATGGGATTATAAGGTATTTTATTACTGAGGAACTAAAATCAGGAGTCTGACATTCCTTAGAGTCTTACTTTGTCTATTCTGTAAGGATACAAAGCCAAAAACAATATAAAACTGCATAAATGAAAGCAACAATCCAGAAGCCTCGAGGGTATTTCCTAACTGAAAAAGGGGCAGAATTCAAAGCAGAATAAGAAATGGACAGTTTTTTTCTCTACCAAGTTGTTTATTAGCAACTGCATTAGAAAACTTGAGAGCTGTTACTCACCAATCATGAAAATAATTTTACACTTTCTCAAATCTTCCATGAAACCTTTAAAGTAAGAATAATTTAAGTTACTGGCAAGTAAAACTGTTTTGAAATACTGGTTTTACTTATGTTGTGTAAAAACCAAAATCTTGTAGCTTTATTTGATAAGAAGCCTTAAGTTCAGTAAGTGTGTTAATAGGTCATAAATTATAGGCACCAATGACCATTTCAACCTTATTCCCAGACCCTGGTAACATAATTTCATTTTAACACAAACTATCAATTTTTGGTGGCAAAACTGATAAGCCATTAAATAGCATGACTTACAAAGAAAGATAATTTTTAAAATTATTTTAAAATGTTCTTAAGTATCTCAGTTTTGTGTTATTTTACATTTTTCTTAACATTTGCTGATCTCTTTTAATAAAGAGGGGTTAAAGCACAAATGGGGAGTCTGGAAGATAATATTTTAAATACAGTTCCTATTTATAGAAAATAATACTATTTTCCATTTAAGGTAGTAATATAAAATTTCCTTCTAAAATAAATCTATTTAAATAATAATAGTGAGTGAATTTAGAGAAAAATATTAAGTCAATAATATCTAGCATAGGTCATATAGAGGTGAAACAAAAATCCCAGAGATGGTGAGAGTGAGGATTGAATTTTGGGAACCACTACTTTATTTTTTCTCCAAGTTTTTACTTAAATTCCTGTTAGTTAACATACAGTTTAACATTAGTTTCAGGTGTAGAATTTAGTGATTCAACACTTAAATACAACACCTAGTGCTCATCACAATAAGTGTCCTCACTCATCTAGCCATCCCCCCACCTACTTCCCTCCATTAACCCTCAGTTTGTTCTCCATCATTAAGAGTCTGTTTCTTGGTTTGCCTCTCTTTCCCTATCCCATGCTTGTTTGTTAAATTCCACATATGAGTGAAATCATATGGTATTTGTCTTTCTATGACTTATTTCACTTACTATCATACATTCTAGCTCCATCCATGTCATTGCAAATGGCAAGATTTCATTCTTTTTGATGACTGGGTAATAATCGTGTGTGTGCGCGCGTGTGTGTACGTGTGTGTGTATCACATCTTCTCTATCCATTCATCAGTTGCTGAACATTTGGGCTCTTTCCATAATTTGGCTATTGTTGATAATGCAGCTATAAACATTGGGATGCAGGTATCCCTTCAAATCAGTATTTTTCTATCCTTTGGGTAAATACCTAGTAGTACAATTGCTGGATCATAGGGTAATTCTATTTTTAACTTTTTGAGGAACGACAATACTGTTTTCCAGAGTGGATGCACCAGTTTGCATTCACCCCAACAGTGTGGGACCGAGGAGCCACCACTTTGAAACAGAGGGATAATTAGGAATTTTTGGCAAAGTGCAAAACCCTCCAGAGTTTGTGGAGCCCTAAAAGATTGTCAATTGTCATGTGGTGTAGTAGCTGGCCATGAAGGATGGGTAGACAATAGCTACACTTTTGATACTATTCTCAACTGACTAGACCTAGGTGAGTGACTTCCTCTCCCTTGTACTTCAGTTTCTCCATCTGTAGGGTAAAGGTGTCAGACCCAACGATCTCTAATGTCTCTTTCGGTTCAAATACCTATGATTCTGTGGTTCCCGTAAATAAATGGGCCACAGGAGGAAATGGTCCCCTTTGTCCCTTGGCCAAAATTATGATGTGATTATTGTTGCATGTTTCAGGTTTCTAAAGTAACCCAAAATTCGAAGAGGCCTTGGGTAAGAGTGAGGTTACTTGAAGAGATGACCACAGCCCCAAACTTGAATTGGGAATGGCTCTGTGAGCTCAGGGTCTCTGGCCTCAGAAAGTGCCAATGGTTATTGCTTGAGCCTGGAAGCAGGGGGTCCTGAAACTAAAAAAAAAATGTTTAGAGTGAGGACCTGAGGACAGAAGAAACAGCAGAACTACCCACGAATGTTTCAGAGAAGAGCAGAAACAAATTCACCCTGGCTTTAAGACCACAGGGCTTTAGTTATGGAGATCAGGATGCCTGCTGAGCTGTGCCAGGGCAGGGTCACAAAGTTTGGGGGCAGAAGTAGATTAGCTCAGGATGCTCTGCAGTTGACTGTGGGAGTCACAGGCCAGTAAGGGAGGTATTGCTGTATTCTAGAGACCATCTTGAGCAAATGATGGTGAAAAGCTAAAGAAGTAGGCTCTAGAGGGGGTCAGAGGATGCCACCATGTTCAAGTCAATCCTTAGATTGGCTAATTTCTTTTAATTTTTTTAAACATTTATTAATTTTTGAGAGAAAGAGTACACAGTGTGAGTGGGGGAGGGGCAGAGAGGGAGAGAGAGAGGGAGACACAGAATCCGAAACAGGCTCTAGGCTCTGAGTTGTCAGCACAGAGCCTGACGTGGGGCTCGAACTCAAGAATAGTGAGATCATGACCTGAGTTGAAGATGGACGCTTAACTGACTGAGCCACCCAGTCGCCCCAAGACTGGCTAATTTCTGAGCAGCTTAGTTTAACACCCCCAGGGGTGGTGGTGGGTGTGTGGGAGCAGGCTGATTCCACAAAGAACTTTCAGAAGAGTTTCTTTGATGTGCTTAGACAAAGGCCAGACAGAGATTCTAAACCAGTGAGGAGGGTGGGTGTGGAGTGTTATGAACTATGGCTAACAAGAACTAACATTTAAAGTCAAGTTTTTAGAGCACCATGCTGGACAAACAAAACAGATCTGAGACTGGATGCTTCCCTTAGTTGGGCAGATGTGACTGCAGATGGAGCAACTGAAGATGATTTTGAATATTTTATTACTCTTAATTTAACCCTTATGCTAAGGGAGCTACTTTTCAAACTGTAATATACACTGAAGAGACAGTAATATATTAGAATATAGGACATTGTGATTTTTCACTTCATGGAAAATAACACGTGAAGTTTTGAAGTAAAGATTCTAGAGTTCAAAGGTATTTGATGTTTTTGTTGGAACCCCAGGCCCCTGAGCTGTGTGTTTCAGACCCTTGGCTGTGGAAGTTCCTGGAGCTACCCCCACCTTGAGGGGAGACCCAGGATGGAGGGGCCAGACTGGGTGGAGCCAGCCCTAAATTCCCAGTCTAGGTGTAACTCAGGGTTCTTTTCCTGGTTCTGGAGGCAGCTGCTTTTGCTCTTGCTCTGGGTGTGAGTTGACTAAAATGATGGGCAGAATGTGGTTACCTTGAGAGATAGGACAAAGTTTTTATTTCCTATCTTGGTGATAAAACTGCAGTTTTTACACTTAAAATTAACAGATAGGAGCCTGACTTACACTTTATATTTTATGTAGATGATAAGTACTTTTGAAAGTGAGATCACTCCTCTGACAGTTATCCAACTTGCTTTTCAGTAAAATTGGGATGCTTTTTTTATATACACAATGCTACCTTTTTGCTGGAATCCACTACTAGCTGAGGAAAGGCCCAATTCTGAAGAGAAAATGGGACATGAAGAATTGGGTTTGGGAACAGGAGGGGAAGGAGACAGGGGAGCTAAAATCAGAGGAAAGATGTGAATTTGGGGTTTGGGGAACCATCTGGTTTTCACACTAAGGAATAAAATTTTTTGTTCTTTCTAATCAAAGAGATGCTGCAGTCTCTACAGAATAGTCCACAGTGACTGGAAAAATCCTATGTTATCTGGAGCTTTCTATTAAAGGCACATACATTGGTGCTTTTAACTCATGGACCAGATGGTCATCTCATGTTCTCTAGACTTCCAGCTTCCTTTTATGAAGCTAAGCAACAACTGTTTCTTTTTTTAAATTCCTGTCCAGTTAACGCACAAGGTTATATTGGTTTCAGGTGAACAATATAATGATTCAACAATTCTATACAAAGCTGAGCAACTTTTAATCTATTTGCTATCTAAGAAAGTGACTATGGTTGTTATTGGGTATGGTTGTACCTATGATGGAACATTCATGCAGTGTAGTCATTACAAGTTAAGGTTATGGGGAGTTTGTAATGACTTGGGAACATGCTTATGTTATGATATACACAAAAAGAATGGAGATAATTATTTGTATATACACATGTATTCTCAACTATATAAAAACAGGTACATAGCCAACCCACTGGGATAAAATACACTAGAATATTAACCATGATTATTTAGAGGTCATAAGGTTTTAGATAGCTCATATTTTCTACCTTGGAAACATTTCCACATGGAATACATATTAATTTTATAGCCAGGAAAAAGGGAAACTTTATTAGGCAATCAATCAATCCCTGTCCAGTTGGGACTGAGTTGATTATTTGCACTTGGCTCATGTTTATGTGCCTTTCCTCATGAATCACCATGATGTCATTTGGTGACTGAGATTTTCACATACTGCTATGGCCATTATCATTAAATGACACTTTATCTATTACCTCATGCTCATGGATCAGTGTAGGATTAGAGCTGGGGTTATTTGGAAAGCCGGATCACTTACTTGCATGTGCTCACAGTCAATACAAACATATTTCCATGAACCATAGTTACAGCAACATTTATTACTGAGTGGACATGTTAGAAGGTACTTTACCTAGGACAATCATGAACCTTATCTCTTTTGGACAATCTCAAATTCACATAATTTTAGCTATTTTCAGACAGTGAAGGCTGAATTTGCTAGTTGTTATGAGACTTTTAACATGACAACAGTTACAAAGCAGGATAATTTGGGTGTTTCTTAGGTTGCATCCCAACAGCACACTGAAGAATTTTAACTACCATGTAGGAAAAAGACTTCCAATAAATTTGAAGAATGTTAAAGTTAGCCAGCTGTCTTTACTGCAGGACTTATAGGAATCTTGGTATGCTGTTATATGTGTCTCTTCCAAAGGGTAGTGAGTGTTAAATGTTTCCCAGACATATTTTTACGAGAACATTCCATTTTCACTAAGCATGTCAAGGGTCATGTTCTCTGGGTAGTAAGGAAATGCATCTCTAAGTAAGGTGGCCCTTTGATTCTTGATATGGACTAAAAGGGAAAAGATCCAAAAAGTTCCAATCTTAATTGTGTAGCCTGGCTAAGGAAAAACTGCATGCTGTCAGTAGTTTACTGTCTATCAGTTGTTGTTTAATAAAAAAGACATGTTCAAAGCTACTAAAATACAACTTTGGTCTGATCAGTAAGGGAAACTCACCTCCCATGGTATCCTCTCCAAATACATTTAACTGGTCATCACCCTGCACATAAAAAATCAAAATATTAGGTGAGAGTACTAACAGGTATTGTGCTAAACTTCTTGCCAATGTACATTAACATACCTAACTTTCCAAACAACTCTATGAAGGAGGCACAATTACTGTCCACCTTTTACAGATGAAGAAGCCAATAATTTGAGAAGCAAGTTGCCCAAGGTCATGTAGCAGTGAGGGACAAAACCCAGATTGGAACCTGGGCTGTCTGTCCCAAGAGTTCATGCTGTCTTTGTTGGACTTCCTGGTACAATGTCACACTTCATTTTCTTGGTGCATGACCTATCTGTGATCAGAAAAGCTGATTTGAAGAACACAACACTCTTCAGTGCCCGAAGCTCACTGATAGTTGTAGTTATAGTTGTTTAAAAACAACTTCATGGTTTAAAGCTGGACTTGGCACACTCTCTGTAAAGGGCCAGATAGGAAGTGTTTAGCAGTGGGTGCCATATGGTTAACCACTGGCCAATCCCTGAAACTAAAGCATGAAATAAGGGAGATTGGAATGACCAGCTTTGATTGATGCCTGCCTTTAAATGTTTATTTTATTTTTTAATCAAGCAGCTGCTGCATTTTCCTTACAGAAGAACCAGTGGTAGTTGGAGGGGGGTGGTGAGGGGAGTCTAGGATGAAAGTTTATATAAAAAGGCATTTGGTGAGAATTCTATTTATGTCTCCATCCATTCCATTTTCCCACTCCCTCATCCATCATAGGTAACCACTTACAGAAGTTTTTTTTTTTGTATCTGTTTCCCAATACACAAAAAACTTCCAGATATCTATGGATACATTTGAACATAAATATATAATCTGGCATTACCTCCATTTTGTATACAGAAAAAAGTGTACTTATATTACTCATGCATATATGTTCATAATATACATACTCATCTATAATGATACTGTTCTTCTCCTTGCATTTTCACTTATCAGTGTATCCTGGAGAACTTTCCATATCAATACAGAATGTTCTCAGTTGTACAGTATTCTATCGTATGGAAGGTAACATAGTTGTTGTTTTTAACTAGTCCTTTATTGATGGACCATTGAGCTGTTTCCAATCTTGGGTTATTTTGGGAAAAGCATGGTGAATAAGCTCATATAAAGGTCATTTCATAAATTATCAGAGAAGGGGATGTGTGGTCAGACAGTAAATGTATCTATAACTGATAGATTTTGTCAAACTGCTCTCCATTACAGGTTGTGCCATTTTGCAGGGCCAGCCTGTGGCTCATGCTTCACTCCAGCCTCTTGCTTCTAATTTGCTTTGATGTAGGAGTCAGTTAAATGAGGTTGGCTGGTTGTATTAATGCCCCCTTAAGGTAAACTGCCATGAGAGTACTTGTTTGAAATCAGAGCCTTGCCATTCTTTTTTAGAACATATGCCTTCAGGGCAACTTTACTGCTTGTCTTCTTAGATTTCCCTGTGTATCTAGAGCTATTCCAGGTGAGAGAAGAGTTTTTAATGGAATGTTCATTCAGGAACACATTTGCATTCATTATCTTCCTTCCATGAACAGGAAAAATGTCAATTATTCCTCAGTAAGCCTATCCCTACTTCTCTTGTTGAAATCATTGCATTTTACAGCATTGCATTTTGGAGTTATTGGGCTCATCTAATCCAACCCTACCATCACCCTCTCCCATTTTACAGATGGGGAAATGGGTGGTCATTGAGGTCATTTGAGGAGCCCATGGCCATGTCATCATGTCCTTAGTGAAGTCAGGGTTAGGATGAGAACCACATCTCCTACCACACAGCATGGTTCCTGGAGATTTAATCCTAGGAGCTTAGCTACCACCATGGATCTGTTAGTGTCATGCCACTGCCTGGCTGGTGCACCCATCTCTCAGCTGTTGCTAAGGGCTCACAGAACACCTTCAACATGGGACAATTCTGGTATAAGTTGTGCCCTAGTGTTCCCCTTGAGATCAGACTGAAGCTGATAGCCACCTGGGGTCACATCCTTGCTCAGCTCCTGCCCCTGCCCTATCTTGCATCTCTCCCCCTGTCCTAAAAGCACTCCCTAATAGCACACTTGCAAAGAATTCCCATTTGAGGTTTTGCCTCTAGCGAAGCCCACCTGAGACAGGGACCTGTTTGAAGTTATGTTTGCCTAACAAGCATCTACACAGAAAGAAGTTCAGTAGCTTTTGTTGGAAAAGGATTGTTCCATGAGACTCTGCTTATTGCTTGTCACACAGCTATTGAACATATCCAGGTAGTGTTAGGGAGTCTTCTCCCTTAATTTTTAATATCACTGTTGAGTTATAAGACTTACACCCATCTTACAGGCTGAACTGCATCAGATTTTTCTCACACCTAGTTATCATGTTTTAGAAGAGCAATCAACGTTAATCTGAATTAGTAAAATAATGCACTGTGTTATAAAGGAGCCTATCTCACCTCTATGTGGCTTCTTGAGTCTGACTGGTTTTTATCCATAGCTTTTATTCATAGCCTTCTAGTATGTTTGCCCAACTGCTTCATATGAGCCCCAGCCTTACTTCCAATAAAGCCCTGATAGTGAAAAGGTTTTTGGAGCAGAGTGGTGCTAGGAATGGGGCCCACTTCATTCAATGACATGAAAGCCCAGGTAAATAGGATGTTTGACTGGGGGGTGTTATTTTCCATTGATGCTCAATAAACCTCATGATTCCTATGTGAATTTTTTTTGTAAATAAAATTAATCTGGCATCTTACACACACACACACACACACACACACACACACACACACACACACACTAACAACTAATGAAAGGCAAACACTTCTGGTTTTGTTTTGGTGAAAAAGATGCCATAAAGACCCCAGAAGCCCTAAGTCTCATCTCTTTCTTTTCAAGTGCTAAGTGTGTTCTGTATGAAAGGCATTAATTCAGAATGTCAATATATAAGAAGCAAAATGTCAGACAGGTTTGTTTCAGATACCTAATAATCTGTAGCTGCATCTGCAGTGAGGCATACTTTGAGAAAGTACAACCCATTCACTACCAACTTCCACCCTAGGCACCCATGGGTGCTTCTTGGTGTTACAGTCTTTCATTGTGTTGTGCTCCATCTAGTCAGCCTTCTGACACCTGTAAGCCTGAATTGTGAGGTTGAGCTTTGTGGGTATGATGAGGCATAGGTGCCTTTCCACAGTAATAAACTAGGTTTGGGGGGCATAAAGCAGAATACTAAATCTGAACAAACCGACAGAAACGGTACTAATATTGGCACAGATTTTATGTAAGTGCCAATTATGACTCACACATACGAAGCCAAGACATAGCCTGCAATGAGGTAATTAATGCTGGTGAAGATGGGCAAAGCTGCAGAGAAACCATTAACACACAGAAGCAAGTTCAGGTTGCCATATCTTCTTGTGCTATATTTACAATACAATGCTGGTAACTGAAGGGGAGAAATAAAAAAAAAAATCCTGTTGCAGTGACACAGCTAGAACCTCCAGACAGGACTTGTGGCTCTATGGGAAACTGGGTTTGGACTATGGATATGCTTTGGTCTCTATCTCTCATTCTCCAGTCAGGCCAGGGCCATAGGAGAGCAAAAGCGAATTGCATTCAACTTTATTTCCCGGGGTGGATGCGTCGGCAAGGAACTGCTTTTGCAAGGCTGGATTCTGGTATCATTTTTAGGAAGAGCAGCTAGTTGAGGTGCGTATATGTTTTCCTTTAGGATTGGAGCTCCTACTATCACCACCTTATGATATGGGTGTCTTGTCACTCTCAATTCCCTGAACTATTGAAATTTTGGGGGGAGAGATAAAAATAGAGCAACGTAGCCTCCCGGATGGGTTCACCAATCATAAGAAATTATGTTCTTCCACCTGCTTTCATTGCAGCCTGGTGTATGCTCCTGCCTGCAGGACCCGTTCTGTGTGACATTGTCACAAGCAGATCAGGTCCTAATATAAAGTGGACATTGAACTACTGCTATAATCTCACTGGATCCTTGCTGGGAACCTATGCGTGTGGAATGATGCTGCTGAACTTCTGTGTGTCACTGGATGGGGATGTGCCTGAGCATATCCACTGCTGCCCTCAGTGCCCTGATACCAGCCTATGTTTCTTTATCAGCAGTCTCTTACTGGTATCAGAGGTGAGGTCATGGAGTCAGATATTTACGCTGCTCCTCCTTATGTAGATAGTGTTGATGTTTAAAAATCCTTTTGGGACAGGGCATCTGGGTGGCTCAGTTGGTTAAGCATTGAACTTTGGCTCAGGTCATGATCTTGCTGTTTGTGGGTTCGAGGCCTGCGTCGGGCTCTGTGCTGACAGATTGGAACTTGGAGCCTGCTTCAGATTCGGTGTCTCCCTCTCTCTCTGCCCACCCTTCCTCTGCCTCATGCTCTGTCTCTCTCTCAAAAATAAATACACATTAAAAAAATTAAAAAGTTATTTGAAATTAATAAAAAAATACTTAAAATAAATAAATAAATAAATAAATAAATATCCCTTTGGGGACCACGAAACGAAAGCTCTCCTGGGAAGGAGGTAGTAGGACATTTTTGGGGTATCTTTCTAGTTCTTGTTTGTATTAAACTGTATGTGTATTTCATGGTATAAAAATGTATACAGCTTCAAATGGAATTATGACAAAGAGGTTTTATTTAACAACAGAATATCATAGCTAAGATGAATTTCTTGCCCTAAAATTCACCAAGAAAAGACTACTTTCTTTCTCTGACATTAAGCACAGAGATCAACTTCAAGATTCAAAACAATGGATTTCAAAGAGATTCTCTAGTTTCTGAAATGAATGTGAGGAGCAGTCTTTTATAATTTTTTCTGACCTCCCCGAATACTAAGCAGTTCTCCATGAATCATGGACCATGAAATGCTAGCATGAGGATTTTCCTAGGCTTCTATTTAAACTGATCTAAGGCCTCCCTCGCTGTTTCTCAGAAGCAACAACAGGAAGGTGGGGATGGGTTTGAGGCACAAAATGTTCTGTAGTTCTCAGAAGTGGTCATCTTCATTGAGAAGCAGAATCTTAACAGGAAGAAATAATAATTAAAAAAAAAACCCAACCCAAACAATACGAGGCTATTTCCCCATCTCATAACCTGAAAATGAAACTTTGTGAAGCTTTTTTGTTAAAAAACAAAAACAGCAAACACCTCGAGTAAACCACTAATTTTTTTTTAAGTTTATTTATTATTTTTGAGAGTGAGAGAGACAGAGACAGAGACAGAGACAGAGACAGAGACAGAGACAGAGTGTGAGCAGGGGAGGGGCAGAGAGCGAGGGAGACACAGAATCTGAAGCAGGATCCAGGCTCTGAGCTGTCAGCACAGAGCCTAGCGCAGGGCCTGAATCCATGAACTGTGTTATCATGACCTGAGCTGAAATTGGATGCCTAACTGACTGAGCCACCCAGGTGCCCCCTGAGCAAACAATTTTAAAAAACGGTTATTGGAACTGCTATTTGCTAGTGTTCAGAGTGTTTTTAACGTGCATGATATCATCCAATCCTCAGAAAGACACTAGGAGATGGGCAAGTTTGAGATCTCCTATTGTTCAGATGAGGAAACAGGCTCAGCAAGCTATGTGACTGTGCAGGGTGCCCCAGCTAGTGCGCTTGCCTGGTTCCCATGCCTGGGTCCTGATGCCTCTCCTGCAGCCCCTGATGGAGCATGACAACCCGTCTGTGTGTGATGTGGAGCACAGAGTGTAACGAGTAACTACACTACACCAGCGAAGCGAATGCTCATGGTGTCTTATGAATAGGAAGGAAGGTGGATTCCTTTGCTAAAAGAGGGAAGGAAGCCACATCATGCCAACCAAATGATGTGAAAGCGAAATTCTCAAGTTTACTGGTTAGCTGTGAATGTAGTTTTAAGATTCCTCGGATCTTCAGCAGGAGAGTATTGGAAAACAGAAACGTAACTGCATTTTATCAGCAGGAAGAAGGGAGACTGGTCCTTGAGAAGCACTTTGAGTGTTTACAGTTCTTTTCTAAAGCATGTTTTCATTTAAAGTAATGGGCAATTTGGAAAAAAAGTATGGGGAGTGGTGTGTAATTTAGTTACACCCAAGAATTTATTTTACGGCAAGTCTCATTTCTCTCTCACTGAAGTATACACAATTAGAGGCCTTCTTGCTGTGGTAGCACTTGTATAATTGAGTAAACAGGGATAAAAAAATATAGGGGATGCTAGGCTAACCTTTTCCTAGTCTTATTAAATTGCAGGTTCTCTACATGAACTACTTTAAATAGTGGTTTACAGATCTGGCTCTCTAGGAGGAATGTTTTTCTTCTTTTATATATAAATCAAAATGTTGCTGTCTCTAATAAAAATTTTATTTTATTTTAAAGGTTTTTTTAAAAATGTTTTTTATTTATTGAGAGAGAGAAAGAGAAAGAGCATGAGTCAGGGAGGGGCAGAGAGAGGGAGAAAGAGAATCCCAAGCAGGCTCCACTCTGTTAGCACAGAGCCTGACAAGGGGCTCGATCTTACAAACCATGAGATCATTACCTGAGCAGAAGTCAAGAATCGGACACTTAACCTACTGAGACACCCAGGCGCCCCTCTAATAAAACTTTTAAAGAAAATATTTTCCTGATGTTTTCCTACAACTTCCTGTTTTCACCCCACTGCTAGAAGACAATGTAAGACACACTTTAATCTTGTCTTCACAAGCCAAATGCAGCATGTGGTTAAGCAGGGCTTTGTCAGGCTGCTGCTGTAAAGGAAGGAGCAAAGTTTCCATTCTGATTTCCTCTCATTTAAAGTTAATGTTGGCCGGGGTCCTTGGGTGGCTCAGTTGGTTAAACGTCTGACTTCAGCTCAGGTCATGATCTCATGGTTTGTGAATTTAAGCCTAGCACTGGGCTCTGTACTGACAGTGCAGAGCCTGCTTGGGATTCTCTCTCTCCTTCTTGCTCTGCCCCTCTCCTATTTGTGCTCTCTCTCTCTCTCTCAAAATAAATAAATAAACTTAAAAAAAACCCTCTATATGTGTTCATGGGTTTTTCAGGGAGAAAAATATCACCCAGAGGAGTCACTCTTTGTCCCACCTTCTTTCTTTAAAAAGGAAGTAAGACTGGGGGGAGGCAGGTGGGGTAGAGTGAGCAAGTGAAGAGCTCAAAGGACCCTTTGATGACTCCTCCTCAATTCCTCTGAGTCCTTCCCTCATCATGGGTGTATCCCAATGCCTTTCTCTTCAGTCTGAAGCACTTCTTGGTTATCACTATGACAGATGCACCAAGCAGCTTCCCATGGACCACCCTTAAATGCAGAGTCCAGCTCTGACCTTGCCCCACATCTCTCACTTTCATTATTCCCCAACTTGATGTCTGCGTCCAACTCCTGGAGGTCCTAGAGGGTAAGGTTGAATGGGCAGTGAGACAGGGTTAGTTGGTGGTTGTGGGACATAGAGCAAAGGAGGAACTAACAATGACATCCAGGTTGGAGCTGTGAATCAAAGAGGAAGGTCAAAAGAGGTGTTCTTCCCACTAGAAACAACCTGTAGACCTGAGTTGAGGAGGAATGAGATCTTGCTGGAACCTTGATTTTAGCTGAGTGAAATCTATTTTGGATTTTTGACTTCCAGAACTGTAAGATAATACATTTGTGTTATTTTTATCCATGAAGTTTGTGGTAATTTGTTAGGGCAACAACAGGGAATTAACTCAAGCTCCTCCTATATGCTGGGAATGGGTCTAGATGCTGGAAAAGTAACAGTGAACAAACGGTTTTGACTCACTGAGTATATTAGGTATTTGAGCATGTGCTAAAACAAAGGGTTGTAAATGATTTTTATCCATGGGGGCTTTTGTTCAAACAGAATCTCATATGGAAGCCTAATATCTAAAAGAGAAGAATGGAACTACTATTGGTGGGAGTGGAGTAGGTGGTTCCAGAACACTGCCAGGACCACCCCCTCTGCCCCCCTCCCTGACCCCCATTGGCAGACCCTCTTAGATGCCTACCCAATAGCCCACTTTCTTGCAGGCAGAGCCACCTGCCTCGTCAGATGCCAAAGATGGCAGATCCTTGCTTTCCCATCCTCTGCATTATGGGCATAGGGTTTTGACCAAATCTGGGCCAGCAGGATGTGAAAAGCAAGTCTCTGGGCTTCAGAGGACAGAGTTCCTCCCTATTAAAAAGAAAGAGGGACAAACATGGGGAGGATCAGCTTCACTCATCCATTCTATTTTTGCGAATGATCATGTGAGGACCAGATGCTTGGAGCTGCCCTTGCTGCCTCGAGACCTTGAAGGGAGGCAATGCTCACAGACTGAAGGGGGCAACAGTCTGGGAAAGAGGGAAGCAGTCTGGCCCTGTGTGACTATCACAGGACCAGCCCTGGTCCATCTACCTTCAGACTGTGGTTAAGGGAGAAAACAACATTTTAAGTTGTTTAACCCAATTTTAGTTAGGTTACCAGCAGGTACAAGGAACCTCACTGAATCCTGTTGAACTTATCCACAACTGTAAAATCCTTTCTTGGGTAAAAAAAAAAAAGGCTCAAGTATATAGAATGTCACTTTTTGCCTATACATGAAGGCACTTACTAGTATTCCAATAAATGAGTTATTAAAGGTTAAGACTATTTGCAATCCAAACCTAAAATCAGCATATTTTTAGAGCTTTTGGAGGACTCCAATTCAGTATTCTAAAAATCTGGCTGCTATACAAGGTCCGGAAATGTTCGGTGCTAAAGACGACGTAAGACACACTTTGTTCCTGTCTTTGTATGCCAAATGCAGTGCAGTTGTCAAGCAGGGCTTAACACGTGCTAAAACTGGCAATCTTACAGTTTTCAGGAAGGATGCTTTCTTGCTGCTGTTCTTGTTCTTCATTATAAATTATGATCACTTAATCTTCATTAATGTTGATTTATTTTGTTGTGGGTTGTTTACTTAATGCTGGCCTGTGTGTTGATATTTATTTGCACTGACCATCTTTGGGGATAGACTGTAAGATGTGCAAGTCTGAGGGTTCACAGATGAGCCTCCAGATTACTCTACACAGTTACAGAACTTGAGTCTCTACACATCCCAACATGCTGATGCAATAAAAGTTGGTGCTGTCACAGTTGTTTTTTTTCAGGGAAAAGTGCGAACAGGTGAAGTAAGCAGGCAGTTGAGACAATTGAACAAAAAAGGCATTTCAGTGCATTCTAAACCCTGAAGTAGTATTTCTATCATTTTATTATATTGGCTATAATAATAATAACTACACTTATTGGGTATTATCTCATGTAATTTCTTCATTAGCGGCCTACTGAAGGAGGTGCTGTCATCCCCATTATACATATTTGAAGCTCTGTTTTAGGGATTGTGGAAATCTGCCTGTGTATTGGAGCTAAAAAAAATGTGTGAGCTGGGATTCGAATTCAGTTCTGTCTGAGCCCAAAACCTGAGCATCAACTTAAAAAAATACATAATTTACAAATGTGCCATTAATTAAGAAAATTCAAAATCATGAAAAGTTATGGGGATTGGATTATGTTTGTGTCCATGAGGTGCTTTTTCCCCTGCAAATGCAAAAGCTATTTTGGAATTACCACATATAGACTAAGATATTTGTCAAGTAATTATTTTGTATTGAGAATAATTTTTACCAATATATATTGATCCTAAAAACAGTTAAATTCAATTTCCAGTCCTGTGCCTCAAATATGTGTTGCCTTCTTTTTTCTTGTATGCAGTAGGTGCTCAAGAGTTGCTGGCAAAGGGGAAGCATCATTTGCTGAGCTCCTTACAGGCACTACAACTGATGCTTTCACAGAAATCTCATTATTCTTATGCAAATACCATGAGGTAGGCTTTACTATCCCCCAGTTGTAAGTAAGAAGATTAAGGGCTCTGAATTTGTAGTTTTACCTGCCATAACAAGTGGGAAAAGGCATACTGGTGGTTAGAAAAAAAGGTTTGATGTTTGTTCTTTCCTGTACCATTGCATCAAACAGTCTGTGACAGATTAATGGCAACTGTGGCCTCAAATTTTCACTCTTCTTTGCATGCATGCCTCTTACAAGGTCATTTTGTATACACCCTCATCAAGAAGGGAGTCTGTTCTCCCACTTTTGACCTGGGCCAGTTTTATGACTTGCTTCAGCCATCAGAATGAGGAAGAGAAGACAGTGTGCCAGTTCTCAGGCTATACTTCCAGAAGCTTGCATGCTTCCGTGTCCTCCTTGGTCCCCTGCCACTGCCATGAAGATAAGCCTGGGCCAGCCTGCTAAAGGATGAAAGGCCATGTGGAGCAGAGGTCCACTCATCCCGGCAGGGCCATCTTAGACTGACCAGGCTCTGGCTGACCTAGCAGCCAGGTCAAACCCAGCCAGAGTTCTATCAAAGAAACAGAACCAGAAAGATTTTAATCTATCTATGTATCTCCATCTCTATAAGAGATTTACTGCAGGGAATTGGCTTACACAAGTATGGGGGCTAGTTGGACAAGCCTGAAATCCATAGGGCAGGGTGGCAGGCTGGAAACTCTAGGGCACAAGGTGACACTGAGACCACACACAGGATTTCCTCTTCCTCAGGGAAACCTCAGTTTTGCTTCTAAGGCCTTTCTTTTTTTTTTAATTTTTATTTATTTATTTTTCAATATATGAAATTTATTGTCTAATTGGTTTCCATACAACACCCAGTGCTCATCCCAAAAGGTGCCCTCCTCAATACCCATCACCCACCCTTCCCTCCCTCCCACCCCCCATCAACCCTCAGTTTGTTCTCAGTTTTTAAGAGTCTCTTATGCTTTGGCTCTCTCCCACTCTAACCTCTTTTTTTATTTTTCCTTCCCCTCCCCCATGGGTTTCTGTTAAGTTTCTCAGGATCCACATAAGAGTGAAAACATATGGTATCTGTCTTTCTCTGTATGGCTTATGTCACTCAGCATCACACTCTCCAGTTCCATCCACGTTGCTACAAAGGGCCATATTTCGTTCTTTCTCATTGCCATGTAGTACTCCATTGTGTATATAAACCACAATTTCTTTATCCATTCATCAGTTGATGGACATTTAGGCTCTTTCCATAATTTGGCTATTGTTGAGAGTGCTGCTATAAACATTGGGGTACAAGTGCCCCTATGCATCAGTACTCCTGTATCCCTTGGGTAAATTCCTAGCAGTGCTATTGCTGGGTCATAGGGTAGGTCTATTTTTAATTTTCTGAGGAACCTCCACACTGTTTTGCAGAGCGGCTGCACCAGTTTGCATTCCCACCAACAGTGCAAGAGGGTTCCCGTTTCTCCACATCCTCGCCAGCATCTATAGTCTCCTGATTTGTTCATTTTGGCCACTCTGACTGGTGTGAGGTGATATCTGAGTGTGGTTTTGATTTGTATTTCCCTGATGAGGAGCGACGTTGAGCATCTTTTCATGTGCCTGTTGGCCATCCGGATGTCTTCTTTAGAGAAGTGTCTATTCATGTTTTCTGCCCATTTCTTCACTGGGTTATTTGTTTTTCGGGTGTGGAGTTTGGTGAGCTCTTTATAGATTTTGGATACTAGCCCTTTGTCCGATATGTTATTTGCAAATATCTTTTCCCATTCCGTTGGTTGACTTTTAGTTTTGTTGGTTGTTTCCTTTGCTGTGCAGAAGCTTTTAATCTTCATAAGGTCCCAGTAATTCATTTTTGCTTTTAATTCCCTTGCCTTTGGGGATGTGTCGAGTAAGAGATTGCTACGGCTGAGGTCAGAGAGGATTTTTCCTGCTTTCTCCTCTAGGGTTTTGATGGTTTCCTGTCTCACATTCAGGTCCTTTATCCATTTTGAGTTTATTTTTGTGAATGGTGTGAGAAAGTGGTCTAGTTTCAACCTTCTGCATGTTGCTGTCCAGTTCTCCCAGCACCATTTGTTAAAGAGACTGTCTTTTTTCCATTGGATATTCTTTCCTGCTTTGTCAAAGATTAGTTGGCCATACGTTTGTGGGTCTAGTTCTGGGGTTTCTATTCTATGCCATTGGTCTATGTGTCTGTTTTTATGCCAATACCATGCTGTCTTGATGATGACAGCTTTGTAGTAGAGGCTAAAGTCTGGGATTGTGATGCCTCCTGCTTTGGTCTTCATCTTCAAAATTACTTTGGCTATTCGGGGCCTTTTGTGGTTCCATATGAATTTTAGAATTGCTTGTTCTAGCTTCGAGAAGAATGCTGGTGCAATTTTGATTGGGATTGCATTGAATGTGTAGATAGCTTTGGGTAGTATTGGCATTTTGACAACATTTATTCTTCCAATCCATGAGCAGGGAATGTCTTTCCATTTCTTTATATCTTCTTCAATTACCTTCATAAGCTTTCTATAGTTTTCAGCATACAGATCTTTTACATCTTTGGTTAGATTTATTCCTAGGTATTTTATGCTTCTTGGTGCAATTGTGAATGGGATCAGTTTCTTTATTTGTCTTTCTGTTGCTTCATTGTTAGTGTATAAGAATGCAACTGATTTCTGTACATTGATTTTGTATCCTGCAACTTTGCTGAATTCATGTATCAGTTCTAGCAGACTTTTGGTGGAGTCTATCGGATTTTCCATGTATAATATCATGTCATCTGCAAAAAGCGAAAGCTTGACTTCATCTTTGCCAATTTGGATGCCTTTGATTTTCTTTTGTTGTCTGATTGCTGATGCTAGCACTTCCAACACTATGTTAAACAACAGCGGTGAGAGTGGGCATCCCTGTCGTGTTCCTGATCTCAGGGAAAAAAAGCTCTCAGTTTTTCCCCGTTGAGGATGATGTTAGCTGTGGGCTTTTCATAAATGCCTTTTATGATGTTTAAGTATGTTCCTTATATCCCGACTTTCTCAAGGGTTTTTATTAAGAAAGGTGCTGAATTTTGTCAAAGGCCTTTTCTGCATTGATTGACAGGATCATATGGTTCTTATCTTTTCTTTTATTAATGTGATGTATCACGTTGATTGATTTGCGAACGTTGAGCCAGCCCTGCATCCCAGGAATGAATCCCACTTGATCATGGTGAATAATTCTTTTTATATGCTGTTGAATATGATTTGCTAGTATCTTATTGAGAATTTTTGCATCCATATTAGTCAGGGATTCTAAGGCCTTTCAACTGATTGGATGAGACCCATCCAAATTATCAAGGCTAATCTCACTGTTGGTAGGAATATCAATTGTTGCAACCACTGTAGAAAACAGCACAGAGGTTCCTCAAAAAAATTAAAAATAGAACTGCTATTTTGATCCAGTGATCCAGCGATTCCACTTAGGGGTATTTGTACAAAGTGAAAGAAATCACTGTCTCACAAAGATACCGATACTCCCACATTCACTAAAGTATATTTGTAATAGCCAAGATGTAGAAAAACCTAAGTGTCCACTGACAGACTGATAAAGAAAATGTCACACACACACACACACACACTGGAATATTATTTATCCATAAAAAGAAGGACATCCTGCCATTTGCAGCACCATGGATGGACCTTGAGGACTTTATGTTAAGTGAAATAAGTGAGATGGAGAAAGATGAATACTGTATGATATCACTTACATGTGGAATCTAAACTAAAAAAACCCCAACCTCATAGATAAAGAGAACACATTGGTGGTTGACAAAGGTAGGGGGTGGCAGTTGGGCAAGATGGATGAAGGTGGTCAAAGGAACAAACTTCCAGTTCTAAGATAAATAAATCCTAAGGAGGTAATGGTGACTACAGCATGGTGACTATAGTCAACAATACCTTTGAAGATACTAATGGGAGTAGATCTTAAAAGTTATCACATACACACAAAATTTGTAACTGTGTGTGGTGATGGATGTTAACTAGGCTTATTGTGGTAAACATTTTGCAATGATTTTATCTATATCTATATCTATATCTATATCTATATCTATATCTATATCTATATCTATATCTATATATATATATCTCAAATTGTTTTTTTGTACACCTAAAATGAATACAATGTTACATGTCAATTATACCTCAATTTATAACAAGATAATCTCCTTTACATAAGGGCAACTGACTGTACATGTTAACCCCATCTACAAAATATCTTCACAGCAACATCTAGATTGCTGTTTGATTAAGTCACTGGGACTCATAGCCTAGCCAAGCTGACACATAAGAGGGCCATTACACTGTGGATGTGTGAGTGAGCCCAGCTTCCATCAGTGGACCTGGTTAGCCAGCCCCAGTGCCATAAGAGAAATAAATGGATGTGGTTTGAAGCCACTAAGTTCTAGCAGTTGCACAGCAATGATTAACTGATAGGTAGCACCTCTTATTTGGAAACAATATTTGAAAATTATTTCCCCTGATGAGTTTGCCCTTTTACTTTTGGCTGTCCGCTATAACGTTGCCAAGACAATGCAGAAGACAGCTAATGGGTTGTTTCCTAAAGTGACCTAGCTGTACCCTCCTGTAGTATGTTGTACTCAAAGGCCAGCCTTTTTATCTTCTCTTTGTTTTAAAAATCTTAGTACAAAGTTCCACAGGAGGTGAAAGAGAAATATTTTACTATCTTTTGAAGAACTTTTGGCAAAGAGTATCTGGGGAATATTCAAAAGCCATGATGACATCATATTGGAAAAGCACACATTCAACCCACTACCAAAACACAAACAGACGCAGGAACCAAGGAAACCAACCTGCTCTTTTCTACTTCTCAAAGTCTCTCACACAGAATGCCATACAGAAAAAAGAAACAACTGCCAAAAGCAGAAATAAAAGCAGCCCAGGAAAGACGAACCTATAAGATTAACACTTAAAAGCTGGGTCAATCAAAATGGAGGGCTGGACTCCTGGTGCTGAGAGAAGGCAGCCCTTTCCTTGTGGCTGGAAGCTGGAGGTGGCTTGCCTGTGAGGCACAGCTTCCATGTACATTTCTGCAGTTGTGCACTGTGCAAACCATCTTGTCTGGGGAGATAAGTGGGAACTGAATCCACTCACCAACCTGTGCATCCCCAAGGACATGTGTGGTAGAGGAGGTTCTTTTTCTAACTTGAACAAATGGCACTACATGGGCTAGTAGTGGCCTGCCTTAAGGTGAGGTTTGATCATTTTTTTACATGTTTATCTATTTTTGGTGGGGGGGTGCGTGCAGAGGGGCAGAGAGAGAGAGGAGAGAGAGAATCCCAAGTAGGCTCCACGCTGTTAGTGCAGAGCCTGATGTGGGGCTTGATCCGACAAACCCTGAGATCTTGACCTGAGCCAAAATCAAGAGTCAGATGCCTAACCCACTGAGCCACCCAGGTGCCCCTGATCATTCTTCCCCACTATTAAATATCCAGAATAGAAAAAAAGAGAGTTATGGTGAAAAAAGCAAATGAGAGTTTTACAGTTCTTGCAAATGCCATTTTCCTGGTATCAGTCAGATCTCCCTCTCCCCCTGCCCAAGCTACCCCTATAATTAAACATACACTCTGCTTATAAGTCCGGGGCTTGCTATACCAACTTGGCCTTGGCCTGGTCCTCTAGCCCCACTTTGGCACAATCCTAGCACTTAGGCCCCTCCTCTCTGCTCCTTCCCTGATTCATAACACAGGAACCACCACTCCTTTCCTACTTCACAGTGCTACTGTTTTGAGGATTGGATGAGGTCTAAAGAGAAAGGGCAGAGTATAAACACAGGGTGTGCTGTTTATGAAACCACTTTACCTTGGGAGAGGGTCAGGGTGTCTCTTTAAACACATTTTATGAGCTCAGAGTGGCCTCCTTCCCCTGAAGTTGCAAGACACAAAACTTTAAAGGACAATGGGAGTGTTCTAAAGTCTTGAATAAATCCTTCTCTTCAATGCCTCTTCATGTCTCTTCTACATATGTAATAAAATTAAAGAATTACACGTGCTCCCTGAGCTCATGAGCTTTGTGTCTATTTGGGGAGACTGATATTAATTAGATAATCATATAAGTAAATGCATATTAAATATGGGTGTATACAAAATACGGGATTCTAGGAAAATTAAACTCTGATGTGGATTATGTTGGGGAATAGGCTCCAAGTTTGCCAAGGCAGGAAGGGAGGGAAGGGGAGACGGGAAGAGATAAGCCTATCTCAGGAAGAGCCCTCAGCTGATGCAAAGGCCCAAAAGAGGAGGAGTCTACACCCAAGCCAGCTAAAGGCAGGCCAGTGAGGCTGGCAAAGACAGCCAGGGGGATAGTGCACTGAGGCACCTTGCAAGGAACCAGGGAGCCCCAGTGAGAATTTGGGTTTTGTCCCAAGAGCAATGGGAAGAAAGGCATTGAGGACTATAAGCTGGCAAGTGACAAGATCAGCTCAGTGTTTTTGTAAACAACACTCTGTCCAAAGTGGGAAGAACAATGGCTACCCCAGACGTTGGTGGCTAAGAGAAAATACGACCACTGGAAGTATTTCATCAGCAGTAAATTGGCGTACAAGTGTAAGGTGCTATTATTACATCCTTTGTTTCTTAGTACATCAAGGCAGGGGTAACTTTTCATGTCTTCAGAAAAGTCACATCTCTTATTTAAGATTATAAGATAAATTTGGGGTCAAATCTGGTGCCAGAACCCACCCACTATTCCCACCTACTCTTCTAATAGAGGCTCCGCTCTATCACCTTCAAAACAGAAATGGATCCAAATGGCCTTTGGTGGAAGCTGGATGTGAGCAAATGTTACCCCAGAACATTCGGAGGTGAAATCTGAGGCTTGTGTGTTGCTAACCACAGATGACAGCAAGCCTGGCATTTAGCTTGGCATGGATGTGCTGGTGGAAAGGCAAAGCAAAAAAAAAATGCAGTCTTAGGAAAGCCTTGGGGAAAATAACTCACCAAACATATTACTTTCCTTCTTTTCCTTTTTTTTTTAAAGAATGTTAAGCTCAAGAGCAACTACAGTACATTTGTTTTTTCATTTTTTTTTTCACTTAATTGAGCAGTTGCCACAGCAACTCCAGAACAGACTACTCATTGCCTTCAATGAATTGCAGATACACATTTTTCATGATGCAACTGAAAGTTGCAGCGAGCTTTTCAAAAAGGTAATTTAGAGAGGTTGCTTTTTTTTTTCTGGCCTGCTATCAGTATTCTCTCTCCACAGGACCTGGGAGTGGCAGTACTTTGCTTTCATGAATGAGAAAAATATGTCACGGGGAGAGTGGGTTTAGAAATGTCATCAGAATTCAGACTTGCCAGCCAGTCAACATTCAAACAGCACAGTGTGGGAGAGAGGCACCGTGAGGAGCAGGGAAGCAAAGGGAAGA
The DNA here is from genome assembly GCF_046562875.1 of Panthera onca. Classification (NCBI taxonomy): domain Eukaryota; kingdom Metazoa; phylum Chordata; class Mammalia; order Carnivora; family Felidae; genus Panthera; species Panthera onca. The sequence continues at coordinate 156,804,461 of NC_138346.1, forward strand.
GGGGGCTCCCTCTTTCCAGAAGCACACTGCAAAATGAGCACCTCTGCTTCTTGGCGAAGAGCTCCCAGGCTCAGCCTTCAGAATCGAGTCTTGGAATTGGATGAAAAGTCCTGCAGGTCCACCCTCCCTTGACCTCCTAAATCTCATTCCCTCTGCTTCTGCTCTGACCCCAACCTTTGTCATCTCTTTTTGCCTGAATTACTAAAATATCCTTCTAAGTAGCCTCTCTGCAAGCAGTCTCTCCACTTAGTCCACATTTCCGCTCAGTCCATAGAATACTTCTCAAATGCAGATCTGATGGTGTCTTCCTCTTCCAAGGATGACAAGAAATTTCCACCTCTTCAGCACTGGAAAAGCTCTTCCTGACCAAGGCCAGTCTGCCCCTCCAAGCTCATTAGTGTACTGTCTGTTCCCATGAGCCCCCTAGGCTGTCCTTTTATGTGCACTACCTTTTCTAGCCTCTATATTCACCCTATAGTTTTTCCTTAGAATGACCTGCTTAGCTACCCACAACTCCTCTTAATAAAAGAACCACTTTAAGACTGAACTCAAGAGCCACTCTCTTTCTTCCCCCTGGATCTCTGTGACAGTGCACACCACATTATACTCTGTCCTGTGTTAGAGTTGGCTATGGTTTTTATTCATCTTTTCATCTTCCACAGTGCTTTTAACATGGAAGACAGAGCAGGTGGCTCACTCCTCACTAACCCAGAACACTTCTATAATTTCTCAGCATAGTAAACATCTATTGGACTCCCTACCCAGAACCCATCCTGCCCTTAAAATGTACCCTAACCAAAGGTGATTGGATCAGGAGTGCACCTACACTAAGCTTGGACAATTAACATCCTTTCCTGGGAATTTACACTGAGGGATATTGGTCTTTCTATTGGCTGGGCCAGTTGGTAAGCTCTTTACCACCATGTAAATGAGACTAGTAGAAGATGTATAGAGGGGTACAGATAGATACAAAATGAAGGGGAATTCTTAATGGCCTTTCAGCACCTAGTTCTGCATTGTTCCTAATGGTCAGGTACATTCTTCCTCAAATTTGTGAGAGGTTCCCAAAGTTTCATAATATATTTCCCCCTTTTTTTGGAGCTAGCTTAAACAGGTTTCTGTGACGCACAACCTCAAGAATCCTAACTAAGATACTCACATAGTGAGGGTATGTTTTTGTAACATGCTTGTCTTTCCCAAGAGACTGAGATCCTTGAAGGTGAGCACTAAGTAAATCTTAACTAAGTTTTGTAACCCCAGAATATGGCATTGTGCCCAACATTTAGTAAACAGATGTTCAATATGTAGTTGTTGAATTGACATATTGATATTTTCTAGACTCAGATGAGATGATGGATAAAACCCCCAAAGTGCTAAATCAATGTGAGCCTCATTTATTATTATTGCACTCATTGTGTTGAGCTCTGTTCCCTTACTCTCCAGAGGAGAAAGGAGACTATTTGGGGACTTCTCAATTGTTTAGAAGTCAGACAGAAAGAAGAGGTGCTAATTCTTGGGCCCCCCTCAAACATCAGGAGTAAAGAAGTTTTCTCCCTCTAATATTCTATAAGTTGTTTGAAATGCTTCACTAATTCACACCCAAGAAATCTGTATTTACCATAATCCCATTAGGATCTGAAGTCTTTGCATGCCATAAAAAAGAAAAAAAAAGGATTTGATGCTAAATGGCAAATAAGACAGCAGGGATATAATTAACTAGTCTATAGAATAAATTGTAAGATAACCCTAGGCACTGTAGAGGTTCTAGTTTGCTCAGAATTAATACAAATTACTTTTCTCCATTAAAATTGAGTTCAAGTTATCAATAATAATCTCCCTAGCCTATTTGAGGAATATTTTCAACAAACCCAGTTTTATTATTTTAAGGCATAGAGAAAAATGTCACTGTATTTATTGAATATGATTCTGAAATTGAGACTAACCAAACCTACTGATTTCCCAAATTATTGTGCTTTCTTCTACTTTTATGCAGCTATTTAAAAATGGTGAGGGAGCACGTTTATTAATATTGAAAAAAGTTCACAACATATTATTATGTTAATAGATAGGTAACTAAATAGTGGATATACTGGCAATCCTTGTTTTTATAAAAAATATATACGTATACACAAAAAAAATCATAATAAAAATTCAAGTGTTAACTTGTTAAATAACTTACATTTGGATGCATGGTTACAGGGCCTTTTCCTTTTAACTATATTTATTTTATAACTTCTATGAAATAAACCTGTATTGCTCAAGTAAAAAAAATTTTTTTTGAGAGAGTGAGAGTGAGACAGCGTGTGCCAGTGTGCGCAAACTGGGGAGAGACAGAGGAAGAGAGAGAATCTTAAGCAGGCTCCATGCCCAGCACAGAGCCCAAAACAGCTCAATATCATGATGGTGAGATCATGACTTGAGCCAAATTCAAGGGTTAGATGCTTAACCGACTGAGGCACCCAGGTGCCCCTTGAGCAAAAAGTTTTTAAGCAGAAAATTCAGGACTCATGTATAACTCATCCATTCATTTGTCCATCTGTCTGTCTGTCCATCTATCCATCCATCCAACCATCCAATCATCTATCTATCCATCCATCCATCTTGTTATTCAACAAATATTTGTTAAGCACCTACAATGGGTCAGACCAAGGCAACGAAAGGATTCCTTGGCCTGCTCATTTTCTTGTACAAGAGCTGTAATGGTAAATAAAGTTTATGATGTGGATAATACAGACCATCTGCTCTCTTGTCCTTATGAATAGCATAAAAGCTTGTGGGCCTGGGAAAGACAGAAAATATTCTTAGAAAGTGGAGAGTCAGGAATGCTTTTCTAAAGTCTACTGTTTGTCCTCCTACAAAGAAAACTTTCTATTCTTCACATAATGTTTCTACAACATTTTGATGGCTTCTCTGGATCATTTTAAACTAAGCTGAAATGTAGAGCAATTTTAAGATGGGTAATTTAACTTCCAAACAACAATGGATATTTTTTTTCTTTCTTTTTTACTGGGGCCAATGTATGTGAGCAAACAAGTTCTAATCTTAATCTGAGTTTGGCAACAAATCCCTGGTGAAAGGAGGGAGTGGGTCTATATAAATATCCGTTTTTTCCTTGTGTACATTTCCTGTGATATTTATGATTATTTTAAATGCTTCTCATTGGATTCCTCTTTTGCAATGAAGCTGGCAGGGACGTAATCTCTTATCTACACCATTGCTTATTTTGTGTGTACAGTGACCCACTGTATAAGGTCTTTTCCCCCCATTCTATAAGGTCTTAATCAGTTTATCAGCATTTATTGGACACAGTCACTATATTTGAAAATGTTCTTCATTTTTGTTTTGATGACTCTTTTAGTAATGAAATTTGTATTGCTGGGCAAGGTCTAGAACTGTGTCATATTTCTGGGATATGAGATGTACCTTAAGCCTAAACCGTAAGATTCAGAGCCTTCACAGGTATCTCTGAATGTCAGCATTTCCTCTTGGTACTTGCACTGTACCAGATAAAAGATTACAAGTTCTGTTTCTTTACAAGAAATTTATTTTAATGATTCAGAGGTCACAGATATTTAATCAACTATTTCCTAGTTCAAGAAACTCAAGATAAATTTCTTTCTCCAACTGCTTGTATTGGTAATAATAATAATGATGATGGCCACCACTTACTGAGGGCCTACTATATGCCAAACACTGTGCTAGTTTGTGAGGATACAGAGGTGAACAAGACAATGCTCAATAGGTATTAATTAAAAAAAATTTTTTTTAACGTTTATTCATTTTTGAGAGACAGAGACAGAATATGAGAAGGGAAAGGGCAGAGGGAGGGAGACAGAATCTGAAGTAGGCTCCAGCTCTGAGCTGTCAGCACAGAGCCCGACACGGGGCTCAAACCCACAGACTGCGAGATCATGACCTGAGCCGAAGTCAGATGGTCAACCGACAGAGCCACCCAGGCGTCCCTCGATAGGTATTAATTAAATCTGTGGTTGTGATCTCTGGACCAGAAGCATCAGCATCACTGGGAACTTGTAAGAAATCCAGATTCTCAGACTTTTCCTTAGACCTACTAAATCAGAAACTGTAGGAGTGGGGCACAGGAATTGTGTTTTAACTGTTACTCCAGATGACTCTCATGCTTCTTAAAGTTTGAGAGCCACTGGGTCAAATGAATGAATGGAGACAGTTTTGATGTCTGTCTTTGCGGCTCTTCTAGGCTACTGGGGTGGTGCTGGGGTACACAGAAGTCAAAAGGTAATGGCAAACTCCCAAACTTGCCATGATGGGGGATACTTGGAGAACTTTCACAGGCTAGAGAAGCAAGCAGAAGCCTAAGCTTTTATGAACTTGTAATCCCTGAAAGGAGTTTGAAATTAATCTTGAGAAGAGTGAGTAGCATGAAGGGGTTTTTAAGGAGAGTGATAAAATTAGATCTGTTCTAATAAGATTACTTGGGTTCTTTGGAGAAAGGGAAGTTGGACATCCAAGTGACTGAGCCACCCAGGAACCCCTCACTCTTAATAGAAATAGATGGCTATGGATCTCAAACCTTAGGAGGAAACTGTTAAAGATGAAAGAAAGAGGTACAAACAAAGAAATACATCCAGAGGAAATAAAAATGTAAGAAATGAAGAAAATTTAAAAACCAATCTAAATGTTACAGAAATGTATGAGATGATATTACAAACATAAAATTAAAAACATTATGATGTGATAAAGGAAAGAGGAGAAGAAAAAAGCCTTTGAAGATTAGAAATATGGTAGCTGAAATCAATCAGTAGAACAGTTGGAAGGTGAAATTAAGGAATTTCCCAGAAAGCAGAACAGAGTAGAAAAGCTAAGCAGCAGAGAATGGGAGGAACGAATAAGATCAATTAGGAAGTCTAATAGCTGGATCTAAAAAGCAGGAACAGAAATAGCAGAGGGTAGAGAATGAGCAAGGAAAAAAATTACTAGAAAATGTCCCAGGATTGAAGAGCCCGAGTCTCCATATCGAAAGGTCACACCAAATGCCCAGCCCAGTGTATGAAACAAATCCACACCAAGGCACATCACAGTGAAACCTCAGAAAACCAGGCATAAATAAAGGATCTTTAGGAATTTTCAGGGAGGTGGGGGTTGGGGGAAGACACATATCACAATAACAGTATGGCACTCAGAATAACACCAGATTGCAACATGGCAAGGAGGAAGACAATAGCACAGTGTCTTCCATGTTGTGAGGAAAACTGGTTTCTGCTCTCAGATAAATAGTGGGATGACCTATCAGAAAATGATGAAGAAAGAATAAACTTGTTCAGTAATGAAGGCTTAAAAAAATTGACCTTCTACCGATTATTTTTTAGGCAGCTATGCCAGGAAGTGCTCTAGAAAAATAAAGGAATATATAGAGACAAAGACCTCAGACACTGGAAAGAGGGAGTTTATTGGCCTTTAGAAAATGCTGCCCAGGGCAGGTGGAAAACCAGGATTTGGCCTCATTGATGCCCTGCATACCACTCTCCCCCATTCCCTGTGGTTCTTTGGGACTAGGGTGGCCAACTGTCCATCCCTGTTTGCCCAGAACCAAGGGGCTTCCCAGCATGTGGGTCTTTTGGCTTTAAAATCAGAACAGTTCCAGGCAAGCTGGGGAGAGCTGGTCATCTGACTTGGAACTGTAGCCACTGCCTGTTCTTCCATGTGTATGTCTTTGAGTATGTTTTCTTTTTCTCTTTCTTTCCTTTTAAAATTTTTTAATGTTTGCTTGTTTATTTAATTATTTATTTAATTTATTTTAAAAATTTTTAATGTTTATTTATTTTGAGACAGAGAGAGATAGAGCGTGAATAGGGGAGAGGCAGAGAGAGAGGGAGACACAGAATCTGAAACAGGCTCCAGGCTCTGAGCTGTCAGCATAGAGTGCGACGCGGGGCTCGAACTCACGGACCGTGAGATCATGACTTGAGCCGAAGTCGGACGCTTAACCGACTGAGCCACCCAGGCGCCCCAATGTTTATTTATTTTTGAGAGAGAGAGAGAAGAGAGAGAAGAAGCAGGGGAGGGGTTAGAGAAGAAGACACAGAATCCGAAGCAGGCTCCAGGCTCTGAGCTGCCTGCACAGACCCCCATGTGGGGCTCGAACTCATGAGTCGTGAGATCATGACCTGAGCCGAAGTCTGACACTTAACTGACTGAGCCACCCAGATGCCCTGAGTGTGTTCTCTCTTTCTGACACACACTCTCCCTGTTCCATCAACTTCTCCCCACCCTCTAAGCACCAGCACATTGGAGACAGAGAAATGTGCCTATGTTGAGGTGGCTCTCTTCTCTGGCACAAGAACAGTTTTTAAATCTCTTGAGGAGTCTCTATCTGAACAGATGCCAAATGAGACCTCTCTCTGCTCAGAGGGGGTTGTTGCAGTTGGGGTGGGGTTATGTCCCATTTTCCTGCCTGTTCTCTAAAAACCGTTAAATCTCACACTTACTGCCTCAATCCCTGAGGAATTATTTGCTGTGTTGGGGTCCTCCCTGGGCGGTTTTCTCCACCAGACAAGCGTGCCACTGTGGGCAAAGGCTGAGCTGAATCACTGCCTGGAACTGGCAAAACCCCAGGCACCTCAGTTACACTTATTCTGACTTGGGGTCACCTTCATGAATTGGCACATTCTTCACATTTAAACTAATCTGAAAAGATCCTATTTTCTTACATCTTGGAAACCACTGCTGCTGGTGCTTTTGATCTGCTCCATTAGTTTTGTACACTTGACCCCTTCAGCCATCAGCCTTCTTAGCAAGGGGCAGTGGCTCTCACACCAGCGCACATTAGACTCACTCTGAGAGTCTTTAAAACATAGTTTTGCAGGCTTCTTTCCCAGGCCAATTAAATCAGAGTCTTTGGGGGGTGGGGCTGGTTTACCAACTCACCAAGTTCTAATGGGCAGCTGGGGCAAGGACTACCAGTCCTCCTTCAGCAACAAGACACTAGATGTTTTATCTTGGCCAAGTCACGTAACACTCAGTCTCAGTTTCCCCATCTATGAAATGGGCTTAATAATGGTAGCCAGATAGGGCTCCAGGCTAGGTAAAGTATTAACTTAATGCCTGACTCATACTGAGTCCTCAGCAAGAAGGAGCTGATCATCATTGCTTTGGCTGTGGAAAAGGCTTTCTACCATAGAGCTAAATAAAGGACCACGATAAACCAACTTGTTCAAGGTCTTTGTTCAGAGAGAAGATGAAACTTGAGATCTTAACTCTTGGTAAAGATTGTAGTCTATAAATTGAACTCCACAAAAGAAAAAGAAAAAAAAAAGCTTGAGAAGGAACATCTCCATTTAAATGGTAATCTAGACCTACTCCATCAAACGTGAAAATTAATGTTGCTCAATTATTTGTGTACCAGATTGAATCATTTAAAGCTTTCCACAGTGAAGAGCTGCAGATGTAACTGTTATCCATTCAACCTGACTTTGCCTGACAATGATTTTTTTCTCAGTGATAAATATTAATTTCCGGTTTTAGCAAATCTATTAAGTCCCTTTGGAAAACATAAAGTCAACAAGATAGCTACCGTCTGGTCTTCAGAATTTAAATACATTATTTGAATGCAATCATTTTCAGAGTAAATAAAGCTGATAAAAATAAAAATGATTAAAATCTCCAGAAATAAAGCTAGCCGGATATGTGATGAAAAAGTAACCATGTCTTATTTTCTGCTGTTGGTTCATGTTACACACACACACACACACACACACACACACACACACACACAGAGAGAGAGAGAGAGAGAGAGAGAGAGAGAGAGAGACAGAGACAGAGAGAGAGAGAGACAGAGAAAATGCCTAGGCTCTTAGGCCAGATGGAGTAATGCTGCCCCAGGGACAGTGTGATTAGGGTGAGATCCAAAGAGAGGAGATGACCAATACTGCCCTTCCTAGCCAGAAGAGTGAGACTACCCAGGCACAAAGAGGGTGTTGGTAGCTTTTGGATGGACAAGATCAGAGCCCCACTCTCATGCCAGAAGTCCCAGGAAATGCCAAGGCCCATGGGAGAATTTGGTAGGTGGATTGCTGGGGTCTTAAATGCCCCTGTGATCCAGCTGGTCACAGCAGCATGGATGATGTGAATGGAGTAGCCCACTTTTGAGTGGATCACAAAGGCTCAAACAATATGAACTTCAAGGTAACCATAAATAACTGAGGACCAAAAATCTCCTCCTCAAGGTTTTTGCACCAGGTAAGTCTTCCCAGACTCTAGTAAGACTCCAATTTTTTTTCAATGTTTATTTATTTTTGAGAGAGAGAGACAGAGACAGAGGGGGAGGAACAGGGAGAGAGGTGGACATAGAATCCGGAGCAGGCTCCAGGCTCTGAGCTGTCAGCACAGAGCCAGATGCCGGGCTCCAACCCACAAACCATGAGATCATGACCTGAGCCGCAGTCAGACGCTTAATCGACTGAGCCACCCAGGTACCCCTCTAATAAGACTCCAGAGGAGAGAAAGAAGGGACTCCCCGTACCAAAGCTGATAATGAAACTTCCATTAGTACAAGGATAGGGTGGTGGAACCAAATTGATTTAGAAAAATACACAAGTGTTTCATGGAAGCAGTCTGTAGTCCTCACCTAACTACTACACTGTTGTTGCTGAAAGTGTTCTAAATGTTTCTAATTTGGAGTTGACACATATGTCCCAAATATAGTATAACGGTACTTACACATGCTTTTACTGATAGAATTGCATAAAGTTACAGAACTGCATGAAGTGATAGGACAGCATAAATCCAAATACCTTTGTTATGTAACTATTACATTTAAATGTTTAGGATCAGTTTAGTGAGAGCAATTTGGAAATGTGTAATTAAGTTGAAAATGCACAAGCCCATTGAAAGACTGGCTGGCCAACTGGTCTCATTTTACTTGTGAAGAAGCGGATGCCCAGAGGGCTGACTGATCTTGACTTTGCATTCACCCTAGTAGAGATTTAGAAGAGGAAGAGATTTAGCAGAGCCAAGGGCCAAACCCTGTTCACTTTCTCCCCTGCTATTTGTTATAGAGAAACCCTACACAGCTGAAAAGGAGGTGGCTCCAAGAGGCTCACTGTATCACATTTACAATATTAAAGACTGGAAACAACCTAAATGTTGATTATTAGAAAAACAAGTTACTAATTTGTGTCACAGTCTTACAATGGAATGCTATATGGCAGGAAAAATGAATGAAGCAGGGTTGCATTATTAGCATAGACTAAGAAGGATAGGTATGCAATGGGACAATTTATGAAAAACTCCTACATTGCTTAGGAATACATTTTCTATATTATGTACAATAAATACTGACTACCTACCATGTGCCAGATGCTGTTCTAGGTGCTGGTGATACAGCAGTGGACAAAGTGCCTGCTTTCCTAGAACCTACATTCTAGTGACATAGTTGCACATGGAGTAGAACTATAAAGAAAGTAGATACCTCTGGGGAGGGCCAGGGGAATTTGATTGGAGAGGTGATGCACAGAGAGCTTCAATTATTTGCCATGTTTTATTTCTTAAGCTGGGAAAGTGGATAACTGGTGTTTGTTGTATCATTCTCTGTGGTTTCTCATCTGATACATCTTATAAGGATCGATTTACTTTTGTTTTCTATTTTGTTTCTACAAATTTCTTTCATTCCTGTAAAAACACGTTTTCCTCCACAGATAATGGGGAGGTCAAATGAAACATAAGGAAATTAATGGAGACGTTCTGGGAACTAGTAAGTGTTTAAGGGAGCCTGTGGGTTTGGAAATAGCAAGAACTCTTGGATGTTTTGAGTGATACTGTTTCTAGAGAGAGGAAGAAGGCATGGAAACACCAGCACACAGCTGGGCCCAGGGAAACTTGGTAACTGCTTGCTGAAATAAAGGACTGATTGTGGACTTAGTTTGTTTCCAAGGAAAAAGATGGCAAGGGATTCTGCAGCACGTCCTAGAGCCTTAACCTAGCCTGGTCCCAAGGGTGACTGGCTTTATGGAGTACTACCTTGTTGATCAACAGACTGCAGATATTTTGGCATTTAACATACAGTCTGCATCCTGAATCATGATGGACCCAGTTTGGCAGCTCTTATTTCAAATAATTTAGATGAACAGTCTTATCTAAAAATCATCCTTTTTAGAATCCTTTTGTACCATCAAGAATCCTTGCTTTATCACAGAGGTATATCTGATTAGAAAAAAGCAGAAATATTGCAATACTACCTTTTACAGCCTGTGGCCTAATAATTTCATTATTAGGAATCTATCCTTGGTAATAATCAGAGATATGGGCAAAGTTTATGTCCAATGACATGTCCAGGCATCTTATTTATAAAAGTGAAAAGATGAAAAATAAATGCCCTGCAGTAAGGGAATGATGAAAACAAATATAGTATACCTATAAAATTATATTTTATACTGTCATTAAAGTGCTTATAAAAACTATTTGATGACATGGGAAATTCTGTATCATTAAATGAAAAAAATTGATTATAACTTTATTACATATCTATATATCTATTAATCAGTGAAATATTCCAAAATGTTAATGTTAATTTTCTTCTTTATACTTACTGTAATTTTCCAAAATTTCCATAGCATTTTGTTTTGCTGTTATAAATACATTATTAAATTTAAGTAAATGATAAGGAAATGAAAGATCACTATGCATTGAAAGAGAAGTGATCACAGAGTTGACATTTCTTACAATCTTAGACATCTGCTTATATGGCTTGCTCATTTTATAAGCCTGTGAAAAGATTAACTCCTGTGGTTGCAAATACTGGCATAAAATACAAGCTAGTTGTTTTTGCTTTTGCAAGGAGATGGTTGCTGGGGTAGTTATTACAGGTTCTGGGGCAGCAGCATGGCCTACTGGGAAGAGATGAACTTGGAGTGAAGACATTATTAGTTTTGTGACCTTGGGGATAACGATACTTTCCTCCCAGGGTTGAGGCGAGGATTAAACTGATCACGAAAGCTCTTGGCACAGGGCATGCACTTAATAAAAGCTGTTGACTCTGAATTCTCCTCAAGGTTATGAACACACAGTAAAAATCTAGAGGTTTTAGGTTGGGTTCTCTGCTAGTTCCCCCAAACAGGATTAATTAAAAAGCAAAGTGATTTTAAAAGGGGCATTGTTGCATTTACTGGGTAGAGCCAAGGGTGTTCTTCATGAGTTATCAAGCTTCTAAATTAAAGACATGACAAGCAAACAAAAGCCCCGTACCTACTACTGCATGGTGGGCCTCGAAAGTCCATCCCATCAGTTCCTCTCTGGGCCCATTCCCACCCCTAACATTGGGGAAAGTTCTAGCAAAGTCATCAAAAAGGTAAATGGGTTCCAACTGTCTTTGTCTCTTTTTCACCTCAATACTCTGCTTTCCTTTAGAGCTTGGAATTGATAGGGTTTTCTGGTTTCCCAAAGTCCCCTGCCCCACAGAAGGCTAGCCTAAAGTAGAACCATAGTGTGGTGGAGACTTAGGCTCAATGATGTCAGATTGCCTGGTTGAATTTGTGACATGTTACTTAGCCTCTTTGAATCTCAGTTCTGTATCTGTAAAATGGGAATAATAATAAAGCTTTGTAAGATTTAGTGAGGTTTAGTGTGTGTGAAGTGCTTTGAATAGTGCCTGAACCATAGAAAGCACTCCAGAAATTTTAGCTATTATTATTATCACTCCTCTTCCAGGTTCTTACCCTGAAAATCCCTCACAAATGCAAGGCCAAAAAGCAACATCTTCAGCAAGGAGGCTGTGGAAGTTGGGAGCACAGACTTTGGCGCTGGACAGGGTGGAATTGTGTTATAGCTCTGCCGCTCTCTAGCTGTGTGACCTGGGGCGACTCACTTAATATCTGTCTCAACTGATGCTTGGGACCAGAGGTAGGGTTGTTAAGATAACTGAATAATGCTTAGCATTGTGCCTGATTCGGAGTAGGTACTTAATACGTTTTAGGTATTAATTATTGTTCCGAGTACATTGTGTATATTATCTCATTTATGCCCCACAAAACCACTGTCTTGCAAGTGAGGAAAGTTTAGCACAAAGAAGGTCAAGGCCACATGATTAGTAAGTGGCAGAAACAGAACTCGAACCAGGCTATCTGAACCCCCAGTCTATGGTTTTAACCTCTGTACACCACGGGCTGTAACACTGTATGACACCCCTTCTGGCTAATGACAAGGATTCATTCCTACTTCAGGGTCCATGACTGACAATGACATAATATGTTTCGACTGCTTCTAACAGGGTTATATTTTTTTTAAGTTTATTTATTATTTTTTGGGAGAAAGAGAGCAACTGTGAGCAAGGGAGAGGCAGAGAGAGGGAGAGAGAGAGAATCCTTATTTGCTGTGGGGCTCAAACTCACCAACTGTGAGATCATGATGAGCTGAAATCAAGAGTCAGATGCTTAACTGGCTGAGCCACCCAGGCGCCCCTAAACTGTGTTAATACTTCTGATCAGCACTGAGATAACTAACATTCCCCAGGTGCCCCTAAGAGGTTTACATTTTTAAAGAACACTCCTATGATTTTTGATATTTGATAATACTATGATTTTTACTGGTATGAATTTAAAGCTGAAAAGGACTGTACAATTAACAGTGTTCTAAGATGATGAAAATTTTATTCAGCTTCAGTTGGTTACATTTAATTAAATAAGTTAATGATGGAAAATTGAGTGAACCTTCTAGTGACACAGTATCAAGCCTCTCTTCCCCTTAAACTCTCTGGTGATGGGACTTCAGGTACTGGAGCAGGCTAATGGGGACAATGTTTAGATATTTCTGGGATGACGGTAGTGGGAGTTGATGTTTTACACATACACACACACACACACACACACGCACACACACACCTTGGCTTGTTTGTAAACAAATAGACTCAGAGATGGAAAGGACCTTAGGAGGCATGGAATTCCTCCACCCCATGCCAGTACAGATCAGTTTGAAAAATATCCATGAGGAATGGCTATCTGGAATTTGCATATATCTTCAATGAGACATTCAACTGGACCCTAAACTAGTTAGAAAACTCAGATACACTCATCTGAATTCCACCTTTTTGTAATTTCTATTTCTAGGGCCCAATTCTCTCTCGCATGGTAATGTGAAAGTCTAACTCCCTCTTCTGAAATGACATAGTCCCTTACTGATAGAATTCCTTCACTGAATGATTAATTATTGATCATCAGTCAGGTGGTATGCAAGGCACTGGGAACAAAGGCATAAACAAGGCCACAAACCCTGCCCACCATGGATTGAATAGGCCAGCAAGAGCCTGGTCAGTCATGTTGCTTTCGGTGGAATGTACTTCTCCACTTAGATATTTCCAGATCCTTCAACCACTTCTTGCATGATAGTTTTTCGACCCCTCAATATCCTAGCAATGCTTTTTTGAAAACATATAGATTAAAACAATGTTTTCATCATCGTCATGTAAATGTGTTTTATTCCCTGGTCTCTGTTCACAGATTTGCACTTCCCTTTGAAATTCTTCTTCATTCTGTTTATGGGGAAAATATTTCTGAATTGCCCTCCCATGCACTGTCAAGAATTATGCAAGGAATTAAGGAATTATAGTAAAGTAGACATTGTCTGTGTCCCTGGGTATAATCTACTGGAGGAGAGAGACATGTATACAAATAGCCATTATCTATGTGACAAGGGCTATACCAAAAGTAGGAATAAGTGCTTGTCAAAGTAAGGAAAGTCTGCCTGGAACTTTTAGGATGACACTGGAATCCCAAGTAAATTCTTTTTTTTTTACTATTTTATTATTTTCTTGGGATCCTTTAAAAATTCTAAGTGGTAAAACTGTTGTTCCCCAACATATTTTCTATCTATATTCAGAAGAAGACATGAGAAATGCATAGTAAATAATCATATTAAGAGTTTATGTTTGTATAACTATATATATAACTATATATATACACATATACATATATATATATACATATATATACCGTGTTTTACATTTGATAGAATGCCTTGATAGAAATCAGCTCTTTAATCTTCAAATAATTTTCTTCATTTTATAGATGAAGAAACCCATTTGTAAACTGAGGCTCAGAGCAGTAAGTGGATGTGCCAACATCACAAAGCCATTAAGTGGCAGAACCAGAACTCAGACCCATTCAGGACTCTAAGCCTAGGGGCTTCACTCACTGTAGCCACAGCCGCCATCCCTGATAAAAACATGGATTTGATAGGAAAATGGGAACAAGGATACACACTGTGACCTGACATCCCATAGAAAGAGAAAGAGTGTCAGAAGGTGGACGATGGTAACACTGCACCTTGGTAATCAACTCCAAAGAGCAAAGGGCAACCTCATCACATCCCTCTCATTTAAGAGTGTGTAAGCCTATGTTTGCTATTTGATCGGATTCTCAGGGTTTTGCATACTCTCCCCATCCTTACTTCTGTAAACACATAATCCCAGAAGGTTATTTGGTTTCCCGTTAACAACAGTTTCCTGTTTTTTAAGGCTCTAAGGCACATCAGGTGACAGGTCACACACAGTTCTATTCCGTTCCCTTTATGAGGCAGTGATGCTAATGTGTAATCACAAATATTTTCCTTTTGCCTTCAAAATGACAAGGCATTCAAGATTATTCCAGTTAATAAGATGCCACAGGAGCCCATGAAATTAATTACAAAACCTGTCTGACAAGAATAATAGGTTTTTTGAAAAGAGGAAAGCAAATAGTCTCTACTGATAGTTGTCCTTCATATGTTTTTACCTCTGGAGTATATCCTACTGCTCTGAAATGAAGAATTCTATCAGTTCTCATGACCTTCTGCAAAGATTTGTCCTATAGTTCTTTGGTGGGGCATGCCAGACAGGCATAGTGATGAGGCATTTACTTTATGTCTTCAGAGTGTGGAAATACATTGGACTCTGGCCCAAACTGGCAACCTAAGTGTTATAACATTGCTGTTTAATATTTAATATCTACACTGAAAATATGAAACATCCCTGGCTTTGCAGTCAAGAATAGTGGAAATATATTCTGATTGATTCATGACATTTAAAAATGGGACTTGTCTTCCTTTTTACAGAATCAATTAGCTCCAAGTGCCCACAGTCCATGAAGACAGCCAGGGAGAGTTGGCTGTCTGTGCCTGCAGCCGGTATTTTTGTTAGAGTGTTTGGAAAAGCTAGATTTACAACTTTCTGACTTTAGTCCCTCTCCAATGTCTCTGCTTCTATCATTCCAATGGGCCACCAACAGTTTTCACAACCAAGAACAGGTGCTTACTGCAGAGCTGAGAGGTAAGCCTGGCCATTCTATTTTCCCCGCTTCAGCTAGGCCTTGTGAGACTTGCCACAAAACCCGGATTTGCCCATTAGAATGGGAACTCAGCATGTCGGCGACATGTGAGTGAGTTAAGTCCATCGAGAGCAGTGCTGTGTGACTCAAATATACTGCTTTGGAAATGGCATTGTTTAAATCAGCCTTACAAATACAACCTAACACATGCTTTGGCTAAACGTAGTATTTCTTGATTTAGAATATCACTGTGGAATATCACTGTGGAAATTCAGTTAAAACACACACACACACACACACACACACACACACACACTAAACTCTGTTATCTATTCTGGCCAGGGAGTGTGGCATTATGATTTTATTCATTAAGTCTAGTTTGATTCTGACAGTGTCCCTGTCTCAATGCAGTGGACACAAAAGAAGTACATCAGAGTCTTCCCTTCTGAGAAGGAAAGAAGGAAAAGGAAATATATACTGGATGGCCTACTGTGCCAGGCACCTTTACATAGATTCTTGTTCAATCTAAATAGCCTGCAAGGACTTATGTCCATTTTTATAGGTGAAGAAACTCAGGCTTGAGGAGGTTAAGTAACTTGGAATATGTAAGTGTTGACACTGGCTTTAAACCAGGTCTGTCTGGCTCCACAGTCTATGCTCTTTGTCATCATAGATGCATGCAGGACACAATCAGGGAGGGATAGGAGACAGTATATAATGAAGTACAAAATTAAATATAATCAAGTGCTAAGACCCAGGGTATAAACCTCAAGCGTGTTGGGTGTTCAATGGGGCAGGCAAGAAATGAATGTTTACTTTAATTATTAGAGAAGATCTCAAGGAGGAAGAAGGAGGAAGAAGGAGGATTTGAAATCCTTGCAGAATTGCCAGGATTGCAGGATCAAATATTCTTTTTAATAAAGAGTTAGCTCATAATTGTGACACAGAGTTATATTTTTAAGGAAGTCAAATGTACTCTTAGTTCTTCTGGACTTTGCCCCCTATCTTTTGTCCACTTTACTTCCTGTTCTGGGCCCACCCTGATTTATTCTGCTCATGCTCTGCTCTCTTTGCAGCACACATTTGATAAAACTCCATCACTGAGTGAAGGAAACTATCAACCTTCCCTGTGCCCATGGAAGTTCCACAGCACTCTGTATTGTTAGTGTCTACAAGAGTGTCTGGCATCTATGGGGTACCCAATAAACATTTGGTAAATGAATGAGACAAAAAGGAAAAGGATAGATGGGTAAAAATACATTTCCAGACACTAACATCACATGGACTCCCTGACTGCTTGCCAATCCCGCTGTGTTTCCTCACTTCCCTCTCCAGTGGATTCTACAAGTCAATCTGCTACTTGCTTCTAATCTCAGACTCTCAACAGATGGCTCTGCCTCTGGAAGTCATCTGACAGCAACATATTAACTTCCCACATTACACACCTGACCTTAGAAACCAGTCTTCGTACATTCAGAAATCTTCTTCTGTCTTGTATATACTCCTTCTCTCAAATGAATGGACTTTTCCTGTGAGTTTTAAAACATGCTCAAGTGTCTTCCCTTACAAACAACTTTCCCAATTGCCCTTTGTAAGGTCAACAATTTCCTCCATGTTTCTCTATACAATGGCCACTTTCCATTCTCCCTCTTCATCCTCTTGTCAACACTTCACCCTCTCTGCTTCTTGAAATACCGTCTTCTATGGTTTTGGGGACATCACATTCTGCTGATTTTCCTGCTTTCTCTGTAACGCCAACTTCTACACACACACACACACACACACACACACACACACACACACACACTTTTTCCTGGCCCATCTTCCTCTACCTGGTCTTTGAATTTCTTCATTTCTCAGCTGTAGATCCTCTTCTCTTCTTAAGTCTGTTCTTTTTCTTTAAGTATCATCTCCACATGCAGCTTCAAGTTCTACCTATATTCAGGGGCTCACAAATCTGTATTTCCAGCCCAGATTTGTACGTTCAATTGTTCACTTGAATTCTCTACTTGGATGCATGAAGGCATTTTGAATTCACAATATCTAAAATTATACTCATGCTCTTTTCTTACAGAACTGGTGTTTTCTTACTGTTCTTTCTCAGTGAATGCCACTACCATCTACCCAGCTGTACAAGTTAAAAACCTGATCATTTTTTTCTAACAGCTCATGCCCTCCTGGCTCTCACATCAATTTTAACATGAAGTCCTGTTGGTTTTTCCTCAAAAGTACCTCTTAAATGAATCCCTTTCTGGGGCGCCTGAGCGGCTCAGTCAGTTGAGCATCCAACTTCGGCTCAGGTCATGATCTCACAGTTCGTGAATTCAAGCCCCACGTCGGGCTCTGGGCTGACAGCTCAGAGCCTGGAGCCCACTTTGGATTCTGTGTCACCCTCCATCTGCCCCTCCACTGCTTGCACTCTGTCTCTCGCATTGTCTCAAAAATAAACATTAAAATAAATAAATAAATAAAATAAAAAATAAATAAATCCCTTTCTGTCTATCTCCTCCATTACTCCAGTGCAAGCCTCCCTAAACAATTCTTGTCTTCTTCCAATGTGTTCACATTATAGCAAGAGCGATCTTTTTTTAAAACATAAATATAATTATGTTATGTCCTGCTCCTCCTTCATATACCCCTGCCACAAACAAAACAAAACAACTCTTTAAAGCTTCCCATTGTGCCTAGAATAAATTCAAAACACCTAACCTGCTCTATAATGCCCATTCTCCAGGCTCTTCTCATGTCACAGACCATGATGGGGGGAGGAGGCAAAGAAATAATGGTCATAGAGATAAGCCAAGGGACCCAAGAGTTTTGAGACAGCAGAAAGTGTCATCGGTGTATTGGACTCCATACACTGACTTGATGGCAATGAGATGATTTTTAATAGTCTCTTAGAGAAGCAGTGTAGGCGAAGCTGGTTTACAGGTGAAGTGATGGAAGCAGGGGTAATGCCTTTTCTTTTACCAAATTTGGTGTTGATGGAAAGGGGAGAAGAAAGTATCCCACTTGACCTTCTTAGGACACGTGGCACTGTTGATCATTCCTTCTTCCTTCAAAGCAGGGGTATTGGGTTGTTAGAGAAAAAGAAAGATACTTTGAGGACGAGGGCCTTGAGAAAGATGAAGCAATACCCATTAATGGAACAAGGTCTTAGGGAGATGGAAGGGGTGGGATGAAGGACTTGGGTGGACAGTGAGCCTGGACCCATTCTGTTGTTAGGTGCGTATCCATTAAGGACTATTAGGTTGTCTTGGAATATTGACTCCTTTATCATTATGTAATGCCCTTCTTTATCCCTGATAAATTTCTTTGCTCTTAAGTCTGCTATGTCTGAAATTAATATAGCTACTCTTTTTTTTAAGTTTATTTATTTTGAGAGAGAGAGAGAGAGAGAATGAGCATGAGCACAGGAGTGGGGGAGGGGCAGAGATAGAGGGAGAGAGAGGATCCCAAGCAGGCTCTGTGTTGTCAGCATGGAACCTGATGCAGGGCTTGAAACCAGGAACCTGAGAACATGACCTGAGCTGAAATCCAGAGTTAGATGCTCAACCTACTGAGCCACCGAGGCACTCATATAGCTACTCTTGTTTTCTTTTGGTCAGTGTTAGCATGGTATATTTTTCTCCATCTCTTTACATTAATTTATATGTGTCTTTATATTTAAAGTAGGTTTCTTATAGATTTGGGTCTTATTTTGTGATCCATGCAGAAAATCTCTTTTATTTGGTATATTCAGATAGCTGACATTTTTTTGTTTGTTTGTTCATTTATCTTTTTTAGTAATTTCTACACCCAACATGGGGTTCAAACTCATGACCCCAAGATCAAGAGTCACATGCTCTTCCAATGGAGCTGGCCAGGTGCCCCTAGATCACTGACATTTAAAGTGTTGATGAAGGTGGATTCATATCTACCATATTTGTTACCATTTTCTTTGTTCCTATTTTTGGCTTCCAAACCCTTTCTTCCTTCATTGTTTTAACTGAGTTTTATGTCATTTAATTGAAGTTTTAAATAATTCCATTTTCTTTACTTTCTTAGCATATCAATTATACTTCTTTTTAAACTTTTTTTTTTAGTGGCTGCCCTAGAGTTTGCAATATACATTTAAAAGAATCCAAGTCCACTTTCAAATAAGTGGACAGTGAGAATGATAACAAAATATTCTTAATTCTTCCTCCCGTCCTTGCATCATTGCTGTCATTCATTTCACTTATACATGAACATGCCTAATTGAATACATCATTGCTATTATTTTGAACACATTATTATCTGTTAGATCAATTAAGAATATGAAAAATAAAAGTTTTCATTCTACTTTCACTTATTCATTCTCTAACAGTCTTCCTTTCTTTATGATGGAGATAGAAATTTCTAATGTATATCATTTCCCTTCTCTCCAGAGAGCTTCTTTTAACATTTCTTCCAAGGCAGGCCCACTGGCAACAAATTCCCTTAATTTTTGTTGGAGAAAGTCTTTCCTCCTTCACTTTTGAAGGATATTTTCATAGGATACAGAATTGCAGGTTTTAAACATTTTTTCCCTTTATACACTAAGTATTTTACTCTCCTCTTGCCTGCATGTTTTTTGAGAAGTTGAATATATTTCTTTTTTTTAAGTTTATTTATTTATTTATTGAGAGAGAGAGAGAGAGCATGAGTAGGGGAGGGTCAGAGACAGAGGGAGAGAGAGAGAATCCCAAGTAAGCTCTTCACTGTCAGTGTGGAGCCCAATGTGGGGCTCAAGTTCACAAACTGTGAACTGAGATCATGACCTGAGCAGAAGTCAGATGCTTAACCTACTGAGCCACCCAGGTGCCCTGAGAAGTTGAATGCATTTCTTTTTTTTTTAATTTTAATTTTAATTTTTAAAAATTTACATCCAAATTAGTTAGCATATAGTACAACAATGATTTCAGGAGTAGATTCCTTAGTGCCCCTTACCCCTTTAGTTCATCCCCCCTCCCACAATCCCTCCAGTAACCCTCAGTTTGTTCTCCATATTTATGAGTCTCTTCTGTTTTGTCCCTTTCCCTGTTTTTATATTCTTTTTGTTTCCCTTCCCTTATGTTCATCTGTTTTGCCTTTTAAAGTCCTCGTATGAGTGAAGTCACATGATATTTGTCTTTCTCTGACTGACTAATTTCACTTAGCATAATACCCTCCAGTTCCATCCACGTAGTTGAAAATGGCAAGATTTCATTCTTTTTTGATTGCCAAGTAATACTCCATTGTAGATATAGAATGTATTTCTTATCTTTGCTTCTCCATGGGTTAGGTATATTTTTCCTCACGCCTTTTTCAAGATTTTTTTCTTTAATCTTTGACTTTTTTTGCAGTTTCAATATATTTGTATATTTCACCTTTTGTAATTGTCTCATAGTTCTTGAATGTTCTATTATGTTTTTTGTTTTCTGGGTTTTTTCTATCTCTTTGCCTTTTCAGTTTTAGAAGCTTCTGTTTTCGTATCCTCAAGCTCAGATATTTTTTCCTCAGCCATGTCTAGTTTACTAATGAGCCTAGTAAATGCAGTCCTCATTTCTGTTCTAGTGTTTTTGATTCCTAGCATTTCTTTTTGTTTCTTTCTTAGGATTTCCATCTCTTTGCTTACGTTACCTTGCATGTTACCTGTTCTTGCATGTTGTCTACTTTTTCCATTTAAGCCCTCAACATATTAATAATATTTTTAATAAAATTCCTGTTCCTATAAGTCCAGTAATCCTGCCATATATTACTCTTGTTCTCATGCTTTTGAAATCTGTTTTTGCCTTTTAGGATGCCTTCTAGTTTTTTGTTGAAAGGTGGACATGATGTACTAGGTAAAAGAAACTGCAATAAATAAACTTTTAGTAACGCAGTGGTAAGGTGTGGGGGCAGAGGAACCATTCTGTGAAACACATACTGTCCTATGGTTATGTCAGTCTTTTGGAGACCCCCTGGACTGTGAACTTCACCAGTGTATCTCAGGATCTTCCCCCCTTAGGTGGAACAGGATAGCTAGAGGGGGCTGGAGTTGGGTATTTTTGTTCTCCCAGGTAGAGTAGGCTCTGATAAAACCACAGCAGGTTAGGGGCGCCTGGGTGGGTCAGTCGGTTAATTGTCTGACTTCGGCTCAGGTCATGATCTCACGATCTGTGAGTTCAAGCCCCACGTCGGGCTCTGTGTTGACAGCTCAGAGCCTGGAGCCCGTTTCAGATTCTGTGTCTCCCTCTCTCTCTGCCCCTCCCCTGTTCATGCTCTGTCTTTCTCTGTCTCAAAAATAAATAAACGTTAAAAAAAATTAAAAAAAAAAACAAACAAAAAAACACAGCAGGTTAGGTTCTGGCAAAATAGTTTCTCCTGGGAGCAGGCCTTGTTAAAAACAGAGGGCTCCAGTGTATTTCAAAACGGTTCCGTGCCCCTTCCCCTTGCCAGAAGCACTAAAGGATTTTTCTCTGATATTCACTGTGAGGGCCTGGTAGAGCTTGTGGAAGTAAAACTCACAGAAGCGTGGGGACCTCTATGCCTGGCCCCCCCCGGAGTTTTGAACTCTCACACTTGCCCACACTGAGCCTCCTGCAATTTGCCAAGTACAGTGTAGGGTTTCCTACCTACACAGGCACTGGCTCCTGGTGAGGTTCTTGCTTGTGGGTTTCTATTCTGGTAAGCTGTGATTCTTTGACTCTGCCTGTCTCTCCAATTTTGGGTGCAGTGGTTTGTCTTGTGACCTACTTCTCTGAGAGATTTAAGAAGAACTGTTGAATTTTCAGTTTGTTCAGCTTATTGTTGTTAAGAAACACTGGTTATGATAAAGTTCCTACATGCCAGACTGAAAACCAGAAGTGGTCAATTAGCATTCCCTTAGCTGAGGAAATGGGGGCCTCTGTCAGCTACAGAAAGGCAGTGATTCCTAAAAAGTTCAGTCTGAGTTGGGCTGGGGAAGGGTTTACATTTATGCAGTATTTGTTCTGTACAAGGTCCCCTGTACTGTCTACATCTCCCAACAGTACTTCCAAGTGGGGTTATCATCATTTTCTGGAGAAGGAAACCCAGGCTCAAAAGAGTTATCAAGCATCCATACACACACAAATAGTAATCCAGTTAAGAAATGGCAGAAGGAGAGCCTGGGTGGCTCAGTCAGTTAAACGTCTGACTATGGTCACGATCTTATAGTTTGTGAGTTCGAGCCCTGCGCTGGGCTCTGCCTGTGTGGAGCCTGCTTGGGATTCTCTCTCTCTCCCTCTCTCTCTGCCCCTCCCTCACTTGTGTTCTCTCTCTGTCTCAAAATAAATAAAATTTTTAAAATGTGTATTTATTTTTGAGAGAGAGACAGAGAGACAGGGCATGAGCAGGGGAGGGGCAGAGAGAGAAGGAGACACAGAATCTGAAGCAGGCTCCAGGCTCCCAGCTGTCAGCACAGCACCCAATGTAGGGCTTAAACCCAGGAACCACGAGATCGTGACCTGAGCCAAAGTCATCTAGATGCCCAACCGACTGAGCCACTGAGGCTAAAAATAAATAAATAAACCATAAAAAAAAAAGAAACAAATGGTCAGAAGACATAAATAGACATTTTTCCAAAGAAGGCATACAGATAGCTAACAGACACATGAAAAGATGCTCAGTATCACTCATCACCAGGGAAATACAAATCAAAACCATGAGATACCACCTCGCACCTATCAGAATGGCTAAAATTAACAACACAGGAAACAACAGGTGTTGGTGAAGATGTAGGGAAAGGGGAACCCTCTTTCACTGTTGGTGGGAATGCAAACTGGTGCAGCCACTCTGGAAAACAGTATAAAGGTTCCTCAAAAAGTTAAAAATAAAACTACCCTGTGACCCAACAGTTGCACGAGTAGGTATTTACCCAAAGGATACAAACATAACTGATTCAAAGGGGCACATGCACCCCAATGTTTACAGCAGTGCTATCAACAATAGCCAAATTATGGAAAGAACCCAAATGCTCATCGACTGATTAATGGATAAAGGAGATGTTATACACACACACACACACACACACACACACACACACACAAATATACACAATGGAATATTACTTAGCCACAAAAAAGAATGAAATCTTGCCATTTGCAACAACATGGATGGAGCTAGAGTGTATTATGCTAAGCAAAATAAGTCAGCCAGAAAAAGACAAACATGTGATTTCATTCATATGTGGAATCTAAGAAAGAAAACAGATGAACATAGAGGATGAGGGAAAATAAAAGAGGGAAACAAACCATAAGAGACTTTTCACTATAGAGAACAAACTGTGGGTTGATGGAGGGGAGGTGGATGGGGGAGGGACTAAATGGGTGATGGGCATTAAGGAGGGCACTTGTGATGAGCACTGAGTGTTATATGTAAATGATATATCACTAAATTCTATGTCTGAAACCAATATTACGCTATATGTTAACTAACTAGAATGTAAATTAAAAATTGATACAAAAAAAGTTAGCAAGAGTTACCAAGTTATCAAAAATCACATATAAAGAAGAACTAGAAGTCATTTTATGGGCTTTAAAAAAATGGACTTTTATTGGGGACATACTACATGCCAGGCTGGTGGCAGGCATTGAGGACACCCAGAGCAGAACGTACTCCCTGTCATGCCACAGAATATTACAACACAGGGTCTCATGGGCTCCCCAAGAAGGTGAACTGAACATGTAATGAGGTAAGGGCTTCTTTGAGAAGGAGCTTGGTCCTGATGGTGCATGACTGGGTTATCTGGAATAGGCATGATGGGTGGTAGAAGCTTCTATAGAGAGGAAAAGGACTGTGCAAATCACACGCCACTTGGAGGAATGGAAAATGGCTTGGTGTAGCTGGAGCATTCAGTGTGTTTTGGTGACTGGCAAGGGATGAATTTGGGAGGGATGCAGGGGTTCAGATTTTGATTTGAAGGTTCCCATGTATTATGATAAGAGTTTCCAATTTCATTATGACATCAATGAGGAGGCAAAAAGGTTTTTAAGAAGCAGAATGCCGTGACTGGCTTTGCTTTTCAGCAAGATGATTATGTTGTGTGCCACAGGAGGCTGGGGCAGGGAGACTGGTTGGAGACTGTCTCTGTGATCCCATGGAGGAAGGCCCAGGGTGCAAACCAGGGCAGCGGCAGTGGGACTGGAGAGGGAAGGAGAGATTTCTGCACAGGAGAACTGACTGGCTTCTTGAACAAACTGATGAAGAGGGGGAGAAAAAGGAAGGAGGCTATGAAGACATCCTGTTTCTGGCTTGGGCAGCTGGCAGGATGGAGGTATCATTAACAGAAATAGGGAAAACAGAAGGGTGAGCAGATTTTGTGGGGGAAGATGGGGAGTTTGGTTTTGGATGTGTTGAGTTTGAGATGCACATGGGAGATCAAACCAGCACTGTTTAGCAGGCAGACATATGCAACAGGAGCTCACCTGGGAACTCTGGGTGAAGTGGAAATCATGGCTATGGCTGAGCTTTTTAAAGGACAACATGTTCAGTGAGGATCCAAAGAGCTATGGATGCTGGGGAACACCCACATTTAAGTAAAGGACCAACAGAGAGCAGGTCAGCAAGAAAACCAAGAACAAGTGGACCAATATGTAGGAGGAGCACCGAGAGAGTGAACACAGAGTAGGGCAAGAGATCTGTGGCCAAGGCTGACTCAGTGTCCACCAAACTCATCCCTCCTTTCCTGGAGGCACAAGAAAGCTCCATTTCCCAGCCTCCCTGGATGTAGGGAGGGCCAGTGACTGGGGAACACCTGAAGAACGTGGGAGAAGCTAATGTGCAATTAAGAGCTGGTCCATCTTCCTCAGGCTCTTTGCCTTCCCATCCATGATCCCTTTGGAGGTTCTATGTACAAGAACCCTGGAAAGTACTCAGATTTTGAGTTTTATTTGTTACCATAGCAGAGCCCAGCCTACCTTTCCTGATCCTGGCTCTGGAGTCAGATGGCTATGTTTGAATTCTGTCTTTACCTCTTGCCAGCTATGTGACCTTGAATAAACTGTTTAATTTCTCTGTGCCTCAGTTTCCTTATTGGAATAACACTATAATAGTAATAATAAGTAACAAAAAATATGTTTTAAATACAATATATTTAAATAAAATATAACAATAATATCTAACTCGTCATTGAGGATAAAATGAGGTAATAAATGTGAAGCACTTAGAACAGTGTAAATAATTTAGAAGTGTTAGAATCTAAGGGAGAGAGGTGAATGTCAAGAATGTGAAGATGATTTACCCCTGGGGTCAGCAAACTATAGCCTGCAGGTCAAATCCACTGTGCTGCTTGTTTGTGTATAGGCTCTCAGTTTTGGGTTTTACATTTTTAAATAGTTGAAATAAATCACAGGAGGAGTACATGGAATTCAAATTTCAGTATCAGTAAATAAAGCTTTACTGGAACACAGCCAAACTCATTTGTTTACGTGTTGTTATGACTGCTTTTCACAACAATGTGGACTTTGAATAATTGCAACAGAGACCATATGGCTCACAAAGCCTAAGGTATTTACTACCCTTTATAGTAAAAGTTTGGTGAATAACACGCAGCAAAGGTCAAGAAAGTTAACTAAAAAGTGTTAACTGGAATTGACAAAGATCACCAATGACCTTGACAATGGCTTTATTTGGAATGGTAAAAGTAAAAACTAGATTCTGGCTAATCAAAGTTTGTTTCCCAGCTCTGCAGCTTGCTAGCTGTGCAGTCTTGGGAAGTGTCTTAACTTCTATGAGGTTCAATGTCCTCTGTTGTAAGTTGGGGATAAAAGGAGCTACCTTCTTGAGTTATTTAAGGATTGACAACAATGCGTGTAAATCATAAAACACAGTGTCTGGCTTATAACAGATGCTCAAAAAATGCAAGCTGTTACTTTATTTAATCTGCTACCACCAAAATTTCTGTTCCTTGATAGGTAATGCCTTTTTGCTTTTAATATTCTATTTTTGTCTTCTGTGTTCTGATGTTTTACATTATATGCCAGGTTTCTGTCAGATCACACCTCTTTAATGAGGCCATCCTACTTAAAACTATAATCTGTTCCCAACCCCAGCATTCCTGACCCTCTCACTTTGTTCTACTTCTTTTCTCATAGAATTTACCACTTCCGACATCTGGAGAATTTACTAACTTATCATGTTGATGTTTAGCATCCATCTTCTGTACTAGAATATAAGCTTCTTGCCTATTTTATACAATTACATATTTCAGTTATCTAAACAATACCTGGCATATATTAGGCGCTCAATTAGTATTTGTTGAGTGACTAAATGATGAGGTGAAGAGGTGTTTTTTTTGTGTCTTTTTTTTTTTTATCTTGCTCAGAACTGGATGTGTTCCTTCAATCTTGGGATTTGTGTCATTTCTCATCTCTGTAAAATTCTCAACTATTATCTGTTTAAATAATAAAATAAAATGGTAACTAAAAGGGAGCCCCTGTTCCATCCTCTCCCATTTTTTCCTGGAACTCTTTTTTGAATATGTTGGCCCTACCATTCTATCCTCAGTGTCTCCTAAGTTCTTTCTTACATTTGACAACTATTTAGCTTTCTGTTTTATTCTAAGGCAATTTCCTCAGCTCTGTCCTTAGGTCTCTTTTCAGCTATGTTTTGTCTGCTATTCAACCTGTTAACTAGGTTTTTATTTCAATGACAATATTTTTGGTACTTAGAATTTCTATTTCTTTCCTTTTCCTTCCTGCCTCTTCCTTCCCATTCTCTCTTGTACTCGTTTCATGGTTTCTTCCTTTTATCTTCTTGAATATTTTAAGTATTCCTATATTAAAAATTCTTTCAGACTTTCCTGTTCTCTCTAGTTCTTGAGGGGTGTGAAACCTTCCATTTTTAAATCAGCTGGATATCTTGTAATGGTTCATTTCTTCATCCAGCCTGTAATTTTGGATCATGAGCTCATCTTCAATAGTGGTGTTTAGAATCTGCCTCTGATAGAGTCTTAGGGGCTGGCAACTGAAAAGGCTCCTAAAATGTACCACTGAATGGCCTGTATTTGGAGGCTGAGTTAGGAGGCAGTCTGGTACAGATGTGAGGAAATGTGCCCTAAGTTCACTTCCCCACTGTGAAACTATTTTTGTAATGGTGGGCAACTTGCTCTTTGAGTCTTAATTTTCTTTATCTATAAAATGAAGATAATAATCCCTATATCCTAGAGATGTTGTAAGTAATTAGTGACATAATAAAACTAAGGAACTCAGCACAATGTTTAATATATATTAAATGTCAATAAATGTTAAAAAATAGTATAAATACATAGTACTTATTATATCACTTTCAATATTTTCTCCTTGCTTTGTGATATAAAAGAAGAAACCCAATGCTCATGAAAATAGCTTCTGAATATGAATATGAAATGTGTAGCCAGCCATTACATTTGGACACTGGTTAGATATGCTTTATCTGTGACATATATTAGTTGAAGATGGGAGAAAAAAACCCTTGGGAACACATTCACTTGGCTTTCAGCCATCACAGAGCAACACTGATGAGCGGTAGAAGGAATTTTCAGACATTATCCTTTTTTTAAACAAAAAGCCTAATTAGAGAGTCGGAGCATTTGCCCAACTATTTTGGATTATTAAAATACAGCAGTGGGGAGAGTTCTGCTGAGAGGAAAATGACCCAGATAAATTTCTCTAGTTTTATTAAAATAGAAAATATAATTGACTTCTTGGTTGTGTTGTCCTTGGTCATTAGTCCTTTTCAAAGGTTAGAAATAGAAAAGCAGAACCCTGAACCTGTAGCTGATACTCAGTAAATACTGTTAGTTCATTACTGGAAAGGGATAGAGACACAGACAAATTCTTGGACAAGAGAACCTCATACAACCTCATTTCCATCTCATGTAACTTTAACCACAAACCTTTCCTTAATTAATTGCTGTTTTGGAACTGTCGGGAAGGGAAGGCTGAAAGGCCAAAGTTCGTGGACAAAAGCTATAGGTTAGTGTGATTTATCATGAAATATGGTATTAGTTATCTGTAAACACTTGAAAAATGATTTATAATTCTAATTTTCATAAAACATTTACAAAGGCTAAAATTTAAATTTAAAACCATTTAAAATAAAGAGATATTTTTAGATTTTAATTACCTGATCTTCATAATCAGAACCTGTATCAATGGTCTCTCCTGTGTCCAACATCATCGAAGGATCAAGGTCACTCGAACCTAGGATTTGAAAAGAGAAGTTTACCTGATGGAGGTTGTCTGTGTATGTTTGTAAAGCAAACTATCTCCCACTAGGTTTCTGTTCTTATGTGTACATTAAAGTCACAAACATTTTTAGACACTTCCCTTCTGCTGGGCACCATGTTTAGGCTCCAGATAAAAAATGTAGATCCTCTAGACACCATTTCCACTTTTGAGAATAAGACAGTCTTGTGGAGGAGACTGATTTGTCAACAGCAAGGTTCAGAAACCAAAATAAAGAGCCAATTCTGACTAGTAGTGGAGGTGATGATGGAGGTAAAAAATAATCACAAGGAATTAATCTATAAGCCTTTACTTTGAAGGAGAGTAAAGATGGTCCAGGAGGAGAAGTGGTTTATGGCTGTGTAGTAGTAAATGAGATAGAAGGAATGATGAGCAAAGTACAGAGTGGGTATAGCAAGGGAGTTCCAGTAATAAGTGGGGCTGAGTTTGCTCACTCCATGAAAACCTGACAAGTTTTTCCTCCAGCCTTTGGGGCACTTGAGTCCTTAATGATGAGAAAAATCTTGTTAACTTAATGTGTTAACAGAGAGCTTCTTGCCTGCCCCTCCCCAAGGGCATTAATCCTCAAGGCTCAGACTTAAACCGGTAATTTTCATAATGGGGCTCCTGAAGCAAAACTGATTTATCATCCTTGTTTAGTGACTGTTTTCTGCTGGGAAATACATAGCACCTAACTAGCCACAAAGACAGAATCCAGTGCTGTTCATTAAATGCTATACATCCCTATGAAGAAGTAAACCACTCCACATATCCTGGTAAACTTGCCCTTGCCAAATAATTCTTGGTCAGAAGACACAATGAGTTATTTTTAATGAAGACGGATTTTTACAAAAACATCAAGCATCTCACGTGCTTCTCAGATATGGGCCATTTGAGAGATGCTGCTTTCATACTTTTTTCCAAAGAGTGATTCAATGTATGTCCTCACACAGTCTTTTCTCATCTCTTCTCTTCCTTTTCCTTCTCATCATTACCTCTGCTATTTATCAGATTGACTAAGGACCGACCCATTATCATATTGTCTAAGTACTAAGCAAATAACACCCTTGTTTATTGCGTTTGTATCTTTACAATTTTTTTAAAGGATGACAGTTTTTCAGAATGGAGATGCTTGACCCATCAAAGAATTTTGGAAAGGTAACTAATTGTGGAGTTTCCACATTCGGTTGTATAGGTTTGTAGGGCACAACCTCTGGGTGATGCCATCACATCAAGAGGGCAGCCCTTGCCAAGTCATCGTTAATAAGATAGTTGCCCGAAAGGAGTCAGGAAGACTACATGCCACTATTAACGCTATTAACAAAATGAGACTAGAAGGGCCATATGAAAACTTAAATTTTATACATACTTTTATTTATTTATTTATTTATTTTTTTAAGGCTTATTTTTGAGAGTGAGAAAGACAGAGCGCACAAGTGGGGAAGGGGCACAGAGAGGAGGACAGAGGATCTGAAGCCGGCTCTGCGCTGACAGCAGACAGCCCGATGTGGGGCTTGAACTCACGAACTGCAAGATCATGACCTGAGCCTAAGCCAGATGCTCAACCAACTGAGCCATCCAGGTGCCCTATATATCATTTTAAAAAGTAGTGGTGTTATATGTAATTTTTCTATTTTTGTGTTTTCACCATTTTTCAAATAAGAAATGTTATAAGGTATATCTGAGGGCCAAAATATTTGACTGTTCTGAAGCCCAGTTTGAGATCAGTTTGCACTTATGTGTTGTGGGGCAGTTAAGACATCAGAAGTAAATGTGTATTTTTCCATATAAGATCGTGGAAGTTTTAGAACCCATATTTCACAGAATACTGCCATCTCATTTTAGAAAAGAAAACAATGAGCTTTGCAGAAGGCAAATAACTTGGGCTAGGTCCTACTGAAAGTGAGGGAGATCAAAGGCAGAAGTTGTAGCTCCCATTTCTTCCAATACATCCTTCCCACTCCAAATGCTAAGCAGGAGCAATCCAACTGGTTTTACAAATATGATCGTTCATTACAGTACCCTACAGGACAGGATGTGGAGGAGTTGGCTGCCTCTTTTACATCCTGAGAAAATGAGGAACAGTGATGAGGGGTGTCACCAGGTGGCTGCAGAAATGGAAGAACCAGAAGTGGAAGCAAAGAGTGTCACTCCAGCCTGTGATGATCGATGCTCGTTGCTGGGTGGTTGCTATTGACAGCATCATTAAAGGTAATGCCAATTTTATTTAGCTTTCGTTATTTCCATAATATGGATCTTACCCACCACATGGAGAAGTGGTGATAGGTACTTGGATTCAAATGATATCCTCACCTCAGCTGTATTTGGAGTGATTCATGTGGAATGAGCAATGTGATCTGAACACAAAGGCTTATTAAACATATAGACGCTTTAGTTCCTGTGTCCTATTTATTTTGTTCAATTAGAAGCCTTTCTTTCAGCTGTTTTA
Source organism: Panthera onca (assembly GCF_046562875.1). NCBI lineage: Eukaryota > Metazoa > Chordata > Mammalia > Carnivora > Felidae > Panthera > Panthera onca. The sequence continues at coordinate 156,835,363 of NC_138346.1, forward strand.
AAAAGGTACAAAGTGAAGGGGTCTTAGACAACCTGGTTAACAGGTATGACACATGAATATTTGTAACCAGAACAAGATTATTAGAAAACTATCTTTGGCAATGGTAGAATGAAGACATCTTTGTCCGAGGGGAAAAAAAAGAAAAAAAAAAACCTCTTTAAAAAAAACAAATTTGTGCTTACAAAGAAGAAGAGCTTGGCTTTCCTAATAAAATGCTTTTAACAGAAATTTTATTGTATCATTAAGAGATGGAATTTCTTGACATGTTGCTCTTGGCAACAGTACTAGTAAATCATAGGAAGCGATAGACAATGGATGTCATTATCCACTCAGATAATGATTGAATAGCTTTTTTTTCCCTTTCTTTCTTTCTTTTTCTTTTCCTTTTTTAGCATTGGTTGCTTGGCTTGTTCAAAATGGGACCTTTAATAATAGTCTAAGGTTTGACATACAAAAGAGAGAGGTAAATATAGACATATTACACATTTTTGCCTTCTTTCATTGGACAATTTAACACATAAAACACCTGCAATGATCTTGTTACTCAAAAAGGACAGCAAAATCAGTGCATTCTGAAAAAGTGATAGTATGGCTTTTACTCCCCCTTAGTTTGAATTTCTCAATTTCTTTCAGATTTAAAAATATTCTTTCTATAGATACAGAGCTGAAAGAGAATCCCACAGGGAACTCTCAGTGTCACCAGTTTCAGATGTAGAATGGTCCTCAGAAAGATGATTTGCAGGTTGTCTCCCTACATTTAAGACGGAAGATGATACAAACTGGCCGAAGATGAACCAGAAGGCTATCCACATTGCTTTCTGGGGCAATGTTACAGACTTCTCTGCTCCTAGAGGATCTTCAATCTGAAGTTTTAGGAAGGTCCCCCTCCCACTCTGAATCCCAAATAAAGGGGTGTCCCTGCAAGGCAGCACTTCTTGTGCAGTGAGGGGCATCTGTAGATAGAGCTCCTCTAACTCATCACCCACCCCCTCTGAGGAAAGCAGTCTTCTCCCTTGTCCTGTCTCTCCTGCAAGACCGTAAGCAGCTTTAGGTGGGGTTGTATTTCATCTCTACATTTAAGAACAGAATTTAGAAATTCTACGCATTTGATACATGCATGCTGAATGACTGAAAAATGAGTAAAAGGACATTTACATTTTGCTTTTGCAGATCTTGATCTCCATTCACTCTACACACATTCAATTCCTTCTAAATGCCTCAGGCGTCAGGCACCAAGAGCCCAGCTCTCATTCTAACAGGCGTGGAATGTGTTAGTAACAGTTTCCGTTAGCATTCCTTTGAAGAGCATTGCATTTCTTTGGAAAAATATCCTGACGGTATTTGTGACTAGACAGTGAGCTCCTCATGGGATATGGTGTTGGGACTGTTCTGGGTGAGAAGCGCAGGGGTGATTTTCCAGTTACTCCATGAACAGAGGCCGGGGAGGAAGGAAAAGAGAGAGGGCAAAGAGATTAGAAGTGGACCTAGGAAAATGGGGAAATGTGTTGAATAAGATGTGGTCTCTTCCTGTGATGCCTCAACCCCTCAGCAAAGACACTAACTCATATATAGCCTTTTCAATGTGACAGCCACACACTGTTATCCATGTAAACCATTTGCTCTTCACAAGGATCCTGAGGTAGCGCTCTTATTATCCCCTTGTTACAGATAAGGAATCTGAGGTCCACGGGGATTGGGTGATGCCTCTGAATGGCTCTGCCAGAGTACGAATGGAGGACTCTAGGGACGAGGAGAGGCTGCAGATGGGGTGCACAGGTCTGGGGAACGGCATTCTACGGCATGGAGGCAAGCAAATGCTCACTCTGCTCTGGAGTCAGAGAAAACGTGGTGTGGCTGTGAGTCCACACACTTAGATGAGTAGCCCAGCCGAGGTGATCAGCCAGTTGAAAAAGCACTTCTGTGCCGTCTCCTATGAGATGCACACTGGGTATCAAACAAACACACATACTCTCCATCCACACACAGTCTTGCACTCTAATAAAGGAAATAGAATTTTTTTGTTTTATTTTTATTTTTGAGAGAGAGAGAGAGCAGGGGAGGGGAGAGAGGGGGACAGAGGATCTGAATTAATAACACTGTATTAAGTTAATAGAGTTAATTAATTAAGTTACAGAGTTAATAACACTGTATTAAGTACTGGAAATTTGCTAAGAGAATGTATTTTGGGTGTTCCCATTACACACAGGAACACACTCTGCACTGACAGCAGAGAGCCTGATGCGAGTCTTGAACCCACGAACTGTGAGACCATGACCTGAACCAACGTCAGGCGCTTAACTGACTGAGCCACCCAGGTGCCCCAGGGGAACAGAATTGTAGCAAACAATCATATACATGATTATATAATCATAATTGTGATAAACAGCCTGCAGGAAAAGATTAGGGGATTATGCCAGGGTCTAAACGGGTCTGGGATGGGGGCTGAGAATACCTCCAGAGGAAAATCACATTTAAACTGTGATGCAAAGTAGGGTGAAGGAGGGGCTAGGGGGTGAGAGAGGAGAGGGGATGCACATGGGGGAATGGATACCAAGCAACCAGTGCAAATGGCCAGAGGCAGGAAAGTGTTTGAGACATTCTAGGGACTGGAGGAAGCTGGAGGGGTATGGGGGAGGCAGTGCTAGGGCAGGAGGAAGGCCACTACAGCAAAGCTATGGGTATATCTGTCATGCTAAGGACACTGGTGCTCAGCCTACAGGGAAGTCATTGAAGGTTTTGCTTTGTTTTGTTTGTATTGTTGTGTCAGGGAGCCAGGGTGGTCAGAGCTGCATTCTGTCAGGATCCCCATGGCAGCAACAGGATTCAGGGGTGAGGTAAGAGGCCGGCAAGGAATGACAAAGCCCTGCCAACTAGAGTGGGGATAAAGAACAGGGACTGCACTCCCAAGGTGTCCCTGAGGAATGATGATTGGCGTGGGCTGTGAGGACAGGGACAATTTTGCCTGGCTCCCTTAAAAGAGAAAAACTGCATGATCTCACTTATACGTGGAATCTAAAAAAGTCAAATACATTGAAGCAGAGAGTGGAGCAGCAGTTACCATGGCATGAAGGTGGAGGAAATGGGGAGATTTTGGCAAAATGGTACAAAATTGCTGATATGTAAGATGAATAAGCCTAGGGATGTAATGTTGATAGCATGATGACTATAGTTAATAACACTGTATTAAGTACTGGAAATTTGCTAAGAGAATGTATTTTGGGTGTTCCCATTACACACAGGAAAATGGTTAACTATGTGAAGAGAAGATACATTAATTAGCTTAACTGTAGTAGTCACTTCTCTGTGCATATCCATGCCAAATCATCATGTTGCACATCTTAAATGTATAGAATTTTTACTTAAGTGGCACGTGGGTGGTTCAGCTGGTTAAGGGGTCCAACTCTTGATCTCAGCTCAGGTCACGATCTCATGGTTTGTGACATTGAGCCCCGTGTCTGGTTCTGTGCTGTTAGCACAGACCTGGGATTCTCTCTCTCCCTGTCCCTCTGCCCCTCCCCTGCTCGCACTGTCTCTCTCTTTCAAAATAAATAAACTTAAAAAACAAGAATTTTGATTTGAAAAATTTTAAAGGAGAATGGAAAGCCATTCACATGGAGGTGATATGGGGTCTGTGGGGCAGCTGAGACTAGGCAAAGAGGGTCCAGGGAATAGGGAAGAGTACAGGGACAAAACCTGGGGGCTGAAAATTCACAGAGCAGTGGCCATGGACATGACCTGTTCAACTGGGTGAGTCAGCAACACTGACAAGCCTTGAGATTTCACCTACAGATGCAGTCTTCTATTCACTCTTGAAAGAGAGAAAGATCCAGCAACAACTGGTCCATGCCTTAACGTCAACAATAACATGGAGCTTCAGAGGGGCTGCCTCTGTAGGGGAGGCATCATGTGTTTCTAGTTTACCACGGTCCCTCCCAGGATCACTTCATCACCAAGGGCTGTTATATATAGGACAGGCTTATTTTAAAGCTGGAGCAGAACTCAGCTTTCAGAGTTTGGAGGAGTGGATGGGAGGTAGTAGGAGTTGAGACTGTGAGCAGACTCGTTCCTTGTTCATAAGTTTGGAGGTATAGAGAGGAAAGATGGAGAGATGAGGTCCCTGGTGACCTCTGCTATGGGGCAGGCACTGTGCACTTGGAGGACATGGCACCTGTCCTCAGGCAGTTTACTGACTAGCACAAAAGCCAGCACTGCTGCATCACTGGAGGACGAGGCCACCTTTCAGAAATGCCACTAGAGAGCCACAAAGTGTCAAGTGTTCTAAAGGAAAGGGCAGCTTAGAAGACGTGGAGAAAAAGGAACCCTTGCACTGTTGGTGGGAATGCAAATTGGTGCAGCCACTGTGTAAAACAATGTGGCAGTTCCTCAAAAAACTAAAAACAGAATTACCCTATGATCCAGTAATTCCGCTACTGGGTATTTACCCAAAGAATACTAACTGGAAAAGATTATGTGCACCCCCATGTTTTTACAGCATTTTTCCCCATAGTCAAATTATGGAAGCAGCCTCAGTGTCCATCGACAGATGAATGGACAAAAATGTGGTATATATACACAATGGAATATTACTCAGCCACAAAAAGAATGAAATCTTGCCATTTGCAACAACATGGATGGATCTAGAGAGTATTATGCTAAGCAAAATAAGTCAGCCAGAAAAAGACAAACATGTGATTTCATTCATATGAGGAATTTAAGAAACAAAAGAGATGAAGAAAGAAAAACAAGAGGTGAACCAAGAAACAGACTCTTAACTATAGAGAACAAACTGATGGTTACTAGAGGGGAGATGGGTGGGGGATGGGTCAAATAGGTGAAGGGGATTAAGAGTACACTTATCATGATGAGCACTGAGTAATGTATGGAATTGTTGAATCACTATGTGCACACTGAAACCAATATAACCCTGTAGGTTAACTCTACTGGAATTAAAATTTTTAAAATAAAAATAAGGGGCACCTTAAATCAGCTCCTCCACTCCACTGTCTTAACAAATGGGATACCTAGCAGTTAGATATCTGTTGTTAGAGGTCTAAATAAATGTTCTAAATACAATATTGACTTACAAAGCATGGCTGCCATAGCATTTTTCAGAGCAGTAGCACTCTGGTTTATATGATCTTATATGCTGCTCAATATTCAGTCTTTCCAACAATAGACCATCTTACTATAAGTATCACTGGAAAACCAGGCAGGTGAGTTTACATTGTTATCTGTGCTCTGTGGGTCTGCCCAGAAAGATCACTGCCTTGACTTTCTTTGAAGCTACTCTTAGGGGGCTTCAAATCAAATATGGGTAAACATTTTCCATGTTTAGTCTTTTTCTTTACAGCCCAGAAGTTTTTTTGTTCTTATGGCCTGAGAAGAAAGTTCAGGACTGAGACAAAGATTTGAGAGTCATCTGCATAGTACTGATAGTGGAGACCATGAGGGACAATGAGTTGACCAGAATCAGACAGTCAAAGAAAATGAGATAAGGGTCAAAACAGAACCTTGAGTACTGCTTACATAAGGGTGTGTGATTGCCCTGCACTATTGTCCAAGGTCGAACTTCTAGGGGTGAATGCTTAGGAAGAGAAGGCACAGAGCCAAAATAGGAGCTGTGGGTTGGGAGAGGAGCAGCTATCTGACAGAAGGGGAGGCTTTTCCCGGGGGGCACAGCAGAGACATGTCAGAGTTAAGGAGTCCTGGAGGAGTTGTAACTTTTAATTGTTGCACAAAGAGTGGGCTAGATTCGACTTTTTCAATTATAGTAACACAGGTCGTGTGTTACATTGGGACTGCTTGCTAATTTACATGTGCAATGACTGGAAGGCAAGCATTCACTATAAGGGCCAAATGGATAGTCCTTCTTTTCTATTTTGTTTTAGCCTTTATTTACAAACCAGAGAGTGTAAAGCTCTGAGAACGGTGTCATCCTTAAAACCTTGCAGCAGATTGTTGAGCTCCAACATTACTACAAAGCTCCAGACAGCTGGCAGGTGATCAGGCCATACTGTTGCCCAAAGGACATGGTGACTTACCTGCTGCAGCTTCTTTGTTTGGAAATAACTTGCTGTCCACTGCCACACTGATGTCATAGAACACCTCATCTTCGTTTCGGTCAGCATCAAACTGGGGAAAACAGGACAGACAAGTTGGGAACAAGAGAATGCATAAATTAGTTCATTCCCAAATATAATGAGCAAGCATCATATAACTGTATCTCTAATGAAGCAGGTCAACAGGAACTAAAGCCCTTGAGTCTTAAACAGACTCACGGAGGATTTTTCAGTCTAGACCACACATATCAAACAAAGAAGGAGGGAGTCAGCGTGCATTTATTTATTAAAAAATTTTTTAACGTTTATTCACTTTTGAGAGACAGAGACAGACAGAGCATGAGCAGGAGAGGGGCAGAGAGAGAGAGGGAGACACAGAATCCAAAGCAGGCTCCAGGCTCCTAGCTGACAGCACAGAGCCGATGAAGGGCCCGAACCCACAAACCGCAAGATCACCACCTGAGTTGAAGTCGGCCCCTTAACAGACTGAGCCACCCAGGTGTCCCTACAGTCATTTATGATTAAGAAAAATGTGTAGAATTTTCGTAACTTATAAAGTAAGCTTTGGAAAAAAATGATAATTGAAATTTACCTTGTGGCTTCTGGCTCTTAGGGTTTTTGTTTTTCATTTAAGAAACCCATGAGGGGTGCCTGGGTGGCTCAGTTGATTAAGCGTCCAACTTTGGCTCAGGTCATGGTTCGTGAGTTCGAGCCCAGCATCGGGCTCTGTGCTGACAGCTCAGAGCCTGGAGCCTGCTTCAGATTCTGTGTCTCCCTCTCCCTCTGCCCCTCCCCTGCTCTCTGTCTCTCTCTCTCTCTCTCAAAAATAAATAAAGATTAAAAAAAATTTTAAACTCATGAAAATACGGAGTTCTAAACAAGAGCGGAGGGGGGGATTTTCTAATGTACTGTTAAAAAAAAGAAAAAGGAAAGTGCCCCCAAACGAAACTTTAGTTACTATGCTAGATACTACAGCTACTACACAAAAGATGCAGTCTGTAGACACCGTAGACTTAGATGTAATAAAAATGACAGATTTAAACATTTTACCATTCTTTAAAATTTACAAAAAGTGTAAATATTGAAAAAATGCAGTTATATTTATAAGTTCTCTATGTCCCAGTTGTGCAATGGTTTTTAAAAATACACTTTAGTACTGAGTTATAATCAATATATAATAAACTGTACATTCAAATCGGTAAGTTTTGATATCTGTGTCTGCATACCTGTGAAACCATCACAAAAATCAAAATAGTGAATATAATTATGTCTTCCAAAAGTTTCCTTGTGCCTCTTGGGAATGAATCCTTTCCTCCTGCCCCCCTACCTGGTAATCATTGATTATATGTCTAACTATAGATTTTTTGGCATTCTCTAGAATTCTATATAAAAGGATTTATACAGAATGCAATCCTTTTCATCTAGATTCTTTCACTCAGCCCAGTTATTTTGAGATTCATCAATGTTGTATCAATAGTTCATTCCTTTTCATTGCTGAGTAGTATTCTACTGTATGGATACACTGTTCATCTCATCCTGGGTATCTTTCAGCTCATACATTGTAGCTTTCATCTCTAGATGCTTAATTTGAGTCTTTAAAAAAATCTACGTCTCTATTGACGTTTGAAGGTCTCTATTGAAGGTTTGAACATCTAAAATACAATTATAACCGTTTAAAAAACATGTTTACTTATTTATTTTAGAGAGAGCAAGAGATTGTGAGTGGGGGAGGGGCAGAGAGAGAGGGACACAGAGAATCCCAAGCAGCCTCTACCCTGTCAGCGCAGAGCCCCATGTAGGGCTCGAACTAATGAACCCTGAGATGATGACCTGAGCCAAGACCGAGAATCAGACACTTGGACTGAGCCACCCAGGTACCAAAATATAATTATAACTTTTAATGTCCTTTGCTGGTTCTAACATCTGGTGTCAGTTCTGAGTTAGTTCTGATTGATTTTTTCCCACCATTATGAGGCATTTTTCTTGTTTTTTTGCATGCTTGGTAATTTTTATTGGACGCCAGGCATCATCATTTTGACTGTGTTGGGTGCTAGATATTTTTGTATTCCTATAAATATTCTTGAGCTTTGTTCTGGAATGCAGTTTAGTTACTTGGAAACAACTTGATTCTTTCAGATCTTGGTTTTAAGATTTATTGGGCTAGCCAAATATTTGCTAGAACTGATACACAAATTCAGTAAAGTTGCAGGATACAAAATGAATGTATAGAAATCTGTCGCATTTCTATACACCAATAATCAAGCAGCAGAAATAGAAACAAACCAAGGAATAAATCCCACTTACAACTGCACCAAAAAGCATAAGATACCTAGGAATAAACCTAATCAAAGAGGTAAAAGACCTGCACTCTGGAAACTATAAAAACACTGATGAAAGAAACTGAAGATGACACAAAGAAAGGGAAAAACATTCCACACTCATGGATTAAAAGAACAAATATTATTAAAATGTCCAGATTGCCCAAAGCAATCTGAACATTTAATGTAATCCCTATCAAAATGCCACCAGCATTTTTCAGAGTTAGAATAATCCTAAACTTCACATGGAACCACAAAAGACCCTAAATAGCCAAAGCAGTCTTGAAAAAGAAAAGCAAAGCTAGAGGCATCACAGTTCCAGACTATAAGTTATATTACAACACTGATGCAGCGGTGAAGACAGTATGACACTGGCACAAAAAGAGACACATGGATCAATGGGACAGAACAGAAAACCCAGAAATGGCTTGATAGCTATATGGGCAATAAATCTTCAACAAAACAGGAAAGAATATCTAATGGAAAAAAGTCTTTTCAACAAATGGTGTTGGGAAAACTGGACAGCACATGCAAAAGAATGAAACCAGATTACTTTCTTATACCATACACAAAAATAAATTCAAAATGGATGAAAGACATAAATGTGAGACAGTAAACTATCAAAATCTGAGAGCAGAAAACAGGGAGTAACCTCTTTGACACTGGCCGTAGCAATTCCTTACAAAGTATGCCTTCTGAGACAAGGGAAACAAAAGCAAAAATAAACTTTAGGACTTCATCAAAATAAAAAGCTTCTGCATAGCAAAGGAAACAATCAATAAAACTAAGAGGCAACCTACTGAATGGGAGACAATATTTGCAAATGACATACCTGATAAAGGGTTAGTATCCAAAATCTATAAAAAAAACTTACCAAACTCAACACCCAAAAAGCAAATAATCCAGTGATGAAATGGGCAGAAGACATGAATAGACATTTTTCCAAAGAAGACATCCAGATAGCCAACCGACACATGAAAAGATGCTCAACATCACTCATCATCAGGGAAATACAAATCAAAACCATGATGAGATACCACCTCACACCTGTCAGAATGGCTACAATTAACAACACAGAAAACAGCAGGTGTTGGCAAGGATGTGGAGAAAGGGGAACCCTCTTACACTGTTGGTGGGAATACAAACTGGTGCAGCCACTCTAAAACACAGTTTGGAAGTTCCTCAAAAAGTTAAAAATAGAACTACCCTGTGACCCAGCAATTGCACTATTAGATATTTATCCAAAGGATACAAATATACTGATTCAAAGGGACAAATGCATCCTGATGTTTATAGCAGCATTATCAACAATAGCCAAATCGTGGAAAGGGCCCAAATGTCCACTGACTGATGAATAAAGAAATTATATATATTATATAATATATATAATATATAATATATAATATATAATATATAATATATAATATATAATATATATAATATATAATATATATAATATATAATATATAATGTATAATATATAATATATATAATATATAATATATATATATAACTCAGCCATCAAAAAGAATGAAATTTTGCCATTTGCAATGATGTAGATAGAGCTAGAGAATCTTAAACTAAGTGAAGTAAGTCGGTCAGAGAAAGACAAATACTTACTATTTCACTCATACATGGAATTTAAGAAACAAAACAAATGAACACAGGGGGGAAAAAAGAGAGGCAAACCAAGAAACAGGCTCTTAACTATAGAGAATAAACTGATGGTTACCAGAGGGGAGGTGGGTGGGGGATGGGTTAAATAGGTGATGGGTATTAAGGAGGGCACTTGTGATGAACATCTGGTGATGAATGTAAGTGATGAATCACTAAATTCTACACCTGAAACTAGTGTTGCACTATATTTTAACTGGCTGGGATTTAAATAAAAACTTGAAAAAAAGAAAGACTTGTTGGGTTGGACCAGAGCAGTGTTTAGTGTACAATTATTCCCCACAGTGGAGGCAAGACTCTTCAAAGTACTCTACCCATTGCCTTGTGAATTAAGAGGTTTTCCAGAATGGCTGGTAGAAAAAGGCACTATTCCAAGCCTGCTGTAGCACCAGCTAATCCTTTTGGGTGGTTTTGTCTCTCAGCTTCAGGTAGTTTCCTCAAATGCATACACTGCACAGTACTCTGCTGAATACTGGAGGGGAACCCTTGGCAGATCTCTAGAGTTCTCTTTCGGTGTAGCTCATATGTCTGGTACTCTGTCCTCTGACCTTGGTCTCTTAGACTCTCAACTCTGTTCAACCCATTTGGTCCACCATTCTCCACAAGGCTTCCTTCTTCCTGCTCAGTAGCCCGGAAACTTCCAACAGTAAGAGCAATCCTAGGGCTTTCCGTATTTGTTTCCTTTCTCTCAAAGAATCACCTTATGGCTTGTTGTAAGGTATCTTGAGAATTGTTTTTTAAGATTTTTAAACTTTTCTTTGTTCATTTGTTTCAAGTGGGAGGGAAAATCCAGTCTCTTTTATTTTATCTGGGCCAGAGGTCTCAGCTCTTTAGCTTTTTAATCTTAATTAGTATCTTGAAATGTTTAAGAAGAAACTAAGTGATTTATTCCTTTATATTCTCCTACTGAAGTGTTTCATCATTTTTAGCAAGGGAAATTTTAAAAGCCTGAATTAGAAAGTTATTTTTCTTACTTCTTCTTACAGTTAAAGCACCTCTGAATGGTGCTTCAAAGTGCTTTCTGTATGTCACATCAGCCCATGGGAAAGGTGAGGCAGATAGTTTTCTTTCTATTTTACAGGTGAGGAAATATCTACTCAGAGATATTATGACTTTCTCAAGTCAAACAGCCAATAAGCTGAGCTAGGATTTACACTTCGGATGACTGACACTTTCCACCCTACAGATACCATTGTGGTAAGACAAATGCACCCCTGCTCGAATGAGTGTTACCACAGCCATTTTATCTAAAAGCAAGATAAGAAAAGCAGCTGGTGGTTAGGGCAGATATGAGGAGACCATGAAGGCACATTTAGTGCCATCTTGATGCACTGCTCCTCATACCCATATATATTATGGTTTTCTATTTTCAAAATATTTGTTAGCTATCATCAGTAAGGAGGAACATGTACTAAAGAAGGATTTTATTTTTTCTTAGGCTTTTGAGAAATGGATGGCAGTGTTGTGATTTTATAAATAAAAGAGCATAAATTTGTGTTTTAGCATGGGATTCCTAGAAAACAGAGCCTAAAGCAAAACATAGGTTAACACTTTACCAGAGGTTTTGTGCTGTGTGTGTGTGTGTAACCTCAGGACAGTAAGTGTGAGGAAAAAAGAAAAACAAGGCAAACAGGAAAGGAAAACAAATGTAAGGTACTACATTCCTGGACTGGCCCCAGCTTCACAAGAAAACAGAGCTGCTAGGTTGGTCTCTAGAAAGAATAAATGGACCATCTACATTTCAGAACAAGTCTGACGGGGGGGGTGGGGGGGGGTGGGGGGGGTGTGGTGACTTGTCCTTTCAATTTCCGCAGTGCTGGCCAGGGCTCTCCATTCAATAAGCAACCAAGGCCTGGTGCACAAGTGAGTCTGGGAGGCTTAAAATTGGGCTCAGACAGCTTAAAACTCTGCTAGAGCTGGATTTGAAGTTTTGCTTTCCCCTGTAGCAGCCGTCTGACTTTGAGCAACTTATTTCCCCCCTGTTCTTAGCACCTACACAACAGGATTGCTGTGAGGACTAAGGAGATGGTATATATTTAACACATCAGTACACAGCCTGCAGTTCATTTTTGTCTCTCTCTCTGACTTCCTAGGTCTGAGGGAGTGTATCTTACAGTCATTTGATCACTTCTATATTTTGGACACACATACACACTTTTTTTTTAACTTGGGGATTGTGGAATAATGACTACAAGAGACTTTGAGACTTTCCAGGAGATATCCATTCTCTGACTGATTCGAACAAAGCTATGTTTAGTTCTAGCACAGGCTAATGTACCTGATTGTCTCAACCCAGAGGCAGACTGCAAAAGGTAAAACACTATCCATAAAAACCTTCAACAAATATTTGCTGAGTAACTACTACGTGCTGGGTAGACTCCAACTAACCACTGCTAAATGTTTGGATGATGAACATGGAACCATGAAGAAGGACGAGGACACCCACATAACCAACTCAACTCTGGATTTTGCAGATGCTGCTGAAGCTCATTTACTTCTGCATCAGGACCACAGAATTGAACTTAGGCTGCTTTATTTTCTGGGACATCCCACTCGTACAACTCCAGGGCTAGCATGGGACTCTTCCCTCCATTCTTTTAGCGGATATTGTGGCATATAGACCTTGGAGAGCATTGTAATGGGGTACTATCAGAACAATTGACACTTAATTGGCTAAGGCTCTTGCAAAGTGGTAATGCTCAGTGTTTAGAGAGGTTGTATGTATGGTTAGAGGCAAACTGGCTTTGAAATCATCATTTTACTTACTGCACATTTATTTGTTTTTGCACAAACTATATACATTAATGGATTTCAACCAGGAGAGATTTTGTCCACCCATCTCTCCCCCACTCCCAACAAATGTTGGGAGATGTTTTTGGTGGTCACAACTGGCAGGGGGACACGACTGTCCAGCGATGCTGCAAAATATCCTATGATGCATAGGACAGCCCCTTCATGACAAAGATTATCCAGTCTGAATGTCAATAGTGCCAAAGCTGAGAAACCCTAATCTTATCAGGTTTTGAGTTTCTAAATAGTGTTTTGAAACTCAGGTAGTGATGATTTTGCTTTCTTTCTTTTTTCTTTTTAAGGAAAAAGGTTTTGAGCTGCAAGAACCTAGGATGTTTACTTTAAAATGCAAAGCAGAGCAGAAGTGACAATGCTGCAGGGGTAGCCTAGGTGGAGGGTGATGGAATGAAAGTTTATCTACATCTCACAGGTGAGAACCGAGCTTCATGGGGCAGATGGAATCGTGTGCCACTAGAGCAGATGCTGTCTGACGTTGCTCCCAGCTCTGAAATTCTGTGATTGGATGGGCAACTTTATCTTTCTTGGTGACTGTCGTTTGTCTAGCAATCTTAACAAAACTCTCTTATTCTGAGGGAATGGACTCGCAGAGGACATGGGCTTGCGTAATCTGTTTAAGGTCATTTAATTTAAGAGGGCTGGGGAGGTCAACTGGAAGTTTCAAAATAAGATGCTTACCAAATTCCCCAGTTGACTCACAAACACATGTTTTAACTTGAATAATAAATGTGGGAACAGCTTTCAAAATCATACAAAACATACCTGCATAAGGGAAAGAAATTACAGGAGGGGGAGTAGAAGCACTGCCATGTGAGGAGAAAGGGGCAGTGACGGTTTGCATTTTTAAGGGCAAAAATGAGTTTATGGTTTTGTTTTCTCTTGGCGCTGATTTGCAGGCTGCAACAGGCTGTCCAAATCTTCTCCATGGAGACAGGGCTTTCTGCATTCTTCGCTCTGCTAGGTAGGAATGTTAGGTTTACAAAATATCTCTAAATGGACTTGAAGGGAGAATACTAGTTCAATTTCTCTTTCCAGATTCCACCTTTCCTTAAGTCTAGGTCTGCCTCTCACTTTTTCTCTGCTTAAATTTGAGGAGGAAACAAACTGGTTCTGTTATTAGTATTGTCTTAGTTTTATACATCCCTTAAGTATCATTCTCCGAGCATCAAACTGATTGCCTGAATTATTTACTTCTCCCTTGTTTCATGCAAAGGATTTCAATTAAGCATGCTCTCCACCAATGGCTTTCATCGTTTGCTGCTGGAGATCCCCCAACATGCAGATAATTGGACTTCAAATTTTCTCTTCTATATGTTTGGAGACTTCCCCCTAAATGACCGATTGGTTGGCATCCTCTTCACAGTGATTTTTGTTTTTCTCCAACAAAAATTGGATATTGCATTAAAATAGTAATAATGTAAAGATCTGTGGTAACTGGAGTGAAATGTGTAGTTATCTGCGATGGAGTAATGGCAGTTGGTAATCATCTGCAGAATTGTGTTTCTGAAGCTTCATAATTAATTACAAAATCTGAAAGGAAAGCACCAACATGGATTTGGTGGGGGGTGGGCAGGGATAATATTCTGAGTAAGCTGAATCAATCCCGTTTTGATGAGCGGGATTCTTGAACCAGGGTGTGTAGAACCTATTTCTTAACAGAATGAAATAAGGGGAAAACGTGAGAAGATATACCTAAAAACAGACATGATTGGTATGCAAAGAGATGAGTACAGAACACTGGAAAGCCGTGGATATCTGAGTAAGGCTCTTCTCAGCTTTTTGTATGGAATCTGTATTTCACTGGATATTCAGATTATAGACAGCATCTGGAAAATTTGGTCGGGAGTAAGTCAACACAATAAAGTGGCTCCAGAAAAAATTACTGCAATATTTATGAAGTGTTTTAAGAAAAAGTTTTTTCCTGAACTCAAAACCTTAATGTAATAATGACTGACTTATCTTGTTCTAGAGACTTAGAAAAGGAGACTGCGAATTTTGATTATTGTTATTACATTAGCTCAGAGGTCATTTTTCAGAACCTGCATCCACATCAACAGCCAATGAACAAAGTACCAAGTACAGTTACCATTTTTTTAGCATCTACTATGTGCCATTCACCGTTAGGGCTTTCTTTATATGATTGTATCATTAAGTCCCTACAATATTATTATAAAAAGGGTATCGTTATCACCAGATTCAAAACCTGGGTCTTGGAAAGAGTAAATAACTTGTCCAAGGTCACGCAGGTGGTAGAGCCAGGATCTGAATCCACATCTGGTCTATCAAACTGTGAGCGCCATCACCTGCCAAGGCTGTGAGGATCAGCTCTTAGCTCCACGGACAGACTTCATCTTAGCTGGGCACTTGTAAAACAAATCAAGGCTTTCAGAAGGACTCTTGGGGCAGGCCTCTAAGAATCTGTAGAAGCCAATCCATGCTAGGTCCAGATGCAATACACTCAAACATTCTTGGTCTTATTCCCTAGTCCCTATTTTCAGGCCACAGTTGGTAGTCTTACTTCTCTGAGCGATGGGTGTATACTACTAGGTGGCTGTAGCTGTTGGCAGAAGGGCCTCCCTCTCTGCAGGCTGGCCAGGAGCCCTGGAAGGAGTAAGGACAGGCAAAGTTGACTATAAGAGACAGAAGACTGCCTAGCTCCTCACAGAGCTCTCCTGGGTTAGCTTCAAGTTACCAATTTCAGAGGGAAACTGGCTACTGCTTCATAGTCCTCTTTGTCTACTGTTGACTTCAGTTATACCCTCCATAGCAGCTTTCTTTTTTTTTTTTATAAATTTCTTTTTACATGTATTTATTTTTGAGAGACAGAGAGAGACAGAGCACAAGTGGGGAGGGGCAGAGAGAGAAGGAGACACAGAATCCAGAGCAGGCTCCAGGCTCTGAGCTGTCAGTATAAACCCTGACGTGGGCTTGAACTCAGGAACCGTGAGATCATGACCTGAGCCAAAGTCGGACGCTTAACTGCCAGAGCCACGCAGGCACCCCTCCATAGTAGCGTTCAAAAATGTCTTTCTGCAAACTACCTTGCCTCTCAGTATGAGGAGAGGACTTATATCATCTATCATCCGTGTCCCTTTTCATCCCAACTCAATCCTTTCTCAGCAACCAAAGAAAGAGTATGCCTACCCTCTTTCTGAGAGCCTCTTTGGGGTTGGAGAGAGGAGTTCTACTATGGGTCCATGTCTGGCCTGCTGCTGTCTGGAGAGGCTGCTCTACTTCTGCTCCACAGCTCCACGGACTGGTACCCAGGGCCTGGCCTGGCTCAGTCCCTCCTCCCTACACCCCAGCCCGGGCTGCAGCTCTGCCTCTGACTGACAGGCAGCTTTCCAGAAGCCTTGCTTTGGACATCTCATAGGGGATGGTGGACAAGGCCATGCCACCCATGAGAGGGGAAAGTCTAGGTCTTCAGTCATAAAGGAGGTTGATGATGAGAGAGGAGGCCCAAGAATAAAAAATCTAAGTTGGTGGTGGGAACTGGGTCTGGAACAATTTTTGAAGTGAAAGGTTTGTGGCTATAGTAGCTGATTATTAAATTTTGTAGGCTCAGGTAGAACTCAGAGCAGACTGACCAATGTTCAGATCATGAATGGATAGCAAATGGCCAAGATCCTGCTCATTAATCTCTGTGGGCACTATGATGCGATGCTTTTGAAACTGCTGAAAAAAAAAGTTAAGTTGCTACATGTGGCATCTAAAAAAAAAGCCAAACTCAGAGAAACAGAGGGTAGAATGATGGTTGCCAGGAGCTGAGGCACAAGGGAAATGGGGAGATGTGGGTCGAAGGGTACAAACTTCCAGTTAGAAGATGAATACATTATGGGGACCTAATATTCAGCATAATGACACAGTTAACAATATTATATATTTGAAAGTTACTAAGAGAGTAGATCTTAAACTTTCTCACTACACACACACAAAAACACACTGTAATTATGTGAAGTGACGGATGTGTTAGCTAACCTTATTGTGGGAATCATTTCACAACATATACGCGTATCAAACCATCACACTGTATACTGGAAACTTGCACAATGTTATAGGTGTTATAGCTCAAGCTAGAAAAAAAAGTAAAATAAAATGAACTTGCTGCAGAAAGCACATAAAAGATATACTCAATGAATGGAGGTAGCTGACATAAACCCCTATTTAGTACATGTGAAAGGGATTTAATATTTTATTAAGGTGCACCTTGGTGGCTCAGTCATTTAAGCATCTAACTTCAGCTCAGGTCATGATTTCATGGTTTGTGAGTTTGAGGTCCATGATGGGCTCTGTGCTGACAGCTCAGAGCCTGGAGCCTATTTCGGATTCTGTGTCTCCCTCTCTCTCTGCCCCTCCCCTGCTCACACTCTGTCTCTCTCTCAAAAATAAAGAAACATTACAAAAATTTTAAAAATAAATTTAAAAAATGATACTACTAAATGATACATTAACTAAGAGACAGTTCTGTAGCCCAGCAAATAGATTGATATAATGGATTTTGTCAAATAAGCCAAATTTTAGAATATGTCTTAGAATTAATATGGATTCTATCCAATCTCTTATACTGCATACATGATGTAATTCAATTCAATAAAGATTTATTGAGTACCTGCTTTGTGCCAGGTATGTGCTGGGCACTGAAGATGCATGGAGGAAAGAATAGATCATGTTAGCTTTTCTGTAATTATTAAGGCACCAATAAAGACTAAAATACTTTGAAAGAACTCAATAAAAAAGATTAAAAGAAGAAAATGGAGAACAAGATATACCCATTATAGACGAGAATCACATTGTGCAGTTCCTATTTTTTCTCCATTGCACCTCACAAGGCTCTGAGCCCCACATATAGACAACAAATACTTGCCAAACTGAATTAACCAGAAAACTCGATTAATTAAAATACTCTTTTCCCTTCCTATTTTCCCCTTCTTTCTCTCTCTCCCAGCATTCCAGCAATTTGAGGTTTTATACAACTACAAGGTGGTGGGATAAAGATTTAAACCTCTGCCAAGAAAGCTTCCAAACTAAAGAAGCTAGTTAAGAGTCTCAGAAGTCAAATTTCAGCCTCATGTGACATTTGGTACCTTTTCTAATTACAGGCTCCATTCTCTCCAGTGCTCAAGTGTCTCCTGCTGCAGAGCCCTAAGTGGCACCCTGGAAGCCTGAAAAAACCGCTGTGCTGCCTAAGCACCAGATGTGTGACTAGAGGCTAATTTAGGCCCTGGGAAGATCAGGCTCTTTCTATTTCCTTTTATTTATTTATTTTTCTTTCTTTTCTTTCCTTTCTCTGTGGTTGAGATGTTTCCTTCTTCTGCTTTTATTACAGTAAAACCCTGGATTGTGAGTTAACTTGTTCTGCGAGTGTTCCACAAGACGAGCAAACATTTCTAATAAACTTTAACTTGATAAATGAACCATGTCTTGCAATATGAATAGTATGTGATGCCAAGTGTCACATCATCACAACTGAGCCAGTGGTTCTTCTCTCTTTTTCAATCTCTCTTTCTCTGTGGGATACTCCCTCTCAGACCATGGTGTAAAAATCAATCAGTGATTTTTCAGAACATTTGAAGGTGCCCACAACTGGCACTAGTGTATTTGTGTCACCTCAAAGCATGTACGGACAGTCCTTTGCTTTTCCATACAAGAGTAAGCTTAGAAATGCTATGCTTCATTCTAGATCAGATTGCCTGCAGATATAGACCCTTTCCTCTGCTGCCTTGTTGCCAATTACATTAAATACAGAATATTATAAGATTTAATTAATACTGTACTGTAGTCAACATCCATGAGTGATAGTGAAAGTCACCCTACACAATAATCCTCCTCTCTCTTGTCTCTCTTAGACCAACCACAAAGGTTTTCAAAGTAAGTGCAGGTTAATTTGTTTATTTTTCTTTATATTTTGTATATTCTTTTATATTACAGTACTGTAACCTTTTTATATGTATATTTTTGGGTTGTGGAATGAATCATCTGAATTTCCATTATTTTTTATGGGGGAATTTGCTTTGATATACAAGTGTTTTGGATTATAAGCATATTTCCAGAACAAATTATGCTTGCAAACCAATGTTTTACTGTATTTTCAAAATTTAAGTATTTGCACATACAGTACAATACTGGTTTCAGGAGTAGAATTCAGTGATTCATCATTTACATACAACACCCAGTGCTCATCACAAGTGCCCTCCTTAATACCATCACCCATATAGCCCATCTCCAACCCACCTCCTTCTGTCAACCCATAGTTTGTTCTCTATTATTAAGAGCCTCTTGCATTTTGTTTCCCTTTCTTTTCCCCCACCCTTCCTATATGTTCATCTGTTTTGTTTCTTAATTTCCACATATGAGTGAAATCATATGGTATTTGTCTTTCTCTGACTTATTTCACTCAGCATAGTACATTCTGGCTCCATTAATGTTGCAAATGGCAAGACTGCATTCTTTTTGATGGCCAAGTAATATTTCATTTGTGTGTGTGTGTGTGTGTGTGTGTGTGTGTGTATACATAGAGTGTATATATATATATATATATATATATATGTATGATATACAATATAATATACATAATACATATATCACAGCTTCTTTATTGATTCATAATTTGATGGACATTTGGGTTCTCTCCATCATTTGGCTATTGTTGATAATGTTGCTATAAGCATTGGGGTGCATGTACCCCTTTGAATCTGCATTTTTGTATACTTTGGGTAAGTATCTATTATTTACAAATTGCTGGATCATATAGGGTAGTTCTATTTTTAGTTTTTTGAGGAACATCAAATTCTGTTCTCTAGTATGGTTGCACCAGTTTGCATTCCCACCAACAGTGAAAGAGTGTTCCCCTTTCTCTGCATCCTCGCCAACACCTGTTGCTTCTTGTGTTGTTAATTGTACATTCTGACAGGTGTGAAGTGGTGTCTCATCATGGTTTTGATTTGTATTTCTCTTATGATGAGTGATGTTGAGAATCTTTTCATGTGTCTGCTTGCCACATGGATGTCTTCTCTGGAAAAGTATCTATTCACTATTTGCAGACGACATAATACTCTATGTAGAAAACCCGAAAGACCCCTCCAAAAAATTGCTAGAACTAATACATGAATTCAGCAAAGTCACAGGTTATAAAATCAGTGTGTAGAAATCTGTTGCATTTCTATGCACCAATAATGAAGCAGCAGAAAAAGAAATCAAGGAATTGATCCCATTTGCAATTACACCAAAAACCAGTAAGATATCTAGGAATAAACCTACCTAAAGAGATAAAAGATTTGTATTCTGAAAACTATATAACACTTATGAAAGATATTGAAGAAGACACAAGGAATGGAAAAGCATTCCATCCTCATGGATTGGAAGAACACTGTTAAAATGTCTATACGACTCAAAGCAATGTACGCACTTAATGCAATCCCTATCAAAATACCACCAGCCTTTTTCACAGAGCTAGAACAAACAATCCTAACATTTGTATGGAAGCACAGAAGACCCTGAATAGCCAAAGCAATCCTGAAAAAAACAAAACTGGAGACATCACAATTTCGGATTTCAAACTATATTACAAAGCTGTAGATATCAAGATAATATGGTACTGGCACGAAAACAGACACACTGGTGGAACAGAATAGAAAACCCAAAAATGGACCCACAACTGTGTGGTCAACTCACCTTCGACAAAGCAGTAAAGAATATCCAATGGAAAAAAAGACAGTCTCTTCAACAAATGGTTCTGGGAAAACTGGATGGTGACATGCAGAAGAATGAAACTGGACCATTTTTTTTTAATACACAAAAATAAATTCAAAATGGATTAAAGGCCTAAATGTGAGACAGGAAACAATCAAAATCCTACAGGAAAACACAGGCAGCAACCTCTTCAACCTCAGACTAGACACGTCACAGAAGGCAAGGGAAACAAAAGCAACAAGAACTACTGGGATTTCATCAAGATAAAAAGCTTCTGCACGGTGAAGGAAACAATCAATAAAACTAAAAGGCAGCATAAAGAATGGAAGATATTTGCAAATGATAAAGGGTTAGTATCCAAAATCTATAAAGAACTTATCAAACTTATCAAACTCAACATCCAAAAAACCAATAACACAGTTAAGAAATGGGCAGAAGACATCATTCTTATATTTTTAAAATTTTCTTTCCAGCAGTGTTGACTTTAACTACCATAGCCAAATATGATCAGTTTATAACTGTGTGGAGACTCAGGAGGAGGTCAAATGGAATCAAAGAGGTCAGCTTAGAAAATGAAAAACGGAGGGAAATGAATCTTACAATATGAGCATAGGACATTACGATGAAACATACCACCTACAAGTAGGAAAGAAGTTAAAATTTTCAATCTAATTCTTTTTGTAGTTCTGTCTTTCTCTTTACAAACTTCTTTGGGACTGCACTTAACATTTACAGAAACATATTTTATGGGAATAGTCAATGATCATTGTGGATCATAAAACAGCTGTTAGAAGAATCATGCTAATGTTTCTCCTTGTTGGAGACATGAACATGAAATAAGTATGATTTGGGGGAAACAATTACATTCAGTCAAATATGCCAGAGTCACTGCCCTCATGGAATTCAAGGTCTACATTGAGTATATGATACGTAAATCATTAATGACAGTTACTTATGGGAAGGGGTGTAATGAGGGTGCACATTGGGTGCTCTGGAAATGGAGCTGGGCAAGTGGGCAGTGTGGGGTTGAGAAAGCTGACCCATGAGTCAAGTTCTGAACAAGTGAGACTAAGAAAACTGAATAGAGGAAGGGAGAGGAAGGGAAGGGAAGGGCATTCCAATCAGAGAAACAGCAATGCAAACAGATGAAAGGCGTGACATGTGCCTTAAGATCTTGGGATGTGCCTTCTGAGAAGGGACTGAGTGATGTACCTTCTTGTTTCCTGAAGTCATTTGGGTGCCCTTCTGGGATTTTTGATCTGGTAGCTGCTTCCCCTATCAGAAACCCCTGGCCATGTGTATGTAATATGTGTGTGCTGGTCTGTGTACCCAAGAACATGACAGCTGAGCTCAACTACTGTGCCTAATGGTACTTACCACTTATTGAGTACTTGCTCTACACTAGGCAACAGGCAAAGCACTTTGCAAACATCTCACTTAACCCCTAGAACAACCTCGGGGATCATTCTCCCAAGGAAATAGTTGGCTCAGAAAGGTAAGTACTTACTTAAGGTCATACAACTGATGAACAGCAGGGCTTAGGTACGGTCTCAGGTCTTATTACAATGCTTGTGCTCTTAAGAACTAAGTTATTTTAGCTCTGGAAAGAACAAATCCTATGTTCTTAGTTATCCCACACTCATTTCTTTTTCCTCTCTAATTTTAGCTTTAAGCTCATTTCCAAATTCAGAGCCATTTAAACAACCATCCTCATTTCTCCCTTTACTCACTAACCCTAAGTCTCGTATTTTGTGATAACATTGTGTGTGCCAAGTTCCCAAAAAACCAAACTGGCCTTTGTTTTAGAATAATTAACTTATTAGCAAGATGGCTGTGACAGGCTTGATAGTAAGAAATAATTAAAGAATGGAAACAGAATGGAGGATTGTTTAACAACTTAATAGTCATTGGGCCCCTTGGATAACTCCACAGTTTTGCTCCAAGTTTTAGGAAAAAAATAAATGAGGAAATAGAGAAAAATAAAATTATGAGAATGTAGATCAGATCTGTAATAATGGGATATATATTTAGGTCCATGGACAGAGAAGGGAAACTAATATGCCAATGGACAAAACATCCCTATAAACGCTTCTGATGCTAAGACCTTATGTGCATTTAGCTGACTCAACTAGGACAGTTACTTTTCTTATTCCTCTGCTAGAATGACTAACCTCTGACTAGAAGCAACCTGCAGAAAAAGAGATCATGTGTCATCCATAAGCAGTATCTAGACTTTATTCATTGAATTTTGAAGTGGACCATCTACAAAAAGAATTTTTTTGGCCATGTAACACTTAACCAACTGTGGACTTAGCAAACTTAATTTCTGTGTAGTGCTGGGTTGATTCTGTTGAGTAAGTTTGGTATTGATAGATCTTTCAGGCAGTGGTTGATGCAGAGACTTGAGAGGAGAAAGATGAGCGAGTCAGGAGTACAGCTGTAGAAAATGGCTCTATCTCATCCCATCCTGGCTCCACCTTCTCCATCACTGTTTTTTGTTTTGTTTTTGTTTTTGTCTGTTGGAGGTTATTTTCGGTTAATTATTCCTCTATGTTTTTACTTTCAGGTATGCTTGAGACCCTAGAGGAAATCCTTAGCTTCCCAAAGACACCAGCAATGAGAGATTCTGTTCTACAAAGGCTGACTTCACTCAGAGACAAAGGGAGTACAGCATCTGAAAAGCCAATTAGCTTCCGTGCTATCTCAAGCTGAGTCTGCTTCTCTTTTTATTTTTATCTTTACCATCATAGACATGGTGAATTTCCTCCTAAAGGGGATTGGGATTGGTAACCTTACGTAAAATATAAAGGGTGCATAGCATTTGCAAAGTAACAGGCTCCTCCAAAATTTTATAGACAACATTCCACTTGGTACACATGGGACTGTCAATGGAGACCAGAGCCAATGAGAAACTTTTAGGAGCCTCAGGCAAAAAGCTGAGCCTAAGAAAAACAAAATGAATGCCAATTTCAAATACAACCTCCAGGCTCATAGAATGAGGCAGCTTTGATTACACAAAAACAAACGCAGTAAGTCAGCTTTTACAAAATGACAAAGCGGCTTTGCAGGACATCTGGAAAACTTATCACATTCCACAGGGCCCCTTGCAAGCTCATTGAAAAGTTCTCCTGGTTTGTTTTCATTTACTCAACACATATTTATTGAGTACCTAATGTTTGCTGTAGGTACAGAATGCAAAGGGGTTTAACTCCTTGTATCATATAGTAAAAGAGAGAGGATTGTTTTCATCTCCTGTGAATGCCCTCTCCATGGAATATAAGTCACACTACTGAATGTGTGGAAACTTTTATTAATTCGTTCATTTAAAAACACTTGTGCACCTATTACATGACATGCACTGGAGGCTCAGTGCTCAGTAAAACAGGACTCTCACCCTTAAAGAGTCACAGCCCAGTGAGGGGGCATTCACTTGAACCCTAACATTCATACAGAGTAAGGGCTGTCACAGACTCATATAGAAATGTACAGTGGGAGATCAAAGGAAAAAGGAGAATTAATTAGTCTCAGAGAGGGAAGGGGGATTAAGAAGGATGTGTGGGGTGGGTGAAATTGAGGATTAAAGAAAGTGTCATAGGAGAGAGGGCGTTTGAGCCCCAAATATTTAGGACCCATAAATGTCCTTATCTGGGTTTATGGCTGCCCCATCAGATCTAATAAATATACTCTTCATCTGACAATAATTTACAAATCAGACAACACACAGCCAGATCTACACTATTTTTTTGTCTGGTTAGAGAATTAAGTTTCTCATTAATGTCAATAATAATTCATTGTTTTGCTTTGACCACAGATAACAAAGGAAGTGATAAGGTGTAGAGCAAGACTTTTGAGCTAGACCATCTGGATTCACATCCTAGCACTATCGTTATTCATTGTGTGACTTTGGAGGAGTTACTGATTTTCTAAGCCTCTTTCCTCATCCATAAAAAAGTGATAACCATAGTGCCTCTGTCGTGTGGTTGTAGATCGCCAAAAGTTAAGTAAGAGAATCCATTATTACCGTAGAGCTTGGCACAAAGATCTCAAAAAGTGTCCCCTATTACTATGTTAGAGAGTGGTAAATGGTCGTCTGTGCAGAATCACATTTTCTGGAAGCATTTAAAATGAAATAAATTCTTTTAAGTCCAAAATGATTTACATATCTTTCTGACAACTTCATAGGTCTTACTTATAATTGCTTCAAAACCCCTGGGGGCGCCTGGGTGGCGCAGTCGGTTGAGCGTCTGACTTCAGCCAGGTCACGATCTCGCGGTCCGTGAGTTCCAGCCCCGCGTCAGGCTCTGGGCTGATGGCTCGGAGCCTGGAGCCTGTTTCCGATTCTGTGTCTCCCTCTCTCTGCCCCTCCCCCGTTCATGCTCTGTCTCTCTCTGTCCCAAAAATAAACAAAAAACGTTGAAAAAAAAATTAAAAAAAAAAAAAAAGAAAAAACCCCTGGTTTAAATTATTTTATAAAAACCATCATAAATTGATAGAGGAAATAAAAGGCACAGTAGCAACAAATCACCCCGATCTTGCCTCCCTTTTACTTCTCTGCAATCTTTTTCAGACCAAGCACAGTCACTAACCTATAGGAGGTGCTCTGCAAGTGACTAAATGGATTAATAAATGAATGATCTCAATGACTCTGCCTCAAAAAGAAGTATAAGTTATTACAAAAATCATGCCCTAAGAACTAGATTTCTGTGTTTACCCTGAAAGCTGGTAATAACTGTAGTATTGTAAAATGCCTTCCTGCATTTTAAAATATTTAAAAGGAATTCCATCACTATTTCCTGACTGGAAAGGCAAGATGGGGGATTGTGGGCAAAGTGATGAATTTGGCATGAGAAACAACAGTGATGATGCTGATGCTAGATCACCGTAACAGGTTTCCACGGAGTATAAAAACAGTCCTTTGGCCACCAAAAGGCCATTTCCTTTTGGCATAAAATCATGACCTACTTAGCAGTCTTGTCAGGAGAGGCAGAGCCACTATTATGAATGTGCAGATTCTGGTTCTGCATATGCTCAGTCACAATTAACACAGCTGGGAGACAGCCAAAGGAGGGAGGGTTAAGCATAAACCTGTGAGTGTGCATGGAAGAGAAAACAATATAGGTTCTCTTTTTACAATTCAGGTGCATAATTTTTTTTTTTTAATTTTTTTTTTAATTTTTTTTTTTTTCAACGTTTTTTATTTATTTTTGGGACAGAGAGAGACAGAGCATGAACGGGGGAGGGGCAGAGAGAGAGGGAGACACAGAATCGGAAACATGCTCCAGGCTCCGAGCCATCAGCCCAGAGCCCGACGCGGGGCTCGAACTCACAGACCGCGAGATCGTGACCTGGCTGAAGTCGGACGCTTAACCGACTGCGCCACCCAGGCGCCCCAGGTGCATAATTTTTAAAGATGTGTAAGTAGCCAGATACTTACCTCATTTTGGGATAATATTAGTATTTATTTAAAATGTGTTATTGTGGGCCACCTGGGTGGTTCAGTCGATTAAGCGTCTGACTCTTGATTGTGGCTCAGGTCACGATTTTCACAGTTAGGGAGTTCAAGCCCTGTGTAAGGCTCTGCACTGACAGCATGGAGTCTGCTTGGGATTCTCTCTCTCCTCTCTCTCTGCCCCTCCTCCCACTCTCTCTCTCCCTTTCTCTCTCAAAATAAGTGGGTAAACATTAAAAAAAATCCACAAGCATATGCATGCCAGTACCCAGATTTTATTAAAAAAATAAATAAAATGTGTCACTGTAAGTTTTTCTTTAATATATCAAGTAAATTACAGAGGGATGTGCCTTCAACTCTAAGTCCCTTATCTCATACATGATGGCACAGAGCAAACCAGGAATCACACTGAAGAATGAAGCAACTCACTAGAAAGGCCCCAAATGTATTAAAGGCTTTTCGCCAAAAGACCCATGAGATTTTGAGTTTGAAAACTTGTGCCTTGGAGGAATGCTGAAAAATAATTAACATCCATTTTAATTTCATGCCTTCCAATATTCATCATATTTTGAGCTGCAGCCAGGTCTGCATATAAACAACCAATTTAAAATGCATAATTGTATATGTGCACATTTAATGGCTAATCTATCATGGAGCACAGACAAAAAGACTGGGGATCTTGTGGGTATTTCCACTACTCTGAATGATCTAAGGATTCTAGAATTTCTGATTTTTTATTCAAGGACTATCTTGGAGTCGACATTTCTGGCCTTTTTGAAGGAGAGAGATGAGCTGTTGATTCCACTTTTTAAAAGGAAAAGAAAAACAGTCTATGAAGCTACAGATGACCCAGGATCAGGGGTTTTCAGTATTTACTTGATTTATTTCACTTTCCTCATTTCTGAGTGTTTAGTATAATGAGGATAGGAGTGTGAGCTCTGCTATTACACCAGCTATGTGGCCCTGGAGAACACATCCATCTCAGTTTCTGCAGGTGTCAAAACAGGGGTAATAAAAATTCCTACCAGACAAAAATAATCCACACTTAGTGTCTGCACATGGCAAATGTTTTACAAATGCTAGTTGTTATTATTATCATGTTGTTACTATCTAGTTCCTCAGTATCTTCTCTGCAGCATCTATCCGTTTGTTTATTCAGCCATCAACTATGAACTGAACACCTGCCGTGCACAGACAACATATGCCACGTCAACAGCCTAAGGATGTCTTTACGGGAAGAAGGCACTGAGGAAGACAGATATACATGTACCAGGTCGACAGACCCACCCCCAGTTGTTGTGGGTGTCGGCTGCCAACAGAACACTCCCGTGCCCTAGTCTGGGGGCCTGCTCTTTGCTAACTGGTGAGAGCTGCCCCCTAGGCCATGTCTATACAATTCACCCTGCAGAGCTGGTGAGGTCAGGCTGAGGCTAGACTGTCCCTGAAACTGTTTGCTTGTTTCTGCTTTACTTCCTTGGTCTCTTCTGTTCCTTTCACTCAATGACAGGTGTCTTCTGAGAGTGCTCCCCTCAACAGACCCCTCAGAGGCTCTGCTGCTACAGAATCCAACCCAAGACAAAATGTGCCCATGCATCATCTTGATAAAAATTTTAATAACATATCTTTCAAGAAATACATCAGTAATGACTAACCACAAATTTCTAGAGCTTCTTTAACATACATAAATAAAAATAGTCCATTGTTTATCTGAAGTGATTGAATACATACTTTCAAAGTATTCTTATTAAGACTTCACTCTTCAGTTTATTATCTTAGTTTCACCTTTCTTTAAAGCTAAGAAATCATGCTATATAATGGGTATAAAGTAAATAGAACAAAAATCTGATTTAAGAACTTTAAAAAACTCGTTTTGGATTTATTTTTATTTCCGGTGTTCATCCAAAACTGAAATAAAAGCCTTCTTTTCTGGATAGATTGGTGACTTTGATCATCTCCCTGGATCCATGTTTCTTCCCATTGATTTTTTTCTTTTACACATTACAAGTGGTCTGGGTTTGTCATTCTGCGTAGGATTAGGTTGCTGGCTTCACACACTGAGCTGAAATGGGTTTCTACACTGTCTTAAATGTCCAGTATTAAGTTTTATTGACTGTTTACTGATAAACCATCTTTGTTTTATAAACCATCACAAATAATGCAATTGTGAATAATTACAGATAAGTGCTTGGTATAGGCATTTCACACTATTAGAGATCATGCTACATCAAAATCATTAAAAAAATTTTTTTGGGGGGCGCCTGGGTGGCTCAGTCGTTGAGCATCCGACTTCGGCTCAGGTCACTATCTTGTGGGCTCCAGGCTCTGAGCCATCACCCATCAGCCTAGAGCCTGACGCGGGGCTCGAACTCACAGACCGCGAGATCGTGACCTGAGCCGAAGTTGGACGCTCAACCGACTGAGCCACCCAGGCGCCCCTCAAAATCATTTTTTAAAGATATTTTTTGATGTTTATTTAAAAATTTTAAAAATATTTATTTATTTTTGAGAGAGAGAGAGAGAGCGAGTGTGAGCAAGGGAGGGTCAGAGAGAGAGGGAGACACAGAATTTGAAGCAGGCTTCAGGCTCTGAGCTGTCAGCACAGAGCCCGACATGGGGCTCGAACTCACAGACCGCTAGATCATGACCTGAGCTGAAGTCAGACATTTAGTTTAACCGATTGAGCCACCCAGGCACCCCAATGTTTATTTATTTTTGAGAGAGACAGAGCGCGAGTTGGGGAGGGGCATAGATAAAGGGACACACAGAATCTGAAGCAGGCTCCAGGTGCTGAACTGTCAGCACAGACCCTAATGTCAGGCTTGAACCCATGAACTCTGAGATCATGACCTGAGCTGAAGTTGGACGCTTAACCGACGGAGCCACCTAGGTGCCCCTCAAAGTCATTTTCTTTTTTTTTAATTCATTTTTTAAAAAATTTACATCCAAGTCAGTTAGCATATAATGCAATAATGATTTTAGGAGTAGAACCCAGTGGTTCATCCGATACATATAACACTCAGTGCTCATCCCAAGTATCCTGCTTAATGCCCCTTGCCCATTCCCCACCCACAACCCCTCCAGGAACACTTAGTTTGTCCTTTGTATTTAAGAGTCTCTTATGTTTTGTCCCCTCCCTGTTTTTATATTATTTTTGCTTCCCTTCCCTTATGTTCATCTGTTTTGTATCTTAAATTCCACAGATGAGTGAAGTCATATGTCAAAGTTGCTTTTTAAATAAAACTAAGCATAACTGACTGTAACTAGGTATGAGTGAAAAACAGAGTGAACTTCATATTCTGCATGTCTTATCGAATGGCTAATTATCCTTTATTACTGGTGACCCTTCCCCAAACCAGAGAACACAGGGTAATATCAGACCTCACACGTCCAGCCGAGGCCCTCTTCTCACTCCTGAATTCACAAAGACCCGTGCTCGAGGTCCACCTACCATGTGGGCCACACTCTTATTTATTTTTTTATTTATTTTTGACAGAGAGAGAGAGGGAGAGAGAGAAAGAGACAGAGTGTGAGTGGGTGAGGAAAAGAGAGAGAGGAAGACACAGAATCCAAAGCAGGCTCCAGGCTCTGAGCTGTCAGCATAGAGCCCGACGCGGGCCTCGGACTCATGAAACATGAGATCATGACCTGAGCCAAAGTCGGACCCCTAACTGACTGAGCCACCCAGGCACCCCTGGACCATACTCTTTTAAAAAAGAATTTAGAAAACTGTAGTTTCAAAGTAATAAGAATTTGTTAAAATAGGAATAATTTGCATTGCAATTATATTACCTCCCCAATGCCACAAATTCCTTAGTAATCACACTATCAAGTTCTTTAAAGAGCTAAAATTATATTCATTTCATCTACTTTCTTTTCTGCTGTCCTCTCCCTTCTCATGACATTGTCCTGACACATTTCTGTACTTGCATAATTCAGCATTTCTGCTGTGCCAGGCAACCTCTGTGCCCCAGATAATGCTGCTTTTCTCCTTTCTTCTTTCCTACAATGAGGTCCAGAAACTCTTCCTGTGGTAGCCATAGATTCTTCCACTTTCTTTCCTACCACTGGGAACAAGAGTTTGCGAATATCTGTCCTATGTGTTTTAAAACTGAATGCTACTATTCCTTCCCTGTCCCCACATTTTCTTCTTTCAGGCAGATGTGGTCTTGACTTTCACCAATAATGTTTGACATCAAAGTGTTTCTACAGTCTCCTTCGGGAAACACCAGAAAATCAGCCTTGGGCTACCTAGTTTGAATACATCTCAGGGCCCCCAAATACAGTCCTATGCGATTCAGGCTTTGGTTTACTCTGAGAAGTCAGTTACCATAATCAACATGATAAACTTTATAGATCCTTATTTATGCTATTTTCTTATCACTAAGCCTCTTATTTTCCAGACAGGATAGTTCTCATTCCATGAGCAAGCTCCTCTTCCATCCAGCCCTCCAGTTTGTCTCTTCTACTTTTCCCCACAGTCCCCCGATATTCCGTATTTGCTTCCTGAATTTGTGGTCTGTGACGCAGCCTGCCCACGGAAGAGCAGCTCTTAGAGTTGCCCTGCCAAATTTGCCACTTCACACTCTCCTTGCAGCCAAGTGAAGAAAGTTCAAGGTCGCAATCAATCTTCTTTTTTTTAAAATAGATCTCATCCTTCCCACACTTTGTTTTCAGTAGCGCATAATAGTTCTCTTAAATGTCAGGTTTTCTGCAGCTGACAAGATTTTAAAAGTATTTCTCCCACATTTCATTCTAAATTATCCTAGTTTTCCATACATGAGGAATGCTTAATTTGAAAAAGAAAAGATAAGACTTAGAATATTTTACATGCATTTTGGGTTGCTGAGATGTTAAAGATTTGGCAGCAAAGGCTCTACCTGAATGCTGAGAAGAGCTTACTGACAGAAAGAGAGCATGACTGGAATGATAATTCAGAAGAAAATACCAATATTAATTTGTTCCCTAATTGTAGCATTAACAGGGGCAGAACTGTGTCTGCTGTTTTACTTTTCCTTCCCTTTAACGGCAACCATCTGCTAATCTAGCAGCTGGACTTACACCATAAAATACGGATGTCACTATGGAGAATTCTGAGGTTGGGATGAATAAGCAATTAACATGCCCAACACTTGTGATATTCTGTTTGCAGAGTTATGAAGGAAAGAAAAATGTCATGGAGTAGAATAAGTGGAATTCAAACCTTGAGTTAAGGCCCCATTTATTTGTGTATATGACAATGGAATTTTTAAACAATGTGATTGTTAATGTGCCATTACACCAGAAGGTATCAAGAACCAGTAAGCTTGCTCTTGTTTAAAATGGCAGGATAACAAAAAATAATTACCTGAGAAATCAATGTTAGAAAAAGTATCCAGGTGGTGCTTTTTACCAGCCAATTTTAACCCAGAAATAATGGTTTATCTTGCTTTAAGTAAACCTTTAATAATGGAAAATCCAGTCTTAAGCAAAAGATAAATGAGGGGATCATTATTTGCTTCTTAAGTGACTTAGTTTTTCCTTAAAGGTAAACTGGTCAGACAGCAAGTTCTGTTAATTCTCAGCAGAATATAACTACTTTTGAATAAGATATAGGAAGCACTTCCTGGCTCCATTCTGCTAGTAACTTCAAGTGTGATTCAGGATGTATCTGTTTAAGTTTCTTCACCTGTAAATGGAGACTTTCTGGGTCCAGTTAGTGGTTTCCAACCTGGGAGTCTCCTTGGGTTTCAGAAAGCACTGATAAGCATCCATAAGTCTTTCTTAAGTATTGTGTATTTCAGAATGCCTAATGGAAACTGTACTTTTATTCACAAAGATGCTCTGAAAACCAATTAGAACATGAATTTCTTTGCTTGCCCTCACCAACTTGGCAAACTAACAGTGGTTAGCTCATGCTAATCCAAAGGTTCCGATTGGCCATAATGACACTCTAGAAATTTCCAATGACAATTAGGATAAAATATAATTTTTAAGTTCCTTGATGGTGAGAATATTGTGAATTTTTTCCATCTATAATGTTCTAACATCCTTCCTTTCCATTGCCACTGCCATTGTTACAGTTAGAATCACTCTCCTCTCCTGGCTGGAATGTAGCAATAACTGCTTGACTCGTTGCCAACCTCTGGCCTGGTCTCCCGATCACAACATCCCACATACTACCTTCCACCGGGCTGATCTTGCCTGTGTCTTGTTCAAATATGTTCAGAGACTTATTATTTCCTCTGAAATAAAATCCACACTGGCATTGTCTCTCCAGACTGGCCTTTTGTAATGATTCCCACTTCACCCCACTGTTTTCAACGTAAGTCTAATGCTGCTGCCAAGCTGGTTTACTATCTGGAGTGGGCTGAATTGTGTCCCTCTTCTTCCCCCCACCCCAT
Source organism: Panthera onca (assembly GCF_046562875.1). Lineage (NCBI taxonomy): Eukaryota > Metazoa > Chordata > Mammalia > Carnivora > Felidae > Panthera > Panthera onca. Next base: position 156,867,740 of record NC_138346.1, read on the forward strand.
TCATATGTTCAAGCCTTCACCCCCAATACCTTAGAATGTGAACTGTATGAGGAGATAGGGCCTTTAGAGAGGTTATTAAAAGGGCACCTGGGTGGCTCAGCCAGTTAAGCGTCTGACTCTTGGTTTTGGTTCTGGTCATGACTGCTTGGGCTCTTTGCTGTCGGAGCAGAGACTGCTTGGGATTCTCTCTCGCTCTCTCTCTCTGACCCTCCCCAGCTTGTGCTCTCTCTCTCTCTCTCTCTCAAAATAAATAAACAAATAAATAAAGAGGATATTAAGTAAAAATGAGGTCATTAAGGTGGGCTCTAATCCAATATAATTGATGTCCTTATAAGAAAGGAGGTTAAAGCAGACAACACAAACAGAGGAAAGACTATGTAAGAACAAAGCAAAAAGGCAGCCATCTACAAGCCAAGAAAGAGAGGTCTCAGGAAAAACCAAACCTGCAAACCTGCTGACATCTTGATTTTGGACTTCTGGCCTCCAGAATGGTGAGAAAATAAACTTCTGTTTAAGCTACTCAGCCTATGGTGTTTTGTTATGGCAGCCCTAGCAAATTAATACACTATCCATCTCGTAATCATATCTGAGCTGCTTGTCTTTACTCCCTTATGCTTCTTGTTGTCTCCATGGAAAGTCTTTCCCACCCCTCCCCTTAACCACGTGCTTCTTCTCAATGTGCAATCTATCTCCCTCCTCTGTGAACTGAAGCCCACGTCACATCATCTCCTCTCTGAAATCCTAAGACAACCCAGGAATGTCTTATTAGTATTTGGAATATGCTGCCTTATAATACTGTCTTCCCCCCAAAAAACCTGTAGATTCATGGAAGGAATGGATTATCTTGCAATTCTCTATTCCTCCACAGAGCTTACTATAATTATTGGGCTTAATACAAGGATTCAAAGATAATTAATATTGATTGATTTATAAAAATTAATCTACACATTGCCAGGAACACAACTATTACATTAAACAAGGTATGACTATTCCAAGTCTTTTTTTTTAATTTGAACATAATTAGATCAAAGCAATAAATCCACTGAGTTAAAAAGAAAAAGAGTATGTTATTGAAAGGCTTAACGAAAAATAACAGTCTTTAAAAAAAAAAAAGAAAACTAAGTCTTCTTTCTTGTGCAGGCAAACCACATTTTTATATTAGCTGTTTCTTCTGAAAGTTATTGTGATTATAAATGATAAACTTTTACTGCTATTTCTTGAGTTCTCAATTTTAGAATTTATCTCTTCCACCACTTTCCACTTCCTATTGTTGTGATCTGCCAATAATATTATACTACAATTTTCTGTTAAATAATTAGTGCTCTTTCGTGCATCCTGCTCCTGTTTTGTGCCGACACTATTTTCTCCTATCACTCCGAAGATGTAACTAGAATGGTATTCATATTTCCTCTCATTTCCTGCATATCTCCATTTCTTTCAGGTTCACTGTTTTCTTGTGTTTATATTGCACTCACATCCATGCTGGAAGCTTCCCTTAAAAGTCTCTTTGGTCGACCAGGCATATTTATGAACGAGGCCATTTTGCCAAGAGACCTCTCAAATGTCAGAATGTACTTCATTGGGGCCCATGGGTTTCTCCAGAGAGACATATTTAGTAACTGCCTATTTGTAGATCTGTCTCACCCTCCCGTACGTGATGTCTTTGAAAGCAGAGTCTGTGATTTGTTCTTTGCAGCCTCTGGTGCCAAGCACAGTGTCTTGTACAAAGTTGGTCAGAGTTTAATACTTGTTGAAGAAATAAATGGATGACTGGAATCTGGGCTAAAGCAAATCTTGTGATTAAGAAACAGAGAACTTCCTTTATTAATATTCTGAGATAACTTGAACCTTAAAGCAATAACAGTATTAAACTGAAAAGTAGAGTTATGATTATAAGTCTACAATCTCCTCCACGTTGCCTCCTCACAGTGTAAACTCCAGCTATAATAAATCTGTTGCTTCCTGGTCATCCCATTCTTTCACCTCCATGTTCTCTCTGGCTAGAGCTTCTTGGTCTCCATGCTTTACCCAGCTAATTCCTGTTTCCTTCATAACTTGATTCAAGGCCACCACCTCCTGGTGACTTTCCCTGACCTTCTTTGATGAGCCTGTCTCCGCAGCACACCTCTACCTTGACAGCACCTGGTACTCGGTACTGTTATCTAGTCTCACTACTAGTCAGAGATTTTCTTTTTTTAATGTTTTATTTATTTTTGACAGAGAGAGAGAGAGAGAGAGAAAGAGAGAGAGACAAAGTATGAGTGAGGGAGGGGCAGAGAGAGAGGGAGACCCAGAATGTGAAGCAGGCTCCAGGCTCTGAGCTGTCAGCAAAGAGCCTTACGTGGGGCTTGAACTTGTGTACCACAAGATCACGACCTGAGCCAAAGTCGGACGCTTAACTGACTGAGCCATCCAGGTGTCCCTAGTCAGTGCTTTTCTTGAGGCTGGTCATAACCATGTTTGTGCCCCCAGTGCTTAGCAACGTGCGTGGTACAGTGGAGGTGCTCAGTAAATGCTTATTCCTCACATCAAGTGAAAAAATGTGCTTACAATTTTTCACTGGGGCTTAACATAGTGTGTTGTACATAGTAACTATGTGAAGAGCTGAATGAACATCCTCCAGATACAGGCATGTGAGAGGTGGTAGAATGCAACAGGTTGCAAATGCAGGCTCCAGAGTCAGTCACTGGTTTCCAGCCCTGGCCCTACCACTTACTGGCTGTGTGACCCTGAGTAGTTGTGTACCTTCTCCAAGCCTCATTTCTAGTCTGTGAAAAGGGGGATAACAATGGTGCCAATAGTGACACAGAGGCTTGGGAGAGCTGACTAGAAAGTGGTTGGCACGGTATTTGGTGCTCTGCAAATGCTTTTATTTTTTTTTTTAAATTTTTAACATTTATTTATTATTTAGAGACAGAGACAGACAGAGTATGAGCATGGGATGGGCAGAGACAGGGGGAGACACAGAATCCGAAGCAGGCTCCAAGGTCTGAGCTCTCAGCACAGCTGACACGGGGCCCAAACTCACACACCATGAGATCATGACCTGAGTCAAAGTCGGACGCTCAACTGACTGAGCCACTCAGGCACCCCAGCAAATGTTTTTAAAAGTGGCTATTATTATCATGAAGTGAGGCACTGGGATCGCTAGGCTTGGGTCGTGCCTGTTATTGCACTCCCCTTCCCACCTCAAGGGCTGTGGTGTGATGTACTTAGCAGTTCTCTTTGCCATCCAAGCCCTGAGGGGGAGGACGCCAAACAGGAGCTGTGCCCTTGCAGCCATCATGTTTCAGCTGCCTTATTCATTGTGTGCCTTCTTAACACTCTCAAACACTCTTTACTCTGTGGGCTCAATAGGAACTTTCAGGATGCTGTCATCAATAATTATTAGTTCCTTGGAACCCTGCAAGCTGTTGACATGCTACAGAAACAGATAGAAAACCCAGTCTTCCCACAGGGAATAGTCAAATATGTTTTAGGCTCAGTTGGTTTTCAAGGACTGTGTGAATTGCATACTTTTAAGCACTGACCCAGATCAGTTATTTATGTTTTTTAGGTTTGTGGCATATACAAGTTACAGTCTGAGAAATGTTATGCAGTGGAAACATGGAGATCAAATAGCACTAAAAAAGTCTACTATATTTCTTGTTTCTGTCTCCTATATTTAGTTTTCAAATTTCAACATGGACACCTTGCCTAGTCACCGTGCACATTCAGACAGATATGCCTTGTTTAAACCCAAATATCTTAAGTTACGGAATTTAAAAAGGCAGTAATTAAATAATAAATTCATGACAGAACATACTTCTCTATCCTCAAGTATGCTACATTGGTGGGGTCTCCTACTGCCACCACAAAGATTATTTGGATCACTAGGAACAAAGAACGTGAATGTGACACTCAGTGGTCCTTTGAGTCTATGTAGGGTACCAGCCCTTGGGCATCTCTGATGCTAATCTTTTTTTTTTTTTTTGAGAGAGAGAGGTAGGGGAGGGGCAGAGGAGGAGAGGGAGAGGGAGAGGGAGAGAGGGAGAGGGAGAGGGAGAGAGGGAGAGGGAGAGGGAGAGAGGGAGAGAGGGAGAGAGGGAGAGAGGGAGAGAGGGAGAGAGGGAGAGAGGGAGAGAGGGAGAGAGGGAGAGAGAGAGAGAGAGAGAGAGAGAGAGAGAGAGAGAGAGAATCACAAGCAGGCTCCATGTTTAGCGCTAAGCCTGATGTGGGGCTTGATCCCATGACCTTGGGATCATGACCCAAGCCAAAATCAAGAGTCAGATGCTCAGTTGACTGAGCCACCCAGGTGCCCCTCTGATGCTGATCTTTAAAGTTCCTAAATACAAAGGACTAATATTTCTGTTGTCACCTGCTGTCAGCAGAGAAAGGAAGCAAGAAACCTGGAACCTCTCCATTTTTGGGTCTGTGATAATAATGACGATTAATGTGGACAAGCGTCCACAGGGGGTGCTGAAGATGCCAACCACATCCATTGCAAGGGCCCTTATCTCTGAGGGAGACAGCCATCTGAAGCTTTCTGCCAGGGCTCCCCCAGAGTTAGGGATCTCTGCAATACACTGTTCCTTGTTGTTTAATCATGGTCCTTTTCATATTGGATCATCCTAGACCCACCAAGTTTAAAGGGTATATGACGTGTTCAGACCACAAGACTGTGGGGTAATGCTGCACTGATGGCTGGGAATGGGGAGCAAAATTAAGAATCACAGTTTCTACATTGTAGGAAGATGGAATATTCTCTCCTATGCCTGCTGTGGTGTATTTTTGGCCAGACCTCCCAAGATTGTGAAAGTACATGTGAAAGCACGTCCATTCTATACAGAGCAGCTAGAATAATAATGCACCTCAAATACTGTTTACTGTACTTCTTCTCTGTTCAAATCTTTGGCAGTTTGCTGTCGTAAGTCATCTAAACTCACCTCAGCCTAGAGATTCTAAGTACTTCTGACACTTCAATTGCATCAACCCTCATCCTTGTTGCCTTAACAATTCCAGGATCTTCCCTGAGAGCTTCCTCCTATTTGTAGACTTTTTCACATACCCTTTCTGCAGTTCAAATGACAACTTCTCCCCAGTTTCTTCAGCAATCCAGCCTTGCTTTAATATACATCTTTAATTAATCAGACTCCACCTTCAAATTCTGTCATACTGCTTCACATGTGGGGTAAAGTCCTTATGATAGCATATTACCAAATCTTACCTCTCATCTTTTGTGCTCATACACTGTACATTCTCAAAAAATTTTAGTTTACATTGTCATACATTTTACTTTTACATATGCTATAAGCACAAAATACATGCCTATTGATTGTGCTTTAGACAGTTTTCTTTTTGAGCAATTAAAAATAAGAAAAAATGAGTTTTCCCTTAACATTTCTTGAACTGTAGGTCTCCTGGCAACGAATTCTCTCAGTTTTTATTTGTCTGAGGAAGTCTTGATTTCTTCACTTTTAACAGGTATTTTCTCTGGGTATGGGATTGTTTGTTGACTTTTTTCCATGTCAGCACTTTATTGTCTTCTGCCTTCCAAGTCTTTTGACAAGAAGTGTGCTGCAATTCTTCTTTGTTCCCCTATATAGAATGAGTCTTTTTTCCCTCTGGCTGCCTTCAAGATTTTCTCTTTGTCTCTCATTTGCAGAAGTTTGATTATTATATGCTTAGAAGTGCTGTTTGTTTTTGCACTTAACCTTCTCTGAGCTTCTTGTATCTGAGGTTCAGTATCCATCATTAATTTTTGGAGAATTTTTTTTAAGTTTATTTATTTTGAGAGAGAGTGAGACAGAGAATGCATGTGTGCTAGTATGGGAGGGGCAGAGAAGAAATACCAAGCAGGCTCCATGCTGTCAGTGCAGAGCCTGATGTGGGGCTCCATCTAACGAACCATGAGATCATGACCTAAGCCAAAATCAAGAATTGGATGCTTAACGGACTGAGCCACTCAGGCGCCCCTAGAAAATTGTTTCTTAAGCTTAAATTAAACTTAAATTCTTCTGCCATTTTTCTCCTCCTCCTCCTATTCCGAATTCAAATAATATATATGTTAGATCATTTAGTATGCTCAGTTTTGGTTTTGCTTTTCTATTTCACTTTCCCCCTCTCTGTGTTTCAGTTTGGTTAATTTTTTTAACTTTATTTATTTATTTATAAGTAATCTCTACACCCAACATGGGGCTCGAATTCATGATGTCGAAATCAAAAGTCAAATGCTCTTCCGACTGAGCTAGTCAGGTGCCCCAGTTTGGGTAATTTCAATTGACCTGTCTTGAAATTCTCTGGTTCTTTCTTTGGTTGTATTGAATAAAATTATTTCATGGTTTCTAGAAAAAGAATATCATAAAACAGCACGGGTGCTATCAAGGGAGGTATTTACAAGTTGCTATAGGAACACAAAGGAGGAAGATTTCATAGAGATTATGACATTCAAGTTAAGTCTTGAAGGATAAGTAGGAATTCTCCAAGGGTTAAAGGTATGCAAACTAACATCTTTTACAAAAGCACAAAGGTATGGAATTCCTCTGTGAATGTATCCTTCACTTACAACCATTAGTATTTCAGTAGGGTCAGAAAGAAACATGGTAGAACAGCCCTACCTTTATGCTAAGGAATCTTCACATTATTCAAGAGGTAATAGGGAAGCAATGAAGGACTTAATACATTTGAGTGATGTGATCACACATATCACCCATGAAGAATGTAGATATTGTCTGGAAGGAACTAGACTAGAAAAAAGGAAAGGAGTGAGTTACTATAGCAATGCCATCAAGAAGAAATGGCAGGGAGGGTATGCTAAATGAAAATTGTAGCAGGGGGAGGGGCCAACCTGAGGAGATCTCTAAAAGTTAGGAAGACAAGAATTTGGGCACTGATTGGACATGGGGGTATGTGAGAGAGAGTAGTCAAAAATGACTAAAGTTTTTGCCATTGAGCTCCTTAAGAGATGGTGTGGATATTTGGTGAGGTAAGGAATGTAGGGAAAAAGTTGGTTTAGGAAGGGCAGAAATTGTAAATTCAGTCTTAAATAGGTTGTGTTCAATTGTTCATGGGACACCCAGGTAGAAAGGATCCCACTCTCAGGGAGTCTGATTTATTTATTTTGAGTTCCCACAGGGGGCATGAGGAGAAAAGAGCTGGATGAAGAGAGAAACCAAGAATGACAACATGAAGTCTGAGAGGATAAAGAGAGCCCACAGAAGATAAGGAGAGGACTTCCCTCACACTTTTGGAGAAAGTGATTGTCACATTACGCTGAACTCTCAAGTAGAAGGTTATAATTGTTTATTTCAGTTTTACTACAGAGCAATGTTATTTAATGTTCACTTAATGAAACTGGAACTTGTGTGTATTTATTTTATCCATATCCCTTTTACTTTGGTTGACATTGTACAACATTTCTAGTAACTACAACACCAAAATGCCAATGGTTCTTTTTGAAAATCAAAGAGGAAAAAAATCAAAGAGAAAACCCACTGGAATAACTACAAGCACCACTGATCAAGTGAGTAAGAAGAACCACTGATCAAGTCAGTAAAAAGAAGAAGAAGAAGAAGAAGAAGAAGAAGAAGAAGAAGAAGAAGAAGAAGGAGAAGAAGAAGAAGAAGAAAACGACAAGATTTTTTTTGGCATTGAGTGAATGCCAGAAGATTCACCTTTTATCCTGGTTTTGCCTCAGCTATAGATGTGGTAGGCTTCTTTCCCCAGTCACTAGTAAGTGAGCACCATCAGAGCCTGTCTCCAACTACTCACTTTCCCTCCCTCTTGATTTGTGTTGAATATGAAGAGAGAAGGATAGAGCCTGAACTGTGTGGCTGTAGGACTCTAAATCAAATTACTGTCATGTTACCTAATATTTGTTAAGTAACTAGAGTCTCAACTGACATAAACCAATGGTACTCTCTTGGAACTTTTATGAAGCACCAGAAGTCTGAGGCTGCAGTGAACATATTAAACACTGAATGACCTTTACTGTTTTGTTTTTTTTTTCATAAGAAACTGTGAAACATTTAATAAAATTGACCAGTAGCTGCTACACATGCCTCTGATAACTAAAACACACAGATCATGGTAGTTTACACATTTGTACCCACATTCTCTCATTAAAGTATCACAGCAAACTAGTGAAATAGGTATTAAGGTGATTTATCCATTTCCAAAGATGAGAAATCAAAGATGCAAAAAAGTTAAGTCATTAGGTCACACATGTAGCAAGTGACAGAGTGAGAGTCAGTCCTAGGCTTCCAAATTCCAAACCATGATCCCTTTCTTACAGGACACCATCTCCCGCAAGGATCTGTTTAATTACTGTAGCCTCTCTAAATAGGGGAAAAGTGGCTAGTGCAGTAGTAAGACGACCCAGTGGGATCTAGTTTCCCAGCTCTACTGATGATATAATGCACCATACCCCCAGACAGGAACCAAGGAAGCAGCCCTGAGGAACAGCTGAAAATTCAGTCCATCAAAATACTGGGGCCTACAGAGATTGTAAAAAGAAAAAATTCTTCTCACATTGAACAAAGCATGAGGAGAATGTCTATGGGGCACAGAGTACCAGCACTCCAGGGAAGTAGAGCTCTAATACTCTTAGCTCTTATTTCCACTTGCTTCAGTATTATGTCTCTTAGGTCTGAGATGGCAGATCCCCAGCATGGAAGCTGTCACCTCTTCTTCCTGAATTTACAGCAGACACCAACAGGCGACCAAACCACTCTTTTTTTTTTTTTTTAAGTTTATTTATTTATTTTTGAGACAAAGAGAGCAGGGGAGGGGCAGAGAGACAGGGAGAGAGAAAGAGAACCCCAAACAAGCTCTGCACTGTCAGTGTGGAGCCCAATTTGGAGCTTGAACTCACAGACTGTAAGATATAACCTGAGCTGAAATCAAGAGTCAGGCACTTAACTGACTGAGCCACCTAGGCGCCCCCAAAACACTCTTTCTGATAGAGCTCAGACTGCTCTCCTGCCTTAAATGGCACAGCATTTAAATTGACTATTGATCAAGTTTCACATACCAGATGAAATTATTTCAGCATTCCTGCCTGAGGTCAATGATCTGAACCGCTGTGTTATATTGCAGCACCATGGGCACATGGTTTTGACCTGGCTTGAATCACATTTTCCCTTCTCTTTAGCTGTGTGATCTCTGCCAAGGACTTTCAAGTGTCTATAGTCTCGGCTTCCTCATCTATGTTTTTATTTATTTATTTTTTGAGAGAGAGAAAGAGAGACAGAGAGAGACACAGAGAGAGAGAGAGAGAGAGAGAAAGCTTGAGCAGGGGAGAGGGGCAGAGAGACAGAGAGACAGAGAGAGAGAGAGAATGTCAAGCAGAGAGAGCATGTTCAGCACAGATCCTGACTCAGGGCTGGACCCCACAAGCCTAGAATCATGACCTGAGCTGAGATCAAGAGTTGGACTTTCAACTAACTGGGCCACCCAGGCGCCCTGTGGTTTCCTCATCTAGGAAATAAGTATGGTGTTACTGAGACAACTAAATGAGATGATAAATAAGTCCCTTAGCTCACTGCCTGCCACATAATAAGCACAGAGTAAACAGTGACCTTGTTTTTGATACCAGAGAAGGCCCAGGTCAAAAGGAAGAGTGATTAATTTTATGAGTTTGAGAAGAATGCACTTACTAATATTATAAAATTGAGGAATCAGATAAATTTACTGAACATTAAAATAATGAATTAGTTGCTTTTTCAATGATAACTTTTAGACCTCTATTATATATTACCTCCTTAAGAGAAACTTTATGGAGAATGGAAACCCTTATGGAAAATGAGTCTCAGGAAGGGATGTTACTAAAGCTGAACTTTTGGCTGCCTTCGCTTGTCTTTGTTTTTAAACACACACACACACACACCCTTAATTGGCATAAGGAATGGAGAACTTTAACCCAAAAGGAAATTCTTATTTGGGAAGATTTCATGGTAACTACTTGGAGAATTAATTGGTTGCTTTATTATCAAGCAAAGTGAAAGAGAAAGAATTAAAGCAAGCCAAAAGGCATTTTGTTTCGCTAAGAAAACAAGTTTGGGAACTATTCAAGGATAAGCCCCCATAGCATTCCAGTAGTAGTCTGGATTTTAAGAGATTTGCATACCCACTTTGAATTACTATGAAAAAGTACTGAGAATGGTAACAAACAAGAGGCTAAAACCAAAGTCCGTATTTTAGGCTCATGCTTTGGTAAAGAACTTGACATACCAATCTTATTTCAGGTGAGTTTATAGACTCTAAATTAGAATTTATTCTGTTGGAAAATGACAGTGTTCTAAATGGAAATCTCAGGAATGGCACATTTACCCAATATGTGTACTTTATAGGCTGAAAGACATATATATTTTTTTCTTGTGCAATTTTTATGTTATTTAGAATAATATTTTAAAATAAACTTTTTAGTGGGAGGGAGGGTAGGGTAGGTGATGGGTATTGAAGAGGGCATCTTTTGGGATGAGCACTGGGTGTTGCATGGAAACCAATTTGACAATAAATTTCATATATTGAAAAAATAAATAAAAGTTACTTTAAAAATAAAACAAAATAAACTTTTTAAAATAAAAATATTTTTATTTATTTTTTATTAACTTGTTTTATTTTTTATTTTTTTAAATTTACATCCAAATTAGTTACCATATAGTGCAACAATGATTTCAGGAGTAGATTCCTTAGTGCCCCTTACCCATTTAGCCCATCCCCCTTCCCACAACCCCTCCCACAACCCTCAGTTTGTTCTCCATATTTGAAATAAAACATTTAAAAATAATACTTTAAAATAGACTTTAAAATATTTTAAACTAAAACATTACAGTGTAATGTTTAAGATTTAGAAGTACTTTTATTTTCTAAATGCTTATTTATTTTTGAGAGAGTGCAAATGGGGGAGGGTCAGAGAGAGAGGGGGACAGAGGATTTGAAGTGGGCTCTGTGCTGACAGCAGCAAGCCCACTGTGGGGTTTGAACTCACATACCACCAGATCATGACTACAGCCAAAGTCGGTTGCTCAACCAGCTGAGCCACCCAGGTGCCCCAGAGAAGTTACTTTTAAAATAGAGAATTATTTGGGGCGTCTGCGTGGCTTAGTCGGTTGAGCATCCAGCTCTTGATTTCGGCTCAGGTTATGATCTTGGGTTTGTGGGATCAAGCCCCATGATGGGCTCTGTGCTGACAGCATGGAGCCTGCTTTCCATGGAGTCTGCTTTCTGTCTCTCTCCCTCTTTCCCTGCCCATCCCCTGCTCCTGTGTGCTCTCACTCTCTCTCTCAAAATAAATAAACTTTAAAAAATGTGTTTAAAATAAAGAATATATTTGCTTCATCAAAAGCATTTATGATTTACTCTGGAGAGTACACAAATCTTAAATAATGATCTAAGGATTCAAGCATACGTTTATTCATTTATTCACTCTTTAACTCAATAAATCTTACTTGTCACTATGTTAGGTTAACATTATACTAGCCGTTAAGACAGAATTCTTAAGGAAGAACCAGAAATTTTACTACCGGGAACCAATTCTGAAGATATAACTAAAGGTGTGGACATGAATAAACAAAAGGGCTTGTTATATATATCTTATAATGGTAACAATTTAGAAAACTAAACACCAAAAATAAAAAAATGGCCAAGCAAATTAGATCCCTGCAATAGAATACAGGGAAACCCTAAAATGGTTTTTATTTATTTTTTATTTTTTCCAGTTCCTAATTTAAGTTCACTTTATTTTTTTTTTTAATTTATTTTTTTAATTTACATCCAAGTTAGTTAGCATATAGTGCAACAATGATTTCAGGAGTAGATTCTTTAATGCCCCTTACCCATTTAGCCCATCCGCATTCCCACAATTCCTCCAGTAACCCTCTGTTTGTTCTCCGTATTTAAGAGTCTTTTATGTTCTGTCCCCGCCCTGTTTTTATATTACTTTTGCTTTCCTTCCCTTATGTTCATCTGTTCTGTATCTTAAAGTCCTTATGTGAGTGAAGTCATATGATATTTGTCTTTCTCTGACTAACTTCACTTAGCATAATACCCTCTAGTTTCATCCATGTAGTTGCAAATGACAAGATTTCATTCTTTTTGATTGCCAAGTAATACTCCATTATGTATATATACCACATCTTCTTTATCCATTCATCTGTCAATGGACATTTGGGCTCTTTCCATACTTTGGCTATTGTTGATAGTGCTGCTATAAACATGGGGGTGCATGTGCTCCTTCAAAACAGCATATCTGTATTCCCTTGGATAAATACCTAGTAGTGCAATTGCTGGGTCATAGGGTAGTTCTATTTTTAATTAAAATGGCTTTAATGTGGCATTTTTCATTGGTAAGTGCTCATTGCAAAATTCTAAGAACAAGAGTTGGGCACTCAATCACATACATGATGTTTTCATCTTGTAGGTACACACACTCTATCTATTTACATTTTATTTACAAAAAGGAATGTACGCATGTTTGAAAATTGTGGCTAAAGATTTTTATCTAAGTGGCATTCAGGTGGTAAGAAGCCTTCCAAAAGTTCCTTTTACCCTTCTTGCATGAGTAAATATGAGTCTTTATATATGTAAAGAGATTTGGAAGATATATTGGGGGTTCAAAGAGAGAAGGAGGATCAGAAACTCATTCCAAAACATCGGGGCTTTGACATTAGTAAGTTAAATGTGTTAAAAATGTCATACTTCTGTTTCAGAATAGTATATGGAGAGATTTTATCACAAGCCCATTTTTGTTAAGGATTCTCTTTTGTTTTTATTCCCCAGAATGCTGATATTTGATAATTTTTTTCCATGAAGAAGATGGGAGAAAAGGTGTGGGAAGTCTTTTGATGTCTACAGTTTGGTGCTTATTATTATTTTTTTATTATTTTAGGTTTTTATTTTAAGTGCTCATACAAGAAGCATTATCACAATTGATTGGGCTAAGTCCCTGCATTTTCACCACTGTCACTATGAAAGAGGAAATGACATGCATTTCTATGTTGGACCATTTTTGTTCTTAGAATTTTTAAAGGCACTTTTCTAAAATTCACTGCACAATTTCAAAGGAAACATATTTAAAAAAAATCTACTGGTATAATTCAAGATCTGGTAAGTGTCAGTTGCTAAAAATGTATGAAGAGAGTGGGTTATTATTTGTGATTTATCAAAGACAAGCAAATGCTAACAGTGCATGCTGCATCAGTAAGGATTAGGAATAGGAACAATAAATGAAATCGAAAGCAGATGTGAGAGATCCAAAGGTTCAAATGAGGGCATGCTTTCTTGGAGGAGTGTACATGTTCCTTCCCCAGGTCATTTCTGAGAGGGTCAAACAGCCTGGGTATGACTAATTCAATCACATAATTCTATCACTTTGATCCTTCTTCCTTCTCCCAAAATGGATCTCCCCAAGAAGTGTTACTAAGTATCAGAACTTGATAACTGAAAAATTTCCCCTCCATTACCCTCTAGTTTGTGCACTAAATATGGAGCAGGACTTTCATGCATCAAATGCATTATTAAATGCTAAGTTCCTTACACAAGGTATCCTTTAAAATGCTCCTAAAAACCTTGTGGAGCAGGAATTATTATTTCTATTTTACAAAGAAGCAAACTGACCCCAAAAGAAGGTAAGCTGCTCCAGTGTCATGTGGGTGGTGACAGAACTACCACCAGAACATAGGTCTGCACCTATTATTCTTTGCAACCACACTTTAGAGTAGATTCTCAAGTGCCTGAGGGGTAGACAACAATGAGAAAAAATATTAACCAGATCAGGAGACCCCAGACAGAAAGGGACTTACTAGTAGGCCTAAAAGTGCCATCAAATTGACTCCCAAACTTGTTGCTTCTTTTATTTCCTTTGAAATCCCCTTTCTAAACACTACCCCAGGACTATAAAATATTCTTTCGGGAAGTCTCTAGGCTTCGGGGGTTATTGTAAGGATGGGCCCCTGCTTCATCTTGCCTATCTAGACAGACTAGATAACCAGTTCCAGTCAAGCTAAGACTGTTCCTTTAAAGTAATTCACACAGAGGCACCTGAATGGCTCAGTCCATTAAGCACCTGAATCTTGGTTTTGGCTCAAGTCATGATCTCATGGTTCATGAGTTTGAGCCCCGCATAGTGCTCCGTACTGACAGTGCAGAGCCTGCTTGAGATTCTCTGTCTCCCTCACTTTCTGCCTCTCCCCTACATGTACTCTCTCTCTTTAGAATAAATAAATAAACATTAAAAAAAAGTAATTCACATAAATATGTCCTTGGAAGGCTCTAAATAATTCCAAGAAGGGCTCTTGGTCACAAGAACTATTGGTAGGAATAAAAGCACATTATCATGAATCAGAGCTAAGCAGAATTCTGACTGCAAGAGAGAAGCCACTCAACTGTGTGAATACATGTGAATGGAAAGAGAGTGTGGATGTTTATAATCTCTCCATGCCCACACCCTCTCTTGTTCACTATGGGATGGAAATTAGCAGGCAATGAAAAGTAATATCCAGTCACACTTAGATGATTAAAAGAAAAAAAAAAATAAAAAGCAGAACTGGTAAAGGAAGACTTTAGAAAGGAGTTGTAGAGCAAAGCATGGAAGTCAGTGTTAACTTCAGGATAGTGGACAGACAGAATAATCCCAAAAGTACTTGAGTGGTTAGGGAGGCACTGGGCTGTCCTGAAGCAATGTCCAGCTGGGAGGTAGGGTCTTGAAGCCTGGACTGGCCTCACACTGCTAACCTGCACTGCGCCAGGGATGGAGTCTGGTATCACACCTTGCACAGGTGAGGTAAAATACTCCTTTCCTTCCATAATCCATGGCATTTCGTACAAGAGACTGTACTAAATGGTAGAATAACCAAGAGGAGGAATGTCACTCAGTATTTCTATCCCATTCCATTGTCCCTTTTGACAATCTTGATCCATATTTGAATTTTTAAAGTCTCATTCACTAAGATACACTAGATTATTTACAGTTATCAGATGTGAAGTTGGAAAACAAATTGTCATCCAAATTCTCTCTGGTCTGTTTGCAATTTCTTCTGCTTGGTGTGAAAGTTTACTTTGAGAGAGCCTATAAGGCTGTGAGGTTGCCAGGGAGTTTGTGAGAGACACGTGGAGAAGATGATTTGTTAGAGGCTGAAAGGTAGAAATTGCTCCCTTTCAGCTTTGAGATTTGGGGCTTAATCGCTTTCAGTGACTTCTGGGAAGAAGTGTCAGGCAGCCAAGCTCACTGCTGGAATTCTCCACAGGGCTGGAGGTGAAGTGTGAAAACAAAAGCTGTGTACCCGTTGCTTGGGACAGGCGTGAGCAGGTGAGAACCAGTAGAGCAGAACCAGGGCCCAGAAGAAGGCATCTGCCTGATCTAGTCCCAGACTCACTGTGACCTACTCCTGGCACTTCAGCCTCAGTCTGTAAGGGCAGAAATAAGCTGCTGAGAAAAGTTGCCCCCAACAGCATGGGATGCT
Organism: Panthera onca; assembly: GCF_046562875.1. Lineage (NCBI taxonomy): Eukaryota > Metazoa > Chordata > Mammalia > Carnivora > Felidae > Panthera > Panthera onca. The sequence goes on from NC_138346.1 coordinate 156,883,180, forward strand.
GTTTTGGGAAGAAAAGCAATATACGGAAATTACATGGCTTTCTTGGAAGATAGAATTGCTATCTCACTGCGATAGTAAATGCCGTATTGGAAAAGGCAGGAACTGGCAGTAGCTTTACAAATTTGTTTTTGTTTTTGATTTCGTTTTTGTAAGAGCATGGTTATAATCTAAACTCCAAAACTTGTCTATTTTCCTTTAAGAATTTATGATTAACCTCAATGCTTTTGTCAAACTGCTTCTTGGAACTACTTAAATGTTTACTACCTTTTAAAAGTAATGATTACTTCTGAAATAAAATACTATTTCCTTGTAATACAAGTAATTCTAATATTATAGATTCTTATTTTAAACAATTCACATTTACCATTTTCATATACTGCATATTATACAAAAGGCTGTATGGTCCCATTTTGTCTTCAGATAATACAGATAGAAGAGGGAAAAATTAACATAATTCTCATGTTTTGTTTTGTATTGGTTTTGAGAGAGAGAGAGAGAGAGAGAGAGAGAGAGAGAGAGAGAGAATGCGTGTGAGCAGGGGAGGGGCAGAGAGAGAGACAGAGAAAGGGAATCTTAAGCAGGCTCCACACCCAGCATAGAAGCCAACTTGGGGCTCCATCTCATGACTGTGAGATCATGACCTGAGCTCAAATCAAGAATCAGATGTTCAACCAGTTGAGCCACTCAGGCACCCCTCATGGTTTTTTTTTTTTTTTTTTCTTCTTCTTATTCTTTTTTTTTTAATTCTCATGTTTACTTGATACAGGAGATAGAAAGATTATAACTTTGATAACAGATTAGGATGACAGCAGAAGATTGCATGAACTTGATTAATTTGGGAGAGACTATGACCTAATAAGAGAGATGTACATATTACTTCTTTGAAAAAGAAAATTAGAGAAAATAAAAGTAGCATCTGTTTTCATTGAAAAACAATTTACTAATATAATATTCCCTTCAAAATTTAGACTGTTGTTTTGGGTTGCCTGGGTGGCTCAGTCAGTTAAGCCTCCGACTTTGGCTCAGGTCATGACCTCACAGTTCATTAGTTTGAGCCCCACATCGAACTCTGTGCTGACAGCTCACAGCCTGGAGCCTGCTTGCAGTTCTGCTTCCCTCTCTCTGCCCCTTCACTGCTCACACTGTCTCTGTCTCTCTCAAAAATAAATAAACATAAAATTTTTTTTTTAATTTAGGTTGTTGTTTTAAAAATAGATCTGGCTAAAATGTATATTCTTTTGAATAAATCTGAGGCTGTGTATTAGACAGCAAATGACTTTTGGAATTAGATCTTGGTTTAAAATCTGGTTTTATCATGTGCTGTCTAATTTTAGGAAGGATATTTAACTTGTAGAGCATGTGAACCTTGATCTAGGGGTCATGAGTTCAAGCCCCACATTGGGTGGAGAGATTACTTTAAACAAGACAAAACAAACATTTGGTTTCCTGGTATGAACAGGAAAATAGTATAGGTTAATGGAGTGATGGATAACCACTTTTGATTGTTAAATGGAGCTGAATTGTTAAAATAAGGTTACATATATTTATCTTTAAATATGTATAACTCTTAAACTATCACACTATTCAATCAGAAGAAAAAAAACCCTCTATAATACACCTCACAAGTTCTCTTGAGAATAATTAATTTTGGAACCAAAGACCGATAGAAAGTAATTGCAGAGTCTTGGCATTTCTAATGATACTACTCACAGACAGATCATTGACATTTAACAATGGTGGGTAAAGGTTAATATGCATTAATTATAATTATTCGAGAAATGCTTAAAAAACACCAAGTTCTCTGCTTAGAGAATATATAAGCTAAAAGCCAATTTTAAATCACTGAGTAATTTACCAGCATTTTAGTCCAGTGGCAGTTCCTTGTCATCATGACTTGACCTTATTGAAGAGTAGAGAGATTTTAAACTGAAAATTGTCCAAAGTTAAAACCACACATTCTGTCCTGATAATTTAACTCCAAGACATATGGTTTATGTCCACACATTCATCCAAGGCAGAGTGTCAAAAACAAAGTAGCTGAGTACTGGTAACTTCAGTACCATACTTCTTGGTACTCACAGTGAAAATAAAAGTTGGCAATCTTTCTTCCTGGAGTAGAGGTAGAATGGTGGGGTAGAAAGAGCATGGAGCAGTCAAGCAGCAACAGCAGAATTCTGGCTCTGCCACTCACTTGCTATGTGAACTTGGGCAAATTCCTAAACTCTATCAATGTAATTGTCTTATCCATATTACAGTTATAGGTTGTTAAACAGATGCAGAAAAATAATGACAAGACAAAAGAGCAATAGTATCTTCAAATGATCGAAGGCTTACAATGTGCTAGGTACTGAGCCAAATGTTTTACATACATTTAATCTGCAGAGAGGTTCTCTGGAGGCACAGTCAGCCTAGCTCACAGACATATGAATGGAAGCTTAAAGAGACTAAGTAGGATCTAAACCTATCTGACTAAACAACTTGATTATGCCAGAAAAGACCCAGCACCTGTTCATATAGCCTCTGTAATAGTAGCTATGATGATAATGATCATATTTCCATTACATGGTTTCTGAAAAAAACTTTATAAAAATAATGTTTATGTGTGATATTTGGCAATAAAAGAGAGTTACATAAAAGATAAAAGAAATATCTTGTAATATTATTTATCACCTAGAAATAAGTAAAGATTTTGCTATGTTTCCTTCAAGGTTAAAAAAATGTTTTAAGACAGTTTTTAATTTTACACCACTAAAACATAACTCAATGTTCATAAACATTTCACTGTTTAAATATACCATGCTATAGTTAATAGTTTTCATACTGTAGGACTTTATTTCCTTTTTTTGCTCTTGTAAGTTTATTAATTCATTCAACAAATATTTACTGAACACCTACCATGTACCATGTATTATTCTAGGCATTGGGATATAGAATGAATAAAATAAACCAAAAAAAAAAATCTATCTCTGCCTTCATGGAGCTTACTATCAAATGGAGAGAAGCAGACAATGAATAAAATAAGTTAAATGATATATTAAAAGGTAATAAATGTAAAAGGTCCTGGAGAAAAGTATAGCAGATAAAAGAGACAGGGAATGTGGTGAAAAGGAGCTACAATTTTGAATCATGGGTCAAATAAGATATCAATGAGAAGGTAACATCTGAGCAAAGACTTGAAGGGGGTAAGAAGCAAACCGTGTGGGTGTCAGGGAGGAGCACCCCAGGAACGGCAAAAGCAAGGCCCTGTGGTTGCAGCTGTGCCTGGAGGACTCAGAACAGCAGGGAGGCAGTGTGTGAAGTGGAATAAACAAAGAGGAAAGGAGGAGGGATGAGGGCAGAGAGATAACAGGTTATCACAACAGACACAGGGCCTTGTGGGCCAAGGCGAAGACTGGTTTCTACTCTGAGATGAGATACTGTTGAAAGTCTTGAACAGGGAATGGCATAACCTGATTAGCTTTTAAAAATGATTCCTTGGGGGGCGCCTGGGTGGCTCAGTCAATTAGGCATCTGACTTCAGTTCTGGTCATGATGGTGTGGTTCCAGGAGTTCGAACCCTGCATCTGGCTTTCTGCTGTCAGAATGGAGCCCACTTTGGATCTTCTGTCACCGTCTCTCTACCCCTCCCCCACTCATGCATGCATGCTCTCTCTCTCTCTCAAAAATAAATAAACATTAAAAAATTTTTTCCTTGGGATGCTATGTGACTTTTCTGCAGGGGACCAGGTTGGAAGCAGAGAGGCCAGTTAGGAGGCTATCCTGATAGTCCAGGAGAGAGACAGTGTGGCTTGGATTAGGGGGGCAGAGGTCCTGAGAAGCAGTAGGCTTTTGATATATTTTGAAGGAAGAGGCAATAGGATTAGTTGACAGATGATGTGCAGTGTGAGACTAGTGAGGAGTCAAAGATCACAAAGTTTTGGGCTAGATCTACCATTGAAGGTTAGAGGTGCCACCAACCGAAATGGAGAAGCCTGGAGTAGAGTAGGGTTGAGGATGTGTTCCTGTGTGATCAGGAAGCAGGAGGTCAGGTTGTGCATGTTAAGTCTGAGATGGCTATTAGACACCCAAATGGAGATGCCAAGTGGGCAGTTGGATATTAGAGTCCAGAGTTCAAGAGAGAAGTTGAATTTGGAGATATAAATTTGGGAGTCAGCAGTATATAGAGAATTTATAGATGTAAGAGTGGCTGAGATCACCAAGGAAGTGGATATATCTTTAATGAATATTCTTACTCATAAACACTTATCCTTATCCATAGTCATTTCATCAGGACAGATTTCTAGGAGCAAAATTATTGGGTCAAAAGGTAGGCATATTGCCAAGGCTCTTAATATATGTTGCCAAACTGCTTTTCAAGGTGGCAACAATTTATATACCAGCCAACACTAAATATTGCACTTTATAATTTATTTAAAAGAATTTTTTTGATGTTTATTTATTTTTTGAGAGAGAGACAGAGCCTGAGTGAGAAGGGGCAGCAAGAGAGGGAGACACAAAATTGAAGCAGGCTTCAGGCTCTGAGCTGTCAGCACAGGGCCCAATGCAGGGCTCAAAATCATGAGCTGTGAGATCATGACCTTAGCTGAAGTAGGACGCTTAACCGACTGAGCCACCCAGGTGACCCTAGATATTACACTTTAAATAATCTCTTTTAATTTGACACATAAAAATGGAGTCTTATTATTGATTGGATTTTTCTGAAGTAAAAAGGTTTTATAACGTATTTGTTGATCATTTTAATTTTTTCTGTGCATTGGCTGTTAATGTCCTGCCTAGAGTAAGTTTTCTGTTGGGGTACTTTTAAGAAGATTTGTAATTTACATAATTTATAGCTTTATTATTTTAATCATTTATAATCCTTTGTTTTTTTATGTATAGGCTAAGGAAGTACAATCTAAAAAGAGGAATCAGATTGATGCCATAGTGGTCTTTCAGTAGCTCATGAGTTGTGACATTCTAGGTCATTTTATATGCTGGGGCAGATAACAGCAGCTGTGATACTGTAATTTATAATAGGAAATACATATGTGGTTGTCATTTGTTTCTAGAACAGAGCTCCTAAAACCCTTGGAATTTCCTCAGTGATGAGAAGGATAAAGATATCTTTTGCTTTGTAAATGGGTGACTGCTGGACATCAGGATAAGGGCTGGTCACCAGAGAAACCAACAAAGTGATCAGAGGGTTGGAACTTTCAAGTCCCACTCTCCAACCTCCAGGGAGGGGAGAGGGGCTAGCTATTAAGTTCAATCACTGACGGTCTATGATTTAATCAATTATGCCTACATCATGAAGCCTTCATAAAAACCCAAAAGAAAAGGGTGTGGAGAGCTTCTAGGTCAGCGAACACACAGAGATTTGGGGAGAGTGATGTGCTCAGAGAGGGCATGAAGGCTCTCCACCGTTGCCCATATCCTGTCCTTGCATCTCTTCCATCTGGCTATTCGTGAGTTACACCCTTTTATAATAAGCCAGTCGTCTAGTGACTAAAATGTTTCTCTGAGTTCTGTGACCTTCTCTAGCAAATTAATCAAACTGGAGGTGGAGGACGTTGAAACCTCCAATCTGAACCTGTGGGTCAGAAGCACAGGTGACAGCCTGGGTTTGGCAGCAGAATCTGAAGTGGAGGGTTCAGAGAACAGTCTTATGGGGTTGAACCCTTCCCTTGTGGGATCTGATGCTATCTCTGGGTAGACAGTGTCAGAATTGAGTTGAACTATAGGACATTCAGCTGGTGTCGGAGCACTGCTTGTTGCTGTGGGAAACTCCTGTCCCAGCCCCCACATGTTGGAACTGGATCCAGAGCTTCTAGTACTTTTAAATTATTAAAGTATTGAATATAAATGGGGAAGCATACCTAATACAATACATTATTTTAATGTTTATTTATTTTTGAGAGAGAGAGACAGAGTGTGAGTGGGGGAAGAGCAGAGAGTGAGGGAGACAGAATCCAAAGCAGGCTCCAGGCTCTGAGCCCAACGCAGGGCTCGAACTCATGAACCATGAGATCATGACCTGAGCCGAAGTCTGACACTTAACTGACTGAGCCACCCAGGCGTCCCTAATACACTCCATTTTTAAGAACACGTAACAAAAAAAACAATACAGAAGAAATTTTTAAAAATTAAAACATTGTGCTCACTGAAGTAGAATTATCTGAAAACTAGAAATATTGTTGATATTGCTAGAGGGTGAGGAGCAAACATTATAAGTAGACTATTTTTTACTCTAATAATATATGGCAGCAAAGAAAATAATAATAATAGCAAATATTTACACAGCACTTACTATATGCCTCATGCTGTTCTAACACTTTATCTGAAAGACAGGTACCAGTTAGGAATTCCTTTCTATAGAGGAGGACCTTATTCCACAGATAGGTTAAGTAACTCTGCCCAGATGCCACAGTAGAAACCAGAGTTCAACACAGAGTCTGAATCAACAGCCCAAACTCTGTTTCAGTTTCCTTACACATATTATTTTGCTTACTCTTGATAGCAAACTTCCAAGGTAGATTTATCTCCCCATTCTGGAGATGGGAGAAACTAGACATAGGACTTGCTCAGGAAGTGACAGAAGCTGGATTTGACCCACGTCACTTTGAAACCAAAGTTGGTTCCTTCCCATAATACTGCACCACCTCTTGGAAAATAGTTAAGAGGAAACATGTGTGAAAACAAGTGTGTTAAGTTTCAGGAGTAAAGGAATTCACAAGCAAAGGAGATTGATACAGGCTGGGATAGTCAGGGAAAAGAGGTGAACTAGTGAGGGAAAAGAGAAGACCTGAAAGGGAGACTAGAAGAAGGGCAATGTCAGCAAAAGGAGCAAAGCTTGGGAAGGAGAGCAGAGATGGCATGTTTGAGGAACATTAGGGAGACCAGGCTAGAAGACAGAGTTTGTATTGGCATGTGGGCTTGTACTGATCTTTCTTATTTTTCTGGTAATTTTCTTCTGAACTTCGTTTTGACAGATATTAATTACATGGCCTCCTGTCTCTTGCCCTGAATATCCTTCCTATGAGTGAGTTTCTATCAAACTGAAGCTTCTAAAGAGCAGAGAATTTATCTTGTTGATTTTTAATCTCTGGTCTATATGGACTTCACATATATTTGTTGAAATTAGTTAAATTGCTGGTTTTGGTCTATTCTAAACTTTAGATTTGGCTGTTCACATCCATAGATTCAGAGCCTTCCTTTCAACTGTGTTCCTTTCACCACCACTGAAGCATGCTCATCTCCCCTCCCTAAAATAAAAACAGCGTGATATAAAACCAAAACCAAGCAACACACAAACCAAAAACTCTTTCCTGAACTACTGCTTTGTTTTCTCACTTTTTTTCCCTTTCCTTCACAGTCAAATGTCTTCAGTTTTTGACACCTGCCCCCCCAGCTCCATTTTCTCACCTCCCACTAACTCCTCTACCTACTCCAATCTGGTGTCTCCCTCTCTGCCAATCCACCAAACCAGCAACGGACGATACCATTCGTAAACTACCTTCCAATTGTTAAAACAAACAAGCTTTTTCCAGTCCTCATCTTACTTGACTTCTCACAGAAGCATCTTAAGACAGTTGACTCCTCTCCAGCACCTATGACACCCAATTCCCCTTTAGCCCACGTCTTTGGCCACTTTCTTCCCCCCTCCTTGGCTCGTCTTCCTCTACCAGCCTTAAGATGTTGTTTTTACTTAAGACTCTTGCTCTTCAGGCAATTACTACTCAATTACAATCTATTCACCAGTGACAGTACACTTACTAAATTAATGACTGGACAAACAACCTAGTGCCTTCCAGGGGCTGAGCCCTAACAAAATCCATTTCTTTCTCCTTGTGCTGACTGCTACACTTAACCTTTTTCCTATGCTATTTTTGCATCTTCCTCTAAATCTTGCTACGCTCTGCACTTGGTCCCATGACCAATTTCTCCCTGAACCTTAGCTAACCCAAGATCCACCCCTTGGTCTGTTAACTCAATTCCTGGTTCTGAAAGTTATGTAGTTTGGACAACTTTTGATCCAATAATTCCTGGCAGACTTCATGGAGGGAGAAAAAAAAACACTGTCACTATATTTGACAGTTGTTTGACATACCATAAACCAAATAAATAATGTGAGGTAAAGCTAGTGGATTATCTGGGGAGAGTTTTACAGAGTTCAAGTAAGCTTAGTATGTACTTTTCCCTTATGGAAAATATTTCATTGGTTTCCTGTAAGTATCACATTGCTGTTTTGTTTATTTCAGTTGAATTCTCCCACTTCTGATTTATTTGAACTGGCTGACTTACTATAATTTTTAATCATCAAGCATATGCAGTTTTTAATCATTTATGTTCTTTTTTTTTAGATTATCAACAGAATATACATTATAGTAGGAAAATTTGTAGAGAAAGAGAAGAAAATGTTAAAAATCATTCTTAATTCCACCTTCCAGACATAACCAAACATATACGAATTTTCCATGGTAACATGATAATTATGCAAAAATATCCCTCACATGCTTGCGGCAAAAGAAATAGTTAAAATTTTTTTTCTACAACATAAATCAACAGAATCTTTAGGAGCTCTCTGATTTTATGATTCTTTTTTTTCTCTTTTTCTTAAAACGTTTTTTCCCCTTGAGTTCAGGGGATTTATTTTTTCTCCATAAAAATACTGGTTTTAATTTAAACCAATCATTATAAATGATCTGAGTTTATAAAAATAGGGGTTTTTTTCTCCTCATTTTTTTTAAGGGAGGGGGTTGGAAATTTTACTATTCAACTGGCAAATTACATTATTATGAGTAAAATTATAATTATGTAAGAAAAAATAATTCTCTAAAGTATGACTCATTTTAAAATTGAAAGAGCCAAGGATAGAAGGAATTCAAGATCTGAGAACCGTTTTTAAATAATTAAGGCAAAGTTCTACTTGTAGTCAAAAGGAGAGTTTCACTCTCTGCTTTTCTCTAAGGTTTTCACGTTTTTGCTTCATCTCTGGGGCCAGAATATAAACTCTCTGGGGTCAGGAGTTATGTTGGGTCTTTTCTGGATCCTCGGAGTGACCTACAGGGTGTTCTGTAAATGTTTAATAAATATGGGCCTTTTAACTCCTCAAGATATGGATGAGAATAAATAACAATTTCATTTGTGTGCTCTAGAAATGACTTACAAAGACCCTCACAGTTTTTCTAATTTGGGCCTCATGTCAATTCTGTGAAGTAGAATCACTAGGTCATTACTAGTGAGGCTTTGAGGGGGTAAATTACCCAAGAGATGTCTTGCAAGCATGCTTATGATATAATTTCAAATTAAAAGAAAATTTTAAAGCAGGCTACAATATGATTTCAGCTACCACACTGTCAAAATACCATAGAAATACATTGCATGGAAAAGACCCAAAATGTTAACAGTGGTTGTTTCTGGGTTGCAGAATAATAGATGACTTTTATTTCTTCTTATAGTTGTTTGCATCCCTAATCCCCAACACTCACCCACGCATGGGTGCACATGCACACACACACACAGACACACACACAATTTCTCCATAAATATTACTTGTTTGAAAAAGGAAGCATAAGATTTTTACATAAAAAGAATTAAAAACAGAAGTAAATAGACTCCATTTCTCTTCCTCTTGCTAGAAACTTTAAAAGCTGCCCATCCTTCAGGCAGCTCCGCTTGCCAATGATAAGAAGTAAAATGACAGAAAATAACATAGCATGCATCCGCCAAGACAGACTTGTGGTTGACATTTCTTTTGAAAAAATGTCTTCATTAAGATAAGTGGCTGTTGGTGTTGTCTCTTAGTTTAGTCATGTTGACAAGTAATGAGTAGCTTTCAGAAGTGGATTTTAGCTTTCCCATGGAACCCATCACTTTGGGTATACCTTAGACATGACTGAGCCTGTGATGTAAGAGATTTCATCACTGGGCACAAGTCATTCTTCTGAAAACATTTTTGCATGATGTTGTTCAGCCCAATGAAGTGCTGAACAAATGTAAGCTATTATTCATTATTATCGTTTACCACACATTTTGACTAGATTTGTTTCTTTATTTAAAAAAATTTGTTTTAATGTTTATTTATTCTTGAGAGAGACAGAGACAGAGACAGAGCCTGAGTAGGACTCTGAGGCAGAGCAAGAGAGGGACACAGAATCTGAAGCAGGCTCCAGGCTCAGAGCTTTCAGCACAGTGCCTGACACAGGGCTCAAACTCATGAACTGTGAGATCATGACCTGAGCTGAAGTCAGACGCTTAACCGACTGAGCCACCCAGGTTCCCCTGGTTAGATTAGTTTCTAAGTGTTATGGGACATGGACTATGGATTACACTAATGACTATTTACTTACCCCCCATGTGATATGAGGGCTTTATTCACATTATTTCTAATCCTTAATTAATCTTGCAAGTCAGTTAACTCCATACCCATTTTAGAGATTAAGACACTGTGGCTTAGAGAGGTTAAGAAACTTGCCAGGATTCAAACCCTGGTCTTTGTGACTTCAAAGCCAGCCTTTGACCCACCACACCACACTGTTGTGCTTAATGTTATATTTATCACAGAGTCCTTTTCGCTTTTGCCCTAGCATGGGGTTTCTTCGAATGTATTAGAAATTGAGCAGGGTTTTTTAATAACACAGGCATGAACAACAGATGAAAGTGGCTGCCCTACCCAACATTCTTGGTATCTACTAAGACTGTGGTCAGTGAGAGAAAAGGGGGGAGAAATCAATGAAGGCAGTGAAAAAAAATTAGAAAAGAGAAGAGAGAAAAATCAACACCAAGAGCCTATAAAATAGCTTCTGAAGGGCTTTTGTAGGGGGTGATAGGTTTGGCAATGCTTCTTCAGACTGTTAAGCTGTGTTCAATTTTCTGCTCATCATTTCACAGGAACTGCAGCAACCACCTTCCTGAGACTTTAAAAATGTCACTGGAAAATAAGAATTTCTCTCTTGTCAGAAATCCAATATAATAAAAGAGTCAAGATGAGAAAGTAGCATGCGTATGTGGTTGCATGAAGACTAATAATACTTCTGGTCAGTATAGGAGGCAATGCCTTCAAAATAATACTAATAGTCTTTTTTTTTTTTCCTTCCCCTCCCCCACGGGTTTCTGTTAAGTTTCTCAGGATCCACATAAGAGTGAAAACATATGGTATCTGTCTTTCTCTGTATGGCTGATGGGTATTGAGGAGGGCACCTTTTGGGATGAGCACTGGGTGTTGTATGGAAACCAATTTGACAATACATTTCATATATTGAAAAATAAATAAATTAATTAATTAATAATAATAATAAAAAAGAAAATAAATTGCAACCAAACATAATGGGAGCCAGACGACAAGGGAATTATATCTTCAAAGGGCTTTGGGGGGAAAAAAAAGGAGACTGCAAACAAAGTATTTTATTAAAATAAAACACTTAATGCAAAAAAAAATAATTATAGTCATGTCTGAGTAGTACTTTCTCTGTTTTGGGCACTGTGTTGAATGTTTTAGTTACATTTTCTCATCAATTTCCATAACCTACCTCGGAAGTAGGCATTAGGAGATTTAGTTTTCAAATGTCACAGCTAGGCCCTGAGAGTTTCAGTAACTTGTGCAAGGGCAATAGCTAATTAATGGACTAGAACCATGATCAGTTTGCATCTGACCACCCAGTTTTTAAACACTGGCCCCGTTCATCTCTTTTGATAAACAGTGCTACTTTCAATTGTCTGGCCATGTTCTTTTTTTTTTTTTTCCTAGCTTTTTCTCTTTATGTCCCCACATCCAGGATATGATTAGGGTGTTGGTTTAAGTCTATGTTTCACTCAGTAAGTATTTATTGAGTACCAATTATGTGCCAGGCAGTGTTTTGGGAGTTTGTAATACAGTGATGAAGAAATCAGTACAGATAGTTTCCCTCATGGAGCCTTTGCTTCAGGAAGATGCATATAATTTCTGAAATTAACATTATTTGAAGAATGTTTTAATTCCCAATTTGAAAAATAAACAAAATCAGAAATGAAAGAAAAAAACAACCAACACCAAAGAAATATAAAAGTTTATAAGAAAGTGTTATGAAAAATTATATGGCAACAAATTGGACAATCTAGAAAAAATGGATAAATTCCTAGAAACCCATGACCTTCCAAAGCTGAATCAAAAAGGAACAGAAAATTTGGACAGACTGATTACCAGCAATGTGGACAGACTGATTACCAGCAATGAAATTGAATCAGTAATCAAAACAAAACAAAACAAAACAAAACAAAACATAACAAAACCTCCCAACAAACAAAAATCTAGGACCAGACAGCTTCACAGGTGAATTCTAGCAAACATTTAAAGAAGAGTTAGTACCTATTCTTCTCAAAGTATTCCAAAAATAGAAGAGGGTAAAAACTGAGAGCTTTTCTTCTCAGGAAAACATCAAGAACAAGACAAGGATGTCTACTCTCACAAGTTTTTCGCAGTGAAGGAAACCATCAGCAAAACAAAAAGGCAACTTAGAAGATATTTACAAATAATATATCCAATAAGGGGTTAATATCCAAAATATACAAAGAAATCATAAAACTCAATAACCAAAAATAACCAAATAATCCAATTAAAAAATGGGCAATGACACAAACCGACATTTTCCCAAAGAATATGTATACCTGTCCAACGACTCACAAAAAGATGCTCAACATCACTAATCATCAGAGAAATGCAAATCAAAATAACAATGAGATATCGCATCTGTAAGAACGGCTAGAATCAAAAACACAAAAAATCACAAGTGTTGGTGATGCTATGGAGAAAAGGCAACCATTGGTGCTTTTTGGTTAGTGCACTGTTGGTGGGAATGCAAAGTGGTGTAGCCACTGTAGAAAACAATATGGAGGTTCCTCAAAAAACTAAAAAGTAGAATTACCATATGACCCAGTAATACCGCTACTGGTTATTTACCATAGAACACAAAAATACTAATTTGAAGATATATGCACTCCTATATTTACTGCAGCACTATTTACAATAACCAAGATATAGAAGCAACAACCCAAGTGTCCACCAATAGATGAATGGATAAAGAAAATGTGGCACTTGTGCACACACACACAAACACAGGATATTATTCAGCCATAAAAAAGAATGAAATTTTGCCATTTGCAACAACATCAATGGATCTGGCAGGTATATGCTAAGTGAAATAAGACAGTCAGAGAAAGACAAATGCCATGTAATTTCACTCACATATGGCATTAAAAAAAAAAACACAAATGGACAAAGAAAAAAGAGACAACAAAAAGCCAGACTCTTAACTATGGAGAACAAACTGGTGGCTGCCAGAGGGGAGGTGGGTGTGGGGATGGGTAAAATAGATGAAGGGGATTAAAAGCACACTTATCATGATGAACACTGAGTAAAGTATAGAATTGTTGAACAGCTACATTGTATATTTACAGCTAATATAACGCTGTATGTTAATTATACTTGGAAAAAAGAAAGCTTGAGTATCAGCCCTAAGCTGAAGAGAATGCTGTCTGAAGATCATTTGAGCCAAGTGAAGCTTCCCATGTTTCTTCTATTCAAATTTTATTTTATTTTAATTTAATTTTATTTAATTTAATTTTATTTTATTTAAAATTTTTTTTTCTTCATGTTTATTTATTTTTGACAGAGAGAGAGAAAGACAGAGCGTGAGCAGGGGAGGGGCAGAGAGAGAGGGAGACACAGAATCAGAAGCAAGCTCCAGGCTCCGAGCTATCAGCACAGAGCCTGACGCGGGGCTGGAACCCACAAACCGTGAGATCATGACCTGAGCCGAAGTCAGACGCTCAATGGAGGCGCCACCCAGGTGCCCCTCCTCAAATTTTTAAGTAGAACTATCATTTCACAGAATATACAGAAGAGCAGTGCCATTATGGAATTGTCTACCCACACAATTTTAGAAAATTAATGAATCGATACTGTCAATACCAAGTTTCAGTGCTTTAGGAATTCGGATTGAATTGATGAGATGAATGGGCAACCACAAGTAAGCTGTAGTCAGCCAATATTGCTAACAGAGCCAAGAGCACTTCATCTGAGGCTTTAAGATCTGAGTCAGGATTTTCCTGGAGTTACTGCTGAATTCATTTGTAAGAACCAAGTCACCTTTTTGGACTTGGGTCAGAATTAGTTTGTCATGAACATATGAACTCTGAAGCCTTGGTAGAAAAGCTAAAAATAAGCATTATCAAGTATATGTCAAGTGATGGTGGTGTTTGTATTCAGATTTTTAAGCACAAGTTTCAGGATAAAGAAGAAATAACATCTCACATTACACAACAATCTTGATGTTTTTAGATAAAATTCTCAGGTAAAAAACAAGATTCTTTACAAAAAAAAAATCCATTGTTTCTCTTCTTCTTTCTTGCTCCTGAATTTGACAGCAATTGTAGAAACAGTTTGAAGTGCACTTTGTGGTATTTTCTGAGAAATCTCTCATGGCTGCTGACACCTTCAAACAACCTGTGAATTGGCACTGGTTAGAGGCCAGACCACAGGGGAAGGCATGAATTTTTGAAAACTTGAGTTTAAAACACTCCTGAAAAGTACTTTTTCAACCCAAATACATGAAGTTTAAACAAGTCTTATTCACACTCAACTTACTAGAATGAATTTATTCAGTTCAACTCATTAATCTATGCATTAATTAAACAAATATTTTCAAGTCCTCTCTATGTATCTGGCACTGTTCTGACTGCATAGTCCCCAATAACTTGGTTATTGAAAATAACCTACATCATGCTACAATTTACACACATCCAGACTTCTTTTCTCCAGACATCCTTTTATTTTTATTTCTTTTTAAATGTTTATTTATTTATTTTGAGAGAGAGAGGGAAAGAGAGAGTGTGTGTGTGAGTGGGGAGGGGCAGGCAGAGAGAGAGAGAGAGAGAGAGAGAGAGAATATCCCAAGCAGGCTCCAAGCTCAGCACAGAGCCCAAGGTGGAGCTCCATCTCACAAACCATGAGATCATGACCTGAGCCAAAATCATGAGTTGGAGGCTTAACTGAGTGAGCCAACCAGACACCTGCAGACATCTTTTTATTTATTTACTTTTTAAAGTTTATTTTGAGAGAGAGAGAAAAAAAGAGAGAGAATGAGTGCGTGCATGCATGCAAGCAAGCCAGGGAGGGGCAGAGAGAGGGAAAGAGAGAATCCCAAGCAGGTTCCAGGCTGTCAGTGCAGAGCCCCACGTGGAGCTTGATCTCATGAACCATGAGGTGCTCTGGCGCCCCAATAAATGTATTCTTAAGCTTATTTTATACTGTGCTTAATTAAATTCCTAAATTTGGGAGGTGGGACTCAGCAAGAAATTAGGATGGTTATGATCCAATTCCTTTTTATTTCCCCACTCCTTTCCTGGCTGTTCCACCACCCGATTCAGTCTTTTCTGTCCACCTATTCCAATTTCTAGTCCTGAACTTGGAAATGGTTAGGACTCTTCTTTCAGTAATCTCAAATGTCTGATTACTTTTTGTTGTTGTTGTTGTTGTTGTTTTTAATTTTTAAAATGTTATTTATTTTTGAGAGAGAGAGACAGAGACAAAGCATGAGTGGGGGAGGGGCAGAGAGAGAGGGAGACGCAGAATCTGAAGCAGGCTCTAGGCTCTGAGCTGTCAGCACAGACACAGGGCTTGAAGTCACAAACCGCAAGATCATGACCTAAGCCAAAGTTGGACACTCAACTGACTGAGCTACCCAGGCGCCCCCTGGTTATGTTTTGAATGCATGAAGTAATCTCCATGGATTGTCCCAGAGAGCTTTAAGTTCATCCAGTCCCACAGATTTACCATGGAGAAGGCAGAGGGAACTTACTCCATCTTGTGGCCCTTTGTACATTGAGGCCACTTGTTTATCTCCTCTCCTCCCCTCTACATGGGCTCCTTCAGAACAAGGACCTGTCTGTGTATCTGTCTCCAACCCACCTGCTAGGTCTGGGTAAATGAGATGCAGCACCATGCTTGGGGTGTGCCTGGGTAAGAGCCATCCAGAAGCTGGCGAGGTGACTGGCAGAATGATAGATGAGGGAGCCAGTCACAGAGAAGAAAACATGCAGTAGCATGAACGGAGTCTGAAGGGTGAAGCAGGGAAGACAGAAGAGCAGTGTCCTAGTGAGACACAGAGTGGGTGAAGCGAGTCAGGCTGTGTGGGTTAGGATTTATCTGCAAAGGGACAGCAAACTCCTGTCCTTACCTGAAATGAGATAATTTAGGTAAAACACCTGCCACATATACAGCACTTTAATACCTACCTCACAGGGTTGAGTGATTAAAAGAGGTAAATATTTGTAAAGCAGCGGGCATAGCACTTAATATGCTATGTTAGTCCTTCTTTCTTTCTCCTAGAATTCAATTTCTCAGTCAAGAATATCTTGTAGTTCACATTAATATGACATTATCAATAACTTCTCTATTTTGAGAGGGGTTTGACTCCTTGCTTAGATACAAGTCTCGCTCAATCCCTTGTTATTGACTGAGTGGATTCTGTGAGACAGAACCTATTTCAAACCTCAGGTCCCTTATTTACTGGCTCCAGCATTTACAGCGTGTTCCCGAACCTCTCTAAGCCTGTTTCCTTCATCAAACTTTAAGGGCTGTTGTGAGAATTAGATATAGAGTGAATGGAGATCCTGGAAAGTTAAAAACACTTACTGAAAAGTAGCCATTAATATTAAGCAAAGACATTTTCTATTTTAACTATTTTGAACAGAATGACTAGGAAATGTATTTCCCCATATCCTTTTTTTTTTTTCTTAATTTGGTGCAAGGACACTCAGACTCTCCTCAGTCCCTATATCTTGTTAAACAGAGAAAACTGAATTATTTTTTATTTATTTATGTACTTTTTACCTTGTAGTGGTTATTGTAGTTGGCTTACTCAATATTTGTTTTTTTTTTAAATTTTTTTTAACCTTTATTTATTTTTGAGACAGAGAGAAACAGAGCATGAACAGGGGAGGGGCAGAGACAGAGGGAGACACAGAATCGGAAGCAGGCTCCAGTGTCTGAGCCATCAGCCCAGAGCCCGATGCAGGGCTTGAACTCAAGGACCGCGAGATCGTGACCTGAGCTGAAGTCGGACACTTAACCAACTGAGCCACCCAGGTGCCCCTCAATATTTGTTCTTATTCCTTTTTCCTTTGCTTTCCTCTATATCAGAGGCTGGAAATTTAAATAATTAATTTCTCAGCTTCCCTTGAAGGCAACGGAAAACATGTGATCCCGTTCTGAGCCATGACGCTTAAATACAAGTCAGCGAGAGAGGGAGAGGGGTTTATGGGAAAGCTTTTCTTTCCTAATGAAGTATACCAGAGGAAGCTGTCCAGCCCTTGCACTAAACCCTTTGTCCTATTTGGAATGTAGATTTGGTGACTAGGTCAGCAGCAGCCATTTTGTTGCAATGAGGAAATACATTAAAGAGGGTGGAACCGAAAGACAGGAGTGTGGTTCCTTGATGACACCATTAAGTCACTGTACTACCCCTGGATCATCCATCTCTACTTATTTTTATTCATGTCAAATAAAGCTGTTTGTTTAGGCCACAGCTATTTAGCCATTTCATTTCTTGTAATCACACACATCCCTAACACATATAAACTTTTTGATGATAACCGGTTACTGTGCAGTGCTTTAATGGTCCTATGTCTTTATAAGATCTTATAGGGGCGCCTGGGTGGCTCAGTCGGTTAAGTGGCCGACTTCGGCTCAGGTCATGATCTCACGGTCCGTGAGTTCGAGCCCCGCGTCGGGCTCTGTGCTGACAGCTCAGAGCCTGGAGCCTGTTTCAGATTCTGTGTCTCCCTCTCTCTGACCCTCCCCCATTCATGCTCTGTCTCTCTGTGTCTCAAAAATAAACAAACGTTAAAAAAAAAATTTAAAAAAAAAGATCTTATAAATGGCAGACATCTTATAGGGTTGTCTGCCATGAAGATAAATGATCCCAAATATATTTGTAATTTTTACTTAATTCATTAAGTTATTCCACTCTGAATTATTTTGAAACAATTATTTGTGGAAAGACTAACTGATGATTCAATTGACCCTGCTGTCTCTTTGCTTGGATTTTAAGATCACTTCAGTGTTTTAGTTAACCACAGTCCTTAATATGTACCTTTCCCTTTGCTATCCTGTTTCCTTTCAACTCTGCCATGAATGCTACCCAAATGGGAAATCAAAATAGTTACATCGGTGCAATTTATGTTACATCTTATTCCCAGTGATTTATGCATGCTAATTTTCTTCAAGCACTTTTTCAGTTACTCCCATGTTTGCAGTCAGCTCCAGATGGTTGTGGATCAATGAGCAGTAAAACCTTGTGTCACATGCGGTCACCATCCCAGCCCTAGGCCTTTGTCAAATCCCTTCCAGATGCTTCCTCCATTCAGTGTTTTGCACACAACTACCAGCTTATACTTCTTATTAGGTTAGGTCATTCCCTGACTCGGAGCCTTTAACGCTCACCCTGCTCATCAAATAGCCTTTCCCCCTTAGCCTAGCACTGCAGTGCCTTCTCCAGTTTGATCTGAGCATATGTCCCCGACACCCTTCTAATTCTCACAAATCCATTATATATACCCTACATGCCTTTGTCTGCTTACATCCACTTATAATGTACTTCCTTCCCATTTCTGGGTTCCAACTCTTACCTGCCCCTCAAGGGTCTATGTTTCTAGTAAAGTTTTTCCTAATCTTTCCAGGAGGAAGTCACTCCCCTGTCCCTGACTCCTCCTGGCTTATTATACCTCTGTGGGTGGCACTCCTTCCTGTGCTGTTCTCAAGTTATTTATGTTTACATCACTGCCTGCATACAAACTCCACGAAGGCACATCTCTACATCACCTTTGGATTCCCTACGGTGCCTCGTGGGCCCTTGTACAAGGGAAAGTGCTATCGTCTGACATGCAATAGGCCCTTGATAAAAACGTTTGAATGGATGACTATAAAAGAACAGTCATAATAGATAAGATGAATTATAAGATTCTCAGTAGATAAGGACAAGGTTTTGCCTGCAGCCATGGATTTACATTTGATTTGTAGAAGTCAGCAAGGGAAGAAGATAACATATAGTGGAGATAAAAATACAAGGCCCCACAACTGGCCATTAATGGTAACATTTCTTTCTTGTACATGTGCTCATATGAATCACTTTTATGAATTATCTTAACTATTTGACATCTATTACCCAGTAAAATTACTTTTTAAAAACCACTCCATATAACGCACCATCAGAGTGACTTTTCTTACTTACTCTTTTCTGAGAAACAGAAATGAAGAGATTACAGCTGAACAGAGGTGCTTATCGAACAATAAATGCCTGGAGAAAGCAGCAGTGGGCTCTCTCTTCACTACCTAGAACATGTGAGTGTCAAGGTTTAACAAAGGGACAATACAGCAATCACAAATGCTTCCTCTGGCGTCAGCATCCTAGGTCTGGGCTAAGGCTCCACTGCTCTTGTGGGATCCTGGGCTGGCTATGCTTTCAGGAGCTTCAGTTTTCTCATTTACAAAATAGAGGTGACAATAATACAGGCATGCCTCAGAGATAGTGCAGCTTTGATTCCAGACTCCCACAATCAAGCAACTGTTGAAGTCAAACCAGTCAGATGAATATTTTCGTTTCCCAGTGCATATAAAAGTTATGTTTGCACTAACGGTAGTCTAAGTGTGCAATAACATTATGTCTAAAAAATAATCTACATACCTCAAGTAAAAATACTCTATTGCTGGGGTGCCTGGGTGGCTCAGTTGGTTAGTCTGACTCTCAATTTCGGCTCAGGTCAGGATCTCCTGGTTTGTGGGATTGCACTGTCAGCGAGGAGCCTGCTTGGGACTCTCTCTCTCCCTCTCTCTGCCCCTTCCCCATCATGCATGCATGAAATAAATAAAACAAATAAAAATAAAAACTTAAAAAATACTGCTAAAAAATGTTATCCATTGCATGAGCTTTTAGTGAGTTGTAATCATTGATCACAGATCACCATTACAAATAATAATGTTCAAAATATTGCAAGAATCACCAATATGTGACACAGAGACACAAAGTAAGCAAATGCTGTTGGAAAAATGGCACTGATATATTTGCTTGAGGCAGGGTTGCCATAAACCTCCAATCTGTAGGAAACACAGATATCTGTGAAATGCAATAAAATGAGATGTGCCTGTACCTGTCTGATGGAGATTTAGTGAAGATTCATGACCTAAAACATGTGAAGCACTTCGAATAGTACCCAACATATATTTAGTACTCAGAAATTATTAGCTATTGGTTTTTAAGATAACATTACTCATAATTTTTTTTTTCTTCTGTATTTTCCTGACTGGCAAGTTTTTCATGCCTGTCCTTTTTCTTTTCTTGTCTCCTCTTCCTCCTCCTCTTTCTTCTCTTTCTCTTTCTTTCCCCCTTTCTCCTTCTTCTCTTTCTTTCTCCTTCTCCTCCTCCTCCTTCTTCTTCCTCTTCATCCCCTTCAGTCACTTAATTTACACTGCCATCCCTCTTTAAAGATATTGATCAATTCTTTGCCTCAATCAATGTTTAAGATCAATGGAAGACCAACTAGTTTGGTCTTAAATATGAAAAAAATTTAGTTCAATAATTTTACCAAAAATATGATTTTCTTACTCATGTTCCCAATAAGTCTCAGTATAACATATTAAAGTAAATTAAGACCTAGTTCTAGAAGTGTGGAATGTTTGCTGACACTATCTCTGACACTATTGTCAAAATTACTTTTCTGATCAGTGTCTCTTGGAAACACGACTAGCTAGAAATGTAGATTGTGTATTGTACATTTTCCGGTCATGAACTGTAGGGCTGAGAGAAGAGTTTATATGAAGCTGTTAGTATGATATGACATTCAGCTACCAACTATCTCTTAGTTTCATTTTACTTTGAAAAAAATTACAAATAAAAACAAGCTGTGATGAAAGCCAGTCCCATAGAAAACAGCACAGGCCTTAACTAAAGTATTCTTAGATAGACTTGTCTGTCAAAGTGCTTGGAACTGAGGCTTCCTTCATGTGACTCTTTCAGATGTGTTCAGTTGGATATTATCTTGATTTTATCTACACCATTTAGTTCATATAAGGCCCTACTTAAGATGATTGGAAGGTCATGCGTTGGGGCTTTTGGGACTTTATTTCACGGATGTCTGAAATAATATCATCAATAGAAAAATATTTTACATTCTTTTGGAGAAGGAAGCATGTTCATTGTTTAAGTTCATCCTCATTTTTCCTGTAAATGCCTTCATGAAACATCACAATGAGAATACTGCCTTTACTGGTGTGAGTGCTCTTATCATCAGGCATTGATGATGGGTTTGCCGTATAATTGGCATCAATTTCCCACTTTGAAAGGAGCTGCTTTCACTGAGTCATTTGGTTTGCTCTGTCTGCAGAGTATGAACAGCACTGACACTGAGCAAGCTCTGGGTGTGGAGAGGTTGTGAGTTGATGCTTGCTTGTTACTGAGACAGAACACCAGAATCAGCTACAGATTTGGTATCCTCTTGTCCCAGCCCCAACGCTGTTGTGAGGTTGTTTAGGAAGCATCCTGATTCACTCCCAGAACACTGGATGCTGCTTTGCTCTATGTGCGTTGCACTTTGTGAGCAAATAGCTTTATCTCTCAGTGCTTTTATTTTCCTTTCTATACAAAAGATCAGAGAACGAAACTGGTGTCATAACATGTATTTTAGGTTTTAGAGCCCACAATAATAAAAGTAATCTGATTCACATTTTAATTTAGTTCTGGAAATGGGGACTACCATCCATGAAGATGCTCCTCTCCTAAATGAAGCAACAGTACCTTTTCTAGGGCAGCTCGGCCTTGCCAGCTCTGCACACAGTAGGATTCCATAAACGCTTGTTGCCCAGACAGTGTGATTCCTTATAAGCTGCCCTGTATTCAACTCCAAGTGGATATTTCTCATGTATCCTCTAGGCTCTTCACACTGAGATTCTATCAGTATCAGGTTTCATTCTAGAAGGCACTGTCTACTTAATTTTTTTAAGAAGTGAATTTAAAACAATTCAGAGGGATGTATACCCAACACACACATACACCATTGTCACCCAAGTATCTTCCAGAATACCTCCATAGCCTTTCTTGTTAACTTTTGAAAACTTCTCCTTAAAAGCCTAAATGTCCATCAACTGACGAATGGATAAGGAAGATGTTGTTTATATATACAATGGAATACTACTTGACAATGAGAAAGAATGAAATCTGGCCATTTGCAGCAACATGGATGGAACTGGAAGGTATTATGCTAAGTGAAATAAGTCAGTCAGAGAAAGACAGATACCATATGTTTCACTCATAGGTGGATCTTGAGAAACTTAACAGAAGGTCATGGGGGGAGGGGAGGGTGGTGGAAGGTACAGAGAGGGAGGGAGGCAAACCATGAGAGACTCTTGGATACTGAGAACAAACTGAAGGTTGATGGGGGTGGGGGAGAGGGGAAAGTGGGTGATCTGCATTGAGGAGGGCACTTGTTGGGATGAGCACTGGGTATTGTATGGAAACCAATTTGTCAATAAATTATATTAAAAAAAGAAAACTTCTCCTTGACTATATTCTTTTTATTTTTATTTATTTATTTATTTATTTTGAGAGAGAGGGGCATGAGCTGGGGAGGGGTAGAGAGAGAGGGACAGAGAATCCCAAGCAAGCCTGGTGCCATCAGCACAGAGCTAGATGCAGGACTTGATCTCAGGAACTGTGAGATCATGACTTGAACTGAAATCAAGAGTAGGATGCTCAACTAACTGAGTCACCCAGGTGTCCTAATCTCCTTGCTATATTCTGTCTCAGTTACTAAACCCAACAAATAGGAATTAATGAGCCTTTTGGTTACATGAGAATGACTATTTAAATAGGATACAAAAAGCGATGGTATTTAAAGGAAATACAGCTTCACCATGTTACCTATTTACAAATTCATCAACCTCAAGTATTGAGAAGCAATGACAGAATTTTCAACTTAGTAATTTTAGGAGAATGGATTTGGTTGGGTAAACTATTATCAAGTATCTTCATTGCCTTTCTTATGTTTAGGTCAATTGCCAAATCTGCTGAGGGTTTGTGCTGTTTAGATTTCTTTCCCACCACCCTGTGCAGTGATGTTAGGGAAGGTGGTGATAATTAACCAATAGCTATGCACTGGCAGTTTAGGGATAAGTGTACTTGTATTTAAATGTTAGTGTTGATTCCTATGAAACTAAGTTAATTAACAAATAATCATTCAGCTTTGCTCATTTACTGGGAGCACAGTATGTACCAGGCAGGTACTGTTCTAGGAATTTGCAATATGTCAGGGAATAAAGTAAAGATCCTTACTTTTTGCTTATTTAGCAGAGTGTCTCGCACCCAATGGTTCTCAATAAATACTTACTAAATGAATAAATTAGGACAGGAAGGTCGAAGAAACAGAAAAAAACTACAGAGAAAAGGAAACATTTGGTTTGACCTATTAACTCCCAGTTTTTTAATTAAAATCTTGATATGCTTGTGATTAATAAAGATGACCCTTTTTATTTCTTGACTCATCTTTAAAAGCAGAAATGCTACCAAATATGCCGTAATTCCAAAACCGAACTATGATCCGCATTCTGAAGGAGGACATGTGATTCAGGATGCAGTACTTGCTCCTTTGTCAGACTAAATTTTCAAATTCTATTCCCCAGAGCTTAGCCTGTGTTTGTGTTCACCACTTTTCAAAAGGTGACTTTCTGAGGCAACTGTCCCAGTAATTAGAGGCGTTTATCTTAATGCTTATTTGATTTTAGCAGTGAGGTTACAGGCTGTCATCCACATTGTTATTGACTCCCTCAATTAGAGGCAATGGCGTTTCACCTCCATGCAAAATATTAGTAAATTAACAATCCCCACTCTGCATTCATTTGGGAAATCTGCTTTGCTTGTGATGACGAACGTGACAAGCAGGGAGTAATCAGAGACACTCTGGTAATACCTTTAAGCCCTGCAAACATCAATTAAAACCCTGGCTCTGCACTTTGCAGCTGGGGGTTTGGTCTGTAGGGTAAATTACTTTTTTCATGACACAGGCAGAAGTCAGCATTGGTAATTTACAAGAGAAACAAGGAACAATCCCAACAAAAAATAACCAGAGAAACATCCACCCTGATTTTCTCGAATCTTTCCTATTAATGTCTCTTTTACACTGTGAACAATTTTCAGATCAGATTTACAATTCTCTGACATGACAGTTTTGACTCAAAAGCAAATCCTAAAAAATTTTCTTTACAGTGCTATAAAGACTGCAAATAGATTTTATTCAAGTGTCGTGACTGTCTCAGATCTAAGGACATCTTAGTCTAATAAAGAGATTTTTTTAACTCAGGAATTGTTAAGTCATAGGAGCTCTGTGGATGAGCTTCAGTAGACTTACCTAAAATTTGTAAAAAAAAAAAAATCTTTTGTGCATTTTATTAAGACAGAAATGCATCATTTTCATCAGATTGTCTACCGGGCCTTGTAACCCCACTAGACAAGAATCTCTGGTCTGATGAGAAGGACCCAAGGGCTGGAGGAAGAGTTCTGCGATTTTGCTACCATCCAGCTACAATGGAGCTGCACTGATGTTAGTGTCTTCTTCCCATAAAAATGTTTTCTTCAGATGCCCAATGATTCTCTTTGTTTCTTCTATTTTAATACTTAAGTCTCTGATGTTATGAGATCACAATTTGGCTGAATCTTCACCTCTAACTTACTGTATTCTAATAACTGTATTAAGTAATGATTCAGTCTTTTCATTGGTACACTGAGTATCATCAACCACAGAAAAACTAATTATGAAAATATTAATATTAACATTGTTAATGGAGCAAAAAGATCAATGCCTTCCATTTTGAGACAGCATTACTTCTTTGAGCAAGTCAAACACTTAGGAAAATTTTTGTGCCATTGGAATCTCATTTCCTTATGTGGTACATTGTAATAAAGCCTAACTTACAATTTAAGTCTAATATAACACTATGTCAGGTATGTGTTTTTAACTCTATCAGTTTTATTGGGTTTCCAAAGACACAACAGTGGAGAAGTTGGGAAAGTACTACTTAAAATTATCCAAACGAGGGGTGCCTGGGTGGCTCAGTCAGTTGGGCGACCAACTTCAGCTCAGGTCATGATCTCACCGTTTCCAGGTTTGAGCCCCACGTCAGGCTCTCTGCTGATGGCTCGGAGCCTGTTTCAGATTCTGTGCCTCCCTCTCTCTCTCTGCCCCTTCCCCACTCATGCTCTGTCTTTCTCTCTCAGAAATAAACATTAAAATTATCCAATTATTTAGAAATACTTTTTTATTTGGGAGCTAAAGAACTTTAAATAAGGTTAAAATTTATCTTTTTTTTTTTTGTAAAATCAAACTAAAGTGAAAGTAGTTTCATCATTATGACTTAAAAAGGCAAATCAGGTAAAAAACACTGATTTTTTTTTCCCATTGGATTGGGACCCAAGAAAAGCCACTTTTTTAAGGTAAAGAGGATTTCTAAATGAGAACAGGTTAATTAGACATCTGAAAGATCATTCCTGTAGTGGTCATGTATGTAAAAGTATAGCTAACTTACTGTCATGATGAGCCCCTTTTCCTGGAAGTATTTAATCAATGGAGCAGCGTTCTGCTTGAAGTTCATTAGTCTCCTTTGGGTAGCTTTCAGATTGTCATCCGGCCGCCCCTGTTGCTCTGCACGCTTCAGTAATCTCTCTTTGAGCCTCTGATTGGCACAAGCCAGGAATACCACCAAGTCGGGAGTACAGATCTGCAAAGAGCATCAGACAAGTAGACAAGCATTCAACACACCAACCAATGCAAGTGAGGGCAGTGGCATTCTGTTGAGGCCATCTTTGGCCCTCTATGTCTCTGCCAGTAGGGCTACTGCTCTATACAAGAGCAGGAGGAGCCATGGTTATTATAAAGGCATACGTTGTTTTGTTGTACTTTGCTTTATTGATTATTAGCAACCTTTTGTCTAACAAGTCTATTGACGCCATTTTTCCAACAGATGTGCTCACTTCATGGTTCCGTGTCATATTTTGGTAATTCTTGCAACATGTGAAACTTTGTCATTATTACTCTATTTGCTATGGTGATCTGTGAACAGTGATATTTGATGTTACTATTGTAATTGTTTTTTTTTTCAATATATGGAATTTATTGCCAAATTGGTTTCCATACAACACCCAGTGCTCATCCCAAAAGGTGCCCTCCTCAATACCCATCACCCCCCCTCCCCCCTCCCATCACCCCACCCATCAACCCTCAGTTTGTTCTCAGTTTTTTTTTATTTTTTATTTATTTTATTTTATTTTTTTTTTTTTCAACGTTTTTTTTTAAATTTTTTTTTTTTTTCAACGTTTTTTATTTATTTTTGGGACAGAGAGAGACAGAGCATGAACGGGGGAGGGGCAGAGAGAGAGGGAGACACAGAATCGGAAACAGGCTCCAGGCTCCGAGCCATCAGCCCAGAGCCTGACGCGGGGCTCGAACTCATGGACCGCGAGATCGTGACCTGGCTGAAGTCGGACGCTTAACCGACTGCGCCACCCAGGCGCCCCTCAACGTTTTTTATTTATTTTTGGGACAGAGAGAGACAGAGCATGAACGGGGGAGGGGCAGAGAGAGAGGGAGACACAGAATCGGAAACAGGCTCCAGGCTCCGAGCCATCAGCCCAGAGCCTGACGCGGGGCTCGAACTCACAGACCGCGAGATAGTGACCTGGCTGAAGTCGGACGCTTAACCGACTGCGCCACCCAGGCGCCCCTATTCTCAGTTTTTAAGAGTCTCTTATGCTTTGGCTCTCTCCCACTCTAACCTCTTTTTTTTTTCCTTCCCCTCCCCCATGGGTTTCTGTTAAGTTTCTCAGGCTATTGTAATTGTTTTGGGGTGCCACGAACCACACCCATATAAGATGGCAAACTTGATCAATAAATGTTGTGTGTGTTCAGACTGCTCTACCCACTGGCCACTCCCTTGTCTTTCTCCATCATCTTGGGCCTCCTTATTCCCTGAGACACAACAATGCTGAAATTAAGCCATTAACAACCATATAATGGCCTCTAAGTGTTCAAGTGAAAGCTAGAAATAATAGAGCTTAGTTAGGGAGTCATGTCAAAAGCTGAGATAGGCTAAGAGTTAGGCCTCTCGCACTAGTTAGCCAAGTTGTAAATGCAAAGGAAGGAAATTAAAACTGCTACTCCAGTGAACACATAAATGATAAGAAAGTGAAACAGCCTTATTGCTGACATGGAGAAAGTTATGGATAGAAGATCAAACCAGCTACAACACTCCCTTCAGCCAAAGCCTAATCCCGAGCAAGGCCCTAACTCTCTTCAACTCTGTAAAGGCTGAAAGAAATGAAGAAGCTGGCAGAATAAAAGTCTGAAGCTAGCAGAGGTGGGTTCATGAGGTTTAAGGAAAGAAGGCTTCTCCATAACGTAAAAGTGCAAGGTGAAGCAGCAAGTGCTGATATAGAAGCTGCAGCAAGTTATCTAGGTAAGATAATTAACGTAAGTAGCTTACACTAAATAACATATTTTCACTGTAGACAAAACAGTTATGTCCTTGAAGATGATGCCATCTAGGACTTTCTCAGCTAGAGAGAAGTCAATGCCTGGCTTCAAAGCCTCAAAGGACGGGCTGACTTGGTTGTTAGGAGTTAATGTACCTGGTAACTTTAAGTTGAAGACAATGCTCATTTACCATTCTGAAAATTCTAGGTCCCTTAAGATTTATGCTAAATCTACTCTGCCTGTGCTCTATCAATGGAACAACAAAGCCTGGATGATGGCACATCTCTTCAAAACATGGTTTACTGAGTATTTTAAGCATACTCTTGAGACCTACTGCTCAGAAGAAAAGATTCCTTTCAAAATATTGCAATACACCTGGTCACCCAAAAGCTCTAATGGAAATGGACAATGGAATTAATGTTGTTCTCATACCTATTAACACAACATCCATTCTGTAGCCTATGGATCAAGGAGTAATTTCAATTTTCAAAAAGTCTTGGGGCGCCTGGGTGGCGCAGTCGGTTAAGCGTCCGACTTCAGCCAGGTCACGATCTCGCGGTCTGTGAGTTCGAGCCCCGCGTCAGGCTCTGGGCTGATGGCTCGGAGCCTGGAGCCTGTTTCCGATTCTGTGTCTCCCTCTCTCTCTGCCCCTCCCCCGTTCATGCTCTGTCTCTCTCTGTCCCAAAAATAAATAAAAAAAAAAAAAAAAAAAAAAAAGTCTTATTACTTAAGAAATACATTTTGTAAGGCTATAGCTGCCATAGCTAGTGATTCTTCTGATGGATCTGGGCAAAGTACATTGAAAACCTTTTGCAAAGGAGTCACCATTCTAGATGCCATTAAGAACATTCATGATTCATGGGAAGAGGTCAAAATATTAAACATTAACAGGAGTTTGGAAGAAGTTGATCCCAACCCTCATGAGTGACTTCGAGGGGGTTCCAACTTTGGTGGAGGCAGTAAACTGCAGATGTGGTGGAAAGAACTAGAGACCTAGAACTAGAAGTGGAGCCTGAAGATGCAACTGAATGGCTGCCATCTCCTATCAGATTTTAACGGATGAGGACCTGCTTATGGATGAGCAAAGAAAGTGGTTTCATGAGATGGAGCCTACTCCTGGTGAGGATGCTGTGAAGATTGTTGAAATGGCAACAGAGGATTTAGAATGTTACACAAACTTAGCTGAGGCAGTGGCAGAGTTCGAGAAGATCGACTCCAATTCTGGAAGAAGTTCTACTGTGGGTAAAATGCTATCAAACAGCATCACATGCTACAAGAAATTGTTTGTGAAAGGAAGAGTCAGTGAAGTGGCAAACTTCACTGTTGTCTTATTTTAAGAAATGGTCGCAGCCACCTCAGCCTTTAGCAACTACCACCCTGGTCAGCCAGCAGCCATCAGTATCGAGGCAAAATCACCCACCAGCAAAACAAGTACAACTTGCTAAAAGCTCAGATGATGGCTTGACTTTTTTTTTTAAGCAATAAAGTATTTAAATTTTTTTAATGGTTATTTATTTTTGAGAGAGAGAGAGAGAGAGACATAGAGATAGAGGGGGCGGAGGGGCAGATAGAGAGGAAGACACAGAATCTGAAGCAGGCTCCAGGCTCTGAGCTGTCAGCACAGAGCCCGACGCAAGGATCAAACTCATGAGCTGTGAGATCATGACCTGAGCCAAAATTGGATGCTTAACTGACTGAGCCACCCAGGTGCCCCCAAAAAGTATTTTTAAATTAAGGTATGTACACTGGTTTTTTAGGCATTATGCTACGCGCACTCAGTAGACTACAGTCTTGTGTAAACATAACTCTTATATCCAGGAAAACAAAAATTTAATCTGACCTGCTTCATTGTAATACTCACTTTACTGCAGTGGTCTGGACCTGAACCCACATCTTTCAGATATGCCTGTAGTTCATATAAATGGCATTCCCCAATCCGCAGAGCTATTTGCAGTGGCTTCCATATTTCTGGAAAATACTTTTCTAGACTACTTGTCTACTTCTAAATACTTGTCTATGTTGAAACAAGTTTCTAGGTTGAATTAAGAGCAATATAGGCAATGGGGCGCCTGGGTGGCTCAGTTGGTTAAGCATCTGACTTCAGCTCAGGTCATGATCTCACAGTCCATGAGTTCGAGACCCACATCAGGCCTGTGCTGACAGCTCAGAGCCTGGAGCCTGCTTCAGATTCTGTGTCTCTCTTTTCTCTGCCCCTCCCCTGCTCATGCTCTGTCTCTCTCTGTCTCAAAACTAAATAAAAACATTGAACAGAAAAAAAGAGCAATATAGGCATAACTTTGCCAAAGATATATTGTAAAATCCCCAATTTTAGAGGGGACATGACTACTGGGCCACAGATATTGTCTACAGTAATTAAGTACTGCTCCTATTAATGTTACCTGCTGTCCTTTTAGAAGTATTGGCTGTATGCAATGCCCAATGCTAAATTATTTTCTTATGATATTGCTAAACTTTGCAATAATCTGCAAGGTTAATATTATCTCCAGTTTAAGATAAACAAACTGAGGCTCTGAGAAATGAGGTACTTGTCTGAGGTCACAAGGTCAGTAAGATCAAAGCTGATATTTGAACCCAGGTCTGTCTGGTAGAAGGCCTGTGTTTCTTCTACTATTACTAAGAACCAAATAACCCCAAAGCCTTCACAAGTTTCTGAAAATATCAACAAATGACTTGAAAACAACCTATGAAACAAACGGTTCTTGTTAACTCAAGTACAACCAGTACTGCATTTAAAAGACAACATGGCCATAGAAAATGAATATAGTTTCTTGTTGAGGATGTGACAAGACAAAATGGCAGTTTTGCATAGTGGTTTAAAGAAATGATTCCAATTATTTTTGTCTCCTTACATTAGTATATTATTTGGGCATATACTCCAATAAATATAAAATATGCATATATTACCATACTAATATAGGATGTATGTTATAAAATATACACAAGAAATGCAATTTAAAAAGAATGAGATATAATAATTGTAATTCTAACATTTTTTCCCCACACCACAGTGGTTTGCCGTGTACACTTTAGAGACCACTGGTTGGAAAATGGACTCTGGAGGCTGGAAATATGCACTCCAGTTTTTGCCCTAGGACTTGCTAACTGAGTGATAGGTATATGGTTTAATTTTGTAAATCCTCTGTGTCTTGATCTATCAATAAAGATACACAGACCTACCTTGCTGAGTTACTATAAAGATTAAGTAAGATGATGTATGTGAAATACACAGCACATGGTAAGTGCTCAGTAAATTTTAGCCATGTTTATTATCTCTTGGCTTTCATGAGTGTAGGTTGTCCCGGTTTTCTTTTAACTTTTTGCTATTTATTTATTTGTTTATTTATTTTCTTTGCTCACAGTTTTTCCTCCTTAAGCCCACGAGTGGGTACCTTCCTTGAGGCTTAGATCATGTTTTTAGGTCATGTCTCCAGGTCCTCATTCTCTTCTCATTCTCTCAGTTCTCTTTTACTGCACTTTTCAACTACTACCCTTAGTGGATGGATCCTGAATCTATATTTTCAGCACTGACTTTCAACAGAATCCAAGTCCTGTATTTTCTTTTTTTAAAAAAAAATTTTTTTTTAACGTTTATTTATTTTTGAGACAGAGAGAGACAGAGCATGAACAGGGGAGGAAGAGAGAGAGGGAGACACAGAATCTGAAACAGCCTCCAGGCTCTGAGCTGTCAGCACAGAGCCCGATGCGGGTCTCAAACTCACAGACCGTGAGATCATGACCTGAACCGAAGTCAGACACTTAACCGACTGAGCCACCCAGGTGCCCCCAAGTCCTGTATTTTCAAATGCTTTGTATGATGGCTCTACCTGTAAGTCTTCTTTTTTGGGGGGGGGGGGTAGATATTTTTTTTAAGATTTTTTATTATTATTTTAGAGAGAGAGGGAGTGAGCAAGCAGGGGAGAAGGGCAGAACGAGAGAGAGAGAGAGAGAGAGAGAGAGAGAGAGAGAGAGAGAATCCCCAGCACGCTCCACACTCAGTTTGGAGCCCAATGTGGGGCTGGATCCCACGAGCCTGGAATCATGATGTAAACTGAAATCAAGAGTTGAATATTCAACGACTGAGCCACCCAGGCATCCTTCTACCTGTAAGTCTTAATGTTATTTGTGGTTTAGAAAGGCCAAAATCAATCTCAGCATCTTTTTCCGTAAATGAAATTCCTAACCTGCTTATTTAATTATTTAATTAATTAATTAATTAATTATATTTTTATGGTATTTTTTATAGTAGCAACACTACTTTCCTAAATCTCTTAGTTAGGAGACTTAGTATCATTTCTAACCTTACTCATCAAAACTTTCATGTCTCCAAGCTATCAGCACTGCCTATGGATTTGGTCTTTGAAATACCACTCAGACTCCCCTTCTTTCAGTTCCCACTGTCGTTGTGTAAGCCACACATTAGCATAAGTGATTAAGAGCATGAATTTTAGAATCAGATCATCCTGAATATGAATCCAGGATCTGCCATCTATTAATTTTTGTCCTTTGAGCAAATGGTTCATTTTCTCTGAGCCTCAGTTTCCTCAACTGTAAAGTACAAGACTCTCTATCTTTGTAGTTTAGTTATTTCTTAATTAAAAAAATAACTGCTAAATAGCTTTTGAAAAGTCTTAATAATTTAGAAAATCACTTTATAATTTTGGTGTGATATATGACAAAGAGATTATCTGAAGTTAAAACCTTTATTTTATCAAATATTATATGGGAAAATTTATGTTTAATAAAATCGTTGGTAATATTTGGCCTCACTCAACATAAAAAATGACATTCTTTTAACTTTACTTTAAATAAATTATTTTAGGAAGAAGACAATTTTGACAAATAAAATATTGTATTATGCTTGGTTTGGTCATGATGTATATGAAAATATGGAAAAATCCTGAATTACTAGCTCAATATTAAATGCAGAGAAAAACTTGGCTTTTTAAATTCTTGCATTTTGTACTGAAATTCTTGTATTCTGTATTTAAACAAATGAAATGGTTTACTTTAATATATTTTGTGTTTTGTTTCAGACTACAGTGTAAGTGCTTCTCCCTACATAACACAATGAAGTAATGGATAGACTCATATATGTAATCACCATTGTATTTTGTCTTTTACTCTTAGGTTCTGAAATATTAGAGACAGTTTGAAATTTACATAAGACTTTTTCAACTTTGAATAAAATTGCATTTTTTTAATTAAAAGACTTAAAAAAAACAATTTTAGGGGCATCTGGGTGGCTCAGTCGGTTAAGCACCCACGTGTGAGCAGGGAGGGGCAGAGAGAGAGGGAGACATAGAATCTGAAGCAGGCTCCAGGCTCTGAGCTGTCAGCAGAGAGCCCAATGTGGGGCTCGAACTCACGAACTGTGAGATCATTACCTGAGCCGAATTTAGGCACTTAACCGACTGAGCCACCCACGCGCCCCAACAGTAGCCCATTTTAAAGGAAAAAATATTTGAATTGTTTATGTTTTTTCCCCCAAATAGAAGCAAACACCACTCTATTCCAAAAGATGTGAAGTCCTAGAAAGTTTTCATAAAATTCACTTGTGAAATGTTGAAAAGTATCACCAAACAAAGTGGATCTTTGGCATACTTTTTCTTGCCCTAGGTTCTCAAAATATAGTTGCTGATTCAATGAATGAGTGAATAAATTAATCTTTGAGAACAAAAACTCAGATACTACCTTTGTCTACATGAAAGTAAGCTTCTCAATTGTTGATAGTATTTCTCCTAATGAATCAACTAAATCAATTTTTTCCCTATAATTATATACACATGTGAATCTTCCTCTGTCCATTGACTTAAAGTCCCTTACCTAAATGATTACTCTGTTAAAAAGGACTTGTGCCTGCCTTTGATAAGCAAAGACATATTCACCAAGTCAAACTGCCCAGTGAGCTTGCTTTAAACTCCCTGTTCCTGGGGTGCCTGGGTGGCTTAGTTGGTTAAGCATCTCACTCTTGATTTTGGCTCAGGTTATGATTTCATACACAGTTCATGAGATTGAGTTCCGTGTTGGGCTCTGGGCTGACAGTGTGGAGCCCACTTGGGATTCTCTCTTTCTCTCTAGGAATAAATAAATAAACTTAAAAAAAAAAAAATACTCCCTGTTCCTAACTATCAGTACTTTTGACTGGCCTATTCTTTATGAAGATATGTCAGAAGGCCTACACTCCGTAATTCAGATCACACTGTCAGAAACCAGGAAGCAAAGTACTAAAGACATAAAATTTTTAAAAATTTTTCGTAAAAAGAAAAGAAATAGAATATCATAGCTGGAACACAAACTGGATTCACAGAAACTAAAGGATGGAAAAAAACTTGGGAGGTTATCTGACCCAGATTAATGCCAAACCTGTAATTATTTCCAGTCTCTTGACAAGTGATTTTTAAAGTTGGGCATTTGAACTTGAATGTTCTTGCGAGCATTTCTTGGGATAGGCACCTAGTAGTTATGAGGCAGCCCTTTTCGTTATGGGAAGGCTTAATAACTGGGAAGTCCTTTCTAATATCGGGTTCAACTTTCCTTCCCTATTCTGCCTACAGTGAAAATGTAAAATAATTTTTTTTTTTTTTTATCCATTAAACATTTATTGAACACACTGCATTATCACAGAATCTAGATTAGGTCGTTATAGGAAAAAAGGATAGATAACTGTACTTCACTAACATTTAACACGGAAATACTTTCTGGGCAGAGCTTTAAACAGACTAGGGGACTGGGGGACAAAAACTGGAATGGGTCCCACCATGGAGATGTTCTAGAAACTACTACTACTACTGCCCCCTTTTGGTTGGACTCCTAAAGGGCTATATCAGAGTATGTGTGAACAAGCCTCATAGGACTAAATCCTTTTAGAATCACCCCAAATTCTCATTATATTAGGTGATTAAATGTATTCAACAGCCAATTAGGCATAGCTGAAAAGAGAACGAGGGAACTAAAACAGCAGAAGAAAATATCCAGAATGAAGCAAGGGGAAGTGAGAGGTAGGAAAAGTACAGAACATAGCAAAAGAGAAATATAAGAGAATGGTTAGAAAGTTCTAGAGTAAGAGAGAAAATGAAGAAGCAATCTTTGAAAATATAATAGCTAAGAATTTTCCAAACTCACAAATAATATCAAGTCTCAGATTCAAGAAGCAATCTAAAAGCCAAGCAGAATAAACAAAAAACTCAGATCTAAGCATATTATAGTAAAACTGCTAAAAGTTTAGAAAGACAAAAAGACCAAATCAAAACAAACAAACAAAACCTTTAAAGCAGCCAGAGAAAAAGAAACGAAAGATTCTCTTCAGAGTAGCAACAAAAAACAGCTGTATTTTTTTTTTTTTAATTTTTTTTTTTAATGTTTATTTATTTTTGAGACAGAGAGAGACAGAGCATGAACGGGGAAGGGTCAGAGAGAGGGAGACACAGAATCCGAAACAGGCTCCGGGCTCTGAGCTGTCAGCACAGAGCCCGACACAGGGCTTAAACTCACCGACCGCGAGATCATGACCTGAGCCGAAGTCAGCCGCTTAACCGACTGAGCCACCCAGGCGCCCCAAACAGCTGTATTTTCAAAAGAAACAATGAAGCTAGAAAACAATGAAATGCTATCTTTAAAGTGTCAATACAAAATAACTGCCAGCCTTGGTTTCTATATGCAATAAAAATATCATTCAAAAATTAAGGTAAATGCAGATATTTTCAAACAAAAACTGACAGAATCCATCATCAGAGATTCTATACTAAAATATGAAAGAACATTCTTTAGGTAGAAGGAAAATTATCCAAGATAGAAGTTGTTCCAGAGGAACAAATGAAGAACAATGAAGTGGTAAATATATGGGTCAACCTAAATGAATAGTGACCATATAAAAGAATACTAAAAGTATTTTGTGGTATTTAAAAAAAAGATTAGTCATGAGGCAGGGACATGAAGTTCAATTGTTTTAAGGTCTTGTTCAGGAAGTGGCAGAAATACTGAATTCTATGAGACATTAAGTTAAGGATGCGTGTGGTGATCCCTAGAACAGGTGTCAGCAAATTTTTTCTGTAAAGGACCAGATAATGAATATTTTAGGCTTTTCGGGCCATATGGTCTTATAGCATGAAAGCAGCCATAAAGCTGGCAGTGGGGCCTGGGGAGAATCTACAGGAGGAGGGCAAGCCAATAAAGTTACAGTGTCCAGTTAGTCCTTGGGACCCACAACTGGGACCTCCATCCTTCTGGGCCTTCTGAGCAGCATGTGTGAGGAGCCTCTGTCCACCAGATCCTGTCCCCTACTGGCCAAGAGTTGCCCCTGGCATATCACCTCCCCCATACTTTCACACTGTGTATGGGTGAGTCCCTGGGCAGGAAGCCAGACACACCCAGTGAGTAATCACACATTACAATGGCACGAAACTGGTCACAGCAGCAATGGTCAAGTAAAAGGTGGGCTGCGAGAATATAAGATAGGGCATCAGAGGTACTTGATACAGTTGCACTCTTGAAATAGAAAGATACAGAAATGCTAAAAGCAAAAGGATGGAAAAAACATACCATGGAAACATTAGCCAATAGAAAGGTGGTAAAACTATACAAATATCAAACCCAATTTGACATTTAACAGGCAAAGGAAAAAATAAACTGAATGTATCGAGGAGAGTGGACTTTGAAAGTTCTCATCATGAGAAAAACAGGTTTTGTAACTATGTATGGTGATAGATATTAACTGGATTTATTGTGATCATTTGGCATTTATAATTATGGAATCATTATGCTGTATACCTGAAATGAATTAATGATATGCCAATTATACCTCAATTAAAACAGCTGAAAAA
This sequence comes from Panthera onca, assembly GCF_046562875.1. NCBI lineage: Eukaryota > Metazoa > Chordata > Mammalia > Carnivora > Felidae > Panthera > Panthera onca. Next base: position 156,919,545 of record NC_138346.1, read on the forward strand.
AATAAATAAAATGCCTAATAATATATTTCCTACCAAAAAAAACAGGCAAAATAAACAGACATTTCTTAAAAGACATACAAATGGCCAACAGGTACATAAAAAGGTGTTTAGCATCACTAATCATCAGGCAAATGCAAACTAAAACCACATCGAGATATCACTTCATACCTGTTAGAGTAGCTATTACCAAAAGACAAAAGATAGCAAGTTTTGGGAAGGATATGGAGGAAAGGGAACCCTTGTGCACTGTTGGTGGGAATGTAAATTGGTACAGTCACTGTGGAATACAGTACAGATAGCCCTGAAAAAAAAAGTTAAAAATAGCACAACTTCATAATCCAGAAAACCCACTTCTGGGTATATATATATAAAGGAAACAAAATCAATATCTCAAAGAGATATCTGCACTCCCATACTTATTTAGCTTTAAAAAAGTAGGAAATCCTACCATCGTGACAACATGGATGAATCTGGAGGACGTTATATTAAATGTAATAAGCCAGACACAGAAAGACAAACACCGCATGATCTCACTTACACGTGGAATCAAAAATAGTCAAACTCACAAAAGAAAACAGTAAAACGGTGGTTGTCAAGGGCTGGGTGGAGAGGGAAATGAGGACATGTTGCCCAAAACATACAGGGAATCAGTTATGCAAGATGAGTAAGTTCCAAAGATCTCTACAACAGCAATGTGACTATCGTTAACAGTAGCAATTAATATTGGTACAATTAATATACCTGAATTTTCGCTAAGATGGTACATCTTAAGTGTTCTTACCACAAAAAGGAAAAAACAAGAAGAAAGGAAAAGAACAAAACGAACAAATAAATGGTAGCTATCTGAGGTGGTGGATATGTTAGCTAGATTGTGGTTATTATTTCACAATGTATACATATATTGAAACATCAAGTTGTGTACCTTAAATAGACACAATTTTTATTTGTCACTTATACTTCAATAAAGGTGAAAAAACTGAAAAAACATCAGACAAGTATAGACTTTAGAGAGAGAAGTATTACTAGAGTTAAAGAGTGTCATTTCATTATGATAAAAGGTTTAATTATCTAGGAAGAAATAATAGCCTTAATTTGCATGATCCAATAATATAGGTTCTCAGTATTCAAAGCTGAATTTAAACAGAACTGAAAGAAGACGGTCAAAAATCCACAATCATAGTGGGAGATTTTAATATATCTTTCCAAGTAACTGACAGAACAAGTAACCAAAAAATCAGTATGGATAGAGGAGAACTTAATACGATTAACAACTATATGTGTGTATACATACACACACAAAACACTACAACTACCAAGTTGAATCTAAAATCTTTTAAAATACACACAGAAAATTTATAAAAGTTGACCATATTCTGAGCCATAAAGGAAGTTTAAATACATTTCAGATGTTTGAAACTCACATGCAGATTACCTTTAGTAACTACAGTGGAAGTAAGCTCTGCACAAATAATAAAAATATAAATTAAAAAATCCTCATGTTTGGAAGTTAAACAATACACTTTAACATAATTCCTGGGTCAAAGAAATCACAGTGGAAATAGAAAATATTTTAGATTAAATGATAATAAATTATGACATTTCGAAATTTATGGGATGTAGCTACACCCATAGTTACAGGAACATTTATTGCCTTAAATGAATATATTGGGGGAAAAAGAAGTTGAAATTAGTGATCTAAGCATCCACCTCAAAATGATAAAAAAAATTAGGCCTTTTTAGGGCAACTAAAAAGTTGAAAGAAGAAAAAGATACAGATAATAGCAGAAAAAATATATAAAGTAAACATATACCTAAGGGATGATTCCTTGGAAAGACTAATAAAATTGATAATCCTGGTGAAACAAATCAAGAAAAAGAAAGAAAGAAGGTAAAAATAAATATTGGTAATAAGAGGGAATATATTCCTAAATATCTTAAAGAATTTAAGATGATAAAGGATATTAAGAACAACTTAATGAAAACAAGTTGCAAAATTATTTGAAATGAACTGATTTCTAGGAAAACACAACTTCCTTAAGCTGACAAAAGAATAAACAGAAAATCAGATGTTAAATCCATACTCAAAACCCTCACACAAAGAAAATTCAAAATCTGATGGCTTTACCAGTGAATTAATTGTACCAGACACCAAGCTAACAGAAAACCTCTACTAAATATAAAAGGAATGACAACTGGGGCATCTGGGTGACCCTGTCAGTTAAGCTCAGGTCATGATCTCATGGTTCATGAGTTCAAGCCCTGCATGGGGACAGGGTGGAGCCTGCTTGGGATTCTCTCTCTCTCTCTCTCTCTCTCTCTCTCTCTCTCTCTCTCTCCCTCCTCCCCTAAGATAAGTAAACTTAAAAAAAAAAAAGAAGGAATGAATACTTCTCAATTCATTCTGTTAGGCTGGCATAATCTTGAATCCAAAGCCTGACAAGGACATTAAAAGAAAGAAAAATTATAGACGTATCTAACTCATGACCATAGATGCAAAAAATCTAAGTAAAATATCAGCAAATGAATCCATCAATATATAAAAAAAATTATGTACACCATGACCAATTTGGGTTTATTCCATGCTGGAAAAATTGGTTTTCCTTTCAAAAATCAAGCAATGTAATTTATCAAATGAACAAAATAGAAGAGAAATATCAAAAGATCATTTTAACAAATAAATAAATATGGGGAAAACATTCGGTTAAACTTAACATTCATTCATGATATTTTCAAAAAATTCTTTTTGTATTTGAGAGAGAGAGAGAGGGAGAGAGAGAATCTTAAGAAGGCTCCATGCTCAGAGCAGAGCAACATAGGGCTTGATCCCACAATCAGGGGATCATGAACTGAGCTGAAATAAAGAGTTGGATGCTCAACTGACTGAGCTACCCAGGTGCCCCACTCATGATAAATACTCTTATCAAACTAGGAATTCAGCAGAAAATCCATAATTTGATAAAGGATAAATACATAAAATTTATAGCAAGCACCATTCTTAATAAAGAAATGCTGAAAATTTTCCCTTGTGTTGAAATAAAGATGCCTATCATAATAATTTCTAGTTAACATTGTAATGGAGACTTTAGACAGTACAATAAGACATGAAAAAGAATTAAAACATAGGATTGGACAGAAAGAAATATAACAGTCATTTGAGACAATGTGATTGTACATGTAAAAAATCCAAAAGAATTTAAAAGCGATTAGAATAAATACGCAAAGTTAGCATGGTCTCTGCCTACAAAAGCAGTATACAAGAATCAATTTTATTCCTATATATTAGGAACAATTTAAAAATGAATTTCAAATGCTACTGAACAGAGCTTTAATGTGATATTGCTTGAGAAAGACTCCACCAGCCATTGTTGGCTTTCCAAGAAAAGCTACACTCCCGAGGGGCATATGCCAAGGAATGTCAGGAGATTCAGGAAGCTGGAGCAGCAAGGAAATAGTTTCTACTCTAGACCCTCCAGAAGGAAATACAGCCCTACGGACATATTCACTTTAGCCTGGGTGAAGAAGGAGGCCCAAAGGAAGGAATTCTGGAAGATATGCCTGTTGATCCTGACAATGACGGTGTATAAATGCCTTCTGAGGAAGGGTATCAAGACTAGGAACCCAGAGCCTAAGAAATACTTTCGTTCCCAGTTTCTTGAGACCTACTAACAGATGTTCCATCCTGTACAAGTATTCAGTTCCAATGTACCCAGTCATGACATTTTTCTCAAAGTTTTTTTAATTTTATTTAAATCCAAGTTAGTTAACATGTAGCATAATAATGGTTTCAGGAGTAGAATTTGGGAATTCATCACTTACATACAACACCCAGTGCTCATCCCAACAAGTGCCCTCCTTAATGCCCATCACCCATTTAGCCCATCCCCTCACCAGCAACCCTCAGTTTGTTCTCTGTATTTAAGAGTCTCTTACGGTTTGCCTCCCTCTCTGTTTCTATCTTATTTTTCCTTCCTTTCCCCTATGTTCATCTGTTTTGTTTCTTAAATTCCACATACGAGTGAAATCATATGGTATTTGTCTTTCTCTGACTGATCTCACTTAGCATAATACATTCTGGATCCATCCTGTTGTTGCGAATAGCAGGATTTCATTCTTTTTTTATAACTGAGTAATATTCCATTATGTATGTATATATGTATGTGTGTGTGTGTGTATGTATGTATATATATATATATATCACATCTTCCTTATCCATTCATCACTTGATGGATATTTGGGCTGTTTCGATAATTTGGCTATTGTTGATAGCACTGCCACAAACACTGGGGTGATGTGCCTCTTCGAATCAGCATTTTTTGCATCCTTTGGATAAATTCCTAGTAGTGCAATTGCTGGATCATGGGGTAGCTCTATTTTTAATTTTTTGAGGAATTTCCATACTGTTCTCCAGAGTGGCTATGCCAGTTTGCATTCCCACCAGCAGTGCAAAAGGGTTCTCCTTTCTCTGCATCCTCGCCAACATCTGTTTTTTTCCTAGTCATTAATTTCAGCCATTCTGACAGGTGTGAGCTGGTGCCTCGTGGTTTTGATTTGTATTTCCATGATGATGAGTGATGTTGAGCATATTTTCATGTGTCTGTTTGCCATCTGAATGTCTTCTTTGGAAAAATGTCTGTTCATGTCCTTTGCCCATTTCTTCACTGGATTATTTGTTTTTTGGGTGTTGAGTCTGAAAGTTTATAGATTTTGTATACTAACCCTGTATCAGATATGTCATTTCAAATATCTTCTCCCGTTCCATCGGTTGCCTTTTAGTTTTGTTGATTGTTTCCTTAGCTGTGCAGGTTTTATCTTGATGAGGTCCCAATAGTTCATTTTTGCTTTTGTTTCCCTTGCCTCCATAGACATGTCTAGTAAGAAGCTGCTGTTGCTGAGGTCAAAGAGCTCGTTGCTTGTTTTCTTCTCTAGAATTTTGATGGTTTCCTGTCTTACATTGAGGCCTTTCATTCATTTTGAGGTTATTTTTGTGTATGGTATAAGAAAGTAGTCCAGGTTCATCCTGCATGTCGCTGTCCGGTTTTCCCAACACCATTTGCTGAAGAGACTGTCTTTCCTCCATTGGATATTCTTTCCTGATTTGTCAAAGATTAGTTGGCCATACATTTGTGGGTCCATTTCTGGGTGTTTTATTCTATTCTATTGATCTCTGTGTCTCTTTTTGTGTCAGTACCATGCTGTCTTGATGATTGCAGCTTTGTAATACAGCCTGAAGTCAGGAATTGTGATGCCTCCAGGTTTGGTTTTCTTTTTCAACATTACTTTGGCTATTTGGGGTCTTTTCTAGTTCCATACAAATTTTAGAATTCTTTGTTTTATCTGTGTGAAGAACGCTGGTGGTATTTTGATAGGGATTGCACTGAATGTGTAGATTGCTTTGGGTAGTATCCACATTAACAATATTTGTTCTGCCAATCCATGAATGTGGAATGCTTTTCCATTTCTCTGTGTCTTCTTCAATTTCTTTCATAAGCTTTCTATAGTTTCCAGTGTACAGATCTTTTACTTCTTTGGTTAGGTTTATTCCTAGGTATTTTATGGACTTTGGTGCAATTGTAAATGGGATCAATTTCTTGATTTCTCTTTCTGCTGCTTCATTATTGGTGTATAGAAATGCAACTGATTTCTGTACGTTGATTTTACACCCAGCAATTTTGCTGAGTTCATATATCAGTTCTAGCAGTTTTTTGGTGGAGTCTTTGGATTTTCCATGGAGAGTATCATGTCATCAACGAAGAGTGAAAATTTGACTTCTTCCTTGACAGTTTGGATGCCTTTTATTTCTTTTTGTTGTCTGATTGCTGAGACTGTGACTTCCAACACTGTGTTGAACAACACTGGTGACAGTGGACATCTTTGTTATGTTCCTGACCTTAGGGGGAAATGTTTTAGTTTTTCTGCATTGAAGATGATATTAGCTGTGGGTGTTTTGTATATGGCCTTTATGATCTTGAGGTATGTTCCTTCTATATCTACTTTCTTGAGGGTTTTTATCAAGAAAGGATACTATAGTTTCTCAAATTTTTATAGTGTGTTTTAAACTCTTTCATTAGCAATTATTGAAGTTATCTGTACCTGCCCCTAACTCAGCATTTCAGTGATTCCCTCTCACTGAAGTGAATACATGGTAGCATGGTCCTTGTGTGCTGTGTGGATATTGTGGCTTCAAATCTAAAATATTAAATTAAAACACTTATGTGACTGCCATTTATTTCTAAATCTTCACTATTTTTTTGTTGCTGTTGTTGGGAATTTGTGATCTACTATCATATATTATAAGATTTCTAGGGGCTCCTGACTGGCTCAGTCAGAAGAGGATGTGACTCTTGATCTCAGAGTCATGAGTTTGAGCCCTACCTTGGGTGTGTAGAAATTACTTAAATTAAGAAAAAAAGATTGGTAGGTGTCTTTTAATTATTTTTTCTCAGAATAATGATGTGTTGTGAAATTTGTTAATATATACAATACTTAAAAACATGTGAACATGAAACTATGCACCATAAATATTAACTGAAATTTTACTGTTTTGTGATGTTTTTATTAACTTGTGTTTATATATAAATGATGAAAACTAAAATGTTATCTCATTGAAAAATACAAATTCTACTTAACCAAAAAATCATTTAATCACCTAGAAGAAAAAAACCTAATGAAAAAGGATACAAGAATATAACCTAGACCTTGGCAGAAATAAAATGAAGTATATACCATATTAATGAATGGGACACTTAATATTATAAAGTACATCAATGCCCTCCAATTGATCTATAGATTTAATGTAATCTCTAAATGTCAGCATGTTTATTAAAAGTTTTGTGTTTTATGGGAATTGAAAAATAGACCAAAATTTATTTGAAAATGCATAGGGCCAAGAATAATCAAGGAAATCTTCAAGAAAATCTTGAAGAAAAAGGACAAACTGATAGAACTTACTGTAAGATAATGTGACTCATTATAAATCCACAGTAATTAAGACAGTGAGGTGCTGGGTTTTAAGGAAGACTAGTAAACTACTGGCACACAGAGAGAACTCAGAAACAGATCCACTGCCCAAATATATGGGCATATGATTTATGACAAAGGTGGCTCTGCAATGTAGTGGAGGAAAGCATGGTCTTTTCAATGAATGGTACCCATACAATTGGATGTTCATATAGAAAATGATGACTCTTGGGGTGCTTGGATGGCTCAGTTGGTTGAGCATATGACTCTTGATTTCAGCTCAGATCATATCACAGTTGTGGGATTGAGCCCTGCTTAAGATTTTCTCTCTCCCTCAGCCCCTCTCCCTCACTTGCATGCATGCTCTCTCTCTACAATAAATAGATTTTTAAAAAAATTTTAATGTTTATTTATTTTTGAGAGAGAGAGAGAGAGAGTGAGGCAGAGAGAGAGGAAGACACAGAATCCAAAGCAGGCTCCAAGCTCTGAGCTGTCAGCACAGAGCCCAACACAGGGCCTGAACTCACGAACCACAAGATCACAACCTGAGCCAAAATTGGAGGCTTAACCGACTAAGCCATCCAGGCACCCCAATAAATAGAAGTTTTAAAAAAATTTAAAAAGAAAAGAAAATGATGAGTCTTAACTCTCTATGATAGGATATGCAAAATTCATTCCAAGTGGTTGTTCAGATCTAACTGAAAAGTAAAATGATAAAGATTTTAGAAGGTAACTTATAAGAAAATAACTTCTAGACCTTAGGGTAGATACAAATTTCTTAAATAGGACCTAAAAATTAACCATAAAGAAGAAGTTTAATAATTGAGTGGCTTTAACATAAAAAAAACCACTTTTACTTATTAAATACACTATTAAAAAAATGAAAATATCAGTGGGAGAAGATACTTACAACACATACAATCAATAGAGGGCTGGTTTGAAAATATAAAAAGTATTCTTACAAATCAATAAGAAAAACAGAAAATAGCAAAATGGGCAAAAGGCTTGAACTGGCATTTTTACAAAAGAGGATATCCAAATAATAAACTAAAGAGGTCCCTACCTCATTAATAATCCAGGAAATGCAAAATGAAAAAAACACATCCCCAGAATGGCTAAAATTCAAAAGACCAACAATACCAGTATTAACAAGAATGTACAGCAACTGGAGCAAGTTCATGATAACTCATAGACTAGTACACTCATATTCTGTGTACCTATTATATGCTAGATTCTATTCTACGTACCAAGGACTAACAATGAGCACAAATCAGGTATGTTCTTGCCCTGATGCAGCTTGTAGCCAATTGGCAGAGACAAACTTTAATCAAAACATTTTCACAAATAAATATAAAACTGTAACTGTATTAAGTTTCACAACATAGAGGTGGAGTTGTTACTATGAGTACATATAATAGGGAAATTCAACCTTATTGTGGAGTTCATGGAAGGCTCCTATGAGGAAATGGCAATTGAGCGGAGACCTGAAGATGAGGAAGGAATAACTAGAGAAAGAGGGAAGAGTGGTCTTTCCAAGACAACAAATTCACAGAGAAGGGAAGACACATGGCTTAGGAGGAATGCAACACCAAAATTTTATGTGAAGTATGTAGCTCACAAGATGAGAATCTTATAGACATTATCCTCCTACACAGAAGATAATCTAAATAGGTAGGCATTTTTTTCTTTTTCCAGGAGAGGGAAAGCAACCCATGTCTTGATGAAGATTTCTCCAGTCAGTTTGACATTTATAAGTGGAAGAATCTAGACACTGGAAAGGATGAACTGGACCCTGGCAAATATGAGCTCTATCATCTGTTTTGTTCACTCTCTTTTCCCAAATAACGTGAATGGGCTCTGCATGGTTATATGGTTATAAACTCTACGACCTGAGCTGTTAAGACCCTTGGGTTTACAGAAAAGAACAAAAAAATGGAGAATGTTAATTTGTAAGAAATGTGAATTGAAGACTCTTTTTCCATTTTTCCCCATCCTTCTCTCTACACTTTTGAGGAGAAGTATGGCTAAAGTTGGTCAGATCAAGACTTTTCACTGAGCTACCGTATTAGGTGATGTAGCGTGCCTAGTACTGTAGTACTAGGTAGGGGTATGTTTTCTCTCACCTACGATCCTGTCTTTTATTTCAAAGAGGCAGGAGAAGTAATACCCATCTCTCTTTCTGCTGCTCACCTTACTCTTTGAACTTGCTTCTTTCTAAGCAGCTAGAGAGATCTGCTGGACTTAATTGTCAGAAAGCCTACATTGGGCTGCTCTAAGCACCAGCCCAATTCATGCTTTTCTGTCCTCTTCTCCTCCATTGGCATTCTCTGGATTTATGTTTCTGCAACAGTGGTGGGACAATGTGAGACTTGTGGGGAGTAGGATTAGGGTTGGAAGAGGTCTTCTATGCTGTTTTGGTGCTAGGCTCCAGGCTGCCAGTACCCTACATAAAAGGAACTCTCCATGGAGTTCAGATGGTACTCTTGGGCTCCACTGGGTTTAGAGACAATGTTTCATAATAAAATAATTTTTTTTCTGCTGTCAATTGCTGTCCCTGCATGTTTCTTATTTAAAGATTATGCTGGAGGACTGACAGACTGAGGATAGCATTTGTTGTTTCCCAAATAAAATTTTAATCTCTCATATTTCCAATGATTAGTCTGGGTATAGACCCTGATTAGAAAGAAGAGAAAGACAATTTTCCCAACCTTAAGGAGCTCATAGTCTAATAGTCGAGCAAAGAGACAATTATAACACAATATGATCAGCACAATGTTTAAAAAAAATGTGGGAATAAATAGGAGGGCCACTTCCATATGGCAATTCTTATAATACCTGATATCAGTTAACATACTCACCCTGGGTCTTCTTTTCTCCAAGACAAATTGCATCCCCTTTCCCAAGATTGTTACAACTAATGAAATTACATGAATTAAATTAAATCTGATAACAATATGAAAGACACTCTACAGCCATGGTACTGAAAGAGCAATCCTTGCACTAATTGCCCTGAGATGGGCATCCCCTGGAATTGCTAGAAATGCAAATCAATGAGCCCCACTCTGTTCTACTGAATCAGAATCTCTGGAGATGGGACCCAGGAAAGTGTGTTTTAACCTGTACTTTACAGGAAGTCCTATACAGAAATGAGTGCTCAGAATGGGCACAGGGCCTTTAAATCCAAAGTGGATAATATGATTAAGTCAAAAATGAAAGAAACTAATTTAAGAAGAAACTAGTACATGAAACCTTATTTTCACAGTTTGGGCATTTCTTGATGAAAATCTATATTCTACCCTTTTCGATGATCCTGTGGTAATCTCTTATAGCCTCCAATGCATTCATTTCCAAGACTTTAATTACCCAGTGATCTATTACTCTTTTTTTTCATAGCTTGTCACAAACCAAATTAATCACATCTGGTGAACAGAGTATATTATGAATGGTTTAAGGAGATATCTTTAGTTCATGAAAAGTACCTTTCTGTGGTTTGGTTTTTATGGTACAAATCTTCATTCCAATAAAACAACTGGGATACATTAGGCTGCCAAGATGTAGGAATTTAATGAAGAGGAAAAGATTAAGGTTTTATTTAATATCTACCAGGTTGGTAATATGGAAATGAATGTAAATTACAGCACTATTTTTTCCAAGATGTCTTTTCCCCACCACTAATTTTATTATATATGTATCTACTTCTTCATTTGTTTAAGTCATTCACCTAATATGTATTAAGATCCCTTTATGAGCCAAAGTTGAAGTTCTGGAAGGGTAGGCTGGACTAGATGGGTAGGCATTGTCTTCCACGTTAAATAGTTGGGGTTTTATCTTATAAACATGGGAGTATTATACTTTGTTTCATGCCTTAGAATGAATGCCAATGGTAGTGCAGGGACAGACTGGATGGAGGCAAGTGCATCATCTGGAAGAGCTAATGAACCTGAATTGTCTACATTGAAGCACTCCTTATAAATGAAGAGGTCAAATAAATGTAAAACATGGTCATTATTCTTAACATCCTCATTATAGATTTGCTCGATCTTACTGGTCATTTAGAAAACAGGGGGAACTATTATTCGTACCTGCATTAGGCAAACAGCCTGAAATAAAACAAAGACTTTGAGATTGGATGGAAGAGAGGGATGAATGCAAATGGGCAGTGTTCAAAAATACGTAAGTTGTTTATATACCTGAGGGATGAGCCATGCCTGCCTGATTCATAGTGGTCAGTTTATGGACTCTTCATTACTAGTGCATGTGATGCATGACTAATTAGACCACAGGAAACAGTGTCTTTTAAGAAACAAATGGTTAGGTGATATTTCCAGACCCAGTCAAGAAAATGACTTGAAGAAGTAGAAGATCTTGGCATATTGCTACCGCTTACGATTTAGCCAACTTCTAAACTGTCCCCTCTCTAAACCTTGCTTCTTTACAAACATTTAACATTTAAATAATCAATATTGACAATGGGAATAATCACCCATGAAATCCTGTCATTGATATGAGGGCACAAACCTGACATATTGTTTACTATGTTCTAAATTCATGGGAACAAAGAAGATGGGAATGAATACCTAAATAGTATGTGGCCAAACCCCTATTTGATCAGCTGCACAGCAATCAGTTTTGCAAAAAAAAATTACTGAAGCTAAATATATATTTCTATTTGCATCACATAAGATAAAATATATTCATCTTAAAAAAGGAAGAACAGTGCAGTTTCTCCCTGATCTACCTATTTTAGACATCTGGATTTTATGCTTTGAGACATTGCAACCATTCAAAAGAAATGTGAGAAAAGTGGTTTAGAAATTCTAATAGCAAAGATGCACATTTCCAAATCTTTTAAAAGCATATCTTGCAGGAAAATGAAATTCAAGGGTATATTAAATGCTAACTGGTATATAGGAATATAAAATAGGTAAGAAATTATGTGATAGTTCCATTAATACTCTATGCACATACTTACTGAATGGAAAATAGGCTGATAATTCACCACGAAATGCCATTACTAGAGATTTCCACTTGAAGTTTAGATGGAAATACTTTTTTTAAACTTCAGTGTCACTGTAAAGAAAAACTGTTTTTTTTTTCCTTAGGTATAAGTTATTTTGATTTGTGTGGCTGAAAGAAGCTAACACTTCCCAAAGAAGACACACACCTAATACGGTTCTATTTCACACTTATCTACATCAATTGCTTAGTATTCATTCAAACACAAAGACTGCTCCAAGAAAATTCAGAAAAGACTATGTTTTATGTTATTAATGGCTGGAGGGGGAGTGATGATATCCCACTCTATTCATTGGACATTACTGTATCTCTCTGCTTAGCTTATCT